>NC_064921.1:98700723-101100723 GCF_023897955.1 Schistocerca gregaria | reverse complement strand
ATTTTAGAAAAAGAAGCAGATATATTAGCGTGCTGTCTTATAATGTGTGCTTTTATAAATCTGTCAAATACTGCATAACTAACTATTCCAGAAGCACCTCTCAAATTGACTATAACATTTATGTACTAAAAAGATGATTGTCAGCTCATTACATTAACCAGAAATTATTAGAAGTGGACTGGGTTGTCTGTAGGAAGGTAGGGATCAGAGGAAAAGAGGGACTTGGATTATAACCAGAACAATATGCTCATATAAATTATGCAAGCCCACAGTAAATGCAGCTAAGTTCAAAAGCAAACCTGTAATGGATTAAAAATGGGGGAGACGGCGAGGCTGTGATGAGTGACAGGGACACAGAAGAAACTAATAGGATAGGAAGGAGAAACGGGTACAAATTGTGGCGGCATTAAGAAAGGTATAGGAAGGAACGTACCAAAAATCACTATATCATCACAAAATCGTTTTACGAATAACAAGTACTGGCTCGTTTATTTAGTGAGTATGCTCCTTAGACCTGGTACTTAACTTCCATCTAATTTGTCCTACACAGAATTTGTTACAATGCTAACAATTAATTCTAGCACTTCCTCAAACCCAACAGTAATAATTCTTTTTATAAACAGTATTAAAATAAAGTTGCTAAAATACAACAAATAAAAGCATTTCATAAAAATCAAATATTAAAAGGAAAACGACACCAGGAGTCTCTTATATATAGTAACGTTTGCCAAAAATGTATTTACTTCATGCTAACTATTTCATAAATGTATCTGAAATCATATGTAACATTTAAGGATTACCATGAAGATAGTCAATCAATAGTTTTAACAGGAGTTTGAAAAAATTGAAGGAAGTGTACAAAGGAAAGAGGAGGGGGGCATTGGAGGGTGGTAGTATGTTATCAGAAGGTTATTATTCCTTCAATGAAATGTCTGCAAAAATTTTCCAGCAGCGCCTTACATTTCAATACATTTTTCTCATTTAAAACTTGGTCCCCAGTGTTGTTTTGAAACAAAGTAGATTGCAATACATTCTAAGATGTTCATTATATGGCCCTTTTCAATTTTATGTCGTAAATTCACGCCATCAGAAATGTCGCCTGCAGAATGCCGTGAATGTATTATATGTGTAGTAAGGTCTGATTATTGTCTTACTGTCTGTTATGATTGATGGTTGCTACAACTGTTTGTATATACTTCTTGAGAAGGTTGTATGTGTTTCTATAACATAAATCCCTAACGATTAAATAATTCAATCACAGCACTACGCCTCCTGGAAAGATTACAAAGCTTTAAGGTGGAAGCGTTGCTGTCTTGTAGCGTAGAGCTACATAGCGGAGCTCACCCTTAGTGGCGTCATGTCCTCCGAAGATGCGTCCCTTAGCGACTGCCCAGCCACGGGCTGGTCCGGTGTGCGGTAAACGCCGAATGGGTAGCGTCGCTCCTGTTGGCAGAATAACAAACGTGTGACACTGTGCTCCAGTCCTGCTGACACGAGGAACAGATTCCAACCGCTCTTCTGTCTACTCACCCAGTACGCACGTCGCCAGAACCAAGGTCAGGAGTGTCTGTCGCAGCATTCTGAAAGCCTTCAACCCTGATACGGACCGACGCAGTGCTTTTTATATTCCCTCCTGCGCGCCAGACACGCACGTAGACAGATAGTGAAAATGGTTATCTCTCCTTGTTTAATACTCATCATACACAGTTAATGGTTGACGTCAATTGTCATTAACGATCTCTTCTCACAGCCATTGACGAATGAATAATACGCTATCAGCATTACCTTCTGGGGGTTACGACATACTCTTGTGTTCGTTTTGAGACACTATCAGTCAGCCTGAGAAAACGTTTGGCATTACTGTATGAAATGATGGTGGCGGCCGTTGTGGCCAAGAGGTTCTGGGTGCTTCAGTCCGGAGCCGCGCTTCTGCTACGATCGCAGGTTCGAATCCTGCCTCGGGCTTGATGTGTGTTTTGTCCGTAGGTTAGTTAGGTTTAAGTAGTTCTATGTTATGGGGGGACTAATGATCTCAGATGTTAAGTCCAATAGTGCTCAGGTCCAATTTTGTAATGATACAGAATTATACTTGATTGACAAGTGGGAACAGATTTAAAGAATTTCGCTGAATATTTGTGGTATTTGCGACAGGAGTAAAGTGATGGCATAGAAACTTGACATGAAAGTGTCAACATTCTAAGGAGGAAAATACGAGTGATTTACACTTGATCTGAATAAAGAGGAAAACAAAGAAACTGAGCAACTACTCTACATAAACGAAATATTTTCGTGTTCGATGGTTTTGAAACACTTTCTGACAAATAATCTGTCTTCTAACGCGTTCCTTGATAGGAAAAAGAGTGCTGCTTCGCAATCTGAGACAGATGCGTTGTTTTATAGACATTCGAATGCAGATCATCTCTAGAGAAAGTTTCCATCTTATGGATCACGAGTCCCAATGCTTTAGTATTGTTAAGGGGAGACGTAAATCATTCTTCTTTTCCATAACGTTTATCCCGTCTAGTACGGGTACCGCCTGATCAGCATTTGACAAATTTTATTTTATTACTTTAAGTTTGTGGTGTGTGACGGCCATCTGAGGGAAGTCGGGTGGCTTTAATCTTATAAATTTAGTTCTCTGTGTTATCCTACTTTAACTGGTTGTGTATGAAATCGGTCGAAGTGGAATTTAGGGACTAGACCAATACGTACAAAAACGAGCCTGCGAAACCTCCTACAAGCCACACTTATGCTTCAGGTGTAACGGTCCACAGTCGTTAATCCGCCGCAAGAACTCGATCCGAATCTGGCCGATTCACTGCTGTCCATCCAACATGCAGCACCAAGATGGATCAGAGACATCACAGCCAAATTGTTATGGGAACAAACGTCAGATGGTGTCAAATTCAGCCCCATGTGAAGTGAGGAAAATGTTGGCATCAATATTGAGTGTTGTCGCCATTGCTGTCTATAACCGCTGATACACTCATCGGTATTGAATCCAATAGGCCCTGGATGTGTTGTTCAGTCATAGTAGTCCATGCTGCTTCCACATATTGCCAAAGCTGATTTGGTGTAGCA
Source organism: Schistocerca gregaria (assembly GCF_023897955.1). Classification (NCBI taxonomy): domain Eukaryota; kingdom Metazoa; phylum Arthropoda; class Insecta; order Orthoptera; family Acrididae; genus Schistocerca; species Schistocerca gregaria. The sequence goes on along the minus strand of NC_064921.1, from coordinate 101,097,642 downwards.
ATAATTACCGACTAGACGTTTTCAATAGGTGAGAGGCGAGAACATGGAGGCAAAGGTACCAATGGTTGAACTTTGCTTGCCAGGTATGACCACGCATTATCCCATTGCAATGAAGCCGTCGGTACGCTCCGAAGGTATAGGAGACTCTTCAGAGATGCTAACAACAGGCTCCTACAGTTCAGTCCGCAGCTCGTGGTCTCGCAGTCGCGCTCTCGCTTCCCGAGCACGGAATCGCGTGTTAGATTCCGGGTGGGGTCAGGGATTTTCACCTGCCTCGAGATGACTGGGTGTTTGTGTTGTCTTCATCATTTCATCATTCATAGACTGGACTGAGCAAAGGTTGGGAATTTGTAAGGCGCTGATAACCGTGCAGTTGAGCGCCTCACAAACCAAACATCAACGTCATCATCATCATCAACCAACAGTTCAGAGATGTAATCCTGGCTGGCTAGTGTGCTGGCCGTGCATAATAGGTGGGGGTGGAATCCAGTACTACCTCAAACCGAAATACTGGGTGCAGGATCAGTATGGCGATAATAAGGCAACAGTTCAACAGTATATCACCACAGTGTCTCCAGACGCTAATCTGACCATCGTGGCGCTGCAGGCAGAATCGGGATTCACTAGTAAAAACAATGTCGTTCCATTCGGTTGTCAATGTCCGTCGTTCATCGCACCATTAGTCCGCCCCGGTAGCTGAGTGGTCAGCGCGACAGACTGTCAATCCAAAGGGCCCGGGTTCGATTCCCGGCGGGGTCGGAGATTTTCTCCACTCAGGGACTGGGTGTTCTGTTGTCCTAATCATCATCATTTCATCCCCATCGACGCGCAAGTCGCCGAAGTGGCGTCATATCGAAAGACTGGCACCAGGCGAACGGTCTACCCGACGGGAGGCCCTCGTCACACGTTATTTCATTTCATCGCCCCATTGCCGGTGCAAACGCCTATGGCGTTGACTCAGTGGTAAGCGGACAGACCACTCTGCTGCAAACGACGTCGAATGGTACGCGCGGATACTGCTTGTGGCGCAACTGACCGAGTTTGTTGCGATACGGTACGCGATGTGGCAAAGTGATCAGTCACTGCCGTGCGCACAATATGCCTGACATCACGTGTGGTGGTGCAACGAGGTGGATGCAATCGGTCGCTTTGGTCCGTTGTCCCCTCCTGCATCCAGTGATTACAGATCCGCATCACAGTTGCTTGCTTCCCTCCAATATTATCACCGATTTCTCTGAAGGACAATAAGAATTCCCTATAAGCTACTATTTTTCCTCGGTCGAACTCCAAAACGTGCTCGCAAGATGCTATCAGTCTTCTACGAGGCATACTCAAGCTGCTTACGCAAGACAACCGCAAGAAAGAACAATGCCAGTACGTCCACCGGACTCCTGTTCCCCTTTATATACACTTGTAGGTGGCGTTACTGGCGCCCGTGATGTGCGCCTGCGCTTAGATGTTTACGGACGCTTCCTTCGGGGCAATGCATTTCGGGTGGCCAGGACAGTATCTCTGTTCCGACAGCTACTGCGCATTATGCTGTCCGAGCAGGTGAAGGTAAGCTATAAATTTTGCTTCCGTGCGAGTACACAGCGTCTAAGTGCTTGATAAACGAATACATTGCCCGTTGTAGCGTGTACTTCGTTTTATTAATATCGTGCTATTAGCTGATTTCGGCCATGATCAATAAACAAACGTGGAAGAGCGTTACGTCTGCATAGATCGTCATAAATATAGTATTCCGTAACTCACATTAACGTTCAAATGGTTCAAATGGCTATGAGCACTATAGGACTTAACTGCTGTGGTCATCAGTCCCCTAGAACTTAGAACTACTTAAACCTAACTAACCTAAGGACATCACACACATCCATCCCCAATGCAAAATTCGAACCTGCGACCGTTGCGGTCGCGCAGCTCCAAACTGTAACACCTAGATCCGCTCGGCCACCACGGCCGGCTTCACATTTACGTAACCAGATTTACAGTGTAATGACATTACTTACATTTGCTATGTTATGTATTAAATATCTTGCTCATCAGATAGTAAAAACAGAAGTCGCACATAAAGTGCTGCAGTCTGACAAAATACCTGTTACGATATTGTCAAAGACCGTCGACAACATCATACCTGCTGTTGTAGTCATCAGACTGCAGCACTTTGTGTTACGATGGAGTGCAACTTCTGTTTTGACGTATGTGACATAAAAGAAGGTGATGAACACGATATTTAATACATGACATATCAAGTATAATTATATTATTACACTGTAAATCTGGCTTCATTAATGTGAGCTATGGAGTACTTTATTTGTACATGACGGCCAATGCAGACATGTGACGCTCTTCCACGCTGGTTAATTTTAGGTGCTTAATAATGGCTTACGACCGAAATTAGCTATTAGCACGATTTTAATGAAGCACAATACATGCTACAACGGATTATGTACTCTTTTGTTAGATCTATAAATTGGGGCAGAAATTCTTAAAGTTGATTAATCGTATCACTAAGAAATTGTCGTTTATAACGAAGGTCTCGGGCAAAAGTGGAAGTTGCTCTATTACATCTGTAATGACGCATTTTTCAGACCAAAAGAGGACACTCCCAATATTACGGCAGAGCGTTTGACACGCCACCTCCAGATGTGATTCAGGTTACGACACCACAGGGTAATCTGAAATATCTGTATCTTCTTCAGTTTTACCCAATGCGAATTTTGCTTCCGACCTTTTCTAAGACAGCGACTGGATTCGACTTGGTCGGCAACTTTTTAGTACTTACCAGGTCACGGCAGTATGCAAAACAGTTTGTTATGGCTCCTCTTTCGATAAGGTTAACGAATTCTTCCTGAATCTTTTTTTCATGTATGATGAGGTACAGTTCTCTAATATGAAATAAAACACTTTAGTAATTGGCCATAAAGAGCATAATATGTATAATAATAAACCCCATACACTATTTTCGTTCGTGGTCTGTTTTGCAATTATGTGTTTTTTACCAGCCCACCCCCCACCCAGAACTAAATGTCATGGGGCTGATTTGGCTCTGAGCACTATGGGACTTACCATCTGACGTCATCAGTCCCCTAGAACTTAGAACTACTTAAACCTAACTAACCTAAGGACATCACACACATCCATGCCCGAGGAAGGATTCGAACCTGCGACCGTAGCGGTCGCGCGGTTCCAGACTGAAGCGCCTAGAGCCGCTCGGCCACACCGGCCGGCCATGAGGCTGAAGAAGCAGCAGAAAACAGTAGAATTACTTTGAGAAATTTGTCCTTTTAAATCGCTAACCTCAAGTATCCCAGAAGTTAAAGAAAGGAAACTCGTGTAAAACTTTGGTTAAGCCTTATTGCCTGCATAAGTGGCTCTTTATTATCAGTTTGTAAGCACTGAGGCACTCTGGGATGTGTCCAAAGTGCGAGACCTTTAGCAGACCTAGTATAGTTTTGGTATTGTTTCTGTATAAAAAAACGCAGCTCATCCATTGTTGTTTTATATATCATCCTGTTGTAATGTTTAGTACCAGTATCGCAATTTTATTACAATTTACTGGTGATCACAAAATGTGATGATTACTCGTTTTCTCAGAGCAACTGATAACATCTTCAAGATTCGTCAACCAAATTAACTCATTGTGCGCAGCACAGAACTGTATGTGATTATGAAGGGCTGATGAAGAGCGAAGGAAACAAGAATTCTGTTATACATTCCAGTTACTACAGTGACCTTAATACAGTATACATCTGTGTCTACATCCACATGATTACTCTGAAATTCACACATATTTTAGAAGGTTCACTGAATAACTTTCAGACTAGCAGCGTGTTTGAAAAGCTAACACTAATCTTCCTGTGTAAATTCAGTTTGTTCTTATTTTATTACGATAGTTATTTCTCCCCATGTAGGTGTGAGTCAACAAAATATTTTCGCATTCGGAGGAGATTATTGGTGAATGAATGTTAGTCAAAAAATCTTGCCGCAACGGAAAACACCTTTGTTTCATTGACTGTCACTTCAGTCACGCATCATGTCTCTCTCCCCCTTTCTCTTATAATACAAAACCAGATGTCCTGTTTTGAACTATTTCGTTACTCTCCGTCAGTGTGGTCTGGTAAGGTTTCCATAGTGTGCAGCAGTATTGTAGAAGAGACAGTTTCTATAAGAGAGCCCTTCCACCTCGTCAGTGATCGCCTTCTCCACAACATTGTTCATTTGTTGGTTCCCATTTGGCTAAACTGTAATTGTAGCCCCAGGACCTATAATTGAATTAACAGCCTTTGAAATTTTGTGATTATCATGTACTCACATGGAATACCTCATATTTTGTATCGTTTATTGTCATTTTCCACTCTTCGCGTGATACAGATACCTTGTCTAAATCGTGTTGAACTTCATTTCTTTCTTTTTCTTTTCTTCTGATAATTTTAATGATAGTATTCACTGCAAAAATTTTAATGTGGCTGTCTCCTAATCATTTCTGTTGGATTCTTTCTGTATAGGGTCTGTATAGGGTCTATTATAGCTTCTTGAGGAAGCTCAGATATTTGTTTCACTCCTCTAGGAACTGTGACCTTTCTGACAGGAAATCAAGAATGCATCGCACAGTTTAGAGGCTCATCCGTAGGCACGCAGTTTTATTTGAAAGCTGTTGCGAAGAACGATGTCAAAAGCCTTCGGGGAAAATATAAATTGGAGTCAACTTGAGAGTCCTTCATTACTTCGTGCGCATAACGATCCATTTGTGTTCATAAGAACGATCCTTTTCACGTTCCTGCTGGTTAAGATTCGTTAGACCGTATTTCATTATTTCATAATTTAGATGGAATGATCGTATGGCGTTCACGGCCTTGACTCCCCATCTTTGAAAGTTCGGTCACCAAGTTGCAAGTCTTTTCAGTTCACGCCATATTAGGAGACTTGCGTTTCGTAGATGATGAAATGATTGTGTCTTGCCCACACACCACTCCGTCCCCTAGCGAAGGCAACCTATGACCCACCCCGAAATCTATCCCGGGCCCGCTGCATAGCAGTCAGACGCACTGAGCGCTCAGCTAAAAAGGCGGACCACAATGTTGGAAGCCAAAATCTTACTGATAATCGATGTGGATGATACTGGTCTGTAATTTAGCGGATTACTTCCATTTCCTTTCTTGTGTAAAGGTGAAGCCTGTGCAGCTTCCCAGTCTTTAGATACGGAACTTTAGTCAAGTGAACTCTGTATATTATTGCTAATTCTGATTGATTTGATGGACACGCCCTACGAATTCCTCTCGTGTGCTAACCTCTTCATCTCACTGTAGTACTTGAAACATACATCCTCAATTATTTGTTGAATGTATTCCAGTCTCTGTCTTTCTGTCCGCCCCCGGTAGCTGAGTGGTCATCGCGACATAATGTCAATCCTAAGGGCCCGGGTACGATTCCCGGCTGGGTCGGAGATTTTCTCCACTCAGGGGCTGGGTGTTGTGTTGTCCTAATCATCACCATTTCATCCCCATCGACGCGCAAGTCGCGGAAGTGGCGTCAAATCGAAAGACTTGCACCCGGCGAACGGTCTACCCGACGAGAGGATCTAGTCACACGACATTTCCATTTCTTTCTCTACTGTTATTGCCCTCTACATTCCCTCTAGTACCACAGAAGCTATTCCCAGATGTCTTAACACATGTCCTAACATCGTGTCCCTTCTACTCGTCAATGTTTCCCACATATACCTTAACTCTCCGATTCCACGCAGAACCTGCTCATTCCTTAATTTAGCAGCCCACCTAATTTTCAACATACGTTTCTAGCACCACATTTCAAATGCTTAGATTCTCTTCTGTTCCAGTTTTTCCCCAGTCCATGTTTCATTACCATACATTTCTGTGCCCTAAACGTGCATTCTCAGAAATTTCTTCCTCAAAGGCCTATGGTTGATACGATCAGTTTTCTCATGGCCCGGAATGTGCTTTCTGCCAGTGCTGGTCAGCTTTTGATATCCTCATTGCTCATGCCATCGTTGGTGATTTTGCTGCCTACATAGTAGTTTTCCTTAACTTTATCAACTTCATGACTATAATTTCTGCTGCGAAGTTTCTCGCTGTTCTCATTTCTGCTACTCCTCATTACTTTCGCCTTTCTTCGATTCACTCACAATCCACATTCTGTAGTCATTAGTCTGTTCACTCCTTTCAGCAGATCGTGAAAGTCTTCTGTACGTTCACTGACGATAAAAATGTCATCAACGGATCATATCATTGATATCCTTGCATCCTGAATTTGAATACCACTGCGAAACTTTCTTTTATTTCTCTCATTGCTTCTTCAATGTACAGAATGAACAGACGTCCCTGTCTTAGCCCCTTTTTAATCAGAGCACTTCGTTCTAGATCTTCCACACCTTTTATTCCTCTTCGCTCTTTTACATATAGTATATTACCCACAATTTCCTCACAATTTCGAACATCTTTCACTATTTGACATTGGCGAACGCATTTTACAGGTCCACAAATCCTTTTAATTTGTACTGATTTTTCTTTAGTGTGGTTTCCATTGCCACCCGGAACGTCCGAATTGGCTCTCTGATATCTTTACCTTTTATAAAGCCAAGAAGGTATACGACTCGTGTATTCTGATAAAGAATCAGGGAAAGGTCACTTCATAAGCTACGGAAATCAGGAAACTGGCATATCAAGCTAGGGGCACTCTGAAAAAGAGAGTCTTGCGCCGCGAGACATGTTTCCCTTGTGTCGCTAGAGCGTCATAGTGGAAGAGTGGCTGAAAGTGATGGTGAAACCAGCTCCAGACTAAGACATTTTTTTCCACTCCTATAAAAAGGGTGAAGAGACTCTAGCCCACGTTCGTGAAGGGCACTGTTCTATGATACATGGCTCTAATCAGGTGAGGGTATTCAATAGCTTATGGTGGTCGAGCGGGGCACATACAGTCCAATACGCTTCTTTTCAACGGAATGTGAACAATAGTAGATATAAATGGGGACCTGGAAACGTGTACAGTGGTTGTCTCATCCATTTTTACTTCAGTAACCAATCAGGCACATATATCTGGTATAGTTTTTTAATCTCTCCTCTAGCAAAGTCTGTAGAGTTACACTTCGCTAAAGTCTTGAAAACTGATTTAGTTCATGTTGCCATCCTCTCCCTCTCCCTCTCTCTCTCTCTCTCTCTCTCTCTCTCTCTCTCTCTCTCTCTCTCTCTCCCTGTTTGTGTGTGTGTGTGTGTATGTGTGTGTGTATGTGTGAGTGCGTGTATGGACGTGCGCACATCGTATACCTTCTTCTCTACATTGATGGCAACATCAACAGCGACCAATGCCGCAAGTGGCCCACGGTCTCTCAATATGACGTCTGGTACCTGTACATATGGTTTTAAGCCGACATCGTAGCTATTCCTCCGTGAAATGCTATCATATCAGAAAGTACACTCCTGGAAATTGAAATAAGAACACCGTGAATTCATTGTCCCAGGAAGGGGAAACTTTATTGACACATTCCTGGGGTCAGATACATCACATGATCACACTGACAGAACCACAGGCACATAGAAACAGGCAACAGAGCATGCACAATGTCGGCACTAGTACAGTGTATATCCACCTTTCGCAGCAATGCAGGCTGCTACTCTCCCATGGAGACGATCGTAGAGATGCTGGATGTAGTCCTGTGGAACAGCTTGCCATGCCATTTCCACCTGGCGCCTCAGTTGGACCAGCGGTCGTGCTGGACGTGCAGACCGCGTGAGACGACGATTCATCCAGTCCCAAACATGCTCAATGGGGGACAGATCCGGAGATCTTGCTGGCCAGGGTAGTTGACTTGAACCTTCTAGAGCACGTTGGGAGGCACGGGATACATGCGGACGTGCTTTGTCCTATTGGATCAGCAAGTTCCCTTGCCGGTCTAGGAATAGTAGAACGATGGGTTCGATGACGGTTTGGATGTACCGTGCACTATTCAGTGTCCGCTCGATGATCACCAGAGGTGTACGGCCAGTGTAGGAGATCGCTCCCCACACCATGATGCCGGGTGTTGGCCCTGTGTGCCTCGGTCGTATGCAGTCCTGACTGTGGCGGTCACCTGCACGGCGCCAAACACGATTACGACCATCATTGGCACCAAGGCAGAAGCGACTCTCATCGCTGAAGACGACACGTCTCCATTCGTCCCTCCATTCACGCCTGTCGCGACACCACTGGAGGCAGTCTGCACGATGTTGGGGCGTGAGCGGAAGACGGCCTAACGGTGTGCGGGACCGTAGCCCAGCTTCATGGAGACGGTTGCGAATGGTCCTCGCCGATACCCCAGGAGCAACAGTGTCCCTAATTTCCTGGGAAGTGGCGGTGCGGTCCCCTACAGCACTGCGTAGGATCCTACGGTCTTGGCGTTCATCCGTGCGTCGCTGCGGTCCGGTCCCAGGTCGACGGGAACGTGCACCTTCCGCCGACCACTGGCGACAACATCGATGTACTGTGGAGACCTCACGCCCCACGTGTTGAGCAATTCGGCGGTACGTCCACCCGGCCTCCCGCATGGCCACTATACGCCCTCGCTCAAAGTCCGTCAACTGCACATACGGTTCACGTCCACGCTGTCGCGGCATGCTACCAGTGTTAAAGACTGCGATGGAGCTCCGTATGCCACGGCTAACTGGCTGACACTGACGGCAGCGGTGCACAAATGCTGCGCAGCTAGCGCCATTCGACGGCCAACACCGCGGTTCCTGGTGTGTCCGCTGTGCCGTGCGTGTGATCATTGCTTGTACAGCCCTCTCGCAGTGTCCGGAACAAGTTTGGTGGGTCTGACACACCGGTGTCAATGTGTTCTTTTTTCCATTTCCAGGAGTGTATGTAGTTCTTGTTGCTACACGATAGGTTATGATTGCTATTGACGGGCCTGCTCGATTTCTCTGTGGATACTGACAATAAGTGCGAGCCAGTATTCATTAAGTGCATACTGTGTTGCCAAAGATTCGCCATTTTAGTGGTGATTTATTGGACGAAGACACAAAGGAACACTGAAAAAACCTAAGATTTGCACCATGTTCTTGTAACTGATTAATATTTGTGAGTGAAACTTCGCAGTGCTATGTAAAGGTAATTAAATTTGTGCAGCCATCTTTGGAAAGTGTGAACAATTCACCCTACTTTGTCGTATTCACAATATGAAGCCACATCCTGCGGACGCAGACTGGGTGTTGTTAAGCGATTCACTGTGCGTTGCCTTGAAGGGACCACCTAGAAATTTTGTGTAATCTTACGCCTAAGTTTGCAGCTATGAACAAAATTTAAGTAATGGTTTTCACTTTTTGTTTCCTAATAGTTTGTAAGTGTATTCATAATCAGTCAGATTTCTTTTTTTAATTTTTTGTTGCCTCCGAAGGCGACATTTCTTCTTTTAGCCTTCTTGGCTTCGAATAGAAAACTCCTAAAAATAAAAATATGAATATATTAAAAGACATACTATTTACACCATGAGTTGCACTAAAAATGTTATTTTTCCAAAACCGGTTTTCGTGTTTATAACCCATCTTCAGAAAAGCATTATCAAGAACTGTTACTCCCTAAAATTTGACAGCACTAACACACATGACAAACTGTGTGCAATGTCATAGGTAATATTTCAGATCCTGTCATATTAACTGACTAGCATGTTGTTGCTGTAGCAATGCATTAATCTGTCACTGAGGATGGGTTCTAAACCCTAAAACCGGTTTTGACAAACATAAAATTTCTAGTGAACTCATGGTATATGGACGATGTCTTCTAATAAATATCTGAAAGCCTCGGAGCACCAATCATTCAAGGTGTATCAAAAAATATAAAATGTATTGACACTTAGACGTGCATAGTATTTAACAGCTGTTACACTATACCACATTCGAGGAAACTATCTGGCCCAATAAAGGAAACAAGTCCCTTGACTGGGCTGATGATACGTGATCCTATTTTTTAACTATTTCATTAACAGTGAATATTTATGACTTCTTTGTCTACTATACTGAAAAGCAAAATATAATATTCAACTTACAATGCAAATAAAATATTTATTACAATATGCGAGATTTTATTAAATATTTTCTTTACATGGCCCATCAACAGCAACCTTCTCACATGCCGGTACCAATACAATACGTCAGTGAAAACTTTATTCGTATGGCAACATTGGTTAAAGAAGTTCACTGCTTCAGAGCACACTGGTGTATTTCGGTATAATCTGTGGCCTATTACACTGGGACAATCTCTGAACTAGTGTACCGTTATCTTAAAACTTATTACCGTGGAACAAGCTACACAAATACATATTACGTAAGTGAGAATCCATTAAACCTTTTCCAGTCTCATTGATAGTTCAGCTTTTATCTTAATGTGCGTCAAGGAAGCACGACAGTTCTTCACTGACGTAAAGCTATTTCAACAACCCAAACGCAGTCGAAATATTTTAGACCTCGCAGCTAAAAACTGACCTGAACTTACCGACTTTTTCTGTTTTCTTTTTTTTAATTCTTGCCGGACCAAACCGCTGAGGTCATCCGTCCATAGACTTACACACTATTTAAATTTGAACTAATTTATGCTAAGAACGACACACACAAACGACACACACACACACACACACACACACACACACACACACACACACACACACATTCCCGAGGGAGGACTCGAACACCCGGCTGGAGGGGCCACGCAATCGGTGAGATGGCGCCTCAAACCACACGGCCATTCCTTGCGGCAATTTATAAGTCCATCATTATTTTGTAAACAGCAGATAAGCTATTTTTATCATCCTACTTAGACGGTGAATGGACTATATTTAGTTCCAGTATAATGGACATAGAGGAATTACGGCAAAGATTAAAGTGATTCTAAATCTCGCTCTACTGAAATATGCACCAAATATATGGATTTAGGACGGAAATCATCCATCACGGTTTAGCAAAAAAATTCAGAAAATTCTGAAAAAAAACAGGTATTATTGCACTCTCGGCTCAAAAATGGAAGCAGAAATATCGACAGGCAAAAGTTATCAGACGTTCCTCTGCCAATGAAAAACATCGATGGGCGAAGCATTCACGACTTCTGTAGCCATACGTTAGCGAAAGATATTGTGAAAAATACAAGACGATTCTGATCATACGTAAATTGCTAAACAGATCGAAGATTTCATGCAGTTCTGTCACTCTTCGACCTGTCTGTTGTGGCAAAAAGCTAAAGTTTTAAATCTGCATTTTAAAAAAATCGTTCACGAAGGAGGATGGTACACACGTATCATTGTTTGATATCTCGCACTGAACTTCGTACCGATGACACAGACATCCATGGCGCTCAGAAGCAACTAAAGAGTTTTCCTTAGGTCACGAGGACAGGATGGGATTATAATTCTGTTTTACACTTTTAAGTTCTGGTCGCTTATTTTAATCCCTGATCTATCGCTCAAGGCATAGTCTTACGCGAGGGGAAAAACCGCAGGTGATACCCGCGTACAGAAAGGGCAAGAGAACGGATCCGCAAATTACTGATTAATATCCTTAACGTCGGTTTCAGCAGGATTCTGAGGACATTCTTAGTTCGAATGTAAGAAATTTCGTTCAGACAGAAAAGCTCGTGTGCATAAATCACCACGCATTTTGAAATCACTCATCATCCGAAACTCAGCTTTCCATTTTCTTGCGCGGTATTCTGCGTTCCATGGATGAAGGACAAAAGGCCATTCCATATTCCGAAATTTCCAGAGAGAGTTTTACATAGTGGCCCACTGTAGAGTGTTGATGTTAACGAACGTCCCTGCATACGTAATAAGTTGTCGTATAGCGGTGGCCGACCGGTTCTAGGCGCTTCAGTCCGGAACCGCGCTACTGCTACGGTGGCATGGATGTCTGTGATGTCCTTAGGTTGGTTAGGTTTAAGTAGTTCTAAGTTCTAGGGGGCTGATGACCTCAGACCCATAGTGCTCAAAGCCATTTGAACCATTCGTATATGTATATGGGCCGAAGGCTTCGTAAGTAGTAGTTCCTTGTGCTGAACAGGGAGTGTTTATGAGAGATAAGGGTATCTTCATGAGCGCCCAGTGAGTTGTGTTGGGAGCGCTCCTGTTCTCTGGAGGTTGCTTCCGTAAGAGCGTGTAAAAATTTAACAGGTAGGGAACCTACGGCCAGAGAAGCCAGCTTAAGGAGAAAATAGGAATGATATCACATTACGTGTACTTCTCTCTTATCCATCTTTTTGATTTGCAGCTCCTTGTATTGGCCGTGTTTGCAGTTAAAATTTTTGGATCTGAGGTCCGCCAGTTACGCAAAACACCGTTTTTCTCAGTACCCAAATATGTTTCGGCATCACTGTGCCATAATCAGTGCGTTTTCGTTTTTATTTTTCTGCAGTGTGAATATTTTGTTACATGATTGTAAAATTATGTGAATTTTTAGTTCAAACAACAAATGTAAAGATATTTACAAAAAGAAACGATCTGCTGCTTGAACTAAAAATGCACATAAATTTATAATCATGTAACAAAATGTTCACATTGCAGAAAAATAAAAACTAAAACGCACTGATGATGGCACAGGGATGCCTAAACATGTTTGCGTACTGAGAAAAACGGTGTTTTGCATAATTGGCGGACCTCAAATCCTAAAACTTTTTACTTACATTAATTACAGTTAACTGCAAATGCCATCATTTGCGGATGTACCATTTATACTGTATCTTACAAAATATGCTGAAACTGACGGCCATCCACCTCAATGGAAGCATGACACCGGCGAACAAGATTCTGAAGCACTCTGAAAAATATCCCTGGTGTGTTTCGAATCACATCACAGATTGCTAAGATTCTGGCAACCAGTGACTCGTCGATCGAGAGAAATAAGCAATCGTCGTTACGGATGATGTCCGTTAGGAAATCGTTGCCTGTACAACCTTTCAGCTGCCAGTGCACTGCAACATACTTCCCCTATACAGAAGGTGCTTGTTAGTGAGTTCTACGAAAGTGTACCGGTACTGCTCCATAGTATTGTACTGTACGTCTGTGAATAACACTGAGTAATGAATGGGTCTGTCGTTGATTCACGGCACGGCGAGTCATGGAGGAATGAAAGTACGATATAACAAAGCTACCTTATGGATTAGTAAAGTAAACGAAACCTGCATCATGACTTCCTAGTAATCAGGATCGTTCTCCTTCTTTCATTGCAGGAAATAAAGAATGTACACTTGTGTATTTGGAAGACGAATGGGCAACGTCGGTTTATTCGGTGTATGTGAGATGTTAAGGAAGTATAGCTCATCTATGGAGGAGTTGCTTACAAAACACTTGTAAATCAGTTCTTTAGTACTGTTTGGTATACCTGCCTGATTGGATTAAAGGAAGACCTAGAAGTGGCGGTGATCTGCTACATTTGTTCCCGGCAGGTTTCACCAACGCGCTAGTATTAGAAAAATGCTTCGTAAACACATATCGAAATCGCTGGAAGGAAGAAGGTGTTCTTCGCAGAAAAGAAGTTTGACAAAGTTTAGAGAACTGGCGTTTGAGGTTGACTGCAGAACGATTCTACTGCCACTAAAGTATATATCGCGTAAAGATCCTGAAATCTAAATAGGAGAAATTATGGCACTTGCGCAGACAGACAATAGTTTCCTACTCGCTCCATTTGCGAGTGGAACAGGAAAGTTAGTGACTACCAGCAGTAAAAGGCACTCTAGGGAAGTAGCCTACTCACGCCGTATAAAATTCACAGCAGTCTTTCCATTGTGTGCCAGCCAGTCCGCTGTAACTAGCTCTGACGTCATAAATGTTGCGCAATACTTTAAAAATCATGTATAGAACCTGAAATGTTGCTAGCATGTCAGGAGTAATGCCATATAATTATGTGTTGAATATCAGTTCAATAACTTTTACCACTTTCGAAATTGGGTAGACTTTTTCTGTAAAAATCATTGGCGCAACAGAAAAGAGCTATAAACTTAAAAATTTATGTTTAGATTCCTTTTGCATAGGAATTTAGTAGAAACAGTATTCTGGATCTCATAAATTAAAATTTTAGTTGAAATTAATGATTTTCTGGTTTTTGTCTTAAAAATTAAAGAAGCAAGATAGATTAAGTAGGTGAATAAATAAAACGAGGATGTTTAAATTTAAGTAGAAGGGAGATACGCTACAATCATAAAGACGTGAAAAGTTTCAACTGAATAACTATAAAACTATAGCGATAGCGTATCTCCAAAGGGCAATTTCAGAGCTCGTCTACTGCGTGTAGTGTAATTAAATTAATTCTCTCGCCCAAAATATTGGACTTAGCCACGTCAGACTTTACTTACCTGTGTGATGATTGCACATTTAAATTGAGAGCTTCATTGGCCATCAGCAAAGGAAGCAATGATTTATTTAATAACTTAAAGTGGTGCATTAATAGCCCAGCGACTAGTCGGGACAGCGAATTTAATCAAGCGTTCCCTTAGCCGTCCGCACCGCGGCCTTATATTTAAGAACGCTGCGGGAGTAAAATAAGGCCCCAGTTCTCTCCAGACGCTGATCAGCGCACCATCTGTGCCGGGAGTCGCGTAGCGTCGGTATCATTGCTATAAACAGCCTCGGATGCCGTAATAAGTTACTCGGGATACGCGTAACCATGAAATCGTTTTCTAGTGAAGTGTTAATTCTGGGATGACTTTAATGATCTATCTTCAGTTTGCGAATGTCATATTTTCACGTGCCGCCGCGAGACAGACATTCTACCATTATTTAGCGTGGCGTTTGATGAACATTATCATCAAATTATAGCGAGCATTCACGTAAACATTTAATTGGAACAGTTATAGTTCCATCAGCGCATTAGAATCTGAACTGCTCTGGTAGTTGGATTGTGTGGGTTCTTTTTGGTCTGTGACTTTCTGAATATAGCGAACATTTTTGAAAGAATTTTTTTTCATTATGAATCCCAGACAATCTCCTAATTCCTCAGAGCTGTAAGCTGTGGCTATAAGTGTATTTCTCAGTTGAAGTGGCCACTAGGAATTCTAATTACAAGCTTCACGTTTTGTTAATCACTTTCTCGTTGCCAATATTGTAGTTAGAGAGCCAGTGTTGAGAGCGGAAAACAACAGCATTAAATAAATCATAGGAACATTTAATAACCCGATGCTCCACATATGGTGTATCGTTGGGAAGGCATTTCCACATTACATTTCATTCAACAATTATTTCCACCCGCCGCCCCACTGCACCCTCCGCCATGCACCGTGGGATGACCTGCGGAGTACGTCTGCAGGTAGAGAAGATAGTGAGACTGTTGTTTGAAACTGTGATAACTGTTATTATGCATGTAGTTGTGATACATTTAAACAGATTCTGCCTCTATTTTTAGGCAAGTCAGTGGTGCTAAAAACGGCGTTACTTTAAAGTGCATACAACTTCCTTAACATCGAACTCGGTTCATCGTGTGGTAACATATCGGCAATGGATATGTACGTGTTCCACCAAACCTCACGTTTTCCAGATATCACATTCTTTTTACGTCTATTCACAGCTCGTTGACAAATTTCCATACGGTAGAGGATTTTTGATGACAAGAAAATATTCATCTTCATTCTCAGTACGTTGCAGATGATTACAAACTATACCGCTTAGTAGATCAATCCAAATTTTGCTCTCATATGACTGAAGCTGTGCCTTCAATTGTAGAAAAACATGTATACGCTTTAGTTCTGATGGCAGAAAATACTTTTAAATGGTTGTCATGGATTGTGTGTAGAATATCTTAGTAATTCGAGTTGCTGTACGGTTATCATGTGGCGTCAGATCTCCAACGGAACAATGACTCTGTGTCCAGATTGTCATAGATCCTCTCACCACTTCGTTTGTGTAATCTCTTGTGCCGTGAGTACTTTCTAGCCAACTGTGCGGGGCCTAAAGTATTTTAAGAGACTACGTGAAAACGTAAAAATACCCTATGTTTTTCAGCCGTGTCGTGGAGTTTTTCACGAAGCTAAGATCAATTACTTACTTTTTAAAAATGTACTCTTATTACTATCTAATGAATTTACTTAGGTATTACAATATTCTAAATTGGACATGATTTGACATTGCATACAGTGCATTGTGGCTACTCAATACTCGGAGGCCGGCTCCACGAACAGGGGTGGAGTTTCTTCCTTCCCAGGATCTGACGTACAGTGTTGCTGCATCTTGATGTTCAGAGGTGCTTTTTGGTTTGTTATTACTGTTGAACAGCTTGTTTACTACCCTGGTTGCTGAACGTCACCAAAGCTTTTTAAAGACTGTGTCTAATGCAATGGCTAGAAAGTCTATGCAAATTCCCTCATATTTTGGTAGTTTGGTCGAACAGATAAGCTAGAAATTTTAATTTCTAAGTGTGTCGCAGGTGGTAGATGGTGTGCACTGTGTGGGCGACTATCCATGCGGTGGCTGATCTCTTGCAGAGAATGGCTTTAAGTCTGAGGACGTTACTGTTGTTAGGGCGAAATTGTTCGGTGCAGTTCTTCTTAGCAGGCTGACTATTAGTTTACTAGTTCTCAAAACACCAGCGCCCGTTAGACACATGAGTCTATGCTTTGGAATGTCTGATTCACTGATTGGGACGGAAGCGTCTATCCTGACAAAGTCTATGCCTGGTTATTTTTTAATAGGTCGATGCTGTCCTGTTACTAAGCGTGTGTCACATGCTGCGGGCCTTAGGTGATAAAAAATTCACTGAATATTTTATGTACGATGAACTACTGGTAATTTAGTTAAATCCATGTTCTGTAGATCATTGATATGATATTTTTCGTAATGATGTATAATGAATCACTTTACTGGCTACGAATAGATTGCTAATTTTCACATATGGGGATATGTTAACAATGTACTGATTAACTAAATACCATAGAGACTTAAATTTATAAGAACGTGTAAGTCTTTAGTATTTTATTCGTTCCACTACTGTAATTTACTTCTATTTAAGAACAGAAACATACGTTTTTACTTTTTTCTTCTCTCAGGTTCACTTGGGATGATGTCAGATAAATGTTAGGTATTTATGGGTAATTTTTGCAGCCCAAAATCGTTGCATTCTTTCTTTGATCGCCTGTCTTCTCTCGTCTATCCAGTCACTGTTTTGCTTTTGCCCATCATGAAAACCTCGATTTTAAGTGATACATAGTTTTACTGTTACTGAAATCCTTTTTTTTTTCACTCCAATCCTCTTGAGGTTATTCCCTACATCCTTGAGAAAGTCGTCGGAGACTTTGGGCTTGTTGTCCCGTATACTAAAATTAAGCTTCTTTTGTCATGTTGCATCAATCAAAAAGATGTCCGTTAAACTTTAGTCATTGTTGCCTTGCTGACTCCATCAACCGTTCATTACTCCTGTATAACCTACAACGCTTCTGCTACATTTTTAGTTAATATTTTTTCTCAAAGTTAGCAAATATGGTGCAATACTTTTGAAGTGAACAGATATGGACGTCTTCGAGCCTTTGACGCAGCAAAAAGGGACAAAGTGGGCCCAGTATCACTGATAAGACAAGAAGCCTGTCATTATGGGCCACTTCAGCTCATAATATCCAACCAGCATGCATTAGACCAGGCCTGGCAAAGTGTGGCTCGTGAGCCATTCCTCACCAGTAAGTGCTTCCCCCTCCAACTCGACTCCTGTGGTGACGTCACGGCCCCGACTAAGGCCACGCCGGGTGACCGACTATCAAGTCATCGTACGTGGTAAGCTTCATAACATTAAATCCCTAATACAAAGTCCAAAAGACTTACACTACTAAAACGTTAATTTTTGTTTAGTTACTAGACTCCAACTCTTGTACTTACATTAATGAGATGTTTAATGATTTAAGTCAGATATATTTAACTTGGTCTTGGCAAGTATTGCCATTCGATTTCAGTTTTATTTGTAGCGAAACGAAGTTAGCCCTCCAACGCCTCATATTTGACACAGCATTACGCTGAACATGTTAAATGTACTTCATTTAAGAAAATGTATTTTTACAAACGGATAGTCACCCAAAAAAGAATTTATTTTAAGAGTGAAGTATGTGAATTTTGCTTACCGATCTTGTGGTCTAACTAAGAAATTTTGACATCAGTTTCTGTTATTATTCTGTAACCTGCAAATTTCTGCTTGAAGATTTCTCTAATACTCACAAGGTTAATTTTCATTTGACAAACAAAATGGTATCTGGTTCTATACATTTAAAATCTTTAAAACGGCTATGAAACTCATTGGAGACTTCACCAATAATGGAAGTAAATCTTGAAAATTTTACTTCTATGTAGTTTTGTTTAAACTCGCAGGAACTTGGGAAATACAAAGTCCGTAGCTCAGATGCAATTTAAACAACATGAATTTTCACCGGAATCCATTAATACCCGTAAACATATCGTAAATAGTACGTTCCTTTCCTTGGAAAAGAAACTTAGAGTTATTTAAATGATTTGCAAAATTTGTAGCAAATGATGACTAGAATAAAAAATTGAATCCTTCAGCTTATCTTCAAATTTCCTATTATCTAATTTCAATTCTCTATTCAAAATCTTGAATCGTTATATTACAATTGAAAAAAGGAGAAAGAGAGTTTAACATTTTCTGGCACTCAACTAACGAATTTCGGAATGAAGAAGGATATCTCCGTACACTTGTAAGTAGGATGTTTAGGTTTTTTTATTGGTAACGCCGCCATGTAGCGCTCTGTATGAAAATCACTGGCAGTGCCATGTGCAGTCTGTGGCTGGTTTGCATTGTTGTCAGCCATTGTAGTGTTGGGCAGCGGCAGCTGGATGCTAACAGCGCGTAGCGTTGCGAAGTTGGAGATGAGCCGGCAGCAGTGGTGGACGTGGGGAAAGAGATGGCGGAGTTTTGTAATTTGTAAGACTGGATGTCATGAACTACCATATATATTTTGACTATTAAGGTAAATACACTGTTTGTTCTCTATTAAAATCTTTCATTTGCTAACTATACCTATCAGTAGTTAGTGCCTTCCGTAGTTTGAATCTTTTATTTAGTTGGCAGCAGTGGCGCTCGCTGTATTGCAGTAGTTCGAGTAACGAAGATTTTTGTGAGGTAAGTGATTTGTGAAAGGTATAAGTTAATGTTAGTCAGGGCCATTCTTTTGTAGGGATTTTTGAAAGTCAGATTGCGTTGCCCCAAAAATATTGTGTTTCAGTTTAAGCAAAGTCTTGTATAATTGTTATAAGAGGACGTTTCATATGCCGACCCTTAGCCGAGGATACCTCACTGGAATCTTCTGATTTTTTCTTGTAGTTTGTGTAATTAGTGTAGATTTTGTTTATTGCTAGTGTGTAATTGTAGAGAGAATCTCCTTTGTAGTTGCAGTCTTTCATTGTTGTACAGTAAAACAGGTGTGACACGCATGTAAATTTGCATCAAGTATTTCGCTTGCAATTAACTAGTTATTATTTTCAGTTCTATGTTAATGTGTTTTCTTATTTTTCTCTTCAAATTGTGCTTTTCTGTGTTGTCGTGTGAAATATTGTGACTATAATGGCGTGTGAAAAACGTAATACTGGGCTCCAAAGTAAATTGAGAAATGACAGTGAAGACGAAAGCAGTGTGTTAGCGCCACCATGTAATGAATTAACTAATGTTCAAAGTAGTAATTTGGTAATTGTACATAGGGAAATGGATCGGGCTGTAGACAGTGAAACAATTAGTGAACAGGGAAGCATTATCGATCGATCGGTCGGCAACAGCTCGCCTCAGGAACGTGGAATGACAGGACACATTCTTGCAAATACTGTAGATTCAGGTTTTGCGTCCTCACCGTTTTCTCAAATAAGTCAAGACACATTTTCTGTTTTTCAAACTGCGAATATTGCCGGTTCAAATGCATTGCCGAATAGCAATAAGGAACATGTTTCAGACACCAGTGCACTGTTATTACAATTACTGCAACAAATGGGACAAAAGCTTCAAAAGTTAGACACAATGGAACAAAATCTTTGGACGATAGACACCAAACTTGAACAAACACGTGAAGATTTAACTACTGAGTTACATAACATTGAATCGAAATGTCAAAATATCTGTAATGACGTTAAAACACAAATTTGTGAGCATTTTCAACCTATTTTGTCGCGGCATGAAAACGCATTACAGAATTACGAAGCAGCCATAGAAGAATTGCGAACTATTGTTCGTGAAAATCACGACACCTTGCAAGCTAAAATGGACTCAGTTGCATGCACCGATTCGGTTACGCAACTTGCAAGAACTCAGGAAAACTTAAAGTACACAGTAGATTCGATTTCCACACAAATGGACACTCTGAAACTTGGTTCAGAAAAACACACTGAGGAAATGTGTTCACTATCGGAGAAAGTAGCCGAACTTTCGGATCAGTTTACTAATTTATCTGCAAAGGTAGATGATGATCTGAATGACACAAGACCTGTAGCCATCACTGACACAGAAGAGTATTAACAAATTAAGAAATTCAAACAAAATCAGAATCAAATTAATACGCAGTACAAAAGAGAAATCCGGGAAGTACAAGATCTGTTGACGCAGGTAATACAAAAATTACATATTTCAGAGGACACTCGCGCTCCAACACGGGAAGAGGAACTTAGAAATACGGAAAAGCCACAAAATAATAACACAGGGCATTTCGGAAATCATGAAAGAAATTGGCAAGGTATACCGAATTTTGAGATGGAACCGCCGACACGACGTAACAATGACCGATATGCTACTCGCAGACACGATGATTTTGACTATAAGCTGTTCATTACTGCACGTAAATTCAAAACATTTAAGAATTCTGGCAACGACATTCATCCACAAGAGTGGCTCCATCAATTCTCTCATTGTTTTCCTCCCAACTGGTCATTAGAGCACAGATTAGAATTTATTTGTGGCTACTTGGAAAATGAACCAGCTGTAAGAATGCGATCGGTCATTCACGATTGCCACACTGAAGGAGAATTTTATCATGCCTTCCTCTCAGCATATTGGTCTCAAGCTACACAAGACCGAGTAAAACATAGCATCATGATGATGAAATACTTTGAACAATCTGAATTTTCCAGTCTCGTAAAAAATTTTGAAGACATGTTACATAAGAATCAATATCTTTCAAACCCATATAGCCCTTCAGAACTCATCCGCATTTGCATAATGAAATTGCCTGAACATTTAAGGAATATTATTTTGGCAGGACGCTGCAAAGATGACATTGAAACTTTTCAGGGACTGTTACAAGAATTGGAAATTGTCACTGAAAATCGCGGAACGCGAAAACAGGGACACTACAGTTACAGGTCACAACCGTCACAATTCCGCGATGACAGAAATAATAACTGGACACGACAAGGCTATTCTTACAACACAAACCGTGAACAAAACAGACACCACCCATATGACAACCAATGGCAGAGTAATAGTTACAGAGAAAGATCGCATATCCGTAGTAATGAATATAACAGAGACAATCATAGAAACAGACAATATGGCAACCAGAACTATTATTATCAGGGCAGGCAGAATAATTTCAGACGCAAGGGTCCACCGCGCAGTGATAATTCAGGGAGAAATTCTCCACCACTTATATAGTTTTGTAATTTGTAAGACTGGATGTCATGAACTACCATATATATTTTGACTATTAAGGTAAATACACTGTTTGTTCTCTATTAAAATCTTTCATTTGCTAACTATACCTATCAGTAGTTAGTGCCTTCCGAAGTTTGAATCTTTTATTTAGCTGGTAGTATTGGCGCTCGCTGTATTGCAGTAGTTCGAGTAAGAAAGATTTTTGTGAGGTAAGTGATTTGTGAAAGGTATAGGTTAATGTTAGTCAGGACCATTCTTTTGTAGGGATTTTTGAAAGTCAGATTGCGTTGCGCGAAAAATATTGTGTTTCAGTTTAAGCACAGTCTTGTATAATTTTTCTAAGGGGACGTTTCACACTGTGTCAACATCTTCGCTTTCTGATGAATGATGAAATGAAATGTTAAACTACTCTTAAATGAACAACGAAGCCATTTTCGGTTCCAACCACAACTTGTGATACATCCATAGAAATAGTGGAGCATAATTTAAATTTTATCAATACACTATTTAATGGCAATAAAATTATCCAAACCTATTCTTCTGAACCTTGGCAATAAAGCCAGTATCTCTTCAGGTACAGAAAAGTCGTCATACACCAAGTGATCAAAAGTATCCGGACACCTTGTTGAAAATGACTTAGAAGTTCGTGGCGCCTTCCATCGGTAGTGCTGAAATTCAATATGGGGATGGCCTAGCTTACACTCTCGCACGCATACGTTCAATCATGCTGGAAGGTTTCTTGGGGAATGGCAGCCCATACTTCACAGAGTGCTGCACTGAGGAGAGGTATCTATGTTGGTTGGTGAGACCTGGCACGAAGTCGGCATTCCAAAACACCCCAAACGTGTTCTATACAATTCGGGTCAGAACTCTGGACAGGCCAGTCCATTTCAGGAATATTATTGTCTTGTAACCACTAAGCCACAGACCATGAGGCAGTGCACTATGAACAGGTGCTTGATCGTGTTGAAAGATGAAATCGCGCTTCAACAGTGGGAAGCAAGACGGTGCTTAAAACATCTGTGTAGCCCTGTGCTGTGATAGTGCCACGCAAGACAACAAGGGGTGCAAGCCCTCTCCATGAAAACACGATCACACTATAACACCACCGCCTCCGAATTTTACTGTTGGCACTACACACGCTAGCAGATGACGTTCACTGGGTATTCGCTATACCAAAACCCTGCAATCGGACCGCCACATTGTGAACCGTGGATCATCACTCTACACATTTTTCCACTGTTCAATCGTCCAATGTTTACGCTCTTTACACCAAGCGAGGCGTCAATTGGCATTTACCGGCGTGATGTGTTGCTTATGAGCAGCCGCTCGACCATGAAATCCAAATTTTCTAACCTCCCTCTTAGCTGTCATAGTAGTTGCAGTGGATCCTGATAAAGTATGGAATTCCTGATCTGGACAGATGACTGCCTATTACACTTTACGACCCTCTTCAACTGTTGGCGATCTCTGTCAGTCAACAGACGATGTCGGCCTGTACGCTTTTGTGATGTAGGTGTCCCTTCACGTTTTCACTTCTCTATCAAAAATGGTTCAAGTGGCTCTAAGCAAAATGGGACTTAACATCTGAAGTCATCAGTCTACTAGAGTTAGAACTACTTAAACCTAACTAACCTAAGAACATCACACACATCCATGCCTGAGGCAGGATACGAACCTGCGACCGTAGCAGCAGCGACCTCACTATCACATCGGAAATAATGGACATAGCGATGCTTGTAGGAGTGTGGAAATCTCGCTTGCAGACGTATGACACAAGTGACACCCAATCACGTGACTACGTTCGAAGTCCGTGTGTTCTGCGGAGTGCCCCATTGTGCTCTCTCACGATGTCTAATGACTACTAAGGTCGCTGATATGGAGCACCTGGCAGCAGGTGGGAGCCAAATACATCTAATGTGAAAAACGTATATTTTTGGGGGTGTCAGACCCCACCCCCCCCCCACACACACACGCACACACACACACACACACACACACACACACACACACACACACACACACACAATGCAAACATTATGTCGTTAAAAGTGTCGTTTCCTATGTTATTGCCAATATCACGAATTCACATTGTTACGTGGAAAAGCAGCTGTTTTAAAATGTACGGCATCATCATCAAAACCAAATGCTTTTGCCATTTTTATTGCAGATTATTTCACGACCAGTCTGAGATTTTGCTAATTGTTAAGCATACGTCATTGGTGCAGTTAAACTCTTTTCTTTAAAATCTAATGCTTCAGGCAACTCTTGTACCCTGTGTTTTCAGTTATCGACGAAAATGGTTTTGTGTTGCTGCATGGCGCGATGAGAAATGTCAAGCCAGAGTACAATCTATGATTTAACTTAAGTATTTTTTTACGTATTAAACAATGAAGTTTTTTTATCGAAATTGTGTATAAAAAAGTACTTGACGTCCAAGTCTTCTTCAAAAACACGCTTTTCAGTATCTTTTCCTTTCGATTTTCGTAATAGAAGAACAGCGACGGAAATAAGGAGCATCAAAACTAGAATGATAGGCACAGTAGTAAGCACAATGAAAACATCAACGATAGCTCAATATCAGTGAGAGTAAATCTGAACTAAACGCCCGAGCAAGCCCACTAATAGTCAATCTTTTCTACCTTGCGATAGCATCTGCATCTCTGTTAGCAAAAAAATTTGTTAAGCGTCCAGTCATTCCGCAGTGATGGTGATCTGTGAAATGGGAAAGTAACTTTACTTAGTAAACTAAAGCACGTAATAATATAATAGAAAACGTAGTAGGAAGGGATTAGCCACACAGGGCGGAAACAGGTAAATGTACATGAGTTTCATAAAAACTGGATGGATTGTCCAAGAGAAGGAACTTCACAAATTTAACATGTTGATCCCCCTATGGCTCTTACACAAATACTTGTTAGGTTTGACATTGATTGAGACAGTTGTTGGATGCGCCCATGAGGGATATCATGAAAAACTATTTTTATTTGGCACGTCAGATGTAAAAATCTCGAGCCAATGGAAGGGACCTGTCCACAATACTCCAAAAGTTCTCACCTGCGAAAAGATCTGTCGACCGTGAAGGCCAAGGTAGGAATTGTCAAGCAAGAAGACAAGAAGCAGAAACTCCAGCACTGTGCCAGAGGACATCTTTCCGAATTCTAAGCCTAGATTGTCTTGCGTTATAGGGCAACAAAACGGGCTGCAGACTGTTGTTGGCTTATCACTGTGCTGTAAGGATGCAGCCCATGGCAACCAATGAATCCTGTTATGGAAGGACCTGGCACCCCAGACAATTAATATCATTCCTTAGCATTAATTGAAACAATTACAAATGTCATTCGACCAGGTACATTAGCAGTACGATTAACAGCAAATATAATTGCAGGACACTTATTATTAACCTTATTAGGAAATACAGGACCATCTATAGCAATAAACTTAATCTCAATTGGACAAATACTTCTATTAATTCTAGAATCATCAGTAGCAATAATTCAAGCTTAAGTTTTCTCAATTTTAAGAACTTTATATTCTAGAGAAGTATATTAAACTTATGTTTACAACTCACTCAAACCACCCATTCCACTTAGTAGACTATAGACCTTGACCATTAACAGGAGCAATTGGTGCAATAGTACTAGTATCCGGAATAGCAAAATGATTCCACCTATTTAACAATAACTTATTCATAATTGGATTTGGAATTACCTTATTAACTATAATTCAATGATGACAAGATGTAGTATGAGAAGGGACATATTAATGACTACATACAGGATTTGTATCAATTGGATTATGATGAGGAATAATTTTATTTATTGCATTAGAAGTATTATTCTTCGTTTCATTTTTTTGAGCATTCTTTAGAAGAAGATTAGCACCAACAATTGAACTAGGAATATTATGACCTCCAATAGGAATTCAAACTTTTAATCCTATACAAATTCCATTACATAATACAGCTATTCCTTTAGCATCAGGACTAACAGTAACATGAGCACATCATAGTTTAATAGAATCTAATCATACTCAAACATTACAAGGATTATTCTTCACAGTATTATTAGGACAATATTTCGCAATACTTCAAGCATATGAATATTGAGAAGCACCTTTTACCATTGGAGATGCAGTTTATGGATCAACATTCTTTGTTGCAACAGGATTCCATGGTCTACACGTAATTATTGGAACAATCTTCTTATCAACATGTCTACTTCGACACTCAATAAATCAATTCTCACCAAGACATCACTTTGGATTTGAAGCAGCAGCATGGTACTGACACTTCGTAGACGTAGTATGATTATTCTTATACATTTCTATTTATTGATGAGGTAGATAATTGTTTTTCTAGTATAAATAGTACATTTGACTTCCAATCAGAAAGCTTGATATAAATCAAGAAAAACAATCCTAATTCTATCTACAAGAGTTTTCATTACATTTGTTATTCCAATAATCGTTATAATCCTTGCAACAACATTATCAAAAAAATTAATTAATGATCGAGAAAAAAGATCACCATTTGAATGTGGATTTGATCCAAAAAGATCAGCACAAATACCATTCTCACTATGGTTCTTCCTAATCGCAGTAATCTTTTTAATTTTTTATGTAGAAATTGCACTAATTTTACCAATTGTAATTATCTTCAAAACATCAGACATTATAATCTGATCAGTATCAACAATATTTTTTTATTTTAGTCCTGATAGGTGGACTATATCATGAATGAAATCAAGGAGCCTTACAACGAGCAGAATAAAGGGTTGTAGTTAAATATAACATTTGGGTTGCATTCAAAAAGTATTGATATAATCAATCAACCTTAAATAGAATAAGAAGCGAAATATTGCAGTCACTTTCGACGTGGAAGATTGGTATATAAGTACCCTTATTCTTATTAATTGAAGCCAAAAAGAGGAGTATTACTGTTAATAAAATAATAGAACTATAAAGTTCCAATTAAGGAAATGTAAAACCAATATGAAAGCTGCTAACTTTTTATATTAGCGGTTAAACTCCGTTAACATTTCTAAAATTTATATATTTTAAATAAAACACTACATTTTCACTGTAAAAATAATATATCTATATTTCTAAATACCTAAAAGTAAAAATACTTCCTTAACATCTTCATTGTCACGCTCTAATTATAAGCTATTTAAGTATACGAAAAATAATATTACTAAAATAAATATTAAAAAAATAAAAGTTAAAAGATAAATCTTGAAATTTAAAATCATATCTACCCTGAAAATAACTAATTAAATAAATAAATAATCTATATAAACCAGGACCACCAAGTAATTCACCTCAATCATAATCAAATAATTTAGATGAATAATAACCTATTTTTAAAGGAATATATTTAATAAAATTAGTTGAAAGAAAGGTATAAATCATATAGAACCAGCAAATCTGATAAAAGAAAGTATACTTAAGGGAAATAAATTATGAGATAAATAGAAATTTGAAATAAGAATACCTAAATAAGCACCTAAAACAACAACTGTAAAAGTTAAAAACTTTAAAAAATAAGGCAAATCAATCACATGAGGAATAGGAAAAGTTAATCAAGACAAAAGACTACCACCAAAAACAGCAACAAACACTAAACCAATTATACCAAACGAAATATGATAACCCTTATCATCAAAAGAAAATCTGGAATAAAAATTATTATCACCAGATATTGAATAATAAAACAAACGAAAAGAATAAGAAGCAGTTAAACCAGCAGAAAAAAATAAGGAAAAAAATTAAACAATTAATTCTTCTTGAACAAACCATCTCAAGAATTAAATCCTTTGAATAAAATCCTGCTAAAAAAGGTATACCACACAAAGACAAACTAGAAACATTAGAACAAACTGAAGTTAAAGGTATAAAATTAACAATTGCGCCTATAAAGCGAATATCCTGAGAATCCTTTAAATTATGAATTATTGCACATATAAATAATAATGCCTTAAATAAAGCATGAGGTAATAAATGAAACAATGCAAGTTTTGGGTAACCTATAGCTAAAATTCTTATTATTAAACCAAGTTGTCTTAAAGTAGAAAGAGCAATAATCTTCTTCAAATCAAATTCAAAATTAGCACCCAATCCAGCCATAAATATAGTTATACAACCAATTAAAAGTAAAAATCAACCGCAGTTATAAGTATCTAATATTGGTCTGAAACGAATTAATAAATAAACACCAGCAGTAACAAGAGTAGAAGAATGAACCAAAGCAGAAACAGGAGTAGGGGCAGCTATAGCAGCAGGAAGTCAAGAAGAAAAAGGAATCTGAGCTCTTTTAGTTATAGCTGCAAAAACAATTAATATAGTACTAAGTTTTATTTCAAAAGAATTAAAAAAATCATATTAGTAAATACAATTTCAACCACCAAAACTCAATATTCAAGCAATAGAAATTAAAATAGGAACATCACCAATACGATTAGAAAGTGCAGTTAATATAGCTGCACTATAAGATTTCACATTTTGATAGTAAATAACTAAACAATAAGAAACTAAACCTAAACCATCTCAACCTAGCGAAATTCTAATCAAATCAGGGCTAATATATAAAAAACCTGTAGAAAGAATAAATATTAAAACAATAATGACAAAACGTTTTATATTCTTCTCGCCAGAATATAATCCTCTCTATAATAAATAACCAAAGAAGAAATATATATAACAAAAGACATAAAAATTAGAGATATTCAATGCAAAATTAAATTCATAACAATTATAGAACCATTTAAATTAAAAAGTTCTCACTACACAAAAACTCTATAATCAATTATTAAATAATGAATACCTAAAATAAAAATCAAGAAAAAATTTTAAAGAACAATAAGAAAATAAATTCACGGCCTAAGATGAAAAACTTAATACCACTGATTCATCAAAAGAATATTTTTAATTAAAATACTTAAGCAAACTAAACAAAGAAATATTCACCCTTTAAACAAAGAATATTTAAAGGCAATCAATCTAAAAGTAAAAGATGATATTCACGCAAATAACCAAGAGAACAAGTATAAACACCAGAATAATAGTTACCATATTGAGAATAAGAATATATATATAAAGTATAAACAGCTCTAAAAAGATAAAAAAATTAAAGCAATAAATCTAAAAGAAGATCAAAA
The DNA here is from genome assembly GCF_023897955.1 of Schistocerca gregaria. Classification (NCBI taxonomy): domain Eukaryota; kingdom Metazoa; phylum Arthropoda; class Insecta; order Orthoptera; family Acrididae; genus Schistocerca; species Schistocerca gregaria. The sequence continues at coordinate 101,068,901 of NC_064921.1, read as the reverse complement.
TATAATTCTATTTAATAATCTAATTTCACCTACCAAATTTAAAGAAGGAGGAGCAGCCATATTTGATTATCTTAAAAGAAATCATCATAAAGCCATTCTTGGTACCAAGTTAATTATACCCTTGTTAATTAATAATCTTCATCTACCTAAATGTTCATAAATAATATTAGATAAACAGAAATAAACCAGAAGAACATAAACCATGACCAACCATTAAAGAAAGAGAACCTACACAACCCCATCAATTTATAGTCATCAATCCACCAATAACTAATCTTATATGAGCAACAAAAGAATATGCAATTAAAGACTTTAAATCAACCTGACGAAAACAAATAAATCTTACAATAACACCACCAGACAAGCCTAAAGATAATCAAAAATATTTAAACTTTAAATCCAAATAAGAAATAACCTTTATAACACGAAAAATACCATAACCACCTAACTTCAATAAAACACCAGCAAGAATCATTCTACCTGAAATAGGGGCCTCTACATGAGCCTTAGGAAGCCATAGATAAACTAAAAGTATTGACATCTTAACTAAAAGAATCAACATTATAAATACATATAACATAAAATAATAAGAACCAAACTCAACCAATAAAGGAAAATAAAAAGTATTAGAAAAATCATTAACCTTAAATAAAACTAATAATAAAGGTAATCTAGCAACTAAAGTATAAAAAATTAAATAAACCCCAGCCTGTAAACGCTCAGGTTGATAACCTCAACCCAAAATTAAAAGTAAAGTAGGAACTAATCTAGCCTAAAAATATATAAAAAGAAAGAAGACTTAATCTAGCAAACAAACAATAAAACATAGTTATTAAAATCAAAACTATAAAAACAAAAAAATTAGAATGATATGAACTTAAATAAACTGAACCTCTAGCAGTAATTATCAAGGAACAAATTCAAAAACTAAGCAAAATTAAACTAAAAGAAAAATAATCAATACCAAAATAATATCTAATTATATTCAAATCAGCATATGAATAAACTCAAATTATAAACAAGAAACTCGACAGAAGCATTAAAGAATGAACCAACCTTCAACAATTATTCAATAAACAAAGAGGGATCAAAAAATAGTTATAATTAAATACTTTAACATAAAGATAAACCAAAAGAATTAAAAAATCATTACCATGACAACCAATTAATGAAACTAGAATAGAAAGACGTAAAGCACCCTCACAAACAGAAAAAACTAAAAAAAACAGGGAAAAAATAATCATAACAAACTCAGTAAGTAAAACAATAATTAATATAAATAAAGGAAGAACAATATAATCTGATAATTATAAATTAATAAATGTTTACGTTTAGAAGAAAAAACATGACCACCAGCAAAATAAATCAACAAAGAACTAAAAACAGAGAATATATACAATAGTTTTAATAGTTTAAAAAAAACACCGGTCTTGTAAACCAGAAACAAGTCAAGCCCCCACTTTTAAAACTTCAGAGGTGGAAAAGCTTCCATCATCAGTCCCCAAAACCGATATTTAAAAAAAAAACTAACCCCTGAAATGATTAAAATAATAATTTTTTACTATGAAATATAATAAATATTAATTTTATTAAATTGAGACACCCAATCTCAATAATGCTTTTTATTATCCTTCAAACTTTCTTAGTTGGATTAATAACAGGAACAATAATAGAAAGATATTGATTATTATATATTTTATTTGTAACGTTTCTTGATGGTATATTAGTCCTTTTATTTATATTACAAGAATTGCATCAAACAAAATATTTCAACCTAAATCGATTACTATAGTTATTACATTAACAATATGACTATTTATTATATCAACATTAATTATTCTAGATATAACAACTTTTATAGACTTTTAAAAAAATACTGAAACTATAAATATTGATAACTTAATTAATTATCAAGAAATAACAATATCTTTTGAAAAATTATATAATTGACCAACATTCATTATTACAGTAATAATGATAATTTATTTATTTTTAGCACTACTAGCAGTTGTTAAAATCACTTATTCGTATAATTAGATAAATCACTAATCAATAAACCCTTATGATTAAGACATCCATTAATTAAAACTATTTATAACTCTATAATTGATTTACCCGCACCAACAAATATTTCATTTTGATGAAATTTTGGGTCCCTACTAGGGTTATATTTGGTAATTAAAATCGTAACAGACTATTTTTAACTATACATTATACATCAAATATTGAAATACCATTTAGTAGTGTAGTACACATCTGCCGAGACGTAAATAATGGTTGAATTATTCGAACTCTACATGCAAATGGAGCATCTATATTTTTTATTTATATTTATTTGCATTTAGGACTGGGAATTTACTACGGATCTTACATATATATACATACCTGACTAATTGGTGCAGTGATTTAATTCTTAGTTATAGCAACTGCATTTATAGGATACGTTTTACCTTGAGGTCAAATATCTTTTTGAGGTGTGATAGTAATTACTAATTTATTATTTGCAAATCCATACTTAGGAACAGATTTAGTTCAATGAGTATGAGGAGGCTTCTCTGTTGATAACGCAACATTAAATCGATTTTTTACATTCTATTTTGTATTACCATTTATTATTGCTGCTATAGCAGCAATTCATTTATTTTTTCTTCACCAAACAGGGTCTAATAACCCTTTTGGCCTAAATGGTAGAGCACTTGCCCGCGAAAGGCAAAGGTCCCGAGTTCGAGTCTCGGTCGGGCACACAGTTGTAATCTGCCAGGAAGTTTCGAATTCAATAGTATCGCAATCGAGGCTATACTGAAAAAAGAAGGAAACTGAAAGTAAGTTATGAATGAGTTTACAACAGCTAACACTACATGTGGAACATGGCATGTATCGCCACCATCTGGGTTATGGGACTGCTCACACTCATTCATGGAGCTACCCAAAACGAAACATGAGCAGAATTCAAAATACCCACGAGTGTACTGCCGGTCTACAGTGTCCGATGGGCACAATATTTCGGCGATCATATATGTTGCCATCATCAGGTGAACTGACGGACTGAGCTCCTGTGAAGGTGCCGGCACGGAGATCCATACGCTATGGCTGCTCAGAGGGAACTGGGGTCGGTCGTGGCGGCGGCCGATTTAAATACCCTCCGCCCGCGGCGCGCTCCTTTCACTGTCCGCGCCCCACGCCACGGTCGCGCGGTGGAACAGATTGCGACGGCGTCTGAGATGACGTCGGTGTGATGGCTCTGTCCGCCGTGGTCGTCACAACTATACATTTGCTCGATTTACTCTAGATTAATCCAATCGCTGGTTCCCCAGCCTTGTTGAGATTATAGCCACAGTCACGGTTTATGAGGTCGTCATTGGTGCGAATTTCGATGGCGTCTCTAACAACACTGTCCCAGTATCTCGATGTCTGTACCACAATCCTCGTGCGGTCATACTCCATAGCGTGATTTTCCGACAAACAATATTCAGCGACCGCTGACTTGCTCGGATACATCAGTCGAGTGTGCCTTTGGTGTCAACGGCATCGATCCTCGACTGTACGCATCGTCTGACCAATATACGACTTGCCACATTGACACGGAATCTGGTACACGCCGACCTCCCTCAAACCGAGGCCATCTTTGGACCTCCTCCACCAGTGCACGAGTTTTATTCGGAGGACAAAACACAGTTCCGACCTGGTGTTTCTTCGAAATGCGGGCGATTGAAATACACGTCTAATTCACTATGGAGACTGAAACGGAGGATAAATTACCTTTCCTGGAGGTCTTGGTCAAGAGAAGGGCTGACGGCACCCTAGGTCATGGGGTGTATCAGAAGACAACGCACACTGATCTGTATTTGCATGCAGACAGCTGCCACCACCCTTCGCAAAGGAATGGGGTACTTAAAACTCTAGTACATAGGGCGCGCACCATCTCTGGTGCAGAGAGTCTACCCCTGGAATGACCTTGTTGTTGTTGTTGTGGTCTTCAGTCCTGAGACTGGTTTGATGCAGCTCTCCATGCTGCTCTATCCTGTGCAAGCTTCTTCATCTCCCAGTACCTACTGCAACCTACATCCCTCTGAATCTGCTTAGTGTACTCATCTCTCGGTCTCCCTCTACGATTTTTACCCTCCACACTGCCCTCCAATGCTAAATTTGTGATCCCTTGATGCCTCAAAACATGTCCTACCAACCGATCGCTTCTTCTAGTCAAGTTGTGCCACAAACTTCTCTTCTCCCCAATCCTATTCAATACCTCCTCATTAGTTACGTGATCTATCCACCTTATCTTCAGTATTCTTCTGTAGCACCACATTTCGAAAGCTTCTATTCTCGTCTTGTCCAAACTAGTTATCGTCCATGTTTCACTTCCATACATGGCTACACTCCAAACAAATATTTTCAGAAATGACTTCCTGACACTTAAATCTATATTCGATGTTAACAAATTTCTCTTCTTCAGAAACGCTTTCCTTGCCATTGCCAGTCTACATTTTATATCCTCTCTGCTTCGACCATCATCAGTTATTTTACTTCCTAAATAGCAAAACTCCTTTACTACTTTAAGTGTCTCATTTCCTAATCTAATTCCCTCAGCATCACCCGATTTAATTGGACTACATTCCATTATCCTCGTTTTGCTTTTGTTGATGTTCATCTTATATCCTCCTTTCAAGACACTGTCCATTCCGTTCAACTGCTCTTCCAAGTCCTTTGCCGTCTCTGACAGAATTACAATGTCATCGGCGAACCTCAAAGTTTTTACTTCGTCTCCATGAATTTTAATACCTACTCCAAATTTTTCTTTTGTTTCCTTTACTGCTTGCTCAATATACAGATTGAATAACATCGGGGAGAGGCTACAACCCTGTCTCACTCCTTTCCCAACCACTGCTTCCCTTTCATGCCCCTCGACTCTTATGACTGCCATCTGGTTTCTGTACAAATTGTAAATAGCCTTTCGCTCCCTGTATTTTACCCCTGCCACCTTTAGAATTTGAAAAAGAGTATTCCAGTCAACATTGTCAAAAGCTTTCTCTAAGTCTACAAATGCTAGAAACGTAGGTTTGCCTTTTCTTAATCTTTCTCCTAAGATAAGTCGTAAGGTCAGTATTGCCTCACGTGTTCCAACAAACTGATCCTCCCCGAGGTCCGCATCTACCAGTTTTTCCATTCGTCTGTGAAGAATTCGCGTTAGTATTTTGCAGCTGTGACTTATTAAACTGATAGTTCGGTAATTTTCACATCTGTCAGCACCTGTTTTCTTTGGGATTGGAATTATTATATTCTTCTTGAAGTCTGAGGGTATTTGGCCTGTCTCATACATCTTGCTCACCAGCTGGTAGAGTTTTGTCATGACTGGCTCTCCCAAGGCCGTCAGTAGTTCTAATGGAATGTTGTCTACTCCGGGGGCCTTGTTCCGACTCAGGTCTTTCAGTGCTCTGTCAAACTCTTCACGCAATATCGTATCACCCATTTCGTCTTCATCTACATCCTCTTCCATTTCCATAATATTGTCCTCAAGTACATCACCCTTGTATAAACCTTCTATATACTCCTTCCACCTTTCTGCCTTCCCTTCTTTGCTTAGAACTGGGTTGCCATCTGAGCTCTTGATATTCATACACGTGGTTCTCTTCTCTCCAAAGGTCTCTTTAATTTTCCTGTAGGCAATATCTATCTTACCCCTAGTGAGATAAGCCTCTACATCCTTACATTTATCCTCTAGCCATCCCTGTTTAGCCATTTTGCACTTCCTCTCGATCTGATTTTTGAGACGTTTGTATTCCTTTTTGCCTGCTTCATTTACTGCATTTTTATATTTTCTCCTTTGATCAATTAAATTCAATATTTCTTCTGTTACCCAAGGATTTCTAGCAGCCCTCGTCTTTTTACCTACTTTATCCTCTGCTGCTTTCACTACTTCATCCCTCAGAGCTACCCATTCTTCTTCTACTGTATTTCTTTCCCCTATTCCTGTCAATTGTTCCCTTATGCTCTCCCTGAAACTCTGTACAACCTCTGGTTCTTTCAGTTTATCCAGGTCCCATCTCCTTAATTTCCCACATTTTTGCAGTTTCTTCAGTTTTAATCTACAGGTCATAACCAATAGATTGTGGTCAGAGTCCACATCTGCCCCTCGAAATGTCTTACAACTTAAAACCTGGTTCCTAAATCTCTGTCTTACCATTATGTAATCTATCTGATACCTTTTAGTATCTCCAGGGTTATTCCACGTATACAACCTTCTTTCATGATTCTTAAACCAAGTGTTACCTATGACTAAGTTGTGCTCTGTACAAAATTCTACTAGGCGGCTTCCTCTTTCATTTCTTAGCCCCAATCCATATTCACCTACTATGTTTCCTTCTCTCCCTTTTCCTACACTCGAATTCCAGTCACCCATTACTATTAAATTTTCGTCTCCCTTCACTATCTGAATAATTTCTTTTATTTCATCGTACATTTCTTCAATTTCTTCGTCATCTGCAGAGCTAGTTGGCATGTAAACTTGTACTACTGTAGTAGGTGTGGGCTTCGTATCTATCTTGGCCACAATAATGCGTTCACTATGCTGTTTGTAGTAGCTTACCCGCATTCCTATTTTCCTATTCATTATTAAACCTACTCCTGCATTACCCCTATTTGATTTTGTGTTTATAACCCTGTAATCACCTGACCAGAAGTCTTGTTCCTCCTGCCACCGAACTTCACTAATTCCCACTATATCTAACTTTAACCTATCCATTTCCCTTTTTAAATTTTCTAACCTACCTGCCCGATTAAGGGATCTGACATTCCACGCTCCGATACGTAGAACGCCAGTTTTCTTTCTCCTGATAACGACATCCTCCTGAGTAGTCCCCGCCCGGAGATCCGAATGGGGGACTATTTTACCTCCGGAATATTTTACCCAAGAGGATGCCATCATCATTTAATCATACAGTAAAGCTGCATGTCCTCGGGAAAAATTACGGCTGTAGTTTCCCCTTGCTTTCAGCCGTTCGCAGTACCAGCACAACAACGCCGTTTTGGTTAATGTTGCAAGGCCAGATCAGTCAATCATCCAGACTGTTGCCCCTGCAACTACTGAAAAGGCTGCTGCCCCTCTTCAGGAACCACACGTTTGTCTGGCCTCTCAATAGATACCCCTCAGTTGTGGTTGCACCTACGGTACGGCCATCTGTATCGCTGAGGCACGCAAGCCTCCCCACCAACGGCAAGGTCCATGGTTCATGAGGGAGGAATGACCTTACTAGACGGAAAATTACAACATCATCTGCGAACAACCTAAGAGAACTGCTCAGATTGTCACCCAGGTCATTTAAATAGATCAGGAACAGCAGAGGTCCCAGGACGCTTCCCTGGGGAACACCTGATACCACTTCAGTTTTACTCGATGATTTGCCGTTTATTACTACGAACTGCGACCTTCCTGACAGGAAATCACGAATCCAGTCCCACAACTGAGACGATACCCCACTGGCCCGCAGCTTGATTAGAAGTCGCTTGTGAAGAACGGTGTCAAAAGCTTTCTGGAAATCTAAAAATACGGAATCAGCTTGAGATCCCTTGTCGATAGCGGCCATTACTTCGTGCGAATAAAGAGCTAGCTGCGTTGCACAAGAACGATGTTTTCTGAAACCATGCTGATTACGTATCAATAGATCGTTCCCTTCGTATTGATCTCTATTCCAATTTTCTAAACAGGTTTCGGAACTCTCGGAACTGAGGTGACGCAATTTTTTCTACGATTAGTCGCATTAGTGAAATATTAATTCTCTTCGGATGTTTCACTGCCACGTTTGTAGAGTTAAAAACTTTTTTAGAATTAATTTTCTCGTCTATGTGATTAATATTTGTTGATGCAAAGAGGACAACAAAACCTTCCCCTTGCTTCGCAACAGGGCATGTAATTCTTTAAAAATTGTTGCTATTAATTTTATAGACGCCGTTAGTCTATTATTGATGTTACAGTCTGCCCCGTGTGATTTACAGATGTGTACATTATTTAAAAGTTTCAGGCATCTTCTTGCATGATCGTTTCTCCGAAATTTCCCGTATCGTACATATAAAGCCTACAGCAGCAGCCCAATCAAATGGGAATGAATGAATCTCCACAAGAAAATTAGATATAAATCAGCACCAGTGATTGCCGGTATTATTTAGATTACAGAAACTTATGATGAATTGCATGTACACCTAAGTAAGCAGCCACAGTGAAGCGTCGTCGAACTTGGCTGTGGGCGAAGGGATGAGCTTCAGGGCACAGAAACCGGCAGGGACCCAGTTCCCAGCGATATTTATCCAAGGATCGCGAAGTGACAGGCCAGACAATCAGACCGAGCAATGCTTTGGAGGAAAAACCGGCTTGGCGCCAACCAATCAAAGTAACACATACAGTCGGTATCTCCTAGTTAAGCAGGAAAAATTAATACTATTTCAGAGAGAAGTGTGTGATCATCGGATGCATGCCGTACATGGCAGAGTTCCGGAGGAACTGTTGTGGAAAGAACTGCTGGTGGGAAAAATTCACCCAAAAACGCCGGCTGTTAAGGTATAATATTATAAAGTTAAGAAGGAAAAGAAAGTTAAGTGTCCTTCGAGGATCCTGAGACTTGAAATTACGCCAAGACCGAATATTTAAGGGAAGGCAAACATCGTTTCCTCTAGTTAACGTAAATAATTTATAAGATGGAGTAAGGAATACGTTTAGAGACGTCAATCCTTATTGCTCATCACATGAATGTACACAGAAAGAAGGGAGATTGAGACACAGTTTTGGAGCTGGAGCACCGAAACTTACGAATTATTTAACTGGTTAACCACCGGAAATGCAGTAAGGGAGGGAGACCAAAATATTTTAGTACAACTTCTTGAACATTCACAAAATTTATCATTCAGCCAAACAAAATTAAGTGACGCGATAGGAAGAAAAGGGGAGAGTTTTCCTTGTCGGAAGCGCAGTGAAGTAACTTACTTCATACTTCAGCCTCTTGATAGGCAGAATTCACTTTCAAACGACTTCCCCTGGCTTGTGTCGGACGAGAGCCACACATATAGTTGAGTTGAACTTATACACAAGTTTTGGTGCAGAGGCAAAGACGGACTTTGCAGCCGCTTGCGAAACCACCCGCATGTTACGAGTATGGTGAGATTTAGAGGCAACAGCGAGGTGAATTGTAGGAATATTCCGTGACTGTAAATGTTTTATTCGGATAAGCGTTCATTCTAACCATATTTCAGATCCCTTGTGCAAGTCTTCCAAAGCTGTAGGTTAGTATTTTCCATGTTTCTTTGAGTTTACGTGTAATTAACTGATGTTATTGAGATACTTGTCTAATGTCATAATCAGATGAATTTCTTCATCAATATTTTGGGGAGAAATGGTTAGTTTACGTCGAGTATACAGGCCGATATTAAAATATTCAATTAAAGACTCAATTAAAGCACCCTAACACCGTGCCACACACCACCTTATCAGCGCTTACATTCTGTTATTTCATATAGCAGAAATTGTTCTTAAAAGGAACAAACATTTTATTTGTTTTCTTCTGTAGGTAATGGCAGGATATAATTCTTCGTGCCTTGACCGTAAATTTACTACTGTCAACTTTTGTACCGATGTGTTTTGGATTTATTGATGTTAAACTCTATTCTGTCTTATGTAACCTGAAGGTGGAGGAGGAGAAAGGAAAGGGAAGGAACTATTGATGCCAGCTGCATCGGGACTTTATCGGAGTTAGCGGCCGCTATAGAATATGTATGCTGGTCCGGGACTGGAACCGAGAATCTCCTGCTTATTAAGCAGTTCTGTTAACCACTGTGCTATCTGGTTACAGTGTTTATCACACGGGAGCGGATTATTTTTGTATCCCCTCGGCCGAACCACACTCCCGCCTAGAGGGACCTATCTGCAGTCCCTGTCCATGTCCTCAATTCCCACAAGAGATCAAACGTAATTGTGCATCCGCTCTGACGGTTGTGTATGCGCTGCCCATCAAGGCGAATCAATTATATGAATGAGTGGCGCCTGTTCTTCTGAACGTGTCCAAAAGGAGATACACCACGCAATTGTATATCTGTTCTGTCTGTCCCAAGGGTTTATATTACTTCCAGTGTCAGTTATCTACTTTTAAGTATTTCACAAATTTTTGTTAGAGAAATTGTGACGATATTTGTGTACGAACAAGCACTTTTGCTCTTGTTGATTAAAAATTAGCCTATGTGGTAAATAAATAATTTTATTACACTTATTATTTTATTTTCCCTCAGCACCCTTCTATTATCAGAACCTGAATTCCTATCGCAACAAATACTTCGCAGCAAATTTGTGTATTTGGTTTCACCTTCCTTTAGTATGTTCACCTCGTGGAACTCTGATATGCTTGTAAGGTGTCAGACAAATCCAACACCTTCCATGAAGCCCCTGACATGATAGCAAATCCGGCAGTATGTCACATAGCTCCAAATAAATCCTGACATTAAATTAATCAAAGTAATACGATTAACGAGTGAGCAAATGGAATACCACAGACTAACACAAGAATGCCTATATGCATGTCACACCTTCCCATCCTGAAACAGACGCAGTTCGGAGGGGAGAAACGAGAACAGAAGACGAGAGCAGAACCGTGTTAAGCTACACCCACGTCGCCAGCCAACCGCCAGGACAACCCCCCCCCCCCCCCCTACCCATGTTAAAAGATAGAGCCCTCCAGAAGAACAGTATAGATCTCACGATAACACTAAAAGGGCCACACCAGCTGCAAGTTTTAACCTGAGACTTTTTCGGGTCTCTGTTACGTTGTAAACGTTAAAAACATTGCCCCACCACGAAAAGTACGACTTTTCTCATTGGATTGACAGAATTTTTGTAGGCGGAGCTTAAGGTTAACATTGAGACCCTGATTGGTCAGATGAAAACGCAGCCAGATAGTTTTTTCCTAAACCAACTTCGGTAAAGTGTAGTAAGGAGAAGTTAGGAGAGTGTTTGCTTCCGAGACGGCGAGCCGTATGGAGCTGCGCCGCCCGTCGCCCCCTGACGCTGCCTAACCAACGACAAGGTAATGAATGCACGCAATGCTGCATAACAGCACATAAAGCTTCACTCAGAACTGCAGAAGTCTCTTCTGTTACACCTCCTTTTTACGTAATACTAGTGTCGATCGTCCAAAATCTCATGGTGTTCACATTTGCTACTTGAAGTAAAAATCTGAAACGTAATGATTTTTCTGTTATATAATTACTGAGAAGCCACATCAGCCACTGTAATTTACGACAAGTTAGATAAGTAATTAAAGATAATTGAGCGTCACTTTAGAACATTCTGATAGTTTTCTCTTTTGTGAAACTTAATTTAAACCTAGATTATAGGTGTGATATGGCATAGGTCGTCCTTCGATCCACTGTAGAACTTGGAAACCCATTCAGGGAATATTCGTTCATATTTTTGTTGAACGCAGTTGGTTTTTATCATCCTGTATTAAATCATTTCCTTTTTTCAATAGTACAATTTATAAACGATGTTTTGTGAGTAGAATAAAATTTCCAATAGTAAACTTAACTACATTTTCGACGTTATTTTACCAGCTAACTAAAAATAGGAAAGCCTTGAACCCCTTCCACTAAATTTAGTTAGTATTAAGATTCTTTGACAGGGAGTGCAGTGGAGCTGATGCTGAAATCATTAAGTATTTGGTTATATCTCCGCTAGTCTCACTGAACTCTTCTGAACTCTACACGTCATGTGTGGCCTGGCGTCTCCTTACCAGCACCAGATCCCAGTTTCAAACTAGTCAATTCCCTAAAAAACACGCTCTGAGCGTCGTTGCACGAAAGTGGTAGGGAGACACGACTTAGAACGAACAGACACCACGCAGAATGTTAGATGCTTCCTGTATTTTTGTTACCTTTAGGAAAATCGGATGTATTAAAACAGAACAACAGTTGTTTAAAAAGTGTTTATTGCGAGATCCGGTTACAGGTTTGCGTTGACGAATTCCAGGTGGGCAGAGACGCTGGTGAAGACAGAAGGCGCGCCCCAGATGGCGCAGGGGTTGACTCCCCAGGAGACCAGCCCGATGAGCACGCCGTCCTGCACCAGCGGTCCGCCAGAGTCGCCCTGCAAGCACAGGCACGCGCCGCTGTAGAAAGGTGTGGGCCGAACATCAAGGCTTTCAGCATTAGTATGAGGTCCATATCGGGCCACTGGCAGATCTGAATGCCCCACAAAATAGGATGTTACAATATTGGACCAGCTGTCCAAATAGAGAACATTAACGTCGTCCCTTTCACATTCTGTTATGAGCCGAAAACGCTGTCTGGCACGAGCACACATCTCCGTTTCCTTCATACTGATTATTCAGTAACTGATACTGTTCAAGCCTCCTATATGAGTATACCCTCCCAGGGGAGTTAACAGCACTAAACAACGAAAAAATACAAAGCTACTCTACATAAATCTCAAATCAAAAAACCTTCAACCGTCTAAAGTTGTAGTTTTATTTTATTTGTGCAACCAGTTTCAGCGTTACATTACGCCATCTTCAGGCCCCTTGACCGACGTTTAGGGTGAAACCCACCTCTTGCGCAGTAGAAATAGGGGCAAGCATTCAGTTACGGGTATCCACAGATGTCATCTTAACACAGAGATACCATTGATTATCACTAGCCGAAAAAGCAAGCACTGGTTCCTATTTTGATTGTACAAGACGTCGGTTTCTTCTTACACTTCGATCAGGGAGTTTGAAGATGGAGTGATGTAACGCAGAAACTGGTTGCACAAGTAAAATAAAACTGAAAATTTAGGTGACTGAAGGTGTTTTGATCTGACATTTACACTAAACAGCCGAGGTTCTGTGAACCACTCTGGTGGGCGTTCTACCTTTACAGAGAATCGCAACTCTGTAATCGTATACATGCCCACCAATGGTGTGTACATGTATGGAATTACGTTACCAGGTCTTGTGGGTCCTTCACATTTTTTCTTAGGCAATGTAGTTAAATATTTATAAACTGTGATAAGAGATAAGATCAGTAATCTAACACTGACCCCACTCTCTTATTCTCTTTTGCACTTTCATACAGACGCGTACAGTGCGTAAAACAAGACCAAGAGTAATTACTGAAATCCTTCGTATTAAAATACAGCTAAAATACCACTAAGTCAGCTGAAACAATGATGCAAAGAATTATGCATGGCTATTATTAGTAAAAGAAATTAATGAGGCAAGGTGCGTACAATGTGAGCATAAAAAAATCTGTGCATAAACAGCTGATACAGTCGATTCTAACGAATGAAGCACATCGGTCAATAGGTGGAAGCATTCTACAGCGACCTCCCTTCGGAAAAAATGATTGGATTGTTCGAGCACTGACAAACAGATTGCATTTCTGTGCAGGTGCCAAATTACTTTGCGCGAGGTATACTCTCTTTCTAGTTAGCGGAAATAGAGGACGAATCAAGAAGCAAACAGGCTGCCGTTGTTTTTGTGCAAAATACATTCTGCTGAAGTACGAGTCATGAGAGGGAGAGATTCCTCATTCGACAAATTATAATACTTTTTCTTTCTTCTATAGCCGGAAAAAGAAAATATATGTCTGACTCTTGAGCCTGATTGGTTACAGCTCTTTCCTTTCGTCTAGTTGACGTCACTGTGAAGCAGGATTTTGTGCATGGACGGCGTGCCGAGTGCTTATAGTGGTAAGCCAGATTTTCATGCCATATGCTTATTAGCTTTTCAGAGGCCTCATTTCCTTAATAGGACCGCCAATAGCAAGTGACCAACGGAACTTCGCAGTTTTATTTATGAGCTGGGAATTTTTAGAGATACGTTCCTAGAAAGTCTTCAAACGAGTGAATATTCTACGAAGCCTACTATTGTTAATATGGAATGATAAAGATATCGGTCAGCTAGACACTGACAATTGTTCAATTCGGAGATGTGTCATACTCAGCTGCTGCTAACTAGCAAGCTGTTTATCTACTCTGATATCAGATTCATTATAAATATTGCACCATGTGACTAGTCATTCATGCATCTATGAACGTCATGGTGATCCTTATCAAATATCCAAAAGTCGTGGTCCATCTGCCTTCCCTTTCAACGTCTAAAATTCCTCTATCCATGTTGTACGTCAAGTCGGAGCCCAGCAGTATCTTTGTCTGTGTACCTCTGATATGTTTCACGTTGTTTTCTTTCCCTTCATTCCTGTATTTTTTGTATCGTGTATCGTTGTTAATGTTTTCGGCGTCGCTTCCCTCTATGGAATGCGAGGCACATTATTCGTCAGAGTATTCAGGCAGCGCGTACCTTATTGAACAGCACATCCACTAGTCCACCGACTGTACAATCGCCGCTAGTGTTCCAAGGTATGAAAGTAGCACTGCCATGCTATCCTATTCCTATTTCCATTGAGACCACTCTACAGTATTTTCCACCGGCTTTTATCCGTGCTTTCATATACTCCGGGCGCCTAGACTGAAACATGTTTTTCCTTCTTTATTCTTGTATTCACTGTCACCGTTCAACTCGTATTAATAGAAAACCACTAAAAACCATATTAAATATGTTAAAAGTGGACAAAATTGCGGTTTGTTCGTGAGTTGAGCATGGGAAACTACTAGATTAAGCTTGTTAAATTCTTTTCTGGTGAGACTTGAATTGACTGAGGAAAGAAACAATATGTACAAGGAAGGGATAGTGAGCAGAGATGTATGGTCCTGGAAACTCAGGTACTGCAATACTATGAAATAATGGACGAAGGACTGGAGCAACGACTGGTATACTGAGATATTTTAAGGCACAAACGGTTTCATCCTTGAAGATGAACTAGGTGTTGGATCGATCGGAAAATATACCGCTTCATACGCGTTTCTCAGCTGAATTAATATAATGATATGTTGAAATACTATTCTTAACAGTCATCAGATGAATAATACGGCTTCAAAAGTTGGAACACCTGCATCGGGTATATTTAATCCTGATGATGATGACGTCCCATACTCCTTCACAGAGCGTAGGGGACGATACAGGAGACCCGCACCGAAGTACTAGACAAGGTCATAGCGGAAGTGGTTTGCCATTGCCTTTCTCCGACCGTGCCAGCCGGAGTGGCCGTACTTTTCTAGGCGCTACAGTCTGGAACCGAGCGACCGCTACGGTCGCAGGTTCGAATCGTGACTCGGGCATGGATGCGTGTGATGTCCTTAGGTTAGTTAGGTGTAATTAGCTCTAAGTTCTAGGCGACTGATGACCTCAGAAGTTGAGTCGCATAGTGCTCAGAGACATTTGAACTATCTGAACCTCCGACCGTTATGGGGATGAATGATGATGATGGGGACGACACAACACCCAGTCATCTCGAGGCAGGTGAAAATCCCTGACCCCGCCGGGAATCAAACCCGGGGCCCCGTATTCGGTTAGCGAAAACGCTACCGCGAGACCACGACGTGCGAAGCAATAGATGGTTCGTTTTGGATGTATGGAGGTATGCTAAAGATGGTCCCACATCTCCAAAGATTTCCTCATATATCTTTCCATAGAGACTAGTGTAAACTTAGTAATCGACGCGATACCAACAGCAGTGTGACTTCATTTGAGAGTGCACTGATTATCACATTTCTTTCCTGACGTGCGAAACCGTAAATTCTTCCTCACATAGTTCTTGTTTTATCCTTATAAATACCCTCCGCCTTCATTTTCTGTGGCATTATACGTAGACGAACACCTATATAGGAATAGGGGCTTGTAGTGTTATTCAGTACTAAATTTACAATCTTAATCACTTCTAATCATCCTGTATTTACACGAGTATCAGGAGACTGAATGATTAGATCCCTATAAACCGCGTCTAATCCGTTCCTTGCAATTGTGTTTAGTTTGTCGGATGCCTGCGCCAACGAGCAGAAAACTAGTCTCACGGGGGAAAAATGGTTCAAATGGCTCTGAGCACTATGGGACAACATCTATGGTCATCAGTCCCCTAGATCTTAGAACTACTTAAACCTAACTAACCTAAGGACAACACACAGACCCCAGCCATCACGAGGCAGAGAAAATCCCTGACCCCGCCGGAAATCGAACCGGGAACCCAGGTGCGGGAAGCAAGAACGCACCATGAGATGCGGGCAGTCTCACAGGGGGGCCACACTGAAATTGGGTACTGTTGTCGTTAGATATCACGTTTCTTGGGAGACATAGTTACGTTGCAAGTGGATGTTCCATCGTAGACAGGGCCCGTGCAAATCATGGTGTCGGTGAGGGGGTTGGAGCCCATCTGCAGCTCGTCGACGAGTTTGCTGCACGTTTTGTGATCGATGATCGTAACATCGAGCGTTTGCAGGACGTTCGGTGTCGTGGCGAATCTCGTGCGACCCCAGCCAGACACCACAGCAGGTGAACCACCTGCGGAAACAGGAAGTATCTGTTAAACTTTGTTGAGTGAGCACTGTTTCAGGTTTACTGACCAACTCCCAACTTAGGAAGACATTACATTCAGAGCTCCGACTTTAAGTTACTTCCACGTAGAAACTATGCCCCTACAACATAGAATAAAGTTAGAAATTCAGTGTCACATCAGAATGGAACTTACCGACGGGAGTGAATCCAGCGCCGACCAGAGGAATAATCCGAACGTAAGAGTTGAGCGTGAAGGCGGACTTGAGCTTGAAGACGGCTATGTCGTGAGGTGCCACAACGCCGCCTCTGTGGAAAATGAAATTTACTGATCAGCGCTTAATATTATCTTTGCAATGCTACAGACGCGTTTCTGCATCAACATTTAAAGTGTCATTATAAGCAAAGTCCGTGCAACGTGAACAATTAGTTTATATTGTTCCACACTGCCGTTCGGTATCGGCATTTCCAGTATTGTCAAGTGCACCTTTCATATTCTAAGGCTGCTGTATCTATCTTTGCCAAGTTATTAGGTAACCTGTGAGACAGTCGTTGAGCATTGAAGTGTTTACAACCAGAAGTTTTTCATTCAAGAACTTGTGCATTTTTGTGATGAATATGAAGTATAAGATTATTGTATACAATAAGTAAAATAAGACAAATGCGATTAAGCAAAGAATATTAATTATAAAAGCAGATGAAAAGCTTGTAATAAGGAGTTTTCGAGGAAGTAGCATTCCGATTAAGAATGGCTCCAGCGGTTGACGTTTGCCAGTCGTATGTGACGTTTAATAATCGGCAGTTGTCATGTATGACATTTAGGGATTGTCTTGGTCTTCATGCGGAGCAGTCCAGAATGTCGCTGTCCACAGAGAAGGAGGTAATTTGACAACACTGACGAGTGGGTGTACCGAGTGGAAGCTGTGAATTACTGAGTATAAACATTGCAGGCAGTGTTACCTATATGAAAAGCGCCATATTTCAGCCGCCAAGAGCTATTTAGAAATAAGTCTTTACACAAAAGGGGTTTCGACAGTATTGATTTTCAGATCATAATCAGGTAACTGAAGTTACAAATAACAGCGTACGTGGCAAAACGAGAACTGTGGCATCAGATGAAATGAAAAACTTTCTGAGCTAACTGGTAATCGCAGTCTACATATTGCAATCGAGTTCCACCTTTTCGTGTGGAGAGAATCTACATACTTGTTCGTCATCCGAGGTGTATAACGTTAATGATTTTATTTCATAACGATGTTCTAATTCATTTGCATTTGACAAAGAAGCAAGTCTCAAAATCGATCGATAATGCATATTTGCATTAAAATATTTATTTCAACTGAACATCCTTTGCAGAAATGATATCGTCGTTTTTGGACGCTGAAGGGCAGTGGAGTTTTTGAAACTTGACTGCTGATACATGTTACTCGCTCTTACATTTCTTTCTGTATTTCGTTAACATCAGTACTATAGACAGCATTTCTGATGATTGAAGCATAAGACGAGTGACAAATTCTGTAACATCGATCATCCTATGAAGTTATCTCCTGTAATGAAATAGCTGCCAAATGTTTGTTGCAGTCATAATCATATATTGAAGCCGTTACCCAAAAAATGATCATAGAAAGATTTTTTTTCTTGTGATAAGGTCTTATGGGACGAAACTGCTGAGGTCATCGGTCGCAAAGCCTACACACTACTTAATCTAACTTAAACTAAATTACGCTGTGGACATCACACACATCCAAGCCCGAGGGAGGACACGAACTTCCGAAGGGGAGGGGGGAGAGGGGAGCCGCTCGAACTGTGTCAAGGCTTCTTAGACCGCGTGGCTACTCCTAGTGGCTAGAAAGATTGAGAACGTCAAATTTTATAATACAGTCACCATGGATACCGTTCGAAATAAACCTTCAAATTTAACAAGTAGTTCACGTATTTGTACTTGCGAACGAAACATCCAGAACATTGGGACAAAATGTTACAGTTTTCAGTTTTGGAAATCATTTCAGAAATTTTTACATCTTATTTAGGTAGTGCACAGGAGATTCAAATCAGGATTTTTGGAAAGTAATTTAAAAGTCACTCCTTCAATTACGAAACCACAACGCTCAGCGGTATCCAGTTGCAGTCTTCCAGAAACGATACGTCAGAAATTGTCTTAAAGCTAGAGAAGGCAGTGTGCCGTCTAATATACAGGGTGTTTCACAATTAACAATACATGCTCCCATGAATACAGAGGTGAGAATGAGCTCACACCTATGTGCTCTACGTGAGCTCACGGCCTGAACAGTATTTCGAATACTCATCGTTGGGTTTTCTCAGACTCGAGGAAGGACACCGATTTCAAAATAGAAACTGCGGTGCATCCGTGGAGCACCGCCGTCTACCGTGTAAGTGAAGAATGTACCAACTTCAAGCAGCAAAACGTTACGTTTCGCCATTCCCCTCGCAAGAACCTTCATCTAATTACCCCCTCTATGATCTCTAGCAGACTGTAAGAGAAATTGTTGAATACACGGTGTCGTTATGAAAGATCAAATTCAGTGTTATATTACTCTAATTTGTCTTTCATCTGAGTTCCCGTCACGAACAATGTGATTTGACATAAGTATTAATAATATCTGGACACATATTTACGTAAACAAATTCATGTTTAACTTGTATAGTTTTGCAGAAAATCCATATGGTCTGAAGAATATTTGAACGCTACGAATACCCAATAAAACTCCTGTGCCATTTATGATGAACTCTATTGTCAATTTTCTTAAGGGAAAATAGCAGTGAATAAAAAATGATGATGTAATCCACACATGTGACCACAATGATCGTGTTTAATGACAGGGAAACCATTATAGTGAGTGAACACGGATAAAATATTCCTGACTAAAAAAAGTGCGGTACTCACCCAGGATACCTCTTGTCGGCGATCTGCTGTGATACGTAGATCTCCTGTTCAGTCCCCTCATTTTTGCTGAAGTCATGCTCACCAGCCACTGCCTTTAAAGGAAAATAAGTCGCTCTATTACTAAATTCAAATTTTTGGCAGTGGTATAGTTTTTTATGATAGTCATATGTTGCTATTGATCAGACAAAAAGGAAATTAAATAATCTGTAAGGATAATTTTGTGGCAAAAACCGACATAAATTACCATTAGATTAAAACATGCAAAGCAATATTTCGCTCTCAAATTGCATGTTTTAGGCGGGTGTTCTTGTTCTCTGCCAGTTTCCGTTGAAATAATGGCGAATTTGTGGTGGTACATCATGGAATATCCCCGGTTTAGCACGTATTGTTTCAGAAAGTTTCGATGGAAAGTTAAAGGTAGCCTTCAAAATAACGTCTGTAACGGAGAGCTGTAACAGAATTTTTGTACAACAATATACTGGTAGCCAAGATCGCAGGATTTCTTTTTATTCCATGATTATCGGTTTCGGAGAAACTAAAGCCGCCGTCATCAGTTCTTAGGACACATATAGGTTACAACATCAAGACAAACAATGGTGTTATTAACAGGTGCCTATAACACGCAGGCCTTACAAAATTGTCGTAAATAGCGCATAGGCGCCCAAGAGTGATGACATTATAAACGTTAAAAGTCTCCATCACATACAAACGCAACCTAGGTGATGGAGACATTTAACGTTTATAATGTCATTACTCTTGGGCGTCTATGCGCTACTTACGACAATTTTTTAAGGCCTGTGTGTTATAGGCAACTATTAATATCACCATTGTTTTCCTTGATCTTGTAATCTGGTTGTGTCCTAAGATTCGAGGATGGCGTTTTTACTTTCGCCGAAACCGGTAATCATGGATTAAAAAGAATTCCTTCGACCTTGGCTACCAGTTTATTGTTTTACACGCATCTAGATCGCTCCCACATGAGTACAATATGCTCCCTACAAAAAAGTATTTGAATTTCTTTTGGCGGAAAAGCAGAGCATCGCAAATACTCATAGGAGTTTGCATAATGTCTAAGGAGACATTCTACTAAAAAAAAAAAAAAAACTAAGTGAGTCGTTCGGAGAGGCGTCTATCGTCATCGCAACGTGGTCCAGCAATCCTGTCCGACCTCCTGAAAGCCGGCTGTGACTCCTGCAATGGCGGGACACTCTCATCCGAGGTGACAGATGGAGCGCAGTCAAACACGTCGCTGCACAACTAGACGCCTCTGTTAGTACTGCTGACACACTCCTCCACCAGTCGGAGAACTCAAAGGAGAGTGCCCGCAGGGTTCCTTCCCTTCTAACAGAAACCGTTAAAATAAATAAAGGACCATCTGTGTAGAATTGCTTGCGCGTTACGAGGCTGATGGTGACAATTTTTTTGTCGAACTTCATCACAGATGATGAAGCATGGATTCATCTTTTCGAACCGGAACCAAAGGAGCAATTCATGAAGTGGTGCAACACCGTGTCTCCACCGAAGATAATGTGAAAAATTTGCCCTAAATCGGCAAAGACCAGCCTAAGGTCTTCGCAGGCTGTAAACAGGTTATTCTGTTTGACGGCCTCGCCCTCATTGCAACGATTACTTCTTGAAACGTATTGCGCTTCCATCACGAAACTGAAGAGAGGATTTCAGCGTGTTCAAAAATGGCTCTGAGCACTATGGGACTTAACATCTATGGTCATCAGTCCCCTAGAACTTAGAACTACTTAAACCTAACTAACCAAAAGACATCACACAACACCCAGTCACCACGAGACAGAGAAAATCCCTGACCCCGCCGGGAATCGAACCCGGGAACCCGGGCGCGGGAAGCGAGAACGCTACCGCAGGACCACGAGCTGCGGACTCAGCGTGCTCGTCACCACAAAAATGCAAGCTAAACTTTCCTTCTCCGTGAAAAGGCATCACAAAAGTCCGGGGATCCGAAAGGACTTCAAAACCTCCATTACACTGTTCTTCCACATCCATTCCATAGCCTGGATCTCGCACCTTCCGACTTCCATCTGCGTGGCCCAATGTAGGATGCACTCCGCGGGAAGCAGCACGTGGGTGATGGGGAGGTTATTAATGCACCAAGAGGCTGGGTCCGACACCGAGCATTAGAGTGGTATTATGCGGGCTTATTGGCCGTAGCAGTAAATTGGCCTAAGGCCGTGGCATTGAATGGAGATTATGTTAAAAAATTGGGGTTTGGAGCCAAGAAGAATGGTGAAAAATATGGTGTGTTGCAAGCATGAAAAAAATCAACCTGCTGTCAGAAAACACTTGTCCCATTAGCTATTGAACGCCTCTAGTAAATTAGAAACTTCCGATCCCAAGGGATTATAGTAATTAAATAAACACAAATTAGGCAGAATCTCGCAGAAGAAGCCATTATTCTTTTATGTAAAGAATGATCCACGTTACTAACCTCTACCCTAAAGCGTTCCAACGGGATCACTCTTCCTTGAAAAGCAGTAATGTGTTGTTTTGTTGCTTTACCAATATAATAAAACACTCTGCATAATGTATGTTGAAGTACAACAGCCTTGTGCACCTCTCGTTGGAATGAAAAATAATGGGAGAAAAAATATCTTTACAGCAGTGTAACAAATAATACGAAGTACTAGCTGAAAATGGACCGTTTCGCTAGGTCAACTTGGTCCACTTGTTGTCCGAGTTGGACAAAAATGCGGAATTATATCAGTAAATACAGTCTTGACAACTTATTTTTTTTGCCGCATCCTCTTTCCCCTATTCTTTAATTTTTGTGACTTCATTCTTTGTAGCGCGTTTCTTCTGAAAAGTAATGTATCCGAATTTTTTATGTGAAAACTTTTAAGGCTTTCTAAATAAAACAAACGTTAACATTCTGCGTCTTTATTCTTCATGTATAGACTTCTTAATGTAGTCTCCCTGGCGGCGAAACCATTTTTCCCAACTAGTGAGCCGGCCACGGTGGCCGAGCGGTTCTAGGCGTTTCAGTCCGGAACCACACGACTGCTACAGTCACATGTTCGAATCCTGCCTCGGGCATGGATGTGTGTGATGTCCTTAGGTTTGTTAGGTTTAAGTAGTTCTCAGTTCTAGGGGACTGATGACCTCACATGTTAAGTCCCATAGTGCTCAGAGCATATTGAACCATTTGAACCAACGAGAGAGTGTGTGACTGTATTGACAGGGCAACAACCTCGCCTCTGCTAGCACTGCTTGAACACTGTTAAAGTGAAGTCCTCAAAGGTATTCTTTAAGTTTTGGAAACAGTTGAAAATCGGATGGGATCGACTCGCAACTATATGGAGTATTGTGAATGTTGCAGGGCTCGTATGCGGTCTGGGATTGTCACGCTGAAGAAAAGAGTGCTTCACGCTTGGCTCTTCTCAATCACTGACATAGTTACTTTACACACCTCCACGTTAGACGCTACAATGTGGAGCTCTCTAACAGCGGAGGACTGAAAATAAGCATAAATGGTGAATATAAATTTATAATGTAAATAACCTTAAAGAGTTTAAGAATTTTTCACATAAAAAGTTTGCAGTCATTACTTTTCAGCACGCTCTGGCACATAGATTTTCTGATTAATGTTGATTTGATTTTTCTGTATCTTTTACAAGTTCTAAGTATTACTTGCTGGGAGTTGCATTTGCTCTACTTTATTGAAGACCACAATGATATTTACCTCCTGAACACTCAATTCACCCCCACTTTCGTGTCAAATATAGCAACCCATACTGCCTTTCTAAAATCTGTTGCTTGGAATGAGATTATTAGTATCTTTTTAGCCATTCCAACATTTCGAATACCTCGAAAATCATGTTACGAGAAAACCAAAACAGATATTGCATGTGTATCTACATCTAACGAATGAACATATCGTCTCTCTAAAAATTTTACAAGCGTCACAGAGATTGTAAATCCAGAGTTATAAAATTTACTTATATTTATCTTCTGTAAGTGTTCAATTTATACATGCTGAAGTATAACAAAAACAAATCTTTATTTTGGAAAATGCCCCTATTGTGAAAACATAAATGTTTCAACTCAAGTGTGAACGTTTCGACATACAGTCAGACGACTGGGTGGGAAGTACTCACGATGTAGTGACCGCGCTGCACGACGCAGTGGGCTGCCGTGAGGACGGACGTCGTAGTGATGATGGAGCCGCCGCAGTTGTGCATGCGAGACTTCAGCAGCGCCCACTGCAGGGACACTTGCCACGGGAACTCACCTGTCAACAGGGCAAAGTGGTTACACGCATCATATGCGCCTACATCTCCATCTACGTGTACATCTATGCTGCGCAGATCACCTTGTGGTGCGTAGAGGAGGGTAAATTTTGTACTACTGTTGCTTCCCTCCTTCCCTATCAGGAATGGTGCGAGGAAAAAAGGATCAATTTCTGGTGCGCGTCCGTAAGAGCCACATGAACTCGAGTCTCTCCAGTTTTATCTTTACAACCCTTACGTGTCATATGTGTAGGAGACAGATATTTCTTATTTCTTTACACTACTGGCCATTAAAACTGCTACATCAAGAATATATGCAGATGATACACGAGTATTCATTGGACCAATATATCATACTAGAACTGACATGTGATTACATTTTCACGCAATTTCGGTGCGTAGATCCTGAGCAGTCAGTACCCAGAACAACCACCTCTGGCCGTAATAACGGCCTTGTTACGCCTGGGCATTGAGTCAAACCGAGCTTGGATGGCGTGTACGGGTACAGCTGCCCATGCAGCTTCAACACGATACCACAGTTCATCAAGATTAGTGACTGGCATATTGTGTCGTGCCAGTTGCTCGGCCACCATTGACCAGACGTTTTCAGTTGTGAGATCTGGAGAATGTGCTGCCCAGGGCAGCATTCGAACATCTTGTGTATCCAGAAAGGGCCTGTACAGGACCTGCAACATGTGGTCGTGCATTATCCTGCTGAAATGTAGGGTTTCGCAGGGATCGAATGAAGGGTAGAGCCACGGGTCGTAACACATCTGAAATGTAAATTCCACTGTTCAAAGTGCCGTCAATGCAAACAAGAGGTGACCGAGACGTGTAGCCAATGGGACCCCATACCATCACGGCGGGTGATACGCCAGTCTGGCGATGACGAATACACGCTTCGAATGTGCATTCATCGCGATGTCACAGAACATGGAAGCGGCCATCATGATGCTGTACACAGACCCTGGATTCATCCAAAAAAATGACGTTTTGCCATTTGTGCACCCAGGTTCGTCGTTGAGTACACCATCGCAGGCGCTCCTGTCTGTGATGCAGCGTCAAGGGTAACTGCAGCCATGGTCTCCGAACTCATAGTCCATGCTGCTGCAAACGTCATCGAACTGTTCGTGCAGATAGTTGTTGTCTTGCAAACGTCCCCATCTGTTGACTCAGGGATCGAGACGTGGCTGCACGATCCGTTACAGCTATACGGATAAGATGTCTGTCATCTCGACTGCTCGTGATACGAGGCTGTTGGGATCCAGCACGGCGTTCCGTGTTACCCTCCTGAACTCACCGATTCCATATTCTGCTAACAGTCACTGGATTTCGACCAACGCGAGCAGCAATGTGGCAATACGATAAACTGCAATCTCGATAGGCTACAATCCGACCTTTATCAAAGTCGGAAACGTGATGGTACGCATTTCTCCTCCTTACACGAGATATCACAACAACGTTCCACCCGGCAAACAGGCAACGCCGGTCAACTGCTATTTGTGTATGAGAAATCGGTTGCAAACTTTCCTCATGTGAGCACCGGCGCCAACATTGTGTGAATGCTCTGAGAAGCTAATCATTTCCATATCACAGCATCTCGTTCTGTCGGTTAAGTTTCGCTTCTGTAGCACGTTACCTTCGTGGTGTATCAATTTTAAGGGCCATTAGTGTATTTATTGCTTTTTAATCTGACATAATTATGGCGTTTGGGCTCTCTCTTACGTCTTGGTCATTCTTCAGAGATCTCGGAATTGCAGCAGTAAACCATCATACCGTGATCCACTGGTGTAGCGTCTGACACTTTAATAGGATGGGCATCTGCGTGACGCTTATTAAACAATTCTGTGACGAAACGCGTTTGTCTTCTTTGGATGGACTTCACTTCCCTCACCAATCCTGACCAGTAAGTGACCCAGATTGACGTACCATATTCAAGTATCAATCGAATGACAGTTTTCTAAGCTATCTCCTTTGTGAACAGACTACACTAAGAGCGGATTCTTCCAATATGCCATCCTGTATTTTCGTTTCATACCGTTAATTTAACGTGACCGATGCTATTACGGCGTAACCTCAAGCGCCGACACGTTAGTCGGGAACGATAGAGAAGAGATGGCTCTGAGAAGAAGTCAGCCAATCGCACGCTGCCTACAAGACGACAACGGGACAGCAGCGGCCCTTGTGTGAACATAAGCGCCGCGACCGACTGGTGACGGCCCAGTTCAGTAGCAGCTTCAAGAGCCGCGCGGGACTGGCCGAGCGGTCTGTGGGCGCTGCAGTCATGGACTGTGCGGCTGGTACCGGCGGAGGTTCGAGTCCTCCCTCGGGCATGGATGTGTGTGTTTGTCCTTAGGATATTTTGGTTAAATAGTGTGTAAGCTTAGGGACTGATGACCTTAGCAGTTTAGTCCCATAAGATTTCCGACACCGCTGAACAATTTTGAGCAGATTTAACATTAGCAACTTCTCTTGTAATTTTTATGTAGCGCAGATTTGAAATTGTCTATACTGAGGATTGGTTATTTTGTATGTCGCCCTTTGCTTGCGACACGTCTGTGTAATAAAGCTTATTAATACGACTGGTCTGATTGTTTGTATAGCGAACTGAGTATGCAGGCTCCCTGGACGCTACAGATCCATTTTAGAACGCTTATTAGGTATGCTCTAAAGTAAAAAGACAAAAAAAAGTACCACGAAGGAACAATGCGAATGGGTCGAAAATCGTTGAATGTGATGAAAATGTACAGATAAAAAAATGGTTACAATTTCAGAAAAATTGGATGATTTATTCGAGAGAAAACGCTTCACAAACTGAGCAAGTTACCTCTGGCTTATATGCAAGCAGTTATTTTGTGTGGTATTGTTTGAGAGAGTTGTTGGATGCCGTCCTAAGGGATGTCGTGCCACGTACTGCCCAAGTGACGTTTTAGAACGTAAAAATCTGGTGCTAGTTGCAACCCATTAAGCTCCAAGCGTTGTAAACTTGGGAGAGATTCGGCGACCTTGCTGGTAAGTGTAGAGTTTTCCAAGCCCGAAGACAGGAAGCAGAAACTCTCGCCTCGTGCGGATGGGCATTGCTGAAATGAAAGCTTAGTAGGCTTGACATGAAGGGCAGCAAAACTGGGAGTAGAATGCCGTCGACGTACCGCAATGTTTAAAGGATGCCGCAGGCGACAAACAAAGGGATCCTACTATGAAAAGAAATAGCACATCACACCAACAGACCTAGCTGTTGGCTCGTATGGCGGCGACAGTCTGAATTGTACCCCCAGGTCGTCCGGGATACCCCTCAGACACATCTTCGCCTGCCATCGGAGCTCATTTCGAAGAAAGGACTGCCCACGGCTGACAAATTCTACTTCAATTAATGAGATTCTATGCCGAAGACCTGTTTGGAGGCGCCCAAGACAGCGGTTGGATACTTACTTGACTCTCAACCGCCATTACGACCAGACAAACAGGCCTGTTGGTCAGGGTTGCTATTTCTTTTCATAGGAGGACCCTTTGTTGGTCGCCCACGACGTTCTTGCAGCACAGCGGTATGTCGAAGATATTATATGCCCAGTTTTGTTTCTCTTTATGGTAAGCCATCCTAGGCTCACATTTCAACAAGATTACGCCGGCAGCAGACGGGCAGAGTTTCTACTGCTGGTCTCGGTGCTTGCCAAACCCTACCTTCGCCAACAAGGTTGCCGGATCTCTCCCCAATTGAGAACGTTTATAGCATTATTGGCAGGTTCCTCCAAGCAGCTCGGAATTACGGTTATCTGAATCACCAGTTCAACAAAATGTGGCATGATATCCCTCAGGACGACAACCGGCAACTCTGTCAAACAATGACTATCCGAATAACTGCTTCCAAATGGGACATGAGTGAAGGGACAGAAGGGTACCAACGAGTTACTGACTTGCTCAATTTGTGTAGATCTTTCTAAATTTTCTGAAATTGTAACCGTCTGTTCGTCTGTACATGTACATCTACCGATTTTCGTCCCATGCAGATAATTCCTTCGTGCTGCATCGTTCTTTCTGTATTAGAGTGTATTTACTGGGTGTTAATGTTTACTTTGGGTGTTCAGTGATATAATAGCTGGCGTTTCCTCTTATTTATGCGCGATGCATTACATTTACTGATGTCGAGAGTCAACAGCCAATTCCTGCACGAAGCGCCGATCTTCTACAGTTACTGTATTTCACTACACTTTTGTACCGTAGCGAATTATTCGGATCTTCCTACGTTATTCACTAGATTTATGTAGATGGCGGACTGTAATGCTCCAGTGGCGCTCACGGACCGACACCAGATTTTACTGGTACGTTCTGAAGTGTTGAATCTGAAGATTTCAGTACCTGTGCTAGGACCTTTACATTTCCATCATATAGGTGGTCTGACATTCCATACTCTCATAGGAGACGTACATAGCCGTACGTACCATCATTGCTTGCATGCATTACTATGTCTCCTATTTCTGACTTTCACTCGACGTCTTCAGACGTCATCGCTAAAATGAAATAAGTCTGGATATTTTTTTCACTATTTGAACTAATAGATAGTTTTAGCTGTCTGAGACCGTAGGTCTTTTTAACCAAATTACGGGTACCCGGGAGAGGAGCACAAGTGTTTCATATTAAGAATGTAAAGGGTGTCACAGGAGGAGGGATCAATATTCAGGGAAGCAAAAAAGTCTAGAAAAATGGGCTCTAAAAGGCATACCTAAAGAGCTATTAGCACTTCCTCATATTTTATACTGTGAGACAAATTTCTTTTACTGTAATTGTTTTGCCTCCCACATTTTTATAGGTTGCACATGGAGCAAACCAAGACAAAAACGTACAATAATCATGGGTGCCAAAATGCGTACGTTAGGATCTGTAGGCACTTATTAATTTTCGCTATCATGAAACATGTCTAGTCTACTGG
The DNA here is from genome assembly GCF_023897955.1 of Schistocerca gregaria. Lineage (NCBI taxonomy): Eukaryota > Metazoa > Arthropoda > Insecta > Orthoptera > Acrididae > Schistocerca > Schistocerca gregaria. Next base: position 101,040,425 of record NC_064921.1, on the reverse strand, counting down.
GCAAATGTTTATAGCGCTTAAGCAATGCATTTTAGAATCCATGTCTACTTGACAAATTTATCTTGTTTTCATCGACAGTATTCCCTGCAAAAGCATGAAAAGCAAAGAGAATGTAGTAGAAAAGCATTATTTCACAGTACTGAGAAAGAAGAAGTGTGCTTAGCTCGTAAGGTATGTATTTAAGAGCCCATGATTACTGGACATTTTTGCTTCGAATGATTCTTTATGTCATATACCTGAAAATTGACCATTCCTCCTGAGACATTCTGTATAGGAGGAGAGTTGCAGTTCAAGAACCAAGCGAAACCTCATGAAAACTTTTGTCGTAACCGTTTCGGCAGAACCCATCTTTGTTGCTGCATTTTCCTGGATGTATTTCATGTCGAAAAGACATTGCTTATTAAATGCATAAATATAAATTACCTTTATTTGGCCAAATCTGTCACAGCACAGTTTTTCATTGTCCGACAGTCAAAAAGAGTTTACTGGTGCAGATCCATCAAAAAATTCAACATAATTCCAGTGATGAGGTATATGTAAGTTTTTTTTCAGTAAATAAGTGATTAACTTAAAAGGAATTAACTTTAATTTTCAGATTGCAAAGGAATCATTATAAGCGGAACGTAAACTTTAATGGACAATGGCGAGTCAAGAAACCGAAAGCGACCGATCCAAAAGAATGAATGAAGACATTAAGGTAAATCCTTCAGATTCGTAAGTCACTTCATCAAATTATAATGATGCTAAAAGTATCACACTTCACCTGAAGTTCTTGAATGAACCACCTGTATAGGCTTTACTTGTATCGGCTTTGTTATGATGTATGGAACAATACAAATAAGACAGTCTTCCTTAACGCGAGAGAGTGAGTAGATTCATCTTCATAAGACAACTGCGTAAGCTAATTATAATGTTAGAAAAACATGTAATGACGTATAAATAAATAAAAAAATTTGGTAAACAGCTCCCTCACCTCTCTCTAGATTGGAATAACAATTGTGTCTGCGTGATTGTCTGTTGTAGTTTTTCGCCAAATTGAAACGATGATAGTGGTGTCACGTTTCATCTGTTGTTCTTGAAAGAACCACCTCTATAGGCTTCACTTATTTAGACTGTATTAGGGTCTATGGAACCATACATGAAGGTAACGTTTCTCAATGTAAGACAGTGAGGAGATTCGTCTTTTGATAAACAGCTCGCTTGCCTCTTGCTGGGCTGGAATATCAGTGCTTTCAACGGGGTCGTCTGTCGATGTTGTAGTTTTCAGCCCGACGGCTGGTATGATAACAGCACCCACGAATGCCTGTCCTGTGAAAGCCTCGTCTCAGCCTACTATTGAAACGTAAGTATATCTGAGCCTGCTTAGTATAATCAAACCTCAACAGGCACCACGAAGAAATTACCCGAAAGGAACGAAAATCAGTAGAGGTGTTGAACATTTACAAACAAGCAAATGATTAAAATTTCAGAAAAACTGGGTTATTTATTCAGCGTCTAGCGACCCTCAAATAGAGGAAGGCAACTACGCGTTGGTCTATCTCTGGTCCCCATGCAGCATCTACATCTACATCTACATACATACTCCGCAATCGACCATACGGTGCGTGGCGGAGGGTACCTCGTACCACAACTAGAATCTTCTCTGCCTGTTCCACTCCCAAACCGAACGAGTGAAAAATGAATGCGTATATGCCTCAGTACGAGCCCTAATCTCTCTTATCTTTGTGGTCTCTCCGCGAAATATAACTTGGCGGCAGTGAAATTGTTCTCTAAATTTCCTCAGAAGCGATTCTCGAAAATAACGCCTCCTTGCCTCTAGAGACTCCCACCCGAGTTCCTGAAGCATTTCCGTAACACTCGCGTGATGATCAAACGTACCAGTAGCAAATGTAGCAGCCCGCATCTAAATTGCTTCTACGTCCTCCCTCAATCCGACCTGATAGGGATCCCAAACGCTCGAGCAGTACTCAAGAATAGGTCGTATTAGTGTTTTATAAGCGGTCTCCTTTACAGATGAACCATATTTTCCCAAAATTCTACCAATGAACCGAAGACGACTATCCGCCTTCTCCACAACTGCCATTACGTGCTTGTCCCACTTCATATCGCTCTGCAATGTTACGCCCAAATATTTAGTCGACGTGACTGTGTCAAGCACTGCACTACTAATGGAGTATTCAAACATTACGGGATTCTTTTTCCTGTTCATCTGCATTCATTTAGATTTATCTATATTTAGAGTTAGCTGCCATTGTTTACACCAATCACAAATCCTGTCCGAGTCATATGGTATCCTCCTAAGCAGTTATTCGGCTTGTCATTTATTGACACAGTTGTTATATGTCCTCCTGAGAGGTACTGTGCTACATCGAATTCTACTTCAGCGTCAGATCGTCAAACTCGAGAGCTGGTTGGAGATCATTGTTCATAATGCTCCTGACGTTCTCAACGGGGGACAGATGCGGCGACGTTGCTGGCCAAGGTCTACCAGCAGTAGAAACTCTCGCCTTGTACCGGGTGGGCAGTATCTTGTAGAAGTGAAGCCCAGGAAAGCTTGCCATGAAGGGTTGAAAAACGTGCGTAGAATGTTGTTGACCCATCGCTGTACTTCATTGTGTCACGGATGAAAACCAATGTCATCCTGCTATGAAATTAAATGACACCCTGTACCATCAGACTGATACTCCATCGCTGTCTGGAGCGTCATCAGCCATATCTTAGCTGGTCATCGGGGCTCAGTTCGAACGGTCTCACCACTGAAGAAAAATGCTACTACAGTCAATGAGATTCCCGAGCGATGACGTGTCTGTAGTCACCCCAGATACTGTGGGGTTGCCCGTTGCCCGCCATACAGCCTGACAACCCAGCTATGGTGTGGGGTGCCATTACTTTTCATATCAGGGCCCCTTCAGTTGTCACCCACGGCACCCCTAAAGGGAAGCGGAACGTTTACGGTATTCTACGTCCTATGATGTCGTTCATGACAAGCCCTCCCGGTCTTACATTTTATTCTTCTTACCTTCCTCTTTGGCTATCCATTTCACCAGATCTGTCCCCAATTCAGAACATTTGGAGCATTACGAGCAGGATTTTCCAACCAGACAGACATTTTGAAGATTTAACGCTCCAGTTGGTCAGAATTTGGCACGGTGTCCTTCAGGATGATATCCAACAAGTCTATCAGTCTGTCAATCAATGCAGAGCCGAATAACTACACGCATGAGGGGCAGAGGTGGAGCAACGCATTAATGGCTTGCTCAGTTTGTGAAGCTCATTCTCTGAATAAACCCTCTAATTTTTTTCTGAAGTGGGGACGTTTCTATGTATTTGTACATCACACCCCATTAGGATGATTCCTGATCAAAGTGATGCGAAATTGTTACACAGTCCTTGAGAAAACAGGACTATGTGCGAATGAAGAAAATGCAGAATATCTCGTCATAACTGAAAAAATACGATGTGTTCTGAAGCGCGTACATTAAGAGCAATGAACACTAGTTCATCTTCGCTATTACGAAGAACATCTCTTCTGCTGATTGAGTGCTCATAACTCTTAAATTATGCATTTTAGAAACATGTTTACTAGACCTTTTCCCTTCAAGAATAAGAACATAACTATGCACAAAGATCGGAAACGTAGAACAGATATCTGAGGATGGTCCCTTCTTTGACCGAAACTCTCATTTTTATTTCCGTTCAACTGGTCCACCGGGTTCTTAGCTGAGTCTTATGGTATTGCAGTGTCATCCCCGTCCCTCAGTTTTGATATTTCCACGCCTATAAATTGCCATGTATAACACAAGTAGACTGTACAATTCTCATCCAGTTCCTTTCTTCGGCTTCAGCGAAATGCGACGTAAGCAGGATCTAAAGATACAAATTCCACAGAAGAGGTGGCAATTTGCTGATTACAGCTTAATTACTTCGGATCTTTGGAGCTCAATATGGTTCCGACACAGAAAAATATGGTTCCGCGACATTAAACTGTAATATCAAAGTACTGACCTGGGGCAGCATTGTGGCCGCCGTAGATGCGTCCCCTGGCGACAGCGAATCTGCGAGCTGGCCCGCTGTGTGGTAGGCGACGGACTGGCAGCGTCCTTCCTGCAAACACGCAAGCATACTGAAGTAGTCTGAGGTAGGGCAGCCAGAAGGGAGACTAGCAGGACAGGTAGGATAGGCGCGTCCACTCACCCAGCACACAGGCGGCGATGGCCAGCAGCAGAATCGACTGTCTCAGCATCCCGGGGGCTACTCTGACTTGACTGGCAGCCTGGGCCACTATATATAGGACTACAGCTCTCTGGGAGCCTCGGCCGGCCTTTAGAGTCCAACGTCCATTGTCTTCTGATACTTCCGAAAAGTGGTCCTTCACCGTTATCAGTGTCGGAAAGACCGGTTTCCGAACGGCGTCTTAACCCACTTATCGTTAAGGTTACCGGGGTGATCGCTTCTGTGATGTAACTGTACACGGCAGGCCTTTTCCAGGTATTCGGAATTATTGCGTTATCAAAACCGAGTGCTGACCGTATTTAATTTACCATGTGCAAAGAACACAGCGACTTGGGAGTGGAGGCAGTCTTCTGAAAGTGTCCGGAACTGTAAGTAACGAGGAATGTGATAACTGCCATAGACAAAAAATTAACTAAGAGTACATTTTTGTGAAAAACTAAAGTGTTTTGCTCATAAAAAATCTCCTATTGTTGTATAGAGTCCAGGTTCGCCTGTTACTGACGTATAGACTACATGTACCAAAAACACATCGGTTATACTTTTGGACATTTATTTTCTCCGAAAAACAATCACGGAAGTGGAGACACCACGAACTATTATAGAGTCTGTAAAATCATCAAAGAACTATCTATGTATGGATAAAATTATATCTAAATGTTAGCCTACATTCTATTACATTGTATTGTCTAAATAAGTATAAGCAACGGTAGAGTTCACTAGTTCTTTGTCTATTCCAACTCAAATACTTCCGCTAAAGGAACAGCACAATTCGCTGTTACATTCATTAAAATAATATGACATGATATTTTCACAAATTTTTAATTTTGAATATTCATTAGTAATTATAAGAGTTTTTAAAGATTAACATTTGTAAAGAGGCGGAGAAGTGTGTTGAGGTGGAGAAGTGTGTTGGAGGAGAAATTCTTAGGAATATGATGATTTAGATGAATTACACAGGGAAATTATTGGATAAAAGCGTATCTCCGTATACCAAATGGAAGTCCTAAAGGAGGAAAGGCAATTAGCAGAATGTTATAGTTGTTGGTAAAAGTTAATTCTTGGTGCACTTAGATATTTTAGTGACGCTATGCTTCTATTACGGTTCATAGCTATTATAGCGCCATTTCTTCACTGTACGTTGGACTGGAAAGGACGGCATCCGTATGCTCAGATAGTCTCAGTGTTTAAGAATTTTCATAAAATAAAGTATAGACTATTACGGATACGTTATCCTTCACGATGCTGTGATAAAAACTCTATACACTGCAAATATGAATTAGTACTAAATATATTTAGAGGAGTGTACTGAAATACAAATACGATTCCCCAGGCAGGTTTGTTTGTATACATCTTCACAAGCTAATAACAGACATTTGCATAAGGTATTTCCTGTAAATAAAGAAGATATAGAATCCGATTACTTATTCTACTTAAACATCATGAGTGGAATACTCTCTTCGTTACGGGATGACGAGTTAAAAGAACTTACTTGTACAACGTATGAAATGGAATCACAAATTGGAAGCCATCGACAGACAGAATATTTTGAAAATAAGTTTGTTAGTGTTCTGGCGTAACCATAAACGCCGGAACGAAGAGGCGAAACGCAAGAGCAGAGAAGGCTGTGAAGAAATGGCGGCCAATGGTGCGCAGAATCGGACCGCACTGCATCAGGCGGTACCAAGAACTGTACTGCTTTCACGTCGCCTTTCGCTAGCAACATCTGCTGAAAAGGAAGTTAGGTGTTGCCAGTTTGCTTTCTGGGAATAAAACAGCTAACGTTATTTGATGAAAGTTGTTATATAGCATCCCGAGAACGCTGCGTCCCGTAGGCACGTAATTACCGAGGAGTGGGCAAGACCCCACAGATAGTATCAGTGATCGTTGACTGTGTGTTGCAGAAATACACACTAACTTAGAATCTGACGACACGCTACGGTACCGAACGCGCTGACCACTCTGCACCGATGATCGGTTAATGGTATCTCTATAAAACCTCGGTCGCAAGCTCATTTCCATATTTGTACTTTATTAGAGGCCTTTGAACAATTGGTAATTACTGAAAAACAACATCTAACATTAAAGTGTGATTTAGACAGGTCTTTCCGTTAGTCTGGTTTGTGCTGCATTGAATTGTATTGTATTGTATGTTAACCGGGGACCTAGAAACGACGGAGAGGCTCCATCCCTGCCGCAGCCGCAGTTGTCCAGAACCCCACGACGACTACCGCAGTCCACTTCACCCCTCCGTCGCCTCACACCGAACCCAGGGTTATGGTGGGGTTCGGCCCCCGGCGGACCCCCCAGGAAACGTCTCACACCACACGAGTGTAATCCCTATGTTTGCATGGTAGAGTAATCTACGTCTACATCTATATCTATATTTATACTCCGCAAGCCATCCAACGGTGTGTGGCGGAGGGCACTTTAAGTGCCACTGTCATTACCTCCCTTTCTTGTTCCAGTCGCGTATGGTTCGCGGGAAGAACGACTGCCGGAAAGTATCCGTGCGTGCTCGATTCCCTCTAATTATACTTTCGTGATATCCTCGGGAGGTATAAGTAGGGGGAAGCATTATATTCGATACCTCATCCAGAAACGCACCCTCTCGAAACCTGGACAGCAAGCTACACCACGATGCAGAGCGCCTCTCTTGCAGAGTCTGCCACTTGAGTTTGCTAAACATCTCCGTAATTCTATCACGCTTACCAAGTAACCCTGTGAAGTAACGCGCCGCTCTTCTTTCGATCTTCTCTATCTCCTCCGTCAACCCGACCTGGTACGGATCCCACACTCATGAGCAATACTCAAGTATAGGTCGAACGAGTGGACTACATTTTCTAAGGACTCTCCCAATGAATCTCAACCTGGTACCCGTCTTACCAACAACTAATGTTATATGATCATTCCACTTCAAATCGCTCCGCACGCATACTTCCAGATATTTTACAGAAGTAACTGCTATCAGTGTTTGTTCCGCTATCATATAATCATACAATAAAGGATCCTTCTTTCTATGTATTCGCAATACACTACATTTGTCTATGTTAAGGGTCAGTTGCCACTCCCTCCACCAAGTGCCTATCCGCTGCAGATCTTCCTGCATTTCGCTACAATTTTCTAATGCTGCAAACTTCTCTGTATACTACAGCATCATCCGCGAAAAGCCGCATGGGACTTCCGACACTTTCTGCTAGGTCATTTGCATATATTGTGAAAAGCAATGGTCCCATAACACTCCCCTGTGGCACGCCAGAGGTTACTTTAACGCCTGTAGACGTCTCTTCATTGAGAACAACATGCTGTGTTGTGTTTGCTAAAGACTCTTCAATCCAGCCAGACAGCTGGTCTGATATTCCGTAGGCTGTTACTTTGTTTATCAGGCGACAGAACGGAACTGTATCGAACGCATTGGAAAATAACATCTACCTGGGAAACTGTATCGAATATTTTCTGGGTCTCATGAACAAATAAAGCGAGTAATGTCGGTGTACGCGTATGTGGAGATCTTGTTTGCGCAGCAATCGCCGACATAGTGTATCAGGCGGAATAAGGGGAACCAGCCCGCATTCGCCGAGGCAGATGGAAAACCGCCTAAAAACCATCCACAGGCTGGCCAGGTTCACCAGCCCTCGACACAAATCCGCCGGGGGGATTCGTGACGGGCACCAGGCGCTCCTTCCCGCCCGGAAAGTTGAGCTGCATTAGTCTGTTTTGCTGTACAGCTAAATTTCCAAGAATCGGAAAAAGAAGTGCTCATGCTCCATTGGTGGATATTCCTTTTCAGGATGACTAGTGAGCACACATACAACAGGTATGTCATTATCACTAACGTATAAAGCAAGAACTTTGTTTCAGGCGTAACCATGCTGCACATGCATTTTCTTGATATTCAACACAATATACTACTGGAAAAGAGACGCTGTTTGGATACCTGAAGCTCTAGATGAGGCCATTTCCTCTACCCCATCGTCTCTTCCTCTTAGAAATAACTGGATGATCGTGACCCTGAACGAATAAAGAAAATAGATGTAAGGTGATTATGATCCCATTTTTTTAACAACAGTATTGTCTCACACAGGGTGTGACGTATAGCTTGAGGATGTGAATGACACTGTCCAACTCGTGTAACACCTTTACCCTGAGGATAGCCAGTGTTAGGATCTGTCCCCACTGCTGGATATCTCAACGAACATATCGCGCTACCTGATCGTTCCGCTGGCTGTAACGGATTCTGAATGTATACTTACAGCCCTTAGGCTTTCAACTTGAGAGCATTTTTGATAACCTTTTTCAGTTACAGCTATTATAAAACCAGTTATACTCCAACTATGAATTACACAAACTTCTCACCGCGTTTTTATTTATTTCTAATGAAACCGGTGGTGAAGATAGCATATGACATATTACCCTGCTTATCACTTACTTCTCACAATCTTAACAAATAGATTACGAAAACTTTTGGCAGTATATCGACACAGAGCGACAGCCGAGACTGTGGCGGAACGATTTAAATTATTTAATTTACTTCACAGAAACAATAGGCTTGAAAATTCCTATAGTCCCATCTGCATCGAGACATCACGGGAATAGTATTCTTTTCTTTTTATTTTTAACCAAGGGAAGGTCTAGTTGACACACATTCAGATTCCTTGACCACATCATATTGCGTTGTACGAGCACGTGCCAGCAAGTTGGCCGCATCAGTGATCTGTAAACAAACACGGAGTACTTATTTGGCTGATAACAACGGTGATGTTGCTGTGCAATAGTACCTTGAAAGCGACCTTCTCCTCTTCCTTAGAAAAGGTAAACTTAACGTACATCGTAACATGTGCAAACAGTCGTGGAAAAAGTGACAGAACCACTCTGAAGAGAGCTCTTCTACAGGTGAAATCATTATTTGCATAAACCAAAGATGACTACAGACTATCAATAAATCTGTGCACTGAAAGAAACTGCAAAGTATACTAACATTGCGCTCCTGACAAAAGAGCAATGTAAAATTTCTTCTGCATCTCACTAACTGCATCCAGAAATACTCACGGTAAAAAAGGTCACAGAATCTTGACAATGTACGTCCTAAGACTGTAGCTGCCTCATGTCCCAATCTGCAGCAACTTAGTGACTTAGCGTTTTAATCTGCATTAGCATCCGGCACTATTTCAGGTATGCTTCGGAGTTTTCAGTTATCCTTTTGTCTCTTAGTTTCTTGCCCGCATCTCGTGGTCGTGCAGTAGCGTTCTCGCTTCCCACGGGTTCGTTTCCCGGCGGGGTCAGGGATATTGTCTGCCTCGTGATGGCTGGGTGTTGTGTGATGTCCTCGTAAACATCCCTAGGTCTACTGTTTCCGATGTGATAGTGACGTGGAAGCGTAAAGGGAGGCGTACAGAACACAAATGCCTAGAGGTCGACCTCGTCTGTTGACAAACACAGATCGCCGACAATTGAACAGGGTCGTAATGTGTAATTGGCAGACATCCACCCAGATCATCAAACAGGAATTCCTAACTGCTTCAGGATCCACTGCAAGTACTATGACTGTTAGGCAGGAGGTGAGAAAACTTGGCTTTCATGGTTGAGCGGCTGATCATAAGCCACACATCACGATGGCAAATGCCAAACGACGCCACGCTTGGTGTAAGAAACGTAAACATTAGACGATTAAACAGTGGGAAATCGTTGTGTGGAAAGACGAATACGGTACACAATGTGGCGATCCAATGGTAGGTTGTGGGTACGGCGAATGCCCGTGTACGTCATCTGCCAGCGTGGATAGTACCAACAGTAAAATTCGGAGGCGGTGGTGTTATGGTGTGGTCTGTTTTTCACGGAAGGGTCTTGCACCCCTTGTTGTTTTGCGTGGCACTATCACAGCACATGCCTACAGTGATGTTTTAAGCACATTCCTGCTTCCCACTGTTGAAGAGCAATTTGGGGATGTTGACTCCATCTTCGAACACGATAAAGCGCCTGTTCATAATACACGGCCTGTGGCGGAGTGGTTTTAGAACGCCGACTTCGTGGCAGGCCTCACCGACCTACATTGATACGTCTCCTCATTGCAGCATCCGTGACGAATGCTCCGCCATTCCCTAAGAAACCTTCCAGCACCTGATTGAAGGTATGCCTGCGAGATTATAAGCTGTCATCAAGGCCAGGGGGGGGGGGGGGGGGGAAGGGCAACACTACATCAGATATTGGATTGTAAAGCTACACAAGAGCAGCAGTAGACTCATATAGCTACTTAGCGATGATGCATAGTAGACACGAGTTTAAGAGAATCGTACGGAAGAGTCGCTTTAGAAGGAAGTGGGACACTGAATTGCAGAGGACGGATGAGGTGTATTTGAAGTTCGCTAAAGATATGGATACTGCGGTAGCGAATAACACATTAGGCAGCTCAGATGAAGACAAGTGGACATCTCTAAAAGAAACAACCACATATGTTGGAAAGACCAACATAGGTATTAAGAAGGTAAATGCGAAGTAAATTTCGGTACCAAAAGAAATACATCAAGTGATCGACGAAAGAAGGAAGTAAAATGTGTTCAGAGTAGTAATACAACAATATAAAGCACACAGGAAATAAATAAAGAGGAGATGCGGGAAGCCCTGTTTTTCTCTGTTGTGGAACTGAAATGCAAAACAATCATGGGACGGCGGTCCCTTCAGAACCTAAGAAACCTAAAATACGGGACACAATAAACTAACAGATGTGGAATTATTATGAATATTACAAGAAAGCCATTCGGAAATTGAATTGGCCAATTGAGAGGATGGGTGGAAATCCAATAAAGAGTCTGACGGAGCCGAGTTTGCTTTAGATGGGAGTGTAGAAATGGCTGTGAATCCAAGCGACAGGGGAAGGCCAGAAGGAGTGGTAACAAGTGGTAACGTAGCTGATACAAGGGTTTCATGGGAAAGCGATCCAGTTGAAATGGTAGACTGCCCATTTATAAAAAAATGAGGGAGTGCTAATTCAACCAACGAGAAACATTCGCTTACATTATTTTCGTCTTTGGTGACGGACGAATTTCTATTGAAAGTTGTAGAAGGAACAAACTGAAACGCGAATTAATTATTCTTTCTGTGGGAACCAAAAAATAATTACGAATAAATTGTTGGAAAGATGAGACGGTTGGCGAAATGTCAGTGTTCTGGGGAATTTCCTGCACATGGGAAATGTAAAGATGAGGAAGTTGCAGGAGTATTGGAAAAAGGACTCCTTATTTCACGTGAAAGGAATTGCCGATGGTATTTCAAGAAATCGGTTTCTTCTAATACTATGTGCATTCCATTTTTCTGATAATCGAAAACAGTGTGAACCAAAACCATTCGACAGGTTGTATAAAATAATCCAGTTATCAATTTTTCAATGAAAGGATGTGCCAAGTTACTACCCTGGACGGGATCTATCACTGGACGAATCAATGATCCTTTGGCGTGAAAGATTATTTATCCACCAATACATTAAAAATAAATAACACAAATATGGTATAATGCCATATATTTTGACGACATCCACTGGAATCGTCCTAAAATTCTCGATATACACGGGCATGCAAGACGATTTAGGAGGAAGAGGCCATGCGCAAAAAATTGTTCTTTATTTACTGGATGAAAAGTGGAATGCTGGTCTCCACGTGTACAACACAATTACTATAGTATGTTCGCATGGGCTAAGTTGTTCCTGGATAAGAAGACTCACTGCACGGGAACTCTGATGGCGAATAGGAAGGATACAACGAAGGAAAACCCGAAGGCAAAATTACGAAAAGGTGAAGCCGTTGCCATGTTTGTGGAAGAAGTTATGATGGGTAAGTGGCGTGATAAGAGGGAGGTTTTCTACATTTCTAATTAATTTACAAATGAAATGGTTGAGGTAGAATTTTTTTTGGTGTAAACTGCAATAAATTTATGTTGGAAGTTGATCGGCACGATCAGACGTTATCATATTACCTCTCGAAACGAAAAACCATAGGCTGGTAGAAGAAGCTTTTTATCCACGTTATGGAAATGATGCTGGCAAACGCTCATGCCCTACACAACAAATATTCTGACACAAAAATGCCCCTCCAAGAATTCAGACTCAGTATTGTACGAGCACTATTGCCACAAAAGCAGATAGAGCGGCCAGTCAGTAATCCCCAACATGTTGTGGTAAGAAACGATTCACGAGTACCCAGATTGCGCAAATAAAGCAGGGAATTGATTGAATTGTTGTATTATTCACCACCTCCAAAGGCAGATAGAACTTTTGCTGTTCTTTTATTTTTCGATCGTTATGTGTGGTACTATTCTAGTACTCTGTATTTATTTTATTTGTTTAATCAGTAAAGCTCTTGATTTTACGTTTCCTGAGATTTGACACCACTGTATTTCATTACGATCTTTTGTTTGTTTTTGAATGCTGTTTCTACTAATTTTTATTCAATAAATACGTCGTTTGTCAGTTAGATGTATCATTTTATTTTTGAATATAAAATAAAAATTTAGTACTCTCAACTGTCACAATTTTCAAGAAAAATAAACGGGACGCAATAGCGTGACCAAGGCCACTCACTACAGAATGTGGCCTGGTGTGCCACTAGGGCCTTAGTGCGTCCCAAAATATATTTGATTCACGAGAGTAAATTTTATGTTTTACTTTCAATATAAATACGTTTTATATTACCTTTAGCAATAAAGTTTGAGATTCTGGTCAGGGAATAATTGGTTAGATGGCAATGCAAGGCCAATTACAGTGCCAGTGACCATGATCATAGCGTCGCAGTTTGTGTGTTTATTAGTCAATGTGAGGGTGCGAGGGATACGGCAAACTGGCAGTGGTGCATCGGAAAAAAAGATACTTGACTCCCAGGAGAAGAGTCGTACGTTAACCATAGCTCCATTACTCGCTTGTGGGGAAGTCAGTGTGGATCATATAGGCTATAATAGCGACACAATTTCAGTGTCAATTCGTCAATATGAGGTTGCGAAGGATACAGTAAACTGGCAGTGGTGCATCGGAAAAAAGATACTTGACTCACAGGAGTAGATCAATAAGTTTACTGTAGCCATGTTACTTCCTTGGGGAGTAGTTTACATGGATCCTTTAGTATTTAATAGCGACGCAGATTCTGTGTTAATTCGTAAACTTGACGGTGCAAGGGATACAGTAAAGTGGCATTGGTGTATAGGAGAAGAGATACATGACTCCCAGGATATGATCTATAGGTTGACTGTAGCCACGTTACTCCGTGGGGAGACGTCGGCAGGGATCCATTAGCATTTAACAGCGACGCAATTTCTATGTTAAATCGTGAATGTGAGGGTATGTGGGTTACAGTAGACAGACACTGAAGCATCGGAAGAAAGTACGTCACTCCCAGGAGAAGATCCATACGTAGACAGCAGGTGGGAGACTTTCTTGGAGAGATGTTGACATAGATAAATCAGATTATAATAGAGGCTCAATTTCTGTGTTAATGTGAGGGTGCGAGGGATACAGTAAACTGACAGTGGTACATGGCAAAGAAAAAAATTACTTCCTGGATAAGAGCCATACGTTGACCATAGCCCGTTACTTCTTTGGTGAGAAGTCAGCAGGTATCATCTCGTATTTAATGGAGTTATTATTTCTTTGTTAATTCCACAATGTGAGGGTTTGAGGGATACAGTAAACTGAGTGTCGGAAAAACGATACATGACCCCCAGGAGAATACCCACACGTTAACCGTACCTTGCGCTACTCCCTTGTGAAGAGCTAGCATGGATCCTTTAGTCTTTAATAGGGACACAATTCAGGTGTTAAATCGTCAATATGAGAGTGCGAGCGATATAATGACCCGGCATTGTTGATTCGGAAAATAGGTACAGTCCTCATAGGAGGAGATCCATACGTTGACAGTAGATGCATTACTCGCTTGGGAAGAAGACTGCATGAATCCTTTAGTACTTAATAGCGACGCGATATCTGCGTTAATTCGTCAATTTTAGTGTGAGAGGGACACAGTAAACAGGCAGTGGTAGATAGAAAAGAGATACTAGATTCACAGGAGAAGATCCATATGTTATACTAGCCCCTTTTCTGGCTTCTGAGTATGTGTATAGTAGTGTATAATAGCGATACAATTTCTGTGTTAATTCGTCAATGGGAGGGCATGAGGGATACAATGAACAGGCAGTGGTGGATCGGAAAGGGATACTTGACTCCCAGGGAAAGATCTATACGTTGACTGTAGCAACGTTACTCGATTCGGGAGATGTCGTCATGGATATTCAATAGCTACTCAATTTCTGTGTTAATACGTCAATGTGAGGGTGCGAGGGATACAGTAAACTGGCATTGGTGTTTCGGAGATCAGATATATCCCTCAGAGAAAAATATTTATACGTTGACCGTAGACGCATTACTCGCTTTGGTGGATGTCTGCATGGATTCTTCAGTATTTAATGTCGACGCAACTGCTGTTTTAATTCGTCAGTATTGGAATGAGAGGGCTACAATAAACTCCTACTGGTGCATCGGGAGAAAGATACTTTACTCCCAGGAGAAGGTATATAGGTTAATAGCAGCTGCGTCACACACTTGAAAAAAATTCGGCTTGGGTCGTTTAGTACTTAATAGCTACGCAATCTCTGTGTTACTTCGTCAGCGTGAAGGTACGAGGGATACAGTAGACCCTCGGTAGTGCTCAAAAAATTACATGACTCTCAGGAGAAACTCTATATCTTGACCGTAGCCCTGTTAATCGATTGTGGAAAAGACGGCATGAATCCCTAAGTGATCAATAGCGACGCAACTCCTGTGTTTAATCGTCAGTTTGAATGTGTAAGGGTTACAGTAAACAGGCAGTGGTGCATCGGAAAGGAGATACTTGGCACACACGAGAAAATTCGTACATTGACCGTATTCGCGTTACTCGTTTGTGGAGAAGTCGGCATAGATCCTTTAGTGTTTAATAGCGACGCTACTTCTGCGTTAATTCCACAATTCTAAGGTGCGACGGATAACATCAAATGTAGGGGTGAATCGGAAAATGATTTATCATTATTAGCGACAAAGTTTCTGTGTTAATTTGTCAATGTGAGGGTGCGAGGTATACACTAAACTAGCAGTGGTACCTCGGAAAAAAGATACTTGTCTCACAATAGAAGATCCATACGTTGACATTAGTCGCATTATGCGCATGGGGAGAAGTCGCTATGGATCCTTTAGTATTTTATAGCGACGTATTTTCTGTGGTTATTCGTCATTGTGAGGATGCGGGGGATACAGTAAACTGGCAGTGGTGCTTTGGAAAAATCATACTTTCTTCGCAGCAGGAAGTCCATACGTTGACCGTACCTGTATTACATGCATGTGGAGAAGAGTGAGTGAGTCCCTTTGTGTTTAATAGCGATGCAATTTCTATTTTAATTCTTCATTGTGACGGTGACAGGGATAGAGTAAACTGGCTATGATGCATTAGACGAAAGATATTTCACTCCCAGGAGAAGATCGATACATTGACTGTAGCCACATAACTCTCTAGGGGAGAAGTCGTCATGGATACTTCAGTATTTTATGATGACGCAACTTCTCCTTTAATTCGTCATTGTGAGTATACGAGGAATGCATTAAACGTGGAGTGCTGCATCGAAAAAGAGTTCCTTCACTCCCAGGAGAAGACCTATAGGTTGCCGACCGAAGTGGCCGTGCGGTTCTAGGTGTTGCAGTCTGGAACCGCGAGACCGCTACGGTCGCAGGTTCGAATCCTGCCTCGGGCATGGATGTGTAAGGATGTCCTTAGGTTAGTTAGGTAAGTAGTTCTAAGTTCTAGGGGACTAATGACCTCAGAAGTTGAGTCCCATAGTGCTCAGAGCTATTTGAACCATTTGAACCTACAGGTTGTTCGTAGCCTGTTACTTTCTTACGTACAAGTCAACATGGATCGTTTAGTATTTAATAGCGACGTAACTACGGTGTTAATTCGTCAATGGAGAAGCAATGATGCAGTAAACTAGCAGTGGTGCATCGGGGTAAAGGTACTTGACTCCCAGGAGAAGATCAATTCGGTGACAATATACCGCGTTACTTGCTCCGGAAGAAGTTGCCTTGGATCCTCCATTACTTAACAGAGACGGAATTTCTGTGCTTATTCGTCAACGTGAGCGTACGAGGGATACAGTAAATATGCAGTGGTGCATTGCAAAAAAGATACGACGCTCCCAGGAGAAGAGCCACACGTTGACCAAAGTCATGTTAATACCTTGAAGAGAAATCACATTGAATCCTTTAGTACTTAATTTCTATGCAATTTCTGAGTTAATTCGTGACTGTGAGGGTGCGAGGGATACAGTAAACTGGCAGTGGTGCATAGACAAAAAGATACTTGACTCCCAGATGAAGATCCATATGCTGACAGTAGCCATGTTACTGGCTTAGGTAGAAGTCTGCATTGATGCTTTAGTACTTAAAAGAGGCTGAAAATCTGTGTTAATGCGTCAACTTGAGGGTGCGATTGATACAGAAAATTGTCAATGGTGCATCGGAAAAGAAATTCTCCCGGGAGAAATCAATGCAATGACCGTATCCGCGTAACCCGCTGGGACAGAAATCAGCTTGAATGACTTAGTACATAATAGCGACGCAATTCCTGTGTCTATTCGTCAACGTGAGGGTGAGAGAAATACAGTAAGCTACAAGTGGTGCATCGCAAAAATGATACTTGACTCGCAAGAGAAAAGTCATAGATTGACGAGAACATTCATACACTGACCACCGCCACATTAGTCGCTTGGGGAAAAGCCAGCAAGGATTCTTTGGAATTTACTAGCAATGCAATTCATGTGTTAATTCGTCAGTGTGACGGTGAGCGGGATACAGTGATCTGGCTGCGGTTCATCGGAGAAAAGATACTTGATTCCCAGAAGAAGATCGATACATTGACTGTAGCCACATAACTCGCTTGGGGAGGAGTCGGCATGGGAGAGGAGAACCACGGCTTTCCATTCGCTGGTCCAATCTTGGATGACGTCCGTACCATTCCGAAATACACTCCTGGAAATGGAAAGAAGAACACATTGACACCGGTGTGTCAGACCCACTATACTTGTTCCGGACACTGCGAGAGAGCTGTACAAGCAATGATCACACGCACGGCACAGCGGACACACCAGGAACCGCGGTGTTGGCCGTCGAATGGCGCTAGCTGCGCAGCATTTGTGCACCGCCGCCGTCAGTGTCAGCCAGTTTGCCGTGGCATACGGAGCTCCATCGCAGTCTTTAACACTGGTAGCATGCCGCGACAGCGTGGACGTGAAACGTATGTGCTGTTGACGGACGTTGAGCGAGGGCGTATAGTGGGCATGCGGGAGGCCGGGTGGACGTACCGCCGAATTGCTCAACACGTGGGGCGTGAGGTCTCCACAGTACATCGATGTTGTCGCCAGTGGTCGGCGGAAGGTGCACGTGCCCGTCGACCTGGGACCGGACCGCAGCGACGCACGGATGCACGCCAAGACCGTAGGGGACCGCACCGCCACTTCCCAGCAAATTAGGGACACTTTTGCTCCTGGGGTATCGGCGAGGACCATTCGCAACCGTCTCCATGAAGTTGGGCTACGGTCCTGCACACCGTTAGGCCGTCTTCCGCTCACGCCCCAACATCGTGCAGCCCGCCTCCAGTGGTGTCGCGACAGGCGTGAATGGAGGGACGAATGGAGACGTGTCGTCTTCAGCGATGAGAGTCGCTTCTGCCTTGGTGCCAATGTTGGTCGTAATCGTGTTTGGCGCCGTGCAGGTGAGCGCCACAATCAGGACTGCATACGACCGAGGCACACAGGGCCAACACCCGGCATCATGGTGTGGGAGCGATGTCCTACACTGGCCGTACACCTCTGGTGATCGTCGAGGGGACACTGAATAGTGCACGGTACATCCAAACCGTCATCGAACCCATCGTTCTACCATTCCTAGACTGGCAAGGGAACTTGCTGTTCCAACAGGACAATGCACGTCCGCATGTAACCCGTGCCACCCAACGTGCTCTAGAAGGTGTAAGTCAACTACCCTGGCCAGCAAGATCTCCGGATCTGTCGCCCATTGAGCATGTTTGGGACTGGATGAAGCGTCGTCTCACGCGGTCTGCACGTCCAGCACGAACGCTGGACCAACTGAGGCGCCAGGTGGAAATGGAATGGCAAGCCGTTCCATCAGGACTACATCCAGCATCTCTACGATCGTCTCCATGGGAGAATAGCAGCCTGCATTGCTGCGAAAGGTGGATATATACTGTACTAGTGCCGACATTGTGCATGCTCTGTTGCCTGTGTCTATGTGCCTGTGGTTCTGTCAGTGTGATTATGTGATGTATCTGACCCCAGGAATGTGTCAATAAAGTTTCCGCTTCCTGGGACAATGAATTCACGGTGTTCTTATTTCAATTTCCAGGAGTGTAGTTTCACCCATCACAACACCGTACGATACGGCAATGCTGCATCACCACACGCCTCGCACAGTTCCTGAAAACACTGTTGTGCGCTCCAGCCGAATTCCACTTCAGTCTCGATCCACGTATGATTTTCATACTTTCTAAACATACTGTTAGGGCGCTTCAACAGGTCTCTTGCACTTCCAGAAAGTACACGCTCCATCTGACTCAAATACTACTGCGCCTCACTGCACTGTTTCAACTGACCTTCTGCTATCAGCTACAGGCAGCGTGCAAGCCGTTGGACGCACATCCTTCATGTCATGGTGGTGTTGCTACTACATTTTATTCAACCCAAGAGTGTATATTTTGTAGGGGTTAACTTTATACAGTAACTATCTTGTATGACGTCTAAAGATGATAGCCCACGTTACAAACAGTGCTAATAATAATTATCTACGTACAACAGGTTGCTTCAGATAAGGATTCAGAACTAAAAATGTGTCACTGCACTACAATGTAATATGTTTACGACACACAGCTGGCGTCAGTAGCACTTAATATTTCCTTTTACAGCACTTCATCTTCGTATTAACAATGTTTCTTCTGTTACACGAACTGCAAATAAAAGCTATTCTTCGGAAAATCTTCACAACAAAATTGTATTGTTACATATGGAACTATCCCGGTCTTTGTAGTGGCCTAGAAATTGCACGATGAAAACATTTCTTGATTTAACTTAGTGAAGGACCTTCGAAAGCGGAAGTAAACATTTCATCGTCTACAGCTTTGCTACTACATTTCAGTTCCTGTGTCAGCACCAAGTCGATGGACATTATTATGATTATTTTTACTGCTTTACTAGTTACTGGATGTCTGACATAGTACTTCTAGTAGCGACCCACTTTTGATTATTTGCGTACCTGTAGTTTTCGGGATTGCTTTAAATTTAAAGTACGGAGCACATTATTTCTTAGGAAGTGTCTTGATATTCTTTATACAGTGAGGAGGGGGGAGTTGTTCTGCCTCTGTAATAATTCTGTTTTTAGTTGTTCCAAAAGTAAGTATTTTAGAAAGCTATGATAAGCTATCCGCTCGAACGTCAAGCAGTTTCACTTGATCATAATTGCTGAAATTAAATGATTCTAGCACTAGCCTGACCAAACACGTAAATTCTTTCTTACATATGTTAATGACTGTATGGAAATTTCAGCTACGTTACTTAAGCCGACTTCGCTTGCTTGTTTAGTCTTCCCCGTATAGGACGAAGTATCTAAAGTTGACGTGCACGCTATCGGGGCATCGGACGTCACGAGAGACACCGCCTTCGCTACACGAGACGAGTTGGTTAACGTGATTTGGACTTTCAGCCCTCTCCAGTTTCCGCTTTCATTGACTCACAGACCCTATAGTTTGTGCACGAAAATGGACGTGCGAAAAATTCCTACGTTAGCTCTGTTATAACGCAAACGTCTCCCTCGTCGATGTGCTAGTCATGTTGTTGCGTCTGTAATGAACATAAATAAAAACTTCAATATCCGTGAACACGTTATGAGTGGAAAGGAATGTTCGTTGCACAGACAGCAATGACTTTTTCTGTGTGTCATCAGTCTTCTGACTGCTTTGATGCGACCACCAACGAATTCCTCTCCTGTTCCAACCTCTTCATCCCAGAGTAGAAAATGCAACCTACGTCCTCAATTATTTACTGTACGTATTCCAATCTCTACCTTCCTCTAGCGATTTTTCCCTCTACAGCTCCCTCTAGTACCATGGAAGTCATTACCTGATGTCCTTGTCCTATCATCCTGTCCCTTTTCCTTGTCAATGTTTTCCACATATCCCTTTCCTTTCCGATCCTGCGCAGAACCTCATCATTCCTTACCTTATCTGTCCACCTAATTTTCAACATCCGCCTGTAGCACCACATCTCAAATACTTCGATTCTCTTCTGTTCCGGTTTTCCCAGAGTCCATGTTTTACTATCATACAATGCTGTGCTCCAGACGTACATTATCAGAAATTTTTTCCGCAAATTAAGACCTGTGTTTGATTATAGTAGACGTCTCTTGACCAGGAATGCACTTTTTGCCAGTGCTAGTCTGCTTTTGATGTCCCCTTTGCTCCGTTCGTCATTGGTTATTTTGTTGCCGAGTTTGCAGAATTCCTGGACTTTATCCACTTCGTGACTTCACTCCTGATGTTAAGTTTCTCTCATTTCTCATTTCTGCCACTTTTCATTATTTTCGCCTTCTTCGATTTACTTTCAATCGATATTCTGTGCTCATTACACTTTCTTTCCATTCAGCGTATCATATAATTCTTCTTTTCAATTTTACACAGGACAGCAATGTCATCAGCGAATCGTGTCATCAATATCCAGGCACGCAACGGCGTGACTAGCTAACTATAGCGCTAATTACTCTAATCAGAGCAGTGCACCGACGTTTATCTTAACAATTTTTTCTCGGCACAAACCACCCTGAAACTCATTTCCGCTCTTTTCAGACTGTTTCTGACTACACTGTACATTTTCCCAAGGCCACAGAGTGGAACTGTATCGATCGCTTTCCGGAAGTCAAGGAATTCGGCATCTACCTCTACCCGGTATATCCTGCCTTCTGCCATTCGTACGAGCGGAAAGAGACCTGGAAAATACCAGATCGTTATTTGATTTCTACAGAGGAGATTTTCAATTTCCAGAAATACATCCCAAGAGGAAAAGACAGACGCACCACGAATCAGTTACCCATATAGGATGTAAATCGGTAGATTTAACTTTGCTGGCAAACAGTATAATCTCTGTTGGTCCATCATGGCTGAAAAGTAATTACCAATGTCAATAAAATTCAGTAATAGCTGTATACTTTAAAGTATAATTTTATTTTATTCTAAAACCAACCTGTTTCGGCATTACATTATGCTACCTTCAGGCCCCATAGCTCTCTATCCAAATAAATGAACTTTCGCACATCGTTATAAATCACTGGATATCATGAATTTCAATCGTTATCCAGTGATTTATGGCGATGTGTGACAAGTGCGTTTATTTAGATAGAGGTCTATGGGGCCTGAAGATGGTATAATGAAATGCCGAACCTGGTTGCTTTCAGAATAAAATAAAATATCTTAAAGTATACTGCTGTTGGTGAATTTTATTGATACTGACAAAACAAAATTATTGTAATTTTCGAAAAAAGTTGATGACTGATTCAAGAGAAAGTGTTTCATAATTTGAGGAAGTCAATAACACGTTTGTCTACCTGAAGCCAGCTTACCTTTGATTTATAATGTTGTTGAATGTCATGGTCATCGAGGCCCAATTCGAAGTGGGACTCATCACTGAAGATAATTCTATTCCAGTCAATAACATACAAGATTGAAGACGTGTGTGGAGACGCCCCAGACAGCGGTGGGATATCAACCTGACTGTGGCCCGCCATACGGCCCAACTGGAAGTTGTGTTCTATGTTACCATTCCTTTTCGTATTAGGACCCCTTTGGCTGTCATCCACGACGTCCTTCCAGCATAGCGCTATGTCTACCATGTTCTGAGCCCCGTTCTGTTGCACTTCATCGATGGGCTTCTATTTCAGCGAGCTGGTACCCGTCCGCTCACGGCGAGAGTTACTGTTCTTTGTCCTCGTGCCCGCTCAACCGTACCTTGGCCAATTTGGTCGCGGTATTTTGCCCCAGTTGCGAACTTTTAAAGAAATATAGAAACGGCCGTCCAACCATCTTGCGATTCTGACGATCTAAAGCGCCAATTGGACATAATTTGGCATGATATCCCTCAGAAGGACATGTTACAGATCTGGCAATGAATGCCATCTAACTACGTGCATGAGGGCCAGAGATGGAACAACTCGATATTGACTTTCTCAGTTTTTAAAGCTCTTTCTCTTGAATAATCCATCCATTTTTTTCTGAAACTGTCATCATTAATTGTTTGTCTGTACATGTACATCACATCTACCGACTACCGTCACTTTTGGATAATTCCTTCGATGTGTCGTTTTCTTTTTGGATTACAGTGAATAAAAAAGGACCATAAAAAGTATTCCAAAATTCGAAAACATATTGTTGTCTGTGGTATTGGTCTTAAGCTAATTCCAGTACTTCGACGACCTTACATGGAAACGGGAACTATCTATGCAGTTTCCGTATCACTTGCAGCGCTTTTTTTCGTCCAAAGAATGACGGTGGAGTGATACTACAATAGGAACTAGTTCTTCTCGCATTCTTTGTAGAATAGCACATGCATCCTATCAAATTCTTACACCTTTCCTTTTTTCAGTGACTTCCATTGCTTTAGTCACTTATCTCGAAGTTGTTCGTCCTTCATATGAAACTTCCTGGCAGATTAAAACTGTGTGCCCGACCGAGACTCGAACTCGGGACCTTTGCCTTCCGCGGGCAAGTGCTCTACCATCTGAGCTACCGAAGCACGACTCACGCCCGGTACTCACAGCTTTACTTCTGCCAGTACCTCGTCTCCTACCTTCCAAACTTCACAGAAGCTCTCCTGCGAAACTTGCAGAACTAGCACTCCTGGAAGAAAGGATATTGCGGAGACATGGCTTAGCCACAGCCTGGGGGATGTTTCCAGAATGAGATTTTCACTCTGCAGCGGAGTGTGCGCTGATATGAAACTTCCTGGCAGATTAAAACTGTGTGCCCGACCGAGAGTTTCTGTAAAGTTTGGAAGGTAGGAGACGAGGTACTGGAAGAAGTAAAGCTGTGAGTACCGGGCGTGAGTCGTGCTTCGGTTACTCAGATGGTAGAGCACTTGCCCACGATAGGCAAAGGTCCCGAGTTCGAGTCTCGGTCGGGCACACAGTTTTAATCTGCCTGGAAGTTTCATATCAGCGCACACTCTGCTGCAGAGTGAAAATCTCATTCTGTTCCTCCTTCGATTGGAAGGAGGAGTCGTACTACTATCATCCACAATGAACCCATTTCGTAAAACGGAATTTAGTATTTCGGTCATGTATCTATAAACCTCTGTTTCGGTGTCAGGATGATCGCAGTAATAGGACAGATTGCTTTCATGTGGTTACTGTGCGTAATATCAAAATTTCTTATGAATTTTTGTCACATATGTGTGTTTTACTTTATAATTTGGATACATTATACTCACTGGTGAAATTCTCTTTTCTCACAACAACCTTCAAACATTGCTGTTCGACCACGACAGTCTTTCCCATCACTCATAACTTTGCATACAGCCCTCTAAGACGTAATGTACAGTAGCTTTGAAATGTGTCCCTTTGTGACCAGTATGTTCAGTCGCAGAGGTGTATGATGTTGACTGCTCAGTTACACAGAAATCTGTTCCTTATCTCACTTAAGTAGGAATATCCTCCTGCCTCTCTTTATATTTCTAGTCACTGATACTATTAATATAACCACCTTACCACTGGCTACCAGCTGTAAGTTAAATGGGCACAAAACATTCTGGCCTCTTTGTAACCAGGGAATTTAAGGAGCTGTAAGAGCATATATATTCACCTCAATAAATGTCTGTCGTATTACTTTGACTATAAACACATCACAACTACAGGCGACTTCTCTATCTTTGCGCTATACGTTCAAATCGGAATTTAAAACTTCGCAGCTATTCACTTCTGGTTTCATCTAAATTTATGTTGCTACTATTATTTCAGCATATTACACTTTAAAAATCCTACTTGCTATAGCAGTGGACAGTCTGTACTCTTTTTTCTCATATATGGTTTCTACATTTCTCCTTCAAGTTTCTAAAATGAGACATGAAACTCTAACGCTTGCGTTGCACAGGCGACTTGATTAGAAGATTTTGCCAATTTTTATGGCATTAAATATACAGTGGTTAATTTACGCACAACTCGAAGAGTTTGTTGTCGCTCAAGGTTGCGTTTGCTCATGTTCCCTCAAATTACTGAACTTTTTCCTATATAGACAGACAACTCAAGTTTCAATGTAACTTATGTAAGCTGAGTATACCTAATATAACTCGTTCGGTGCCGCATGACATACACATGAAGGCGACACAATACAAATAAGATTATCGTCGCTTTATTGCTCAGCTGTTTGTTAGTATCATAAATCTAGATTAAGGACATAAAACAAATTCGGCATTGCTCAATCATGTTGTTGCTACAGGCACTTCACGTTTAGAATTTGCTCAAGTTATATGTTTGACAATCGTTCGTGTTTAATGTTTCGAGACTGAGGAATCTCAGATAAAAGGAGTCACGGACTAGTCTTATCTAATCTGACAGGATTCACTTTACACCTTACACCTTCGTATGTGTTGACCTTCGGTATCAGCTCAGGCTGAAGTATCGGATTACATAATTCTACTGTGCACTCATACTTCGAAGTATTGTAAACACCTGTAAAATCATACACATCGAGTATAACCACTCAGTATGATGGCAGTCAAAAGTATGTTGCAACCCCGTAGCTGTGTCAAAAGTGTTTGCCACTGCGCACAAGAATCAGAAACCGAATTAATTGTAAAAACAACAAAGCAGATGTTTGCTTACAAAACCAACTCGGCATCACTGGCAGTCAGTCTATAACATTTACAGAAACTGATTAAACAGTTTGTGTGATTAACGCAAATAACGCACAGAAATGCTTAACAACCAGCAGTGGAAAGACATTTCGCACCAAGCAAAGCCTTAGTTTTACAATTACGAGATTAGAAATCCCAAAGCCGACTCAAGAAATGTATTACGTTGTCTCACGTGACTGTAAACTTAGACAAATATAAACGTATACAAGACCATACACAAGTGTCCTTCTTTGGTCCTATGCTAGATGGTAGCTTGTACACTGATACTGATAGAGGATAAGATTTGTACAACTTCGTGCACGTTAGTGTTAGTGCAGTCAGTAGTTGGAACTCAGCATGAGTAATTAAAATTAAGAAATATAGGCCCTTCTGTGTATACTGCTACCAAAATAGAAATGTAACACAGTAAAATCATGGAACTAACACACCAGTGCTATAAGGGTAGTGTATTATTTACATGATAATAAACTGGACCGTAATTGTATAATAACTATTCGCAAATGATTAAATTCGAGAGTTCTTTTTTTCGCTTAATCACTACATTGCCTTCGCCTTTTGAAGCCGTAGGCCTTGTGGAAAACGTTTTTCCTAAAAATAACAAGAGATCAATTTATACGTAACAAGTACAATTGCTCCATTGTACAACACCTGGCTCATCGTCAGCTCCTGCGTGTGTGTGTGTGTGTGTGTGTGTGTGTGTGTGTGTGTGTGTGTGCGCGCGTGTAGGAGGGTCTGAGTTCACAGCGTATTGAATCCAACGAATCGTGTATTATCCAAAATGTGTCTGCGTAAACACATCAAAATATGGCTGACATTTGGCAGAGAACGAAGTAAACACGTGTACACACAAACAAAAAATGGTTCAAATGGCTCTGAGCCCTATGGGACTTAACTGCTGAGGTCATCTGTCCCCTAGAACTTAGAACTACTTTAACCTAACTAACCTAAGGACATCACACACATACATGCTGGAGACAGGATTCGAACCTGCGATAGTAGTGGTCGCGCGGTTCCAGACTGTAGCACCTAGAAACGCTCGGCCACTAAGACACCTCTCTCCCTCTCCCCCCCCCCCCCCACACACACACACAAACACACATACATACACGTACACACAGGCACGCACATAAATGGGTATCGTAAAACTGCACGCTCAAGGAGTTTTGAAGTAAATATCAGGTTATATACAGGTGTTTAAGTTCCCGCAGTGATACACACGCGAGGCAATACTGACAATACGACTTATCCTACAAGGGAACCTGCCCATCATACTCTCCTCAGATTTAGTTATAAGTTGGCACGTGGATAAGCCTTGAAAAACTGAGCACAGATCAATCAAGAAAACAGGAAGAAGTTGTGTGGAACTATGAAAATAATAAGCAAAGTATACAAACTGAGTAGTCCATGCCCAAGATAGGCAACATGAAAGATAGTGTCAGTTGAGGAGCTCCGTGGTCCCGTGGTTAGCGTAAGTAGCTGCGGAACTAAAGGTCCTTGCTTCAAGTCTTCCCTCAAGTGAAAAGTTTAATTCTATATTTACAGACAATTATCAAAGTTGAGTCACTCACACACAAACAACTTTGCTCTCCATAATTCCAGGACATGTTCAGATTAGCTTGGAAATATGCGGGATTTGACGGTCTACACAAGGAAAAAAATGAAAACGTTAAAAACATATGTTTTGACAGGGCACAGGGAAAACTCTGCGGCTGTGAAACTGTTGCAGTTTATGTGACAAACTTATGTTTTAATCACTTTTTTGGGAGTGATTATCACATTCCCAAGAAAACGTAAAAGCCGTCCGAAGTGGCCGTGCGGTTCTAAGCCCTACAGTCCGTAACCGCGAGACCACTACGGTCGCATGTTCGAATCCTGCCTCGGGCATGGATGTGTGTGATGTCCTTAGGTTAGTTAGGTTTAAGTAGTTCTAAGTTCTATGGGACTGATGACCTCAGAAGTTGAGTCCCATAGTGCTCAGAGCCATTTGAACCATTTTTGAAAACGTAAATCGGGCAAGGTAGAAGAATCTGTTTACCCATTCGCCAAGTGTATACGTTAGGTGGGTCGAAAACGTATTCCTGTCATGTGACGCATATGTCATCACCAGTGTCGTATAGAACATAATCAGACGTGTTTTCCTGTGGAGGAATCGGTTGACCTATGACCTTGCGATCAAGTGTTTTTGGTTCCCATTGGAGAGGCACGTCCTTTCGTCTACTAATCGCACGGTTTTGCGGTGCGGTCGCAAAACACAGGCACTAAACTTATTACAGTGAACAGAGACGTCAATGAACGAACGGACAGATCAGAACTTTGCGAAAAGTAAGAATGTAAACATTTCACTCGAGGGAAGACTTGAATCAAGGACCTCTCCTTCCGCAGTTGCTCATGCTAACCACGGGACCACTGCGCTCCTGTTCTCGCATTATTCTTGATGTTGCTTATCTTGCGCATGGACAACTCAGTTTGTATATTTTGCTTATGTTTTTCTTAGTTCCACACAGCTGCTTCCTGTTTTCTCGATTGATCTTTGTTCAGTTTTTCTGGGCCTATCCACTGTGCCAACTATAACTAAATCTGAGTGGAGTGTGATGGGGAAGGTTCCCTTGTTAGAAAATAGGTTAAGGGAATGCAAACTTACGTCTATAGTTTGTGTATATTTAGAGAAACCTTTTGACAATGTAAACTGGAGTACTGTCTTTGAAATTCTGCAGGTAAAAACAAAATGGCTGTCATGTGACACAATGGACAAGAAAGGGAAGCAGTCAAATGGTTCAAATGGCTCTGAGCACTATGGGACTTAACATCTGAGGTCATCAGTCCCCTAGAAGCTAGAATTACTTAAAACTAGCTAAGCGAAGGACATCACACACATCCATGCCCGAGGTAGGATTCGAACCTGCCATCGTAGCGGTCGCGCGTTTCCAGACTGAAGCGCCTATTACCGCTCGGCCACAGCGGCCGGCGGAAATAGTAATTGAGAAGGTAGTTCTAAGGGCGTCCTTCCCCAGCATTATTTTTCCTCAACAGTAGTTGTGGATACCAGTATTGTTTTTCGAATTTTGGTCAGGTCAGTAATGTCTCAGTTGTTTTTCTGAAAACTCCCATATTATTTTATAAACAGTATATTACATTTCAAGTAATTTTTTTTGAACTAAAATTACTTTATAAAGTATTTTTTTTTCGATGTTATAATCGATAAGTAATAGTTTGTGAATGTAAAGTTAAAATTATGTTTTTTTAGAAACATTTGAAATTACGAAATACTTGCACACTTGTTATTAATTACGCAATTCTGTACTGTTTACTATGTTTATTTCTTGATTCATTTATGAAATAACAATCTAAATTAATAATGTAACAGAAACTAGCAGAATTTCATTTTTTAAGGAAAACTGTAAACCTTTCGGAATATTGTTATTTCCGTAGATAGTGAGAGAGTCGTGAACATACCTCTGATTTGATTGGGCATATTTTTGTAATTTCAGCTTTGTTAGTTTGAAAAATCAAAATACTACATGATATACTAAAATGTGAGAAAATATAATTACCTAAAAACAAAAATTCTGCAACAGCAACCTTGAAATTTATGATTTTCAGCTTCAAGAATCAAACCATAAGGAAAAAGCTGGAGTCATCTCAGCATAACAAGCTAAGTAAACTTGAAAGTTTATTGTAATCTTCGCTACTCTCAGATCTTCTTAAAAGACTTTAATGTAGGCAGTAGGTGGAAGCAGGAAGTAGGGAGATAGCCTATCCCCGATATCACTGAATGTATACACTGAGCAAGCAGTAACGGGAACAAAAATTTTCTGAAAGAATTAAAGTTCAGGGAAAAGAGAAGCGACCTTCAAGGTTTGGTGATGACATTGAGGTTAGTCAGAGAGAGCGAAGGTCTTATAAGATAGTAGGACGGAACGGACAGTGTCTTTAAAGGCAAATGTAGCGTGAACGTAACGAAAAAAAGGCTTTTGGAATGTAGTCGAATTAAATCACGCGATGCAAATGAAATTAGATTAGGGAACGATACACTAGGAGTAGTAGATGAGGTTTCCTATTTTGCCAGTAATATAACTAATGAGGGAGGGTTGCCAGGCAGTGACAGGAAAATCGTTTCTGAAGAAGAGAAATTTGTTAACATTGGCGTTGGGAAATCCGTTGTGAAAATATGTGTCTGAAGTGTAGTTTTTGTATGGCTGTAAAACATGGAAGATAAAAGGTTCAGACAAAAAGAATACAATCTTCTAAAATGTGGTGCTGCGAAAACTGTAGAGGGTAAAATCTGTAGAGGAAGAGAGACTGGAATATATACGCAAAATAATTGAGGAAGTGTGCTTAAACAGCTATCTTGGGTTGAAAAGGTTGGTAGAGGAGAGAAATTCAGGCCAGCCGACGGATGAAGGACAAAAATTGCGGCCGAATGGTGAAGTCTGGATGGCTAGCTAGCTCATGTAATTAATTAGGAGGTACTGCATGGGATTGAGGAGAAAAATTATTATGGCACAACTTGACTAAAAGAATGGATTGGTTGACAGGACACATTCTGAGACATTGAGAGATTACCAATGTATAGTACTGAAGGGAAGTATGGGGTTTATAAAATGTTGAGGGAAACAGATTCATAGGATGTAGGTTGCAATAGTTACTCGCAGACGAAGCGGCTGGCACACGATAGAGCAGAATGGAGAGTTACAAAACACAGCCTTCGGACTGAAGCCCGCAACAATATCCGATGATTACCTCAGTAAATAGTTGATGCAACATATACCATGTTTCATCTTGAAGATGGCTCTACGATTATCAGTCGCAATATGGGAAGAAGAAGTAATATGATGGAAAATTGGGTCACCCGGAAACAATAAATGAGACTTATTATGGCGAGGGGGCGAGGGGCGGAAATGGTGCTACAGATTTTTTACTATGACATCATTGCTGCATGAGTCGCCATTTTGAAAGGTTGTGAAGTATGAAAATAGTTGTGAACTGTGAACATAAATAATTTTGTGATAGTCAGCAGACAGACGAAATAATGTCTTTTTTTTTTTTTAATGTCATCAGCTTCCGGATTGCTATGATGTGGCCGCACGAATTCCTCTCCTGTGCCAACCTCTTCATCTCAGAGTAGCACTTGCAACCTACGTCCTCAATTATTTACTGAATATATTCCAGTCTCAATCTTGGACTGCAGTTTTTGCCCTCTACAGCTCCATCTACAACCCTGGAAGTTATTCCGTGCTGTCTTTAACAGATGTCCTTTCACTTGCCCCTTCTTCCTGTCACTGTTTTCCATACATTCTTTCCCCCGCCGATTGTGCGGGGAATACCCTCATTTCTTGTTGTATCATTCCACTAACTTTCAACATGCTTCTGTAGCATCACATTTCTAATTTTTCTGTTATCTTCTGTTCAGGTTTTTTGGCAGTCCATATTTCAATACCTTACAATGGTATGCACCGAACGTTCATTCTCAGAAATTCCTTCCTCAAATTAAGGCCTATGTTTGATACCAGTAGACTTCAATTGGCCACAAATGCGCTCGTTGGTCGCCACCAGTTTTTGTGTTAAGTTTTTGAATATTCTCATTTCTGTAACTGTCTTTTCCCCGTCCATCTACAATACATATTCCATAAATATTAAACTATCCATTCCATTCAAGAAATCTTGTAATTATTCTTCACTTTCACTGAGGATAGCGAAGTCATCTGCAGATCTTAACACTGATATCCTTTCATCTTCAATTTTAATTCCACTCCTGAACCTTTCTTTTATTTCCGTCACAGCTTCTTATATGTACAGATTGAGCAGTAGGGGCAAAAGACTACATCCCTGTCTGACATACGGTCCTCGTACGGTCTTGGTGTTTTCAGCCTTACTGTCCACTATTGATTCCTACTATTCAAAGACAAGTCGTTATTCGACGTTGTTACCAAAAATATCGAAAAGATATACATGCAATATTAGTACCAAAAATCCTAATGAATTCGTGACCCTTTTAAATCACATTTTTACATCATTCTCTAATAAACATCCGTACAGAAATAGCCTACGTATTTCTTAACATAAAGGTACTAAATAATAATCTACTATGTAAGGGGGTAACGTTATTACTAAAAATTTCGGAAAGTAGTTGACCAATTTATTTGAAAATTTTACAGAATACTCCAATAAACGTTCAGACGAACACTCGCTGTATGTTTTTATGATGTATACTATCATATAAAGACAAGTCTTGCTTAACAGTGCGACCAAAAACGTCGAAAATACTCGACACATTTACTTCAGAGGTTCGCACCATAACTTAATGAACTTTTGAACGGACATAGCCTATACAGCTCGTTATTATGTATAGTATGTTATAACACAAGAGAAACATTGGGACCAAAACTCTCGTAAAATTTTTGAACTATTTACTTGAGATTTTTACACGATATTCTAATGATCATCCAGAGGGAATAAGTTATATGTGTATAGAAATGACAATATACAGGTTTTGCGTAGAAACCGACATCGGAAAAGAAAATGGTGTACTTTGAAAACGTGCGATTTCGTCTCCTTTCTTGCATTCGGTTTCAGCTACGATAGAAGAGCGTGTAAACCATTAGACTAACTGTTTTTATATTTATAATCTTTCTTCTTTCATGTAATATCAAACAGAAGTTGCATACACAACAATTTACTGTTTTGTTTACTTCCATGCTGCCTGTTTTTGAGCCGAGAGAAGTTCTGTATACGGCTTGTTGGTTTGTGGTTTGAATACTACGAACGAATCTGAAGCGTTCGAAAGTTCGTAATCCTATACATCTGCAGACTAAACCCGTGCGAAATGCTGTCATTGAAGCTACCGTCCTTACACATGCAGCATGTCTCTCATAACCAGTAGAACAGTGATCAGAACCAATTTACCAACTCATTTTAAGGGACTGAAGTTACCCCTGAATGTTTCGTTTGCCATAAGAGTGAAGAAGACTCAAGATCAGAGAGAACGTTAAGAGGACAGCTGGAGAGGAGCGTGAAATGGAGAGGTGCAGGAGGACTTTAACAGAGAAAGAGGACTAGTTAATTCACAGAATGTGGGAGGCAAGGAGGAGAAGGATGAAATGTGGTGGGGAGGAGGAGATAGGTAAAGAGAGAGAGAGAGAGAGAGAGAGAGAGAGAGAGGGAGAGGGAGAGAGAGCATTTGGGGGGAGGGGAGAAGGAGTTGAGGACGTACATGCAACTAGCATACATAATTAGCAGTTAGGAAGCATTTCCCGGATTGCTAGTGCTGTATATTACCCGTTTTTGTCGAAGGCTGTCTCGAGGTCGATAAATCCTATAAACGTGTCCTGATCTTTCGTCAGTCTTCCTTCGATTATGAAATGCAACGTCAGGACTCCCCCTCTGTTGTATTTATCTCTCCTAAAGGCAAACTGATTATCATCTAACAGAACCCTAATTGTCTGTTCCGTTCTTCTGTATGTTATTCTTGTGAGCATCTTGGCTGCATCAACTGCTAAGCTACGTTGAACTCTGACTCTAGTAATGGATCCCCTATATCTTCCACATATATAGACTAAAACTTCTTCCTCTATCATGTTACGAATCCAGTCCTCCCCCTCATAGAGGCTTTGTAATGTTATGTGAACCTCACTGCACTTTTCTTGAATAATTTGTGACTAATTGTATTCTGAGAAGCTCAGTAACATATGTAAATACCGCATATCTGAATTTGATTCAAAAGGTACTTGAAGTGATGTGAAGCGAAGTGAAGTGAAGCGCGGCTGGACAGCAAGGAGTTCTTTAGCGAACAATCCCCGCAACGATAGTAGATGTGAACTTTGAGTATGGACTAAAAAAAATTGATGTATTAAAAAAAAAGGACTGTTAATCTGAATCTTGTGGAAAGAGGAGGTGTTGCTAGGCCGTCGCTCATAACGTATTGTTACATTTAATGAAAATTGCCAAAACCGAGTAAAGTACGTGTAAGAAATGACAAACATTTATGTATGCAAATTTTCTGGGAGTGAAGAAGAGAAATAAATTGTTTTTGTAAAAGGAGGTGAACTTCATTCCCGTCGCCGGCTATCAATCGACAAAATTGTAAGTGTAAAAATTTCACTAAAATACAGGAAAAGAAATGCATTCTCTATAGTTTTCATTCAGTACGCAACAACCCCTCATAATTTCTTAGTTAAAGTAATTATATTACGTTCTTGTATAATAGTATGGTGCCGAACGCCACTGTCAAATTTTGATGTAACAGGACAACTAGTTTGAAGAAAATTTTCTGCCAAACAATCTCCTTCTCTCGCGAAAAGCAGATTGCTGTTTGATCTTATTTACTTACAACCGTGCTCCCTTGGGTATCAAAAGCTACGAAAACTTGGACTCAAAGCTATCTACAACATGGCCAAGTAACCAACAGACTCGCACTTTAAATCTTATAGAAAAATAACTTCCTCCAAATTATAATAGTCACCAACTGGTGCAGAAGCTGATCATTTAAGGAGGCAGCAACCAAAATTCAGGTACAAGTTACTACTTAAAGTGAAGTCTCAATCCAAAAATCAATCTTTCTCTCTCTCTCTCTCCAAACACATGTATAAATATTCATATTATTAAGATAAAAGTCATTTTATAGCTTCCATTCTACTGTTTCCATTACTCTCCGTTCACTAGTTGAATACCCACTGCTCCCTTAACATTACCATTCTTGCTTTTAATTTTGCCGAAGATTGTTTTGATTTTCTGCATGCTGAGTGAGTCCTCGGGACAACCACTTCTTTTTCAATTTCTTCACCGCTTTCCTGCCATCATTTTGTTTTGGCAACCTTGTACTTCGTACTTACTTCATTCCTAAGGGTTTTGTTCCCGTCATGTCTGTACTTTCTACAGTCTTGGTTCAATTGTAGTAGTTCTCCAGTTGTCCAAGGTTTTTCGCAATAACTTACTTTGTACCTATGTTTATCTCTCCGACATCTGTGACTTCTCTTTTTAGAGAAAACCTTTCGTCTTCAATTGAGGTGCCTGCTCTGGTTGGAGAAAACATTTGATATTAGTGCAGAAGGAAGTAACGTAGTGATCCATGACACTAAAGAAACATTCGGAAGCAAACGGATCCGAGTTCCCGACCTCACGTTTAATGTAATGTATGTATCTTGCTCCTCTTAACACATTTTAGGGAAGCGGAGCGATACTTCGTTTAAGTAGGTTACAACCGCTGACCTTGCCAATATATGGGCTGCTGACATCAACATCTAAACATCTAAACATCGACCCCAAATGTTCCATCGTTAGTCGTAGCATTTTGACTTAATGAATATCTGAGTGACTGCATACATTGCTACTTATACAGGGTGTCTCAAGGCCTTATGGTCAAATTGAGACAGGTGATAGGGGGTCCAAATCCGATTGTATTGAGCCAGGATACCAATGGTTGAAAATGCATATTTATTGTCTTATAAACAGCGTACGCCCCATTACAACAGCATAGGACATAGTAACTGTGCGAAAGGACGACCGCAAGTCTCAATGAATGCATGGTATGTGCGCATGAGTTCTGTCACTCTCTCAAAGATCCCTTGTGTCTGTTGTAACGGAGACAGGGTTGGAACCTAGCAAGCAGGTCTTAATTCGTTTCTAGGGTGTTTCATACGCCAATGCGTTGACGTAATCCCAGAAGAAAAAGCCTAGAGATGTGATATCCGGCGATCGCACTGGTCGTGGTACAGGATCTTCCCTTCTCATCCAACAATGAGAGCACATGTTTTCAGGTGATCGCTGACGTTAACATCGAAGTGGTTTGGTGCACCGTCGAGTAGGGACTACATACTTTCGGGGTTAACAGGGAGTACAAACTCCAAGACCTGTGGCAGCACGTCTCACAGGAACACCTGGTAATTTGGACAAGTCAGTGTGGAGGCAGGATTTAAGGTCCTGTTAGGTGATGTAGGAAAGTGTCCATCCATAAGTCAACAGAGAATGGTTGTTGATCGCCACCAATGTGGGTAGCGTGGAGACTGTTTTCACTGGGGACATGTCTGTTAAAACAGCAGCCAAACAAAATGAGACCTCATCCGTTAACAATACAAACTGCACTACAGCACTGCGGTCAATAATGCATTGACAGAAGTGAACGCAGGACTCAAAACCCGTCCGTCCCAGGTCTGGCAAATGTCTTTCATGATAGATGTGTGGCCCATGTTCCATCAGTACTCTCCACACATTATCCTTTGTAGTGTGCGTTTCATGGGGACGTTGATGGGTGCTTCGTGCTGGGTAGTCGGCGACATGATCCAGCACCATGTCCTCAACGCCTGGTGTTCTTAACACACCTCGTCATGGACATATCACAAGCTATCCAATGCAATGAACAGCTGACAGGGATAGTGGCGTGCGTGCGACGAAGTTCAATGCTCTTGAAACTTGTGCTCTGAGGTAAGTTGTGCACACTATATCTCTTTCGTGGTCAGGAGTGTACACTGTATATTACGTGCTGTCTGTTACAATGTACAAGTTACGCGAGATCTTTGAGGGAGTGCGGGAGAACTGCATGCGCCGTTGTAATACACTACCTGTCATTAAAATTGTTACACCACGAAGATGACGTGCTACAGATGCGAAGTTCAACCGACAGGAAGAATATGCTGTGATATGCAAATGGTTAACTTTTCAGAGCATTCAAACAATGTTGGCGCCGGTGGCGACACCTACAACTTGCTGACATGAGGAAAGTTTCCAAGCGATTTCTCATACACAAACAGCAGTTGACCACGTTGCCTGGTGAAACGTTGTTGTGATGCTTCGTATAAGGAGGAGAAGTGCGTACCATCACGTTTTCGACTTTGATAAAGGTCGGATTGTCACCTATCACGATTGCAGTTTATCGTATCGCGACATTGCTGCTCGCTTTGGTCGAGATCCAATGACTGTTAGTCGGTGGGTTCAGGAACGTAGTACGAAACACCGCTGGATCCTAACGGCCTCGTATCACTAGCAGTCGAGATGACAGACATCTTATCTGCATGGCTGTAACGGATCGTGCAGCTACGTCTCGATCCCTGAGTCAAGAGATGGGAACGTTTGCATGACAACAACCATCTACACGAACAGTTCGACGACGTTTGCAGCAGCATGGACTATCAGCTCGGAGACCATGGCTGTGGTTACCTTTGACGCTGCATCACAGATAGGAGCGCCTGCGATGGTGTACTCAACGACGAACCTGGGTGCACGAATAGCAAAACGTCATTTTTTCGGATGAATCCAGTTTCTGTTTACAGCATCATGATGGTCGTATCCGTGTTTGGCGACATCGCGGTGAACGCACATTGGAAGCTTGTATTCGTCATCGCCATACTGGCGTATCACCCGGCGTGATGGTATTGGGTGCCATTTGTTACAGGTCTCGGTCACCTCATGTTCGCATTGACGGCACTTTGAACAGTGGACGTTACATTTCAGATGTGTTTACGACCCGTGTCTCTACTCCTCAATCGATCCCTGCGAAACCCTACATTCTAGCAGGATAATGCGCGACCGCATGTTGCAAGTCCTGTACGGGCCTTCTGGATACAGAAAATGATCGACTGCTGCCCTGGCCAGCACATTCTCCAGAACTCTTACCAATTGAAAACGTCTGGTCAATGGTGGTCGAGCAATTGGCTCGTCACAATACACCAGTCACTACTCTTGATGAACTGTGGTAGTGTGTTGAAACTGCATGGGCAGCTGTACCTGTACACGCCATCCAAGCTCTGTTTGACTCAATGCCCAGTCGTATCAAGGCCGTTATTACTGCCAGAGGTGGTTATTCTGGGTACTGATTTCTCAGGATCTATGCACCCAAATTGCGTGAAAATGTAATCACATGTCAGTTCTAGTATAATATATATATCCAATGAATACCCGTTTATCATCTGCATTTCTTCATGGTGTAGCAATTTTAATGGCCAGTAGTGTACATGCATTTAGAATTGCGGTCGTCGCTTTGAACAGCTACTATGGGCTACGTTTTTCTTACTCGGTGTACGCTGTGATTTTTCATATTCCGTACCTCAATATGTCCGCCCCGATAACTGAGTTGTCACGCCAAGAGGCCCAGGTTCGATTCCCGGCTGGGTCGGATATTTTCTCCGCTCAGGAATTTGGTGTTGTGTTGTCCTCATTATCATTAGTGGAAGGCAACGGGAAACCACCAGTGGAATCACTTCCCTAGAGGCTCATGTTGTGGACCTCTCTGACGAGGCTTCCCCCATGACAAGACCTGCAGCAAGGCAGAACACAAAGTTTTTCTTACCCACTATCATCTGTTCCAGTTTGACCCAAAATATTTGAGAAACCTTTTTCTCGCGATATGCATGAGACGAAGATACGTACGAATAGCGAAATCTCTTCCGGATGGTGCTGACTTCTATCTGCACCAAATGCGTGTCGTGTTCGCAAACAGACATATCTGCAGATAAGGTTTGAGGGCCCTCGCCGTCCATCGCAGGTCGATCTGTCGCTCTTCTGCACGCCGTCGGACTTGTGACAGGTGGCTGCACAGTGGCTTGTGCGCTGAGCCAGCGCGTGTGCTCAGCGGTCGCTGCTCGCAGTAACAGTAGGTCCAAGCCAGCCCCATTTCGCCGGTTATTCAGTTTCATTATTTGCAGCAGAAAGCAGTATCTGTCTCCCTTTTTACTTCATTCTATAGTACCTCACTTAAATTTTCCCGGTACTTCGTCTTACTGCTGTGGCAAAATTCCACTCGCAGCGCAAATTTAAAATTTATGGACGTACACGACACTGGACACCCGTAAACTTCGACGAAATGTGATAACTAAAATTGTGATATTACATGCCTTTAATTAGTGTATTTATTTATTGACATTTGGTCATAACTGTTCTGATTGGTTTTATGTGCCGTGAATTCCTCTTTTCTGTCATCTTCTTCAGTCAGTGTAGCACATGCGTCCTACGTCCTCAGTTCTTGTTGAACATTTTCCACTCTCCTCTCTAAAGCTCACTCTACAGTCATGTAAGTCATTACCTGATGGCCTAATGCATGTCACGTCATTCTGTCCTTTCATTTTATCGCTGATATCCTGTCTATGTTGACTCTTTGGGAAAACTGCGTATTTCTTTTTGCTGAGTCACCAAATTTTCAGCATCCTTCTATAGCACATCTCAAACTTCTGGATTCTCTTCTTTACTGGTTCTTCCATAATACATGTTTCACTTCCATACGCTTCGGTGCTCCGAACGTACATTCTCAGAAGCATATTCCTCACATTAACGCCGGTGTTTTAATGCTGGTACATTCCTTTTCCCCAGGAATGCCTTCTTTTCCTGTGCGAGTCTGCTTTTTATAAACTTTTCACTTCGTCTGCCATGCGTCACTACGAGCATTCATTAAGAATGAAATTTTTTTCTCAGAGTAGGTTCGTTTTATACAGAACTCCAATACACCATACTATTCCCCACTCTTTGGCTGCAAAACAATCTTCGCTCAATGGGACGACCTTACGCCAGCTTACTTGGAGGGGTTGTATGCCTGTATGGGACTACTCTACTGGTCGAAGTCAGAGCCAACCTCTTGATGCATCAGTAATCTCCCCATCGCCCATGGACTGCTTTCTGGGTCAAACAGATGGAAGACGGAAGGTGAGGAAAGAAGTGGGCACTTACCTTTGAGTACCACATCTGTTTGACGAGTGTGTCAGCACTACCAACAAAGACCTCAAGTTGATCTCCTCAAATAAGGGTGTCCGCACGTTTCAGCATTGTAGGAGCCACAACAGCGTGCGGGCTGCCGGCACGCGGAATATCGTACAGGTTTGCGCGACCATGTTGCAGTGATCACAGACGCGTCGCCCAATGACGCACAATGCGTTTTTTAACTGCCAGATTTGCAAGCACCTATGAACGTCTGTGATGCTCTGGTTTTCCACCAAGAGCAACTCAATGATAGCTCTCTGCTTGGAAATCACCACCGTTACAGACGCCATTTTGAAAGTTACGTAGGGAGTCGCCACCTTTCTCAACTTTCTGAAACTGTAGGCACTGAAGCGAGAATATTCCACGATGTCGCACAACAAATTTCGCATTTTGTTCAACCGAAATACGCCGAGAAATAATTGTGATGCATTACTTACTGAACGCCTCTTGTGTATTGCTATCAGAACTACTCCAATTCTTCTGCCTTCTGGTACGCAATTTTGGGTTGCTCATCGCACTTCCACCACTCCTCATTAATTTCAATTTTCTTCGATTTACTTTTCGTTAACATTTTATTCTCATTGTAAACTTAACCGAGCGAGGTGGCACAGTGCTTAGCATACTGGACTCGCATTCGGGAGGACGACGGTTCAATCCCGCGTCCAGCCATTCTGATTTAGGTTTTCGGTGATATCCCTAAATCACTCAAAGAAAATGCCGCGATGGTTGATTCGAAAGGGCACGGCCGATTTCCTTCCCCATCCTTCATTAATCCGATGAGACCAATGACCTCTCTTATTGGTCTCTTACACCAAACAACCCAACACCATAGGAAACTCCATTCCATTCAATATTTTATGTAATTCATCTTCCCTTTTTCTGAAGACAGCAATGTTGTCACCCAGACTTATTATTGATATTCTTTCGCAGTGAAATTTAGTTATAGTCTGTAAATTTTACTTTTTTCCATCATTGCTTCTTCGACATAGGATCTGACGAGTAGGGCAGAAGAAATATATTTCTGCCTTACAATCTTTTTAATACTAGCCCTTCATTGTTTACCTTCCATTCTTATTATTTCTTCTCGGTTCTTATAGGTATTGTATGTTCCTCGTCTTATGCTGTAGCTTTTATGAAAATTTCGAAAATCTTTCACCTTTTTACATTTTCAAACACTTTTTGTAGGTCGTTTGAACGTATTATTATTTTTCTTAAAAGTCGCTTGCATTATCAAGCGCAGTGTGACAATTGACGCTCTAGTGTTTTTACTTTTCCGAAAGTCAAACTAATACTCATCTATAGGGCACTTAGTTGTTTTGTCCATTCATCTGTATAATAGTCTTATCACTAACTTGGATTCGTGACCTGTTAAACTCACTGTCTTTGCAGTTATATGGATGGTATCTTGCCGAATGTCAGATGGCACTCTCAAGTCTCATAGTTTCTACACACTCTCTTGACGGGGCATTTCGTTGCTATTTCCACCAATGATAACGATAATTTTGAAGGAATGTTACGAATGCCTTATTTAATTGTAACTCTTCCAAAGCTCCGTCAAGTTCTGCCTCTAATACAGGAACCCCTACGTGTTCCCATTCCTTCTTTGTCACGTCATCAAAGAAGTCTTCCAACACATAGAGGTCTATAATGTACTGTATCCATCTGTCTGCACTCTCCCCTAGACATAGATACATACAAGAAAGATTTTGCGTGTAAAGCTAAGTATACACGTGATCGTTTTGACGAGTATTTGCGAGTTATAGCGGTCGCGAAAACAGCACCGAGAGTCAGCTCACCGACAGTGTCCGAGATTGGTGCAAGATCTCAGTTAGTCGCATTCTGCTAGTGTAGACCTCTCGTGTAGACGGTAACCTACATCTCTCGAGAGCTGCTCGCAGTAACTTTTGGACAAGAAAAACTATACTGGTATTGTCGGGAGAGCTTAGAGTACTCGGAGGGTGCTGAGCGGCCATACTGCGTCCAAAATTTGTACCATATTTCACATTTTGTACACTACCACATCTCTTTAATACATTTTTACTGGTTCACGCACAAACTACCCATGAAACTGCTTGTTTGGAGCCATAATATGTGGACGTGACAAGTTTCTAGGCGAAGAAATCGCCCGTTTTACATCATAAACGAACAGCACGAAACGTTAGAGTACTTAGAAATCTCTAGACTTAAACAATGCAATAATATATAAAAACATCATGCACATATGTTACTGAAGAGATTCGATCCAATGGTAACATGACAATATGAATGACGGGGTTGCGCGCACATACTGCGCCACATCAACATTGCAACGACCACCTCTATAAACATGTATCAGCATTGCCGGTATAGTTAAGATTTGTCGCAGTGGATATGCACTGTCAGTGAATTTGAGCAACGCATAGGCAAAAAAATGTAATGAAACATTGCCAGGAAGTGGACACAGGACAGAGTTGTGCATATGATTAGTTTATACGAGGAAGGCCAGCATTGCGGAATGTTAAAAGTTACTGAACTACAGGAATAGATATTACAAACAATGTTGTTGCCTGTAATAGCTTCAGATTTTAACACCACCACATTCACTGTCACTCCCGTAAAATTTCGATGTTTTTGTGGATTTTCCATTGCAAGTATACAATAAAATTTTTGCTATGTCTAAAATCATCCTGCCACCTAATCCTCTTTCCTTTCCAGCACGAACATGGTAGTTTACGTGTTTTCTTTGCCACCAAAGGAGTTAAAATGCAGCTGCAGCCCGACGCTCTTCCATCGCAAACGTCAGAAAAATCTCGTGGAGCTCGATCTTTCAGCTCTCGCAGACACTCTCACTTTACTTTGGGTGAAAGTTTCCGACATCTGCTCTCGCAAGATTCTCTGACACTACAGAAAGTACTCGCTAGGATCTATCAGGCATTAACAATCCGCGAAAATTCGCCCCCAATGTAAGCAATTCTGTGACTACTGTCTGACAGTACTAAACTGTCTGAGAGCATAAAACTGTGACGTGTATGCAAGGCCTAAAGGAAGGTTATGTATTACATTCTTAATGTTCAGACGTGGTATTTATGGGTATTAAGGAAAACGTGGAAAGGAGGGCCCACCAATGTAACTTACTTTTCACCAAAACTGTTTGTTTAATAATATGAAGTCCTAAATTTGTTTTCTTTACAAATTAACAAATTTGTTATATGAATCAGCTTTTACGAGACAAATCAAAACCAGAGCAACATGACAATAATTACATAGGCCGGGACCTGCAAATCGCCCGATATCGGGACGAAACAGAGGTGTTTACTACCACGGTGGACACAGTTTCTCTTATTAAATGTCCTACTGCGACACATGGAAAGATATAAATAGCATCTATGACAATAGAGTTTGAATTACTCATACAGATGACGCAAAAATCAGTTTTGTAATTTGGAAACTTTGCGTCGAGAGATTCGGGCTTAAGATGCGCACCTATGCTTAAAAGGTTACACAAATTAGGAAACAAATATGACTATGATAAGGCTTGCTTCAAAGCGGCCAATATTTCAATTTCAATCAGCAACCCGTCCTTTTTGAGAATCTTATTCTGTCTAAAGCCCTGGTGACAGTTGGCTGTTAATATGTTAAAAGTTAAACTGCTTTTCAGCTATAAAGGTCGCTCTGAAGCAACGTTTTAAAACATTGCGTATGAGCACTTATTACAAGAGAACTCATGCGGCATAACCACAAGATCCAGTTCAAAATACACCAATAATGACCCGGTCTTTCAAAGACAGGAACGCACAACTTATTGCAACAGATAGTTCAAATTATCTCATATACAATTACAATCAATGAATTGAAACGGGTAACATCTAAACGCAACCACAAGACACCTGTTTGTTTAACGGCCACCTGTGCCTTGGTACAATTTTTCCGACTGTATTCATTAAAACATTAATGATCGGGTATAAACTCGAAAGGAAGGATAATACACTCCTGGAA
This sequence comes from Schistocerca gregaria, assembly GCF_023897955.1. NCBI lineage: Eukaryota > Metazoa > Arthropoda > Insecta > Orthoptera > Acrididae > Schistocerca > Schistocerca gregaria. The sequence goes on along the minus strand of NC_064921.1, from coordinate 100,997,579 downwards.
ATGGAAAAAAGAACACATTGACACCGGTGTGTCAGACCCACCATACTTGCTCCGGACACTGCGAGAGGGCTGTACAAGCAATGATCACATGCACGGCACAGCGGACACACCAGGAACCGCGGTGTTGGCCGTCGAATGGCGCTAGCTGCGCAGCATTTGTGCACAGCCGCCGTCAGTGTCAGCCAGTTTGCCATGGCATACGGAGCTCCATCGCAGTCTTTAACACTGGTAGCATGCCGCGACAGCGTGAACGTGAACAGTATGTGCAGTTGACAGACTTTGAGCGAGGGCGTATAGTGGGCATCCGGGAGGCCGGGTAGACGTACCGCCGAATTGCTCAACACGTGGGGCGTGAGGTCTCCACAGTACATCGATGTGGTCGCCAGTGGTCGGCGGAAGGTGCACGTGCCCGTCGACCTGGGACCGGACCGCAGCTACGCACGGATGCACGCCAAGACCGTAGGATCCTACGCAGTGCCGTAGGGGACGGTACCGCCACTTCCCAGCAAATTAGGGACGCTGTTGCTCCTGGGGTATCGGCGAGGACCATTCGTAACCGTCTCCATGAAGCTGGGCTACGGTCCCGCACACTGTTAGGCCGTCTTCCGCTCACGCCCCAACATCGTGCAGCCCGCCTCCAGTGGTGTCACGACAGGCGCGAATGGAGGGACGAATGGAGACGTGTCGTCTTCAGCGATGAGAGTCGCTTCTGCCTTGGTGCCAATGATGGTCGTATGTGTGTTTGGCGCCGTGCAGGTGAGCGCCACAATCATGACTGCATACGACAGAGGCACACAGGGCCAACACCCGGCATCATGGTGTGGGGAGCGATCTCCTACACTGGCCGTACACCTCTGGTGATCGTCGAGGGGACACTGAATAGTGCACGGTACATCCAAACCGTCATCGAACCCAGCGTTCTACCATTCCTAGACCGGCAAGGGAACTTGCTGTTCCAACAGGACAATGCACGTCCGCATGTATTCCGTGCCACCCAACGTGCTCTAGAAGGTGTAAGTCAACTACCCTGGCCAGCAAGATCTCCGGATCTGTCCCCCAATGAGCATGTTTGGGACTGGATGAAGCGTCGTCTCACGCAGTCTGCACGTCCAGCACGAACGCTGGTCCAACTGAGGCGCCAGGTGGAAATGGCATGGCAAGCCGTTCCACAGGACTACATCCAGCACCTCTACGATCGTCTCCATGGGAGAATAGCAGCCTGCATTGCTGCGAAAGGTGGATATACATTGTACTAGTGCCGACATTGTGCATGCTCTGTTGCCTGTGTCTATGTGCCTGTGGTTCTGTCAGTGTGATCATGTGATGTATCTGACCCCAGGAATGTGTCAATAAAGTTTCCCCTTCCTGGGACAATGAATTCACGGTGTTCTTATTTCAATTTCCAGGAGTGTATAACATCCGAACAACTTTTGTAATGCCAAATAATGCCTAGTACAATACTACGGTCTATATTTACGACCAAAGAGCCGCCGGTGTAAAACTCCGAGGGTCGGGTACAAACCAGAAAATAATTAGGAGGTCGGGTAGACTGTGACGCCAATGACCACGAGGATTACAGAATGTTACTCCCCTTTATCAGCAAACAGCTCCATGGATCCATGGTGCGTCGCGGTGGTTACTGACTGGCGTCGATGACAACCAGGTAGAAGGGGGAAACCAGGCTATGAGCGGTCGCCCCTCACAAATGTCGCCAACCAACCGACGGGATGTCGGCGTGCTCCTCGTAGTCGACGCTGAACCCGGTGAAGTACTCTTGTATCTTTGCTCTGCGGAGGCTGCATAGCTCGTGGCTTCGGCCACTAGGACTTCTTGATCGTCTCTTGTCCCGAAGCTACCGCCAAGCCCCAAACATGATGCCTCTTTTCTCAGGCCAGGGAACCCGTATATATAGTCGGCAAGCAAAGAGACTCTGAGGAATCGACGACATCGTCAAAAAGGTCACGGGTAGAATCACTTAACTCTACCTCTTTCTCAATCCGACACCTGCGCTCCCACCAGAAGTGGGTGTTGCGCTCTACCTTACGCTTATACGTCGGCTTATCGACTATGCCGCTGTGGCTTGGGGCAATGCTGCAGCGACCCACGTCGATCGCCTGCAACGCCTTCAGAAGCGGATTCTCCGTCTGGCATTGCACCTCCCTCGGGACTTCCCTTCGGACGACCTTAACCGAATCTCCAACATCCTTACTGTTCGAGACAGATTTCGTCAGGCTGCTCGGCTCTCTTACGAAAAGTCCGTGCAGTGCGAAAACCCGCTCCTTCATGCCCTGGGCCACCGGGTGCAGCGTCTTAACGCAACCAGATGGCCCCACCTGATTCGCGACCACTGAGCTGCCACATCACAAGCTCCGTCAGTTTGGAGGAATAGCCTTCCGGCTTAGACTTCACCGACCCACAGGGGCTCATCTGTCCCTGTCAGGCAGCAGCAGCAGACTCTGTGGACACAATCCTCATATATATTGGCAACAGGCCTCAAGAGAGATAGTCGATACTACCCTTGAGCTAGTGGCGCCAGACAGATCACACTTAATGGCGCCAAGGCTCAACCTACCTCTTTCAAACCTGAACAAGCCTCCCCCGGGCTAAGAACCCCTCACTCCGCTGGAATGTTTAAATCTGACCCGTATGAGCTTTCCCTTTTCCGGTCCCTGACCAAAATATTGACCAGGTTTAAAATTTTGATAATGAAATATGGGTCTAGGAAACGCGGAGCAAGTTTCCCTAAGCGTTTATGCCGGGAGTCCGCCCAGGAACGTTCCTGATACAGCAACATCCCCTATCTTCCCTCGAAAGGGGCGCTTTTTTCTATTATAGCGACAGCCCTGACGATCGTGAGCCTTCCTAATATTTACCCGAGTTCACCCTCATTTTTCCCTAAGAACCTTCGGAGTGATAGATGGAAGTAAAAGATCACTTATCTCCCATAAATTAGAGAGCGGCGAATTAAAGGGATATGCGACCATTAGGCTACCTGGGATGGCTTGGGATGCTTCACGCCGCGCGCAGTTAAATGCTAAGTTTAACCAGGGCAAAGTGGTATCCCACTTCTTGTGCGATTTATGGTGGTAAATAATCAACGCTGACTTCAAGTTGCGGTGGAGTGGTAACATGTTTTATCCCATTGCTAAAAAGGAATTGTCGAACCGGTCCTACCAGAAAGCCACGAGCGTTATCCGTAACCAACGCCCGCGGTGGCCCGAACCACTATGTAAGTAAGTTTTCATGGGTCTGCACAGGTCTTTGGACGGGGAGTTACTGCTTTGTTTGGGCTCAACCATTCCTTTCTTTTTTCAAATGTTAGCATAAAGACACAATTTCTCGACACGAATACGATGCAGGGTAGGAATGATCGGTGTTCTTCGCGAGACAATGAGCAAGTACAGATGCACACATGGGCACCCAACACCGATTTTTGTGATTTTGGCTTAAAGCACACAATATCCACACACGCCATTTTTGAAGTTTTTCCATTCGATGTAAAGGTCGCACGATGGTGGGATCATCACAACACATCACATTTGCTAATTATCGACGAAACTGACGTGGATCACTGTGGATTAATGCGTTTAAACGATCTTCATCAAACCACGAAAGTTTTCCTGAACGTGGGGAGTCACTAACATCAAAAACATCCTCCTTAAAACGAAACAAAAACATTTTCTTGCCATATTCTGTAGAAAGTGTTATCTCCAGACACGGTGAAAATGCTTCTGACTGCTTCCGCTGTACTGTCACCCCTCTGCTAAACCCAAACCGAAGAATATGTCTGATATGTACAGATTTCTCAACTTGGCATTCAATTTTATAGCGTCCACACCTCCACTCACTCTCTCCAAATGTCAATGTGTTAACTTAGACAGGAAGAGTGAACTACAATAAAAAATAACGATCGATAAATAAATCCATAGCAAACGGAATACCAATATGCAAAATGAAAACGGTACTACCTTATTCACCAACTTAATATTTCTTATGTTAACCAACGTTTCTCCACTGTTTCCTAACTTCTACAAACCTATAAGAGAGTACTATTTTAAAAAGATATCAACTCCATAAATATTAATTTAAAATGAGGGACAAAAACATTTTACAACCACACGACAGACAATTTTTTGAAGCTTTGTTGTCATATTCAGACCTGTTGAGACACATTCCGCCAAGTATCTCTGCTAAATGCTTATTTGTTTAAATGCTATTTCATGAATAAAAATAGATTTGGTACTATGTGGCAAAAACTGTGTTAAGTTTGGTAAATGTTGTTCTGACGTTACATTATATTACTGCAGGTAGTAATTACCAGTTGACCGTTTCATTTTCAGTGTTTTGTACTACAATTTACCCTCTTCTCAGGTCATTTTGAAATGAAGTTAATCTAACGGTTTAGAAATAGTACAAAGAAAATTAGTGACAATATTTTATTTTCACTTTTGCACAACATGAACAATGAGCAATGTAGACCCACCTCTCTTCTCTAGACCAATAACACTTGCCCCTGTTTTGCCTTTGCAACATTTTCAACCATTCATTTACCAATTTTCAATGCATTTATAAATGCATTTCGACATATATTTACCACTCCAGTCCGAGATTTTACTTTATATTTTACAGACATTGTGTACTTTACACCTTTACCACTTCCCTGATTGGGACTGTACCTCTCCGGTGAAATTACATCACTATCTACGGAATTGAAGTTCTTTTGTGAAATAGAAACTTTATTGTCATAGAAACTGTCTTAGAACTCTGCCTTTTTTGCATGCTTAATTTGTTTCGCAACATTTTTCTTCCACTTTCGCAGTTTACGTAACATATTCCTTGGATTTTCAGGTTCTCTTATTGATTAACGTTATTCATCTGCTACATCAGATTCCATAATTTAATTAAAAACTCGCGATGAACAAGAAAGGAAAAAACGCCAGTCATGTCCTTATAGCATACTGTGACATGTAAACAAATGTCGGCCATATGTTGTATGACTTCATTACTAAGAAAAGCAACGGTTGGCTGCCGCGATTTGGTACTTCTTGGAAACCAAGTATGGCTGGATTTGGTAGTCATGAAACGCAAGTCTTAAAGGGTATTTGCTAGCGATATATTACATTTTGTCGTACGATATCAGTTCCTTTTACATGGGTAATGATTGTAAGTAGTGCTACCACTTGTTATCTCATTTTTCAATTTTTCAGATTTGGTACCTTATGGAAATGAGCTTCTCAAATACGTACACTGCTTGTGTTTATGTAAGTCGATCCAACTTTTTTGATTACTCTCTGTTAGAGATGTACATGCCTCTTCAACGGAACTCCCTACAATGGCATTCATTATTACTGGGTCTACAGCCTCAAACAACTTCGACAAATAAATGAAGAGCTTATTTCAATAGGGGTACAAGTTCAAATGGTTCAAATGGCTCTGAGCACTATGGGACTTAACATCTATGGTCATCAGTTCCCTAGAACTTAGAACTACTTAAACCTAACTAACCTAAGGACATCACACAACACCCAGCCATCACGAGGCAGAGAAAACCCCTGACCCCGCCGGGAATTGAACCCGGGCGTGGGAAGCGAGAACGCTACCGCACGACCACGAGATGCGGGCAGTGGTACAAGTCCAATACCTCCACTTCTCTGCCTATAATGCTTCTGAAATTAATGATCCAAACAAAGAGAAAGAGCAAGAAGCCATATGCTTGAATATTTCTGGTATCTCAACTTCAGATTTGTCAGTGCTCATTTAACTTTAGGACTCTATCTCACAATGAACAAAAATGAACTTGTACTACTATTGAAATAAGCCCTTCAAATGTATCACGTAAAGAAGTGACAGGGTTTTTATTATATAAGAGAAAGACGTCTGTGAACTGTATGTTAGTTATTGCTATGTATATGTGACTGTTTTTTCTGTTCATTATTGGTGTCAATGGGTTTCAATGCCCGAAGACACACACAAAGAAGTCTCTGCTACCTGTGTAGGTATACTGCAATCTCTGATATGGCTACGACGACGTTGAGTCTTTTTATTGTACCCAAATACGCATCGAAATAATTGTTAACGGCCTTAGGCATAAAATGATTAGAATCGAAAAGATTTTCTTAATATCCAAGTGGTACTCCTATTTTCAGCTTACTCACAGTCGCCACTTTTTAGGCATATTTTTATAAGCGTGGGAGCACGGTCATTTGTAAACGAGAAAGATACATAAAGCAACTAGACAATGTATATTGTTACATAAGTACTGTTTGGTAATTAACAACATTTTTTTTTTCAAAACTTATATGCATTTAAATTGCTTATACAGACAAAAATGTACATGTTTAAGAAAAGGTACATGACATTAATTAAAGAAAAAACAAGGTGGACGCCATGGAAAATTTGATGAGAAAACCTTTAACACGGAATCGCTTAATACTGAAATCGGTTAACATGATATAATACGACTTGGTTATGTATTAGTTTACTTTTTTTCTCTTATCACGAAGCAGATAAAATTTCTCTTCTCGGACGAACAAATGTACCTCCTTTTTGTAATTCACGACATCACCGAGATGTACTGGCTTCCTTTCCGTAGCCCCAAGGAAAAACGTTGTTGCTACAGTCACTATGTCATCGCTTGTCTTTAGCTATTGCCATTATCGCAAGCACTTCAGTCAGTTTTAGAATACTGTGATGAGGGCTGAAGTCAATGAGCTGTGAACTGATATCAACGAATTTTGAGCCAAAATAATTTTATCCGTTTTTCTATACACATGCGTTAAATTAATATATTCAACTAAATGGCACAGAAATTGGGGGACGTTTCTCCATTATTCGTATGTCGAATGGTATTAATGGATTAATTTATTACAGTCCATGATACACGTACAGTGCCGATTATTACCGACGAAGACATTTTGGATAGTTGAATGTTGAAAATGTCGCATGACTGAAGGTGAGGAATTTGCCAAAAATCGCAGAACACTAAAAAATTATGGGCATCTGTTTACATGCACGTTCAATTGAAAATAAATAATATTCATTTACGACATTGACAAATTTTGTCATAAACTTTCCCCTAAAAAAGATCGGACAAAAAGTAACAATACATTTTTCCCCAAATAAACATTAAATAGACTTTCTTACTATGGTTACCTCGTAGAGTGAATTTTCGCCAGTTATTGATTTACTGTATTGTGAAGATAACTGACGGAATCGAAAATACATATTTTTTCACATGCATTGTTTAACACGAAAAGAAATTTTGAGCCACTGAATTTCATGTTAAATGTTTTTTACTCTCTTTATTTTCGACACAGTCTGTCTGAGAAATTTTATAATAGTTTTACACTATTTTATTAACGCACCAATCTGAAGCTCGTCATTACTAACTGGATGTAGTACCACACAAAATAAAAATAAACTCTTGCTATAAAAAACTAATATAGTTCCATACACTTGTATCAACGTATCTCCATCGTGCCAATGTCACACTTTGTTAGTGATGTCAGCTGTTTCAAGAACTGAGTATCCATCCACGATAAAGATAGGTAACCCACTATAAACTGTTCACAACAGTTCAGTCAGATGAAATGCATTTTAATTGGGTTAATTTATTTAATAATTGTGGTTGCTGTCGTGATTTTCATTCATAAGACTATATTCCTCGTTTCTGTATAAGTACTGAAACCTACATACGTTTGAACCATTTTACAATTGTTAAGCTTTGTTTAAGCCGTACCTGTTGCACCTCCAACATTCCCTTTCGTTACCAGACTGGCGAATCCTTGACGCCTCAAAATGTTCCCTACCATCTGACTCGTTTTTTGGCTCACGTTATACCACAAATTTCTTTTCTCCGCTGTTGGTTACATAACTCCTCATTATTTATCCGACCTACACACCAAACATTCAGCATGTTTCAGTTGCACCACATTTCTGACCCTACCATTCTCATCTTATCTTTAGTTCATTAACCATAACTCACTTACATGCTACATATATGGGTACACTGTTTGCCCAATACTACGGCAATATTAAAGAACACGTAATGAAGTATTAAAATGTTATATATATATATATATATATATATATATATATATATATATATATATATATATATTTAAATATTGTTAACTCATATCGTGCTTGCCAATGCGACGGTGGCTGAACCTCCAAGGTATCTTCTTACACTGTAACATATTTGGATGTTGAGTTGTTATGGGTCTCTGCACAATAGTTGCAGTGTGGTTAGATATAGATCATATTGGTTAATTCCATAAGTCCTCTTCTGTTCATTTGTGACCACAGTTGTCGTAGTTACATCATTGCCCGCAGAGTCGTTGAAGAACTCTATACGCACCAGTGAGAAAAAGACTATAATCATTAGTCTTCTGACTGGTTTGATGCGATCCGCCAAGAATTCCTCTTTTGTGCCAACCACTTCATCTCAGAGTAGCACTTGCAACCTACGTCCTCAGTTATCTGCTGGTTGTATTCCAATCTCTGAGTTCCTCTACAGTTTTTGTCCTTTACAGCTCCCTCTAGTACCATGGAAGTCAGTCCCTGAAGTCTTAACAGATGTCCTATCATCTTGTTCCTTCTTCCTGTCAGTGTTTTTCACGTATTTCTTGCCTATTCGATTCTATACAGAAACTTCTCATACTTTACCTTATCTGAACATTGTAACACCACATCTCAAGTGCTTCGATTTTCCCTGTTTTTTCACAGTCTGTGTTTCACTACGGTAAAATGCTGTACATCAAACGTACGTTCTTGGAAATTCCTTCCTCAAATGGAGGCCTATGTTTGATACTAGTAGAATTCTTTTGTCCAGGAAAGCACTTTCTTCCATTGCTAGTCTGTTTTGATGTCGTCCTTGCTCCGACCGTCACTGGTTATTTTGCTGCCTAGGGAGTAGAGTTCCTTGTCTTCGTCTACTCCGTGACCATAAATCCAGATATTAAGTTTCTCACCGTTCTCATTTCTGCTTCTTCCCATTACTTTCATCTTTCTTCGATTTACTCTCAGTTCGATTTCTGTACTCAATAGGCAGTTCATTTCATTCAGCAGACGATGTAGTTCTTCTTCACTTTCACTCGGGATAGCAATGTCATCAGCGAATAATGTCATCGATATCCTTTCACCTTGAATTTTAATTCCACTCCTGCACATTTGTTTTATTTCCGTCATTGCTTCTTCCCTGTCTTACACTCTTTGTAATTCGAGCACTTCGTTCTTGGGTGTCCATTCTTATTATTCCCTCTTGGCTCTTGAACATATTATGCGTTACACTTTTTTTATTATGGTTTTAGGGCGCAAAACTGATATGGTCACAAGCGCCCACGTGTATATTACACGTCTCTCCCTACAGCTTACCCCTATTTTTTTTAGAATTTCGAAGATCTTACACCACTTTGTCGAACGCTTTTTCCAGGTCAACAAATCCCATGAACGTGTCTTGATTTTTCTATAGTCTTGCTTCCATTATTAATCGATAAGTTAAAATTGCCTCTCTGGTGTCTTTACCTTTCCTGTAGCCACACTAATCGTCATCTAACACCTCCTCTATTTTCTTCTCCATTCTTCTATATATTATTCTTGTCAGCAACTTTGCTGCATAAGCTGTTAAGCTGACTTTGCGATAATTTTCGCACTTGTCAGATCTAACAGTCTTCGGAATTAGGTGGATGATTTTTTCCGACAGTCAGATGGAATGTCGTCAGACTCATACATTGTACACACCAACCTGAATAGTCGTTTTGTTGCACTCATTATCCACGATAAAATTATTTCTTCTTCACTGTTCGCTAGTCTTGTCGTAAAAATGAATATTGTGACCAGGTCTTTTCTTAGTGATACTGAATATGTTGGTGAAGGAGGAAGGCTTGGAATACGAAAGTATTTTTGTTACAGGAGAGGGGCCACCTCAGCTGTAATACTTCTGTTTATTCACCGGTGTTCTTTGAAAATGTACTAACGTACATGCATTCAAATTCGTTGTACTTGTATCCCAGACTAGTCGCATTTTGAAGGTCACTAATAATCGAGCTCGCAAACATATTGCCAAGCAGCTCCCAAGCGTGCTGTGGTCATCAGATCACCAGCCAACAAACAGACCGGCAGATTGCATGTTTTAGCAAATAAAACAAATTATGAGGTGTATGGACAAGTAAATTGATTAAAGATAAATATAAATTGTTTTGCATACACTCCATAGCGTATAGTTGCTGCGTGAATCAGTTAAGCGTATGTGACTATTCTGGTAGTAGTACTAATGTACGTATAGGAAGTTGTCTGTCCTGTGAGATTGCGTGGTTTCCGGCGTATAGTACAGCAACAAATAATAGAAGACGCAAAAAGAAAAAAAAGAAAATCTCAACACTTCCCGAATAGGTCATGAAGGCCCAACAGTACCAACCAGCCGCCGTCACTGGATACGGATGTGGAAGGGCATGCGGTCTGCACGCTGCTCTCACGGCCGTATGTCAGTTTACGAGACCGGAGCCGCTGATTCTCAATCAAGTAATTCCTCAGTTTGCTTGACAATGATTGAGTGCATCCCTCTTGCCGACAGCGGTCGGCAGTTCGGATGGTCACCCATGCTTGTACTAGCCCAGCCCGACAGCGCTTCACTTCGGTGATGTGTCGGGAACCGGTATTACCAATGCGGCAAGGCTGCTGGCACATAAGGCCCACGCCATGTCATAACACAATGCAAAGATATGCCACACAAAAATAATAAATAATGGTAAATGTGATTTTTTGTGACGAGAACTTTATGGTAATTGGTCTACAGTTATGTAAGCGAAATGTCATTTCTGTCTGTGTAATACAAAGTATAGGAGAATAATGTCTACACTAATGGGATAGTGAAGAGCCAGGCGAAGCAACGTTACGTAATGGCATCCTGCTTCGACCTTAAAAGGTACGGTATCGTTCAGTAGTATTGAAATACCTCTGAGGGATATTCTCACTTGCCAAGAAAGGGAAAAAAGAAACGTTCTTTCTACTTTTCCTTACTCTCAATATTATTGAGATACCTCTGAGGAATATTCTCACTTATCAAGAAAGGGAAAAAAGAAACGTCCTTCCTACCTTACTCAGAGAGATGATCAGAGGCGCGATAAATTGATGTGGCAGGGTAGGAGATGGAATGTGCTGCGGCCGCACACTTCGGACTTCGTAGCGCCTACAGCATCGGCATCCCATTTTACGATGAGCCATTACGGGATGTTTGCATCACAGGGTGTATGTTCACCAGAAAAACCTACTTAGTCTTTGTTGTCAAACTAGAAACTCACCGGCGGCCACAACATAACATACTATCAAGTCTCCACCAGCGGCCTCCAAGGATCGCTACCCGTTCGCGGAGCCGACAGAATAGCTGCACCAGAGGTCGCAGCTAACCTAGGAATTACTTCGCTACGCCAGGCACATAATCACAAATAGTTCCGGCAGATACCTCCGCCAACGGGCTTTGTAAGGTGGCACACTGCCGGCGAAATACAGTTCGACGCACCGCTCGGAAGGATACAGAGCTGCCGGCCCAGCAGCCACGGCGAGACGACTCTTCTAGCTGGCCGATCTCTTGCTATAGTCGACGAACCTCTTGACGTTGTAGAACTGTTTGTGTTCACTCCCCGTGAAGTTACAAATCTTTTTTATTATTATTACTATTATTCGTTTTTGTATTTGTATCAATCCGCAGTTGGGATCGAGTCGGTTGTTCTTTTCGATATTGTATTATTGTTTCGTTTCGGTCATTCTTATAAATTTTCGGGCTTGAGTTGTACGCATTTCTGTTCTGCTAGCGCAGATACTCAGGATGCGTCCTAGCTTTCTTCGGCAACCAATCCTAATACTTAAAGTAATCAAACAAGAACAGTAGCTGTTCCTTAGTTGGTGGTCACAGCCAGTTTTAATTCAGTGATAATGTCCCTACAATCCTTTATCGAGGAGACCCTGGACCCTCCTATTGAAACAAAAGCGAAGAACCCAGACAGCATAAATGGGATATCCTCTTTCGTCATTATAGATCGCAGGCAAAACAAATGTATTAAACTTAGATTAGGTACACTAGAAGAAATTGAAACACATGCGATAAAAAAGTTAAATCATATTGAAAGAACGGCTGTTGATAGATACCCAAATATAATGTACGAGGGCTATTCGGAAAGTAATGAACGACATGTCGTGAAATGGAAACCAAAGTGAAAATCAAAACTATTTTATTGGCCACAGTTAGCTACATCTTCCAGCTATGTATTTCCATAGTCGCCGATCCGACTTAGACGTCTGCCTTAGCGTTGTACCAACTTTACAATACCCTCGTTATAGAAGACAGCCGCCAGCGCTTCCCGCCAGTTCTCTACACTGGCCTACAGCCCGTTGTCTGTGCCAAAATGTTGTCTTCATAGCAAGCGGTTCATGTGAGCAGAGATGCAACTCAGAGGGAGACAATTACAGGCTGTATATTGTGGGTAATCAAACATTGGAAATGATGCAGTAGCATCTTCCTTGCCCCTGCAGAATGCGGCTGAGAATTGTCTTGAAAAAGAAAATGCATGACAGTTATGTAATGTTGGCTGCACAGCTTCAGGCGAAATTTCTCACCAGGCCTTCGTACTTGGCGGAAGATACTATTGTTTTAGGTATCTTTATGTGCTGCGTGTGTACTCAGAACTTGAAATAACGACGTAATACAATCGAAGGGTATACTAGAGACACTGCCCAATACACCTGTGCAAAACTTCATTGGATTTTCACTGTGGTTTCCACTTCGCGACAGATCGTTCCTTACTTTCTGAATAACATTCGTATAATTACGAAGTCGTAGGGTGGCTTTGTCGATGAAGAATACAGGAAAGATGGAAATAATGTTTCGGTTCTTGGAAACGGAACAATCACTCACCACATTACATGCTACTTGGTCACCGATGCATTCCGAAAGCAACAGTTCTTGCTGTGGTGTTAACGGGAAAGTAAGTGCTAGTAGAGTTGACGGTAATCTCCCACCAATGGGGTGAAAATACACAGAATGTTGAAGGACGTCCATTAGTTGTTTTCGGACGGCAGGTGGAGAAGTGAAGGGTGTGACGTTGTTGGTGAATTATAGGGTGATCCGGAATGTTGACAATGGCTATGCCTGCTCTCACGTTTCCGTATTGTCCAGACCACTGCGCATGTGAACGCCTGGCAAATATAGCACGACGCGAACAGCCGGCAAAATGGAGATCGACAATGAGGCTACTTTCAATCTGTGTGAGGCGCTGATAACGCTGTCTCACACGGGTACGAAGCATCTCTACGAGGCATCTAAGTCTCTTTCACAGTGATCGCTTTACATCTGACATCGTGTGTTTCGGGGGGATCTGCAATGTATGGTAACTGAAGACAAATTCACAAGCGAAGCGCATCGCTAAAAATGCACCCTATTTGATGACCGGTTTCGACACTGTGCTGTCGTCATCGGGTGTTATGCTTTAGAATTTTACAACACATTGTCCATAATTGTTACAAGTCGTTTGCCGCTCTCATGAAGATCATGACATATCGATTTGTAATGCTCTTCATGATAGCAGGAAGTGTATATTTGATTTGATACGACTTATAACACTAATGTACAATATGTTGTAATATTTTAAAGCATAAGATCCATTGATGATAGCATGGCTGTGTTGAAACCGCTCATCAGTTACAAATGTTTATTTAGCGATCTAGGTCTGTGAAGTTTTCTTCAGTTGGCGCTCGACATCTGACATTGTTCATGCCCCATCAGTACCCTACCAAGTCTGGTAACAACAATGAACATAAGCGACTCTGATGCTCTCTTGTGGTCATTAAACTGTCACAGAGAACTTCAAAGTTGAATGTGGAACTAAAAAAAGCAATTTTCTTTCCTGTTCTCGAAAAATCTATCGGAAATATTAAACGGAGACATCAGAATTTTCGTTCTATTTTCCTCTAATACATTTCTAAATTTACACAGTAGTGTTTCTCAAGGGAAAAGTCACCTTTCTTCCGAAGTTTCGCATTTACGCTCTTCCTTCACGTTGGTTGTACCACTAGCAACATATTTGTGGCTTCGATCGACATTGCTGTCACTCTTCTTTGGTAAGGACTGCAAACGCTGGAACAGTTACTGAGAAAGTGGTCCACTATAGTGAGTCAAATAGAGATCGGAGTGAAGTCAGTGAGAGTTGTAGTGGTAGCATCCGTTGTGCAAGCAACCAGTTAAACACCTCCTTGTGCCGGGCAGCGGTATCGACAGGCGAGGTCCAGTAGAGGGAGTGTGGCAGACTGCTGTCGCATACCACCTCATCTCAATTCTTTACCTAATTTTCTTAACATTTTAGTGTTATTTACCATGCCGAGGAAATATTTTTGTTTAATTCCTCATGGAACACTAACCATTAATGAGTATGTTCGAAACACAACCACTGCGACGAAGAATTACTTTGAGACTGTGTTCAACTGAAGCAACTGAAGATAAATAGCTCCAAGCGCAGCTTCGCATAGCGTGAAATTTGAAAGAAATTGCACCTAAGGCTTTAAATAGAGTAGGTAATGGTACCTGCAGTTCAAGGCAGAATACTGTAACAATGCTACTAGCCGTCAGTTCTCTATCTGAAGTGGCCGGCCACTGTGGTCGAGTGGTTCTAGGCGCTTCAGCCTGGAACCGCGTGACCGCTACGGTCGCAGGTTCGAATCCTGCCTCGGGCATGGATATGTGTGATGTCCTTAGGTTAGTTAGGTTTAAGTAGTTCTGAGTTCTAGGGGACTTATGACCTCAGATGTTGCGTCCCATAGCGCTCAGAGCCATTTTTGAACCACAGCGCGTGAGATTGATTTTGTGAAGCATTAATTGTTTGTCAAGTTATTGAGAAAGTACTTGAAGCTGTATGCACTGGGAGGAGATAACTTTAATCCTTCCGACAAATAAAGAGCTACCATTTCACCATTAACAGCTCCTTTTGTTGCCGCGTATAACCTGCTGTGCACCTTAGTAGTGTAAAATAAGGGAAATGAAATATTATCGGCATTAGTTTTTCTCAAAATATGTTTCAAAGTAGCTACTAATATTTAATATTACTAGGATAGCTAGCTATTTTTTTACCTCTACCAGTTTATATCATTCCGTTTTCCTTAGAAGGATCAGCGTTTACTTGATGAAGTAGTATTTATTTGTTGAGTACAGACATTGCCCTACAGTGTAAAACAATTTTTAATTGAGAAACTCTTGAAACAGAAGTGAAAAACAGCAAAATGAATGTTCTGGTAATGTATATACATTGAAATTGTCCCATTTATTTCGGAAGACGTGCACTTCCCATGTGACGCGAAATATGTCGTTAATGCACCATGTGCTTGTAAAGAAACTGGTTCTCTACTTCTAAGAAAACCCTTTTAAATACTAAAACATGACCTATACAAGGAATCTGATTACCCCTGTTAGTCATGGACGAAAAAGGCAAAAAAAGAAAAAAAAATTGGCGGTGCACTACTATAATTATGTAGGTGCGATGAATCTCTTTAACGGGGGCCAAATGAACAATTAAAGTCAATGTAATTCCAGCAAACCTGCAAAAGTAATATATATATATATATATATATATATATATATATATATATATATATATATATATATATATATAGAATCCTACAGAGACATCGAGCGTCTGCTAGATGCCCACGAAATACGTAATTTTGTTTTGAAGCTGACAGTCAATGAGAAAATAGGTGCAATATTGAAGCACTAATGGCGGACAGCATCAGCTGGTAATTAACGTAATTTTAAGGTAGCTAACTTTACTACACAAAAATAATATATGTACTCCCTCCAAAAGAAGTTACAAACAAACATTAAAATGAAATTATAATGAGCATCACAATGTCTGAGAAGAATTTTGAAAGAAAATTATTAATTGAACTTTAATTTTGCGGGTTTTCAACACTGTCAACATGGAAACAATATTTATTGGAACGAAGCAAAATTGAGATATTGTGACTGTATTTTAAAATAGATAATGTAACTGAAATTGACTTTAATTTTGAAATGAGAGAGAGCGTAATAATTTTCTTTTAATTTCTTAACTGTTGCTGCAGAGAGTGCGATGAGGTCAGCGGTGGTCCGCGCGGACGATGTGTGAAGTTAACAGTCACAGTTCGCGGCGTGAAGATAATGATGGATCATCCTGTTTCATTAATATTCCAGTTACGGCGGTGGTCCACGTCTCCGTTGTAGTCGAATCAGCTGGCACCACTAGCGAGATAATAATAGTTCCAGTGTGTTCGTTGTCACTACGCGCGCGACATTTTATTATGAAAAGTTTATTAATCACGCGGTGCGGGTAGGTCGGAAGTATGCAATGTCTTTAGTATTTACGATA
Organism: Schistocerca gregaria; assembly: GCF_023897955.1. NCBI lineage: Eukaryota > Metazoa > Arthropoda > Insecta > Orthoptera > Acrididae > Schistocerca > Schistocerca gregaria. The sequence continues at coordinate 100,981,191 of NC_064921.1, read as the reverse complement.
TATATAGCCGGTTAATGCCAATACTTCGGACAGTTTTCTCAACGTGTACCCACTGGAAAACAGTCACATGTGTTTACCACCAACAGTCCGTTACACATCAGTTCCATTTACGTCGTCGTCTTTACGACAGTTTGGACGATATAGTAAATGTTTCTTGATGAAATCACACTGTTCTCTTACTTGACATTTTGGTTTGTTCCACTTTCACGCAATTCTAACAGTTAGTGTCTCCACACGGCAATGGTGTCTGATTCATGGCTAATTGTCACAAGTTCACACAGTTTGGAAAATCATCACCGCAAACACTCGATATACATTTCAGGTTTTACTGTTCACTTAATAATACACGATCTCCTATTAACACAGCGGACGTACTGTAATTAATTGTTCCTCCGCGTATCACCGTCATTGAGGCCGAACTTCGCAACGTTTCTTCTCCCACGAACCGGCCACGTACCACAACAACTCGCACGCTCTCTATCGATAGTCGTTCGCTCTCTGTTTGACACAGTACTTCTCCTAGCCTAGCCAAAGATTTACATAGCATATAAAACCAGAACATTCATATTCGTACAATATAAAATACAAAACAGTAGCAAAATGAATGAAGGAACATTGTCACGTATTAACAAACAAAGCATAGTTGAAATAAATTATACATACGTACTACGACAAGTTAATGCACAAAAGAAAAAAAATATTATCAACTTAAGGGGAAGCAATGCCTTTACATGTGCCCCCATTTTATAATGAGATGTTCCACAGTACATCCTATGATGAAATGTCCTTACACATATAAGCCATATGCTACAAGTGATTTGTCTATGTTTAACTTTGGCACTTTGTCAATTTGCATTATGAATTGTCAGTCAATATTAAGAAACATGAATTTATCTAACAAAAAAAAAAATTACATTCCTTTCACGTATTATTCATCACATATGTCTCAGTGAAGCAAATAACTAATTCATTACACTAGGGAAATTTGACCATAATGAAAAAGGAGAAATAACATTATGTGTTCAGTCCAAGAAAATCTATATAGCTAAATATACATGAACCTGAATATATACACATACGTGTTCGTATTTCCCCCACACAAAGTCTTGTCATTGTATTACTGTTTCTTAAAGCTTGCTCTCTCTCTCTCTCTCCCTCTCTCTCTTTTCACATTTTAACCACAGCGTGATATTTTTTTTTTATTTATCCTCACTGTCGCTGGTACAAAATAAATATGGTATATATGCCTCTCAAATACCAGTTGAGTATATTTCCTAATGTCTCATCATTTTGAGAAGGTATTCGCTAACTGTGTGTCATATCATTAAATATAATTTGCAAAATTGCAGATTATCATATCATATTGTCTGTGTTCATTTACATAAATTGGTTTAATTTGTCACAATATAGTCACTATTTAAAATTTCATGGGCTGATATATTTATACATAAAGTTTATCGTCTTACCATCTCATTAACATTTGACTCTGTTCAATAGCTATAGGTCACATTCTACTTCTCACAAAATTATTTACTAACAAAATATCCAATTTAGGTTTCAGATTCCTTGCCCTATAAGTCTTTAAATCCACTATATTTTAAGAGCAAACTTCTTTTTCGATTTTAGGTAAACCAGATAAAATGCATTCGGTTGAGGTATACTAGCCACCTCAAATAGACCTTTGTACACATCAAAGAATTTAGAAATCTCACTATTTATTTCTTTAGACCTCTCATATGTTTTAACTAAAACTAAATCCCCTATTTTTAATTCAACACCTTTTATTTTGTCATGCCTTTTCTTCCTTTCCAACAGTTTCTTCTCTACCAGCTCTCTTACTCTTTTCTTCTTTCTGTCCCAACTTAATTCCTCCTAGTAGGGAAAGATAACTTTTCCTCCAACAAACTCTTCTGTCTCTCACCTTTCATGATCTCCTGAGGAGTAAACCCTGTTACATCATGAACAATAACCTCTCCAATATTTCCTACTACAGAACTGTGGTTACTGGTACAGTAGATACGGCACATTCTACCAATCACCTTTATATAACGTTCTATGGGGTTCCCCTGTGGGTTATATGTTGAAGTCTAAACTACTATAATTCTCTGATTAGTGAGACCTTCTTTCCACTTCTTACATGCAAACTGTGACCCATTGTCAGACAATATGGCCTTAGATTTCCGATACTTCACAAAATAATCACCTTCCAACTTGCTCAAAACGACTTTCCCAGTTGCTTTACGAAATGGATAGATTTTTATAAATTTAGAAAACACTTCTAAGACTACAAAAATATACGCAAAACCTCCCTTAGTCTTCGGCAATGCACCATAAAGATCCACAGATAAGAGTTCCATCACATCATTCGGTTTAATATTTTGCATAGGAAGCTTACATGTTTGATTTTTAACTTTTGCTCTTTGACAGTTGTCACAGGTTTTCATTCGGTTGTTCACTCTCCATACCATGTTGTCAAAAGACACACTTTGCCTTAATTTCTGGACACACTTCTTAGCATCTACATGTCCAAAACTCAAATTTATATAATATATTATCTATTATAAATTTTGTAATATTTTGGCGATTTATGGTTACTATCCTTCCTTTCCAACTCACATTTCACCATCTTCCATATTTCATTCTGATTCTGGTACCTTCTGATGCTTTTACAAATCCCTTGAATTTTCTTTTCCCCTTGGACACCTTTCATATAAAATAAATTTACATGTTCCTCATCCACATCGTACCCTACCTCACTTCCTTCACCCAACAGTAACCTGGATAAAGCATCTGAAGTTTTGTTCTGTGTACCTTTAACATACTTTATCTCAAAAGGAAACTGTTGTAAGAACAAATTCCACCTTGTTAACCATATATGTACCAGCCAAAACTTTTTGAAAAACATAAGGGCTCTGTGATCAGTATAAATGATAGTTTTATTTCCCCATAGGTAAGCTCTAAACTTTTGAAATCCCCAAACTATTACCAATGTTTTACACTCAGTCATAGTGTAATTTCTTTCATTCCTGGTCAATGACATACTTCCAAAGGCTATGGTCCTCTGATCTTCATTTTCCTCATTCCCAAAATTTTGAAATAATTCCACTCCAATACTGTAACCAATCGAATCATTCCACAGACAAAATGGTTTACTAAGATCAGGATGGTGTAAAATCGTTTCCTCTTTGAAAGCTTCCTTAAATTCATTAAAGGCTTTCTGACACTTGTCTGTCCAAACAAAGCTCACTTTAGGACTCAATAACTTATTCAAACATGGGTTGTTAAAATCTTGCCCTGACACAAAATTACGGCGCAAATTACACATATCTAAAATGATTACATTTCAATTCCTTGGGGATGGACGCTCTTTAATTGCCTTCATTTGGTCTGGATCGACTTTAATACCAGTATTTGACAGAATTCTACCCAAAAACTTTTTCTCTTTGCCACCAAAGTCACACTTTTTGAGTCTCTTGGTCATGCCCCCGTCCCTTAAGGCTTGAAACAACTCATTTAATAAACAACAATGTTCTTCCCATGACTCAGTGTGAACTAATAGGTCATCCACATATATTGTTAGTTTTGAACTCAACTCTGGTCATAATACTTGTTCAAGGGCTCGTATAAAAACAGATACACTATTATTCATCCCAAATGGGACACCAGATTACTGATAACACTTCCTGTTTACTATAAATGCTTCCTATATTCTTTGCCAAGTGGCACCTGCCATAATCCGGAAGTCAGATCGAGACTACTAAGATAGTTCACTTTGTGATACCTCTGTAACACGCCCTCCATACTCTCTGGCCTATCAGTTTTTCTCCTTACCACTTCTTTTAACATTTCTTACCCACACTGACCAAAGTTGGATTATATTCACTCTTACCTCGCTCTGTAACCTCAAAATCCAACATCCTCTCAATCTTATTATTCACTGCTTCCCTCTGCGCGAACGGTACGAGTATTGTTTTTCCTAAAAATGTTAATGCGGTTTGATATCCAACTTACATTCAAAATTCTTTACTCTTCCCGGTTTGTCAGAAACAACTTCTCTATTTACCCACACAACTTCTTTCAGTTCTCCTTTCTGGCATTCATCTAACCCTTCAACTCTAGACATTTAGTTCTCCAATTCGTCTATAAGTCCACTTGTATCCTCCTCACTTCTGTAGTCCAAGTTCAACTTAACATCACCCAGACTAGTCCCTACAGGCATCATCTTCGCTTTCAAATGCTCTAATAAGTGTCCTTGTCTATGACCAATACATCAAACATCAAACTGATTCTTGATCCATCACCCTCAAAATCAAGAATACTTTCCCCACAATTTATCTCTGGTTTGCACTCTGTCAACCAATCCATGCCCAATATAATATTCACTGTTAACCCAGGAATTACAAAAAATTTTGTACTAGACCTATGTCCCCAATCTCGAATTCCAGAATAATTTGATGTTTAATAACCTTGATTAATTTCTCTGCAGCATCCACTATCTTCAAACCTACTACTCGTACATTCATCACTTCATTATGCTCCTTTATGTTATTAAATAAACTTGCAGCAATAGCACTAATTTCCCTACCTGTATCCTAAATACCTTTTTCTACCCCACCATACATTCCAATTCTCATAAAAGGTTGCTTAATCCTATCCTCATCACTACTTTCTTCATGTAACAAATCCTGCTCAATTTCATTGTGAACCTAGTAATCACAATTCAACTTTGAACTTTCATTCCTTTCTAAACATTTCAGTAGAGCACAAACACCTGATTCCTCCTTATCATCATTTGTTATTCCCACATCTCCTCGAATAATAAAAACATTAAGTTCTTCCTTATTAATTATTCTCTCTTTATGTTTCAAAGGATGTGTATTCATCACTTCTCCATCCACCTCAGAAATTGACCCTTCTCCTAGCTTAACATCTTTTCTTAAATCATCACATTCATGGAAAGCACCCTTTTCACTACTATCTTTCTCTCCTCCCCTACTGCAACCATTACTCATATTCTTCCCTTTACTATTATCACTAGCATTTTGCAATACCTTCTGTTCTTTTATCACCCTCTTTGGCTGCTCTTCATATTCTTTAACTCTCTAATACATCTGCGAAAATCTTTCCATACATGGATCCCCTAATTCCTTACCACCTTCCCCATTAACTTCAGTACCAATTTCTTCAATCACCGGACCATGATGACTACACACCCTCTCACCATAATCATTACTAATACTATTACACGTCACTGCATCCCTTACATTACCATGTTAATTTGAAAATTCAATAGGCCCAAAGGTATGACCCGCCCCAGCATTGGCCATCACTGTAGTGTGGTTCCCTCTCTTGACTCCCCTGCTGTCTGATAACCTTGGGTATTTCATCTGAAATTTCCTCAGACTCGGCCTCTTCTTCTACCTCTAACATTTACTTGGTTAACTCATCCTATTCTATCCTGATTCTAATGATGAAAATCTACATGCCTGTTTTCATTAAATGAACAGCCCACATGCCACCTATCTCCATCCCTCACTCTGTTCAGAAAATCTTTAATGGTATTAACATTTCCTATCAACCCACATCTTCTATTAGGTGGCAACCTCCCTATTAATACTTCCATAGTGTCTTTGTCACTCAATGGGCTGTCCAAATGTTTCAGTTTAGTGATCCACTCCTCACAATATCCTCTCATATTCTTCCTACTCCTCCTATCATACCATTGGGCCTGCTTAAAAGCTTCTATGACATCACTTTGTTTTTCTTTCGACCAATATTCTTTCAAAAACGCCGACAAAAAATTCTCGAATGTTTCATATTTTTCTGGTGCATCAGCTCCCCAATCTAAACCTTCTCTCTTTAAACAAGCACTTTCCCCCATTAGCTTATCTCTTTCTGTACAATCTGTAGTAAACTGACACTTCAAACTATTCACAAAGGACATAGCACGTTCGTCTCCAATAGAATCAAAATTTATAATGTTGAAAGTACTCCCATCCTTTATCTGCACTACTATCGGTGATACAGTAAACTGCTTAGTCCATACTGTCTTTCTACTCTCCATACTCTATTGTCGATCTTAGTAGTGGTCTCTTTAATATCTTCCACTTCTGTCTTAGTCTTATCCCTATATTCACGGAAAATTCCTTTGCAATACTCTTTAATTTCCTCCTTCCCTTCCATACATTCGGTAGCATGGGCTTTAATGTTTTTATCCTAGCCTTCTACACTTTCCTTTACACTGTTTTCAAATTTCTCCTCCTTCTTATTTAACTCAAACTCTGTCTCTTTAAAAGTCTCTTTAACATCATCTTTAAACTTCTCAAAATCTTTGGTAACATCTGACTTAAAATCCAAAATTTTCTTTTCCAGTTCCTGTTTAAATCCCATCAGACATTGTTCAGTCTTTTCATCTATCCTTTTCATTTCTTCACCAATTTCTTTGCTAACAGCTTTTACCTCTTTTTAACGGATTGTATACCCCTCTCCTCTCTTTCTGTGATCTATTAATAGCTTCTATCTTGCCACCAAGTCCCTTTTCAATTTCCTTCATATTCGTTAACAGAAATGCTAACATACTTTCTACTCCTCCCTTCTCATCTACTTCTCCTTTGACACTTGATTCTAATTTAATGGCTGTCCCCATGTCTACTTTTTCCATAACAAATTCCGTGTCTTTTTCCTCATTTTCTTTAACCTCCCACATCTGACAGCTAGCTACTCTCTCTTACCCTTTGATCGTCATATTGCTCACAAAATTAAATACAGTTAACGCAAGCAAAACGCAAAATTATTCTAACAAACTCTGAACTCATACCTGAAGGCTGAAAAATTCGACAAGACATCATTGAAAGAATACTGTTCTGTAAAAAAAAAACTTATTATATAATAAAACATTAACTATACAAGGAATCTGATTACCACTGTTAGACATGGACGAAAAAGAAAAAAGAAAAAAATTGGTAATTCAACACAATTATTGTAGGGTCCAACATAGACATCGAGCGTCTGCTAGATGCCCACGAAATATGTGACTTTGTTTTGAAGCTGACAGCCAATGAGAAAAGTGGTGCAATTTTCAAGCTTAATGGCGGACAGCATCAGCTTGTACTAACGTAATTTTATGGTAGCTAATTTTACTAAACAAAAATAATATATGTACTCCCTCCAAAAGAAGTTACAACCAAACATTAAAATGAAATTATAATGAGCATCAAAACGTCTCAGAAGAATTTTCATGCTGCTGTGTCATACGACGATAACTACGAATTTCTTGAGAGTGTGATATAAAATTAATATCACGTGGTTTGAGAATGCAATTTTGTGGCGGTCTTAACAGTTTTCGTTGGTGACCGGGAGAGGGTATCTGTTAGCCGTTTATTTATGTTGTTTATCATTGTAGAAAGAGATATGACCACTATTCTGGTTACTGAGATCTAGATTTTTTTTGTCCCTTCGTTTTATCAAATAGTAACTTACAAGTGCGACTTTGCCCTAAAACTGATGTTTTTTTCTATATAACTGGAACTATTTTTTGTGCTTATGTCAGTAGTTGTTGGCTTCCTACGCATGTGAAAATGGCGTTACTGATTTCTGGCGGACGGTCTAGTTACCGAGCGGTTCTAGGCGCTACAGTCTGGAACCGCATGACCGCTACGGTCGCAGGTTCGAATCCTGCCTGGGGCCTGGTTGTGTGCGATGTCTTTAGGTTAGTTAGGTATTAGAAGTTCTAAGTTCTAGGTGATTGATGACCTCAGAAGTTAAGTCCCACAGTGCTCATAGAAATTTGAACCATTTTGAACCATTTGATTTCTGCTGATTCATTTTTCGTCAAGGCAGTTTATAACTATTGTAAAGTTCTACGGTGGAAACATTTTTATTTTCGTTACAGATTGAATGAATCAGAGTGTCTATTTCTACAACATTGAATGAAACAATTATTAGATAATTTTCTGAGAAAACTGTTACCTCTAACTTCTGTGAGTGGATACCTTCAAACAGTTCAAAAAGGCGGCTGCCCCTAGCAAGGTCATCATATTGCTACTAAATTGTTATTCGAGATGAAATAGTTGTGTGATGTCAGTTCATCAATTTCTGGGACACTTTTCCATTTCATAAGATTAAGGGGCTTTTCAACACTAATGTAGGTACACAAACTCTGTTGAAGGAGGTAACTTTTTCTGTTCCCAGAATGTGAATATTTAATTTACAGTCGCTTCAAATGTGCCTCGAATGATATTCTATTATACAGAGTGGAATTTAGTCGCAAGTAGGTCTGTCACTTTTCTATTGTGTGCAAGAGTAGGCTTTCGCGAACGCTGGCTGCCAGTTAAATTCTTCTGGGCTGTTCAATACATTGTCAAAATGCAGCACAAGGCCCTGAGGAAGGCCACTTGCAACAGTGCCCGAAACGCCAGACAATTTTGTACTTTCCATTCTGGTCGACATTGTATTGCACACCAAGTCTTGATACAGTTCAATGGATGACAGTACTATGCGTCACTTTTAAACACGATGCTTGCTTTAAAAAGAAGGTTATATACGTGGACGAAATCTGGAGACACCAGAATGATTAAGATAGATGTGAAAAACCATTTCCAGAGGCAAATATGGACGCTGTTCGTAACTTACTTGTTTCGAACTGAGGATTAAACCTACAAAACTGTAGAAAGAAATAATATTTAGGAGATGTGGGTTATATAAGTGGAAAGAGCCAGATGTTATTGAGAGTTTATAAGGTAGCATTTGATAAGGTTAGACTGAAACGGAGGTAATGAATATGGTAGAATACGAATCGGTGCCTTTGAGAAATGAAATAGTAAATTCAACAAGGAATCAAGGAGAAGTAGGGACAAGACCCAAAAGAGAACCTTAAATTTCTTGTGAAACATTTACTCTACTTTACGGAAGCACAAAGTACAAAGTTGTAGTAACTCAAGCAGGAAAAATTGAGTATAACCGTGTAAAAACGAGATCTAATGTACAGAATCTCAAATGAAGAGTGGCTAGAAGAAAAGTGTAAGGCTATAGAATGTTAAACTGGTCTTTGGAGTTAACAGCAGCTACTATATGAGTATCAAGAAATCAGTTAGCAAACCCAAAGTAAAGAACGGAAGAGTGAAAGGTGTAGAGGGTTTTTATAAGGGCAACAAATTTGAGGACAATATTAAAGAGAGAAACAGAAGAGCAAGTAGATGAAGATGAAATGGGAGATATGATAGCATGATAAAAAATTTACACGTCACTGAGAGGTTTTAGTTGAATCAAAGTCCATTGAGCAAACGATAATCCTTCAGAATTTTTGAGTTCCTTGCGATGACCAGCCATGATAAAACTATCCCAACTGTTGTCTAGGGCATATAAAACAGCGAAGCAACCTCCGACTTCATGAAGAATGTAATAATTCGAATTCCAAAGTAGACCGCTGCTGCAACGTGTGAATGCTACAGAACTAGATATGTGCTAAGTTATGGTTGCAAAATACGAACAGAACTTAATTACGGAATAAAGAGAAGATTGGTAGAAGCCAAACTCAGGGAATATCATCTTGGATTCCTGAGAAATGTAAAAACATTTCTAGTATAAGTCAAAGGTTCACATAAGGCCAAAAACAGTTAGTAGCAACGCAAACCACTGTTCGTAACAAGGCTTTTGAAACATTGAGTGCAACACAGTCTTTGTAATTATAAAGGTACAGTAATAGGGACGAAACAGAGATGTGTTTACACGTACTTCCATGATTTCAGAAGATGAATTGGCGACAACTGCAAGTCGTACGGCAAATAAACACATGTCACAGTATACAGCCTATTTCCAAATTTTTAATTCACACGATAAGGCGGTACTGTTTGAGATGCGGCAAACATTAATACGTGCAGAAGAGCACACGCAGTTCGTTCAAGTGGCTGCTACTGGTAACTGGAAGGGCGCAAACACACCAGCCCACGTGTTCGTTGGGTTGCCTATCTGAAGGTGCGAACTAATTAGATGTGGCAATACAGAGCGTCTGGTCTGCTTGTTCCCATGACACACCTGCCACCTAGTGGTACGCTCTGCAACTACGCAATGGCGTGATTACGAATCTTGTATTTTTTCACTGAAATGTATTATTTTTCTGTATGATTTGTTTTTGTGTAGTCATCTCCTGAAACCCTGGATGTGCTGGAGCGAAAGGTTATGTGCAACCTGTTCTGTTATCTGACTGGAGCTATAATAGTCGAAGAGAATGGAAGAGAAATGGTATCTAGGCAGAGGTATGCCATTTAATCTGTATATCTGGTCGGTAGTAAAACAAGAAGAAATTTAGAAAGCTAATTAAAGTGTGGACACAAATATTAAATTTTTGAAGGCTGGTTGTGACGGCATTGGATAAGTAAGATCAGTTGAACGGAAAAGATAATTCCTTGACAAGGTTGTAAGATGAATTTAAAAATAACAAAATACATGAACGTAATGGAATGTCGTCGAATGAAACTGAATGATGGAGAGTAAATTAGATTAACAAACGAGGTAGTAAAAGTTGTAGATGTGTTTCGCTGTTTGGGTAGGAAAATAATGACATGATCGACGCAGAAAGGGTATAATGCACACTGTCAACAGCAGAAAAGCTGTTTCGGAAAAAAATTATTAATATTGGACAAAAATTTAAATTCGAGGAAGAGTTATTTACGACAAACAATTAAGGCAAGAAGAGAATAGAAATATTTGATACATTGTGCCACAAAGGGCTGCAATAGACTAGATGGGTAAACAAAATAATTAATGACACGGTACTACGTTATCTAATCGGGCAGAAAACGTGACTGGACAATTGGTAGGACGTATTCTGTCGCATAAAGACGTCGTTAAAGTGCTAATGAATTGAATTGGGAGGGGGTGTATGGTGATTCTTATGTGGATATAATGGAATTTATATCTTGTGAAAATATTTGTATGAATTTGAACTAAAAAATCTTCACACATGAATTCAAAGTGGTTGAAAGTGAAACACAACAATTTAACGTAATGCTTCGGTGGAGTTTCTACTTCTGGGAAATAAAGCACGAAACAGATCAATTTTAGCAACTGTTTTTCTCCGTTATTTAGTTGTGATGATGTCTGCACTCTTCAGACCAACGAGGCTGTTGCATGGCGACATTGTTAGGCAGCGAATGACAAATCTGAAGCATTACTCCTTTCGGATGTAAACATAGTCAGTATCCCGAATAGCAAAGACACGTAAAATGAACTCAGGGACGTATAGGCTTAAATTGGAAATTTCTGGTAAGGATTATGGGACAAAACTGCTGAGGACATCAGTCGCTAAGCTTAAGTACTACTTATTCTAAATTAAAGTAACGTACGCTAAAGAAGACACTCACATCCATGCTCGAGGGAGGACTCGAACCTCCGACGGAGGGAGCCGCGTGAACAGTGCGTGACAAGACACCCAAGACCGCTTGGCTTGTCACCAAAGAATGTTCCCACAACTTCTGTTCGACACGACCTAAAAGATTACTTTACAAAACACATAATAAAAATCAAATATGATGAAGATATCCCAGTGAGAAGCATCAAACATTAATTCACCGTAATTATTCAGTTAACTATAAAAACATGATAGACACACGAAATACATCTGCTGCGACGGCTGAGAAGAGGGAGGGAGAGAGAGGGAGAGAGAGAGAGAGAGAGAGAGAGAGAGACAGAGAGAGAGACAGAGAGAGTAACGTTCACTTTTTACTCAAGAGAAGGAGGTGCACTCTCTTGTTCCACAGAAATCAAAAATTACATATCATTCCCTTTCAAAGATTAATCGTTAACATATAATTCAATATTTCGATTACATATACATTCATATCAGTTTACACATTTATTTACGAAGAGAAAATTTTATTTATGATACTTAAAAATAACCACTGAGGTTCGGCCTGTTTTCATTCGTTGTCCACACTTAATACTTCATGGGGTAAAAACTGTTGAGGGAGACCAAGACTAGACTGAGTAAGTAGTTCAACTTGATGTTGGTTCAAATGGCTCTGAGCACTATGGGACTTAACATCTGAGGTCATCAGTCCCCTAGAACTTAGAACAACTTAAACCTAACTAAGAACATCACATACAGCCGTGCCCGAGGCAGGATTCGAACCTGCGAACGTAGAGGTCGGGCTGTTCCTGACTGTAGCGCCTAGAACCGCTCGGCCACCCCGGTCGGCCTTGATGTTGGATGCTGTAGTTAGGTAGAGGTGAAAAGAGTTAAACAGTTTAGATTAACCTGCGTCGAATGGGACATTTTTCATTAGAACAAGAGTTGCAAAGATTTACTTGCCTTCCACTAATAATAATGAAGAAATGAGTATGTGCTGTAGATGCTATAGGGCTACAAACCCACTACCGTACTGGCAGACAGGGCTCTGCAGTTACTCAGTGCGGTACGAGCAGGGTATGCAATAGACCGCAGCAGTAGCAAACTCGTGCGCGCCTGTAGCGCAATGCAATGCATCAAAATACGTGCTCTGTGTTTAATATAGATGTCAACAACGTGCCTGAGGAAGAGAGAGACTAGCGGGACGGACAGAGGGATGAAGGGGTAGCAAAAGAGACGCGAATAGATGGCTGCTGCCTACGCTGTGAGAGCCCTGCGTGTAGGCGGTCGTTATTATTAATGCGTGACATCAAAGCAGGTGGCGCTACAGTGGCGTCAGGATATTAACAGCTCCTGCTAGTCAGTAACGAACGGTGCTGCCAGCGCTGCTGTTGCTCCATTACGTGTTCGGTACGCCGTATCCGGGCCGCCGGTCGAATCCACTGGGCTAGCGCGATAACGTTCCACTCGCGTGAAATCGCTTCGCTAGAGGCCGAGGGATGTGCCACTAGTAGAGTTTTGGTACACTGCATAAAATATGTACTAAATAGTAGAATCACCGGTAGCGTGGCTAGTATTTGTAGGGACAGAAGCAGAAACGGATGTGTAAGAGAAGCTGAGAGCCGAAAGTTTCTCTTTTTTCTTCTTTTTTTGTTTGTTTGATTGTTTGTTTTGCACACAATTAGAACCGCATAACATTCAATGTTAGTCCATTGTTTATTTTATATCCTTACGGAATATAGATTGCATTTGATAAGTAATAAAAATTTGTTCATCGCGCAACACCAAATAAATTACTTTTGACGCAAGTACAGTTTACATGCGGAGTTGTTACTTTGTACTCAACAGAACATTCATCACGATCGAAAGCCAGACTTTATGTTATTTAAAATTAAAATGTGTGTGAAATCTTATGTGACTCAACTGCTGAGGTCATGAGTCCCTAAGCTTATACATTACTTAACCTAAATTATCCTAAGGACAAACACACACATCCATGCCCGAGGGAGGAATCGAACCTCCGCCGGGACCAGCCGCACAGTCGATGACTGCAGCGCCTTAGACCGCTGGTCTAATCCAGGGCGGCAGTTTATGTTATTATTGGTAAATGCGAAACTTGGTGCAAACAAAAGAAATATGCTTTATGGATGTTTTACGAAGTATTGGAACGATGTCTGACATATTTTTGTTTCGCGGCCTTTTTTATTTTACCCCTTTTGTTCAGGAGATTGAATTTTCTAGCACTGTATGATTAATCTGGGTTGTCTTTTTTTCATTTCTACTACAGCATCCCTCTCTTTCACATTACAAATCAAGAACTCTCGAATAAAACGAGAATTAAACACAGACTGTTTCAATTTTGCTAAAACTACTTTTTACTTTTAAGTAACAAAAAAAAAATTTAATGGCTCTGAGCACTATGCGACTTAACTTTCGAGGTCATCAGTCCCCTAGAACTTAGAACTACTTAAACTTAGCTAACCTAAGGACATCACACACATCCATGTCCGAGGCAGGAATCGAACCTGCGACTGTAGCGGTTGTGTGGTTCCAGACTGTAGCGCCTAGAATCGCTCGGCCACCCCGGCCGCCTTTAAGTAACAGACAGGAGAATAACTACATAGAGTTAAAGTGTTCCATAGTTTATCTGGCCGTTCATGTACCTTCACTGCGTTTCTAGATGGTTCACCACTTCCAATATGGGGATGGGGCACCTAGTAGGACACTGATTGCATACATAAAGAAAGTGTCATTACGAGGTAACGCCTTATAGATATGCAACACACCTAATGTACAGGTAAAGCGGGTACGATCTTAACTGGCCAGAGACAATAAGAAAGCTACCGTAATTTTACTTATGATTATGGTAGCCTATGATAATTTTACTACTCTAACCACTAGTAACTTTAGTTTCCTCACCTGACGGGATGAGAAATGATAAGGATAGATTTAACACATCGAATGTAAAAGAAAAATTGTGAAGAACAGAAATGAGTGAAATGAGCATTTAAAACGAATGCACAAAACAGAGCACAAATGTCACTGCAGAACAACACTGAGTAACCACAAGTAATGGAAGGCAGTGGAAGTGATGTCGGTTAGCAACTGCTGAGAGCTATATGGTGCATCTGTCTCCCTACCGCACTCTCAGAAATGCCTTCCTGACGCATCACATTAAAATCTTCCCACAATAGAGTGTCGTTCGGCCCGTATGGCTTCGCTAAGGTGACCTGACGCATGTTGGTCAATACTTGTAGTCGTTCTATGAGCGGTTTACGCACATGGAAACGTTGTCTCTATGGTAAGGACAATTATTGAAAAGACAGTGATAAAAGGATTGCTTGGCTTATTAGGCCTCACATTAACGTTTACTTTAAGGCACATTTTAAAAAACGAACTATTGTCAAAAACAGTGCACTGTTTTATCATTAAATTTATTGATCAAAACATTAGTAATAATGTTTCGCATGTTATAATAAACAAAACAACGTTGTTAGAACGCCACAACAACGTCACAACAGAGGAAAGAACGAATACTTCTACCTATGTCAGTGAACAAAGTAACACACTACTTTTAAACTTATTAAAACAAATACGCTGTAGTCACATTAATGTGACCACCTGTCAAAAGCCCGAATAAACACGTTTTGCAGCACGGAGAAGAATGAGTCTCTGAGGGGCGTGGAGCCAGGCCCACTCCAATGCCACGGCCAGGGGCGCTAGTTCTCGCGGCTGAGGACCCAACATCCCGACTGAGGTGTTCCCACAGATTCTCGACTTGGCTTTAATCCGGGGAGATTGGTGGCCAGGGAGGTACGGTAAACTCGCATTGGTGCACTTCGAATCACGCCCGTGCACTGCCAGCTGTGAGACACATTGTATTAACCTACGAGGAGAAACACAATTCATTCAGAGGTGTTTATGGTGTAGATACACACTTGTGTTGAGCCACTGTGCTTCCAGAATGACGAGATCACACAGGGAATACCACGAAACATTCCCTCCTTTCTCTCCTCCGGCTTGAAACCTTCTGACGATTGTTGCGCAGTGTTTGCCAAATATATGATGGAGTATGAAACGTAATTCATCTGCAAGTGCCACCTGTCGCCACTTAATGGTCATCCATTCGCGATATTGGAGCGCAAATTCCACCCTCCCTAGCCGATGTAGAGCAGTCGGCATGGTTACGTGAACGAAGCTCCTGCTCAGAACGCCCAAACACAACACGTTCACTGAGGGCTGGTTGAGGAGGAGTTGTTGGTAGCTCCCATGGGCTGTCAGTTATTCAACAGCTGCACGTCAGTTGCCCCGAACACACCTCCGCCGCCGTCGTTCAACCCTATCATTTACGGCCGGTGGTGCATTAACGGTGCCACAGAATCCGTTTTAGACTCCGGCATTCACCATTCACAGTACATTTTAATCAAGGCGGCGTGCAAACAGTTCACAAACTTAGCCGATTCGGACATGCTTCCACCCTAGGCCGGAAAGGTAACGACCATGCAGGTTCGGACGTCAGATAAATTTCTCCATTTCCGCATTACGACAACGAATACACTGTTCACCACGAGCCCACGACACACTTGATATACCCTCCACTGCTTGTTCTGTCTGTAAGCGGTGACTGCGAGCTGGCGTCAAACTTAGTCATCAAGTTAATGAAAGTAGGCCGATTGATATTATCACTGTTCTAATAGAAGCATATGCCTTGTTAAAATAAAGACCAGATGCAGGCAGTCGTGCTCTAGCGTTACCGCTGACGTTCATTTATTATTCCTCAGTCGATTGGTGACATTTTGTCGTCGAAGTATGCCGTTTGGGATTTTTGGATCCGTGTTGTGGCGTCCCCTGTCTGGCGAAAGCGAGGAGTAAGGCCGAAGCGGCAGTGAATGGAATCTGATGTGAGTCTCCGAACAGCAACGTCGCCCGCTGGAGTAGTAAATTGACTGTAGGAAAGGGATGGAGAGTGTCAGATCACGAGCGTTATTCTGCTGTATGTGGAAGGGGGCCGTAATGGTGTTACTGCTCGAGACGGTTCCCGCTCGCGCAGTTTGTCTCCTTCGGCCCTGTGCTGTGTAGCCGAATTTGCAGGAGGGAATAAGCTGTGAACAGCTGCTCTCCACTAAACCAAGTGTAGAGTGTGAAACTTCCCCTTAGAAAAATTAATGAATTACTGTGCTGATAAACCCCTTACGTTATTTGATTTTCAAACAGCTGAGCTAAACTGAACGTCACAGACATTTCTCTCTTTACTTATTGAGATCATTAATAAACTTACAATATTTTACCACAACGCAATCTGACTTTCAAAAATTCCTACAAAAGAATGGCCCTGACTAATAATAACCAATACCTTTCAAGAATACATTATCTCACAAAATTCATCGTCACTCAAACTACAGCAATACAGCGTGCGCCAATACTGCCATCTGAATAAATGATTCTAACTACTGAAGTCATAGTTAGCAAAAGAAAGATTTTGATAGAGAACAAACAATGGATTTACCTTAATAGTGTTCAAAAGTCATTATATATATATATATATATATATATATATATATATATATATATATATATATATATATATATATATATCGGTTCATGACATCGAGTCTTACAAACGTACTGTCTCTGATGGACACACGTCTAGATCATCCGCTCTCAAAACTCCGCTACCTCTCTTCCCACATGCACCATTGCTGGCGGCTCACCTCCAACTTCGCACCGCTATGCGCTGTTCACAACCAACTGCCCAACACTACAATAGCAAATTCTAACAATGCAAACCAGACACAGATAGCACACAGCACAGTATGTGATTTTCATACAGGGAAAGCACTCGTTCTACCGAACCTCCACTATTCTGATGTGATTCAACAAGGCATGAGTAGTGAAAACAAAAGACGGCTAGAGCTAACCATGAATGCCTGTGTGCGTTACACCTGCAACATTCGCCGATATGATCATGTTAGTGCTTCATACTCCGAGCTAGGGTGGCTGCGGCCGGACAAACTGCGTGACTACCACACTATATGTCTACTTCACCGACTCCTCGTCGCGCAAGCACTCCAGTACCTAGCTTCAGAGATTAAAAACCTGTCATGCCATCATAATCGAAACACGAGGTCACTCTAATCTGATATCCTAACTGTGCCCACTCACAAAACAAAAACTTTTGCAAACTCCTTCTCAGTTGCCGCTGTCCGCCTCTGGAACAAACTGCCCCTTACCTTGAGGAAAATTCAATCTACTGTTGCTTTTAAGAAGAAGTTGAAGCATTTCCTACTATCATCCGCATAAAATTCTCCACAAAATTAATGTGCAAGGCCAATCCTCTCATCTGTCAAATAGCAAAGCTAGCGTCTCCTATCTTGCTCCTGAGATGCCTTCCACTTCATCTATCTCTATTAGCCACGCAGTCTTCTTTTCCTTTATATTTTCCTTAATCACGTTTCATCATGTGTCTCTATTCTTCTCCTCCCTTCACCATGAGTCTCCCTCATACTCCCTGCTGCCAGCACTCCTATCTAAAATCTTTCTCTTCAATAAGGTATTTTTCGAGGTGTACCTTTCTAATTGTTTATCTCACTTTTTGTTTTAGATGTAGTTTAACATGCCTACTAAAACATATGACTGTAAAATAAGTAGAATGCCTGGTTAGATGTAAGAGAGGGCCTGATGGCCCTAATCTTACCAGGTTAAATAAATAAATAAATAAATAAATAAATAAACATGACGTTACCAACATAAAAACCTAAACAGCCTACTTACATAGCGTATAAACCTACACAGCCTACTTACAAGTGCTAGAGGTATGTTCTGACCGTTGTCTTTATATGACGTCTTGAGAGTACACTATTTCCTTGGCGTGTGCGCTCTTCTCAGAGTTGTAACTTGGTTTTGTCTGAGTGGCCCATGGTTTCTTTGCAGACTGTTGGTTTTATTAGTACAAGGGGGCTAGATCGATGCTTGCAGCCAACGCCACACTGGAATGGTTACAGAGACTAACACAACAGTGATGCACTGAGGTCGTAAGTAAACAGCACATCGCCCATTTCTCAGGCGTTTCATTTTAGGCAAGAGCTAACTCTCTTGACTTCTTTGTTAGATATTTTGAAAATTTTGAACCACTGAGGTGGGCATGAACTGACAACTGATTTCATATAAGCACTTCATTTGGGTTCTAAGCACTATGGTACTTATCACTGAGGCCCTCATCCCCTTAGACTTAGGACTACATAAAACTAACTAACCTAAGTACATCACACACATCAAAGCCCGTGGCAGGATTCGAACCTGCGACCGTAGCAGCAGCTCGGTTCCAGACTAAAGCGCCTAGAACCGCTCGACCACAGCGGTCGGTGCACTTAATTTCAGCACTTATTTTAAGCATTTATTTGAGGCATCTACTCAAAGCAATTTGTTGGAGTGAATTGATTGAGTGATACGTGTAGTTGTGCCTGAGTTGGAAAGTTACGTAATGCCGCTCTTGTTAATTACTTTATGAAGAGTATTTTAAATTGGTTCACTGGCTTGCCTGCTTAAGTTTTACCTCCATGCCAGTACTAACATTTTAAGACACTGTGCTAATGAAAACAGATGGAAGACGGCAGGAATTCTAATATGAAATATATTTTTCAGATGAGGAGAGACGTCATTGTCAAAAATACCTTACTGGTGGCTGGTCAGCAAGGTCCATATGTGTTTGGCTGTCTGTGAGCTGCGGGACAACGTGCATGTCGAAGGAAAAAAGGTGACTACCATTGTATTTGATGTAAACTCCCGAATTAACTTATCTATTGGTACGTTTGTGGCAATAAGCTATGTAATTTTTATTTTGAGAATTATGCAACAGTTAATTATTAAATGTCGGCAAGTCATTCCGCATTCTATTTTCCCATCTCTCGCTACAACTACGAAACATACTTGAAATATAAGCCCAGGATGACTTGCCGTGATGGGCAACAGAGATGGGAGTAGAATATCGTCGACAGTCGACATACCGCTGTGCCGTAAGGATGTAACGAATAACAACGAAAAAGGTTTTCGTTATGTAATTCAAACCATCCTGGGCTTACAACTCAGCAAGGAAACGCCTAATATTTAACAATTCTCCCAACTGATGCCAAGTCGAATAATTGCTTGCTTAAGGGCCAGAGGTAGATTAACTCGTTATTGACTTGTTCAATTTGTGAAGATCCTGCTCTTGAACAAATCATTCACATTTTCTGCAATTCTAATTATTTGTTTGTCTGTGCAGGTATATCACATTTTTGCGAGTGTCAGTCGTAGTCAGAACCTCGTTCTGTGTAGTTTTGAGCTAGTCATGTCAAAGCTAAGTGACTTCGAACATAAGCAAATTGTTAGTGGCTGCTTCCGTTAACGAAAGTGCTCGAAGTGCCTGGTGTTTCAAGAGGCATCAAAACGAAGATTTGCATCGCATACATTGAAATTGAAAATCATTATTCGCTAAGTTGCAAGCGGACGAATTTGAAACATGAGTGATCGTGATAGACTGTCACTGAAGAGGATCGTGACCAAAAATAAGAGGACAAGTGTTGCAAAAGTCACTGAGGAACTGAATGCCACACGCGAGAACTGTGTCAGCAGTACTCTAATACGAAGGGAGCTTCAAAAGCAGGGAATTGTGTACTGGAAAAACCACTCATCAGTGGTTCAGATGCCCCCAACAGGAAAATGTGAGGCCGAAGCCATAAAAAGTGAAGTATGGCGCAATGAAAGAATGTCATTCAGTTGGCTGAGTCATGTTTCACACTGTTCTGAGTTTCGTTGACGTCTCAACAGTGAAATACGATGGATACCCATGTACGTATTGTGGTACAGCATGGGCTCCATGGATGTTCTGCAAGGTCGCATTCCTTGCAAAAGATTATGTGACCATTTTGGCTGATCTGGTCCATCTCATGGTAAAAAGTTTGTTCCCCACGGTGATGCTCTGTTCCAAGACGACAGGGCTGATGTTCAGATAGTCCGCATCGACCATGGCTGGTTATGTGGGCACAGGGATGAAGCGTAGCATTCTCCCTTGCCCACCGCAATCACCAGATCTCAGCATTATATAGCTTTTGTGAGCTACTTTCGAGCGAAGGGTTGGTGATTATCCATGACCGTTTCCTGAAATTGTCACTATTTTGCAGGACGAAAGATTCCCTTCAAAACCATATATGATCTGTATATCTCGACGCTGGAGATGTTTTGAATGCCAACGGTTTTCCTACGCAGTATTAGGCATTCTGATGTTTTGTGTTTGTAGTGTTTCAATATTTCGGTCCACCCGCTGTATCTACCGTGTAAGTGTTTAGCTGTCGTCCTTTGTTATACCGCTGCGTCTGGTATATACGGTAGTGATAACTACAATTTCGGTTCTTGAGAGAACCCTCAGGACAAACGAGTGATCGTAGGACAATGACAGTTTGTGGGAACATTTGTACGGATGTGTGGAAGTGAAATAACCAATAAAAATTGAAATAAACACATTTTAATAACGATACGAGAGTAAAATTTGTTAACTGTATACCAAGATTACATTCTGCGTTACAAACACTGCTCCTTGTGACGACCATCTGCATCAACGTGTAACATTACAGGACATATTGGGACATATTGAAGTATTCGATACTGTAGACCTTTAGGGGATGTCGATACAGATATGCAAAATGTAAAGGGAAACTTTGGTGATGTTTAAATATTGTACTGTGTCAATATTAGGACATTATGCACAGAAAGAACAAAAATAGAATTAATGTAAATATATATTAGTGTTAGTAACCTATTTTCATTCATTTTTGTAATTATATTTCATTTTGTAAAAGAAAGACTCACTGTTTGCTGTAGCTCTGATTAATTGTATAAATTATCAGTTTTGAGCTAAATTATTTCGTATAATATGGACAAGATACTTTTTAAAACTCACCAGCTAAAGACAAAGTCTGTAAATGAACGTTTAATGCACACTTCTGGAACTTTCTATGGAGAAATTCTATATTATGATCGCAAAAATACGAAAACTTGTGAAAACTGTTTCATAACCTAATTTCGAAAGACGATCTGTATCAAGAAATATTGCTAAAAAGATTTATTTACGTTTTGAAACACGATTTAAATCATTTTACATATAAATAGTTGTTCTAAATCACTCAAGAAATATCCAGAATCAAATGTCAAGATATTTCTGGAAACATCGGTACAAATCTGGTGAAGGTTATCCAGAAGCTGGTAGAAAAATGTTATAAAATCTATTTGGAAATTATGATTGTAAGAATTTATATGTACTGATCCTTTTACTTACTTTAATCTGTACTAAAATTCTGTAATGACTAATTTAGTTTTAAGTCGTGAATTGCTATCGTATTGTAAACAAAACATTGTCAAAAACTCTCATTGTTTGGAAAGATATTAATACCCCTAAGAGTAGTCAGTTGCCAGTTCAGTTCGGATATGCAGTGCGGTTAGCTCTGAGAGTCAGTTGTTGAGTCTGTGAAGTCTGTCAGTTCTGTTTGTAAATAAACGTCTGTAATGAAGAATTACTTGTTGTCGTCAAAATGAACTCAAGACCTTTTGCACGAAGCAGACACCTCCTAATGCAACGTCTTTATTTGGTGTTGAGGAGCTGAAATGTTATAAACGGTATCCCGCAACCCTACTGGAGAATGCTCTGCTGCTGCCCAAATGACGGTCAACTATGGAATGTGCAGACGTCGTGAGGCAGCTCGTGCACTGCTTGAAGATCGCACATTGCCTTCAGCATTCTCAGCCATGGAAACAGTAACTTCTTCAACAGTTTGTGGCGCGAATGCCTGTCGGTCTCTCCCAGGAGCAATTCCGAAATCGTCACTTAATTCAAGTTCTTCAACGCCGCTGCGGGGAAAGGAGCCCTGCATATTCCTTTAATTCGTCGACTAGGGAAGAGCAGCGCTATTGCTATTGCTACTGATATTGTTTTTTTTTATAAAACAGCTTTAGGAGTAATGTCCTGCTAACCTTGTCCGGACCCGTGTTGACTGTCTGCAACTGTAATGCACACTAACGCTTCTCTTTGATCCGTAAGTCACCGAACCAGTAGCGACGTCTAACGGCAAGCTACCTTATTAACAACGCAAAACCTGCAGCACGCAGTCTGCACATCTGTCTGTTAAGTTCGGTATCTAGGCGGAAATTAATTTTACGTCTTCACTGGCTCAAGAAGCGAAAGTTTAAATATAATACAACTACCCTGTAAATAACAATATTTAATGTAATACTTTCCTATTTACCTTTGAAATGTAGACAATAAGTCACAGTTTTAATCTAACAGATCCCAATTTTTATTCATCAGAAAAAGGCAAAGAAGTACCTCTTTTGAATCTGCTTGGGATTCAAATATTTTTTTATTTTATGCTGCGTTGAAACTCAATCTTAAACTTTTGCAACAAAATTATGCGATGAAACTTAAATGAAGCTTTAGTTTTTATGAATGTTTCGCTATTAGTTGATACTCCTTACTCGCGGGGCACTATTTGGTATCAAGACTCCCCTACAGAAGTTATAACATTCACTATAGCTGACATATTCGCCGTGAGAGAACAGTAAATGTATTTAATTTTAAAACAATTCTCATTTATTCTTCAGTCCAAGTTGCTCATTATTTGCAACGTGATATGTTTCAATCTCTCTGGGTCATCTTCAGATCCATGTAGGTGCTTCCTTAATTTATAGTGTTTGTATCAGTTCTCTCATGTGAGATTCCTACACAGACGACATGGGTTTCTGATGCGTATACGTAGACCTCATAATGACCTGGAGAAAAAATGGCTCCGAGCACTACGGGATTTGACTTCTGAGGTCATCAGTCCCCTAGAACTTAGAACAACTTAAGCCTAACTAACCTAAGGACATCGCACACATCCATTCCCGCGGCAGGATTCGAACCAGTGACCGTAGCGGTCGCGCGGTTCCAGACTGTAGCGCCTAAAACCGCTCGGCCACCCAGGCGGCTGACCTGGGGAAATCAAAACATGAATTCAAAACATAAAGTTTGTAAAAGAATCCACGATCATGTTATGGCACTTTATTTGTAATGGTCCGTCTTGATCACAAAAACGTATAGTCCACAATTGCCGGTTTCGGTTACCGACATCTACAGATGCGTTATAAACAGAGAAAGTGGGACATAACCAAGTTCAACTGGCGAAGCAAAATTTATCACATGCCTAGTGATACGGAAGAAAAATAAATAAAATATTTACATTTTAACAGACATGCCTACTAGCCATACAAATCATTCCAGATATATATTGCCCACTACTGTGGCTTTAATTAGTAGTCACTGTTTTGCTAATTAATTTACACTTCCAGTAATGTTGATTTGTTTTGTCATGCTCAAAGGTTTCGGTTCACATGTGTGATGTTGCTTTCAAACTTTTTATCCTGGATTTTATACACTTGGGTGTTACTTACCTTTCCATGCTATGAGCTTCCCATCATATAGATTTTAAGTATTGATCTAATTCCACACATTGTGTATCAGATCAAGTTTTAGTTTCAGATCCTCATTTTGCGACATGAAGTTGTTGTAATTAACGACAGCGCACACACCGTTTTAACTCTCAACTAAACGGTACTGGATACTGATGTACCGCAGCTGTAGAGCACTCTGCTGGCCTCAGTATTAGTATAACTACTGGATCCATCCAAGCCATTAGCAGCACTTACTATGTACCTATGTGTATAGAAATTCGATATTGGCTTTGATACCTGCATCAGAATATTTTACACTTCGTGTGGCTGGTATGCATACCTGTTAATCTTGTGATTTTTTTTTTTTATTTTTCCCCAGGCTTGTCATTGTTCTTGTTTCAGTTGACTGAACTTAGTTGGATACACCACCGTTTTTTTCTGTTTGTAACAGATCTGAAGGTGACAGTAGCCGAAACCGGTGATTGTGAATTGTAAAATTTATATAATCAAGATGGGCCTTTACAAAGCAGTGAGATCAAACCATATCATGTAATAAATAATTGGCAACTGAGACTTAAGAACAAATGAGAATTGTTTTGGAGACAACTGTGTCATAATTAATTCAAACAAAGTAAACAATGTGGCCTATCTATAACTAACACACTGTGTGTGCAAAGTTTGACTTCAAGCATTGCGGGGAAACTAATAGTTGTATATCTTATGATGCTCACACTGTGAAAATAGTTCTTCTGCTGTTGCATGCAAGGAAATTATCTTCATCTATCAAAATCTCCTTCATGTAATTAAATTTGTGTATAAGTATGAATGAGTAAACACCACATAATGCTGACAAACCACCTAAGCACTACTTATCATCGTCTAAGAAAGAATGTGTCCAGTATTAGGAATTATGCATCACAGCATGGCAGCTAAATACTACTCACAATTCAATCTTGTATACCAACATACTGATAACAATATAACTAGCAATAACAAAAATTTTGTTGTAAACACCTATGAAGCTATTCACATTACGTTGTACACCATAATAACTCTGCCCGCCAGAGTGGCCGAACGGTTCTAGGCCCTACAGTCTGGAGCAGCTCGATCACTACGGTCGCTGGTTCGAATCCTGCCTCGGGCATGGATGTGTGCGATGTTCTTAGGTTAGTTAGGTTTAAGTAGTTCTACGTTCTAGGTGCTCAGAGCCATATGAACCATTCCTTGCATAACAGAAAATTTATTTTACTTATCTCGAATTTCTGATTACAATACGACATAGTTTACAGTGCAGTTTACCCTGCTGTCTTAAAACATTTACATACATGGCATAACATTTTTCAGTACTTCGGAAAATATTGTGAGCTCCTTGAGAATAACGGAAAATATTAATCGTGAACAAATGTTATTACGTAAACAAATACTGGTTTCCCAGGGGAAATGGCCAAACAGCTACACGTTTTGAGAAGTTGTTTTATTTTAAAACCGACCTCTCCATCTCAGTAATGTCATTTTAAGCTCCCTATGCACACCATGTACTGACAATCAGATATGTTTATACTTGCCTGCTGAAGTGACCAATACCTGTACTCCGTGAATTCATTTTTGGATTGTTTACTGCGAAGACTTGATGAATTCACGGAATCCAGATACTGATGGCTCCAGTGTGCAAGTATAGATATACCTGATTATCTGCACATAGAGTCCACAGAGGCTTAAAGATGATATTATTGAGTTGCCGATACTGGATTCCTAAATAAAATAACTTCTGAAATCATACGACTAATTCGAGATTTTCCTTGGTAAATATTTCACATCCCACTGTTTCGATTCCATAATGGATCAACAGAGACAAACTCATGTTTCCTTCTTTAGACGAAGATGCATAAAATAGAAGCACTCTGGATCTGTATACTTTCTTAAAGGTGTTACAATAATGTGTGAGCTGTATAAAATGTGGATATATGCTGTAACATTATGATAAAGATATGGAAGACTTTCTCTGGTTGAAATAAGGAAAGAAATATAAGTAAGTAATAAAGAGTATACAAAGCGTTGCACAGACTACATCCGCAAGTTCAATAGTTAATAAATACTTTCAAGCTTAAGCAAAGCTTGTTCATTAATCCACAGATATGTAGCACTCGCTCGAGGCACAGATATAACATTATTCACACTGAGCTCGGTGAAACGCAACGATTTCCCATGTGTTGCAATGGGATTTCACACACACAGTACTAAAGAAATTTGATAATCGTTCAGGGAAAGCGAGAATCTGGCGAAGCTGCGGTAACGTCGATCATCGATAATTTCACACCGGCGGTCGACCATCGCAGCGGAAGAGGATTGACCCATGCACCTGCGAGTTGCGGGTCGAAACTGCCGCGCAGCAAGGGACAAGCGCGGCCGTTTTCTTTCGAGTAGAGTTCCACTTTTCCATTTCTGCTTCAAGCGCAGTATCGCTGCGTCATCGCTCTGCCGAACTTACGTCAGACCTCCGTACTCAGCGAGTTTAGTTGTGTCTAACGATAAATGTTTGTCGTAATTGTTAGGAGATTTACAGTCTGAGATCCTCGGACTTGTCATATCACGCTGCTCATTGACTTCAGCTGCTTCTTTGTTTGCTGTGAAAATCAAGAACTATACACTACTGGCTATTAAAATTGCTACACCAAGAAGAAATGCGGATGATAAACGGGTATTCATTGGACAGATATTTTGTACTAGAACTGACATGTGATAACATTTTCACGCAATTTGGTTGCATAGATCCTGAGAAATCAGTACCCAGAACAACCACCCTTGGCCGTAATAACGGCCTTGATATGCCTGGGCATTGAGTCATCCCGAGCTTAGATGGCGTGTACATGTACGGCTGCCCATGCAGCTTCAACACGATACGACGGTATATCAAGAGTAGTGACGAATCAGTTGCTCAGTCACCATTGATGTGACGTTTTCAATTCGTGAGAGATCTGGAGAATGTGCAGGCCATGGCAGCAATCGAACATTTTCTGTATCCAGAAAGGCCCGTAAAGGACCTGCAAAATAAGGTCGTGCGTTATCCTGCTGAAATGTAGGGTTTCGCAGGGATCGATTGAAGGGTAGAGCCACGGGTCGTAACACATCTGAAATGTAACTCCACTGCTCAAAGTGCCGTCAATGTGAACAAGAGCTGACCGAGACGTGTAACCAATGGCACCCCATACCATCAAGCCGGGTGATACGCCAGTATGGCGATGACGAATACACGCTTCCAATGTGCGTTCACCGCGATGTCGCCAAATATAGATGTGAAAATCATGATGCTGTAAACAGAATCTGGATTCATCCGAAAAATGACGTTTTGCCATTCGTGCACCCAGGTTCGTAATTGAGTACACCATCGCAGGCGCTCCTGTCTGTGATGCAGCGTCAAGTGTAACCGCAGCCATGGTTTCCGAACTGCCAGTCCATGCTGGTGCAAACGTCTTCGAAGAGTTCTTGCAGATGGTTATTGTCTTGCAACGTCTCCATCTGTGGACTCAGGGATCTAGACGTGGCTGCACGATCCGTTGCAGCCATGCGGGTAAGATGCCTGTCATCTCGACTGCTAGTGATACGGGGTCGCTGGGATCCAACACGGCGTTCCTTATTACTCTCCTGAACCCACCGATTCCACATTTTGCTAACAGTCATAGAATCTCGACCAACGTGAGCAGCAACGTCGCGAGAGATAAACCACAATCGTGATGAGCTGCAATCCGACATTTATCAAAGTCGGAAACGTGATGGTACGCTCTTCTCCTGCTCACACGAGGCATCACAACAACGTTTCACCAGGCAACGTCGGTCAACTGATGATTGTGTATGTCAAATCGGTTGGAAACTTTCCTCATGTCAGCACTTTGTAGGTGTCGTCACCGGCGCCAACGTGGTGTGAATGCTCGGAAAAGCTAATCATTGGCTTATCACTGCATATTCTTCCTGTCGGTTAAATTTCTCATCTGTAGCACGCCATCTTCGTGGTGTAGCAATTTTAATGGCCGGTAGTGTATTTGTGTAAAATAATTCCATGTGTGCTCTCGTCAGTCACAGCAGTGGAAAATATTTCAGCTTTAAACGTTAACAAACATCATTAAATATGGACTTGTGTTATTTGACTGTGTGTGCTACTTCAGTATTCTTCGTCCTCCTGCATATACGATAGGAGAACTCTACTTTAGCAGTGACTCTCTGAAGCATAGTAATGTGTGTCTATGGCTTCAAATAAACAGGGAACATGGCATGAGCTGGTAGGGCATAGGTCACGTGCGCTTCGGTCAGCCAGAGGTTAGTGATGCAGCGATTGCGACGCATGCAGCAACGTGAAAGAGAGGTGGCTTCCCACTCAGCAGAGTGGGGTGGAGGAAGTGGGGCAGCACTCTGGCTTATGAAAGTCAGATGGTGCTAATCATACAGACAAGGTTTTATAAACTATAATTGCACAAAAACATAACACTCGCACACCAGCAAGGCAATGTGATCAATAAACTTATCATATGGTCCGCTCCGTTTTCTCCCTGCTGTCTCACACATAGTACAATACGCATGAAACAACACTTGCTGTAATGAAGCTCACTAGAGCTGTCGTAGCAGATCTGTTAACAACGAAATGAATGCAAATTACGCTACAGTCATGTAGAAAGTTCTCGTACGCACAAAATAAATAAATAATAAATAAATAATAAATAATAAATAATAAATAATAATAAATAATAAATAATAATAAATAATAATAAATAATAATAAATAATAAATAATAATAATAAATAAATAATAATAAATAAATAATTTTTGCTAATTTTTCCTCTCCTTATTACGATAATAGGATTTAATGCTCTCCACATGCTTCACACGACACTCTATGCCACTCTAGTGGATTTCGGTTGGACTATTTCTCGAATCCAAACTGGACCTAATTGCTAATTATGAACTTTTCGAATTATTTGCTTAGTGTTCAACTACGGGATATACTTAACTAAGATCAAGTACGCGTATTTATATTTAAACGGGCTTCAGAAATTTCTTGTGATTCCATCTGCATTCAGCTGCTTTCTGTTTCATACTATTCAGTGCAATTTTCTGACGTTATTCTTGCGTGAGTTCCACACACGTCGAAAGTGAAGATGTAGTTTCAAAATACTGTTCCGTTTTATTTAGACTGATACATTGCATTTCAACAAGCTAGTACTAGAATAGAATATGTTACTAACTACTTTGTCGAAAACAGGTAAGCTTTCAGCACACTTTTACGATTTTTTTCATAATGCAAGTTCACAAATGGGTGCTCAATTGGATTGTATCCAGGATAATGAACAAAAATTAGAATTTCTTAGATATCATTGTCTTTTAGAAATGTTTTCCATTCATGCAATCGAAACTGTGGAACATCATCTGCCAACATCTTATATAGTTTAACAGTTTACAAGAAGAAGCTCCTTTAGCTTCTAAACCATTTCTGCCTTGGTGGTTTTTCACTATGGACAGTGATCTGGGGGAAGCGTTTTTTATTATAAATCAGAACGTATTCGGTCCCGGGATCGAAACACGTCACCGCCTGGATTTTGAATAATAATCAGCATTGGCGGCCGAAAACTTCCAGCATAACAAGTCACCCTCACCCTACCAATGGCCTTGTCAAAGAGGTCAGAGGAGCGGATGCAGGTTAAGAGAACTCTCTTGTCCTAATGCTGGGAAACTGTCCCTAAAGGCGGAAGAATGAGCAATGATCAACGGCGTGAGGATGCAGAATACAATGGAGACCACTGCATTAAAGAAAAATAACGTGAATTCACAGTATATGTGGCCTGTGACTGGAAAAGTGTCACAATGGCTTCACCAGCAAAAGATTCCGGAATAGCTGCACTAAGGGTCTCCGGGAAGTGACTGCCAACGGGAAACTGACCGTAAGAAGAAGATTGAATAACCAATGTAAGGACAACATTCTACGAGTCGGGACGTGGAATGGCAGAAGCTTGAACGTGGTGGGGAAGCGATAAAATCTGGATATAGTAGGGGTCAATGAAGTGAGATGGAAAAAAGACACGGATTTCTGGTCAGATGAGTATAAGGTAATATCAAAAGCAGCAGAAAATGGTATAACGGGAGTAAAATTCATTATGAACAAGAAGATAGGGCAAAGAGTGTATTATTGTGAACAGTTCTGTGACAGGATTCTTCTTATAAGAATCGACAGCAAACCGACTTCGACAACACTAGTTCAAATATACATGTCGATGTCGCAAGAAATATATGAGGATATTGAAACGGTAATACAGTATGTAAATGGAGACTGGAATGCAATGGTAGATGGAGTAGGAGAAACAGTTGAGGCAGAATATGGGCTTGAGACAAGGAATGAGAAGGGAGAACCACTAATTGAGTTCTGCAATAAATTTCGCATAGTAATAGCGAATATTCTGTTTAAGCATTACAAGAGGCAGAGTGATTCTGGAAGATTTCTGTTACATGACATCATGGTCAGAAAGACTCCGAAATACGATACAGGATTGTAAAGCGTGCCCAGAAACAGATATAGTCTCAGATCACAATGTAGAAGTCATGAAGAGAAGGCCAATCTCCTAGTCAGGAAGAACCAGTACGAAAATAAGTGGGATACGGAAGTGCTAAGGAAAGATGAAATACGCTTGGAGTTCTCTCAGGCTATTGATACAGAAATAAGTAATAGCTTAGTAGGCAGTACAACTGAAGAGGAACGCATATCTATAAAAAGTTCAATCACAGAAGTTGGAAACAGGAACATAGGTACAAAGAAGACAGCTGCGAGGAAGCCATGGTTCACACAAGAAAAGCTTCAGTTGATCGGTGAAAGGAGGAAGTACAAAAATGTATTTAGGAGTACAGAAATGCAAATCGCTGAGAAATGAAATAAATATAATGTTTATGGAAGCCAATACAAAATAGCTGCATGAAATATGTGAAGAAATCTAAAAAGAAATGGTTTTCGGATGGACCGACTCGGCGTATAGGAAAGTCAAAATAACCTTCACTGAAATAAAAAGCAAGGGTGGAAAAATTAAGACTGTAACGGGAATTCCACTGTTAAATGCAGAGGACTGAGCGAATAATTGTAAAGAGTACGTTGAAGGCCTCTATGAGGGGAAAGATTTGTCTGACGTGATAGAAGAAGAAACAGTAGTCGAATTAGAGGAGTTAGGGGATGCAGTATTAGAACCAGAATTTAAGAGATCTTTGGAGGACTTGAGAACAAATAAGGCAGAAGGAATAGATAACATTCCATCTAAATTTCTAAAGTCATTGGGGGAAGTTACAACAAAACGACTATTCACGTTCCTGCGTAGAATGAATGAGTCTGGCGACGTACCATGTGACTTTGGAAAAATATCGTCCACACAAATCCGAAGACTGCAAGAGCTCAGGAATGCCAGAATTATCGCACAATCAGCTTAAAAGATCATGTATCTAAGTTCCTGAAAAGAATAATATACAGAAGAAAGAAAAGAAAATTGAGTATATGTTAAATGACGATCACCTGGGCTTTAGGAAATGTAAAGGCACCAGAGAGGCAATTCTGACGTCGCGGTTGTTAGTGGAAGCAAGACTAAAGAAAAATCAAGACAAGTTCATAGGTGTTGTCAACCTGGAATGTAAAGTGGTGTAAGATGTTCGAATTCTCAGGTAAATAGGGGTAAGCTGTAGAGAGAGACGGGTAATATTCAATACGTACAAGAGCCAAGAGGGAATAGTGAGAGAGGACGACCAAGAACTAAGTGCTTGGATTGAATGTAATCTTTCGCCCCTACTGTTCCATCTGTACCTCGAAGTAGCAATGATGGAAATAAAAGAAATGTTTAGGAGCGGAATTCAAATTAAAGGCGAAATGACATCAATGATGCGATTCGCTGATGATATTGCTATCCAAAGTGAATGTGGAGTAAAACTGCATGATCTGGTGCGTGGAATGAACAATGTAATGAATACAGAATATGGATTGAGAGTAAATCGATGAAAGACAAAATTAATGAGAAGTAGCAGAAATGAGAACTGCCAGAGACGTAATGTCAGGATTTAGGATCATGGTGTTAATGAAGTTAAGAAATTTTGCTATCTTGGCAGAAAAATAACTAATGATGGACGGAGCAAGGAGGAGATGAAAAGTACAGAATCCTACTTGTATCAAACATAGGCCTTAATTTGAGGAAGATATTTCTGAGAATGTACGTCTCGTGTACAGCATTGTATGGTTGCGAAATATGGACTGTCGAAAAACCGGAACAGAAGCGAATCGAAGCATTTGAGATACTTAAGACAAATGTTGAAAATTGCGTGGACCGATAAGGGCAGGAACTAGGAGGTTCTTAGCAGAATCGGAGAGCAAAGAAATATGTGGAACACACTGACAAGGAGAAGCGTCAGGATGATAGGAGATGTGTTAAGACATCAGAGAATGTATGGTACTAGAGTGTGCTGTAGAGAGCAAAACCTGTGGAGGAAGACAGGGACTGGAATTTATCCAGCAAATAATTGAGGATATAGGCTGAAAGTGCTTCTCTGAGATGAAGAGGTGGGCACAGGAGAGGAATTCGTGGCGGGCGCATCAAACCAGTGAGAAGACTGATGACTAAAAAAAAAGTGCTTCATGTATTTTGAGAAACTCGAGAAGAACAGCAGCAACTGTGAAACGTTTTATTTATCTATCGCTAGCGGTCCCAAATGAGACAATACCAATAACTGTCCTGGTTTATTGAGTATCACATGATTCATAAATCCCTTGTGCTGTGCCTCTTGGAATTTGGTGTTCTGGATGTGACGGAACGTTTTCAGCAAAGCATGCGCTCTATAGACCATGTTATTTAGTTATATGTTCTTCTAACTTTAGGGGAAATTTCTTGTGTCTGAGAGCCACATACATTTCCTACATTTTTGGATAATCACAGAGTGTGTTTCGAATAGTTTAATATTTTGCTACTGTATATTGCATTTCAAATTCTGAAGCGCTAGTGCTCACGTTGCCATGTTGTAGTGTGTCAGCTTGGACTTCATTTGAAATAATAACGCCCGTTGCGCCTGTCATTTCCGAACGCTGTTATCAGAGCTTGGGACAATAGTATCCTTCGAGAGGACGTAGGAAAACATATGTATAGGACATACTAAGTCGTGTGACTAGGGCCTCCCACCGGGTAGACCGTTCCCGGGTGCAAGTCTTTCGATTTGACGCCACTTCGGCGACTTGCACGTCGATGGGGATGAAATGATGATGATTAGGACAACACCCAGTCCCTGAGCAGAGAAAATCTCCGACCCATCCTGGAATCGATCCCGGGCCATTAGGGTGATATTCTGTCGCGCAGACCACTCAGCTACCGCGGGCGGACCGTATAGGATATGAATTAAATGCACTGAAATGAATTCATCGATGGGTATGAAATCCCTAAAGATGCAATTATTTCTAATCATAGCAGCGAAAACCGTTCTGAAATGCTGAATCTGCGATTTCCAGCAGTTCTATGGGAGATCCTCTGAACGTGGTGTTTGGAAACCATGAAATGGTGAGACGAACCTGGAGGTGTTCTCCTATAGCCGAGTGGATAATGCAGATGCTCACTACATGGAGGAAACTCAATTCTTTCCCTTTTCTGGTGTATATATTCAGTTGCCAGTAGACAACTAATAGCTCTACAGTCCCAGTGTATGGGTCAGGATTACGTAGGTGTATTTTTTGTGGGACACAGCGCTTTAGTACTAAAACAAATGTTTTTGACAATACGTGATGTTTCTTTAGAACATTCCCACGCTAAAGCCTGCACGCCCTTCAGCAAAGTCCTTAACGAACAGCGGATTGTATCATACCTCCTGTGTTGCGCCCTACTCGCTCAGCACAACTCAGCCACTTCAACGTGGGGCACCTCATGAAAGTTTTCATGAAGCTTCCGTGAAGCCTGTAAGACTTTTTGAATGTCTTTAAAGATCGACAGATTGGACCAAAACATTCAGTTGTGTACCTTACCCGCTTGGCAGACCTTAACCTTAGGTTGAGCATTTGTAACAGAATGTGAAAGACGTCGTGCAGCGGGAATGAATGTAATACTGCTTGGATGCGACCTTGAACGACAGTGACATCATATTCTGTGGAATGAACATGATGGACCCCTCTACGTTTGTGGTAGCCTGTTGTAACACTTCATCCAGGTTATGGCAGCAAGTCTCCCTTATAAAAACCCACTGGCCTGAGTAAGATCTTCTGGTGTTTCCCCTCAAAGTTCCTTTCATCCACTCCAATTTATGCCTTATAGTTGTAAATCAATTAGGAAACAATTCCGGCAGTGCAACTGGAATGCTGTTGCGTCTGGTGACTAGATACTACTTCATTGTTCCCAAGTTTGGACTATAACTAAAGGAGACAGGCACCTGGTGCAAGTAACTCTAGTTTTCAATTCGCAAACTGCGGCTGGGGTAGTTTATTTGTTTTTATTGATTTTACATTTGGTCATACTAAACACACAGCCAAATGTACTACACGAAGACGCAGACGAAAATGGAAAGTATTACAACATTGTCTAATTGACAGAAAACTACTAAACTGACACTCCAAATCTACCATCGATGCGGAATATATCGAGTAAAATGATATTCCGATTCTAGTTAATTTTAAGTATTATAAGTAGACAAACAGCCACTCTACGCATTGAGAATGAGTTGAATACATGATGGTTATTAAGTGTATCGAAAGTTACTGGACGTTTTCTGGTGGAGCACTCAGTACCTAGATGACATGCACGAGTAACTTATCGCCATCCTTCGAACTTCAATAAAGGTCGAATAACAGTCACAAATAACATACGGGGTGGGGGGTATCATACAAAGTGATCACACAGCTGTATTTCAGATTTCAGAATCTGCAACTTACGAACGAAGTTTGCAGATACCAGTTACTGAATGCTTGCCCATAATTCGGTTCCACATGAGGATGGATTCTTTCTACACTTTGGTCAGTGAACCTGAACATGACGTAATGAAACGCTGAAACCTGTCACATAAATAAAATGAATTCGGATCTATAGACGGCTGAAGATGTTTTGAGTTGAATTTTAAACCACGAGAACATCGTAGCATTCCATAACGAACCGTCGGGAACAGATATCTGGCAACTGGATTGAGATCTCCAGGTGCCATAGGTTGTTTAGCGCTGATACCATATTGCAGGCAACTAAGAGACGCATAGGGTAGAGACGGAAAGAGTTGAAAAATTATAGGGCATTCAACGTGGTTTAGCGGCGAGTCTCGTTTCTGTGTCCGTCAGAGTGACGCCTGCTGATATCTCACAGGAAGCAGCGATCTTGATGACTCTTACATCTCCTGCAGTCATGGTGTATGGAGCAAATGGATGTGGCGACAGAACTCTTTTGGTAGTTGTTAAAGGGGAACTGAGTACTTTCCAGTAGCCGGCAGGTATGGTAAATTCTTAATGACCAGATTTCCAGACGGCATATTACAGAAAGATAACGCAAATACCACAGCACAGTTGAGGAATGTACATATCTATGACTGGCCTGCACTGCCCTCTGACTCCTCACCCAGCTGGAACGTCAGGGATTCAATGGTAAGAAATATACTTAAATTCCAGTCACCACAGCAATAATCACCAAATTACACTGGATGAGTTTCAGGTATGACCTGAAACTCCTCAAGATGACATCTGGTTTCTGTTTGCTTCCTTCTCATAAAATAAACAACGTTGTTCACGATGAAATTAAGTTCAAGCTTGAACAACTACCTTTTTGGCACTCACCGCTAAGAAACGTACAGATAGGGCGACAGTGACGCTCTGGAGCTACGAACAGGGACGTGGTAGCAAGCCAAATTAAGTGCGGTGTCCATCTGTGATAGATTTCTCGGTGGGAACAGCCCCTGAAGATGGCCCCACAGATTCTCTATTGGGTTTAAAGCCGGGGAGTTTAGTGGTCAGGGTAGTATGGTAAATTCATGTTGGTGCTCTTCGAACTACGTACATGGACTGCGAGCTGTGTTGCATTGCCATGCTGGCAGACGCCGGCGTGTCAGGGAAAAACTAATGCATGTATGGGTGGACATGGTTCCTAGGGATAGATCCAAATTTGTGTTGATCCACTGTGCATTTCAAAATAATGAGATCACCCAGGGGATTTGCCAGACCATAATGCTCCCTCCTTCGGCCTGGACCCTTCCGACGATTGTTGCAGGATTTTTGCTTTCAGTCCGATGGAGCATAAGACACGACTCTTCTGAGAAGGCTACCTTTCGCCACTCAGCAGACGTCCAGCTTCGATACTTACGTGCGAATTCGAGCCTTCGCCCCTGATGAACACCAGTCAGCATGGATACATAATCTACGTTCCTGCTGCAGAGGCCCATACGCAGCAGCGTCTGTTGAATGTTCGTTGAGGAGACACTGGTTGTAGCCCCTAGGCTCATCTCGGTGGTCAGCCGATCAACAGTTACACCTCTATTCGCAGGCACACATCTCCGCAGCTGTCGTTTACCCTTTCCATCCATGTCCCATCGTCCAGCACCGTTGCTTAGCGCCACTGTTGGAAAATGCCATTTTGTTATGCACTGTATACTTTAACCACATCAGCATCAAACAGGTTACAGGTTTAGGCGTTTCGTAAATTCTTCCCCCTTCGACCAAATGCCAGCGATCATGCCCCATCCAACGTTAGAGAAATCGCTCCGTTTCCGTATTAGAGCAAAGACTGCATTGTTTTCCACAGCCCTACAACACAATTTATATACCCTCCACTGCTAATATTGCCATTTTCTCTGTGTAACCTGTTACAGCACGTTGATATCGAACATAGGCAGTGATCCTTTTCATAGTTACAGTACAATTGCAAAATATATGGTATTGACACAAT
This sequence comes from Schistocerca gregaria, assembly GCF_023897955.1. NCBI lineage: Eukaryota > Metazoa > Arthropoda > Insecta > Orthoptera > Acrididae > Schistocerca > Schistocerca gregaria. The sequence goes on along the minus strand of NC_064921.1, from coordinate 100,944,495 downwards.
AAGGTACTTAATACACTGTTGACAAAAAAATAGAGAACCAACCAGAAGCATTGGCCGGATTTCAATATAACTTTGTGCACATACACACCATGGGCGGGTATGTAAATGATTGCAGTGGCAATTCCCTGTGACAAGTGGAACGGCCAGCAGATTGCATCAGTTTTGTTACCAGACATGGTAGGGAGTATAAGATGCGATTACATCATCAGAGGTTGAGTTATCACTGTGAAGGGCATGGCGATGCTGTGTGCTCGTGCGAGGCAACGTTACCACTGTCTGGCAGAGTTTTTAAGGGAACACATTGTGGATCTCCATTAGACTAGTTGGTCGACTCGTTCACTTTCCAGCTTTTGTGGGCGCTCAGGTGTGACGGTGACTCAATGGTGAACTGCAAGGGAAAGTGACATCAGGCATACTCGTCTTCGTGACTGCGTTCCATCTCGTTCACCATAAGGGAGAATTACCTTATTGTGCACCACGCACACTGTAGCCGCTTAATATCTGCTTACCAGTTATAACTGTAGTTGGTAACTTCCCTAAGGAGGTTTTACTACATTCTTACTAATGGAGACAGTTCATGCTTCCATACAAGAGAGGGTGCAATGTCATACTGATACGTGGATTCATAATGACAGGTTCTTTATAAACATGACTTGCTTTTGTAGTCACGTAAATACCATCACATACCCTCTCAATTCGTTTTTTCTTCCCTTCCTATCCAATGACAATGGCCAACCAATGGCAGCCACTAGAGTTTAATCCAATAATAGCAGTCCTCCGCCACAAGACCGGAAAAACTAACCTTTACAAGAGAAGACGACACTGGTCTCCGTCAATACTCAATGTACAGGGTACACTACAAAATCCTGATGAAGATCCCACCAGAGGGATCAAAACGTCGATCGTTTATGATAATATGACACTGCCTAACAACCCAGAAGATTTTAACTTCAGTGATAACGGCCACGAAAGCCTGCAGACTTATTTTAGTTTCATTTCGTTTCCTCCACCCTTTCTGAGTGCTTCTTATTTTTCTCCAGTAAGTGCACTTTATATACTTTCATAACTGAAATTTGTAGGTAACAAGTAGCAGACCTTGACCAAATTGTACTAAAACATTCTGTAATATTTTGGTGAAAGTGATATTGCCTCCTGGATAAAAAAAGCAAACTAATTCAAATCCTCAATTTATGCTCCATCTTACGATATGGACACTCATTACATAACTCCTTACTGAAAAATGAACCGCGGCTGAATATAAGCGTCATTGCGATGTTGTATGGCTTTTGTTTCCTTTAAACGAAGGCCCCTAAAGTTGACAGTAAATATATGCTGTGCGCTTGCGTCTTTAGACTCTTAAAATTTTAGATTGTTTTCACATCTTTTACGATTTTTGTAAACTTTTTTAATTACCTCAGTTCATGACAATCTAAATGAAAACACTTCAATTCTCGAATCGCCAGGGTATCTTTCCAGTGAGGTGACTGTGGTGAGGACGTGTCGGCAATAGACAATGTTTCGCAGTATACAGAATGTAGAAGTGACCTTTACAGTTGTGTGTGATGTTAGGTTTAAGTAGTTCTAAGTTCTAGGGGACTGATGACCACAGCAGTTAATTCCCACAGTGCTCAGAGCCATTTGAACCATTTGGTATAGTCAGCAAAAACGTTTGTGGCCAGGGATGTGCAGTAGACAGCTGCGCAGCCAGCCAATCAGCATACTGTTAGTGCGTTCCGTACTGTTTAAACTTCTGTTATATTTGAGTCTTCCATTGGGTTTTACGTGCCGGCCGCGGTGGTCTCGCGGTTAAGGCGCTCAGTCCGTAACCGCGCGACTGCTACGGTCGCAGGTTCGAATCCTGCCTCGGGCATGGATGTGTGTGATGTCCTTAGGTTAGTTAGGTTTAAATAGTTCTAAGTTCTAGGAGACTGATGTCCACAGATGTTAAGTCCCATAGTACTCAGAGCCATTTGGACCATTTTTTGTGTTTTACGTACGTGCAACTATGATTTCCTAGAAGGCACCAAGTGTTTAGCAAATATACAAGGGGCCTTAGTTTTACAGTGTAGTCATTCTTCAAAGGTGAGGCAGGTTCGGGCGAGCCGGTCTGCGACGCTGCCAAGGTGCAGGAAGACATGTGGCGATATTAGCAAACGAACTGTCATACGAGTTGTGCAGGAGGTCAAATTGTTGTAGCAGGCCTAGAAATATGGAATTTCGGTCTCTGTAGAAGAAGCATAGCGTGCCAAAGCTAATAACAGGAATCGAACACTTCGATCAAGATGCTTCAAGTCAGAAGGTATTCGAATCTTAAGAAAGCGGCGAGTCTACTGGGTTTCAAAGAAGGATGAGGTTAATAAAAACAATATTGAAGAAAATGACGTTTAAATATGTAAGCTCGAATTACAGGAAAGAGATTTGTACTGAAGCAAAGTGATATTGAAGCTGCTAGGATAACGTTTCTAAGAACATTGCATGCAGCAAGAACATAGGGAATCGAGTTGATCAACAAAAATATTGACGTAAAACAGATGGCTGCATTTCTTTGAAAAGTCTGCTCAAAATTCTATTATTAGCAGACCAAATGAAAAAATATAGCCCAATCTGTATCATGGAGAGAGGTTTGTGGATAGTACATTCTATAGCTCGTTTGTCTCCGAAATATTTTTTTTCAGCGGGGTATTTGAATTCGTGCTAGCCGACTGCGCCCTGTCAGCTTCCCTCCCCCCCACCCCCTCTCTCTAAGTGTTTCGTCCAAAATTTGTTTCCGTTCTCGTAATGATACAATAACCGAGGCCAGGAATTACATTACCTCTCAAAATACATATGCATTCGTGCACTAGAAAACGATCAGACATGAAGAATTAAAGGGAAAATATGCGATATCAGAAATTCTTTTGTTGCGATGCATATTATTTCACTTTAAAACAATATTCGACAACCAGTGTTTACAAATTCTCCAACAACCGGGATAGATCTGCGTGTTGAGGCCCTGAACTAGCATCACCTGGATTCGCCAGGCGAGGCGGTACGAATCCATCCTCCGGAATACTTGAAAATGGGTTTCTGTGGTTTCCCATTTTCAATTTAGGCGAATCCGGGCCACGGCTAATTCCTTCCGAATTCCTTTTTTCCAGGGTAATTAGAGTTCCCTTAAAGATGTAGCCTCTCTGCTTAAATGAAGACAGCTGCATCAAGGGCGAACAGGATACCTCTTCGGACACTTCCAGCACAAAAAAGGCACACGATTAATCGGTATGCACGCCACAGTATGCAGCTACCCTGTGTTCCAAAACTTCGGCCATAAAAACGAGATTCTTCAGTTGCTCACACCTCGGGTTCTATTGGCGACAGGCCGGTGTGGCCGTGCGGTTCTATGCGCTTCAGTCTGGAACCTCGTGACCGCTACTGTCGCAGGTTCGAATCCTGCCTCGGGCATGAATGTGTGTGATGTCCTTAGGTTAGTTAGGTTTAAGTAGTTCTAAGTTCTAGGGGACTGATGACCTCAGATGTTAAGTCCCATAGTGCTCAGAGCCATTTTCTATTGGTGACAGAATCAGAAGTTTTGGATAGCCCTTGGGTTAGAGACTATTTGTGTACCCAACGGAAGGATCGCCTTAGTGTCACTACTCTACAGCACAGACAATAGTATGAATATTACACACTTACTCCTGTTTAGGCAAATAAAGCACATCGGTTGGTTGTTCCTGTATTTAATGTCATCAACGGTAATCTTCAAGCGGCTTATGGAGGCACCATTAGTTCATGGGCGGTACCATTTTTTCCTACCAAAACCGAGACGTGGATTCGAAGACGGCTAGGCAATGCAAATTGCATAAAGTTTGGAATATATTCCTGGGATCCCGATCTCGAACAACCTTGAAAATTTTATTGATATCTTTATCCACCTCCAGTATACAGAGTTTCAAAGTCACATATACGTAAAATGCGGTGTGAGGCGAAATCTAAATAATTAATAATTGCAGAAAATTGCTCAGATTAACTTTATATTACTTAGACATTTGTCTAGAAGTGCAATGTCTCCATTTTCCTGGGAAACACACGAAGAACAAGTTTTTTCGCTACCAAAACAGAGCTGCAGAGTCCGAGACATCTATGTTCAGCAAATGAGTGTAATTTTTACTACATATTTGTAAGGTCTCTATGTCAAACAACCTTGAAAATATTCTTGTTATCTTTATTGACATTCGAGATACAGAAGTTCAAAGGCGGAAATGGCGTTTATAAAGTGACGTGGCAAGGAGAAATGTGCTGTGAAATGTCTCCGTTATCACCAGAATGTTTCTGGGAACCTCACGTCGTAGTATCGAGGCACAAGCAAAATTTTTGTGCACATAAAATCCTGTATAAGTTGCAAAATGATTTTTGTGTTATTTCCATTTCATGTATGAAAACTATCGAAACTTTACTGACCCTTACAGCGGGAAGAGACGATGGTAATGTGAGACAAAGTCCATTATTATGATGACAACGAGGAAGAGAGAGATAATGATAGTGAGGAGATACAGCAACAGTGTAAAGGAATAAATGAGATAATATCAGTAAAAAATAGCAAACGGGAGGCAGTGAGAGTGAGAGGAGACAAAAGTAGAAAGACAAAACGAAGGAGACTGTGGCTGTGAGGCGGGCGACAGTGGCAGCGAGACACAAAGGGATAATGACAATGAGCTGGGCTCAGTGGGTGAAAGAGAATCATAACTGGTAGTGGATGGGTATGAGTGACGTTGTGCGATGGAATACTGGGTGTGAGCAAGTTACAGTTCGGGGAGTTTGTGACAGTAAGAGGTAGGGCCGAAATTTTTAAAGATACTAAGGGAGGTAGAATGAGGCAGCTTGTATCCCACCTCAGTCAGAGCCTTATAAACAGGATCATATTCACCTAATTTATGTTCCGATAGGAGCATTTTTCCGCTGGTAAATAATAATCCACATTCTCCTCATTTTGGATGATGCATTAATCTGCAGAAAATGATCTTTCTCCACAGCAAGAAGTGACAGATGAATATTTCATTGAGGAAATTTGAGGAATTACGAGGTTGAATAATTCCAGATCCATCGCACATTCGCCACAAGAAATTGTTCTAGTTTCTCTGTCTAATACAACAATATCAGATGTGTTTAGTCCAACAAACCTGTCGGCAATTATCATGGTGTCCGAAAAATTTCACGTTCGTTGTTTCCCGACCACTTCCTCAGCGGAAATCAAAACCGAAAGACAAAGAGTGTAAAAATGACTTTGGAGGCCGAAGGAAGATTAGAGCATGACAGCTGAGTTGTTTGCGAAAATACAGCACTCTTAAGGAACGAGATACTTCTCTGCTCGCTGGATGGTCCGAGATTATTGGCGAATAAAATGGTTTATTTTTTTTTTACCTAAACTCCATATTTTCTAGAGTAAAATTGAGAAAACACACTGTTGCGCTCAATAGTGTAATATTATTCACTAAAAGCAGGAAAAGGTGATTAATATGCAGGATTAAAGATTAAAATATGTCATTAACTATAAAAAATCAAAATATGCTTTATGCACGAATTTACTTCCTGTAAGGTCAAAATATGCGAACATGCACGAGGAAACCCTGAGGCTACTCCTTGCAATGATTTGGTACGAATGGTAATGACTTGTTTACAATGATCGTAGTTTTATCCGACCCTCAGGGATGGTCGCACTCATTAGTACGCCGCTACCGGGATTCTGGGAGGTGATAGTAAACATTATATTAGAAAACCGAGCTGTGCTTTGATAGCAAAGAAGCACTACATCATATAAGAATTATAGCTCGAGTTTGGAACTCGAGTAAAGTTATCATACTTGCAAATAATGAAATAGTAAATTGTGCAGTTGGGTATTCTTACATACTGTTGAGAGTATGTGTATTACTTTTTTAAGAAAAGCTTCCGTTGCCTAAATTTAAGGCGCAAATACTATTAGTAAGAAGGCCTTCCGGACGCAAATTATTTACATGAAACGAAAAGATACATGAATGTGTTTTCACAATGAATGAAAAACATGAGCCCTTTTAAGGTCCTCGATAACAAAGTGCCCCCCCCCCTCCCCTTCCCCACCAATTCTCCCAGGCCTTTGACAAAATCCTGGCAACGTCCTTGCACGAAGCCAGATCAAAAGGAACGTCAACTGTGTATTCAAGTGAGAATAGGAGGGCTATTACACTATTTCACACCGGTTCCGCTGCAACCGGATTTGTGTCTCAAAGCAAGTTTCTCCATTCAAAAATGAGTGGAGAAACATATCGAAAATGGTTTAAAAACCAGCTGTTGCATTATTTGCTTCCAGGGTCTGTGGATATGGACAATGCCCCCTATCACTCTCTTATTCTTGAAAGGCCTTGCGCTACAAACACAAAAAGTTTTATTCTTTCATGACTGCTAAGTGGTAATATACGACATATTGAAACACAAACAAGACCAGAGCTGTTTTAGCTCATTACGATTTCGATAGACATCGGTAAAAATGAAGAAATTAATTCCATAGCTCTGCAATATGGTCACAGTACCTCATTTTGTTACCATTATAATTATGCAAAACCGGCGAGGGGACAGCTGAAGAAATATGTAAAAGATAAAAGTAACATGTTTGAAACAGGGGACACTGAAAGACTGATACATGTAGCAAAATTCCGTTTCTCGCTAGGAAGCGAAAGTACGTCACACTGACAGGTCTGTAAGATGAAGATTTCCGGAAAGATGCTGTTAGAGAGAAAATATTCTATTCGTTAATTGACAGTCTGCCACCCATGTCCAGTGACTCCACTTCTGAAGATAGCTACTGCGAAACACTGAATAAAAAGGTATGTGCGTGGTAAGTAAATTTAATTTGTAATTTACAGGCTACATTTACTTTCTTGTGAAGCTGTCTGTGGAATAGAAAGTATTTCAGAGTAACCTCTTGTATAAGGCCTGCAGCGGTGACCGAGCGGTTCCAGGCGCTTCAGTCTGGAAACGCGCGACTGCTACGGTCGCAGGTTCGAATCCTGCCTCGGGCATGGATGCTTGTGATGTCCTTGGGTTAGGTTGAAGTAGTTCTAAGTTCTTTGGGACTGATGACGTCATATGTTAACTCGCATAGTGCTCAGAGCCATTTGAACCATTTCTTGTATAAAGGAAAATTAATTTCTGATTACAATACGGCATAGGGTAAAATGCTGTTTATTCTGCTGTGGAAATTTTAGAATAGATTCCTTCGTCATTTTGTTACGACAGCAGAAGATGTATCCGTTTTTTAAGGTGCTGTTTAGTGCAGAATCCATTGTGCAGTGCGAAAATTACGTATACGTATTAAACTTATTATCAAACGGTTGGTGGCAAACGACGAACCAGAGCGTAGCGACATGAAACGTCCCCTTGGAAAAAATTATCAATGACAGTGCTGGTAAACCTCTTACGTTGATTCTCAAACAGCTGAGCAGAACTGAACGTACTCAAACATTTCTCTCTTTACTTATACTGATCAACTTACACACAATTATTTTTTTTAGTGCAATGCAATCTGACTTCCAATAATCCCTACAAAAGAATGAGCCTGACTAACAATAACATATACCTTTCATGAATCACTTACCTCACAAAAATCTTCGTTACTCGAACCACTGCAATACAGCGAGCGCCAATACCGCCAGCTAAATAAAACATACTAACTACTGAAGCACTAACCACTGATAGGCATAGTTAGCAAATGAAAGATTTTGTTATAGCACAAGCAATGTATTTACCTTAATAGTGTCCAAAAGTCAGTATATATCAGTTCATGACATTCAGTCTTACAATTTTCGTCTTTCTGGCGGACACACGTCCAGATCATTCGCTCTCAAAACTCCGCCATCTCACTCCCCACATCCACCACTGCTGACAGCTCACCTCCAACTGTGCAACGTTACGCGCTGTTCACATCCAACTGCCCAACACTACGATAACGAATATTTCAACAATGCCAACCAGCCACAGACTGCGCACAGCACAGCCAGTGATTTTCATACAGAGCGCTACGTGGCGTTACCAATATAAAAACCTAAACAGCCTACTTACAGACGTAAGTTAAACTTGGGCTATTGCAACTATCCGTAATTTAGTTGCTGTCTGTTCACTTTCAGTCCAGTTGAAAATATAGGACTGCTTTTGAGATGCGCAGGTGGAGGCCATTAACGCTGTCGGCGACTATATAATACACAGTCGTTGAGATAGTGTAGTGGAAGAAGGGTGAATGGTCGAAGTACCGGCTGAAGGTTTCACCCTCGCAGCAGGTGTACCCTCACTAAACATAAATATACTGATCAGTGAGAAGACTGTACTTTTTATTATTATTAAACGTGGAAATTCCCGTGTTCACTAATCATTGAGAACGTTATTTGACTGCTATGTTACATGGTTTAGCGTGTTGACCACATTCATGTATCTTTTCTTTAGTATTATTACACAGACAAACTATCGTTGCAGGGTCTACTGCGCAGAAACCAATTATCGCCGCAGCCACAAAAGTAAAAATTAGGCGGCTTTATTAGTCTACGGTTTCTGACAATAATTTAAGCCTGAGTACTATAAAGGGAACATATTAGCAGCAATTCGGAAAACTTAATATCTTTTGTCGAAACAGGTTTTTTATATATTACATCATTCAGTGATATTAAAAAAATTCATCCTGGAGTTAATCCTCTAAGTAACATTTAGTACATAAAACGAGATACCGTAGCGTAATAGATCAGCTTTGAGTGTTGCAATATGAGAGAAACTTTTTCGTACACTTTTAACTAACAATACAATTTACTTGCGATTTGAACAAGTAACAACTAATTAGAACACATTACTTTTTTCTGTGTATGTTAAAAGATGCTGACAATGCTTTCCGCTACAATCTGGACGCTGTCGCGCTCACCTATTGCATATTGAGCTCACAAAGTATCTCGACATCTGAACGCGATCGGCTAACTATTTTTTATAGGGCCTCGGTGTAGAACAGTTGATCAGCTATGTCTTTGTTGCGTCCCCAGAATACAAAATCAAGGCGAGGTCAATTTGGTGATCCTGATGAGCAAGTCACTTGCCCTCCTCTAGCAATCCACCGACCAGGAAATCGGTGACTGAAGGTGCACCTGAACAAGGAAAAACCTGCTGAACACACATCGTGCTGGACACATATCGTCCTGAAATGACATGAGCTACCGTGTTGCTAGTGAAAGGTATTTTTGCAACTATGTTAGGACCTCATGAATAAATTCTATTTAATAATTTAAAAAATCCGATAATTTTTTTACAAATGTCTCCACACCAGATATTTACACTCCAGATTAGTTGGCTGCCCTGCAGATGAAATCAGGGAAGCCTTTCTTCTGTTCAGCGCTGAGCATTTTGGAAAGGTTCTTTGTCATAAGGTCTGAGAAAAAGAGTCGCCAGGTCACAGTACGACAGTCGTTAAGTTTTCTGATTAAGAAATGAAGTGCAAAATGCGTTTCTTATCTGGAAATCGTGTTCTCTTAATGTCCGAGGAACGTAAAAGGCATACAGAGTTAAGTATCAAGTAGAATTTCCCACACAATACTTATCTCGTAATTCTCTGCTATTGATAGTGTGTGGTTACGTGGGCCGAATTTCCTATAGCAAAAATATCTGCATGCAACGTGACCGGCGGGTACGATCTTGATATCTGTGTACATAAACTCTCTCTACTTGTAAGTATTTCTAGCCACATATTCCGAATACCTGAGGTAGGGGACGCATGCTGTTGATGAAATAGTTCTGAAATTTCGTGAAAAATTCTCTTGGTACATATTCTACCGATCTATATGCATTATGCGATTTTACTTTTTGCAAATGGTAACAATCTTATGCAATGTCTGTTTACAGAGCTGGTGTGAGTTCGTTGACGAAGCGTTTTTCTACAGAGGAACGAGAGGTGAGGGGGAGGAGTCAGTTGCCCTCACCTTCCCCTCACTGCATTCGGCCCTTACAGAACGCATCTGACACGTTTTCTTTAGAATGTGTCCTTACAGAAATATTAGCATAAACGAAGTGAAGATAACAAACTAATCTTTCGACAAAGACAGCCAAAATACCTCTTGTTATACACGAGAAAATGGCCTACTACTGAAGTTACCCTCCCTCGAGCGTAATGCGTAAAAGAAACGTTGTTTACTTATAGCACAAAAAGTTCGTTGATATCCCCTGCTATACCCGCAGGACAAGACAGACAGTTTAATTTGTGGAAAGGGGCAAAAATGAGTGGCTGTCAGTTGCACTCGAACATACTACTTTATTCATTTGACAAACATTACAACAGTAAAGAAAAGACTAAAAACAAAACCAGCCAAACATTAATTTTATAACTTAATTCCCAACTAAATGCGAAATTCAATCTTACGCGTCAAGGGCAAAACAACTTTAATTTAAAACCGGCTGAAGGCCAAACATTTAAGACTCAAAAATAAGAATTTTAATTTTAAAAGGCAGAAGGTCTTACCTTAAAACATTTTTTTTAAAAAAATCAGGCTGAAGGCCCAAACAATGTCACAGCTTAAGGGCAAAATAACTCTAACTTAAAATCGACTAGAAGCCATACGTACAAGGACGAATAAGAAAATGCAGCACATCAAATGGCACTCAGGAGTTTCCAAGGGTCGTCCTGGAATTCAAACACTAACGCTTGCTTAGGTGAAACAGGCAGTCGGCACAACAATTCTCAAAACGAGGTCAACCCCACCGACCGACAGCCAACGGACCTAGCGACAGGATAACTTCCACTCCATCCGACCAGCACACAGCAGGGAGTTCAATGGAACAAAGCAGAAGATATCGGCACTCACAACGAATTACATATTCAGCTGTCAAACTACACGCCATGCTGGACAGCCACAGCATGACGAGGAAAGCACACTGCCTGAATTTACGTCAACGGCCAAGGCAGGTAACCGGAACGTTAAGGGACGCAAGACAGAAGATTCCGCTGGTGCACTTCAATTCAAAATAATCAAGTTAAGTTAAACTCCACAGGAGGGCGGCTAGAATTTCGCCAACTTGGAAGCACTTGTTGTTGCTCACGGAACTGTCCCACGACGCAAAGTTAACAGTTGAGGCTGGCTGGTAGATTAAGTAAAGACTCAACTTTCGTGTCCGGTATGGGTGAGCCACGGACCTCGTAACAATGGGAACAGCCCCTCACTCTCCGACCGTGCGTGGACGCCATCAGCGGGCCCAGCCAGATATGCGCCATGGAGACTTCCCCGTTGCTTCACGCCAACCAACCAACTGCCTGCACACGACACAGCCGGAAAATATGAGCGCAAGGCCAAAGATAGTAAAAGAGTGTGAATACGGATATACGCTGCTGCTGTGACTCGCGGAGAGAGAGGATAACAGTATAAGTACGATAAACTCATCAAACTAATCACAGAATAGCAACCAAGGTTTAATGCAAAGCACAACAGGAGCCAGCCATGGCTCAGACGTCAATAGAAGAACAATGAAATATGTTTAGTTTTGACGTTTCTTTTCGACGGTTGTATTTATTTTTTCCGATGTTTCGATTAGAAATTTAGATATTGAGTTTGATTTCCCATTTTCAGCCATCTTAAAGCTAAAGTGAGATTTATCCTTCTTTCCACCCACAATGGCTTACCTAAAACGCTCTCCAGACACAATGTTTGCAAGAAGATGAGTGGTCTGAAGGAACCTGTGTGTCACTGTTTTGCAACATATCTGTAAGCAAAGCCCAAGTAGTCGGTAAGCCGTGTATGAACTGACCTCGATTTCCGCTGTCGTTGCTCATTATAGGTTATGCACGCATTAAGAAATAACAAAACAATTCCAAGCTCGGTCTCTCAAAACAACTATTTGCTTCACATATCACGGCGTACACGACAGTTTTCATAGTATTTATCGTCTTTATGAATGCTTTTGCCCCATTAATCATGGAAGTGGCCAAAGGGGCAGTGTCTTGAGTGCATCAACGACATAACTTGACAGACAGACATACAGTTAGTGAAGAAGAGCACCAGATTTTTCAGTAGTATCTATGGCAACAATTTTTCTGATTGACTTATCTAGCCTTGTAATGTTAGCCAACATGGTCCTAAAGTGCTAGTACAGCGAACGCCTGAAAGCAAAGGGAAACTACAGCCTCTATTTCTCACGAGGGCATTAAGTTCTTCTTTATTGTTAATTGATTAAGCCATAATCTTCGAAGTAAGCATGATGTCGTCATCAGGTAAAATAAAACTGGGGTTCTACGGGTTGGAGCGTGGACTGATGTATGCCTTAATTTTGTTGACTGCTTAGACAATTTAAGAATGGCAATTGGATAGGCTGAAGTTAAATAAGGTGAGAATTATCGAGATACAGTGGCCCCCCATGAACCATCGACCTTGTCGTTGGTGGGGAGGCTTGCGTGCCTCAGCGATCAGGTAGCCGTACCGTAGGTACAACCACAACGGTGGGGTATCTGTTAAGAGGCCAGACAAACGTGTGGTTCCTGAAGAGGGGCAGCAGCCTTTTCAGTAGTTGCAAGGGCAACAGTCTGGATGATTGACTGATCTGGATTTGTAAAAATAACCAAAACGGCCTTACTGTGCTGGTACTGCAAACGGCTGAAAGCAAGGGGAAACTACGGCCGTAATTTTTCCCGAGGGCATGCAGCTTTACTGTATGATTAAATGATGATGGCGTCCTCTTGGGTAAAACGTTCCGGAGGTAAAATAGTCCCTCATTCGGATCTCCGGGCGGGGACTACTCAAGAGGATTCCGTTATCAGGAGAAAGAAAACTGGCGTTCTACGGATCGGAGCGTGGAATGTCAGATCCCTTAATCGGGCAGGTAGGTTAGAAAATTTAAAAAGCTAAATGGATAGGTTAAAGTTAGATATAGTGGGAATTAGTGAAGTTCGGTGACAGGAGGAACAAGACTTTTGGTCAGGTGACTACAGGGTTATAAACACAAAATCAAAGAGGGGTAATGCAGGAGTAGGTTTAATACTGAATAGGAAAATAGGAATGCTGGTAAGCTACTACAAACAGCATAGTGAACGCATTATTGTGGCCAAGTTAGATACGAAACCCACACCTGCTGCAGTAGTAGAAGTTTATATGCCAACTAGCTCTGCAGATGAGGAAGAAATTGAAGAAATGTATGATGAAATAAAAGAAATTATTCTGATAGTGAAGGGTGACGAAAATTTAATAGTCATGGGTGACTGGAATTCGGTAGTAGGAAAAGGGAGAGAAGAAAACGTAGTAGGTGAATATGGACTGGGGCAAAGAAATGAAAGAGGAAGCCGTGTGGTAGAATTTTGCAAAGAGCACAACTTAATCATAGGTAACACTTGGTTCAAGAATCATAAAAGAAGGCTGTATACATGGAAGAAGCCTGGAGATACTGACAGGTTTCAGATAGATTATATAATGGTAAAACAGAGATTTAGGAACCAGGTTTTAAATTGTAATACATTTACAGGGGCATATGTGGACTCTGACCACAATCTATTGGTTATGAGCTGTAGATTAAAACTAAAGAAATTGCAAAAATGTGGGAATTTAAGGAGATGGGACCTGGATAAACTTAAAGAACCAGAGGTTGTACAGAGTTTCAAGGAGAGCATAAGGGAGCAATTGACAGGAATGGGGGAAAGAAATACGGTAGAAGAAGAATGGGTAGCTTTGAGGGATGAAGTAGTGAAGGCAGCAGAGGATCAAGTAGGTAAAAAGACGAGGGCTAGTAGAAACCCTTAGGTAACAGAAGAACTATTGAATTTAATTGATGGAAGGAGAAAATATAAAAATGCAGTAAATGAAGCAGGCAAAAAGGAATACAGACGTCTCAAAAATGAGATCGACAGGAAGTGCAAAATGGCTAAGCAGGGATGGCTAGAGGACAAATGTAAGGATGTAGAGGGTTATCTCACTAGGGGTAAGGTAGATACTGCCTACAGGAAAATTAAAGAGACCTTTGGAGATAAGAGAACCACTTGCATGAACATCAAGAGCTCAGAGGGAAACCCAGTTCTAAGCAAAGAAGGGAAAGCAGAAAGGTGGAAGGAGTATATAGAGGGTCTATACAAGGGCGATGTACTTGAGGACAATATTATGGAAATGGAAGAAGATGTAGGTGAAGATGAAATGGGAGATACGATACTGCATGAAGAGTTTGACAGAGCACTGAAAGACCTGAGTCGAAACAAGGCCCCCCGGAGTAGACAACATTCCATTGGAACTACTGACGGCCTTGGGAGAGCCAGTCCTGACAAAACTCTACCATCTGGTGAGCAAGATGTATGAGACAGGCGAAATACCCTCAGACTTCAAGAACAATATAATAATTACAATCCCAAAGAAAGCAGGTGTGGACAGATGTGAAAATTACTGAACTATCAGTTTAATAAGTCACAGCTGCAAAATACTAACGCGAATTCTTTACAGACGAATGGAAAAAATAGTAGTAGCCGACCTCGGCAAGATCAGTATGGATTCCGTAGAAATACTGGAACACGTGAGGCAATACTGACCTTACGACTTATGCTAGACGAAAGATTAAGGAAAGGCAAACCTACGTTTCTAGCATTTGTAGACTTAGAGAAAGTTTTTGACAATGTTGACTGGTACACTCTCTTTCAAATTCTGAAGGTGTCAGGGGTAAAATATAGGGAGCAAAAGGCTATTTACAATTTGTACAGAAACCAGATGGCAGTTATAAGACTCGACGGACATGAAAGTGAAGCAGTGGTAGGGAAGGGAGTAAGACAGGGCTGCAGCCTCTCCCCGATGTTATTCAATCTGTATATTGAGCAAGCAGTAAAGGAAACAAAAGAAAAATTCGGAGTAGGTATTAAAATCCATGGAGAACAAATAAAAACTTTGAGGTTCGCCGATGACATTGTAATTCTGTCAGAGACAGCAAAGGACTTGGAAGAGCAGTTGAACGGAATGGACAGTGTCTTGAAAGGAGGATGTAAGGAGAAACATCAACAAAAGCAAAACGAGAATAATGGAATGTAGTCAAATTAAGTCGAGTGATGCTGAGGGAATTAGATTAGGAAATGAGACACTTAAAGTAGTAAAGGAGTTTTGCTATTTGGGGAGCAAAATAACTGATGATGTTCGAAGTAGAGAGGATATAAAATGTAGCCTGGCAATGGCAAGGCAAGCGTTTCTGAAGAAGAGAAATTCTTTAAGATCTAGTATAGATTTAAGTGTCAGGAAGTCATTTCTGAAAGTTTTTGTATGGAGAGTAGCCATGTATGGAAGTGAAATATGGACGATAAATAGTTTGGGCAAGAAGAGATTAGAAGCTTTCGAAATGTGGTACTACAGAAGAATGCTGAAGATTAGATGGGTAGATCACATAACTAATGAGGAAGTACTGAATAGGATTGGGGAGAAGAGAAGTTTGTGGCACAACGTGACCAGAAGAAGGGATCGGTTGGTAGGACATGTTCTGAGGCATCAAGGGATCACCAATTTAGTATTGGAGGGCAGCGTGGAGGGTAAAAGTCGTAGAGGGAGATCAAGAGATGAATACACTAAGCAGATTCAGAAGGATGTAGGTTGCAGTAGGTACTGGGAGATGAAGAAGCTTGCACAGGATAGAGTAGCATGGAGAGCTGCATCAAACCAGTCTCAGGACTGAAGACAACAACAACAACAGTGGCAGGAAGAAGAAGACTTCTGATCAGGTGAATGAGGCGCTAAAAGGACTATGCAGAGGAACGGTCACTAACGAATGGGGCAATACGAATGCAGATAAGCTACTGTGATGGGCATTCTAAACGGATTATGGTACCTAAGATAGATAGAAAGCCAACAAATACAACGGTGGTAAAAATTTATATGCCAGTCAGCTCCGCAGATGGTGAGGAGACTGAATAGATAATGAGATAAAATAAATTACTTATACATTTAAGGGAAGGAAAAGTTAATTGTGATGCTAGACTGGATTTAATAGTAGAAACAAAAAAAGGAAAATAGTAACAGAACATGGAGTGAGGGAAGAGAATGAAATAGGATCCCGCCTGATATACAACATTTCATAAATTAATCATTTCCAGCACGTAGATAAAGACTAATGTAAGACCATTATAGACATGGAAGGATAACTGTGGCACTGGAAGATTCCAGACTGGTTGCATAATGTAACGGCAGAGATTTCGAACCTAGATTGTAAATTGTAAGACATTTCCAGGGGCAGAAGTGGCCTCAGATCGCAATTGATTGTGAACTGTAAATTGAATCATAAGAAACCGCAGAAAGTTAGAAAATTATAGTGCTTGGTAAGTTGAGAGAACCAGAGATTTTTGAGAGATTCAGAGGGAGCAGTAAGCAACTTTTGAAAGCGAAGAAGGGAATAGTGTGGAAGAGGAATGGGTAGCTTTGAGAGATGTAGTAGTGATTGCTGCAGATGTTCGTATAAGCAAAAAGACAAGGGTTAGCAGAAATCCTTCGGTAGCCAGGGCGTAACTGAACTGACGAAGGGGCAAAATATAAAAAGCAGAAAATGAAGCAGGTGAAAGGAATTGCTACAGGAGAAATACAAGCTGATAAAGTATGTGTAACTAGGAGAAAGATAGGAAAATTAAAGTGTCCTTTGGAGAAAATAGAAAGCAACTGTATGAATGCCAAGAACTCAGATGGGAAGCCGGTTCTAAGCAAAGAAGGGCATGCTGAAGTGTGGAAGGTTTATGTAGATAGGTATACAAGGGAAATAAATGAACTTGAAGGCAATGTTGCAGAAAGTGAAGAGGAAGTATGAGGGGCGTTCAATAAATAATGCAATACATTTTTTTTCTCAGTGGAAGTTAGTTTTATTCACAATGCCAAAATGTCATACTATTCCCCTTTCTTGTGTCAACAGAACCCTAACCCCATTTTTCTACGTAATCTCCGTTCAGTGTGACGGTCTCTTTTGTGGCAACGTAACCCTATTTTTCTACGTAATCTCCGTTCAGTGTAACAGCCTTACCCCACATTAATGGGAGGGTCTACATGCCCATGTGTTAACGCTCTTACTGGTTGACGTCGCAGCCAAGGTCTTTCTGCGTCAATAACCTCCTCAACGTCCATGTACTGCTTCTTGCAGAGCAGCTAGGTGCTTGATTGTGGTCCGTCGATCACCTTGAATGAGTGTCCTCAAGTTCCAACACTGCAGGCAGCCACAACTGTGTGCGGCCGGCCGACACGCGGAAGATAGGACACGTTTCCACGACCTTGTTGCTATGACGACAGACACCTCGCCCAACGACACACTGTGCGTTTGTTCACTGCCAGGTCTCTCTACAGATATTGTGCAAGTGATGCTCTGGCTTTTAGCTAAAAGATTCTTAAAAACAGTTCTATGCTTGAAACGCCCATCAATTACGGACGTTGTTTCACAATCTATCGGAACATCATGAAACTAAAGGAGCTGAAGCTGGAATATTCTACGACTAATCATTTTTTCCATCCTAAAGCAGCCACGAAAAAAAATGTTGTAATGCTCCTATTCTGTCTCCATGCTCGTCCTTAAATATATGGGGTCCAAAAAGCCTGCTCATTAGGTTCGCTAGACAAACATTGAGACAAATGGTGTTAATGAGTTCTGTTAGGAAATGTAAATGACAATACTTAACTGAGACAATTACAAAGATGTGTCGCAAGCAAAGGGCGACATACGAAATGATGAATCTTCATCAGTATAGTCAATTTCAGGTCTGCGCTACATAGCTACATACACAGCACCTGAAGCTGCTGTTCAACTAGGGCGTCGCCAGTCGGTCACGGCGCTTATGTCCTCTCCACAGGGGGCCCGGTGTGGGCGCGTTGTCGTCTTGGAGAGGAGTCGGTCAGCGTACGATTGGCTGACGTCATCTCACAGCCATCTCTCCTCTGCTGTTCCCGAATGACTCGCCAGCGCTTGATTTGAGTCCGTAACAGTACATATCGAACGTCCCTCGCAGTTGTAGATGAGATGAAAGACATCGTACTGTAAAAAGGATTTGACTGAGCACTGAAAGACCTAGGTCGTACCAAAGTCCATGGAGTAGACGACTTTCCCTGGTAACTGTTGAGACATTTCTACACTGCTGGCCGTTAAAATTGTTACACCTAGTATAAATGCAGATGATAAATGGGTATTCATTGGACACATGTACACTCCTGGAAATGGAAAAAAGAACACATTGACAACGGTGTGTCAGACCCACCATACTTGCTCCGGACACTGCGAGAGGGCTGTACAAGCAATGATCACACGCACGGCACAGCGGACACACCAGGAACCGCGGTGTTGGCCGTCGAATGGCGCTAGCTGCGCAGCATTTGTGCACCGCCGCCGTCAGTGTCAGCCAGTTTGCCGTGGCATACGGAGCTCCATCGCAGTCTTTAACACTGGTAGCATGCCGCGACAGCGAGGACGTGAACCGTATGTGCAGTTGACGGACTTTGAGCGAGGGCGTATAGTGGGCATGCGGGAGGCCGGGTGGACGTACCGCCGAATTGCTCAACACGTGGGGCGTGAGGTCTCCACAGTACATCGATGTTGTCGCCAGTGGTCGGCGGAAGGTACACGTGCCCGTCGACCTGGGACCGGACCGCAGCGACGCACGGATGCACGCCAAGACTGTAGGATCCTACGCAGAGCCGTAGGGGACCGCACCGCCACTTCCTAGCAAATTAGGGACACTGTTGCTCCTGGGGTATCGGCGAGGACCATTCGCAACCGTCTCCATGAAGCTGGGCTACGGTCCCGCACACCGTTAGGCCGTCTTCCGCTCACGCCCCAACATCGTGCAGCCCGCCTCCAGTGGTGTCGGGACAGGCGTGAATGGAGAGACGAATGGAGACGTGTCGTCTTCAGCGATTAGAGTCGCTTCTGCCTTGGTGCCAATGATGGTCGTACGCGTGTTTGGCGCCGTGCAGGTGAGCGCCACAATCAGGACTGCATACGACCGAGGCACACAGGGCCAACACCCGGCATCATGGTGAGGGGAGCGATCTCCTACACTGGCCGTACACCTCTGGTGATCGTCGAGGGGACACTGGGACACTGAATAGTGTACGGTACATCCAACCCGTCATCAGACCCATCGTTCTACCATTCCTAGACCGGCAAGGGAACTTGCTGTTCCAACAGGACAGTGCACGTCCGCATGTATCCTGTGCCACCCAACGTGCTCTAGAAGGTGTAAGTCAACTACCCTGGCCAGCAAGATCTCCGGATCTGTCCCCCATTGATCATGTTTGGGACTGGATGAAGCGTCGTCTCACGCGCTCTGCACGTCCAGCACGAACGCTGGTCCAACTGAGGCGCCAGGTGGAAATGGCATGGCAAGCCGTTCCACAGGACTGCATCCAGCATCTCTACGATCGTCTCCATGGGAGAATAGCAGCCTGCATTGCTGCGAAAGGTGGATATACTAGTGCCGACATTGTACATGCCCTGTTGCCTGTGTCTATGTGCCTGTGGTTCTGTCAGTGTGATCATGTGATGTATCTGACCCCAGGAATGTGTCAATAAAGTTTCCCCTTCCTGGGACAATGAATTCACGGTGTTCTTATTTCAATTTCCAGGAGTGTATTATACTAGAAGTGACATGTGATTACATTTTCACGCAATTTGCGTGCATAGGTCCTGAGAAATCAGTACCCAGAACAACTACCTCTGGCCGTAACAACGGCCTTGATACTTCTGGGCATTGACTCAAAGCTTGGATGGGGTGTACAGGTACAGCTGCCCATGCAGCTTCAACACGATACCATCAAGAGTAGTGACTTGCGTATTGTGACGAGCCAGTTGCTCGGACACCATTGGTCAGACATTTTCTATTGGTGACAGATCTGGAGAATGTGCTGGCCAAGGCAGCAGTCGAACATTTTCTGTATCCAGCAACGCCGGTACAGGACCTGCAAAATGCGGTCGTGCATTTTCCTGCTGAAATGTAGGGTATACCAGGGATCTAATGAAGGTTAGAGCCACGGGTCGTAACACATCTGTAATGCTACGTCCACTCTTCAAAGTGCCGTCAGTACGAACAAGAGGTGACCGAGACGTGTAACCAATGGCACGCCATACCATCATGCCGGGTGATACGCCAGTATGGCGATGACGAATACACGCTTCCAATGTGCGTTCACCGCGATGCAACCATCATGATTCCGTAAAAAAAAGCCTGGAGTCATCCGAAAAATGACGTTTTGACATTCTTGCACCCAGGTTCGTCGTTGAGTACACCATCGCAGGCGCTCCTGTCTGTGATGCACTGTCAATGGTAACCGCAGTCATGGTCTCCAAGCTGATAGTCCATGCTGCTGCAAACGTCGTCGAACTGTTCGTGTAGATGGTTGTTGTCTTGCAAACGTCCCGATCTGTTGAGTCAGGGATTGAGACGTGGCTGCACGATCCGTTATAGCCATGCAGGTAAGATTCCTGTCATCTCGACTGCTAGTGATACGAGGCCGTTGGGATCCAGCACGGCGTTCCGTATTACACTATCTTTATCGAAGTCGGAAACGTTGTGGTACGCGTTTCTCCTCCTTACACGAGGCATCACAATAACGTTTCACCAGGCAACGCCTGTCAACTACTGTTTGTGTATGAGAAATCGGTTGAAAACGTTCCTCATGTCAGCACGTTGTATGTGTTGCCAACCTTGTGTGAATGCTCTGAAAAACTAATCATTTGCATATCACAGCATCTTCTTCCTGTCGGTTAACTTTCGCGTCTGTAGCGTCAGCTTCGTGATGTAGCAATTTTAGTGGCTAGAAGCGCAGTATATACCTTATCACTACAAACTGATGAATCATAATGAACAATGCTTTGTTATTGTATCAGTCCCAAACGAAAAATATGCGTTCTACTGAAGTGAACTCCTCTGTAACACTGACATCATCGTTTTTAATCTCGTCATGTAATTATACGGATTCTCCTGGATGAACAGCGTTTACAAACGAAAAAATAGCTCTATTCAACTCAAGTAAGCAATTAACTTTCTCCGCTGTAGGGTGCTATTGGTTGATGTGGCCATTAATGAGTTTTACGGAAAGAGAAGCGTACCAGCGGTTGATGACATAAATCACAGGTCCTGAAAATGTAGCAACACTATTGTTGGCTGTGCAGAGACATTTCCTGGGTTACGTACGCAGCCAGGATAGAGCAGTTGCACGATCACAACTGAGACACATACCTCCTACCAACTAAGTCCGTTGCTCCTCATACCGTATCATTCGTCTGTGACCTGTAATCGAAACATGAAACGCTAACGACTTTAATTTTCTTTCGTTGTGTATATGTACTTGTTTATAGTAAGAGCTGTTTTTCGTATGCTCTTGTGAATATGAATTGTATTCAAAGTGAAATACATCAGCAGTGTCCAGATTTTTTTAGCTTTGTTACCTGGTTACCTTTTTTTGATATCCCGTTATCGTTGGGAACAGCCGAAACGGAAAATAAGTCACCGTAGTGAATTCAAGTAAAAACACCTTATAAGATTTTTTCAATAATTGTGTTCCCACTTTCTATTTTGCAAAAGGCCTCTGTCTATAAGATAACATGGGAATTCTCTGTTAGCACCTGTTCTTTTAATCTTCTTTCACTTAATCTTGACATAACCGTTTCACCTTTATCTGATGACTTTACATGCCTACGCTTTCATTATATTGTTCCTTTCTATTAAATTTTTTGCGGTATTGACGTAAATTAGCGACTTGTATTACAGTTGCGATGATACGAAAATTGATGAAACCTTTCTGCGAGTATCGTTGCTGGACTTCACAGAAATGCTTGTTCGTTCTTAACACTTTAATAATCATGGAGTGTGTTAGACAAGTTGTGATACAATCTTAGAGTAAACGTGATGCGCTTATACAGGGTGTTACAAAAAGGTACGGCCAAACTTTCAGGTAACATTCCTCACACACAAAGAAAGAAAATATGTTATGTGGACATGTTTCCGGAAACGCTTACTTTCCATGTTAGAGCTCAGTTTATTACTTCTCTTCAAATCACATTAATCAAGGAATGGAAACACACAGCAACACAACGTACCAGCGTGGCTTCAAACACTTTGCTACAGGAAATGTTCAAAATGTCCTCCGTTAGCGAGGACACATGCATCCACCCTCCGTCGCATGGAATCCCTGATGCGCTGATGCAGCCCTGGAGAATG
The DNA here is from genome assembly GCF_023897955.1 of Schistocerca gregaria. Classification (NCBI taxonomy): domain Eukaryota; kingdom Metazoa; phylum Arthropoda; class Insecta; order Orthoptera; family Acrididae; genus Schistocerca; species Schistocerca gregaria. Next base: position 100,922,345 of record NC_064921.1, on the reverse strand, counting down.
GCGTATTGTATCACAGCCGTCCACAATACGAGCACGAAGAGTCTCTACATTCGGTACCGGGGTTGCGTAGACAAGAGCTTTCACATGCCCCCATTAATGAAAGTCAAGAGGGTTGAGGTCAGGAGAGCGTGAAGGCCATGGAATTGGTCCGCCTCTACCAATCCATCGGGCACCGAATTTGTTGTTGAGAAGCGTACGAACACTTCGACGGAAATGTGCAGGAGCTCCATCGTGCATGAACCACATGTTGTGTCGAACTTGTAAAGGCACATGTTCTAGCAGCACAGGTAGAGTATCCCGTTTGAAATCATGATAACGTGCTCAATTGAGCGCAGGTGGAAGAACAAACCAAAATGAGCTCTAACATGGAAATTAAGCGTTTCCGCACACATGTCCACATAACATCTTTTCTTTATTTCTGTGTGAGGAATGTTTCCTGAAAGTTTGGCCGTACCTTTTTGTAACACCTTGTATACTGTGCTAAATAACATTATCTCAGATCGCAAAAAATAATAAAAACCTTCATAGTGACGGGAATGCAATCTCCCTTTTATCTGAGTAGTATGATTTTAACTGTGGAGTGTCTCGAGTACTTTCTGCTTTGCTTTAAAAAGTTGCTGAGTTGGTGGGTTGCCTCCAAGTCAATACCTCTTGCAAAGTAGCGTAGGTAACTCATTTTTTGCACATGTAATTAGCTACATTTCATCGGTATCATTTAACTGCTATGTCTCGTTGGCTGTGAATAATTAAGGAGATTGTTCTGTAACAAAATTCTCAGTTACATCTGAATACATTCAAAAGAGTCTCACTAGGCAAAAGACATTACTTTTATATGTGTTTTTCTTGTCAGGCCAACAGTTCTGATTGTAGGACTGCATACTTGGTTGTTGTGTTATTTCATCTAGTTATATTTTTAGCAGTAGCCTTGTTTTGCAGTTTACAGTAATAAGGCAGCATAATAAATGTATCTGAGTCCAATTAAATTAGAAATTTATACTACTCTAAAACTTCACTCGACAGCACGAATCTAGGAGTGTAAGTTTTAGAGTATGAGGTGATATTCCTCTGAGTACCATGGCATGTGGGGAAACGAAGACATTAACTTTGTGGGTATTGACCCCAGGAAAACATTTTTAGTGCCTAAAATGGTAGCTTATGATATCCTTCCAGACGCTGTAACTTCATTGTTGAAGAGTTGGCATCGTGCCTTATTCGAATGTGATTTGTCAGAAAATTAGTGATTTCAAGCCGCAGTCGGCGAATTGCGGCTTTTAGCCATGGCGTAGCCTCTTCCAGCCACTTAGCAGAGATTTAACAGTTTTGTTGATGTACCGTCTTGTCTTGGGGGATAGATGGCCCATGAGTGCATAGGGCTTGTAGTGTGCTTCTACAGCTACGACGAATGTTCCATGTATGCCCATACTCCACACCATAGAGGGCAGCCCATGTTAAGGCGTGGTAATTGCAGCATTTTGAATAACGATAACGATCTTGTAAAACGTTCAAATACTTTTGTCACTCTACCTAACTTTTTGAAAAAGTGTTAACAAAGAAATAAAAACTTATTAATTGTACAACACCATCACTATCACAAACAACGTAAGGAGATCACCGGATCGTTAGGCCCACTGAAATAAAACATTAATGCCTCTGTGAAATACTCCCTATGTCAGATTTTTTTAAAAATAGGAAATGGCGCTTACGAAGTAATGATCCTAGCTCTATCGAATTTGTTCCGTTGGTTATTTACGGGGCGAGTCAGAAGTCCTTGGACACCTTCATAAGTTGGATGACTAAAGGGAAAACTGAAATGCTATGATGGAAACATAGGTTTGATGTGGGGCGGTAACTTTTGGAGTGAATGTCATTCATGGCCGCCATCTTGAAATCCGCCATTTTGGATTTAAGACTTTTTTTAAATGGGAAGGGGGTGTATGACACATAAAATAACACTCGCTTCAGCTCTGGAGTTTAGTGTATTTTTTTGTCTATCTTGTTCAGTTTAGTGGTTATTAATGTTCAAAGTTGGGAAACTTACCTTCATACCGACTGCTACGATACAAGTTCTACGTGTTGTCCATCTCGTGCAATGCACAACTGTAGTCGCTGCAACCACATTAATAACTTGTTAACTGTACAAGATAGACAAAAAGAAATTACACCACTAAATTCCAGAGCTCAAGCGAGTGCCATACACCACCCTTCCCATTTTAAAAAAATTACTTGAATCCAAAATGGCGGGTTTCAAGATGGCGGCCATGAATGACATTCACTCGAAAAGTTGCGGTCCCACATCAAACCTATATTCCCATCATCACATTGCAATTTTCCCTTTAATCTTCCAACTCATGAAGGTGTCTAAGGACTGCCAAATTTTCTGGATTACTCTGAAGCAAGCAGTTAAATTTTCAACTGTGATCTTTTAAGGTCATTTGTCACAGCCCATTGGATGTTCGCGATATCCTGATGAAGCTTTCACTTCAGCCGCCCTTTCACTCGCGGAAATAAGAAAAATTCGCAAAGCGAGAGGTCGGCGAACATGGCGTAAGTGGACTGGCAATAACGGAAAGTCTGGCCAGATACTCGATAACAGGCCAAACAGAATGGGGTCTTGTATAGTCATGCAACAAGAACCAGCCTTAGAATGTCACAAATCAGGGCGACGTCGCTGCACTGCTTGTCGCAAATGTCTCAAGACTTCGATGTAAGGAGGTTGGTTCATTGTGTGGTGCTAGTAGCGCCGCTGTAAGAATCGTTATCTGATTTGCTTTAATTACACCCTGGAACGGTCGTGAGCGTTAGTTGCCTTTGAGAATGTACGTGGTGAGTTGACAACGGTCAAGAATGCTCTTAGCAACACCTCACTGAGTTTTAACGAGGTCATGAACAGGACTACGAGAGGCTAGATTTTCCTTCAGCGACATTGTAGTACATAGTAAAAATCCAGAGCACTGTCCATAGTTCTCCAAATGTTCTCAATTGGGGAAAGATCCGGCGACCTTGCTGGCCGGCCAATGTGGGGTTTGGCAAGCACGAACACAAACAGTATAAAATCCTCGCCGTTTGCTGACGGCCATTATCTTGCTGAAATTTAAGCCACTAGAGACATACTAGAAGATGGTCGAGAAATGGACATTCAGTACTCTGTACTGGATTCACCTACCCGTTTCAGCTTCTAAAAATATCACAGAGGAGCTACTCCTCCACTAAAGAGATAACCAGTTAATTTCAATACTATGTACAGTTTCCCTCGAGTACGCACCCAGCATACAGGCAACGAAGTCCTTGGCAAGCAGCAAACCGGGACATAGAATATCGTCGACTTACTGCCACGGATGACAACCAAATGTATCATGCGATAAAATGGAATGGTCTCACAGACCACACACCGGCTTGCCGGGCTTCATGGCGGGCGACAGTTAAGTTGGTATCCCACTACAGTTCCCGGGGTTTCCAGATACGTCTTGGCAGGTCATCGGGGCACATTTCGGAGCAGGACTTATCACTTAACGCAATTCTACACCAGTCAATGAGACTCCAGGCCGAAGACGTCTAGAGACGCCTCGGACATCTTTGGGATGTCATCCTGATTGTCACACGTCACAATGCCCGACTATTAGGAGTGCCTTTTTATTTCATAGCAGGACTCTTTTCGTTGTCAGTTCTGGTATCCTTACAGCTAAATGGTACGTCGACGATATTCTACTCCCCGTTTTGTTGCATTTCACGCCATGCCTGCCCGGGCTTATATTTCAGCAAGATAACGCCCGCCCGCACGTGGCGAAAACTTTTACTCTTTGTCTTCATTCACGCCATACACTACATTCAGCAACAAGATCGCCGGACCTATCTCCAAATGAGAAGTTTTTGAATATTATGGTAAGTGCTCTTCAACCACCATGGGATTTTGATGATGTAATGCGCCATTTTGATATGATTTGGCACCATATCCCTCAGAAGGACATCCAAAAACACTATCAATAAATTCAAACCTGTATAACAGCTTGCATAAAGGCCAGGGCCAATCGTTCTTGACTTGCTCAATTGGTGAAGCTCTGTATCCTTGATTCATGAAGCTTTTTGGAACATTAATCATTCGTTTACCTTTACATGTATATCACATCAACCGATATCTGTCCCATTCGGATTACTCCTTCGTGGTGTGCTCTCTCTCTCTCTCTCTCTCTCTCTATATATATATATATATATATATATATATATATATATATATATAGCGTGTATTTGTAATGACTTGCCAATGTGCACTGGCACTGCGTCGTACTCTGAACATTTGTCTGTCGCTATCAGGGTTCGCACAACAAAGTCGCTGAAGCACATTTCACTAACCACAAAAACAGATGCCCCTTCAAAGACAGACTGCTTTTAGCGACAACAAACATACCACCACCACTTGTACTTATTCAGACCTTTCCGAATACCAATGAGAACATTGCCAGTTTAACGTAGGGGTCAACCTAGTGCTAACATTCCTTTTATTTGTCGCAGATAACTTGTCGTAGCACATGTAGTATGTAAATCGGTCCACCTGTCCACATGCGGAGCCGCTTATAAATACTACATTTATCTGCATTAAATAGACACATACGTGCATAATACATGGCGGAGAACCACAAATAATGTAACTTAACCACATATTGATAAACAAATCACGGAGAGTCCACATCATTTTATCTCGTCTCATGTTCCACATGGAGGTTTCAGTACAAAACATCTGTTCCAATGCAGGGCGAAAATATTATCAAAGACTTTAAACGCTACAGGATATTATCGATAAGGCACACGAATGACATGTATTTAAATACACATTGGTTCATAGAGTGAAGAGCGGGGATAGTAAAATACCTAATTTCCAAAATACAGTACACATAAGAGTGGTTACTAAGATATTGTTAAATAAACTTCCTAATGACAGTGAAAGTAACTTTCGATTACATACAGTAAGGAATATAAAGCTCACATATATAATTCACATATAAAATCCCATTTACATTGCCAGTGTGGAACAATTATGTAACCTGCATGTATCTTAGAAACCTTTAAGCGCATATCCGTGTTTCAAAAAAATAAAGCGCATCAAAGTAAGCTAATGAGTAGGCAGTATGGAAACAGGAAAAGTGTGAACGCCGTCACGGCTAAAAAGACTTGTGTGACCTCGCTCCAAAGCATAGAATCGCGAAGTACGTATCAATTAAAGTTGGTAAACGTGAAGTTATAAAAAAGCTTATGTGTTAACAGTCCCTTCGTTGTGATTAATATGGGGTAATCTAAGGATATGTGGAAGATTATAGGAAACGGGGGGAAATGAATGAACACATACCGAATGTTCAGTCACAGATATAAACGATGTCGAGACACACATGATAAAGGTAAGGATATGATCCTACAGTGTCTACAAAAATAAAAAATAGCATCATTATATTCATATCGTGAAACAGAGCTTGGTATCATCAAGCTAATGCGCTAGCAGCCCCTTCGTTATGATTAACATGGGGTAATCTAAGGATATGTGGAAGGTTATAGGAAACGTAGGGAGAGGAATGAACACATACCGAATGTTCAGTCGCTGATGTAAACGATGTCGAGACATACATGATAAAGGTAAGGACATGATCCTACAGTGTCTACACAAACAACAATAGCATCATTATATTCATAACGCGAAACAGAGCTTAGTATCATCAGGTACATAGGGAAATCATCTAGTTAAACGCAGTCCCAATGCATTTACACAAATTATTAAGAATGTCATTCATACATTCATACTGATACAGCAAGCAGTGCTTTAAACGTCTGGGGGGTGGGTTAGAGGATAGGCGGAAGAAGGAATTGGGGACATACTTAAGTGATTATACAGGAACCGGACTAGGTTTTGAGATAAACGTCCATTACAGTGGAACATGATACTCACTTGTGCTGACAACATGGATGCTCCACCAACTACGAAACATTTACTTTTTTTTCACTCTAGCAGCTACCAAAGACGGTTGCCGAAATTTCTTCACCAAGAAAGACGAAGTACATATCCCATAAATCGAATCAAGAGCTGTTACCAACATAACTTCGAAGTAGATATCCTCGGAGTAGTGAAGCAGCTTCAAAACAAGTCTTCTGGTCCATACTGTATACCAGTCAGCTTCCTTTCAGAGTATGCTGACGCAATAGCTCCTCACTTGACAATCAATACAGCCAGTGGCTCGTTCAAAGATCCGTATCTGAAGCCGGAGAAGTTGCTCAGGTCCAAGCAATGCTCAAGAAAGGAAATATAAGTAATCCACTGAATTACATACCTATGTTACTGACGTCGATTTTCGGTAGGATTCTGGAACAGATAATGAGTTCTAACAATTCGAATTACCCCTAAAAGAGCAATCTGTTGCCACACAGTCAACACGGATTGAAAAAATACCGCTTGAATTGTCCATGTGATGTAGGAGCACGCTAGAAGATATGGAAACCCAGATACGCAGGACAACAGAGCGTGATTTACTCTATGAACAAAGCGATAATCTCCACTCGCAACGAACAATAAAAGAATATTTCTTGGGTCCTTGGCTTGGTGATAGCACTGTTTCCGTCACTATATGGCGGAATGTCCTTGGATTGGTTGTTGCTGACGCCCATCGAAGTTCGTAGCTTTAATCCGAAGTCGGTGGTGACGTCCAGTGACGTGGTGAACAAGAGATACTTGATGAGGGTCTACGGTTGGAAGCGGCAGGTGATGCACCCCTTGGACTGTGGATCCGGCGAACGTTAAGGGGGGGGGGGGGGGGAGGTTGATCGGATGGGGCGAAAAATAGCGAAGTTTGGAATTATTTTTTCATACAAGGTTTGTTTTTATTGCACTGTCGGTTTTACAATTTCATTATTCATACATTCGTGTATGAAAAAAGTTATAACAAATTATAAATGGCAGCTGCAGTCCTTGTCAAAGTATGTGGTTCGTGGTGCTTCATGATTTGCACGAAGTGTTTTAGAGACGCTTCGCTATTTCTGAAACCCGTAGAAATTGTATATTCGTAAATTAGAACGAATCTGGGGGCTATTATGACAGTGTTTTGCCAAATATCACAAAAAAATGGCAGCTCTTTGAAAAATGTCAATTCTTTGGCATTTTTTCTAAGTTAAAATGTTTAAAATACGTATTTACAATACGAATAATAAAAGCGCTCGATAAGGTGCCCTAAATGTAATTATCTTTCATTTCAAAATAAACTAATGAATCGATCAGTTTGTCGAGGCTGTAGAGTGTTTGACGCTCTGAACAATAGTGTTTCAACAAAAAAGCGTTAAAACTTTGGAGAACCGAAAACGACATTCACATTCTAGCACGATGCAGAAGTGAAATATCTGATTCTTTGCTTCTTCGAAAATATTATCGAGTGCTAAATTTCAACCCACTTCTCATTAACACTATAAAAGACAAGTAGCTATCACACGATATCGCAAAATCATTACTTTTCTCATTACAGTTAATTGCTACGATGCTGATGAACTACCAGAGATAATCTTAGATGCTAATCATATCAGCTAATCATCATGTCCGCCAGTATAATACAAGGTCACCAGCCATGGATTCAGGCGTGCAGATAAACCATCCAAGCTGTCCTGACCAGTACTCTTCACGATGCTGAGACAGACGTTCCTCGTCTTGGCATTCGTTGCCTGTGTGTTGGGTGAGTACTTGCAGCGGAGCAGTACACAGCAATGCGATTAAAAGGTCAGTGGATCAGTATTTGAGCTCAGCTTTTACGACAAGCTGAAACGGACAGTAAATCAGGTCTAAAGTGTTGAAAGAATCATCTTGAGTACTGTGTTTTTGCATTGAGGTCTTCGAGCAGGTCTCTAACAGTACCCTGCAAGATCATCAGGCACTGATTTGTTTCATCGCGTACATACACTGAAGCGACGAAAGTCGTGGGTTAGTGATATGCACGTATACAGATTGTGATAGTGTCATACACGAGGTATAAAAGAACAGTGCATTGGCGGAACTGTCATTTGTTGGATTGGGTTGTTTTGGGGGAAGAGACCAAACAGCTAGGTCACTGGTCTCATTGCATTAGGGAAGGAATGGGAAGGATGTCGGGCGTGCCCCTTCAAAGGAACCATCCCAGCATTTGCCTGGAGCGATTCAGGGAAGTAACGGAAAATCTAAATCAGCATGGCCGGACGTGGAACTGAACCGTCGTCCTCCCGAATGTGTCATTTGTACTCAAGTGATGCATGTGAAAAAGTTTCCTGTGTGATTAAGCGCGCACGATGGGAAGTAAACGACTCTGAACGCAGAATGGTAATTGGAGTTAGTCGCATGGAACATGTCACTTCGTGAATCATCACGGACTTCAGGATTCCGAGGTACACAGTTTCTACAGTGGTCCGAGAATAGTGCATTTCAGGCATTACCTCTCAACACGTACAACGCTGTGGAACGACGGTCTTCACTTAACGACCGAGAGCAGCGGCGTTTGCGTTGAGGTGCAGTGCGCTGCGTGAAATAATAGCAGAAATCGACGTCTGTCGTACGAGGAACGTATCCGTTAGGACTGTGCAGCGAAATCTGTCGTTAATGGGCTATACCGGCAGACGACTGACGTTAATCCTTTTGTTAACAGCACGACATCACTTGCAGTGCCTCGTCACCATATCGGTTGGATTCTCGACGACAGGTGAATCCCGATTTCAGTTGGTAAGAGCTGATGGTATGGTTCGAGTGTGGCGCAGACCCCACGAAGCCGTGGATCCAGGTTGTCAACAATGCAATGTGCAGGCTCGTGTTGGCTGCATAGTGGTGTGGCATACAAAGCTACTTATTCAGTTACGCATCCCGTTTTTAAAGGTAGGAGCTGTGTTTTCATGGAATGAACAGGTCCTCCGGTGAAAATGACCCGATCATTGACTGGGAACGGCTGTGTTCGGCTAACTAGAGACCATTCGCATTCAAGGGTTCACGTTACCGAACAACAATGGAATTTTTAAGTTCCATGTCACGGGCCAAAATTGTTAACGACTGGTTAGAAGAACGTTCTGGACAGTTTGAGCGGATGATTTGGCCACGGCGGGCCCATGGAATGTCTAATTGCTGTATTACGCCTGGTAAGAGGAGTCCCGACGTGGAATTAGGAGGTATCCCATAACTTTTGTGACATCAGTGTATAAGCCAAGGCAGTGGTCTAAAGTTAAAAAAAAAAAACTGCCTTGAGACGGATGTGCTACATTTATAAAACATAGTCTTTAGATAGATTTTATTATATAATTTCCGAATTATTTTTTAAATAGTTTAAGAATTCTTAAAAACTCTTTACCAGTTTCTCTATGCAAGATCACAAGCAATATGACAACCAATAATCATTTGCTAAAGTGATATAAAAAGTTTTAAATATACATTATGTTTTATGAATGTTGCACGTGATTTTAAAGACTGTTTCTTTTAACTGAATACTGTCTTGGCTTTTATGTCATGATAATAATTTAGGCATATGTAGTTATATGGAAAAGTAGATCCATACCTTAATCTAATGTGAAATAATAATGTAGATTTGTACAACCACATTGTCATCTGATGTATGTATATGTCACAAAGCGTGTGGTCGCTAGGATCTGTCAGTTGTAAAGCAGTAACGAAAGAGAGCAGTTGTAATTGGTGCAAAAACTGTGTGGCTGTAGCTCTTATTGTAAAACTGGCTTGTCAGCTTCTAATGTAGTTCACGATACCAACAGGGTCATTCATTGTATAGCATCACATACTGTAAAAAGGAGAAGATTGTGTAGTGATGTAAACCTAGGTAAGTTGTTATTCCATGCATTAAAGATCTAGGATATGATTATGTATGCTATTGTGTTAGTTGCTGTATCATACCATTTTTGGTCCCATCTTTTCCGAAGATGGAAACAGAGAATTAGCGAAACAGGTAATTTGTATGAGACGATGATTTTATCGATCATAGCAGCTGAAAAGTTATTCAGTTTTAGCAACCTACAGGATCACCCGTCACTGATTTTTTTCCATCGTATTCATCCTTTGCATTATCACATGTCTTCCTACGATGCTTATCTCATCCACTGTGATAGATCGCCAGGGGAAGTTGGGTGGAGTAGGTAGACATAACTGTTGTGTCGATTGCTGAAACTTACTTAACGGTTAAGTTGCAAGAACGCTTCTCTTTAAGATTCCTGCTCTGATTTCCGTTCAGCTTATTTTTAAGTTAGTATAAACACTACTTAGATTGCGTTTGGTCGTTGATTCAGAGTCTGCAATGTTCCCTAAGAGATGAATGCTTTTTCTGCAGGTGGGACACTGCCAGTGCGTCGTCTGCCTCACACTGGACCCGGTCGGCGCTTCGCTATCTTCAGGGGTCGCATCGTCGGGGGATACGACGCCAAAAGTGGTGAGCTTCCATCTCCTTAGGCACTCCCTCATGCGACAACGAAGCGTTGTTGTATCCGTCTAGCGAAGCGCAGGAGGTACGTTATACAGGACAGTGTATCCGACTACGTAACTGCGATCAGTTACATAGCAAAAAACCGAAGTTGCCGATTGCCGATTCAATTTTGTCACTAGAATGTCATCTGCTGGCAACCATATACTAGGAGGCTCGCTCATAAAAAAAAACTTTTATTCTACATGTTTGAAAGTTTTCCAGTCTGTAGATACATCGTTAAGGAACAATATTTTCATTTCTCCACATAATTTCCTTCCCTCTCAACTGCCTTACTCCATCTTGGAACCAGCCCATGTATACCCGCACGGTTAAATTCGGGACCAACCTGTTGGAGTCCGATTTCATCACGTAACCTGCTTGCCCACCGACTAACTGTACAGCGATCGACAGCGGTATCTCCGTACACCTGTTTCAACCTCTTGTGGATGTTTCCCACTGTCTCGTTTTCACAGCACAGGAATTCTGTGACAGCACGTTGCTTCTGACGAACGTCAAGTGTCACAGCCACCTTGAAGACATGCTGTGACAGCGCAACTCACGGGAACAGGTTGAACTATGTTTTGAAAACAAGCAGGAAGGATGTATCTTCACACTGTAAAACTTTCACACATGCTGAATGAAAGCTGTATTTTTACAAAAATAGTGTGCATTTCTTTTGAAGTGACCCTCGTAACTGCAAAACACTGGTCAGCATCTAGTGACAGAATCTAAGCTACACACCTGTGTCATACATGGGCTGTTAAATGTAGGAGGGTTTTTCGGCAAGTAATAAAATACATTTTCTTTCCGAAAGCAGATATGTTTTATTCAGAGTTCGATTGCACCATATTATTCCCCAGTCATTGGCTACAAACTTCCATTTTTCAATACAACTTTTCTTTTAATACATGGGCTGTTAAATGTAGGAGGGTTTTTCGGCAAGTAATAAAATACATTTTCTTTCCGAAAGCAGATGTGTTTTATTCAGAATTCGATTGCACCATATTATTCCCCAGTCATTGGCTACAAACTCCCATTTTTCAATACAACTTTTCTTTTAATGAGACGGTCTGTCTCCTTACTGACAGAGCCTGCTTGCCCTCTGGTACCACTTCACCGGTTGTATCTGTAGCCAAAGTCTTGCTGCATTATAAACCTCCTCATCACCTATTTACTGTTTCCCGTGGAGTCGCTCCTTCATTGGGCAAAACAGATGGAAGTCGGACGGTGCACGGTCCATGCTGTAGGGTAGTTGAAGAACGGACGAGTGGAGATTTTTGAGCTCCTCTCGAGTGCACAGACTTTCGCGAGGCCTTGAGATGTCGTGGAGAAGGTGAACTTCTTCTGCGTTTTTGTGGGGGCGAACACACTGCGTAAGTTACAGCAGAGGTTGAAAATACCGCTTCAGCTGTAAATTACTTTATTTTCACACGATCGGTTTCGGACTGGTATAAGCGCATCGTCAGGTGTCGTTGCTGTGTTGCTGTGCTGCACTCATAGGCAGCACACTGCGCCTGGTACACGCGGCGCTTGGGGACCACAGCACAGCAACGATACCTGACGATGGGCTTATAACAGTCCGAAACCGATCGTGTGAAAATAAAGTAATTTACAGCTCAAGTGGTATTTTCAACCTCTGCTGTAATGCTCAGTTGCGGATGTACTGCCAACAGGGTTGTCTGCGTAAGTTACAGCTGTGTGCGACCGGCCGGCCCGCGGAAGATGGGATACATTTGCACAGCCTTGTTGCGGTAGTGACTAACGCTTAGCCCAGCAACTCACATGCTTTCATTCACTACCAGCTAGATATTCTGCAAGCAGCTATGAATATTTGCGGTGGTCTGGTTTTCTGGTAAAAGAAATTCAGTGACAGCTCTCTCCTCGGAACGCACCCCCGTTACAGACATTATTTTGAAAGCTATGATTCGCGCCGCCACCTGACCGAACTTCGTGGAACTATAGGGACTGAAGCGGCAATATTCCACGATGTCCCACAAAAAATTTTGCATTTTTTCAGTCGAAATAGGCCGAGGAAAAAAAAGCGTTACAATACATACTAAACGCGCCTCATGCTACTGACCCAAGTATTATGGGAGAATTTGCTACGCTTTAAATCTAGTTGATATACAGTATTAAGAGCGTCACCGTGAACAATATCGAATAGACATATTTCATTTTTTCTGTTGTTTACGCACAGATCGGACAGTCTCATGATCTCTTGGGTGCGATTCTATGGTGGAGTCAGAAGACTTAATGTGCGTGTGGTGTTGCGCAGCAGGCCTTCGACTATGATATTAACATGAGGAGACTTAACCACCGGTGAATAGGTCGCAAGAGTAACTGATCACATGCTGTTCAGAAATTCTTACTTATTGACGTGTTTCGGGCGCAACAGAACTGATTTCTGATGATAACGGGTGATACATGTGACTCCATACTAGGTTTTCTCTGTTTCATATTCTAATCATCAGTTTGGCTTTTGGAAAGCTAAAGGTACGAGAGAGACAATTCTGACGTTGCGGTTGATAATGGAAACGAGGCTAAAGAAAAATCAAGACACATTCATAGGATTTTTAGGCCTGGAAAAAGCGCTCGACAATGTAAAATGGTGCAACATGTCCGATATTCTGAGAAAAATAGGGGTAAGTTATAGGGGTGGGGGGGGGGGGATGGGTAAGATACAATATCTACAAGAGCGAAGGCGGAATAATAAGAGTGGACTGATAAAAAAGGGTGTAAAACAGGGACGTAGGCTTTCCCACTACTATTCCATCTGTACATCGAAGAAGCAATTATGTAAATAAAAGAAGGGTTCAAGAGTGGGATTAAATAAAATTCAAGGTGGAAGGATATCAATGATACCATTCGCTGAGTGTCTCTCGTATCCTGAGTGAAAGCGAAGATGGATTACATTATCTGCTGAATGGAATGAACGGTCTGTTGAGTACAGAATATTGATTGAGACTAAATCGAAGAAAGACGAAAGCAATGAGAAGTATCAGAAACAAGAACAGCGAGAAACCTATCATGAGGTTTGATGGTCACTGAGTAGATGATGCTACATAGGCAGCAAAATAACCAATGACGGACGGCGTAAGGAGGACATCAAAAGCAGACTAGCACTGACAAAAAGGGGATTTTTGGCCATGAGTAGTCTACTATCATCAAACATAGGCCTACATTTGTGGAAAAAAAATTCTGATGCTATTCAGAGCGTTTGGAGCATAGCATTGTATGGTAGTGAAACGTGGACTATGGGGAAACTCGAAAAAAATGGTTGAAATGGCTCTGAGCACTATTGGACGTAACATCTGAGGTCACCAGTTCCCTGTAACTTAGCACTACCTAAACCTAACTAGCCTTAGGACATGACACACATCCATGCCCAAGGCAGAATTGGAACCTGCGACCGTAGCGGTCGCGCGGTTCTAGACTGAAGGGCCTAGAACCCCTCTGCCACAGCGGCCGGCAAAATCGGAACAGAAGATGTTAAAAATTAGGTGCACTGAAAAGGTAAGGAATGACGATGTTCGCCGCAGAATCCGAGAGTAAAGGAATATATGGAAAAAACACTGACAAGGAGAAAGGACAGCATGACAGGACATCTGTTAAGAAACCAGGTAATGGCTTCCATGGTACTAGAAGGAGCAGTAGTGGGCAAGAACTGTAGAGGAAGACAGAGATTGGGATACATCCAGCAAATAATTGAGGACGTAGGTTCCAAGTTCTCCTCTGAGATGAAGAGGTTGGCACAAAAGATGAATTCGTGGCGAGGTGCATCAAACAAATGAGGAGTCCGACGACAAAAAAGTAAATAAAAATAAAAATAAATAAAAAATCAATCAATGAATAAAAAATTTTGAAAAATTTTGAACAGTTTGTTAACAGCTATTCTAGCGATATATTTAGCAGCGGCGTAAGTCTCCTCACAGTCAAGAGAGCAATAAATATAAACTAACAAAGATACATCTTAAGAGTCTTAGACATCAAAAGTGGAAAGGGTTTTTATTAAAGAGAGTACAAAACAATAAAAGCTGCCCCGCCGCCATACAGCTCAACAAATGAACGTAAATGAAGTATACGAGCTCTTTGTTCAGGCCCTTAAGACCCAAGACATGTCGACCGGTCGCCGTGTCCTCCTGTGCCACACAAGGCTGCAGTAGGGAGGGGCATGTGGTCGGCATACCGCTTCCCCGGCCGTATTGAGCACTTTCCAGTCCTTGGAGACGACACTTCACCTTCAGATAGCTCCTCAGTATCGTAAGGCAGGGCGTATGGACACGGAGGAATCCTTGGCAGTGCCGGAAATCGAAAACGAGTCTTTCGTATGTTAGCTGTGTACGTTGAAAATTCAGCTACGGAGACAGTGGCATTTATTCATCCCTTGAATAAAGCACCATGCCCTATGGGTAGGAGACTTACCCAAAAGACGTGATTTCCATTCTGTGGCTAGAAGGCGCTACACCATGTGTTTACAATAGCAGCATTTTTTCCTCTCACTACTGGATGCTCCTCCTTCCAATGAAAGAGCAGGTTTCTCCACTGACTGGAGGTTACACTATCCAACAACTTTCCATGAACGGTTACAGAAAACGATTCCTTGCAGGTTTTTATAAACATCAAAACTATCGGGAGCATAACAAGACTATCTTGGAATAGTATGACTTTTATTTGGTTGCTATGGTGCTGCATCTACAATTTCATTGCCTTGCATTACCATGTACCAAGTGATCACTGCATTTTCACATCACGCCACGGTATAGTGAGTTCGAATGAGAGAGCTAATGAAAGTGGTAGTGTTGTTCTTTCTACACTTAAAATTAGGAATAATTGTCCTCGCTTAAAATTACTTACGCGTCTGTATCAATCACACTCGGGCCAAACAAAGTTATCGACTTCACTGCTACATGCAGCAGTGAAGTAGCTGTTATTTGTGACTGGATGTTCAGATAAAAAATGTGTCGTTATTTTTCTTTCTAGATTATTTTGTAGTATAACAGTGCAAGGGCACCTGAGGAGCCATTTGTGATGTAGTATTATGTTTCAAGAACTCATCACAATCACCTAGAAGTAACAGATTGCAAACACCATGTTGTGGAATGAACGGATGTCCTACCTCAGATCTTCTTACGAAGACCTAGCAAGCAAGGATATTGTTGCCATCCTATTTTACAAATTACAGCGACAAGATAAAGGAACAAAACAACTTCTGCAATTAAGCAGGGGTGCTGCGCCTCATTTGACGCACTTTTTTTTCGCAGGTGAGTATCCGTACATGGTATCACTGCAGCTCGTGGTATCGGGTACCCGGTTCTACAACTGTGGCGGCTCCATCATCTCTGAGAGCGCCGTCCTCACCGCAGGACAGTGCGCTGTTGACACTGGATACTACATCGTAAGTATGCCTACAACAGAACGTTACGCTATATCCGCATTACGTTTTCTCCTGAGAAATTCTCTAAATGTTAAGGCTTTATGCAGATCTAATAGACACCATGTCCTGAAATTGTGGAATATTGCTTTATTCTTTAGATAAAATATGATATGTCTTACGATTTTATACAGACGGTAGTACTTTTTACGTTCTCCATTGACTTTGGAGCTAATTACAGTGTGACAGTTATTGAACGTTTTGAAATAAACTCGTCATAACGTCTGAAAGATTTGCGTTAGGGCGTTCAAACTGCGTGGATCGCAGCGGGGTATGATGGGAATTAGTATGCGCTGTATAGTTTGGTTTAGCGACGAAGCCCGCTTTCACTTGGATCGGTTCACCAATAAGCAAAATTCGAGCATTTGAGTGACTGAGAAACCTCATTACCTCATTTCCGCGATCGAGAACTCTCTTCACACTTAACGGGTGACTGTGCGGTGTGCAATGTCCAGTCACGGAATGGATAGTGGGATTTCCTTGATGTCACGGTGACAACCGAACGGTTATTAAAAGTTTTGGTACATGATTTCATCCTCCTCATCCAAAGTCACTCTGATTTCAACAAAATGTAAGCAAGACGGAGCTCGGCGCCAACGAAGCAGGAGATTGTTTAATGTCCTGGAGGAGCACTTTGGGGACAGCATCCTGTCTCTGGGATACACGGAGGCCACTGCCATGGTCCTCGATGGCTGCCATATTTTCCTCATCTGAACACATATGACTCTTTTGTGGGGCTATATTAAATACAAGGTGTAGAGCAATAACCCCAAAACCATTGATGAGCTGAAACCAGCCATTGAGGAGCTCATCGACATCATCGATGTTCCGACAATTCAGCGCGTTATGCAGAATTTCGACATTCGACTGCACCACATCATCGCCAATGATGGCAGTCGTATCGAACAGGTCACAACCTAAATCTGAATTTTTTTAGTGACGTTAACATGTTAAATAAAGTGTGTGCACGTCGTAGTTTGTAACTAATTTACGTTTCAGTTCAACAATTGTCCCATGCATCTAACGATTCAATTTTTTTATCCTTTTGAAACATAAGTTGTCTTCCAGTTTTCAGACGAATTAACAACTACGACTTGCATGCTAGATTCTGTTTGTTGGCAGTTAATTATTTTAGTAATGGAGTATTGAAAAAAATGGTTCAAATGGCTCTGAGCACTACGGGACTCAACTTCTGAGGCCATCAGTCCCCTAGAACTTAGAACTACTTAAACCTAACTAACCTAAGGACATCACACACATCCATGCCCGAGGCAGGATTCGAACCTGCGACCGTAGTGGTCTCGCGGTTCCAGACTGCAGCGCCTAGAACCGCACGGTCACCGCGGCCGGCGATGGAGTATTGAAACGAAGAGTTAAATAACAAAAAAGGGAAACACGTAAAAAGGAGACAAAGCCAACATGCTGCGATTAAGCGTACAATTACCAAATATATGTAAGTAATATGCAGCCTACCTACACAAAGTAACATAAACACTACGTTGACAGGCTGTGGCCGGAGAGCTCGACATGAGTGTTGACGAGGGCAGCGAGCAGGATATCCGAGTCTCAGAGCAGATCGCGCATCCCGACTACCCCGGGTGAGTACGCTACAAGAGAACTGTCTCTAAAACGTCGATGATAAAATTACGTTATTTTCATATTCTACGAATCATTGATTGTGAAACTGTCATTTGATACTTCACTGGGAAAGCCTGAAGAATTACCTTTTTATACATTTGTTCAGACAAATCAGTGCATTAATAGCCACTTCATCATTTTAGAGTCACTCCAGTGAAATGCACTGATGTCCAAAGTTAAAGCAACAAACCGCTCTTTCCCCGTCCTATGTTTAAGTCACGATGTAATCATACCAATTGCCAAAGGATGACCTTATGACGACGGTAGATGACATTCTGGTCAACGGTCAACTTCGCCAGCAATAAAGTCAGGGCACTTATGAAACGGGTTAGTATTTATCGGGTAGTCCCATATCCACAATCGCTGTATATACAGTCAGTGATAGTGCCGTATGGCACAGAGAAGATGCCTGCAAGGCTATCAGCAGTGGAGAGCCATAGGAAGAAAGGACGCAGGACAGTCGAAAACTGATGTGGCCCGATGGATTAATGTGGGTCGTTGCGTTGTTTCTGGAATGTGTCAACAGTTTATAGAGACCGGAACTGCATCCCAAAGACTAGCGCATGGACGGTCTCGTATGACATCAGAAAGAGAGGACTGTTATTTGGCTGTAAGGGCGCCCTAGTGCTGTACAGCAACTAGCATCCGACCTCTCAGAATCTACTGGATGTCTTGTACTGAGTCAAAGGGTGCAAAGGAGGCTACGGCAAAGTGGCCCTTATTGTCGGAGACTTAGTATAAGTGTATCTATGACGCATCTTCTCAGAAGAGAACGGCTAGAGTTGAGTCGGCAATATGCCACCCGGGCGGTCGAACAGTGGACCAGTGTTCTTTTCACAGGTGAGTCCTGATTTGGTCTCGACGGATTCGCATCTGGAGGTTACGTGCAGAACGATTTCGGGACCAAGTGGAGAGAGATCAATACCTAGCAGGGTCCCTAATGGCACGGGCAGGGATTATGTTGACCACTCGCACAGCTCTTCATGAAATTGTACAGGTGAATCGGTCAGGTTTAAATACTATCAGGTATCGTGACGAGATCTTGGGATCTCATGTGCAGCCGATTCGAGGTGCTGTGGCCTCAGACTTTGTATTGATGGTCAATAATGCTTTACCTCATAGAGCACGGCTGATTGATGTTTTCTTGGAAATGAAAGATATTGCCTTCATGGAGTGGCCTGCTCTCTCTTCCGATTTGAATCCCATAGAGCACGTCTTCGATTCATAGTCGAAACGGTTGTACTTCGGCAGCATCCACCAACCACCCCCCTAGACTTGCGAGCAGCCCTGCAGGAAGAATCGGACCTATTGCGTCAACATGAGATTGATGTCGTCGTTCACAGCATTTCCTGTCGTTGTCAGGCCTGTGTTGCTGCCAGAGATGGTCTCACCCCATACTGTGTACATTAACCAGTTAGCGGCATGTGTATGCAAATGCTTTAAGTTGGAAAATACGAAGAAGCTTTAATAAGTTTCCTTTAATTTACGTCTATGGTCACAATCTTTTCTGTTTAACAGATTACCGGTTTCGGTCTTTAATGACCATCATCAGATCTCGGTACTGATTTGCTGCTTCAGTTTACAGAGCCTTTTGACTCTGTCGTAAGACAGACATGACACTAGTTTCACAAGCAGCGACGTAAATTAAAGGAAACTTATTACATATACGGGTCACTGTGTTTTTTCGCGACGATGTCGCAGCTTGTGAGACTAGTGCCATGTCTGGCTTACGACAGAGTCAAAGGGCTCTGTAAACTGCAGCAGCAAATCAGTACCGAGATCTGATGTTGGCCATTAAAGACCGAAACCGGTAATCTGTTAAACAGAAAATATTGTGACCATAGACATAAATTAAAGGAAACTTATTACATATACGGGTCACTGTGTTTTTTCGCGACGATTTCGCAGCTTGTGAAACGAAGAACATTTTTGTCTATCGTTATGCATGGAGGAGTTGTTTACGTTCTGTATTCCTTTATTTCTATATCAAATTCTTGTCGAGTTTCCAGCCGGATCAAACTGTCATCTGAACACAATATTTCAGCGGTCCACCTGGCTGCCATCATCAGTTGAGAAAAGCTACGCTGCTCTCGCCGATAACTGCTTTCACTCGCAAATGACTGCACCTTTATGTGCATCGGAAGTAAAATAGCGCATGCGCTAACTACAGTGCACGCGCTCAATTATTCCTGCTGCCCCCTGGCGCAAAAAGAGTAGCAGCGCCTCCGGTGGTGAATATTGTTAAAAACGATATATCGTTACAAATGATTATTCACAGCCGGCCGATTCAGATGCCGTTGTTTTTTCATATCTGATAAAATAGGATTCCATGTTTTACTTAACGGGTATCCATTATCACGATTAAAGATATTATCTCCTAGTCTGATTTCAACAGATTTATTTAAAATACAATCCCAGTACCACGAAGCATTTCCAACTACTTGCGAATCATTGTATAGCATCCTGTGTCCCTCTGAAAGGCAATGCTCAGCCACTGCAGATTTATCTGGTTGTAATACTCGCGTATGGTGATGATGTTCAATACACCTGTCGTTGACGGTACGAATAGTTTGGCCAATGCAAAATTTTCTGCACTCACACGGTATTTTCTAAACGCCGGACTTCCTCAAACCTAAATCATTTTTAACAGAGCCAAGATGTGCTCGAATCTTAACTGGCGGATGAAAAACACGTCTGATCTCATATTTCCTCATTTCTTTATTTCTACTTTACTATCATCTGTTTATACTGTTTCGTGGCAAAATAAACGCAACCTTGCAAAATTTCTGTTTGTTGCTTTAATTCTGGACACCAGTGGTTATTGTTCCAGTTAGAATAACGATATCATGCGTCAATGTGTTGGAAACGTAAAGGATGAAGGTCACTACTTTTCTATCGACATTAGAAGGACCAACACTGTCAATCTCACATGTTCGTTTCAACACAAATATTTGTTCGTGACACTTACACGGATAAAGCAGTGTTCGACGAAATCACTGCTGAAGTTGATGTAACCAGGAAACAATTATTTCTATTTTAGCGGTACCGAGGTAGCTGAACACGACATCGCTGTCTTCAAGTTGGAATCCCCACTGACCCTAAACGACTACGTCCAAATCATCGGCTTGCCCAGCGCCGATTCAATCCCTGAATGTATGTGAAATAATAACCGTTATTCTAGGAACTATGCTGTTCTGATCATAGTTTAGAGTATTTAAAACAGTAATATGTATGTAGCTGGGAGGTTAAAGTGAAGGATTATCCCTAGAGAAGAATTTGTAATGAAGTACGCAGTTGTCATTTCACTTACGTAAAGACTCCCATTAATATGATCTAGGTACACGAATTACTGACTGTATGCTGTAGCCGTTACGATTTACTTTTCCGTTTTTTTGCAGCTGGATCTGAAGCGGTCGTTACTGGCTGGGGTAAAACGTATACCGACGACACTCCTGATATTCTGCAGACTCTCGACGTCAGCATAGTTTCCTACAGAAAATGCAAAGCAGACATAGACAATCTGGATATCGGAGAACAATTTCCGCCCGATAATCCGCTTACGGAAACTATGGTCTGTACAGGTCCTGTCTATGATGAAATCTCCGTCTGCGATGTAAGTAACCAGTTGCCGTTTTTCTTCTCATTTGGTCCACAGTACGTCATCCTTATTCTAATTTTGTAATGCCAGTCCAACGATTCTACGATTACTTTCCTTCATTATACATTCATCTACTGACCACGAATGTGGTTAGGCCTGTATTGCCATTCGCTTCAGAACATAGGAATTATTTTAATCGTGACCCTATATGATGTCAGATGTTTGTGCCTAAAAAATTTCCTAAGCTCAATTTTTCTAGAAATATTGAAATTTTTCATCTGCTCTCTTCATCTCTTGGTTCCGTGTGCTCAGGGTGACCCCGGTAGTCCACTGGTGCAGAACAACGAGGTGATCGGCGTGGTGTCCTGGGGAATAGACCCGTGTGGATACCAAGGCGCTCCATCTGTCTACACAAGAGTGTCTGCTCACATAGACTTCATCAACCAAAATCTCTGAAGGGGCACTTTGGGTGTGTAAAGCGACTTGCTTGCTGTGAGGCATGTACCTTTAATAAATTGCCACCCACAAGCTGAAATTCAGTTGAACTCTACTTTTCAGCGTAGGAACTACTATGGAACATGAGACAATTGTAATAAAATTACCATTCTTGAACTGCTCTTCATTTTTTTGCTGCATTTTTAAATTTCCTACAGATACCCAAAGATTGTGCAACATAAGACATAACTCGCACTTAGAGAAACTTCTATATTCAAGTTTTCTTTTTAGCAGTATGATTCGCATCCTTAGATATTTTGAATCGTATTTGTTGAATCTGAGACAGACAAGTTAAAAATTTTCTGGTCGTGCCTCTTCTCTAACACTAAACGCATGAATGTTGGAGAAAAGAAATTGGTGTCCGTTTAGCATAAAGAAGAACAGATGAATACAAGAACTACTGCAATTATGACTATCAAAATCTAGGAGCAGGCATTTCCTAACTTGAATGCAAGAGACTATTGTTAATTCTTTATTACAGGTATAGCAGGGACAGTAATTTTTAAACAGTTCATAAGCAGCATATGCACTCTCGCCGAAACGATGAAACCGGTCATTCCATATTTGGAAACACTTAACAACAGGAAACACATCACAGCATAAGTATAGAGTAAGACTTAAATAACACTACAGAGTTTAGTTACAATGAATGACCTATCCTCAAGCATGAGAATATCTACATTTCTAAACAGCCATAACTGGCAGCTAGCAAATGCTACACCAAATAATAACTCGCTAATGAACGTGAAGATAGATTTAATACAATGTTAGTGTGGTGGCAAAAGCGGTGATGAGATTGTTGTTAAAAAAAAAGAAAAAAAGAAGAAGGAAAGAAAAGAAAGGAAAGACCTCGAACTTCGTTGGTGCACAATTTATTTGGTCTGATTGCGAAATTTTGCCAGAAGGTGCTTTGGGGAGGTATATCATTTTGTATCAGTACTGACTGCGCTTGGTATCGCCGCTACTATCATCTTCAAACGAACAGCGATGTAGAGGTGAAAGCAAAACTTTGCATACAGCAGCGCAAATGGAATAAAACTAATTGCACTACAATCAATAGTAAGCTCTTCTCTGGTGGAAAGAGCATCTAATGGATATAACTGTGTTCTTACTGGACATGTTTTTACAAAGTGGATTAAGCTTTAGAGTTATTTGAAATGCTATCATTGTGATTTAACTGCTCAGTTGCCGCAGTGTCCGATATAACTCACGCTTATGACTGTGCTTGTATCCTACCTTCAGTGCCGCGAAGGTGGTTATGAAGTTATTGTTAACCAGTACCAAGGCATCCAAAGGAAGTGGAGTACAGAGGCCAAAGCCCCGTCAGACCGTAAGGCTATACATGTTGTGAGGTGGCAGAAGTCATGGGATAATGATATGCACATATACAGAAGCCGGTAGTAACGCGTGCACACGGTATGAAAGAGCAGTCCACTGGCGTAGCTGTCGTTTGTACTCGAGTCATTCACGTGAGAAGATATCCTACTTGATAATACCCACAACACGAGAATTAATAGAATTTGAAATTGGAGTGGTACTTGGATCTAGACGCAAGGGACATTAAGTTTCGATAATCGTTAGGGAATTCAAAGTTCCGAGGTCCACAGTGTCAAGAGTACGCCGAGAATACCTAATTTCAGATATTACCTCTCACCACGGACAACGAAGTGGCGACTGCTTTCACTTAATGACCGAGAGCTGCGGCATTTTCGTACAGTTGTCAGTGCTAAGAGAGAGGTAACGCTGCCTTAAATAACCGCAGAAATCAGTGTGGGACATAGAACGAACGTCTCCGTTAGGACAGTGAGGCGAAGTTTAGCTCTAGTGGGCTACGGCATCGTATGGCCGACGCGAGTGTCTTTGCTAACAGCACGACGCAGCCCGCGGTGCATCTCCTGGGCTCGCGACCATACCGGTTGCAAACTCGACGACTGGAAAATCGTTCACTGTCAAATAAGTCCCGATTCCAGTTGGTAACAGCCGATGGTACAGATCGAATGCGGGGCAGACTCCACGAAATTGTAGACCCAAGTTTCAATTAGACACTGTGCACAATGGTGTGAGCTGGTTTCACGTGGCATGGACTGGGTCCTCTGGTCAAATTGTGCCAATCATTGACTGCAAATGGTTATGTTCGGGTACTTGGCAACCATCTGCAGTCATTCATAGACTTTATGTTTCCAAATATTATGGATGCCAATGCGCCATTTCAATTAGAAATTTATATTTGAACCAAAGAGCAAGAGTAAGAATAGGAGGTGTGATGAGTGAAGAAATTGAACTGGGAAGAGGTGTAAGACAAGGTTGTTGTTTATTATCAGCACAGTTCAATATATATCTAGAGAAAATTATTAATGAATGTTTTGAATGAAGGAGAGGAGTTTGTATAGGGCATCTGAGAGTGGTGCGTATAAGATTTGCAGACGACATGGTTCAGATGGCAGAGTGTGCAACAGACATGGAACAAATGTTTGATGATCTAAACACGAAATTAGAAGGATATAGAATGAAGATTAACAAAAACAAAACGAAAAACATGGTCATTGGAGGAAAGGGGAGAAAATGCCGTATGAAAGTAGGGGGAGAGGAAATAGAGCAAGTGAATAGCTTCAATTACTTGGGAACTGTAATGATGGATGATATGTATTGCTCAACAGAAATTGGGAAAAGAAGTGCAATGACAAAAGATGAATTCAAGAGGCAACAGAAATTACTTAGTGGACCACTAAACAAAGATCTGAGGGAAAGACTTGCAGAATACCATACTACTAATGCGCCATTTCAACGGCCATAATTTTTCGTGAGTGATTTGAAGAATACTCTGGACAAGTCAAGCGAATGATCTGGGCACCCAGATCGCTTGGCATGAATCCAATTGAACATTTGTTCAAGCAATACTTTCGCAGATGTGGACGGCTATAGAGGCAGCTCATTATTTCTGCAACGAAATTCATTCGACTTTTTGAGCGAATGTCATGTCGAGCCACTGCACTACGCCAGGCAAAAGGAGGTCCGACACCGTTAGAAAAGATGGGGCATGAGGCCATGTGAACGGTAAAGAATTCTGTCGAATTATCTACCGCGATCTGTCCAACGGTCATGGACTCCGGCGTTAGACCACTCTCATTCAAAGAGTTGCCAATGGGCAGCGTCTCTATCTTGCTGCCAAATAACTTACTAATGATCACCTTGCAATTGGGGATAGTGTCACTTTTTGCAACATATCCAGATAGGCCAACCATGTTATAGCAGTTCCAGCGAAAAAAAAATCTGGTGTGTGCACCTGACGTTCGGACACAATGCAGAAAAAGTTTAATTTTGGGAACCTCTTTCTTTCTGTGCCGGCTGAAGAGGATGGTATGACCGCAAATACGAATATTACCGCTATTTACTTTCCCACTTACATAAATAGTTGCCTCATCACTGAACATCACAAAGTCAAGAAAGTCGTCTTCCCACTGCACCACTAGTTATGACATACATTAGAGTCATCTGGTGTTATAGGATGTGCCAACTATAGCCGGTATAGACACTTGTGTAAACGCTTTCTTAAAAGCTTCCTTTCTGTCACCTTTGGCAAATGAATTCAAGATCTACATTCCTAACAGACTTCCTGGGAATACGAAAGTAATGTTACGGACTTGTTACGACTTCTGCACCACTTGTTAGCAGCAGACACAGTGGGTGCTCCAAAGACTGAGACAGCGTGGAGTTGTACAATTATTTATTGGACTTTGTTTACAATTTCTCCCTCGTCGTCGCTGCCCAGCCCTGCGGATCCCTCCGCCTGGCTGCTGCTGTGTAGATTCTCCGACAATGCACGCAACGCGCGCCGCTGATCGCACTCGGGAGCCTCAGGCCACCAGTGCTCCGCTGTAGTCAGGATGCCCTGTGGTTGAGATGAACTCGTCGCCGTGAGGTCAGCTGCCGACGCCTGCTGCACCGACTGCAGGGGAGGCCGTCAGTCGCGATGTCCGTGAGGTCCCGTCATGGGCAGACCACGCGCTTGGGGCCGGGTTGCCGTGAAGTCCGGGCGTCAGTCCCCGGCAGCGCCTGTGACCGAGACCGCGCTGCGGCCGGTCCTGCTGGAAGTTCTCGCTGTAGTTAGTCAGTCATGGTGCCGACCGAACTCGGGCCGTCCCCCAGAGCTGAAGCTGACATCTGGCGGCGAACGGATGACTCCTGCGAGCTGGAACAGACTTCCGGAATCGTCACCTACGAAGATGGGACATTCGGACACGGACCACGTCTGTCCTCAGATCCGAACTGCTTCCTAATGGCTTCTGTCTGCTGTTGCCTGCGCTCCACTATTTATATCCGGCTGTAGGACGTTTCTTACCCTCGGTGGTAGCTTTTTTTTTTATTACTCTCGCGGTATATTGCATCCTAACTTAGCGTGCTGGCCTCACATTCCCTTACTCAGCACTCCCCAGGCCTCGCTCGGCACTCGGTCTCTGTGTGTCCTTGGTTCAGTCTGTTGGTAGATTGCTGCTGTCAGCAAGGCTACCTGTGCGTGCTTACTTCACAACACCTCGATCACCGGCGTGCCCCTGTTTGCAATTAAATTTAAACGTAATACACCCTGAACTCATATTAAAAATTGACTTTTATCAAAGTGCAGACCAAAAATTGTGTACACTCTGTGGAGATGTCAATTTGCTTACCTGGCACTGCAAGCAGCAAAACACACAAGCCCTCCTCGCTCAAGCACTTACCTAACTGTGACCTAGAACCATCACTCTACAACGCTTTTAGCTGATCCTATTGCCATTAATAGCTGGACACCCTGTACAACAGATTAGTTTGGTCCCGATTTATGTTGTGTGGTGCGCGTTAGTTTACATTTCCGTACAGGTCCATAATGCAACAATATACTTCAGTACAGCCTTGCCACACACCTCGTTTCATGAGAGCTGTTATAGGTGAAAATTTGTCATCTTACATATCCACCACGAAATTTCTGTGCTAACGTGTTTTACATATCTTCGTCTGTCCTTAATATTTTTTCTTCTTCTGCTTCCTCGAATGCAAGCTTCTATGTACTTGTTTGCTTTGTTACACGCCCTATTAATCTGGCGTTTTATTTGTAGTGGTCTTCCATATGCTTTCATTGTTTGTTCTATCTGATATACCTTCATATTACACTTTATCACTAAGTTTAATTTTTAGCATATTCCTATAATGCCACAGTAAAAATTCTTCAAATTTCATCTTGTAAGATTTTGTAAACTAGATACATAGCAAAAGGAATTGTTCCCAAATTTTCAGATTGGTGGAGGTCCTTTAGTGAATGAAGTTATGTTCCTGCAGATATTTATTCTTCTGTATACACTGCTCAGAGAGAGAGAGAGAGAGAGAGAGAGAGAGAGAGAGAGAGAGAGAGAGGATTTATCACATTTTTTTTAACTACACAATAAAATCGACCTCCTACGTAAGTGAATAATTAGCATCACTGCACTCATTCCTGAAGGATCTGTTTTCGATACCCGGTCCTTCTCTGAGTTTTCTTGGGTAGAGAGGTCTGGAAACCTGTAGTCGAAAAAGAGAGATGTCTTGCAATCATGTAAAAAACCTTCATTCCAACTGTGAATTGTTTGTCGCATGAAGTATTAAGTCTGCTAAGGTCAATGACCACAATTGTTCCCTCAAAAAGTAACGCTTCTGTGGAAATTTGAATTTGTAATTAATGTAGCTACTCCCCATATGAACATTCCTAAAATGATTTTAAAGCCCTGATGCTGAAAGAGAAATGATCTTCGGCGGTCTAAAATGTTTTTGTGAGCTGTGTGCGTGTGTACGAGGGAAGCTAGTTATCTTCAAAGCAGGTGCGTGTTATCTTATCCTCTCTCAAGGATGCAGTGCCTCGGAACTAGTGGCTGTGACGACACATTACAAAGTGTGTTACAATAGAAATGTGGAATTAACTCAAGAGACAGAAAATTTCTTGGTGTCAAATGATGTGGTCATTGACTAATTCCATCGAATTCTTTGTTTAAACATTGGATTTCGTTATGGTTTGTATATACAAATAACGGTTAAAAAACTTGTTTCAACCGGTTATTTTAAATTACAAAAAACACTGTTAGAACCTTGCCTGTTTCCTTTCTCCCGGAGAAAAACAAGTTTCTCGTATTCCTGTCTGTTTCCTGGTGTTCGTGAAAAACCGTCGTTTCCTGGGAAAGTGCTTAGGTAATCCCTGATCTAGCGCACGATATAAGAAGTGTCTATTGACCCAGCAGGAACGTGGCTTCGAGTGCTCTAAGTTGATGTTGTGCCGTCGAGGACGAGTCACATTACGGGAGAGGGGGACAGTTATCATTTGTGAGTTGAGAGAGATGTGTTGGAAACAGAATGTCTACACTCCAGACATTCTGTTTGACATATCTATGAATACGTTCTGTTTCTCATATCCATGGATACGTGTTTTGCTTCTAATATTACAGAATATGTGATCCTTCTCAGAACTGTTCGTAAGGTATAAAAAGCAGAGAATCCAGTTTGGAGATGTCAATCCTCCTTAATCTCGGAAGCTGTAAACATCTGTTTTGAGCTCCTGGGAAATATCTGAAAAAAGGGCTTACAGCGTTTTCCATACTAGGAAGAAACTGAGAGTCGGAAATTAGAGAAGCAGAAAAGTATCATATTATCATGGAAACTATTAGTCAATCATTCTGTTTGTCATGTCTACAGAGGGGTCCAAAAAATGCATCCACTGTTTCAAAGTCCATAACTGGCAAAGTAATTGACGGAGATGTCTCATCTTTGGTAGCGTAATAGTTTGTAGTTCCGGCAATCGCCACACAAGCGTTGTATTGCGTTGTTTTGTTTTGTCAGATGACAGTCGCCAGATAGTCAGTGTTTTTTCTTAGTTGCACCTAGTTACTCGAGTAAACATGGTTGGTGCAAGGCTTACATGCGTTGAAAGGAAGTAGGAAGTCAGTTTTGAAGTGGTATTTTAAGTGAGAAAACATTAATGAGGTTCAACGGCAATGGCGAAATGAGTATCAAACAGATCCACGATTCGTCGCATTGGAGACAAATTTGAAGCCGAAGGCTGTGTTACAGATGTACACAAACAACGATCTGCACGACCTGTAACAGTAACAAGTCCAGCTAACTCCCGTCTTATGTTACAACAATTCACTCGCTCACCACAGACGTCTGTGAGGCAACGTGCCAGTGAAACTGGAGTGAGTCACTCAAGTGTTCGGCGAATTTTGAAGACAGCAAAGTAGAAGTGCTACATCCCACGACTGCTACACGCAATGAACGAGGACGACCCACATCGTATAACGGAGTACTGTGAATGGTTTACTAACATGAAGAAACAACGATGAAGAGTTTGCAGAGATGATTGTGTGGTCTGATGAGGCACAGTTCAAATCAATCGTACAGTACAT
The DNA here is from genome assembly GCF_023897955.1 of Schistocerca gregaria. Taxonomy (NCBI): domain Eukaryota; kingdom Metazoa; phylum Arthropoda; class Insecta; order Orthoptera; family Acrididae; genus Schistocerca; species Schistocerca gregaria. The sequence goes on along the minus strand of NC_064921.1, from coordinate 100,893,344 downwards.
CGCCACAATTGCATATACTGGGCCGCCGAAAATCCGAACGTGCATGTAGACACAGCCGTGAATTTGCCAGGAGTAAATGTGTGGTGTGGGCTGTCTTACCGAGACTTGATTGGGCCATTCTTCTTTGACGGCACAGTTACCGGTGAGGTGTACCTTCAGAATCTTCAGACATCCATTTTACCTGCCATCCGAGACTTGTATGGAGACGGAAGATTCTACTTTCAAGAAGTTGGTGCCCAAGCCCACTACCAAAATCATGTTAGAGCGTATCTCGACGAAAATCTACCAGGATGATGGTTAGGCCGTAGAGGTGCTGTGGAATATCCACAACGTTCTGCAGACGTAACTCCTCTGGACTTTTACCTGTGGGGAACACTAAAGGACGTCGTTTATCGACAAAAGCGACGCACATTGGATGAACTTCGAGAATCCATCGTACAGTCATGTGCAAATATCCAACTGAACACATTGTAGTCAGAAGTTCGTGCTGCGCTTCGGCGGCATCTGTTTGTGAGTGGATGTTAATGGTGACCATTTAGAACACCTACAGAAATAGCTTTAAGTTGGACTTTAAGCTACACTTTCACCAAAAATAAGACAACTCCGTCAATTAGTTTGCAAGTTATATACTTTTAAACAGTGGATACATTTTTTTGGACCCCTCTGTATGTATAGATGTTATTTTTATCATTTAATGTTACAAAGTCTGAAGTGTGGTACTGAAATTGCGGAGGTTTTTTCATGTGCAGTGCATACAGTCTCCCATTTTGGCAAATCAGTAATCTAGGAGGAGACCCTCTGCACAATATTCTGCAGTACATAAAATGCCAATTCTCACCTCGCAGAAGCCATTCTTGCTTTATCCTTGTAGCTGTGAACATCTGCTTTTTGAACTTCTGGAGCAGCTGGGAAAAATCTGCAAAGAAGAAAGAGAAAAGTTTTTTTTTCCTGCAGCAATTGGAGGTCAGAAATTCGAGAAGTAAAAAATGTAAATATTCTTCCTTTTGTTTTTATGTTTACTATCATTCAAACATTCTTTTCTGCTAGTCCATGAATATATGTTTTTCTCATTTAATGTTACCTGATCAAGCAGCGAAGACAATCGGCGGGCCTGATCGAGGAAACAAATAATCTGCAAGAAGCAGTGGCAAAATAAGAGGAAAACCGTCGCCTCTGGTGGGCTGAACTTTCATCTACTAAACTGATATTATTATTAGCAAATTCTCCAAATAAGTGGAAGACGTTAAACAAATAACGTAGCTCAACTTTAGGTTCTTCTATTTGTTCTAACAGGCTTTCATTCGTTCGGAGAACGCTTCTTTACGTTCTTATGTCCGCTTTTATCTGTCCTGTTTTTGTTTTGATTGCTCTGATGTTATTTCCCATTCGTTTTCTCTGTGTCTGAATGTGTCCCTTTCTAAAATGTCGCTTAGTGTTAAGTCTGCGTTTTTGAGGTCCATTCGAATTACATTCAGCCAAGATGTTGAGTTACCGGTCTCGGCAACTGACATCCGGCACGGAGAGCAGTGTGCTGACCACATGCCCCTCCATATCCGGAATTGATGAAGCCTAAGGGCTGAGGATGACACGGCGGCCAGTGGTCGGTACTGTTGAGCTTTCATGGCCTGTAAGTGCGGAGTTAAGTTTTTCTTTTTTTTTTTAAATCTTGAGTTCTTTAGCGAATTTAAATAGTTTGCTATCCTGTTTCGTTAATCACCTTTCTGGTACTCTCCTGAGATGACCAAAGACTTTTATTCGCCTTTTCTTAGTGTCAGTTTCGAGTTTTGAAAACTTCCTGTTGTTTTGATTGATTATAGCCTATAACCATCTCTGTTAATCTTGCTGCTAAAATTTACCTTGTGGTCTTTATCTCTTCCTTCTTGATTTCTTCAAGATAGTGCTTTCTGTTACGTGTCAGTGTTTCGCTTATGTAGAGGAATGCTGAATCTATGACTGTACTGTAGTTTCGAAATTTTTGCCTGTCTTGATGTGAATTTTTGTTGTAGACGTTTTGAGTCCAACGTAATGCTTTTTCGTCTATTTAGAGTGGCGTTTGCTGCGACATTTTCTCAAGGCCTGACGGTTCGAAGCATTCTCTTCGGTATTTGAGGTACGCCACCCTGTTAATTTTACCGTGTTTTGTTTTCAGGCTCGTCATTCCTGTTTTTGAACGTACGCATTCACTTTTCTCGAATGACATTTGTAACCCTACTCTTTCTGTATATTCCTTCAAGCTGTTTGATGGAAGTCTCCGCGATTGTCGCCACGTCCTCCGCAAATGCGAGGTATCGCACGTGGAGGACGTTTTGGGATAGCCCAGTATGATTGGGTTCCAAAAGCCACATCTCTTGAATTCTTTCTTCTTCCATAACATTGTCAACGACAACGTTGAACAGAGCGCGGGAGAGTCGATTTCCTTGCCTCATATTTGTTTGAATGTCATTGGGGTCTGAGAATTCTCCCATAAATATTGCTGTAGATTCCATGCCAGATAAAGGTTTTCTATGAGTTCTCGTACTTTGGGACCTAGAAACTGGAACACTTAGGGCATCTCTTTGAAGTCGTAAGACTATTCGAAACCCACAAATGTGCATACTCTAGGTTTTTGATTGAGGGTTCGGGTTTTAAGTATGGTTCTGAGGTTAAAAGTTTGTTCTGGGCACGACCTGTAGTGTTTGATTTCTGCTTGATATTCTGCTAGTTTGGGTTCTAATTGCTTTTGTAATTTAGTCAAGAAACAAGTTGATAGAATATTACAGATGACCGTTAAGAGGGAGATATGTTTGTTGCTTTTTTATATAGTAGATAAACTGAAGTCTTCAAGTCATCCGTAATATTTCGGTTTGGCAAATGTTTCGTGTTACTTGTGTAATTTCATTGATTGAGTTCGGGCCTAAGTTTCTCAAAACCTCAGTTACATTTCGTTCTCCTCTGATGCTTTGTTGTTTTCAAGTTTCTTCATGTGTAAATACACATCTTTTTATGTTGGTAGTGACGAACTTTCAGTGGCTATATCACGATATATATTTTTCTGGAATTTCTCTTTGGATTACAGGCAGTTTGAAGGACGTGAAAAATATCCTGCTGGTTCTTGACAGTTTTCTTTATTTGTCAAAGCTAGTTTACTATCTCTCGAAAGCACAGGTTCTGTAGTGTATAGGCCCTGATTTGGCTCGCAAGTCTCTTGCAAAAGACTTGTGGGTTGCAATTTTTTAAGTTGTTATTACTTGATTCCAGTTGGTCATTGACATATTTTCGTTTCTTTGGTCTTAAAATCTTGAGTGATTGTTTGTGAACTTCAAGGAATCTCTTCTGTGTTTCTGTGCAACTGGAATTTGGAGATTCCTTCTCTCTTTAATCTACTGTGTTTTTACGTGTCTGATTAGTTGTGCTACATTGCCACATGATCAATCTGCAATTGTCCTGAACGACTTATGGGTGAGTACCATGTACTTTGTTTATGGTCTTTTTCCGAAGTGGGGCTAGCATCATTTTAGGTTTCATTGTTGCCATAACTCGACACGTCGTGTGTCATTCTTACTGGTAAACTTGTGTGCGGGATAGTGCATGGACTTTAATAAAGGCGTAGTTTTTTATTGCGTTTGATTTTTAATATTGTGGATTGTTGATGGGTTTCACATTTTTTAGTGAAGCCAAACCTTTTTTAGATAAGGTTAGGTTCAGTGTTCGCTCCACAGACCCAAAAACGACATAATTTTCTTGGGTTTCGAACCAGTCAGAAAGTATAATGCAAGAAACATAAAACATTTGAATATAATAATCACTACCCTGATCATTTGTCAGAACATTGTCAAAATATGTCAACACATTACAGTAAACTGGGACTGCTAATATTTTCAGAATTGACACGCTGTCAGAATGACACATAGATATGAACTTTTAATAAGTGTGTCACCCACAAAATACCTAGTCGTGACTGTCAGAACTGAAATCTAACAGACATTTTTATTTCAGCTTGTCTAACAGTCCATGTTAAGATATTCATCTACAGAATAGTAGTAGTCACCTACCAAAAACTTTTTCAAACTCTGTTCGAACGGTATTTTCTCTGAAATTTAGTTTTTACTGGTTGCTGGCAATTTATTGACAATGTTGGGCCCTGAACATTGGACCTCTTTTTGGACCGAGGCCAGTGACTTTCTTTACATAGGTTGTTTTTATTCCTAATATCGATAATATGTTTGTCTACAACGAAGGCCATGCCAAGCAGTGCTGCTCCTTTACTAGTTTTCTTGTTTCTATCTGTTTTTAAGATTCTGCAATTACCAGAGTCCATCGTTTCTGAATATGTAAAGCGTGGTTCTCGTAGGGCGAGAAACTGGATTTTCCGCATGGTGAGTTCTGTAGTGAGATTCTATAGTTTACCCGGTCGATTGAGTCTCTGAATGTTGAAACCCCCAATATTGTAAATGCCTGTTTTTATTGTTATTATTATTATTGTTGATATCAGTTGGCAATCTTGATATCTTCATGCCGAGTCCGCATTTAGAAGACGAATCTGTACTGGTGTTATAGATAATAAGGCACTGATTAAGGCCCCAGATGGTTATTGGACGTCTGTCTCCCCATTTTCGAGAGTCGAAATTAACGAACCGATTAATGCATCGCTAGTCTGCAACTACCTGTTGTCAAAGGAAGGTGAGGAAGAACCGATGTTCCTCAATAGAGGCAATTTACATCTGCCGCTGTCTAATGGTGAAAGCAGGGAATTGTACTCAATCAATGAAACTTTCCACGCTCGTGATTCTGGCTGGACATTGCAGTAAATAATTCAAATGCGAGGTAATTTGTTTACATGTTCACTTGTTGACTACGGCAACAACTTGCGATCGCTGCGATAACCAGTGGAAACTTCTCGGCATGGGAACTTCGATTGATGACTTCTGTTTAAAAAAAGACGCTGTCTGGAAAAGTAGACATCAAAATCTGTGTCTTTTAGGAACACAGCCGTACACTAACTGGAAGAAAAGTCTTTTGTGGATCAAATGACTAGAAAAAAATGACATAACATTGCTAACTGCAGAAAAACTCTGATGTGTGCCTAGCAGGAAATAGATTTTCGAGGCAAAGACATAACTCTAATTTACTGCCACACGACGGAAAATTGTGTGATGGGAATATTTACTCCCTACTGAAGTTTCAAATTGACGGCGCCGATGCAGTTTAATTGTTAATCTTAAAATTGGTCTTAAAGACGTATACGAGGTGCAACAATAATATAATGAGATTGATGTGAAAAAAAGTTGCTTAACGTATTAGTCAAGTTCAGTGTTGTCTGCTTCAAAGTAGTTCCCTTCTGATTGCACACACTCTTTCCAGCCCTTCTGCCATTGCTGGTAACATTTCCGGAACCCATCTTCTGTAATATCTTCTGTAAAGACCGTCGTCACAGGTTTTTGGAAATCTTTTGTTGTTTGAAAATTGTCCCTTGACCTCCGTTTTGACTCTCGGAAATAGAAAATAGTCGCACGGAGCGATATCTGGTGATTAAGGTGGCTTTGGTAGTATTTAAACTTGTTTTGAGGTTAAAAATTGCTGTACTGACAGAGCAGTATGGGATGTCGCATTATCGTGATGCAGAATCCAATTACCAGCAACGAAGTCTATCTAAAATTTCTTTTTAGAAAAATTAATTAACTGTTTGTCCAGGAGGCACACACTCTTTATGAACAATTGCCTTGGAATCATAGAAGCACACAAGCATGCATTTCACTTTTGGCTTTGACATGTGAGCTTTCTTTGATCCCTTTGAGCACCATTGCGAACTCTGTTGTTTTGTCTCTGGATCGTACTGAGAAAACCAACCAGTGATAACACGGCTCAACAATTCTTGATTGATATCCATTTGTTCTAACAGATCGGCTGCCACATCTTTCCATGTTTCTCGCTGTTGTGGTGTGAGATTTTTGGAGACCATTTTTGCACAAATATTTCTCATACCAAGATCTTCAGTTACTATTATACGAACCGTTTCTCGATTAATGTTCAGTTCTTCTGCAATAATTTTCACGGATAATATTCGATCAGATCGTACGAGTTCACGCGCGCAGGCCAAGTTGACATCCGTCTGTGAGGCTGATGGTCGTTCACTGTGATCTTTATCTTCAACTTCCGTTCTGCCTTCACTAAAAATTTTATGCCTACGAAAGACATGAGCTCTTGACATAACGTCCTTTCCAAAAGCCTTCTGAAGCTTACCGTAACTTGTCGCGTTTTTATCCAATTTAAAGCAAAAAAGAAATGACATGCCATTGCGCAATATTATGTGGTTCCATTTCCGTGACGAGAGATAGAAACACGTGTTAACTTATTGCAGCACAACTCATGACTTGCATCGATGTGCCGCTTGTACTTGAAGCAGCTTATAGACCAAGGTCAAAGATATTGTGCCTACACAAACCTGCAGGATTGCCACATGTTGCAAAGAAAATCAGTCTCATTACTTTATTGTCACACCTCGTATATCATGAGCGCTGGTATTCGGAACCACATGGTAGAAACATGTAGTGATACTATAAAAGAGAAAATTGCCCACAGAATGAAACTTTGTAAGTTCTTCGCTGTTCTTGCTGATGAAGCGACGGACTCTGGAAGAGCAGTGCAAGTATCTTTGTGTGCTCAGTATGTAGATTTAGAATTAAATATTACTCCTGAAGACTTCCTAATCTTTAGACCTGCTACAGTCCTAACAGGGTATGGGTTAGGGACGTTAATGGGTGTATATTGTGAATTTTTAGTACGTCAGAGGTAGCATGGATTATAAGCCCTCAACGGTCATTTACGATACTCATTAACTTTCATTGGATAGGAATACCCAATGGCTGTTTGTATACACTGCAGTGCCCACCTCTACACATAGTCTTTGCTGATTCATGCTGTCTGTTGGCTGTCTTCAATTCAAAAATTTTTTAAAGGGGATTCAAAATTCGAAGAATAAGTCGAAGTAACAATTACAGTACCAAGTGTTTACAACGAAATAACTACAGAATAATCCTGCTAGCAACCTAAAGTAATGTTACAAATGAATTAATGCCCTACGTTTCTTGCACCACGTATGAAACTATCTCCGCTGTATGTTTCAAAGCTAGCAAATTTTAATTAAATAACTTCAGAGCATCGTTCCAAGGATATGTGAGAACTACAGTAACAAATACATACAGGCGTCCATGCAATTTTATCAACATTTGCTAGGACCATCGTCTGAACCAAAAGAATTTTCGGTTTGAAAATAAAATCACCTTAAAGCAGTAGAACAAATTAAATGAGCAGAGAATACTTTTGCGGCATTACAGACGCGCAGCTCTAAATTTTTCACAATATTTCAACACTGCTTCAAATTCTGGTCATACTCTCAAATTAAACGGCAACGCCAGTAAGAACGTTATCGATTTCCAGTTTATCGTGAGGAAGTAGCGAATCAATACTCTGGCTCAGGTGGTCGAGCAGCAGCTGGGGTATAGCCTCCCATTCTTGCACCAGTGTCAGTCGGAGCTCCTGAAGAATCGTAGGGGTTTGAAGACATCCAGCGGTACGTCGACCGAGAGCATGCCAGACGTGCTCGATTGGGTTTAGGTCTGGAGAACAGACAGGCCACGGCATTCGCCTGATATCTCCTGTTTCGAGGTACACCTCCATGATGGCAGCTCGGTGGGGCCGTGCGTTATCATGCATCAGGAGGAAGGTGTTACTCACTGCACCCCTGAAAAGGCGGACATACTGGTGCAAAATGACGTCCGATACACCTGACCTGCTACAGTTCCTCTGTCAAAGATATGCTGGGGTGTACGTGCACCAATCATAATCCCACCCCACACCATCAAACCACGACCACCATAGAGGTCCTTTTCAATTACATTAAGGGGTTGGTATCTTGTTCCTGATGCACGCCAGATGAAAACCCGACGAGAATCACTGTTCGGACTATACCTGGATTCGCCCGTGAACATAACCTGGGACCACTGTTCCAATGACCATGTACTGTGTTGTTGACAACAGGCTTTACGTGCTCTCCTGTGACCAGAGGTCAGTGGAATGCACCTTGCAGGTCTCCGGGCGAATAAACACGTCTGTTCAGCCGTCTGTAGACTGTGTGTCTGGAGACAACTGTTCCAGTCACTGCGGTAAGATCCCGTGCAAGGCTACTTGGAGTACTTTGTGGCCGTCTTCGGGCACTGATGGTGAGATATCGGTCTTCTTGTTGTGTTGTACAGTGTGGACGTCCCGTACTGTAGCGCCTGGACACGTTTCCTGTCTGCTGGAATCGTTGCTACAATCGTGAGATCACACTTTGTAGCACATGGAGGTCCCGTGCTACGACCTGCTGTGTTTGACCAGTCTCCAATCGCCCTAATATTCTACCCCTAATAACGTCATCAAAGTGTATTCTTTGAGCCATTTTCAACATGCAGTCGCCATTAGCATGTCTGAAAACGTCTGCACACTTTCTTGCTGCACCGTACCCTGACATGCACCAACACACCTCTACGTATGTGGACTGCTGCCAGCGCCACCGTGCGACGACCGCAGGTCAGATGCACCGCATTATCATACCCCGAGGTGATTTGAACCCGTAAACCGCCCACCAGAGCGTTGTTTCAACATGTATCAGCATTATACTTAATTTATGAGCATGAGTCTATATTTATTGACGTGTGTATTGTAAATTTGTATATTTCTGACTCGGGAATATGTATAGCATGTACCACCTCAAATGTAACAACGCTCACGGCCGTTAAACCTTGCATGTAAGGGAATCCCGATTTGCATCCTCATAGTGGCGTTATTAGCGCCACTGTTATGCAGCCAGTGCTAAACTGGAATCGACATTACCTTTCAGATTCAGAAACTTTCATTTATGTCACACAACTCCTTCTCGCTGTTCTCTCTCTCTCTCTCTCTCTCTATTTTTTTTCCTTCAGTGTATTTCATTCCATGTCGCTCAGTAACACTCATCCACACCCAGACCACACTAGTCTCAAAGCCCGTGTGACAGAAGCATTAGCTTCCATACAGCAACACTGTAGTTTGTATATACACGAATGGGATTTCTTTACCTTTCGTTTAATTCTACTAGTTGCAGCACGGCTCTTGCTCTTTCGGGCATTAAAATTTCAGTTACAAAGAAAAGGTAGGAAAAGCCGTTGTTCTACACTCCTGGAAATGGAAAAAAGAACACATTGACATCGGTGTGTCAGACCCACCATACTTGCTCCGGACACTGCGAGAAGGCTGTAAAGGCACTGATCACACGCATGGCACAGCGGACACACCAGGAACCGCGGTGTTGGCCGTCGAATGGCGCTAGCTGCGCAACATTTGTGCACCGCCGCCGTCAGTGTCAGCCACTTTTCCGTGGCATACGGAGATCCATCGCAGTCTTTAACACTGGTAGCATGCCGCGACAGCGTGGACGCGAACCGTATTTGCAGTTGACGGACTTTGAGCGAGAGCGTATAGTGGGCATGCGGGAGGCCGGGTGGACGTACCGCCGAATTGCTCAACACGTGGGGCGTGAGGTCTCCACAGTACATCGATGTTGTCGCCAGTGGTCGGCGGAAGGTGCACGTGCCCGTCGACATGGGACCGCACCGCAGCGACGCACGGATGCACGCCAAGACCGTAGGATCCTACGCAGTGCCGTAGGGGACCGCACCGCCACTTCCTAGCAAATTAGGGACACTGTTGCTCCTGGGGTATCGGCGAGGACCATTCGCAACCGTCTCCATGAAGCTGGGCTACGGTCCCGCACACCGTTAGGCCGTCTTCCGCTCACCCCCCAACATCGTGCAGCCCGCCTCCAGTGGTGTCGCGACAGGCGTGAATGGAGGGACGAATGGAGACGTGTCGTCTTCAGCGATGAGAGTCGCTTCTGCCTTGGTGCCAATGATGGTCGTATGCGTGTTTGACGCCGTGCAGGTGAGCGCCACAATCAGGACTGCATACGACCGAGGCACACATGGCCAACACCCGGCATCGTGGTGTGGGGAGCGATCTCCTACGCTGGCCGTACACCTCTGGTGATCGTCGAGGGGACACTGAATAGTGCACGGTACATCCAAACCGTCATCGAACCCATCGTTCTACCATTGCGAGACCGGCAAGGGAACTTGCTGTTCCAACAGGACAATGCACGTCCGCATGTATCCCGTGCCGACCAACGTGCTCTAGAAGGTGTAAGTCAACTACCCAGGCCAGCAAGATCTCCGGATCTGTCCCCCATTGAGCATGTTTGGGACTGGATGAAGCGTCGTCTCACGCGGTCTGCACGTCCAGCACGAACGCTGGTCCAACTGAGGCGCCAGGTGGAAATGGCATGGCAAGCCGTTCCACAGGACTACATCCAGCATCTCTACGATAGTCTCCATGGGAGAATAGCAGCCTGCATTGCTGCGAAAGGTGTCTATACACTGTACTAGTGCCGACATTGTGCATGCTCTGTTGCCTGTGTCTATGTGCCTGTGGTTCTGTCAGTGTGATCATGTGATGTATATGACCCCAGGAATGTGTCAATAAAGTTTCCCCTTCCTATGACAATGAATTCACGGTGTTCTTATTTCAATTTCCAGGAGTGTAAATTCGTCGTCATTCTCCCCAGTGATGTTCGAGGCTACAAGACTCAATAAATATATTTCTCGGAATATTCGTCCTGATTAAAAAATTTGAGACGTTTGCTTTTTTTCGCTAAGTTGCCTTCGTCAGAGAGCTGCGATTTCAGTGTCAACACTGCAAAGAAACTGATACTATGTTTGGCTGCTAGTAACTTGTACACACATGTCCGAAGCTGTGGGCTTACTGCAATTCCATTTTCCCACATTTCCATCAGTTCCAGTTGGTCAGTTAATAAAAAGATGTTCAAATGTGTGTGAAGCCTTATGGGACTTAACTACGAAGGTCATCAGTCCCTAAGCTTACACACTACTTAACCTAAATTATCCTAAGGACAAACACATACACCCAAGCCTGAGGGAGAACTCGAACCTCTGCCGAAACCAGCCGCACAGTCCATGACTGCAGCGTCCAGACCGATCGGCTAATCCCGCGTGTTACAATATTTCTACGGAATACAAAATGATATTTCCTGGGGTCGGCTTCTACCAGTTTTTCCATTCGTCTGTAAAGAATTCGCGTTAGTATTTTGCAGCCGTGACTTATTAAACTGATAGTTCGGTTATTTTCACATCTGTCAACACCTGCTTCCCTTAGGATTGGAATTATTATATTCTTCTAGAAGTCTGAGGGTATTTCGCATATCTCATATATCTTGCTCAAAAGATGGTAGAGTTTTGTCAGGACTGGCTCTCCCAAGGCCGCCAGTAGTTCTAATGGAATGTTGTCTATTCCCGGGGCCTTATTTCGACTCAGGTTTTCAGTGCTCTGTCAAACTCTTCACACAACATGATATCTTCCATTTCATCTTCATATACATCCTCTTCCATTTCCATAATATTGTCCTCAAGTACATCGCCCTTGTATAGACCCTCTATATACTCCTTCCACCTTTCTGCTTTCCCTTCTTTGCTTAGAACTGGGTTTCCATCTGAGCTCTTGATATCGATAAAAGGGGTTTTTCTTTTCTCCAAAGGTCTCTTTAATTTTCCTGTAGGTAGTATCTATCTTACCCCTAGTGAGATAAGCCTCTACATTCTTACATTTATCCTCTAGCAATCCCTGCCTAGCCATTTTACACTTCCTGTCGATCTCATATTTGAGACGTTTGTATTCCTTTTTGCCTGCTTCATTTACTGCATTTTTATATTTTCTCCTTTCATCAATTAAATTCAATATTTCTTCTGTTACCCAAGGATTTCTACTAGCCCTCGTCTTTTTACCTACTTCACCCTCTGCTGCCTTCACTATTTCATCCCTCAAAGCTACCCATTGTTCTACTACTGTATTTCTTTCTCCCATTCCTGCCATTTGTTCCCTTACGCTATCCCTGTAAGTCTGCACAACCTCTGGTTTAGTCAGTTTATCGAGGACCCATCTAATTCCCACCTTTTTGCAGTTTCTTCAGTTTTAATCTACAGGTCATAACCAATAGATTGTGGTCAGCGTCAACAACTGGCCCTGGAAATGTCTTACAACTTAAAACCTGGTTCCTAAATCTCTGTCTTACCATTATATAATCTATCTGATACCTTTTAGTATCTCCAGGGTTCTTCCATGTATACAACCTTCTTTTATGATTCTATAACCAAGTGTTAGCTATGATTAAGTTATGCTCTGTGCAAAATTCTACCAGGCGGCTTCCTCTTTCATTTCTTTGCCCCAATCCATATTCACCTACTACGTTTCCTTCGCTCCCTTTTCCTACTACCGATCTCCAGTCACCCATTACTATTAAATTTTCGTCTCCCTTCACTATCTATAATTTCTTTTATTTCATCATACATTTCACAATTTCTTCGTCATCTGCAGAGCTAGTTGGCATATAAACTTGTACTACTGCAGTAGGTGTGGGCTTCGTGTCTATCTTGGCCACAATAATGCGTGCACTATGCCGTTCATAGTAGCTTACTCGCATTCCTATTTTTCTATTCATTATTAAACCTACTCCTGCATTACCCGTATTTGACATTGTATTTATAACCCTGAATACCCCTGACCAAAAGTCTTGTTCCTCCTGCCACCGAACTTCACTAATCACCACTATATCTAACTTTAACCTATCCATTTCCCTTTTTAAATTTCATAACATACCTGCCCGATTAAGGGATATGACATTGCACGCTCCGATCCGTAGAACGCCAGTTTTCGTTCTCCTGATAACGATGTCCTCTTGAGTAGTCCCCTCCCGGAGATCCGAATGGGGAACTATTTTACCTCCGGAATATTTTACCCAAGAGGACGCCATCATCATTAACCATAAAGTAAAGCTGCATGCAGTTGGGAAAAATTACAGCTGTAGTTTCCCCTTGCTTTCAACTGTTCGCAGTACCAGCGCCGCAAGGCCGTTTTGGTTAGTGTTATAAGGCAAGATAAGTCAATCATCCAGACTGTTGCTCCTGCAACTACTGTAAAGGCTGCTGCCCCTCTTCAGGAACCACACGTTTGTCTGGCCTCTCAACAGATACCCCTCCGTTGTGGTTGTACCTACGCTACGGCTATCTGTATCGCTGAGGCACGCATGCCTCCCCACCAACGGCAAGGTCCATGGTTCATGGGGAATCTGATTCCAGTTAGTGCTTCGCCACCTTTCTCGACCCTGGATGCAGTAAAAATATTTATGATAGGTGAACAATTCTGTATGCAACCCATACATAAAAATCGAGATCACAACGTTGTTTGGTAATTTTCCGACAGTCAGCGCTAGTCGCAAACAAAGAGCTGCCGCACCGATGGATCGGCCGTTCCACAGAAGGTGGCAGCTGTTTCATAAAATTGCCTCCCCAGTCACCAGATCTCACTCCGTGTGACTTGTTGGGGGCACATTAAAGATCTGATGCATGTACCGCCTCTACCACGTGATGTAGCAGAGCTCCGGGGGAGAATACGGAATACGGCAAATGACTGCCTTAGTCGACGATGCCATGCTGAGACGGGTATGTCAAGAATTCGATTACCGTACTGAAGTCTGCGGGGTTACTCATGGTCCACGTATGGAATGCTTGTAAAAAAAAAAAAAATAAAAAAAAGGAGTGCTTCTCTTCAAAATGCAATATGTATGACATCTGAACAATATTTACTTCTTGCGCTACAAATACTTGAATGTGTTCCCGGACTTCATGTACATCTAACGCACTAGCTATAAAATTAGAGCATGTTTAAGACGTACAACTTCTCCTTACGTCTGCTGGCTCTGGTCGCCTGCGAGACGAGAGGTTTTGCTGCGTTGTGAGGGAGCACTTAATGTTTGTTTACCCCATGCGTCTGGCAGTACTGCTTGGAAGACGCCTCAGTGGCCAACATCGTCAATGTGCAGACAAGGTCATCTGCAGAGTGGACCACAAGAGACGCCGTCCCCACTGTGTATCTTCACAACACAGGCTTAATTATAAATATTCTAATGTGTGTGAATTCTTAAGAGACCAAGCTGCTGAGATTATCGGTCCCTAGACTTATACACTGCTTGAAATAAGTTAACGCTAAGAACAAAACACACACTCACGCCCGAGGGAGGACCCGAAGCTCTGGCGGGAGGGGACGCACACTTAATTACATTTATCCTATACAAGTGGTAATGGTAACACCCAACAAAATACCTGCGGTAATTCTTAAATACACCGAAGAGCCATAGAAACTGGTATACCTGTAGGACCCCCGCGATCACACAGAAGTGGCATGGACTCGACTAATGTCTGAAGTAATGGTGGAGGAAACTGACACCACGAACGCTGCAGGGCTGTCCATAAAACCGTAAGAGTAAGAGGGGTGGAGATCTCTTCTGAACAGCATGTTGCATGGCATCCCAGATATGCTCAATAGTGTTCACGTCTGTGGAGTTTGGTGGCCAGCGAAAGTGTTCAGACTCATAAGAGTGTTCCTGGAGCCACTCTGTAGCAATTCTGAATGTGTGGGATGTCGCATTGTCCTGCTGGAATTTACCAAGTCAGTCTGCATGCACAATGGAAATGAATGAATGCAGGTGATCAGACAGTATGCTTATGCACGTGTCAACTGTCAGACTCGTATCAAGACGTATCTGGACTCCCATATCACTCCAACTGCACACGCTCCACACCATTACAGGGCCTCCACCAGCTTGAATATTCCGCTGCTGACTTGCAGGGATTCATAAGGTTGTCTAAATACCCTTACACGTCCATCCGCTCGATACCATTTGAAACGATACTCGTCCGACCACGCAACATGTTTCCAGTCATTAACAGTCCAATTCCGGAACTGACGGGCACAGGCGAGGCGTAAAGCTTTGTATCGTGCAGTCATCAAGAATACACGAGTGGGCTTTTGGTTCAGAAAGCCCCTATCGATGATGTCTCGTTCAATGTCACGATAATTGTTGATGACCCATCACTGAAACCTGCAGCAATTTGCGGAAGGGTTGCTCATCCCTCACGCTGAACGATTGCCTTCAGTCGTCATTGCTCACTTTCTTGCAGGATCTTTTTCCGGCTTCAGCGGCGTCGTAGATTTGGTGTTTTACGGAATGCACTTGTGAAATGGCCGTAAGGGAAAATCTCCTCTTCATCGCTACCTCGGAGATGTTATGTCCCATCGCTCTTGCTCCGACGTAACACTAGGTTCAAACACACTTAAACCTTGATAATCTGCCATTATAGCAGCAGTAACCGATCTAAGAACTGCGCCAGACAGTTGTGGTCTTATATAGACGTTGCCGACTGCAGTGCCTTATCCCACCTTTTTACATATCTCTGTATTTTAGTAGAATGGCTGTACAAGTTTCTTTGGCGTTTCAGTATATGAAATGAGGGCTGTTAGTGTAATTAGTATACATCTACTTACTATAAATTAGCGATTTCTTCTGTGTGAAAGATTTTAACATATGATGCGGTGATCAAAAAATGCAACGGACTGTGACTCTTTTACAGGTGTGAATCAGAGTCTGATGCACTGACATGTAACCAAGGGATCAGTGTGGCACTTGTGTCTTTCCGCCATCAAGGCAGAAAAAGCGGAAACTTTAAATACGGCCACATTATTACCAAACGCGTCTAAATAAGACAAAAGTTTTCTTGGCTGCCGAAGAAAAAGCAGCAGCCGACATCCATCAGAGAATGAAGAATGTGTATGGGGCAGCATGTCTGTCAAAAACCGCCATTGTGGAAAGGTGCGTTGTGGAAAGGTACACCAAGTTCCGTACTGGTCGCGGTTCTACACAAGATATCATAATGCAGAAGTTCCGCCAACGCAAGTGGGACAGACTCGATCACCTACGCTGTAGTCCTGACCTCTCTCCAGGCGAGTATCACGTCTTGGGGTCCTAATAGACATTCTAGATTATACAGCTTTCGAACAGAATCTTTTTGATCACCTCTTGTAATACTGGCTTGTATTATTTTAATTTTCCTCCCTTCTCACGCATGTACTGTAATATTATGGTATCTCACTTAGCCAGGGCAGCCTGATTGTGATGTCATAGTGAGTCAGCGTCACTGACTCATAAATTATACCAATTCCTTGAGTCATAAACTACAGTGTGAAACCTTCCCGTTTCCTCTACATATCTTTCTTTTTACGCAACCTTCCCTTCTACAATAACCTACGAAACCTTTCCTTAGGATTTCTATCTCTTGCTTAATAATAACAACTGAAATCTTCCCTTTGAAACTTGTTCTCTTTCTCAATCTTCGCATACAAATTTAATTGCTGCTTATTAAAATGATTTTCTGATTATTTCGACGAAATATAGAATGTGTCTTCGTCGTGGCCCTCAGTCGTTATCTGCAATAACCCAAAACTTTTCCTTACCATTTTTACTGTCACTGGATTTGCCATCTGACTGTTACATTGACCTGCGACATGAATATACTTACTCTGGTTTACTATACCCAATTAACTGCAGGTGGGCTGTCATAATAAGTGGCTGTATTTATTACCAAATCTGGCGTTATTCTTTAATTAATTTGACTGAAGATACGTAATTCATACTTACACTTTTTCTTGACAACAACAAAATTTTTGCAAAGTTTTACGTTGATGGCTTTTGGGATGGATTATAATCAGTAATGCAACATTGCTGTCAAAAATTAATTATATTCTGAAAACGCTTCAAATATTTACTGTTGGTAATGAAATGATTTTACAAACGTTCAAATAGGACTTACTTTTTTCAATAATCTTACAACTAGCATGGGAAAATATACCTTCAGTTCAAATGGGACTTACTTTTTTCAATAATCTTACAACTAGCATGGGAAAACATACCTTCAGTAGTCTTGAGTTTCGAAAAGAAAATTATTCAATAATATTAGTTCCTCTTATGATAATAATTGTTAGTTGATGTCTCTGTACATACGTTTATAATCTCTTGTAAATCATAGCTGGTGGCTGGCAGGCACACCGCTCCTCTCAACCTCTCGCTTCAGACCTGCTACCAACTTGCTTCACATCTCGCTTACTACTGACTTCCTACGAAGGCTAAAGTGCGGTCTCTCCTGCCAACAACGCTTACTGCTGCAGACAATCCCTGCTACCATTACAAAATGTATCAATGCGCGGTCTTTACCGTTCGTTTCTTAAAATGTTTCCATACGCGGTCTCTTCCGCCCTTTTTACAATTATATCAATTAGCGGTCTCTCTTGCCTACAATACTTTGGTGCAGACATTCCCTGCTATCACAATTATTTCCAACATGACAAATATTAATTATACCTACTTAATCCAATTAATAACATATAAAAACCTTTCATAAATTGTACTTTGACAACAGACAGTAGAAATATACACGTCTTACAAGTGGTAAAGATGAAGGTGATGTAAACATGGACTGTGCTACATTTCTGTTGTGGAAGAAATTTCTGGACCGTAAATGACACTAGTTAGAATAAGACTAAATACAAATGGTGACCATCTTGGGTGATAAATTTTAACCATTAAGATAAGGGTGACAAACTTAGAGGGGGCTACTTTTTGATAGTGAGCCGGCTGCGGTGGCCGTGCGGTTCTAGTCGCTGCAGTCCGGAACCGCAGGACTGCTACGGTCGCAGGTTCGAATCCTGCCTCGGGCATGGATGTGTGTGATGTCCTTAGGGTAGTTAGGTTTAAGTAGTTCTAAGTTCTAGGGGACTGATGACCTCAGATGTTAAGTCCCATAGCGCTCAGAGACTTTTTTTATACTGTGTCTTAAATTATAGCCATTGATCTAATTTTGAAATCTTAACCTAAATATAGTGTGAAATCTTGCAATAATGCCTAATCCAACAGAGTAACACCGCACACCCAATTTCTGGATTTACCACCATTTATACTTCACTCTATTGGCCTAGAAAATAGAGAACTAAGGGGAGGAGACAAAAGTAGGTGCTGATCGTTGGGGAGTTATGCAAACCATCTAGGTGGCCTCTCGTCATATTAACGCCTTGCTATTATACACCTGTGACTTACAGTCTGGTGACAGAAGTGGACTTATGCAGATGGAAGCTACCATGGCAGTTCAACATGGGTGACAGGAGGGAATGAAAGTAGCGAGAAGCCTATACCAAATAATGTCTTATACCACTCACAAGATGCTATCTTTAGGTGTCCTATTCCTGCCATCATACTCGCATTATGTCAGGGATAGCCTCGGTGGTGGGATATTGGAGTGATTTCCTGACACCACGGATTGCCTGCACCTAGTTTAACCACCCGGACACTGCTGCGCCCTGAATCACATGATATTGTTCACAGAGTATTGCATTTGAGAAGACACTTTGTTAAGCTGAGGAACGCCCTGGATGCCACGAAAATTTTGCTCGATAAAAGAAATATACAAGCAAGTGTTTTGTAAACAGGCAAGTAAACATTTTACTCCTGTAATAGTTAAACTTTATACATTCAAATAGGATAAGAATTAGCTGACAAAGAATGGGTAATTTGGTAGTATGACGACCATTAAGACAATACTTAGTAAACACTAATTCCTGAATGTAAGATAGGTTATAAAATAGATGCAGGCAGTAGTACAGAGCAGACCAACAAAAATATGTACTAAGTAATCGAAAAATATAGAACGGATAGGGCCTCCTCTCTTTACAGCGTGCAACACTGACTCAAACCAGCAACATGTTGAGATACACTCCGTGGCAATTCTCGACGTGTGAGGGGTCGTATTGTCCTGCTGTAATTGCGTAAGACCGTTGGAATGCACAACGAACATGAATGGATGCATGTGGTCGGACACGATGCTTATGCATGTGTCACCTGTTAGAGCCCTATCTAGACGTGTCAGGGTACCATATCACTCCAGCTCCACACGCTCAACATCAGTACAGAGCCTCCACCAGCTTGAACAGTCCCCTGCTGACATGCAGGGTCCATGGATTCATGAGGTTGTCTCCATACCCATGTACGTCCATCTACTCGATAGAATTTGAAACGAGACTCGTCCAACCAGGCAACATGTTTCCATTCATCGACAGTCCAATGTCGGTGTTGACGATACAAGGCGAGCTGTAAAGCAGTCATCAAGGGTACACGAGTGGGCCTTCAGCTCCGAAAGCCCATATCGATGGTATTTCGTTGAATGGCTCGCACAGTGACACTTGCTGATGGCGCAGCACTGAAATCTGGCCACTCGTCTCGTATAGGGAGCCTAAGGATGCTGCGTTCTCGGAATGCCATACAATTCAAGCAAACCATTAACAGCTGTTATCACAAATAAGAAGACTGATAATACCTAACTTTGAATTTACAATGGTGTCGCAAGCGATGGGCGACATGCAAACAATCGAAGTCTTTTGCTGTGTACAAGGTCCATGTAAGCAGTTGATATGGATCACTACATACATACATACGTACATTATCTCAAATTATTATGGTCATACTGTTCAATAATATTTTGCATATAATTATTGCTTCTTATATGCCTTCACTTCGGCCTGTATTGCATTCAAACCAACATAATTACCTACATACATAGGTGTTCCATACATGCAGTCGACCTCCACGGATTTTGTACTTATAGGTATATTTGTAGATTTTGACAATGAATGAATGCAGACTTTTACAGACTGTTATAATTGACCCATTTTTACACTTTGCTCTTGTAAATAGTTTACCAAGTGATAGAATGTACCTCTAACTTACGGGTGCCAGGGAGGCAGTCTGTCCACCACAGTCATTAAAACACAATATAGCTCATGTAAAGTCACAACACTCGAGTGTTTCATATAAATGTGTGTTTCTACCGAAACCAATTCCAGCATTGTTTCGCCATACATATCTATGACCGATACCTTCCATCCAAACATCCAACAGACGTATGTGACAGGTTGTACTCAGTCGTCATCTGCTTCTCAGTGTTTTTCATCATGCTTCACAGGTAGACCCGCTCATATCACGAATACTGACTCACTGCACTCCAGTACCAACCCGTCGAGCGTTTTCAGTTTCAGTTACTACATCGAAGTTACTCCGAGATGCTAGGTCTACAATGTCGCATTTATATCTACTAGCTGTCAGATTATATGTATTGACAGACAATGGTATCCTGGTGGCTTTCAACTGAGGTTCGGGGTATTGAAAACGTTCCGACAGCTGCTGCAATGGCTGTGGTGACGATTGAGAACAGTCCAATAAATCAAGAAGATTGCCAGCGTGCTGCTGTGGTGGTGCAGACAATAATAGGTCGAACATCTGTGTTTATTTGCTAGACCGTTTTCTTAGTATCACATCAAGGGAAAATGCTGCTGGAAAATAAATAACGAAACGTAAGTATAAACACATTTATTTAGACATGAACAGCAATAGTAATAATAATATTAATAATAATAATAAAAGCACTCCGTCTTCAGACCACAAGTGGCCCACTGGGACCATCCGATCGCCGTGTCGTCCTCAGTTGAGGATGCGGATAGGAGGGTCGTGTGTTCAGCACACCACTCTCCCGGTCGTTATGATGGTTTTCTTTGACCGGAGCCGCTACTATTCGGTCGGGTAGCTCCTCAGTTGGCATGACGAGGCTGAGTGCACCACGAAAATAATAATAATAACTGGACAAATATTTTGTTTAAAGTGACAATCTTCTCATTTGTTATTCTAGCTGGAGACAGTGGCTGATCTCTCCTGCTGCTGCCAGTACTTCACGGTGGTCCCTCCACTGCGGTATGCAGACCTCTAATGACAGGGCTCAAGCAATTAGATTATTATGAAAAGAAGGGGAAGGGTGGAGACCCTGGTTCCTATTGGTCCAGTGGTTCCCTGCCTATTTACACCCTCCGGTTGGTAGGGATCGGTGTGGGGAGTGTGACCTTTGAGTGTGCCAAACACAGTTGCCTCAAGTGAGAGGGGAAGGCAGGGGCAAGCAGGTGGGCGTGTAACCTTGGAGATGAAAAGCCCAGTTGCCTCATTTGTAATGTGACACCGGGAATGAACACAAGATAAGCTCATTACCGTGCCAATTATCTCTTTGACATTCTACTTAAGTTTTCGGCAGTTTGTTGAAAGGCAACTAAGCAAAATACGTGAGTCCGAGTGAGAGTGAGTTCTGAAGGAATGACCATAGTTTTTGAGGTTTCTGTCAAGTACATTGAGCAGACAGCCATTAAAATGCCGAGGTACTCATTCACGCTAAGAACATTTTTATCTCACGTTCTTTATTGAATCACTGACACATTAGAGAAAAGTAATACCCTGTAAGTTCAGAGTGAGACATCGGAACTACATTTGTACGAAATTACTTCGTTACTTACACATCACACAGAAACTTGATTTCAGCTTGTGCGTTTGTACTCTGGAATACTTTCGGAACGTAGTTTATAGGGATATTTCTTTGTCGCAGCTACAGAACAGTCTTGCTGAAGTCCTTTTAACAGTTGCACTTTTGGAATAGCTCCGGTGTGGTGAAAAGAAATTTATTACGCCTCCTTTATCTTCTGCGTGAGTACATTTCTGCTTAGTTCGTGATCATCAGGTAATCTCTGTTCGCAGTTTCTGAACGCAAATCTGTGAATGCACATATCCATTGAACGAGTTTAAGTGCGGCGTTCACGTGAAGCCTTCTTCTACCAGGCTTCTTGCAATCAAGCAAGATGAAATTATCATTCCCGCTTGATAGATTTGGGGAAAAGTCAGCTGTAAATGAATTGGAAAACCTTTAAGGCAGCGAACCGATAATGAGAAATGAGAAACATTAGCAGTTATATTTCAGAAGTACAACGTTTCGTTCATTCCAAAAATGGATATAAATTCTTGCGTTTGTAATCTTCTTTCCTTAATTGTATTGAAACACACAAAGTTGAGATGGAGTTCTGTTAATTAAGTGAATATGACACCCGTTACAACGTTGGACGACATCGGTCACGCTGAAGATCTATGACTTCAGTAACTCTGTCACAGAGAACGTTATTGTAAAGAGAGAGCTACAGTTAAGAGGACACTCGGACAGATAACCAAATGCTGGTTGACATTTTGCAGTAAGATACTTAGTTATTAAAGTGCTACAATATTTTAGAAAGATACGATCAGGTAATAAGCGAAAAGGTAGTAAGCTTATAACATTTTGAGATGATACACATAGAAACTACAAACTTTTCCTGCTATACTTAAAATTCCAGCTGTGCTACCGGGAACTAAAAAAGAAAGAAGACTCTAGTTACGTGAGAAAAACACAAATGACAAACTGCAGACAGAATTTAAAAAATTTGTTTTGTTCTAATTTATTAAAAGGAACTGATTATTCCCAGTGCTGTATTAAGTGTTAACAAGGATTGTTTTTTTTATTTCTGCTTCTTCACAACTGCTGTTCTGTGAACTCGAGTCACAAGAGAGCGCTGACCCGTTGTTCCAAATTACTTCCTGGTTCGCCACTTTCTACTAGTTATCGATGCAGAATTAAGAGGATTGCTTTGCTTGCCCCAGTTTCTTTGTAACGTGTTTAAGCGGGCTGTAAATTATGATATTCCAATTAGCAGCGTACGTAATAAATATCTTGATCACAGCAAAAGGGACTTAGAAAACTCAACGAAAGGATCAGTGATGCTTTAAAAAAAGCTGTACATTCCTCTAGCAAAAAGCGATATAGTTGGCGTACGTTCAACGCTATCGTAGAATACTCAGCAGAACTTAAGGACAAGGTACATAAAGTAACATAACACCTTAACAACTCTGTGTACATGAATTAAAGTGAGGACGCATGTTACCAGAGGTCTCCTACTCATGCATTATAAATCGGACGTCACAAAATGTGAGCTAAGGATGACTATAGCGTAAAATGGGGCTCGCCCCGCAACATCATGCGGTTGAAGAAACGGGAAATAACAGCGTGTGTCACGCAACGAGCAGTTACGGTGCGATGTGATGTTCTTCTTTACATCATGGCCCAGAGGACAACATCTGGATGTCTTCACACGGAAAAGAATCACCTGGAACGTGGAAGTAAAAGGGCGTGTTGTGAAACAAGAGTCCAAGAGTATTCATGTCCGCCCCTCGTAGCTGAGTGGTGAGCGCGACGGAATGTCTACCTAACGACCCAGATTCGATTCTCGGCTGGGTCGGAGATTTTCTTCGCTCAGGGACTGGGTGTTGCGTTGTGATCTCCTTATCATCGTCATTTCATCCTCATCGACACGCATGTCGACGAAGTGGCGTCAACTCGAAAGACTTGCACCAGGCGAACGGCCTACCTAACGGGAGGCCCTAGACACACGGAATTTATATTTCAAGTTAATAGGAAGCATTTTGAACTTAAGTCACTGCAGCCCGAAGGAGAGGAGATGCAGCAGATGATCACTGCATTGTGCAACAAGCAAGGAAGGACTCACGACAAACGGTGGGTTCAATTGCTACTACATTTAACACGACTGTAAGTCACGCAATCTCTCGAACAGCGACTTCATGGGACTGGTCTATTTACCCGGCAACCAGTACATTGTGTCCCTTAGACATCCGCACGTCAGCGGCACAGTTCGCATTGTTACCAAGAGTATAGGGACTCGAGCAATGAGGAGTGAGGTCTCGTGTTCTTCTGGATGAGAGAAGATTCAGCCTGAGTAGTGCTTGTGAATGTTTCCTCATACGGTGAGAGATGGCACCCAGGAACATTGTGGAACATTGTGGAACATGACCGTTTAGATGGTTCCAGTTATTAAGGTGTGGGAAGACATAATGTTGCAAGCGCATAATGAGCACTAAATCGTTGAACACATTACACTCACGGATTTTGTGGCAGTATGCTTCATCCCCACGTGCATCTTTTCGTGGTTACATTCAGACCAGATTTCATTTATATGCGTGATACCACGTGATCCCATCGAACTGAGCAGGTGGAGGAACTCTTGGAACAGGAGGATACTCGTCGTTTGGACTGGGTTTCCTGTGCCCCCGACTTAAATTCCATCGAGCACGTGTGGAATCCGTTTTGGAAACGTTTCGCAGCATGTTCACGCTCACCAACTACCGTCCAGCAATTGTCAACCGTGCTGATGCAAGAAAGGAGCGCCATGCCACAAGAATGCCTTACCAATCTTATGGCTTGCGTGAGAGAACGAGCACGTTGCAGAGATTGCAGAACAAGCACTGCCGTCTGTGGTCAGTCCTTTGACTAGTTTGATGCGGCCCGCAACGAACTCTTCTCCTGCGCCAAGCTTTTCTTCTCAGAGGAGCTCTTGCAACTCACGACTTCAGTTATTTCCTTGTTGTATTCTAATCTCTTCCTCAACTGTTTTTACCCTCCACAGCCCTCTGTAATACCATGTAAGTTATTCTCTGATGTCTTAAGAGATGCCCTATCACCCCGTCTCTTCTTCCTGTCAGTGTTTTCTATACATTGCTCTCCTCTCCGATTCTGTGGAGAACGTCCTCATTCCTTGTCTTATCAGTCCACCTAATTTCCAACATTTGTCTGTAGAACTTGGTTCTTGGCCTTCTATTGATATTATTCCCTATTGGTTCTTGACAATGTAGTTATTACCCGTCTCTCCCTATAGCGTACCGCTCTTTTCCTCAGAATTTCGATTATATTGCACCAAATGACACTGTCGAACGTTTTTTCCAGATCGACAAATCCTGTGAAAGTGTCTAGATTTTTTTTTTTGTTTTGGCTTTAGCTTGGACTATCAACTGCTACGTCAGAATTTCCTCTCTGAAGCCTTGACCTTTACTAAAGTCAAAATGATCGTCATCTAACACATCGTCAAGTTTCTTTTCCATTCTTCTGTGTATCATTGTTGTCAGCAACTCAGAGTTATGAGCTTTCAAGCCGACTGCACTTGTCAGCTCTTTCCGTCTTCGGAATTACAGCATATGGATGATATTTCACCGAAAGTCAGATGGTTTGTCACCAGACTCATACCTTCTACACACCAGTTTGAATAGACGTCTTGCTGTAACTTCTCCCAACCAGTTTAGAAATTCTGACGGAATATTATCTATCCATTCTGTTTTATTTGATCTTAATTCCTGCAAAGCTCTTTTAAAATCTGATTGTAATACTAGATCCCCTGTCTCTTCTAGATAGACTCCTGTTCATTCTTCTGTCACATCATCAGATAAGTCTTCCCCATCACAGAGGCCTCTGTTGTACTTTCCATCTACCCGCTCCCTCCTCTGCATCTAACAGTGAAATTCCCACTGCACACTTGATGTTACTACCCTTGCTTTTAATGTCACCTAAGGTTGTTTTGACTTTTCTGTTTGAGGATTCAGTCCTTCCGACAGTCATTTTTTATTAGATTTCTTCATATTCTTCGTGCATCCAATTCGCCATAGGTTCCATGGAACTGTCATTTATTTAATTTCTGAGCGACTTGTATTTCTCTATTCCGGAATTCCCCTGAACATTTTTGTACTTCTTTCTTTCATCGCACAACTGACATATTTCTCCTGTTGCACATAGTTTCTTCGCAGTTACCTTCTTTGCAGCTACGTTTTCCTTTCCAACTTCTGTGATGGTCCTTTTTTACAGGTACCCATTCCTCTTCAACTGTACTGTCTACTGAGCTATTCCCTAGTGCTGTGTCTATAGCCATGGAGAACTTCAAGCGTATCTCGTCATTCCTTGGTACTCCCGTATCCCACTTCTCTGCGTATTAATTCTTCCTGGATAATCTATTAAAATTCAGCCTAGTCTTCACGACTACTGCATTGTGATCTGAGTCTATATCTGCTCCTTGGTACGCCTTACAATCTACCACCGGATTTCGGAATCTGTGTCTGACCATCATGTAGTCTAACTGAAATCTTCCGTATCACCCGACCTAATCCAAGTATACCTCCTTCTCTTGTGATTCCTGAACAGAGTACTTGAAACTTGTTACAGAACGCTATTAATCTTTCTCCTGTCTCATTCCTTGTCCTAAGCCCATATTGTCCTGTAACCTTTTCTTCTACTCCTTCCCCTAAAACTGCATTCGAGTCCTCCATGATTATTAGATTTTCATTTTGATTTACGTTCTGAATTACCCGTTCAAAATCTTCATATACTTTCCCTGTCTCTTCATCTTCAGATTGCGACGCCGTTGTATATACATGAAGCTATCGGTGTTGGTTTTCTGTCGATTCTGATGAGAAGATCCCTATCACTTAACAGTTCACAGTGACAACTTCCATGCCCTATCAAACTCTCGTTATATCATTTTCTGCTGCTGTTTATGTTACCCTATACTCATCTCACCAGAAACCCTTGTCTTCTTTCCATTTTATTTCACTGACCCCCACCTATATCTAGATTGAGCCGTTGCATTTCCCTTTTCAGATTTTCTAGCCTCCCTACCACGTATCCTTTCGTTGATTATTCGATTTTTTTTCCTAGTAACTTCCCTCTTGGCGATCCGCTTCCAGAATCAGACTGGGGGACTATTCCGGCGTCTTTTGCCAATGGAGAGAACATCAAGACACTTTATCGATTACAGACTATATGTCCTTAATGCAGTGGTTTCCTTTGCCTTCTGCGTACTGATGCCTTTGATCCTTGCTGATTCTTGCGCCTAATTCGATAGGTATAACCATCTGAAGAACAGAACTAAGTACCCGAAACTGGTAAATTTCTGTTATCGAACTGATTGCTTATTATTTCGTTATATAGATGGAATTCCAAGGCCACTCCTCAGTGGTGCAAGGAAAGCGGGTGTCAAAGCTCTAAAACCTCGACCATGGGGCAATGGGAGATTGTCATTTCGTCGGATGAGTAGTGTATCGCATTGCTTCCAATTACTGACCGAGTTCACATCCAAAGAGCGAAACTGGGCATGGGTTGGGTGATGATTTGGGTAGCTACGTTCTGGTATTCTATGGGTCCCATACTTACACTGCATCGTCGTATTACTGCCAAGGAGTATGTGCCCATTTTGGGTGATCAGGTCTAGCCCATTGTGCAATGTTTATTCCTCACTGATGACTGTATGTTCCAGGCTGACTGGGCCCCTGTTGACGAAGCTCACATCGTCTAGGACTGACTTTGTGAGTACGAGGATAAGACTGTAGAATCTCCCCTAGTCACCACAGTTACCACACCTCAGTATTATACTTTGGAGAGATGAGTGTCTAATAACCATCCACCTCCATCATAGTTTTATGAGCTTTCCACTACTTTGCAGGAAGAATGGTATGAGATTCACTTCAAACTTATACAGGACCTTTGCTTATCCATTTAGAAACAACTGGAAGCATTTTTCTCAATGCCAATGACTTTCCTGCACCCTATTAGGCATGATTATGTATTGTGTATGTGGTGTTTACATGTTTTTGTCATCCCCAGCATGTGACAATAGTATTCTAATTTTCTTCCATGTAAAGTATAGCGTCATTAAAATGTAACTTCTTTTAATGAAGCAACTTTCTATATTGTTTGTGATTTGTTTTATGATTATTGTTCCCAGGACGTAAAAACGATGGAAAGCACAACCAGAAAGCAATGTATGTACAAGAGAATAATAAACTGAATCAATTTACTAGGTCTCTGCTTATACGACCGGTAATATTTTGGGTTAGAAAAAATGAGTGCTAAACATTGGTTATTGTACGGTAGCGAGATGTAACGTAAACTGCTCTAAATAAATGTTCGCTGGAATGTGTAGAGCTTTTCATAACGAGCCACGTATGAAGGAATGCATCAATACAGGTAGTTTCAAATAGAATATACGTATTGCAAAGTATTATTTTGTCCAAACTATCGATCTCTGCGCCTCGGCCGGGCTATTGGAGAAACGAATACATAGCCTAATTTATATTAATAGCCGGTAGATGTCAGTTGTCTTCTTTTCTGCTTGGTAACCGTCATGTATTTAAATTGGCTACACCGAAGCAGAAGTCATTTTGTGTTCTCGAGGTTGCATTGTGCAATTATGTGATTACAGTGCCAAGACGTTTCAGCTTGAGGTACCAAACTGATCCTCCGAATGAGTGAAACATTTGCAGATGGTATCGACAGTTTCTAAGTACAGGACGTGTATGTAAAGGAAACAGTCCTGGCCGTCCTCGTGTTCCTGGAGAAAATGTTACACGAATTCAAACCGCTTTCCAACGTAGCACTTCAAAATCAACTCTTCATGCAAGTCGGGAGTTATAACTGCCTACCACAAGAGTTAGACGTGTTTTGAGCCGACGGTTGATTATGAAGCAGTACAAGTTACAGCTGTTACAAGCTCTGCGTCCTGGTGACAAACGCAAACATGAAGCATTTTGTAACGAGATTTTTGATGCTGTTGACAATAATGATAATGTTTGATGTGTGGGGCGCTCAACTGCACGGCCATCAGCGCTCGTACTAAGTCCGAATTCTTACACGGCCCATTTTTCCACAATCCAATCTCGACGTTGTCACAAATGATGAAGTTGAAATGACAAGGACAACACAAACACCCAGTCCCAAGCTATTGAAAGTGATAACACTTTTGTACAACGCATCATGTTCAATGATGGAGCGACTTTCCATGTTAGTGGTCAGGCAAACAAACACAATGTTCGAATTTGGCGCCTACAGAACCCCCATGCAGCCATTGAACATGTACGACATTTGGCCAAAGTCATGTGTTTTGTGCGATATCCCGATCATCTGTTTACGGCCCATTCTTCTTTGGTGGAAACACGGTTAACGGTCAGCAGTATCTAGTTATCTTACAAAACTGGTTGTTTTTAAGGCTGCACGAAGGTAACTTAAATTTCAACAAAATGGGGCGCTCCCTCACTGGAGTCGCCAAGTGCGTGAATATCTGAATGAAACTCTACCGAACCGTTGGAATGGTCATCAAGGAGCTGACGGCTTAGCATGTCTCATATGGGCTCTACAGTCATCAGATTTGACATCCGCTGATCCGATCATCTCTTAATTACTGGACACGTGCCTAAAGCCATGGGCGATAACAATATTCTGCATACCGAAAAGAAGGGGCGTAGATTAGATGTCTCAACGAACAGCTGCAGCTGCGAAATAAAAACTTTTTTACTGTATAAAGCCAATGCTTGATCTTTGATTCAGATTTCCTCATGCAGTTTACCGAAATGTTATTTTCCTGTCACATCTTTACTGTTTTCTTGAATGTCATAACTAACGTTTTTACGTTACAAAATGTATCTCTATTTAAAGCAGATAAATATGTAACTTCATCCTGTTATTATTAATGCTTACGTTAAGCCTGAATCAGCTGCATCACAATTTCATGTGTCTAATTTTTAATGTACAGTAACCTAGTTGTTTCTGCAGCTACTAGATGGCGCACGTAACAACACCATGTTTACTTGCCCACACTTTCTAAAGTCGGCAAAAAAATGGCTCTGAGCACTATGGGACTCAACTGCTGTGGTCATCAGTCCCCTAGAACTTAGAACTACTTAAACCTAACTAACCTAAGGACATCACACACATCCATGCCCGAGGCAGGATTCGAACCTGCGACCGTAGCAGTCGCAAGGTTCCGGACTGCGCGCCTAAAACCGCGAGACCACCACGGCCGGCTAAAGTGGGCAACTGAGTCTTGTTGCAACCCTTGTCCACAGTACGAGCACGCCTTAGCGGCTCGCCATCTCACAACTATTCATGACATCGCCTTTCCGGCTGAGATCTTTTTTAATATGTGACTTGTGAGTACTGCATCTTTTCGAGTCGGTACAAACTTTAATTTTATTAATGTACTACATTCCAAATGTTTTAGTACAGTTAGTCTAATTCTGAAGACGACGCTCATTGTAGAGTCGAATCCAGGTCAAATTTTGACTTAATATTTGTGACCGGGGGCTTATTTGTTACAATATAATTCTGACATGGTCAGTGAACCTTAGCAGCTATGTTCAAAGTTTTTCATCCTGTGGGATTTCGTTAAATACAACGTTTATGTGCCATCACTCCCACAGAACCTGGAAGATTTGAAGAACCGGATCCACACTGCCATAACATCAGTGACGAAGGACATGCTCGGCCAAGTATGGGAGGAATTTGAGTATCGAAGTGATATTTTTCGTATCGTTGATGGAGGAAATATTGAACATCTGTAATCTGAACTTGAGAGGTTCGTAAATATGTGTGTAAAGTTTCATATTCGTATGTCTTAATGTTTAATAAATATATGCATTCAAAATACTTATATTCTTTCTGAAACACCCTGTATACACGTTCACAAGTTTCGGAGCATATTTCTTCATGGACCGTTTTCCACTACATATAGTTTGTCTCATTTAATTTACAACGACGTATAAATACTATCTTCTGTTTTATGTCTTACTTTCGGTTTAATTTCGGCTTTATCTAATACAGAGAAAAATTTCGTTTGTTGTATTTTGCGACAGGACAGCTTGTTTTCGTTATTTCACGTACGTCCATTTGTGAAGGTACTACTATATTCCGACACTATTTCTTTTCATTTTCTTTCTTTTTTGTTTTCTTTTCAGATCAAAGATAATTGCAATAGCGCAGGTTTTGTGTTTCTTTCTATATACTGGGTGATCAAAAAGTCAGTATAAATTTGAAAAGCGAATAAATCACGGAATAAAGCAGACAGAGAGGTACTAATTGATACACATGCTTGGAATGACATGGGGTTTTATTAGAACCAAACAAATACGAAAGTTAAAAAAATGTCCGACAGATGGCGCTTCATCTGATCAGAATAGCAATTATTAGCATAATAAAGTAAGACAAAGCAAAGATGATGTTCTTCACATTTGAAATCTTGCTATTCCATTCACACCGCCGTCCGTAAGTGCAGTTGGAGTTCTTCTTTTGTGGCACATATACTTCCTTCACACAGTCAAGCAGAAAGATTGGACGCTATGAGAACTGAAAAAGTAGTAAAAGTCCTCCACACACTAAAAATAAAATTATTCTGAAAAAGTAGTAAGAGTCCTCCACACACTAAAATTAAAATTATGTCCTACTACAATTTAAAAAGAACTGCTTGAGCGATGTACCGAAAATTGTGAAAAATATAAAATTAAAATATCGGCAATCAATAATGTTATTTTGATATCGATGTATCGATATACCAGATGGAGAAGACATCACAGAAATATATCGACATTTTTGGGAAAAATATTGATATATAGATATTTTATCATCAGCTGTACTTGAAAGTTTTTCAGGCCTTCACTTGCCTTATTAACGCGACATCTTCTCAATTCGTACTCCAGTTTGGTTGTTTCCATTGCGTTATTGCAATTATTGTAGTAGTGTGTCCGACAATGATGAATGAAGTCAAACTTCATATAATCGACGCTGTAGATTCATTTGTAGATTCGGCCGTGTTCAGTACGAGTTATCTGTGGACAGAAATTAAGCCCTTTACGTAAATATGATAAGACATAGCAATCAAAATCAACTCTCTCAACTTCATGTCGATCGGCACATCTCTGTATTGTCAAATTAATACAGAAAGAAAATGTGGTTAAAAAAGTTTATTTTTACCGGCACTCCCAAACATGACATTATTTCGCTTTAACCATCAGCCGGAGTCACTTTACACAATCCAGATTACTTTACACGTTTCCCACTAAGTTCCGTCAACCGCCGCACGTGCCTGGTTTTGGAGGTTCTTAGTAAAATGGCTGCCTGGATAAGACGTAGTAAACTTTTGTGGTAGTAAAATCGCGGAAGTGTTATTCGTACGTCATCTTGCTGGTTGATACGTGCGTTTAATTGAACAGGACTATCTTTATGTATTTTACCTTGCCTAGAAACTTTCATTGCTGTATCATATTACGTTCTAGTTGTTATTCTTGTTTGTATGTCACGTGCTGCAATAAGATCTCAAGAGCTGGGAACTGTAGTCGAAAATCTTATTTTGTGAAGATATTTTACTAGCAATCTGAAAAGAACCGAGATTGTATGACTCATGCGTGGGTGGTGTAACGTTACAGAAGCTGTAAGGTACAAACAAAAGAAGAAACCAAGAAGCAAATTAAACCAAGAACTTCATTGGGCAAGTAGGCAAAGTGATATCTTGCGACGAGAGACAGGTTAAGTTCGTGAGGATGACAGCTGACTCAACACACACATATGTACGGCTTGATGTTGAAAGTCATCAGTTACCAGGACTTTGTGGTCCCACTTGATGAACTTGTGGCATTACGAAGAGGGTTCACTAAGTTCAAAGAACAACCACACCCATTTGTGTAAATAATCAGTCTGAGCTGAAGTGAAAATGTGATTAGTGGAGCCTCACGCGGCTATAGAAATAAAGAGTGAGAAATCCGCGTTCTGGACACAGCAGAAGCTTTGTTTTCAGTTTACTTCACAAAAACCTAAAACTGAAATGACTCATCAGATTCCATTTATTATTTCAATGTGTTCCGGCAAGTGAGTAAAACTAAGAAAAGTTTTACGCCACTAGAGAAGTCTGTTTTACTTCCATTTAAAATTTTCAGGTCCCTTAGACAGAGTATCATTACACACAATGTTTTTTTTTTTATATAGGACATACCATAATCCAGATTTTCATTCATTTTGTAGTTATACTTGTCTCAAAGAACCCCAATAGTATAAACAAACCCGTCTATATCAATCATACAAACAATCACACTTCATAATATCAAGTAAACACAAAAAAAAACTGTATAAAATAACCCCGGTTAACGGTACCTAACTGTAATTTGCTCACAAAGAGATGAACGTGAGCCACCTAGTTTTGGGTCGGTATAAATCCGTAGGATTCTATCGACTTTGGCTCGCCCTAGTTTTGTGCGCAACCGCTGCCAGCCTCAGAGGTAAAACATAAATCATTGTTTATGCAGTCACAGCGAAGTGAATGTTGTGCTGCGTTGTCTTGTGCTGCGAATTACACCATCTCCTTATGAGTGACGAAGCAGTTCCTGGCCTATACGGGCAGTGCCAGATACTCTTACACTTCTTTCCATATCCTATGAATGTGTTTTGATTTTCCTTTAATCTTGATTTCGTTATCAAGCGCAACGCCAGCACTGCCTCTCTGCCGCCTTTATCATTATTATTGCTAAACTGATCGTCACCTAAGACATTCACAATTTTTTTTTCCTATCTTTGTCTTCCAGTGCCCAGAGTATCTTGGATACATAACGCGTTAGGCTGTGCGCCCGATGACTGTCGCATTTATCTGCCCTTGGTGTCTTTGAAACTGTGTTCTTGATTATTTTCCGAGAATCCGTGTATATGTTCCGATCTCATAAATAGCATCAGCTTGAATAATCTGTTGGTTGTCGTTTCCACCAATGATTTTAAAAACTAAGTGGAATTTCGTATATCCCTTCTGCCTAATTTAATCTCAAAAAGTTTTCCGAAAATATTTTAAATTCTGACGAATAGTGGAGACTCTATGTCTTCCACATCGATTCCAAATTCGTCTTGTCATCAGACTATTCCTTCCATTCATACTGGTCTCCAGTGTACGCTTCTCATCCATCCACTCTCTCCTCTGTATTTAGCAGTGGAAATCCCGTGGCACTGTTTATATTGCCACCCATGCTTTTCATTTCACTCAGGATTGTTTTCACTTCTCAATTTGCTAAATCAGTCTTTCGTTTTCTTTTTATTCTTTCACACTCTCGCTGCAGATCGTATTTGTTTCATGCCATAGTGATCTACATGGATATTTTCCTGTCTTTTCTTGCATACTTTTGTACTTCTTTCATTGGTCAATCGACTCAAGAATTTCTCCTCTTATCAATGGTTTCTTCGCAGTTGTCTTTCTTATATCTACGTCTGTATGCTCAACGTCTGTTATTGCTCCTTTTAAATATGTAAACTCATCTTCAACTGAGGTGCCTACTGTCGTATTCCTTATCGCGGCATCTCTTTAGCGAACTGCAAACGCGTCTCATTATTCCTCAGTACTTCAGTAACCTACTCCCTTCCGCACTTGGTCTACCGGACGATTTTTTTAAACTTCAACTTACTCTTCATCATCACTAAATTTTCATCTGAGGCTGCAGGTGCTGTTGTGAACAACCTTAAATTCAGTATTTGATTTCAGAATCTCTGTCTGACAGTGATGTAATACAGCTGGAATGTTCCCGCATCCTCTGACCTTTACGAAGTAAATCGTAGTGCTCTTGTCATTCTCGAATAGAGTATTCGCTATTACTAGCTGAACTTTATTCAGAGCTCAATTAGTCTTCCTTGTTTCTCATCCTTACTACCACGCCCATGCTCTCCATACTGCTACAACTGCATTCCAGTTCCCTATGATTATTAGATTTTCGTCTGCCTTTACTGACTGAATTGCTCTTTTAGAATCCTCATATACTTTCTCTATCTTTTCATCTTCCGCTTGCGACGTCGTCTTATATACCTGGGCTGCTGTAGAGTCTGTTGAGAGTAACCCTATCACTATAACTCTCTCTCTCTCTCTCTCTCTCTCTCTCTCTCTCTCTCTATCTCTCTCTCTCTCTCTCTCTCTCTCTCTGCCCTACATTCGTACTCATAACGAATCCTAGTCCCGTTATAACATTTTCTTTGCTCTTAATAGAGTCTTATATTTGCCCACCAGGAATCGTTATCTTCTTTCTATTTCACTTCAATGACCTCTCTGTATCTATACTGAGCCCTTGCGTTTCGCTTTTCCGAATTTCTGGATTCCTTACCACGTTCAAACTTCTGACGTTCCACTCCCCTCATTTAAACCTTGTTGTTGTTGTTGTTGTCTTCAGTCCTGAGACTGGTTTGATGCAGCTCTCCATGCTACTCTATCCTGTGCAAGCTGCTTCATCTCCCAGTAACTACTGCAACCTACATCCTTCTGAATCTGCTTAGTGTACTCATCTCTCGGTCTCCCTCTACGATTTTTACCCTCCACGCTGCCCTACAATGCTAAATTTGTGATCCCTTGATGCCTCAAAACATGTCCTACCAACCGATCCCTTCTTCTAGTCAAGTTGTGCCACATACTTCTCTTCTCCCCAATCCTATTCAATACCTCCTCATTAGTTACGTGATCTATCCACCTTATCTTCAGTATTCTTCTGTAGCACCACATTTCGAAAGCTTCTATTCTCTTCTTGTCCAAACTAGTTATCATCCATGTTTCACTTCCATACATGGCTACACTCCAAACAAATACTTTCAGAAACGACTTACTGATACATAAATCTATATTCGATGTTAACAAATTTCTCTTCTTCAGAAACGCTTTCCTTGCCATTGCCAGTCTACATTTTATATCCTCTCTACTTCGACCATCATCAGTTATTTTACTTCCTAAATAGCAAAACTCCTTTACTACTTGAATTGTCTCATTTCCTAATCTAATTCCCTCAGCATCACCCGATTTAATTTGACTACATTCCATTATCCTCGTTTTGCTTTTGTTAATGTTCATCTTATATCCTCCTTTCAAGACACTGTCCATTCCGTTCAACTGCTCTTCCAAGTCCTTTGCTGTCTCTGACAGAATTACAATGTCATCGGCGAACCTCAAAGTTTTTACTTCGTCTCCATGAATTTTAATACCTACTCCAAATTTTTCTTTTGTTTCCTTTACTGCTTGCTCAATATACAGATTGAATAACATCGGGGAGAGGCTACAACCCTGTCTCACTCCTTTCCCAACCACTGCTTCCCTTTCATGCCCCTCGACTCTTATTACTGCCATCTGGTTTCTGTACAAATTATAAATAGCCTTTCGCTTTCTGTATTTTACCCCTGCCACCTTTAGAATTTTGAAAAAGAGTATTCCAGTCAACATTGTCAAGAGCTTTCTCTAAGTCTACAAATGCTAGAAACGTAGGTTTGCCTTTTCTTAATCTTTCTTCTAAGATAAGTCGTAAGGTCAGTATTGCCTCACGTGTTCCAACATTTCGACGGAATCCAAACTGATCCTCCCCGAGGTCTGCATCTACCAGTTTTTCCATTCGTCTGTAAAGAATTCGCGTTAGTATTTTGCAGCCGTGGCTTATTAAACTGATAGTTCGGTAATTTTCACATCTGTCAACACCTGCTTTCTTTGGGATTGGAATTATTATATTCTTCTTGAAGTCTGAGGGTATTTCGCCTGTCTCATACATCTTGCTCACCAGCTGGTAGAGTTTTGTCATGACTGGCTCTCCCAAGGGCGTCAGTAGTTCTAATGGAATGTTGTCTGCTCCGGGGGCCTTGTTTCGACTCAGGTCTTTCAGTGCTCTTTCAAACTCTTCACGCAGTATCGTATCTCCCATTTCGTCTTCATCTACATCCTCTTCTATTTCCATAATATTGTCCTCAAGTACATCGCCCTTGTATAAGCCTTCTATATACTCCTTCCACCTTTCTGCCTTCCCTTCTTTGCTTAGAACTGGGCTGCCATCTGAGCTCTTGATATTCATACACGTGGTTCTCTTCTCTCCAAAGGTCTCTTTAATTTTCCTGTAGGCAGTATCTATCTTCCCCCTAGTGAGATAAGCTTCTACATCCTTACATTTGTCCTCTAGCCATCCCTGTTTAGCCATTTTGCACTTCCTGTCGATCTCATTTTTGAGACGTTTGTATTCCTTTTTGCCTGCTTCATTTACTGCATTTTTATATTTTCTCCTTTCATCAATTAAATTCAATATTTCTTCTGTTACCCAAGGATTTCTAGCAGCCCTCGTCTTTGTACCTACTTTATCCTCTGCTGCCTTCACTACTACGTCCCTCAGAGCTACCCATTCTTCTTCTACTGTATTTCTTTCCCCTATTCCTGTCAATTGTTCCCTTATGCTCTCTCTCTGAAACTCTGTACAACCTCTGGTTCTTTCAGTTTATCCAGGTCCCATCTCCTTAATTTCTCACATTTTTGCAGTTTCTTCAGTTTTAATCTACAGGTCATAACCAATAGATTGTGGTCAGAGTCCACATCTGCCCCTGGAAATGTCTTACAACTTAAAACCTGGTTCCTAAATCTCTGTCTTACCATTATATGATATATCTGATACCTTATAGTATCTCCAGGGTTCTTCCACGTATACAACCTTCTTTCATGATTCTTAAACCAAGTGTTAGCTATGATTAAGTTGTGCTCTGTGCAAAATTCTACTAGGTGGCTTCCTCTTTCATTTCTTAGCCCCAATCCATATTCACCTACTATGTTTCCTTGTCTCCGTTTTCCTACACTCGAATTCCAGTCACCCATTACTATTAAATTTTCGTCTCCCTTCACTATCTGAATAATTTCTTTTATTTCATCGTACATTTCTTCTTCATCATCTGCAGAGCTAGTTGGCATATAAACTTGTACTACTGTAGTAGGTGTGGGCTTCGTATCTATCTTGGCCACAATAATGCGTTCACTATGCTGTTTGTAGTAGCTTACCCGCATTCCTATTTTCCTATTCATTATTAAACCTACTCCTGCATTACCCCTATTTGATTTTGTTGGTATAACCCTGTAGTCACCTGACCAGAAGTCTTGTTCCTCCTGCCACCGAACCTCACTAATTCCCACTATATCTAACTTTAACCAATCCATTTCCCTTTTTAAATTTTCTAACCTACCTTCCCGATTAAGGGATCTGACATTCCACGCTCCGATCCGTAGAATGCCAGTTTTCTTTCTCCTGATAACGACATCCTCCTGAGTAGTCCCCGCCCGGAGATCCGAATGGGGGACTATTTTACCTCCGGAATATTTTACCCAAGAGGATGCCATCATCATTTAATCATACAGTAAAGCTGCATGTCCTCGGGAAAAATTACGGCTGTAGTTTCCCCTTGCTTTCAGCCGTTCGCAGTACCAGCACAGCAAGGCCGTTTTGGTTAATGTTGCAAGGCCAGATCAGTCAATCATCCAGACTGTTGCCCCTGCCACTACTGAAAAGGCTGCTGCCCCTCTTCAGGAACCACATGTTTGTCTGGCCTCTCAACAGATACCCCTCCGTTGTGGTTGCACCTACGGTACGGCCATCTGTATCGCTGAGGCACGCAAGCCTCCCCACCAACGGCAAGGTCCATGGTTCATGGGGGGAGGATTTAAACCTTACTGTGTCGATAGTCATTCCACCTCACCCTCGGCGGAAATACGAAACGCAGAATAATTCGGAATCTTTTGCCAATGGAGAGGTCATCATGGTATTTTTTTTCGACGGCAGTCCACATTTCCTGTGGATACGACTTGTGTCTTTAAAGCAGTGGTATCCGTTATTTCTACATAGTCATGTCGCTGAGCATTGCTGATTCTTACGCCTTTCTGGAGCAGTTTCCTACCCCGAGGGCAAGTGATTGCCCTGAAACCTTACGCGCTTCACCGCTCTCATTGACAAGGCCATTGACAGAACGAAGGTGCATGCTTACGTCAGCAGCCTTCGGCTGTCATTGTTGACGAATTGTATTCAAATTTTAATCAGTAGTTCTGTTTTTGCGTGCTATTCGCTACCTCCACACCATCCCATTCTTTTTTCTTTACCTAACTCCGTATCTAACCCTGCTTGTCACCACCACTTGAAGGCTCCATGGGTCTATAATTTTATTCTTTAATTTATTTATCATTATTACATGAATATAATTA
Organism: Schistocerca gregaria; assembly: GCF_023897955.1. Classification (NCBI taxonomy): domain Eukaryota; kingdom Metazoa; phylum Arthropoda; class Insecta; order Orthoptera; family Acrididae; genus Schistocerca; species Schistocerca gregaria. Next base: position 100,854,851 of record NC_064921.1, on the reverse strand, counting down.
GTAAATCTGTACAAAATGAAAATTCCGTGAAACAGAATGTTACAAAAATTTGGATGAAAGGATAACCGAAAATAACTTTGTATATTCTACTACAGGCTATTCTACTATAGGCTACTTCAGCTAAAAGAATCATTCTTCAAGAAATGGTGCAAATAGAACAGTTTTCTTATCCTCTGACATTGGCGTTTTATATCTCCAACATACCACCTAAAATACCGACAACAGACTCATGATGCATTGCTAAGGTGTCAATGAGCTCAGCCTTCCATGGATTACCCACTATCTTCTCTTCCTCACAGTTTTTAATTCAGGTCATTCTGTCTCTGATGTGATGCTCCACGGAACATCACATTGAAACTGGCTCTCCCCAACCAGAGGATATGTTCTATCCTGGGATTCTGGAGATTTTGTTTATTAGTCAAAGGCGCTAACTCTTGTCCACGAGCCTTGCCTGTGGTTAAACGAGCACTATACAATTTTGACTCATTTCGAGATTGCAGGGCTAGTCTCCCCCTGCGAGGGTAGAGCGCGGTAAATTGAAAATAGTTAACCAGTGACCTACTAGTTGTAAATGTAACGTACTGTAATTTATAGAAATTGAAACCTATACGACATAAATATTGGATAGATGTAATGGAAGCAGTAACTGAAATTGTAGGCTACATATCGTGGAAACTAAAAACATAACCTATATATTGTAAATATAGAAACGATGTAATGGTAGCAGTAACTGAATTTCTAATCTACATGTTTTATCTCTGTTATGTTAACGAAGATGTGTAAATATAACAAAAATTCTCTCAATGTATTATGAGCTATGTATGTCATTGTTTCCTTTGTGAGCTATGCTTATCATGCTTGTTTGAACGTGTGTGACAGACAGAATATTGGGTCTCTTTTCTGCATGTATATTGTTGTCTAGGTTGTATCATGAGATGCGTTTCAGAGTGTGCATATGTAAGGACTTGTCTGCGTGCAGAAAACAAAAGTACATGCTTTGTGTAAAACATTCTCTGATTTCTTGCCACCTCAGTGCAGGGTAAAACCTCAAGCTTTCGACGATTACTCCCAGTGTTCTTGTCAGGAAAAACTGAGGAAGACAATGGATATAATCGTCGAAAGCCCTTGGTTTTACCCTGAATTGACGCGACAAGAAGTCCGAGAATGCTTTCTACAGCAGTTCCTTCGCAAAGGACTTCATTCTCATACATGCTTTGCAGACAAACACGTGTGTACGCTACACAATACCTGTCGCATCAGGACGGCGGTATATCATGAGCCTTCCCCGCATTCCACCCGTTGTTGATGTTTGAAGCTCTCTGATTCACTGTTTCTTTTCTTTTATACCAGTAAAATGCTCGGCCGTTTGTGGGAAATCTAAATATGTCTATGTTGGCTTAGAAGCGATCTAATTGGTCTGTTTCCAGTGAAGTGTGAATGTTTCGTCATAAACTGCGCTTTCATTTTTACCCACAGTGTAGTTCTCTGTAAATCTCTAAATGGTCTTTGCTTTCAGAGACGTCGTGTAATAGTATCGATTTGTCGTACAAACTTTTTAGTTCTCTCTTCTAGGCGTTACTGTAATGTGCTTTCATCTTTGGAGAGCAACTTAGCCTTCATCTAATTGGGAATGTACGCATCTGAGTCGGCGGAGATGAAATTTGCACATTGCTGTGGGAGTCAAAGCGAGGTAGTTCGAAGGAGAGGCATGCATTGTATGAGATTTTGATGAGACTACTTCAGTTATTTTGCCATGGTTGTTAGTGCAACATTTGTATCACATCAGTTGCACAGTTATTTTGCAACCGTTTCGCGTGTAGAGCTAGAGATGAATTGAAACGAGATTTGTTACTCATGCACAAAATCAATATAAAGTCTTGGTTTTAGTAGGCACAAAGATGACTGCGGGATCGGATCGTAGTTATTCAATCTCATGCGTAATACACTCAATCCTGTCATCCAGATGAACGATTACTTTGCTAGAAAATTTGTATAGACAATTTGTGATTCTCGGCTTTACTAGAACTTCGATTGAAATCATGTGTATTAATATCTCATTGTGGTTTATAATACTTGTGTCATCAATTTGAGGTCAATGTGGAACATGGGTTCAGTGTAACTGCTAGTATTTCTTCTCGCCCAAGCCAAGATCACACTTTGTGTCTTGAGTCGGTAGTCGGTAAAAGAATAATTGAGTAGCTGAATAGTATGAATAGTATACAGCTCTCCAGCTTTATTAACAATAAATATCGCGCTAACTCCATGTACAGCGTGGCAGCTTTGTACTTTTGAGCCCCGTATTCGAAACGATATTTATAATTATTTTTTTTTTTTTATTCCGCTACACATATTCGTAAGAGGTTCAAAATGGTTCAAATGCCTCTGAGCACTAAACGTCTGAGGTCATCAGTCCCCTAGAAGTTAGAACTACTTAAACCTAACTAACCTAAGGACATCACACACATCCATGCCCGAGGCAGATTCGAACCTGCGAGCGTAGCGGTCGCTCGGTTCCAGACTGTAGCGCCTAGAACCGCTGGGCCACTCTGGCCGGCGATTCGTTGGAGGTTACTACGCGCACGTTTCATATCAAATTAGGGGTACAAGGGCGCTATGTTAACTGTAAAATTACAACAAGGTTTCACAGTAAGTGTTGTACGTTTATTTAATAATAGGTCGTGTGGTAGCGTTCTCGCTTCCCGCGCCCGGGTTCCCGGGCTCGATTCCCGGCAGGGTCAGGGATTTTATCTGCCTCGTGATGAATGGGTGCTGTGTGATGTCCTTAGGTTAGTTGGGTTTAAGTAGTTCTAAGTTCTAGGGGACTGATGACCATAGATGTTAAGTCCCATAGTGCTCATAGCCAACCATTTAATAATATGTGTGTGTGTATAGCATTTTCAAGAGATAAAATCTTTTTAAATTTTTATATTAAATTCGTATGTCAATCCTTACATTAATTCTTACATTTTACTCTTATGTTTATTCTTCAGTAAGATTTGTTGCCTTTCCTTGGAAGATACCAATCGTAGAAATATGCGAAAAGCAGAAACTCCGAATGCCATGAGCATCGCGCGAATGCAGGTTTACCACAGCGATATATCTGTCGTATGAATCTCACTTGGGAAAGAAATGTCGTTAACATTGTTGGATGTTTCGCTCACTGGTGAACCAAGCACATAACGCTTCATTTTTCCGAAAACTGGCGCTTGCAACTGATTGTGAATAAATATACATTACAGGAATTTCACCGAAAACAACTTCAAATAATTGTTTCATTCTTTCTTCCATTTGTGTTTTTAATTATATCGCGAGACAGACAGTTAGTAGTCGTATATGAACAACGTTGTTTGGGCATATATTGGACATGAGTAAGTAAATGAAAAACAAAAACAATAATGGGGTTTTAAATACGGGGTGCGCAATTACGAAGCCGCGCCCCTACCCACTGCGCCACCGTTTGAGTCGCACTTATCATCCACTAGAGAAGATTTACAGTACTTCAAAAACTTTCGCTGTCGTTTAGTCAGAAACGGGATGGATAAGCCGAGACAGGTGTTCGCTTCTTTTGACCCCTTTTCCACTGAGTCAAGTTTCTCCGAAATCGGGCAATGGCTCTTGCCCTGTTCTCTCGTCAGCAGTATACAAGTAGACAGAGACGATGAAGTGCGACGAGCAGAGGTGTGAGAGGGCGCTGCAGTCGCTGTGGCGGCACACAAGTCGGGCTCTCGGCTGTTCTCTTTTAGGACCAAGGAAGTTAGAATACGTCGAGATGGCGCTGCATATGCCTAGCACAGCCATCAGTTGAAGCCTGGGCCGCCATCATGGTGAGCCCAGGAAGTGAGTTTCTCAGTTAAATATTGTATGAGGCTTGCGCTTTTTGCTTTCGCACGGGTAATTGGCAGTCATTTCTGAGCATGTGTTTTGAAAACAATTTCAAATAATTGTCTCATTCTTCCTTCTTCTTCTTTTTTTAAATTATTGCAGTATGAACACATATGCAATACCACACGTTCCATAAGATACGGCGGCGGTGGCTCCACTTTTGCGGCGTAAGGTATCTTCACTTATTCTAACCTCCTTTGTTAGACGTCGCAGTCGGAAACCCCACCGTGGCGCCATTGCTATGAAACGCCACCGCATTCAGCGAACATTCAACCTTCTCTATACGAGGGGCAAAATAAAGTAATGAGACTGATGTGAAGAAAAGTGTTGCTTAACCTTTTAGTCAAGTTTAGTGTTGTCTCCTTCAAAGTAGTCCCCTTCTGATTGCACACACTTTTCCCAGCACCTCTGCCACTGATGGTAACATTTCTGTAATATACTCCAAGACCCCCCTCACAGCTTTTTGGACATCTTCCTTTGTTTGAAAATGGTGTCCCTTGACCGTCGTTTTGGCTCTTGGAAATATAAAACAGTCGCACGGAGCAATGTCTGGTGAATAAGATGTCTTTGGTAGTATTGAAATTTGTTTTGAGGTTAAAAATTGCTGTACTGACGGACCAGCATGGAATGGCGCATTATCGTGATGAAGAATCCAATTATCAGCAATGTTGGCACGGACACGAAGAACTCTTTTACGAAGTCTGTCTAAAATTTCTTTATAATAATATTGGTTAACTGTTTGTCCAGGAGTCACTCACTCTATACGAACAATTCCCTGGTAATCAAAGAAGCACACAACCATAGATTTCACTTTTTACTCTCACATGCGAGCTTTCTTTGGTCAGTGTGATCCCTTTGAGCACCATTGCGAACTTTGGCGTTTTGTCTTTGGATCCTACTGAAAACCAACTTTCATCACCAGTGATAACACGGCTCAACAATTCGGGACTTACTTCCGTTTGCTCTAACGGATCGGCTGCCACATTTTTCTCTGTTTCTCACTGTTGTGGTGTAAGATGTTAGGGGACTATTTTTGCACAAATCTTTCTCATACCAAGATCTTCAGTTGTTATTAGACGAACCATTTCTCGATTGATGTTCAGTTCTTCTGCAATCATTTCCATGGATAATCTTCGATCAGATCCTACAAGTTCACGCACTCTGGTCAAGTTGACATCCATCTGTGAGGTTGATGGTCGTCCACTGCGGTCTTCATCTTCAACTTTCGTTCTGCCTTCACTAAACATTTTATGCCAACGAAAACCTTGAGCTCTTGACATAACCTCCTCTCCAAAAACCTTCTGAAGCTTACCATAAGTAATCGTCACGTTTTCTCCCAATGTAACACAAAAATAAATGGAAAACCGTGAGCATTATTATGCGGTTCCATTTTCGTGAAGAGAGACACAAACAGGTGTTAACTTACTACAGCACAAATCACGACTGAGCACTTACATCGATGTGCTGCTTGGATTAGAAGCAGCTTATAGACCAAGGTCAAAGGTATTGCGCCTATGCAAGCCTGCAGGTTTGGCACGCCTTGCAAAGAAAATCAGTCTCATTACTTTATTGTCGCACCTCGTACGTCAAGCACAGAAACATGCAGTATAGAACCACACTTCAAGAGCAGCCCGTGATATTACTGTCCGGTGAGTTAGCTACTTATGAGATTGTGTCAAATCACGATCTGAATATCTCGTCGACTCGTTATCAGTGATACGCTGATACACAGATAATTTTCGACGTCGGCTGGCTTTACTTACTGAGACGGCCACGGTTCTCCAACTCCGCTTGTTCCTTTTTAGCAGTGAGAGAGCAGAACCTTCCAGCTCTTGCAGTATGCTGCGATTGCGTGTGTTCGTGTTTCTCGCCTCTGCCGCCTGTGTACTGGGTGGGTGCCAGCAGGTATTTTTTTTTTTATCGCAAAATACATATTGAGGCTGCATCGGCTCTAACGAAATGTGTTGTTGCACTGCAGGAGCCTCGCTGCCGGTTCTCCGTGTTGCACACACTGGTCCCGCCAGGGGGCAGGGCGTCGCTGCAGGCCGGATCTACGGCGGCCACGACGCAACGAGGGGTGAGTACACCCTTCTGATGCACTCAAAAGATTCGTTATAGTCCGAACGATTCGTCATCTGCTAGAGATAGCTCTTCAGGTAGCTGACACTGCCCAGTTGTTCCCAGAAGCAGTGCGGAGGGTTGTGCGCTTCCTGGTAGAGCAAAACTGTGTGCCAGACAGAACTCTAACGCAGAGCCTTACCGTTATGAGACAGTTATCGGCAGACATCAGGACGCTTCGTGAGCTGTGTCTGGATAACTCAGTAAGAAATCTACAAGGTGAAAAGTATTAAAACCGACAAATTCTGGGAGGTTTTAGGGTGCATCAAAACAAATATTTTTTCGTAATGTCATTTTTTCCTATGAGGATTATTTAAACCGGTAGAGGTCGTATTGCACTGTTCAGTTGTTAGAGGCCGTATTACGATCTTCAGTTGTTAGAGGGGGTATTACGCGCTTCATTTGTAGGCAACTGCTGTCCACCAGTGTAGTAGTGCATTGTCTCTGTTTACTAATGGAGCGATACGACTGGAATGAGTACACTGATGTGGTTGGTGCGCATTACGTAGCGCACCACAACGGACGAGCTGCACAGCGGATTTATGAACAACAATATTCTAATCGCCGTATCATACGACATTTACTGCTGTGCACCAACGTCTGCGTGAGGCCGGGTCATTTAGCAGATTACCTGGACAGAAAGGCCGTCACACGGTAGGAACGCTGCAATTTGAGGAAGCTGTCTTACAGCATGTGGAGAGGGATCCTTCAATCAGCACTCGTGCAATTGCACGTCACATGGCGACGAATCAGACCAATGTAAGAACAGTCCTTCTAGAGCAATTGTTACGTCCATTTCACTTACAGCGTGTCCACGACCTGGAACCACTTGATTACCACCCAGAGCATAGTTTTTGCAGTGGTAGCTGGAACAGTGTGAAATGCATCCTACATTTCCATTCTCTGTGTTGTTTACCGATGAACCAACATTCGGGCGTGATGGAGTCTTCAACATGCACAATTCGCATGTTTGGACTGAGGATAACCCACATGCCACAGTGAGGTTCTTCGTTAATGTGTGGATCGGTGTCGTTGGGGACTATTCAACTGGGCCGTATCTGCCACCTAGGCTATTAAATGGCAGGTACCATTACAATTTTCTCGCCAGAGCGTTGCCACAACGCATGTGGTTCCAACATGACGGGGCGCCGGCACATTTCAGTCGTCGTATGCGTCGATTCCTGGACCGACGGTTCCCAGAAACGTGGATTGGCAGGGGTGGTCCTTTACCTTGGCCTGCTCGATCTCCATATATGTCCGCTCTGGACTTTTTGTGTGTGGAGAGACGCTCAACCTTGTTTATGCAACTCCTGTAGCATCAGAAGAGGATAGTGGCAGCAGCAGGAAGAATTAAGGATATTCCTGGGGTTTTTGCCCGTGCCAGATAGAACATGATCCGACGGCGTAACCTTTGTTTACGTGTCAATGGAGACATTTTTCAAAATCTACTGTAATTGAAATTGGGTTGTGTCAATGTGTTGTCTCTTGGTCATAAAAAATGGAAAAGTGTTTGTTGGTTTAATTAATTTGACGCCAGAGAAATCTTCCTCTATCGGTTTAAATACTCCTCATGGGAAAAAAATGACATTAGGGAAAAATATTTGTCCCCTACAACCTCCCAGAGTTTATCGGTTTCAGTACTTTTCACCCTGTATGTAAGGAATCTATGAAACAGCACACACCCCGCTGCAGATTTAGGATTAATATTGGGAATTATAACTAACGCAGCCAAAATTTCTCGCCCAGTGCTCTACTTGACGTCTCGTCAGCAGTGCTTCATGTCCGGCACCACAAAGCCACAATAGAGGCAGGTAGAATCAATGGTCGGTATTAGGTCCTATACTCTTTTCATTGCACGTCTTTATGTGTCACGAACCTTCTCTTATTGGAAATACCACAAGTGCTCTGATTACTTGTGTATAAGTGCAAAACCCATAAACCTGAAGGCAGCTACAGAGAATCTCAACATCGAATTGTGTGCACTATCAAAATTAGTGCAAGATACAATGATAAACTGAATCTCATCCAAAAGCAAGGACGTTCTAGGATCATTAGCCCAAAGTATCGGGAATACCTATCGTCTTTAACCCTAAAAAATGCTCAAATGCGTGTGAATTTCTAAGGGACCAAACTGCTTAGGTCATCGGCCCCTAGACTTACTCATTACTTAAACTAACTTAACCTAATTATGCTAAGAACAACACACACTCACCCATGCCCGAGGGAGGACTCGAACCTCCGGTGGGAGGGGCCGCGCAGTCCGTGACTTGGAACCTCTAACGGCGCGGCCACTCTGGACGCCCTTTGACCCTAAATGGGACAGATATCAGCTTCTCTCCTTCAGCGAGGAGCTTAGGAGTAATAAAAAATGAAAATCTAAGTTGGAATGAGCACGTAATTATAATGCATAAGGAGGCATCGGTATCTCTCAATGCTCTACAGAAACATGAAAAGCACTTTTCTCTTGAGCTCAAAAAGAACCGTGTACAGACACTCATACTTCCAATTATTGTTTACAGCGATATTACCCTGGAAGGTCTTTCTCAGGAAACCTCACGTGTCCTAGAACTAGTTATGAGCGCCTGTGTTCTTATATCTGTGATCTTCTTTCTTCATATTTCACCATTACATGCACAGCTGCGTGCAAACAAGCGCAGAGATTTCCAAACCCTCTGTCTTCTCTACTGTTTTATCAATGAACATTGTCCCTCATATCTCTCCCCGACATTAACGCTCTTTTCTGAACACAACACTGCAGATACACCCGTTCCCATCAGAGAAAACTCCATTCTGTCCCACTCTAGCATTCATTCACCTTATCAGTGGCAGGAACACGATTCTGGGACAACTTCAGAATACAGGTAACGGCATATCTACTAAATGAACAATAAGATCACCATTGTCCCTCCAAGCACTGGTTACCCTTGTACGTCCCATCTATCCAACCTGTTGACCCTCATTTCTAGTATTCTTAGCCCACGTAGTGTCCTTAAATTTTCTTTTCACAGAACTCGCTATATCGGAAAACATGTTTTGTAGACAAATACACATTTCTTATATGTGACACTATCATTAATTTGATCAGAGTCACAGTTATTGTTATTATTATTATTATTATTATTATTATTATCATCGATTTCACTATTAGTCGCTGCAGCTGCAGTAGTGCTAGCAATTCCGGCATTAACTTTCTTAGTTCATAGACAGTATAATTTACTCACACTACCACTTCAGACACTAAAATCACCTTAACACTAGTTGTTACGTCAAAACTGTTATTTCTTAGGTAACTGTGATGTAATAGGCAACCTACTGTATGTGTGATCGAGTGAGGTGGCGCAGTGGTTAATACACTGGCCGTTCTTTCCAGAGGACAACGGTTCAAACCCGCATTCAGCCATTCTGGTGTAGTTTTTCCGTTATTTCTCTAAATCACTTCAAGTAAACGCCGGGATTGATCCTTAGAAAGAACACGGCAGATTTCCTTCCCTTATTTCTCCAATTTGAGCTTGTGCTCTGACCCTTATGACCTTGCCGTCGACGGGACGTGAAACACTTAGCTCCGCCTCCTAAACTGTACGTTCCAAACCCTGGGTCGATGTAAGAGAGGACGTATTGGCTCTTATCACATCAGGTTAAATGAAGAAATAAATGCATTATGTTGTGCGTATCCCATTTCTCAATAATAGCCCTTCTTTCAGGAGCGCTATTCCGGCAAATTACGCAGCTTAGCTTCCGTTCTGTGAACTTCAGCAAGAACGAAAGGGGTACTAGTAAAGCTTAGTTGTGATGAAGGAGGGGTAGTAGGCAGTGAGGAGGAAGGGGGGAAATGGGGAGGTCTAAGGGCACTCCCTGCGAAAAGGAAGCTACTCTGTGCCAAATAGCAATTCGTTTACCGAGCCAAGTTGTATGTTTATGTTTAGTTAATAGTGAGGTGCGTTTGCTTTTTTTCGGTTTGTAGCTCTTTTTTCGCTTATATATCTACATGCGTAGCATGCATACATTCACTGACGCACTTATATTCCGATGCAGAGCAGCATGATCTCACAAAGTTTCCGAGCAAAATGTTTTTAAGAAATTTTCAGACCTCAGGTGCAGTCCTAGAAAAGAGTATAATAAGAAATAAAAGATAATAATTTATGTTCTCCCCATTGAAAATTTAGTAACTTATAATTTAAGTCATTTATTATTTGCTTTATTCATTCGTAAATCTTATTCCAGTTGTCAGCCTAGTAAATATATGTAAAACATATAATAGTACTTCTTATATTTCAGAAATCTCTTATCACTTTTGTAACATTTAGCTTCATTTAGTCATAATTTTGTCTATGCTAGCCAGTTACTACTTCACTCAGTAGGTGACCAGTAAATTTAATTGCTAACATTGCATTTTTATATAGTTAATCTAAGAAAAATGTCTATAAAAAGTGTCTCCAAGAAGAAGACGTACCTCTACACCAAAACAGCATATTGTGTAGTGTATATACATACCAATTTATGTATTCGTTGGAACAGTATGTGCCCCAACCCGCCCTACACAGAGATCTATTCGTCTTCATGTCCTGATTGAGATCTTGCAGAATATCGTAGGTGCCATGCTTCCAATGATTTCCTCAACATTTTTTTGCAATTCAGCAGTGGTCATGTACTGACGGTAAGCTGTAAGAGACTTGATTACTCGCCTTTATGAGTTGTCTTGAGTGTTAAGTCCCGAGTTCGTGGTGGCGATTTCAATGGACCTGGAGTCGAAACTTCCTGACAGATTAAAACTCTGTGTCCGACAGAGACTCGAAATCGGGACCTTTGCCTTTCGCGGACAAGTGCTCTGCCATCTGAGTACCGAAGCACGACTCACGCCCGGTCCTCACAGCTTTGCTTCTTCCAGTATATCGTCTCCTACCTTCCAATCTTTACAGAAGCTCTCCTGCGAACCCTGCGGACTAGCACTCCTGAAGGAAAGGATATTGCGGAGACATGGCTTAGCCACAGCCTGGGGGATGTTTCCAGCATGAGATTTTCACTCTGCAGCGGAGTGTGCGCTGATATGAAACATCCCCCACGCTGTGGCTAAACCATGACTCCGCGATACCCTTTCTTTCAGGAGTGCTAGTCCTGCAGGGTTCGCAGGAGAGCTTCTGTAAAGTTTGGAAGGTAGGAGACGAGATACTGGCAGAAGTAAAGCTGTAAGGACCGGGCGTGAGTCGTGCTTCGTTAGCTCAGATGGTAGAGCACTTGCCGCGAAAGGCAAAGGTCCCGAGTTCGAGTCTCTGTCGGGCACACAGTTAATCTGCCAGGAAGTTTCATATCAGCGCACACTCCGCTGCAGAGTGAAAATCTCATTCTGGACCTGGAGCTGCAGCTGAATCACCCGCAGTCCAACGGCCTCGAAACAGTTAATCAAGAAAGTCGCATGCCTGAACACCAGACAATGTTGGAACTTGGGGGTTCTTTGGGGAGGGAGGTCATCGCTCTCATCGGATTAGGGCAGGGCGGGGAAGGAAGTCGGCCTTGCCCTTTTAAAGGAAACATCCTGGAGTTTGCCTGGAGCGATTTAGGGAAATAACGGAAAACCTAAATCAGGATGGCCGGACGTGGGATTGAACCGTCGTCCTGCCGAATACGAGTCCAGTGTGCTAGCCATTGCGACACCTCGCTCGGTGTATGTTGGAACTCCGCCCTGCTGTAATTACCGGTGATCCATGATTGTCTTTGGGCTGAGGTATTAACCACGTTTTCAACCTGTCGAAAGCAGAATATATATTACTCAACTTTTTGAAAAATATCGGTGGAACAGGTAAAGTGACGACATCCTTGCCTGTATCGTAACATGAGGCAGATTCTTGTTCAACCCTTGCACGTGGCGAAAATTTACCTTAGACCATAAAATAACTTCACTTTTGTGGAACTGCGATACATCGCATATTCATCATAAAATACTCTCTTGCGCGAGAGATGCCGTTTGCAAATAGCGTCAACAAAGCACACAACGCTGCGTCTCGCTAGCCCATATCAACTGTTAGATAATACATTCGCGAACAGCTTTCTCATTCCTTTCATTTTCTAATCTTTTTTTAATTAGGTCATGCGCTGTTGACCCCGCTAATTGAAGTTCAGCTGCTCTTTTGCAGATAGGTGCCAATCAAAATAGTCACCTGCTTAATTCTCCAATTGTACTAAGTCAAGAGAGATACGGAGACTCCTCAGGCACGCTTACAGCAGTGTGTATGAGTAAAAAGCAATAACAAATCCCACAAGCAGTGATAATTAAACCCAGAAACATTCAACCTATGCAAAGTGTATCCGTTCCATGTCTTATATTTTCTCTGCCTCGTGATGTCTGGGTGATGTGTGATATCCTTAGTTAGGTTTAAGTAGTTCTAAGTTCTAGGGGACTGATGACCATAGATGGTAAGTCCCCTAGTGCTCAGAGCCATTTGAACCATTTCTTGTAAAATCACATACGTACTTTCATAGTAACGCATAATTAATAAACGTCTAATTTGAATATACGACAGTTTGTACTGGTTTGCGAAAGTGGTGAACCAAACTTAACAGTGTCTACAGTCTTTAGCTGTGCCTAAAGCTGTCTTCTCATTTTGTAAACATAGATATGGCATGAAAAGAATGTGTTACATCATCTGGATAAGTACCTGAAACCTGAGTATAGTTCCTAATTAACACCATTGTACTGAACAGGATTATACAGCTTCATGTCCTACAACCAACAATCAACACATTGGTCTACCTTTATTAACACCTGAAATATAATAGCACGCGGAGAAAAGTCACTTTTTACCAATACATCTTAATGGCAGGTCAACTGGTGAGTGCCAGTCCACCTTTGTGACATGATATAGATCCCAAGAATTGACTTATAAAGAATGGGTAGTTATTTTGAAATAATACCTTAGCTCACAGGCAAGTAAATTTCCAAATTAGCAAAGTCATTCAGACCCACAAATACGACATTTGTACTCTCGGCAGACAAACGGAACATAAAGTTTGCATCTCGTAATGCTTTAACAAGCAGAAAATTATTTTGTACTTTGGCTGATAGTAGAAACCTTCAGTTACCAACACGAAGACTAGGAAAGAAAATATACTGGGCTATTTACAGCTACTATTCCGCTTCATTTATGCAGCCTATGAGCATCCATTTTGCTACGCTTAAGAACACGGCCCAGCCCTTGCCCATGAATTAATTGCAGCTAACACGTTAGCAATGCCAGTCTAACCTCGCCTCTCACAATTGAAATAGTCTCACCCAATTCTTTGTACACTGTAGTATATGCTCAACGGCGTGGACAAGACAAAAATAGTCTTCCTCTTAACATCATAACAGACCAGAATAACCGACTTTCAGAAGACAGGATAGGCTAGAATCAGAGCAGAGAGTGGCGAGTTGTCTTTAAATTGAGCAGAAACAAGTGGTATGACACCAGGGAACGAATCCTATTCGTCGGAAAACAAGCTGACTCATCAGAGGTGTAGGGAGAATGGCTACAGTAAGGATGTAAAGAGTTTGCTGCAGTACTCATATCGATTAATCCTCGCAAGGGGGGTGGGGGGTGCTTTATGCCCACCGTTTGAAATAAATTTAATTTACTCAGTTACTTGATATTTTAAATTTTTGAAAAAATATATTTATTGTTTTAATGACGGCTTGTACCACAGTCCATACATGTTTTAAATCTTTCAGTTAAACGTAACCCAAAGATTTAAGTCTCAGCAGCAGATGTCAGTTTCCCCAGTGAATGTCGTATAGTATTTCGAGTTTCAGAGACTAATTTACACATTAGTATCTTTTTTACAAAGTAGGGTGTAAAAGTCAATAACAATGAACTAAATTTACATTTTCTGATATTTTTTGTGGGTACTCGCGACATCACGTTACTGAAAGTGCACTGATATTGCTAAGAGTGTGCTAAATAGTATTTTCAGGTCCTGGACCCTACCTGAACATCAGTAACTCATTAAAAAGTATGTTGTTAATGTAATTCAACAACAATTTAAGCGTTATTATTTACTTTTTATTTTTTTTCGGTTGGGCGTAAAGTACCCTTTGTGAAGCGTGTTACGGAAAATTCCATGGCATTCTTACGGTCAATGTACACTGATTACAGCATACTTTCATAAAATAGAATAAATACAGTTATCACGACCTGCTAAAAGCAAATTATAACTGAAAGTAATGAATCTGCCAAATGAACAAGCAACTTCCGACCCTTAAAGTAAACTATTCATTTTTAGTCGCACAGAGGCATGTATCATTTTTTTAAAGTTTGCAATATTAAGTCCATAAACAAAAATTACTTCAGGACCAGTTTCAGAATGCATAATAAACTGGAACCTCACTTGTTTGTAGGTACAATAAACACACTCATAAGTAACCCGCAATGTGAACGCTGGCCTACATCAGTGAATCAGGGAAGCTAAAAAACTGATTGCCGTGCATACAATTGCGAAAATGGGAACTAAAAGTTACAGAATAAAAGTAAGGGAACCCTACTATTATTTAAATATCAACATACAACTTGATAAACATGAAAACCGTAAATTGTTAGTTTGCGCAAGGCAGTTGCAACTTTCAAAATTCAGTACAGGAAATTATAGTGACGATGAAGCTATAAATCTACACAGAAATGACAAAAGTCATGAGGTACCTACTAATAACATGTCGGACCTCCTTTTGCCCCGCTTATTGCAGGAACTCTACGCGGCATTGATTCAGGAAATATCTGGAGGTCACCTGCAGGAACACTGAACCACGCTGCCTCTACAGCTGTTGCGGAAGTGTTGCCGGTGCAGGATTTTGTGCACGACGTCCCATAAATGTTCGAGGGATTCATATCGGGCAATACGGGTGGCCAAATCATTTGTTCGATATGTCCAGAAAGTTCTTCAAACCAGTCCCGAACAATTGTGGACCAGAAACATAGCGCATTTTCATCCATAAAATTTGTCGTTGTTTGGGAAATCCATGAATGTCGGAAAATGGTACCCAAGTAGCCCACCATAGCCATTTCCAGTCAGTGATCGTTTCAGTTAGACCAGTGTTGCCTGTAAACACGGTCCATTCCAATGTGGAGCCATAACCAGCTTGCACAGTGCCTTGTTGACAACTTGGGTCAAAGGCTTCGTGGGATCTGTGCCAAACTCGAACCCAACTTTTGAGCTGTGTTACCAACGGAAATCTGGCCTCATCTGACTAGATCAATTTTTTCTAGTTGTCTAGGGTCCAACCGCTATGGTTACGAGCCCAGCAGAGCGGCAGCAATCGATGTCATGGTGCTAGCAAAGGTACTCGCGTCGGTTGTCTGCTGCCATAGCCCAGTAACACTAGATTTCGCCGTACGTCCCACAATGATATCTGAAGTCACTTCACCCAGTTTTGCTTTTCTATTAGCATTGACAACTCTGAGGTTAACCGAAGGCTGTCGGCCACTTCGTTGTCCGAAGTGAGAGCTAATGGCTGAAAATTACATACTTTTCACATCGTCGATCTCGGAATACTGAATTCCCTAACGATTTTCGGAATTGAATGCTCCGTGCGTCTTGCCCCAACCACCGTTCCGCGTTCAAAATCTGTTAATAAAAAAATCAGAAAATTTTTTACGTGAATCATCCTAATACAAATGACAAGTCCGCCAATGCACTGACCTTTTTTACCTCGTGGAAGCGATGCTACCGCCATCTGAATATGTGCTTATCGCTATCCGATGACTTTTGTCACCTTCGAGTATTGCGCCAGTTGGAGGTGAGTGAAATCCGGAAACCCGTCTTGGCAATACATAAAGTGGCAGGCTGCTATATTTCTTCAAGGTGAAACGGTACAGTAGTTTCCGAGCTGTAAGCAGCAGGTTTCGCTGCTCGCTCGCATCGAGAAACACAAACAGAGGCTGCTCTGCCGCCAATTTTATTGCACGACGCTGCCGGCTGCGGGTGTAACAGAACCCATGTGGACGGGTGGAAAGAAATGCGCCAGGCTTCATAATACGTATTTATATGTGACGTGTATTATGTATTTCTTGTACGTGACTGTGAATCTGCACATTGATCTTCTCTAATCCTCCTCACACCTTTCCGTAAGGCGTGGCCAAATTTTAATTTGGAAGTAGTTCTGTAGAATAGTAATGCCAACCTTACTCCTGGGTAGGGTATCAGAGAGACATCACAGGCAGATAAAAGTCAAAGGCGTTCCAGTGTCACAAGATTTAGGGTGGAGAGGTTGGTCACGGCCAAGTGGTTCGACCATCCTCTCCACCGGGGCCCAGGAAGACCTCCGAGTGCCCGCCATATTCGTAAAGGGTTACAGAAGACGGATAAGTGAGCAGATGTGCCCTCAGTTCGTCTGTCTCAATGTTCACGCATAGAAGAGAGGTATTTGAGTATTTGTACTAATTCTTTTATTGCCAGCTTTGGATTCTGTAAGGAAGTGATGTTCTTGTTTAATTTCTGAAATTTGACCCCCTGTGTTAATGTATCTGGTCCCCAGTTTGCCGGTTATCCTCCTCACATAGTGGATGTCCCACGTAAAATATTGGGAGACTTTGGTGGTGCACATTTGTTCAATGCAATTCCGTCTTGCCCGTAGAAATGTGCGTGCAGATTAGTATATAGTATACCCGAGGTATAAGTTGTAAAATTGTAATATCTGTAAACTGTAACAATTGCTGCAATCGCTGTAAAGTCGAGTGATAATGTTTAAAATAAATAGGTAACCAATTGTCATCAGTCTTTAACGTATCTTAAAAATCACCAAGACGTCAAGTTAAAGAAATTCATTGAAAGTGAAATATATAGAATGCAGGCACCCACACATCAGCGTGTAAGCCCTTCAGCCCCTTGCCTAGTATCGTACAGAAAGGTCACGCTCTCTAGGTAGCGCACTCAAGCTTCCCTCCCCAATTATCCGTTACGCAATTTTCATTCAGGGCTTGACGACATCAGCTTTCATCTGGCGTCCCTAGGCAAGGAGGTTACACGGGAATCTTTCAAAGGTACATAAAAAGAAATTATGGACATAAATACCCAGAGAGTTACAAATAAACAAACTGGCGACGAAAATTTTAAATCGTAACTTATAAGGAATGACTTAAGGCATAATGTTAATAAAAACACAAGAAAAGTATAAAAGAAGTTAACCAGTGGTTTTTCACTAGACTGTTATTCTCCTAATTTAGTTAATTGAAATGAGTTTATAAATTCCCTCTGTCTGTTCTACAACAGTAGCTTAGCACATTGTCTACATCGGCCCTACTGCAATCGTCTTTTTACATTAACTATTCACCAATTTTGCAGGTGAATTTCCGTATCTGGTATCGCTGAAGATAGGGGGAATGTTCATCAAGAGGCACAACTGTGGAGGCTCCATTATCACCAGCACATCCGTGCTCACAGCAGCCCATTGTGTCAGCAATCTTGGCAGTTACGTTGTGAGTACACGCTAAACTTCCCATTCAAATAACGACTGTATAGCTGCTCGCATACCAGCCTGTGATATAGGTAAAAGACTTCTTATACGAGCAAGCTAGCAGACTGCGCGATTCCTCTATTAGTTATGCAAATGTTGTATCAAATTTAAAGGGTAGCACAGCACAGAGATAACAGAAAAACCTACACTAAACTGGTAACTTACGCAAGAGAGCAGAACAGATGAAATGGTGAGAATAAAAATAAGTGCTAAAAAGAAACTAAATAGCACATAATTAATTGATATTGCTTATATCCTGACACTCCAAATGTCAAAGGAAATTATATTTGTATCAACTACATGGGAACAATAAAAGCCATTCCAAAAACTCCTTAAAGTTAGTTAAATATCAGTACCTATTTGAACAATAAAGTTCTGGATAGCACTTAACAGGAGAAGTTTTCAAACATTGCCACATCATTGTGGAACTCATAAATAAGCAAATTTCATAAAGCACTCGGAAGTCAAATTGAGCTTATAACACTTCCGTCCGCTACTGCTGTACCATAACCTTAAAGCACGTTGTGAAATAAAAAAATCTTATTAAAGCAATTATAGTATAACGCAACAGAGCAGTGTTACCCTCTGAGAGAAATTTCGTTGTGTTGACCGTGTTGTACCCAACGGAGGTGGCTTATCGGAAGTGAATGTCAGATTTACGGAAATATTTGAACAGTAACAAACAAAATTTTGCCTATCTGCACTGTTTAACGGGTAAAGAAAACGGTCGCCAGCCTAACTAGGCAAGAGAATGATAAACATTCTCGTTCAAGAAAACTGTTATTAGTAACCTTAATGGATAAACACAACCTATACTTTGTCACACGCGAGTGTAGTGAACTCTTGACACATACGTATGTTTTAAGATTGAAGCTAATAACTGGAGCAGCACAAACTATTTGCAAAATTATAACAGATACCGAAACACACTATTACTTTCAGGGCTTACACAAACTGGATGGTCTTTATAACGTTATGATTACTATTCACTGCAGAATCATTAATTGGATATAAGTTAAGTCTCTCTCAGTTAAATACTTAACTATTTAAAATGAAAGTTAATTGGAATCCACTAACAGGTTGCTTCTCACTATCATTTCAATAAAGAAATTATGGTTTTCATAATTAATGGTCTTTCCGTTGCTTGTTACCGAGCATTAACACAATAGACCAACTGTGGATACTGGTATACTATTCATATGCACTTCTACTACACAAGAGAGACAAACACTTAGCAAACATGAGTATATAACGTTTCATACTGCAGTTTTCCACTCTTACTACATTGAGAGGCAAAATTAACATATATGTAAGATACTGACTCACCTTCTGTGATTTACAACAGGCAGTAATGAGACCATTTACAAAGCAAAACTTTATAAGCCTCAGTCTTAAGAACTTTTAATTTGAAGTTGGCAACAATACATTAATAAGCAGTTTTACTAGGAAAATTATTTTCGGCAAGCATCATTAACTGTAACTCACTCTCTTGTCACATTAACTTTTACTTTCATTTAACTATGTTCAAGAGACATCAATTAGCAAAACACTGGACTTTAATGTTCTTTCAGTAAGGAGACTCGGAAATCACTTTAGTTCAAACGGAGAGGAACCTGACAGGTATTATGATAAGGAGAAAAATCAAGGTAGGTACATAAATTCAGTTATAAATTACCTTATATTTGAGCACAGTAACACATCCATTTAGCTGATCCTTCACTGTACATTACTATAGTGCTCCATTACAGTGATTACGCAATGTGGTAGCGATTGCATGTTGGTAGTTGAAATTGCAGGTAGAATTGCTCGACTCTGTCATTTCTTGGTGGCGATGACACATACAAATTCCAGAATAGTTTCAGCTATTTATCCATCCATCCGAGGCATTGGAAAGTAGCAGAAAAAGCCTCTCTCGGGACCAGCACAATATGTAACATTTACATGGCAGTGCACAGTTTGATAGCTCGTCCCCGATTGGTACCTCATCCCCGACTGACTCTTGTTCCACCTTTTCTACATGGGCCAACCACAATTTGCGGGCACTACACAGTTTCGTTCCCGAGGGGAACCACTACTCCTTTTACATACAAACTAACTAAGAACCCTAAATGAGGATCAGCAGTTTACATAACAGCAAACAAATACAATAAATAAAACAGAACATTTGCGCATATTGACATTTCTACCACAAATTATTCACACAAAATTACAATTATATACAGAAAGTTTTGTTCCCTCCAAATGGGTCAAAGAATTTAAATGACAGATACACTACATTGCACAGAATCATATCATGACATCCAAGTTCTTACAATGAAAGGAGTAAACAATTTTATGTTATCGATTCAAACAAACACATTTACAGAAGCTCAATGATGTAACATTAAATAAAACACAAGCAAACTAAATCAGTACAGCTTTAGAGGTAGGGTGTTACAAGCTCTTAAGGTAATTGTCTCCAAACAGCATAATCATCACTGATTAGGTTGATGGAGACCTCCTCTTACATTCTATGTGAGCATTAAACGTAAAACACGTTATCATGAGGATGATTATATAAAAATACTAGCATGACAAAAGTTAAAATCTGACACTTGTAATCATGCTGTTTGCACTGATATAGTATATTCTACATTGATACTCGCAGAGGCATTAAGTCGTGAACACTGATGTCTCAAGCATGTAACAGTCGGAATGCAGGGAATCTGCCTTCAGAAAAAAAATGTGTGTTTTATGTGATCACACAAGTAGAGTAGCAGTGCATGTTCTGGCAAAATGGGGGCACTGTTCTCCCTTTGTACACAAATTTTTCCATATGTCCTAGTTCTCCTTATGTAACCAAACCATGTAATATACGAATCTAATGTAAACAAATTGCTCTTAGTTTCGTTTATAAATGTGTTACATAATGAGCAGCAGCTGTTGGACAATCTCGTATCTGGCATTATTATTACAATAAATTATGACTAAAAATTGACTACCACCATCCCAAGTTAAGCTTACGCAAATCTAATTTCAGTTACCATAATTTATTATCCAGAAGTGGACTCCCCTCTCCCGCTCATGTAGTGCATTCCTATTTGACCCTCACCTACCGCCCCCCACTACAACTCTTCAGGGTATCCAGCATCACTTGACAGCCTTAGCATTTGTACTCTGTACATTGGCCAAATGGCACTATGAAGTGTCAGCAGTAGAAATCAGCCATTGGCCCCAGGGAGAATAAGAGTGTTGACAAATTCTAATGTAAATATTAATCCTTCTGTCTCTCTCTGTTATTATTGTTATTATAATGATTATTATTATATTACATACGTTTTTCATTAGTATCTTTTCCCACAATTCAGAGCCCCCTGATGATCATGTAGTCATCCTACCAGGTTTATGTGAGCCAGTCAAGCTCCAACAGCATGTGCCTGACTTATCAGAGTTCAGAACTCAAAGGCCTAATTCATTTTTGTCCATCTTTGAGTGTTCACCACGGCAGCAGCAATGTAGCAGCGATAAATCACGTTATGACATAATGAATTCAGTCTCCTGGATTGTGAGTTTCTGCTCTTGCCGATGTCAGCACCAGCTATTGTGCAGATATGATGATATACTCCACCTATTGAACTGATGCTGTCCTCAATAATGTGACTGTGCTGAAGAGGGCCTGGAGGAGGTTTACCACTTTGATACCTTTCTGAAGAGTGCAGTTGCAGTTAGGTAAAAGGGGAAGAGTGAGTGTTGGTGACAGGCGAGAAGACCCAGTGCACTTACAGTTGACAGTAAATAATGCCTTCATTTAATTCCAATTCATGCTATTTCACAATCAGTGAGGTAAACACACCTCCCTGCCCCTGACATATTGGTAGCCGCTTCCATCTTGTACACTACACAGGCTGCCTGTTATGATGACATAAACTTGAGGCAGGATGGCAGTCTCTGGGGTCATGGCAGTGATGCCAATGGCGTCCCACTAGTAATTCGGGGCTCGTGACATCAGACATATATGGCACATTGGTCGGACTAAAGCACCAAATCCCTTGAGGAGCTAAGTGGTGGCAGCAGATATAGCCCAGCCTCAAACCAATGACTGTCGCTGGCAATGCCCAGTCATCTCAGTGCCTAGAATGGCCTTTCATGCTGATGCTGCAAGACTCTGGCAATGAGAGAAATACAAGAATGCCTTATACCTCAAAATCCAGACATATTTGAATCGCTGTGAAGCGCATTTATTTCTCTAAAACCTGGCCTGTAGTCATATCGCCCATAACAACAGACCTGCCCTGTGTGGTGACACTAATCTGCATGCTGCGGTATTACTGTAGTTTTCCTCTAAGTACAGTTAGCCTCACCTTGCAATCCTCTGATGTATAAGTTATTCTGAACTGTGTATCACCACACTTATGGGTATCAGTCTATGGCTGACAGTTCAATGCCCCATAGCCGCTTTCTCAAGACTTCTTATTACTTTTACAAAACGGCTTATTACTTTCCTTAAAATACTGGCTAGAGGCACTACACTGGCCTCCTTCAAAGAAACTACCTGACCCCTTGGGACTTATTTTAATCAGGTTTCATGTTAAGTTTAGTTCTCTCCATAACCCATAAATAAAGACAGTCATAACTAGACCAGTTATTCCTACTACCACATGCCTATCATTTTAACCTTTAACCTAACAATCCATCTTCCATCCTTTGCTCAGGGAATCCAGTCCATGGCAACATGTATCGTCTCCAGATCAGGTCTCTGTACAGCTCATCCCCTCAGATACGTAGTGGCTAAACAAAGCAAAATCTGTCACCCTGGCTCAAGGAAGTGCAACACTCAAGGTAACGCTTACTTGACATCTACCATCCAATAACGTCTTACGAGCTACAGCATCCCCTCTTTTGCATCTTTCATTTGGCTGAATAACTGGTCCAGGCTGGGATCCCAGGTGTCGTTAAAAAAGGTAAGGTTCTGTTTGGATATCCCCAAAGGTTTGTCTTGACAGTACAGCGGTGACTGTGTCGTATTCAACAAAGTAATTCCTATCATAGTGGCTGATAAATGAAACACAGGTCACATAACATCACATTTAGTCACTTGATCAACATCCTATCACCCTGCAACTCTAAACATCTTGCTTCCATAAGTTTTCCTTGTTCATAGCAAACAGCCGTCACTAACATGTTAAATATTGTACAGGCTGAAACAAGGATGGAATTAACTACCTGTAAAGCACCTAATGGATACATTTGTGCGATTTCAGTTTGCTCACGTTACTTGCGTCTGCTGTCCCAAATATATTCCTCTGAATTCTGCCTCCTGTATCCCCGTTTTCACCTTCGGGTTCTTCCAGAACACGAAATGCTAACTCTAAACTGATTATCTCCCACTTCTGCTCTTTAAATCATGCAAATTCCCCGAATAGCTTTCTGGGTTCCTTGGTGTCCTCACAAAAAATGTCTTTACTATCTGATAACAGCTATATCATCGAAAACATCTCCTCTAGCCTCCTTGCAATTGAAAATGCAACTCCTCCATACAGCTGATGATCTTAAATCACCTCCTCTCTGCCTCCAGTGAAGTGATAGGCACTGCCAAATCTAGAAATCTTTTCCTCTGGGCCTTTCTCTAAATGACAAGCTGAGAACAGGGACCATTATTACCACCCCTCCCTTCACAATCCCATTGTAACTGACAGCACATCTCAACATACTACAGATGCATTCCACCCTAACAAAAACACACAGCCTCCTCTACAATATCACAAACGACCTACACAACACACAAGACAAAAAGTCTATATTCACAAGAAAACAATACATATCGATTACTTCTTTTGCGTCAGTACATATTTAGCATGAGGTACAAGTCCCATACTCCCCTACTGTTGTTAATTTTTTTACTCTTAACAACAGTCACAACTCTTTAATCAGGTCTGACATAACGTTTTTGTTCTTTTCCATGATTATTGTACCAGGCACCGCAGACTTCAGTATCTACCTGTTCACAAATGCTAGTGTGGCTGTGACTACCTGTTGGTCCGGTATTGGCACCATCTCTATGTAACTAGGAAAAAAATTGTTTTGTTATTGTCAGCACAAAATGGTTACTCACTGGTGTTCGGCGGAATAGTCCTAACTCGTCTACCTCAATGAAACTAAATTATTCTTTCGCCTCTGCAATAGTATGTGCTTTTGATATACTACACACTACACAATTTCTAATATGTTGATCAACATCACTATTCCTTCCCCTCCACTAGTATTTTTCCGCCACCCTGATTCGTCGGCCTGCATCCTCAATTGCCTGACACTACATGATCATAGATTTCATGTAGTACTTCTTCCTTCAACACTGTTGGCACGACCAACTGTTGTCCTAGATTAGTCTTCCTACACAACAAACCGTTGTGCACGCTGAACTGATGCTGCTTGCTGTGTCGTTACGTTCCTTGTTGGTGCTCTATGCCACCAGCCATTCCTCAACGTCATGATCCAGTGCTTGTATTACCGCTAACTTCCTGCTCAATCCGTCAGTATTTCAATGTTTTTTCCTGATTTGTGTATTGCTTCATACTGAAACTCACGGAATTTTTATGTTCACCTTGTAAGTCTACTGCATGGGTCCTTCAGACCCGTGACACAGAAACATCTTCCAGTGACGCTAGAGAGAGTCATATTTGTAGGCTCGACACCTGCCTCTAGCCCAGCCCTTTTGGCAGGAAATGTGACTTTCCTGCATCAGACGCCAGTGCCTGTAACACCGCGTCCAGATTTGTAGGATGACGTTTCCGGACACGGGTTTCTATCTTAGATTTCCTCCTCAAAACACTCTCTACAACATAACAAAGTATATCGCAACATCTCCGTGATATCGTGTATATACAGGGTGATTCAAAACTAACTGTACACACCTTGTGTATATAATTAATGCATAAGAATGAAAGTAACACGTTAAACAGAGTTTTGTCTGAAATTGCTCAATTTCATAATTAAGTAGGGATCCTAAGTAGAACAGGAAATAGGTTCTTCTCAGAAAGCAACGATATATGGGGACCCGAAATTAAACACAGCTACGCACTGTACGTTTTCCACAGGATATGTTCAAAGTGATGTCTATGAAGACAAAGACAGTGAAGTGCTGGGCATTTTACCTCGCTTGGAATGTTACAGTCTCTGTTCTTCTCATTCTGTACAGCTGCACGGACATTTTCAATTCGATGCTGTAATTGTGCTATTTTCTCAGTGGCAACGCCATGCACAAGCTCCTTGAGACAGTCCCGAAGGAGAAGTCGAGGAGCTACTATGATATTTCAGTTTCTGTTCCTCTGGACATGGTTGCATGTCCATAGGAACAGGCACTGCGGCTAGAACAACAGTTAGGAAATACATAAATGTATTCGCAGCTGCCAGCCGTTGTCGCCGAGTGGTTTTAGGCTCTTCAGTCTGGAACCACATGACCACTACAGTCGCAGGTTAGAATCCTGCCTCAGACATGGATGTGTGCGTTGTCCTTAGGTTAGTTAGGTTGAAGTAGTTCTAAAGTCTAGGGGACTGATGACCTCAGATTTTAAGTGCCACATTGCTCAGAGCCATTTGAACCATTTTTATCCGCATCTGCGAATACAGACAACCATAATGAAATGACATTAGTGAAAATTTGTGCCGTACCGGCACTCGAATCCGGATGTCCCATTCATCGAAAGCGGTGGCCTTACCAATTCGCTATCTGTGCACGGCTCACGTTCAGACCAAAACTTTCGTATGTCGTCGTGTCTACAACCTGCACGCTTACATCCGTTACGTATATTCCTGCACAGATGAGACATTTTGCTTGAAAGTCGTGGTCCCGGTATCGGAAGGTAAATGCGATGTTGTAGTGCCGGTGTTATTCTGAATTACGATGAAAAGTTCCTTTCGACAGCATGGATGTCCAAAGGAACTTTTTATCGTGGTTTAGGATAAGACCGGCTCTCTAATATAATACTGCTGTTAAAGTTTCTTCCATGGACTGTGGAAAAGAGCGTGAGATAAGTGCGAGTTATTATTCCAGGCAGTGGCTGGAGAACTGGACTTGAGCACTGACGAAGGCACGGAGCAGGAGGCAAGGGTTTCGCAGATGATCCCACACCCCGATTACCCAAGGTGAGTACATACAGTGAGATAGTTTCACAGCGTGCATGTAAATTTCGCTAACTTAACAACTCATGTGCGTTTAAGTTCTGTATTTCTCACAGTTTGCAGATGTTTAAAATATCATCATCGTCACCGTCATCCCCCGTAAGTATTTAGGCTTAGCACGCCGTACATTCTTATGGTGACTAGTCCGTATCCTCCAAATGATTCTGGTTACTCCTATGTTTCTTCGTCCCATTGGTTTGTATTTGCTTAGTAGAAGGACCTACAAGTGTCGAAGACCAATAACGAAGCGTCCAGATTAAGAAGGATGTACCCGTGGTCGACGGATAGCGTCTTTGACTAGTAACGACAACGTCTTCTGCCCTGGTTTAGAACTCCACCACTGCTTAAATTGTGAATAAAAATTGTCAACAATGGCGGGCAAAGATTTCCGGCGTAAGAAGTCAGACTCATCCTGCCAACGGCCTTCTCAGAGAGAGCAGAGGAGTGTCCAGAGGTTCAGGACCCTCTCTTTCCGTAGGGGGTGGGAAACTCCCCATGAAATGCGGAAGACTCACCATTTCTCTACGATATGAGAGGCAGACAATGGAAACCACTGCATTAAAGATAATTACTTGCACCCACAGGACATGTGGCCTGTAAATGAAAGTGTAATGATGATCTCTCCATTGGCAGAAGATTACAGACTAGCCCCCATTCGGATTCCCAGTAGGGGACTGCAAAAGGGAAGCTGATCATGACAAAACAATTGAATAACCAACGAAATGATAACATGCTACGTGTCGGAGCGTCGAGTGTCAGAAGTTTGAACATGGTAGGGAAGATAAAATATCTGAAAAGGGAATTGCTGAGGCTCAGTCTAGATATAGTGGGCGTTAGTAAAGCGAAAGAGAAGAAAGACGTCTTCTGGTTAGAAGACTGTAGGGTTATAGCAGCAGAAGCAGAAAATGGTGTAACGGAAAAGTAGCATGCGTTATGAATTGGAAAGTAGGGCACACAGTGAGTTACTGGGAACAGTTCAGAGGCAGGTTTGTTATTACCAGAATCAGCAGTAAGCTAACACCGACAGCAATAGTTCAGGTACGCATGACGACGTAGCTAGCAGAATATGAAGTGAATTCAATAGGTAAAGCGAGATTAATACCTAATAGTCATGGAGAATTGGAATGGGGTTGTAGGGAAAGAATAGGAGAAAAGGTTAACGAGAGAATGTGGGTACGAGTGAGAGGATAGAGACTAACTGAGTACTCGACAAATTTCTGATTATAATAGCGAATACTCTGTTCAAGAATCATAAGAGAAGGATCTTGGTAAAGGCCTGGAGATACAAGAAGACTTAAGTTAGATTACATCATTGTCAGGCAGAATTTTCGCAGTCAGATACTGGATGGTAAATCGCAACCAGGAGCAGATATAGTCGCAGATTGCAATTTGTTAACGATGGAGAGTAAGCTGAAGTTTAACAGACTACTCAGAAAGAATGAATGAGCAATAAGTGGGATCCAGAAATACTAAGGAATGAGAAGATACGTTTCAAGTTTTCTGAGACTACTGCCATAATGAACATCTCAGTAGGGAGTTCAGTTGCAGAGGAATAGTCATATAAATACGAAAACCGCAGAAGTTGGAGACAAAAATGTAGGTACAAGGAAGATAGCTGTGAAGAAACAATGGATAATAGAAGAAATACTTAATTTGATCGGCAGAAGAAGGAAGTAAGAAAACGTCCAGGGAAATTTAGGAATACAGAAACACATGTCACTTGGAAATGAAATAAAATGAAGTGCACGAAAGCTGAGGCGAAAAGGCTACAAGAAAAAAATGTGAAAAAATTCTAAAAGAAATGATTGTGAGAAGGACTGTCCCAGAATACAGAAAAGTCAAAATAACCTTCGGAGAAATTAAAAGCAAGGATTATATCATTTAGAGTACAGTGGAAATTCCACTGTTGAAAGCATAGGAGAGAGTGGATATGTGCAAACAGCACATTGATGCCCACTGTGAGAGAAGACTTATCGAAAAACATGGTGGAAGAACCTGGAGTCGATAGCTAGTTAGTTAGTTACGTGTACCAATGATCATTCTTACGGTAACTATTATGACATGGAACATGTCAAATGCATAAGAAACACACCAATGAATCAATGCTTTTTTTAATTAAATTTTTATATTCTACTCCATTACCTTAAATTGCAAAAAATGCCCATATTATTCCTATAGATTTATTTATTCTTTTCCAAGAGTTCACCTATGGTATAAAAGGAACTGTCAAGGAGATATGATTTCAGTTTACTTTTGAAACTATTACTGCAGTCCGTCAGACATTTTATTTCATCTGTTAATTTATCGAAAAGTTTTACAGTAGCTTATTTTACCCTTTTCTGTCCCACAGAGAGGTTAAGTAGAGGATAGTGCGAGTCTTTCTTTCTTTTTCATGAATGTTACTGTTGTTTTTAAACTGGTCCATGTTGTTGCAAAAACAAATTTCATTACTGAGTAAAGTAATGTGAGGCTGTTGAAAAAATTCCTAATCTTTTAAACAGATACCTATAAGATGTGCGACTATGAGCCATACATGTTGTTCAAACCATTTTCTTTTGAGCATCGCATGCTTTTTGCCTAACTGTTGATTTACTCCAAAATATGATTCTATATGACATCAGAGTGTGAAAGTATGCTATGTATGGTAATTTGCTAATTTCTATATCCTCATAATTAGCTATTATTCTTATTAAAAAAGTAGCTGAACCTAGTCGCTTTAGAAGATCCAAAATACTAATTTCCCGATTAAGATTCTCATCAATGTGTGCACCCAAAAGCTTAGTATGCAATACCCTGCCTACAGACTTCTGTTGATGTGTTATATTTATTGAAGGAATTGTAGTCCCTGCAGCAGAAAATTGGATGCACTGTGTTTCTTTAAAGTTCAGAACAAGCCCATTCGCAGAAAATTAATCAATAACTTTTCCAGCGACGTTATTTGTATCATTTTTTAATTGGAGGTTCTTTGACTGGATTAATAATTATGCTTGTATCATCAGAAAACAGTGCCAGTTAAGCTTCTTTTTTCAGATAGGATGGGAGGTCATTCATATATATCAAGAACAAAAGGGGACCCATGTGGAACACCTAATGTAATTTCGCTCCAGATAGATGAAGTGGGAAACTTCCATAAGTCACTTATTGTTGTTGTTGTTGTGGTCTTCAGTCCTGAGACTGGTTGGATGCAGCTCTACATGCTACTCTATCTAATGCAAGCTTCTTCATCTCCCAATACCTACTGCAACCTCCATCCTTCTGAATCTGCTTAGTGTAGTCATCTCTTGGTCTCCCTTTACGATTTTTACCCTCCACGCTGCCCTCCAATACTATATTGGTGATCCCTTGATGTCTCAGAACATGTCCTACCAACCGATCCCTTCTTCCGGTCAAGTTGTGCCACAAACGTCTCTTCTCCACAATCTTATTCAATACTTCCTCATTAGTTATGTGATCTACCCATCTAATCTTCAGCATTCTTCTGTAGCACCACATTTCGAATGCTTCTATTCTCTTCTTGTCCAAACTATTTATCGTCCATGATTCACTTCCATACATGGCTACACTCCATACAAATACTTTCAGAAATGACTTTCTGACACTTAAATCTATACTCGATGCCAACAAATTTCTCTTCTTCAGAAACGCTTTCCTTGCCATTGCCAGTCTACATTTTATATCCTCTCTACTTCGACCATCATCAGTTATTTCCCCCCCAAATAGCAAAACTCCTTTACTACTTTAAGTGTCTCATTTCCTAATCTAATTCCCTCAGCATCACCCGACTTAATTCGACTACATTCCATTATCCTCGTTTTGCTTTTGTTGATATTCATCTTATATCCTCCTTTCAAGACACTATCCATTCCGTTCAACTACTCTTCCACGTCCTTTGCTGTCTCTGACAGAATTACGATGTCATCGGCGAACCTCAACATTTTCATTTCTTCTCCGTGGATTTTAATACCTACTCCGAATTTTTCTTTTGTTTCCTTCACTGCTTGCTCAATATACAGATTGAATAACATCGGGGAGAGACTATAACCCTGTCTCACTCCCTTCCCAACAACTGCTTCCTTTCATGTCCCTCGACTCTTAAAACTGCCATCTGGTTTCTGTATAAATTGTAAATAGCCTTTCGCTCCCTGTATTTTACCACTGCTACCTTCAGAATTTGAAATAGAGTATTCCAATAAACATTGTCAAAAGCTTTCTCTAAGTCTACAAATGCTAGAAGCGTAGGTTTGCCCTTCCTTAATCTAGCTTCTAAGGTAAGTCGTAGGGACAGTATTGCCTCACGTGTTCCAACATTTCTACGGAATCCAAACTGATCTTCCCCGAGGTCGGCTTCTACTAGTTTTTCCATTCATCTGTAGAGATTTCGTGTTAGTATTTTGCATCTGTGACTTATTAAACTGATAGTTCGGTAATTTTCACATATGCCAACACCTGCTTTCTTTGGTATTGGAATTATTATATTCTTCTTGAAGTCTGAGGGTAATTCGCCTGTCTCATACATCTTGCTCACCAGATGGTATTGTCGGGACTGGCTCTCCCAAGGCCGTCAGTAGTTCCAATGCAATGTTGTCTACTCCTGGGGCCTTGCTTCGACTCAGGTCTTTCAGTGCTCTGTCAAACTCTTCAGGCAGTATCGTATCTCCCATTTCATCTTCATCTACATTGTCTTCCATTTCCATAATATTGTTCTCAAGTACGTCGCCCTTGTATAGACCCTCTATATACTCCTTCCACCTTTCTGCTTTCCCTTCTTTGCTTAGAACTGGGTTTCGATCTGAGCTCTTGATGTTCATACAAGTGGTTCTCTTATCTCCAAAGGTCTCTTTAATTCTCCTGTAGGCAGTATCTACCTTACCCCTAGTGAAATAACCCTCTACATCCTTACATTTGTCCTCTAGCCATCCCTGCTTAGCGATTTTGCACTTCCTGTCGATCTCATTTTTGAGACGTCTGTATTCCTTTTTGCATGCTTCATATACTGCATTTTTATACTTTCTCCTTCCATCAATTAAATTCAATAGTTCTTCTGTTACCCAAGGATTTCTACTAGCCCTCGTCTTTTTACCTACTTGATCCTCTGCTGCCTCCACTACTTCATCCCTCAAAGCTACCCATTCTTCTTCTACCGTATTTCTTTCCCCCATTCCTGTCAATTGTTCCCTTATGCTCTCCTTCAAACTCTGTACAACCTCAGGTTCTTTAAGTTTATCCAGGTCCCATCTCCTTAAATTCCCACCTTTTTGCAGTTTCTTTAGTTTTAATCTACAGGTCATAACCAATAGATTGTGGTCAGAGTCCACATCTGCCCCTGGAAATGTCTTACAATTTAAAACCTGGTTCCTAAATCTCTGTCTTACCATTATATAATCTATCTGAAACCTGTCAGTATCTCCAGGCTTCTTCCATGTATACAGCCTTCCTTTATGATTCTTGAACCAAGTGTTAGCTATGATTAAGTTGTGCTCTGTGCAAAATTCTACCAGGCGGCTTCCTCTTTCATTCCTTTGGCCCAGTCCATATTCACCTACTACGTTTCCTTCTCTCCCTTTTCCTACTACCGAATTCCAGTCACCCATGACTATTAAATTTTCGTCACCGTTCACTATCTGAATAATTTCTTTTATTTCATCATACATTTCTTCAATTTCTTCCTCATCTGCAGAGCTAGTTGGCATATAAACTTCTACTACTGCAGCAGGTGTGGGCTTCGTATCTATCTTGGCCACAATAATCCGTTCACTATGCTGTTTGTAGTAGCTTACCCGCATTCCTATTTTCCAATTCATTATTAAACCTACTCCTGCATTACCCCTATTTGATTTTGTATTTATAACCCTGTAGTCACCTGACCAGAAGTCTTGTTCCTCCTGCCACTGAAGTTCACTAATTCCCACTATATCTAACTTTAACCTATCCATTTCCCTTTTTAAATTTTCTAACCTACCTGCCCGATTAAGGGATCTGACATTCCACACTCCGATTCGTAGAACGCCAGTTTTCTTTCTACTGAAAACTACATTCTCTTGAGTAGTCCCCACCCGGAAATCCGAATGGGGGACTATTTTACCTCCGGAATATTTTACCCAAGAGGACGCCATCATCATTTAATCGTACAGTAAAGCTGCATGCCCTCGGGGAAAATAACGGCCGTAGTTTCCCCTTGCTTTCAGCAGTTCGCAGTACCTGCACATCAAGGCCGTTTTGGTTATTATTACAAGGCCAGATCAGTCAATCATCCAGACTGTTGCTCTTGCAACTACTGAAAAGGCTGCTGCCCCTCTTCAGGAACCACACGTTTGTCTGGCGTCTCAACAGATACCCCTCTGTTGTGGTTGCACCTACGGTACGGCTATGTGTATCGCTTAGGCACGTCAGCCTCCCTACCAATGGCAAGGTCCATGGTTCATGGGGGGGAGGGGCATCGTATAAGTCACTTAAACCATATAAAGTTGCTTCCTGTTCTGTAGATATGATTTAAACCACTCATATTCTGTTCCATTTATACCATAGAATTGTAATTTCTATGACATAATGTCACGCTTGACAGAATCAAATGCCTTGGATAAGTCACAGAAAATTAATATTGGTGACATTTTACTATTTAAAGCGTCTGTTATCTGGGCACTGAAATTGAATATTGCTGTTTCAGTAGAACAGCATTTTCGAAACCAAACCTGTGATTTACTAAGTATCCCATCACTGATGAGATGGCTAACTACTCTTGAGTACATTACGTTCGAGATGATTTTTGAAAATGCTGTAGAGGGGTTTGACAATGGCATATTTTAACCTGTCTGAGAAAGAACCTCGAGTTAGTGATGCATCACAGATGTGACTCAGAACATCAGCTCTAACTGCTCCACATTCTATTAATATCAAGTCAGAGGTGTCGTCCACTCCAACAGATTATTTATTTTTCCATGATTTAATGATTTTTATAATTTCACAAGAGTTTGTTAAATGAAAATTAATCTGACAAGGATTTCTCAAAACTGGCTCTTCCACATACTGCTTGGTTTTTTCTTTTGAACTATTCTCACCAATTTTTTCACCTACACTTCAGAAATCGTTGTTAAATACGTTAGCTGCTTGTGTACATTTGGTTAATATGGTCTCATTTTATTTGATAGTAATGCTAGCTACCTTATTGGTTACTTTTCCTCTCTGTCTTCTACAAAATTCCATATTGATTTGATTGTATTGCCCGAGTTGTTAACTTCATCTCTAATACACTTTTTTTTAGATTTTCTGACGACATTACTCAGAATGTTACAATAATTTTTATAGTCTAAAATTACGTCTGGGTCTTTACTAATTCTTGCTGTCTCATACCACTTTCTTTTTTCCTTCTGAAGACACTTTAATACCAGTAGTAATCCAAGATATCTTTGAAAAGTGCTTGGTGTTAAATTTAGTAATTTTTTGGGGACACAGCGTTCAAAAGTGATATAAATTTATCAAGAAAAATATTGCATTTCTCATTAACATTTGATCTCCCCAATTAATATTTCTTAAACTTTCTCTGGAGTGCTTTATAGATATCAGTTTGACCAGACCTACAATTAAAGTAAAGGTTTCTGACCTGTACTCCCTGCTATGTTTTGTAAGGTACTCAATTGTGCATCATGGATTGATAATATATTTGTCACAGGGAAAGCATGTGCTAGTTTACATGCTCATGCTGCACAAATACAGTATGTATTGCAGTGCTACTGTTTTGAAGTATACATGTAGGGAAGTTGATCATTGATTCTGAGTTATTTCTCATTAATGACACTTCTAGTTCACTTTTCCTGTCATAATTCCTTAGTAAGTTAACATTGAAGTCACCATATATTAATAACTTCTTTTTGTCAAATAGGCAGCATAACAGGGAATCAAACTTTTTATGAATAGCTGCCAATCTCCTAATAGGGACCTACCTGTACACTATTGCTAATATCAGCACTACATTAATTAAGTGTAGTTCAGAAGCACAAACTTCAAACTGCTGATCGACACAAAACTTGCTTACTTCTACAGTTTTATACTTATATCCTTTTTTGTGTAAATGGCAGCTCCTCCTCTATTCACGCTAGATCTACACATGTAAAGTGATAAATTGCACCCATATATACTGACATTTAACGCACTAATTGCTCATCTGGTTTATTTATTATTCCCATGATACGAGGGTTGGAACTTTAAGATTGGCTACTATTTATTTACAGCTCGTACAAATTATATACGTGTTTCAAAGTTTTACTGATCTTCATAGTAGTCACCAGAGTTGTGTATAACCCGTTGCCAGCGATGTGGAAGTCGTAGGATACTCTTAGCAGTGTCAGTTGTGTTGACAGTTCGAGTGGCGCGGTCTATTGCCCGACGAATTTGTAGCAGTTCTGAAACGAATGCCGTTAAGTGTTTCCTTAAGTTTAGAAATAGAGTTGACCTTACGAGGGCTTAAGTCAGAGTAGTGCAGTAGGTGGTATAGCACATAGCATTGTCCTGCAAAATGATGGTCGGGTGTTGCAGAAAATGTCATCATTTCTGTCTCTAAGCTGGTCGTCGGTTGTGTTTCAAAAATGACGTACAACACGTAAGTTGTACACTTAGAGAAAATTAGCGGAAGAAAGCGAGAATTGGGGTTTAAAGATGGAATGACGCAGTCTGTGATTATATAGGTGAAAGGGCTTGGCGTAAAAACCAATTACTAGTTATTGAGCACACCACCTAATGTAAGTACTTAGACATGACACTGACAGCGGAGGGGAGGGATATTCAAGATGTACCGAATTAAAAATCATAGGAAAGGTCGTGACTAGTCAGCTACGCAGCTACATCCAGTATTATGCAATATCAGTATTCCCAAAGCTACGATAACTGGTTGCGTAGGGGTTTTGTAGAAAACACTGTCGTTTGGGATATATGTGTGGGCAGCACTTAACAAAGAAACTGAGGGAAGGGCTCCAGCAAACGAAATGATGAGTTGAAAAAGATGTTGTAAAATCACAATAATGAATAGAGTAATGTATTAAGACATCATGCAAGCTATAAAAATCGATTCAGTATTGTAGAAGTGGGGACAAAGGAAAACATCTGGAATGGTACGGCCAGATGAGATGTATGGTTGATAACAGCATAACTCAATGAGGGTGAGAACTGAATCTTGCAGAAAAGACAGACGGTGGTAGACCTAGGAAGGACTGGGACCGGAACTTACGAACTGCACACGTCGTGCATTCAACGATAATGTAAAACAATAACTACAACGAAGAATGTGTATATACAGACGTATAGCATTCAGTACAAACTTTAACTTTCTAGTGGACCAAAGGAAAGGTTTTTCCATTAATTGCTGTTCGCCATTCTATGCTGCTATAAACCTTGCTCCTCATGATGGCTATACCGATATTCTTTCGACCTCTCCATATTAGATTTGTTTATTCCCGTACATCTTTGAACGGCATTTAACAGACAACGTATTTGCTCACTTGCGAGTTTGTTACGCACTGAGCCGTCTCAAATGCCTCAACTGCGACATGCAACATTTTTAATAGCATATAAATTAATTTGAAGTTTCCTCTGGGAGAGCAGTGGACAAATGTCCACGCCATCTCGTATCAAAATTTCCACAAAGGCAAAATTAACGTTTCTATTGCAAGAATTCTTTCTTAATTTACACGAGAAGCAAATAAGGTGTGTTTATCTTAATAACAAAATATAATCTCAGAATCCATAAAATACATTGCTCATGTTTCATAAGCCAGGATAAAAAATGAAGAGGAAAGGAGGAATTAAATAAAACAGGTGCATGAATTTTGATCAGTGTAGTCATTTTACGGCTATGAGGATCACTGGACAGTTTTCTAGCCCTACCTTTCTGTGTCAGTATAGTTGATATCATAAATTTTACACAAATTATTATGATTATTAATTTATTATCCACTCCTTTATTATTCATTTTCTGTTTTGTTATGTCAGTATGTAGCTCTGTAACAAGCGTTCTTCTACAGTGGTAATAACGTGAACCCCAACGACATCGCCGTCTTCAGACTGAGGACTGCCTTCACGTTCAACTCTTACGTACAGCCCATTAGCCTGCCCAAAGCCGGAGTCATCCCCACAGGTATGTTCCCAACCGGTAAATATACGGCACTGTTACACCTTGCAACTGAACTGTTTGTAAGTGAAGTACACAATTATTAAAGAAAATACAGACTGAAAATAGACTAAGAGAAATAAACTTTTAGGTACTTTAGGACTATCAGAGGAAGCTGCTATTTACACTAGTGTAGTATTTGCAATAGCTTTAAAGTATCTGAGCAAAGTATGTCTAAATGTGTTTCCGTCTTGGATGGACAACAACTAGGCATCAAATTTCATTTCGAATAGGACAGGCCGCACACGATGTATATTGCACGAGAATCTTTCTGTGTGGCATACATACTGATTTTACCGTTGTGTATCTGTTTTATAGAAAGAGGATCTAGTCAGGCCCACCTAACAGCGCCATAAGTGCCAATACATAGTAACATTGAACCGTGGACTCAGTTAGAATAAAGTGATAAGCAATACCTGTGCAAAACACCAAACGAATCCAACAGCTCTGATTCGAAATTACACGTGTAACTCGTTATTACATTTCTCATAATAAAGAAATGAGTATTGCCAGCAAAACAAAGTTATCTATCTGAAAATATATTCAAATAATCATGTAGTCTTCAGTCTGTGTCATAAAAAAACCTGGAGTATTCCAGTACTCACATTTTATGTTATCTCTGACGACGACCACCTGCAGTCTGAATTGCAGAACTTAAAACGTGTTTTCGGGGGAAAATGGATACAGCAAAACAGACATCCCATACGTTTTCAAGGGCCGCCGACGAAAGACATTTGGTGAATCTGTAGAGGGCTAAACGGACTGTATTCCTGCCATACTGTGGAGCAACTAGCAGTAAGTTAGGACGTGTGCTGCAGAAACATGGCCTAAGACCAGTGATCCGCCCCCCCCCCTCCCCCCATACGAGATATGTTGCGCCCTGTTAAAGACGGCATTGCTCTTCGAGTGTCCCGTGTGTATGGTGTACCCTGTGAATGTGGCATCATGTATATTGGACAAACAATTCGCACTGGTGCGGAGCGTTGTGCTGAGCACAAGCACCATATAAACCAAAGGCAGCTTGACAAGTCGACCTAGAGAACGGACGTAAAATACAGTTCGAAAATACAAAAGTGTTGGCACATGCTACATATTGGGACTCCGTTATAGAGGAAGCGGCCGAGATTCGCTTAAATAACAACAGTTCCAACAGAGACAAGGGATACACACTCAGCATGGCATGGGGGCGGGCGCTGGACATCGAAAGAAAGCAAAGACAGATGCGTGACGCGGGAGTGGCAGTTTCAAACGTGGCGCCTGCCCGGGCGCCACCTGACCTCACCGGAACCGCCACGGGCAATAGCTCCGCTACCAGCTCGGGTCGACTTATGCGCACGCGCCACATTGCGTCAATTTGATTGGCTGGTGATGTCTATATAAGCGAGAAACCGTAGCAGTCCCGGCTGCCTCCACAGGCCGTCCTGCTCCTTCACGAGTCCCGCCGCCTCTGCCGCTCTTTTCTCCGCACTCGTGACCGGGATACAGTTACCCGCCACCGGCAATTACAGCGACACATCCGCAACCTGCTTACAGCAAAGAAACGCCATGCCTGGCGCCAGACATGTACACAACTCAACACCACGCTCCCAATAAACTCTTCCAAGTATTGGTCTGCTTTCCACCGCCTGACTGGGAACCGCCCCGCCCCCCAGTACCTTCTCCTCCTTAATGACCGTCCCTTTCCTGACAACCTCAGTAAGGCCAACCACTTTGCCTCTCGCCTCTCCTATGTTTTTTCCATTCCAGATGATCCCCACTTCGATTATTCCCTCTTCCCTGACGTCATGGACCGTACGAACACCTCTGTTCCTCCCCTTGCTCCATGCTTCCAGTACTTGGGCCACATACCACCATCTGAACTTAACACTCTCATCACTACACAGGACATCGGCCTCACACTCCGCACTCAACGCAACACTGGTCATGGCCACGACTGCACCTCAAACACTGCACCTCAAACACTGCCCTCCCTCCTTCCTTTCAATCCTTGCCGCCCTCTACAATGTCATCCTTGCCACTTGTTTCTATCCCGACCTGTGGAAAACATCCCGTATCCTGATGTTCTCCAAACCCAACAAGCCTCCATCTGATGCCTCTTCCTATCGTCCTATCTGTCTCACATCGGTGTTCAGCAAGCTCTTGGAATCCATCCTTTCCCGGCGCATCCATCACCACCTCAGCCAAAACCACCTCCTCCCCACCACCCAATGTGGCTTTCCACCTTCCTTCTCTGCTGATGACCAACTCCTCCGCCTCACTCATCTCCTCTCCCTCCAGCTTAACTCCCGTCGCC
Source organism: Schistocerca gregaria (assembly GCF_023897955.1). Classification (NCBI taxonomy): domain Eukaryota; kingdom Metazoa; phylum Arthropoda; class Insecta; order Orthoptera; family Acrididae; genus Schistocerca; species Schistocerca gregaria. The sequence continues at coordinate 100,816,772 of NC_064921.1, read as the reverse complement.
ATTTTTGTCCCCCTTGACCTGGAAAAGGCCTACGACCGTGTCTGGCATCCTGGTCTCCTGTTTAAACAAACCTACACCCTTCCTATTAATTGCATCCGTGTGATAGCCTCCTTCCTCTCCTGCCGCCTCTCCTATGTTACCATCCATAATGCCAGTCCCGGCGGTCAGTGAACTCCAGACTGTGATGGCGGAAATGGTCATCGAAAGATCGAGGATTTTGTTGGAACTGACGCGACTGGAAAACCAAGAACGTTTTGTTCATGCATGCCGCCATGAAAGACTCCGAAGACACATTTCAAGTTATTCGTGTTCATCATATCAACAAAAATGTTATTTTATCAGAGCATAAAGCGTATTTCACTGTCTCATATAGTATTCCTAGCAAAAACCAGATATGTATTTACAGCTTTATGGAAACTTGTTCCAATTGTACACAGTTATAATAACAAATCTGTCATTCATATATCCATTGCCCATTCTCTTCAACTGATATTCCAAGTCCTTTGCCATCGCAGACAGAATTTCAATGATATTGGCGAACCTTAATGTTTCATTTATGGTCCCTGATCTTCCTTTTTAATTTTGTATTGCTTGCTCAATGTATGTAATAATAACATGGTGGGTAGCCTACAATGCTGTCTCATTCCTTTGTTGACCACAGCTTCAATTTTTCAGATGATCACTAGTAGAAGGAGCACCAGGTCTGCCAACCTGACAGCGGTCGGCAGAGCGGTTTGCTTATCAAAGCCCCCCAGAATTCTACATTAATGGCACTGTAATCGCAGCAGTAGCTTACAAGCCAATGGTACATACAGTATATAAAAGAACGTTTACCAGTACAGCTCACGTATCTTTATTCCAGCTTTTATCCCTTCTTTCCACTCTTTTAAATGCGTGGACTGAAAGGAGTGAAGAGTTTGCCTATCCTCGGCATAGTCCTTAAGCCATTTTGATTTATTATCCATACCACTGCAATGAATGCAGTGCTATACATTCTTTAGATAACTCGGATGTGTCAATGTGGATGCCCTGTTTATTCTTTATATTCCATAGTCTCGTCCTGTTGAGTTTTCAACCTAGTTTGTAGCTCCCACCCTCTTTAAAACAGAAAATGACATTAGCTATTTCCACTAGTTTCATGGTTTTATGGTTTAAGTGTTCGTAGATACTGTGCTTCCTTGTAATAACCTCTCTCCATCTTTCCATTCTAAATCCCTAACCATTCCTTTTCCCAGCTCGTTGGCACTTAACATAATAGCTGCAGCATCAGAGGTAAGACATCTTGTAACATTGAGCTTTAAAAATATTATTTGCATATAAACATGTCAGTAAGAAAATGAAGACCTTCCAGTTTTTGTGGTGGAATGTATGTAAACACCAACTTAATCCAACATCGAACATATTAGCTCCACCATCTTATTTTGATTACAAGTGTTACAGGTGGTGGTCTATTCCTGTTAAACCATGTCATCAGAAATTCTATAAAATATTGTTTTACGTGTCAGTTATTGGTCTCTAAACATGACAGAGCCTTTTCAAAATTCAAAAGCAGCACAATCATGTCTGCTCTCAAAAAGATCTCCCATCTAAAAATAGGCTCTGCTTCACATAGAAATGTGCTGGCCCTCTGCATCTGAACAACATGAGGACTGAAAGAGAACTGTCTTCCGCAGCTGGATCATCGGCTGTTGCGTCAGGCTGGGGAGTTACAGAGGACAGCAGCCAACCAGACATCCTGCAGACGGTCGATGTCGTCATTATCGATGAAGCGACTTGTCGGCAACTGGTGGACAACTTTGTATCCGAAAACCCGCTGACTGACACCATGATCTGCACAGGGCCAGTCACAGGAGGAATTAGTCTCTGCAACGTAAGTACCTTGTTGGACTATCGATCAGTCATCATGGAAAGACGGACAACTGAAAACGAGGGTTGGATGGTTGGGACAGACTTGGTAGTGTCTGTTTTGTTTCATGACTTGTGACTTGCACCCCGGTGAAGCAATCAAGAACATTAGTAAAAGTATGCTTTTCCTGATTGTTGCTTTATATATTTTTTTAAAAAAAGGCTAAATACGAAAGGAACTCGAATGAAAACGCTAAAAATTTTTTTGATTTTTATTACGGAACTAAAGTGAAACACAAGAGTATTATTTTTTGACATAGTCTCCTTGTCGTTCAACACGCTTCCTCCAGCGCGTAAGAAGTGCGTGGATACGCATGAAAAACAATTCTCTTGGCCGTGACGAAGCCACCCGTGCACAGCCAGCTGCAGCTTTTCAACGGAATTAAATTTCTTTCCTCACATCACCTTTCTGGCTGACCCATACATCAGGAAACAATTCGGTAAAATCACCTTCCTCTTCAATGCCCCAAGGCTTTTCATAGACGTCAACACGTCACTTAGAATGGCACTCTACCAAAATTCCTGTATACTTGTTTTGGTACGATACATAAATGACGTAGGAAATAGTAGGGTTGCCAGTAATAATCGTAACATTGGTGGGGGAAAAAAACATAAGTGAATAGAGAAACTGGGAGCCGATGACTTATCGTTGTCTTTTGCTTGTTTTCTGCGATATTAAAACCTCACATCGTTCAGTGTTGGACCATGGTTTATTCTGTATCCTAATTAAATATAAAAAGTGTTTATTAGTAGTAAAAATTAATTTATCGCGTAACTTCTGCGCTTGTCTCTAACCAAAGCAATCACTTCTGATGAAAGTACATTTTACATGCACAAATATAAGACATAGTATATTACGAGTATAAATGGTTTTTTTCAGTTGAACTTTCTTCATCATGATCAAAGGCAAGAATTCCCTGTTATTATTGGTGAGTGTGAAAGTTATTTTGAATGCCAGAAACATGTTTTATATGAGTTTGACGAAGTATTGAACCGACGTTTGTTTGTTTCCTTTTTTTTCAGGAAATTGTGTTTTCTAGCGCTATAACGCTACAGCGTTATATGATGAATCTATATCGTTTTGCTTTGTTTTTAGTGCAGCATTCCACTGTTTCACATTACAAATCAACAATTTTTTGATTAAACCTAAATTAAATGTTGAAAATTTCAGTTTTACTAATAATACTGTTTATTTTTAAGTAACGGACAGGAGAATATCTATAGAGAACAAAAATGTTTCAGCAGTTACGCAGGCGTTTATATATCCTCACTCAGTTTCTAGAAGGTCCACCGCATCCAACTGCTAGGGGAAGCTAATGAGACACTGGTCGCACATGCCAACAAAACAATCGAAATGAGGTTCCGCCTGATATGTATGCAACACACCTAACGTACAGGTAACGCAGTTGTTATCTTAACTGCCCAACGTTTGTAGGCAAGCTACGATAGTCGACGGGTTACTTGTGATAGTCTTCGATACCTTACTGTAGTCGCTCTTTCAGTTGCGGAGTGAGCCTCCGTCCCACCCATCTTGCAGACGCTTTGCGTATCTTAAGCACTAGATTTTGATGACACAATGTGGTGTGCCTGACCTGTGTGCTGCACGTCTGTCACAGTTGTCACGCCATTTGTAAACTTTCTACTCCAGTCGTACACTTGCTGTATTGATAGACGTGTATCAACGCACTGAATCTTCCCTCTCCGATGTATTTCAGTAGGATTCGGGATTCGTACCTTCAGTGCTGAGAAAACGTATGACGCAACACTGTTCTTCCTTGATATACGTCGCAAGTGGGGCAGTCATTTTGAAGTGGTACTGTTGCCGTGTTTCGCTTCTCTGCAGTACGCTGCCGGCTGTAGGAACTTACAGAAGAGTGACGTGGAATGTCAGTTTTTAATCATACATTCAAGGTTTTCATTTGACTCCCTCTGGTAGAATAGAATGTTATCATATCACAGAATCTGCGCCAGAGCTGACGACAAGCAGTCAAAAAGAGTATCAAAAACTGCGGTTACATCTAGTTTAAGAAAAGAGCACTTAAAACAAAAAGAAGTAGAAAATGGGATAAGAATTTGTCGTCTGTGAAACAATACTAAACAAGATGGCAGAATAAAGCATAAAGTGCGGACTGATGTAATTGAAGATTTAATGAGGAGGCACAAGTTTTTCCACTAAATTACGAAATATTGCCGCAATTATTCTAACACGGTATAACGTCTCCTTGCGTATTTCATATTGTAAACGTCTTGGTGAAGGAGGTAGATAATGGCACTGAAGGTCCTGTGCTCAGTTCCGGGTGGGTGCGACAAGAACGAGGGACTGGCCTCTCTCGCCCACCTAGTATTCTTGCCTTGTAGAAGGGCTGCATTCCGCATGCAGTCTGGTCACCCTACCGGCAGCGGGCTTGCACCAGTTTTATGCAGACACTATGACCTACATGTAGGCGGCTATGGGCTCTTATTGTATTAATGGATTCAGTATTGTATTACTTATTGCTCCTGCATATATGCTTTAGGACCCTGTCATTTTGCTGTATGCAGTTTATTACTGACACTTGCAAATAACGCGCCAGGCATAACCTTCCGGAGAAGGGCACTACGTGCCCGAAACCGATAAAGAAGTAAAATTCCTTTATGCAGCTGGTTACTTATTATTTCATTATATTCGCACTAGAGACTTTACTTTTACCTACATTTAATATTTTGCACGTCCATACTTTTCTTTGTATGTTCTGGCAAAGTAGTTACTAACAAATGTTCCATGGACAAGTAAGAATCTGGCAAAATAAAGGTAACTGCTTTGCTTCTTCCTATAACGAAATGCATTCGATCTGTTTTCAGAATACTTAAAATTGGAATTTTCTAACTGTAAACTTTACTCAGAGTTGTTATATTTCAGTGTTTCGTATCTGATAAGTTGGCATAAGAATGGCTGTAATACATTACAAATTAAAACAACTGTAGTTGTTTATTGTTACGTCTCGCACACTTCATGTTTTTAGAAGTAGTATCTTAATGTTTCCTGTTGCGTTTCCTTTGTACTGTGGGGTGACCCAAAACTCAGTTAACCTTTGAAAATTCTGTACTACACGGAATAATGTAGGAAAAAAGGTAAAAAGTGATACACGTGCTTGAAATCACATGGTATATTACAGAAACAAAAAGAAAGTGCACAAAATGACCAACAGATGACGCTTCATATCATGCGAAAGCAAAAATTAGCATCACAATTGATTTTTAACAAACACCATGTTCTTTATAACAATTTCTCAACATGTCGGTCGCAATTCATCAACAACACTTGTAGTCGAGGGACAAAATTGTAAAGAGCACTTGACACCATATCAGTAGGTATGGTGAGAAACTGCTGTCGGATGTTGTCTTTCAGCATCAGAAAGCTGTCGGACGATCGCGGTAGACTTTCGGCTTCAGAAAATATCGCAGCCAGTTATCACACAGACTGAGATCTGAGATCCTGGGAGGCAAAGCATGACGGAAGTGGCGCTCCAGTATGTGGGCAATAGATCTTTGACACGTATTGCAATATCGGGTGGAGCGTCATCCTGTATAGAAGTTGTACCTCTCAGGGTGTGTTTATCAGCCAGGCTATGGATAATGCGAATGTGTAACGTATCAGAATACATCGAAACAACCACTCTCGCGGTTTCAAAAGCAGCGCAACACATTTCCTCGTAGAAACACAAGTCTGATCACCATTCATGTGACAAATCCGCATCACAGCATGACTTTCTCGTCATGAAATGGGGATACCACGACATTTCTAGCATTTTCTGTAGCCCAAATTCCGAATTTGTGGCGGCTGACGGACCCTTGGCGTCACAGACGTGTTGACCTCCGGTTGGCCACTTCTTGGACTCAATAAAACCCAATCTCATTTCAAGTGTATGTGTCAATGTTTATCTCTCAACCTACGTTATTCCTAGAATTAGTGCATATTCGAATGGTAACGGACCTCTGGGTTACCCCGTACTTTGTTATTGCTTTCATCTGATGTTACTGCATATTTTTCCTTTTTTTCCAGGGTGACTCCGGCGGTCCACTTGCGCAAAACGGCACGCTGATTGGCGTGGCTTCGTGGGTCATCACCCCGTGTGGCAGGGAGGGAGGCCCCACAATGCACACCAGGGTGTCTGCCTTCCTCGACTTTGTTAATGAAAATATTTAAAACTGAATTATTTCTTTATGTCTCTAGACTTTAGACTTGTTTACACCGACTTCCCTCTTTTAATATTTTTTCATAATCTCTTAACTATGCCTTGAAACTATTAAATCTCCCACGGACTTGTTCCTTCTTCCTGTGAGGTTCTTTCACAGACATGTTACCCTGCCTAGTCTTTTTTAAAGTATCTTCGTTTCTCATTTTAACTGTGCTCTTAACTTTTTATTATTACTCCGTAGCAGCATATTACAAATGTTCCCAATTTCTTCTCCAAATCTCCGATGACCCCAATCCATTTCTTGCATGTTTGGTACTCCACAACTAACAAGTATGTGTTAAAATACATCTTGCTGTACACCGTGAGCTGCATGTAATACCTTTCATTGGCATGTCGCTATTCGAACGTAGAGCTCATAGACATCGTAAGATGTAAATACAGAAGATTAACAATGTTTGGATCTCATACGCTCGGATCACACTTTTCTGCGTATTCCTGCATGTAAAATTTACAAAATTTTGCAAGATATGTTGGATCAAATGTAGGTCCAAATCCGAGTTTACTATCTCGTTATATGGTAGACTAAGTTTTGTCTCGTTATGTTCATCTTGGTATGTGCGTTGTTTGTGACAGTTAATATCAGCTTTTTCGCGTTTCATATATTTTAACTTTATAAATTTTTATGCATTCTACCTTACTTGGGGTAATTCAGCTGCACCTACGGCAGTCGTTTTATGCAAGCTGTAATGTTACACCTGGCCTTCAAAATTCACGGATGAGGTTTTTATGTTCTGTCACCCGTTACGCACAAAGTAATACCTCTACAAAAGAAAAACATATTTTTTGTAGGAAATTTAATGTATAGTAGTTAAATTTTGTAATGGGACACTTTTTCGCTAGAGGCTGTAATTTTCAAGTTATTCAAGAAAACGTACGAAAGTGAGCTTCGAACGCACCTCCATCCCAATACTCATCCTTAACCGGTCGTGATTTCTAGTTTATTGTTCACGGAATTCGCTTCTACCTGTGTACAAATATTTCCGACTACGAGAAACATTCCCGATATTAAATTTTTTTGGTCTCTAGTAATTGGGTTAACATGCTGTCAGCATATTTGGCTTTTTCGTTAACATTTAAAGATACCCGCAAGGGTAATGGAAATAAAAGAATTTTGTAGGCGTTACACTAAAACTAATTACATTTACAATTTGATTCAAACTTGTCTTTACAAGCACAGTAGTTTCGTAGTCAGGAAGACTGTTAAATACGACGTAACTGTTTATTTTATGCTGCTCGTATTCACAAAATTACTAAGTAAAATTTACAGAAACGTCAGTTTTCAGTTTGTAAGTTCTCGACAAAGCCGTAAAGTAGTAAGGCCGGTCAATGAAGGCCACAAAAGGCCGAATGGGGGAAATATTTTGTGTAGTCGCAAAAGTAGGACGGAGTCTTGTGAATAACACAGTGGAAATCTTGACCGGTGGTGGGTGAGTTTGGGAGTGCGGGTGCTTTTGAACGACCTTTTGTACGCTTTTCTTGAGTGGCTTGAAGATCATGGCCTCCAGTGAAAAAGTGTCCCAGTACAAAATTTAACTATTGTACATATATTTCCTACAAAAAAAATCGTGCTCATTTTTCTGTAAGAGTACTAGTTTGCGCGTGGCGAGCGAGAGGAATGAAAATTTCGTGCATAGTTTTTGAAGGCTAGATATAACTCTGCGGGCTGCATAAACGATATCGGCAAGGGCATCTGAATCACCCTCTATAGTAATTGTACAAACGTGGCATTGAAAACATACTGCTACTGCATTGCAGAGATATACGCAGAAAGTGTGTCGCATATAACAAGAGACCGGTAATGTAAACCTTCTACGCCGAACATTTTTTCATCCTGTGATAATGGTGTACAGCGTGACCTGTAAGTGTGGCTTTTTAGAGTCTGACAGTGGTAACATGTGCACGCAGTGCAGTGTACTGCAAAGGTGGAATAGGTGAAGGCTCCTATTGTAGTCACATGGACATGGCTATAATCAGAATTCTAAATATCCACAGCGTTCTGTGTTTCTTAGATTCACTTGAGATTTGATATCAAAGAGAATTTATAACTGACACGCACGTCGTTTGATGTGGACTGGCACAATATGTAGGTTAACTTTACGTTTGTACTGTTATGTATACGAAATGTTATGTTGTACTCCCCGAATTCGCATCTATTTTACATGTAGTACATGGTCTACATCAAATCTTTTAACGAACAGTTCCACGTCCATATAATGCTGCACTCCAAACGTAAATTCCTGAATTTCATTTTCAACCCCATCTCAATATTCAATACCAGTAGAGACCTTCTACTGAAGAGAGCTTTTCTTGTCTTTGTTAATCTGCTAATATGTTCCAACGTTACGGACGCCTGGATTGATATTAATTCATTGGTTGGATAATTTCGCTACTGTGTCGTTAACTAGTTGTTAGGAAAATCCGTATTCTCCTTTCTAGTACACTGTCGTTTAGGCCAATAAAGCTACAATAGTTTAACAATGTATCCGAATATTATGAATCATCTTAGCATCGTAAATCAGCAGTTACAGCAAGAGCCTCTTATTAGTTTAATTACCTATTTCATTTTACATTTGTCAGACTAGCAGAAAGAGCCCCAAGCGTACAGAATATCCATTACATCACTAGTATAATCTCCACGGTAGTTTATTGTTGCATGATAACAGTTCCAGTATTTGATTAACAATCTCGAGGAAGTGAAACACATTCAGTAGCACACTGAATAGTACATGTAATCTAATTTAATGTAGACTTACTTATGACTGGGTCCACAGACGCTGTAATTATGCTTAAGTAAATTATTTTCTTGTGTGAGGCTGTCTTTTGTTTGAAATAAACACTTTAGTTTATATCGCTAGTAATTTACTAATTTTGTCCTTTCGGAGTTGTCAAGTGACATTAAACAAAACAAGTGATATTAAACAATAACATGGCTTCTGTTTAATATCATTTGTTAACACCTTAGGAGGCAAAATTGGGGTAACAGCTGTGTTTCTGTTTAATATCACTTGTTAATACGCAAGGCGCCGAAATTAGCTAATAGCTAACGATATGAAATAAAGTCTTTTTTTGATGTTGAAACAGCCTCACGTGGAAAAATAACATCATTCACATTAAAGATAGTATTTAAATAATAATTATTTTAAATTAAAGTACTTGCTATTTAGTGTACGTTTATGTGTTTACAAAGCTAAGTAGGTTCCGTGATATACGACACAGTGTGCGGCAGAGACAAGCCTCGTTCTGAACATAATGATACAACCACCAGCTTCAGTCTACCTTCTATTACCAACCGAAACGTTAGCATTGACTATCTGATGTCTTTATTTTTCCTAAACCCAACTGATCGTTGTCTATTACATCCTGTTTTCTTTTCCATTCTTCTGTATATTATTCTTGTCAGCAACTTGGATTCATGAGCTGCTGAGCTGATTGAGCGACAATTCTCACACCTGTCGGCTCTTGCTGTCTTGTGGATGATGTTCTTCATGAAAGTTTGATGGTATATCGGCAGTCTCATATATTCTACACACCAACATGATTAGAAATTTTATTGCCGCTTTCCACAATAATTTTAGAAACTGAGATGGAATGTTATCTATCCCCTCGGCCTTAATTGATCTTAATGTCTACCAAAACGTCCTTAAACTCTGATTCTAATAATGAGTCTACATCTCTTCTAAACTGACCCCTATTACTTCTTCTGTCATATCAGACAAATCTTCGCCCTTACAGAGGCCTTCGATGTACTCTTTCCTCCTATCCGCTCTGTCCTCTGAATTTAACACTGGAATTCCCATTGCACTCTTAATTTTACGGCCCTTTCTCTTAATTTCACTGAGCTTTGTTTTGACTCTCTTATTTGCTGAGTCAGTCCTTCCGACAATCATTTCTTTTTCGAATTCTTTACATTTTTCATGTACCCATTTTGATTTTGATTCCCTGCGCTTCCTATTTATTTCATTCTGCAGCGACCTGCTTCTCTGTATTCTTGAATTTCTCTGAACATTTTTGTACTTCCTTCTTTCATCGATCAAATAAAATGTTCCTTCTGTTAGTCATGATTTTTTTTGCATTTACCTTCTTTGTACCTATGTTTTTCTTTCCAACTTCTGTGATTGGCACTTTTAGAGATGTCCATTCTTCTTCAACGGTACTGCCTACTGAGCTATTCCTTATTCCTGTATCTATAGCCATAGAGAACTTGAAATTATCTCGTTATTCCTTAGTGCTTCCGTATTCCACTTCTTTGTGTATTGATTCTTCCTGACTTATCTCTTAAACTTTAGCCAACTTTTCATCACTACTATATTGTGATCTGAGTTTACATATGCTTTTGGGTACGCCTTACAATCCCCTATCTTATGTCGGAATCTCTGCCTGACCATGATGTAATCTGACTGGAATCTTCCCGTATCTCCTGGCCTTTTGCAAGTATACCTCCTTCTCTTGTGGTGCTTCAAAACAGTATTTGCTATCATTAGGTGAAATTTATTGCTTTTGCTTTGCTCTTTGTGATTCCTGTCATCAAGCCCATATTCTTCTGTAAACCATTCATTATTCATTCCCCTACATCCTCATTCCAGACCCCCATGACTATTAGATTTTTATCTCCTTTTATGCACTGAATTACCTTTTCAGTGCCCTCATATATTTTCTATGTCCCTTCATCTTTTGACATTGGCATATACAAACGAAGTATTGTTTTTGGTTTGGTTTGCTGTCAATCCTGATGAGAACATCCCTATCATAGAACTGTTCACAGGAACTCATTCTCTAACCTACCTTCATGTTGTTGTTGTTGTTGTCTTCAGTCCTGAGACTGGTTTGATGCAGCTCTCCATGCTACTCTATCCTGTGCAAGCCTCTTCGTCTCCCGGCACCTACTGCAACCTACATCCTTGTGAATCTGCTTAGGGTATTCATCTCTTGGTCTCCTGCGATTTTTACCCTCCACGCTGCCCTCCAAACATGCTGCCTCAAAACATGTCCTACCAACCGATCCCTTCTTCCAGTCAAATTGTGCCAGAAACACCTCTTCTCCCCAACCCTGTTTAATACCTCCTTATTAGTTATGTAATCTACCCATCTAATCTTCGGCAATCTTCTGTAGCACCACATTTCGAAAGCGTCTATTCTCTTCTTGTCCAAACTACTTATCGTCCATGTTTCACTTCTATACATGGCTACTCTCCATACAAATACTTTCAGAAACGACTTCCTGACACTTAAATCTATACGCGATGTTAACAAATTTCTCTTCTTCAGAAACTCTTTCCTTGCCATTGCCAGTCTACATTTTATATCCTCTCTACTTCGACCATCATCAGTTATTCATCTCTTGGTCTCCTACGATTTTTACCCTCCACGCTGCCCTCCAAACATGCTGCCTCAAAACATGTCCTACCAACCGATCCCTTCTTCCAGTCAAGTTGTGCCACAAACTCCTCTTCTCCCCAATCCTATTCAATACCTTCTCGTTAGTTACGTGATCTATCCACCTTATCTTCAGCATTCTTCTGTAGCACCACATTTCGAAAGCTTCTATTCTCTTCTTGTCCAAACTAGTTATCGTCCATGTTTCACTTCCAACCCTACCTTCATATTAGTAACAAATTCTGCTCCCATTGTACTATTTTCTGCTGGTGTTAATATTACAGCCCTAAAGCTTCCACGATTGTTTGGTTGAGATTGAGGTGCATGAACAGATACAACTCTTTCCGAACAAGTTTGCTTATATTTTCTAATTATTATTAACTTCTATTACGTATGATAAGCTATTACTGCTTGTTGGGTGTCTTGATACCAGGTTGCTTTATTAAAATTGACCAGATTTGAACTAATTAATTATTGTTGTTGGCACAGAATGAGTTCCAAAATCACACTTAATTAAATATGCAGCGGATAGTACTCCATGAGGTTATCATGAACCAGTGAAAGCCGTACAGAGGGGTTAGGGATTTGTTCATCCCAACAACTTAACCACTAACAACTGAAGACCCACCATTATTACTCTGAATTAGATTTCTCTAACCTCTTACGTAATTCACTTCCTGCAATTATTATTGATTACTGAAAACACATGCAATAACTGGAAAAGGGGGGGGGTGGAGATTATTCTACCATCTCAACAGCAACACTTGATTCTTTAGCAACACAAAAAGTTTATTACACCATTAGCAATTCTGCATCAGGTTGAAGTACAATTTCTGTTAATTCATATAATTCTGCATTATTAGAAGTACTGACTCCCAGTTGGGCTCGCGTTTGGTCTCTTATGAATATAATAAAATTACGTCGCACTATCAGGTATCAGGAAGCTTTTATTGCATGCGACTTCGTATCAGTAACCAACACCGCATTCACACTGGCATTCCAAAAAAACACATCTGTGACAATAACTGGCACATTGTTTAATGTACTGTCGCATGTGATAGAGATAAACAGAAGGTTATATAAACTGTGCACTGGCTGGTATGTACCGAAAACTTTATTACACTCAACAGCCACTGTAGTAATAATCATCACAAAAAGAGAGTATGAGGGGCACTAGTCAGCAGAAAACTTTACTCAATGGGATTAAGGGAACCTGAACGAAATTTCTATCTGTCAAACATGTGAAAGAAGTCGTTTAAATTTGACAATGGCTACACGTTAAGACCCACGTAATACATTTTTTGTCTTAATCCTGTTAATTGCAGTTGCCAACATTATTATGTGAAAAGTGGCTGAAGGCCGTTAAGAATTTACTGTTCCGCTCTACAACATAAAATTGTGTTTCAATTCAAATTACGTAAGTTGCACCAGATCAACAAGATTTTGCTGTGATCGAAACCAGTTAAAATGAAGGAAAATTCCTCACGCAAGAATGTTTTCATAAAAACCTATAGCAGCACTAAAATTTATCGAGTTAGTTTATTACACTTTGAAGCCTCTGAGAAATGTGCAAAGAAGTCACACTCACACATGGTAGGCCGTGCGGCTCCAACATTCATTGTAAATCAATAAAAGCAGGCTCACCAAGCATCTGTTTTCCCTGGCAATTGTTTTACGTCAAGAAAATACACACCAAGTCCTGGTTACTAATCGCTATGCGCTAGTTCTGGAAAACGGCGCGAAACATGATGTCACAGATAAAGTACAAGAAAACTACACTTAATATAGCACATTTCATTAAAAAACACTTTGACTCTGTCTATACACCCATTAGCAAGTATTCAAGAATAATAAAACCGCATATCGTCATGAATTTTGGAATGTTGGACCTGCCTTAAACAATTGGAGTGAACTTACGCTCATCACCAAATCACGAAGGAATACCATAACATTCCGAAAATGAACCTATAAAAACATGTTAATTAACTTTTATTGCTTACAGCAATCACTACATATCAATACACAAAATTACGAGGATTACCACTCCTTTTAACATTTCCCTATAGGTACTGACTTTAAACAAAACAATTCCATCATTCATAATACTCAGATACGAAATATACTATGGAGTTCAGATCTGTTTCTCGAAATGCAATTGGATTTACAAATATATTGTTAATCCCTATTGCACCTCGAACTCATTTTCTGTATGGAATAAAACAAAGTTGGACAGCAGTGCCCTCTATCAGTACTTTCAGTACAATCCAGTGTTATCCAAGATGAATCAGTATTCAAGCATCCACACGCAAAAACATCCTAGTTATTTGTAGTAAGTATTATTAATATTATGACAGTCTGGAAAACGTTTAGAAACATTTTTACTGTGGGGATGAAGACTGCCAGAAGTAAAATATTTGTTCGTTGAAGTTCTTGTTTAAGACTATGGATTAGAAATTTATGGTAGTTTTTCTGTATATAGGCACTCTTCCCTTCCTTATGTCATGCCCACAACAAAGTGATGCTGATATCCATTTAGCTGCATCTGCTCTATTTCTATGACTTGCAAGTGATGTTTTGTTACTCATAATACATCTGAGAAAACCTCTTTCGATTTTTCAGTTTCCTATGGTAATGCGAAACCCTTTCATTTATTATGTGTAATGTTTGTCATAGTTTGATGAAAAAGTTCAAATGTATTTTGATTGAGGGTTCCACAAAGTTAAAGTGAACAGAGTTTTATTTCAGTGAAGTTTGCACTGATTTCGTGCACACTTGCCTTCAATAAGATGTGTGCCTAATAACGAAGTTTTCTGAATTGCATACCTATCTATAAATACAGTCTATATCCATAGCTGAATCCAACACCAAGGCTTTTCATATGTTGTAGCTAAATCAAGTAATCTGTTTTAACATCTGTGTGTCTTTTAGTAGAGTTACAAGAATGTATGTAATTACTTCTTGATTGAGTGGATACTGGAAATTAATTAATTTTTTTACATGATGTTGAATGTATTTTGAGAGACTTTCAACCACATCTGTGGTTCTAGTTTTCAACAGGTTGGTTTCTACATTGAAGCAAGCATCAGAGCGTGTTAAACTACATTGCTTATAGTGATGTACTGATTCATGTCGTCATACAACTTTTCTGTTCTGAAGAATAGCCTTTCATTCACTGTGTGGCTAGAAATGCCTATTACTCCCACCAGATTTTTTTAGTCTCCAGAGCTTTTACATGAAAGTGTTACAGAAGCATTTGGTCAATTATACAAACATCTATAGAATCACTGTCATCAATTATATAAATGCAAGTATTTAAGAAATAAATCGGAATTTAAATAAGTTACAGTAGAACCTAATGCTAATGAAATCAGTTTCTCACAGATTAAGCCATACAGTAAGCAGAACGGTTTGAAGGGAAGTGCCTGATGATGAATTTAATAGCACTCTCTGAAAGTTTTTCTAATCAAGGATACAAAGGATACATATTTTTTCATGCTCAGTGTTCCTACCAAGGACACAAAGGATTAATAGGTTTTTCATGCTTAGGGTTCCTATTCGCCAGTAAAATCAGATAAATGAAATATCAAATTTTTAATTTAATGATCATTACCTCATGAGGTTCTCCATTGTGTGAACAGTATGGGTTGTACATAAATTTTCGTGTGCACTCAGTACGTTCTGAAGGAAAACTGTAGATGAAAAGTTATTGAAATAATCAGGGAAAATAAATTATTAGATTCTGTAAGATCCGTGTTGGTTGATTTCAAATGAGAAATTCCTATATATTGTTGCATTGACATGATCATTTACAGAAATAAAAAATAAATCCCTGATGCCAAAGAGAAAAAAATATTGTGTAATTACAGTCATGAAGCGTGAAGCTGTGTATTTACAGTAAATTATTAAAACCATTTTACAACCCCGGAAAAAGTAAGGCAGTTTTTCAGTTTCTTTATAAAATGGTATAAATTTTCTTAGCATAATCGCAAGAGTATGTAGGAGAAGAAAATAGGCAAAAGCCGAGACATTGTCGGCTCTAAAATCCTTAAATGGAAATCTTTATTTTTGGAGTGCGTGTCACATAGCAGTTCCCGACATACATTCGTCGAGTATATGACGTCACCAAGGTGTGCGCAGGCCTGTAATTAACGTGGCTTTGGTGGTGGCTGCGTAGAGGTATTTGCCAATACATCTGTCATCCGATTAGTCTGACTTGACACCAGATAATAACCGTTATTGCTGCCAGAGGAAGAAGCTCTTTGAAATAATGGGGGCATCTTCTACAGCAACAAATTACCTTTTACATTTGATAGTTTTGGCCCCTTAATACACTGTATATATGCGGTAAGTTAATTTCCGTTAGTTTATATCCTTCCCGGTGTTACAATTACCATAAATGCAATTTCCTGGTTCTCTAGGGTTCTTTCAACGTTCAACGATTCCGTCTCGAGTTTAAACAAGTGACTATTGTTACACTGGCCTTCTTTTAATATTTTTCTTCCTAGTAAAGCTTTTGCTGGTGTTTTTAAGCGACAGTGTATCGAGGTCAAGCAAACTGATATATTCATTCTTCTTGACGCTTATGTTGTGATGACGAATAGTTTCCCCACATTCTTCTTATATTCATTTGTGGAAACACTTTTCATGCTAAATTCAAAAGTATTATAGTTGCATAAGTTCCACATCTTCTCCTGTTCGTTTCTTTAGCAACTGTAACGATCTTGACACTGGCCATTGGAGGATTCATGGTCCGCCCACGTTAATGTGGCTACCTTCTATTTTCCTCATAGGCGTCCAATAACCACTCACAGACGTCAGGTGGCAGCACTAGCAGTGTAGGGTATATAAAGCGTGTCGTGAGGGGGATACGGCAAGCAAAGCAGTCGTTATCATAATTCGGTAAAATCGGTTTATCTGAAGTCCAAAAGGGCATCATCATTAGCTTTCAAGCCAAGAGTGGAAGCTATCCTGAATCGACTAAGTTAGTAAGCTGCTCGTAGTGACGTCATATTTAAATATGGAGAATGGCAAAATGGCGCAATCAAAAACTGGCCCCAGGGTAACTTCACCATAGGCCATAGATTCAGGGTGAACGACGGCTGCAGAGAAGTGTATGGGCGAATAGACGTTCAACTGTTGAGCAACTTACTGCCCAGATGAACCAACAGTGTCTCCTCAACGACCTTTCACTAAGCATTGCTGAGTATGGGCCTCTGTAGCAGGTGTCTGGATCATACACCCAAGCTGACTGTTGTGCATCGGCGATGAAGGCTGGAATTTGCATGACAGTACCACAATTGAAGGTCCAGTGCGTGACAATAGCGGACCTTTGCAAATTAATCACGTTTTATGGTGCATTACATAGATGGCCGTTGGCGTGTATGGCACGAAACGTCTGAAAGCAAACAACCTGCAACCAGGATAGACCGTTTGGAATGGGAAGAGTTTTAGTGGTGTTCGATGGTTGACATCGACATTCTGGATGTCAGAATGAATCAACACAAGTATGCATCCATCCTTGGGAACTATCTCAATCCACATATGCATTTTCTTTCTCGTTGGCACGATGGCATCAACCAGCACGACAATGGAACGTGTCACGCAACTTGCAGTATATGTGCGTGACTCCAGAGGCACCGGGATGATTTTATCGTACTCCTCTGGTTGCCAAATTCACCGGATTTAAACTAAATTTTAAATCTGTGGGGTCACTCATTACGGCTGTTCGAGGTATAAATCCACAATCTCGAAATCTGGCGCAGCTGGCCATGGCGCTGGAGTCAGCGTGTCACCAGATCGCTGTCGGTACCTTCCAGAACTTCAATGACTCTCTTCGTACACGTCTCACGCTGGAAAAGGAGGTTATTCAGGCTTTTGACATATGGTCATGTTAATGTGACTGGACAGTATATAAATTCATTTATTTCATAATAAATTCAGCTACCGCCCGCGGTGGCCGAGCGGAACTAGGCACTTCAATCCGGAACCGCGCGACTGCTACGGTCGCAGGTTCGAAGCCTGCCTCGAGCATGGATGTGTGTGATGTCCTCAGGGTTAGTTAGGTTTCAGTAGTTCTAAGTTCTAGGGGACTGATGACCTCAGACGTTAAGTTCCATAGTGCTCAGATCAATTTGAACCATCTGAATTGAGCTGCAGAGATTTCGAAGTAGCCGACGTTATAATTTTTCATATCTTGACGGCTGATAGTGAATTGGCATTGAAAGACGTGGAACCCACATTGCTAGTAGCCAGCGACCTAGTTGCGATGGCCGCCCGTGCCATGTGTATTGGAAAGAGCCTCTGGTTTCCGAAGGGAGGAGATGAGGCAGCCACTGATTCAATTGGCTCCTGTGATTGCCACTTTAGATATCAGACTTGCTATATGCTGCTACCACATAGACGGTTACTTGTTTAGAGCTATCTCTCTTTCGGTTCGGTGTCTTGATAAATTACATGTGCTATTCACGTTTCCAGCTTGCGTACAGTTTCGGTTGATTTACATCTTCAGATTTTAGAAATCTTGCTGTTACAACTTGGTATGGCGCTGGCAGTTTCCTCCTAATTTGGGAGTTTATGCTTCTAAACCCATACCAAGAGAACGATTTGTAAGAGTGGCAACGCGTCTGTCTCACGTGTGCACCAGTCGTGTTGCATCATAATGAATGACAAGTTTATGGAATCATGGCAGGTGCAGTTACAAATACAACAGCAACAGCAACTACAGCAACCATATGCTGAGCTTCTGCAAGCGATGGCATCTCAAGAGCAACTGCGACAACATTGTGCCGCCGACCCCAGCCTCCACTGCATCTCTCGAACACTTTGATGTAGGTACGGAGGAATGGGACAGTTATCTAAACATTTCTTGCTCTGCTGCAAGGTTAGAAAAGTTAGTGACCCTGTGTATACGACTGTACTGTGCCTTCTTCTATAAGGTTCAAATGGTTAAAGTGACTCTAAGCACTATTAGATTTAACATCTGAGGTCATCAGTCCCCTAGACTTTGAATTACTTCAATCTAACTAACGTAAGGATATCACACGCATCCATGCCCGAGGCAGGATTCGAACATCCGACCGTAGCAGCATCGCGGTTCCGACTTGAACTGCCTAGAACCGCTCGGTCATAGCGGCCGGCCTTCTATAAGGCGCCACCAGATAATTTCCGTTGGAGGGTGTTGTTGCATGGCATAAGCAACCCAGAGTGACTTCAGTGCTGGTTTATGAACACCGCCATGTAGGCAAGGATATAGTGGCGGGGATATTGGTACCTTCGAACACAAACTTTGCTCTTGCCACTTATAGTTTCTTTCTTCGGAATTTGGGTCAGTACCTTAGTAAGCGCTTCGAAACTGCTTCCTTGAAATTTGACGAGTTGTGTTCGGCGTTGTCTGCACATTTTAATTATAAATCTAATGATATGGCAGATCGTCTTAACTTGATCAACGACGAAAGCAGATTAACGCGCGATATATGAAAAGGATAACGGAGTTACACGTTTTGTCTAGAGACTGTCAGTTTCGTTGTAGTTAGTATGGTGTATATTACGTGGATTCCACTATCCGCGGTGTAACTATGCGATTACCTCCAGATAAGTCATTTCAAGCCAATGCCTTTGAGTCGTCTCACTGGTCCTTAGCTGAAATGGCACAGTTAGCACGATCGCATGAGCCGTCTGCAGCGGCCGGGGAAGCCTTTGTCGGTGAATGTCAAATAGCGAAAATGGACTGTAGTTCTTCCCGACATAGCACGGTCCCGTTTCCTAGGGGCCGACGTACTACATAGGGAAAGGACGGCCGCGGTGGTCTCGCGGTTCTAGGGGGGCAGCCCGGAACGCTGTGACTGCTACGGTCACAGGTTCGACTCCTGCCTCGGGCATGGATGTGTGTGATGTCCTTAGGTTAGTTAGGTTTAAGTAGTTCTCAGTTCTAGGGGACTAATGACCACAGCAGTTGAGTCCCATAGTGCTCAGAGCCATTTGAACCATTTTTGAACTACATAGGGAAAACTTTAGTGCTGAAGGAAAACTACGGACATTCAAGACAGGACAAGGCGCACATGTTAAAAAATGGTATTTGCACGTTTCCAGAATGCTCGATACAATATGCAGCATGCGCATGATAGTGACCTGCTACGTCATGCATATCAAATTAGGCGCGACTTAGATTACTGAGATTTCAAGGGAGGCAATGGATGGTTGTTCCATAAAATTTGTGGTGATCTGCTGGATGTTTGCAGCTTCCTGGCACAGTATTCCGGCGCAGAGTCTTCTGGCCATTTTCAGGTGATACTGGCGAAATCTCCCTGAGCTCTGGTATTTAAGACCCCTCCGGCACATGCGTGGTGGATTCACTTGGCGTTCCGCGTGCGCTACTTGAGCGCGTTCGATTCTGCTGTGCCGCGAGCCCTCCGTGGTGAAAACGCTCCCCATCGATATCAGTTCCATTGTCTTCCGGCGGTTCCATCACAGAACTACGCCAGCTACGGAGGATACGAAGCTTTTCGACGACTGGATTCCATGCCGAATTCTACTGGTAACCGCCGTCACGATTAATAAGCGACTCTTTGTCAGACAGCCGTATTTCCCCTGATTCATTAATAATAGAACTCCAAAAGTTAGACGTATGGGCCACAAGTTTTGTTTCACTGTAATTCATGACATGACCAGTGGAAATACAGTGTTCGGCGATGGCAGACTTACAAGGCTGAAGAAGGCGAGTATGCCGCTGATGTTCTACAATGCGATCCTGCACAGTACGCGTCGTTTGCCCTATATAAGATTTCTCGCATTCACACGGAATCCTGTAAACACCTGCCTTGCGCAGCTCTAGATCGTCTTTGACAGCAACGAAATTTTTGTAGGAAGGCTAACGGTTGCTATAACCTTATATTTTCTTAGTATTCCGCCAATTTACGTTGAAATATTACCACTATATGGTAAATCGTCAGTCGTTTTAAAGGCGTCTTCCTCTTCTGTGCTCCGTCGTTTACAGGTCTGCTGCGCTCTCTCCACTTGCTGGGACGAACACCCATTCTTCAGAAATACAGCCTGCAGGTGCCCCAGTTCTGTTTGCAAACTATCGGTGCCAGAGATGACGTGGTATCGGTGAATCAAAAACACCCATAGTTTGTGCCGGATGGTGGCAAATAGCGGCTTGCAAGTAAAGGTCTGTGTGAGTGGGCTTTCTATAAACCGAATGACCAAGGGTGCCATCGCTCTTACGTCGCATCAATGCGTCTAAGAAGGGCAGGCAACCCTCCTTCTCCAGTCCATAGTAAATTAAATTATATGTTTTCGTATATGGAGTTCATATGTTGTAGGAACTCTCACAGACAATCCAAACCATGAGCCCAAACTATAAACGTATCTTGGCTGGAAGTTGCAAACATCTGGCAGTTCGCCCCAACATTTTTGTGGAACAATATGTACGCCAGCTTCGAAAAACCTACAGAATTGGAAGACGTAAGACAACGAAATTTCAAACAAAGCGTCGCGGTCGTGACTTACTAACTCAGGACCAACATTAAGTGCAGAACAAAGTCTCGTTGTTGCACTTTGATGGGGCGGTAGGGAGTGTCGAGAGTCTCACGCGAATCTGTAGATAGCTATAACAATAATTTGCGACAGACTAAATACAAGTCCTCCGGATTGTATTTCAGTCTATGCATGCTAGTCACAATGTATTTGAGGCTCCACAAACCAGAAATAATCTTTTATCATCAGAGTCTTCAATAAGTACGAAATTTAAATCAGTAACGTTCTATTCAGAATGAGAAAATATTATTCTGGCAGTCACCTACATAGGGAACAACGATCACTGTAATAAAATAAGAGAAATCAGAGCTTGCATAGATATATTTAAGTGTTCGCTTTTCCTGTACAATGTCAGAGGTCTAATGGCGGGGAAATACTATGAAAGAAATTCCGTAATCCCTCTGCCACCATTTAAGTGTGAATTGCAGAACAGTCATGTAGATGAAGTATTGCTGAAATACCTTGCATTGTGTGTAAGATACGCTGTATTTTTCGTAATCTGTAGCTGAACAGTTTTAACACAGTTCAATATATTGTCAATAACATGAAAATAGTTTATTTTTCTAGCAATTTATATCTGTTCTGCGTGTTATGTACTAAAATTCCTTTGTAAGGAACTGAAAATTCCAACTCTTCATTAACAGCTACAGCTTAAGATCTGAGTTCCACGTCTTGTTGTCTCAATCTTAACAGATATTACAACATTTGTCTTGCTGATGATGAACCAAAACGAAGAAAAGTTGAATATACACCACCCTGTTAACTGAAGTATGATTCAAATTTTATTTCCACTTCTATTCATGGCTTTCTGAAGATGTGATGTTTTCAGACGCATTCGCTCTTCATCAGACGATTCCTGGACAGCAGCTTGCGATGACAAGTACGACAGAAAACAGCTCTTTTTTTTTATTCTCGGTCGTTTGAGGCTTCCAGTTAATAATATCCGTCCTATTTCCTCGTCAAAGTATCTTGCTGTGCGAACAATACTACCCAACTAGAGATATTTGCGATAAATCTGAAACAGCGCAACACAAAAATCATGCTTACATCCTTTGTCGAAAAGGTTATATTAATGCAAACATTCTGTGGACAACTTCTTAGTTACCTTTCCGTCAAGGGTGTTGGGTCAAGAAAAAAATGATCTCGTTACATTTCATGTAACTGGTTCTAAAAACAACTGGCAAGTGATACAGTGGGAACGATTGACAGGTTATAAATCCATCATCATTTGGTTGTGCTCAAATGATGTGGAGGCACAAGACCATTTGTGGGCACTACACCGATTCAGCGATTTCTGATCTCCTGGCGTTTGAGAAATTGTTACATGTGAACTTTCATTCCTTCTTAATAGTTTCCCTGCCAACAGGGAACGCAGTATTTGCAGCCTGTACTTTGAACTAGAACTATAGGCGTATATATACGATTATAACACGTTAAAGTGGCGAATACATTCAACGTGATGCACACACTAATTGGAGCTTCGTATTACAAGCCACCAACTGGCAAACAGCTAGCGACGGCGTATTCCAATATGTTCTCGGTGAACAGGTTTTGTGTCTCTAGGACGCTTCGTTGCAGAGTTTTCCAGTCGCAGTGGCTGGTGAGTGGAGTCTTGCTAGTCTCTTCGTAACCAGTAGCATATGTTTTCAAAGGATAAGAGATATGTGAAATGGACTAGTCAAAGCAACAGTCTGTGTATCAAAGCAGCGCGGACGGCATAGAGTCCAGAGTTTGGTTGGTGGGAGATAACGTCACGGATAGCTCGTAGAAAGCGTACAGCTGTCGGTTTTACGACGTCGGAAATGTATCGGCAGCTGGCTGAAGATAAGGGAGACCACTGGATATTCCTTTTAAAAATGTTATAATTTTTGTTAGTTTTGCCATGTTTAAAATGTTTTACTTTTATAACATGGTTATTAAAGCATTTCACTATATACATCACATTTAAGACGAAAAAATAATTTTATATATGCTCAGTTCGAGAGCATGAACTTGCCCCAGATATGGGCAAGTCTACACATCTATGGGGATACGTTTAACACAGAAATGAGTATCCAAACCCATTGCTGAAATTTTCAAAATATGTTTTATTGGCATTAAACAAAGTTACAGGCTTAATTACACCGACTGACATGGTAAAATACAGATATTTTACTAGCAGTAAGCAAATTCCACCTGTTGGAATATTATCAGCCTGCATAAAAATCTGTTAATTAGAAACATGTTCATCATGTAGTTTACGCACGAAAAAATAACGTGTATCCTGTGGCACTATAGCCATGAGCTCATCTTTTACGGGGAAGGTAGTGGACTGACTCTTGATTTGTTTGTTATTGATTGTAAATGCAAAGGAAATTTTCATCCTCTTCATCAAATAGCTGCAGGTCGGAAGATAAACTGGATGGGACATTCGTTGAGAGCGCTTGATAACAGACGCTTTGGAAGGCCTAGTTTGTGAGATCACGTTTAGAGAAAGGCAATACTTGATGATGGACGACACGACGTGTAGCGGAAATCACATCGACGTCAAGAGGATGACAGAAGACAGGAGATCATGGAGAATTACCATGAGAAAACCTGCCTTTGGGCAGAACACTAATGCTGTCAGAAGTAGGCCTATCCACATTTTTCCTTGTTCTCCCTTTTAGCAATTTCTTGCCATTATCAGTCCTTGGTCTCATAGAGTTAACCTTTTCTGCTTAAGATTCATTACGTTCAAATGGCTCATTCACCCATTTGTACCGACAGAACAGCGTAAGAGTGTCCCATTGCCATATTTGCAGTAGTCTCTTTCAGGTTTTCAAATTACGCAGATGTGCATTATAAAGTAGAATAATCTTCTGTAAACAGCACTTACATTTACCTATTCCGAGTTCTAAAAGTAATGCTTCCAAGGAGCACTGATATTTGTGTAACAATATTTTACCATGCACAAAAACACAAATATGATTTTCGCGCTAAGACGTTGATTCAGCTGAAGACATGGAGTTTTTGAGAGCCAACTGTAGGTGGCCCTAATAATCTTCCATAGTCTGTAGACCTCTAGAAAGAATAGTTCCCGAGGAACGCGCCCCGCTCTCTCCTTCATGTCGTGGTTGAACGGTTCAGCAAGCCCGAGTGCACAAGTCTGCTCTCTCGGGCGCAAGTCTTGTTTGTTTGTTGACATCCTTCTCACTCCGAGTGTTGTAGTCTTGAGCCCATCGATTCCAAAATAGGACGGTGGTCGACGGATCATGAACAATTCGAGGACAACTGTTGCGGAGGAATAAATCACACACTCTGTAGGCCACGATGGTGTCGCTATCTATTCCGACATGTACTGATAGTTGTTTCCCTTTCTCACACGAGACACAAAACACGATCCTCTAACTAATAAACAATATTTAAATGTGATTTCTGGTTAAGAATCTCGTTGCTTAAGAATACACGGTACATCTGAATCATGGAAAATACAGAGAATTTTTATTAATTTATTTATAGTCTTTCTGATTACGTTGATACATACTTGTCTTCGTTTAGAATAAACAATGACCGCTATAAACGATATTTTAAACTCACTGTCGTCGCATTCGCCGCCACACCTCCATTATTTACGTTATCGAAAATCAAAACACTGGAAAATTTTTTCTTCAGCAGTAATATTTGGTATATACTCGTACTGTGTATGTTGGTGACATTTTTGGCCTCAAGAATCTGTAAATTGTCATTTTTCCTTCTGTGTATTGTCCCTTTGTTGTAGTTCTTTTTTTACATCCTAATCAACGTTTGATGTCTAAATGCTAAAGATATTTGAAGAGCCCATGGAGAAAACTGTGTACTTTTCTCAGGACAGGAGATTTAAACCTTCAAGGTTAAAAAAAATACATAAAACACTTCAGTCAAGTGTAACTAAAAATATTATATGATGAAAAGACTGTAAATCCAAAGTAAGCGCATCTTTACCACGAAATCAACTTGGTGTGTCGACTACTTTTTGGTAAGCTTTCGTCGCTCTATTGTGTTGTTTAGCACTAGAAGTTACTTTTTGTTACTCTTGGACTTTTGGTTCGTTATGTGGTAGCCTGGAATAAATATTTCTTGCTCCTTGACCAAAAAACTTTAAAGTTCTTGGAACTTTGCGTGTTTTTCATAAGGTATGGGCAGTAACTGTGGAACTATACCCATAGAATTTGTTATTTGCAGAACTATGGTTATTTACCTTTCAAAATGTTCCATATTATAAAACACTTACCATTATATGTTAGTTGAGACCATAAGAATCTGTTGTGTCCCTACAGTTGATACTCAAGCTCAACGTCTACTTGTACATCAACGGAATGTTCCAAAAATACTGGTGTTCAAGCTGCATTGTGAGTAATCCTGTATTTAAAGAGCTTTCTTCTTCATAGCCAGAGCTTCTCTGAGAAGCGTTACCTTGAAAGAATATTTCGTTTTGTCACATGCCTTTTAGAAGGTCGGTCAACCTCGTATACTTTCTTCTTGAACACCAAAGACTTTGTAGGACTTTGGATTCGCTTTTGCAGTTTTAAAATCTTACTCTCAGTCTTCTGGAAACTCTCTGATAACTTTATAATCCTCTTATTGGAAATACTATTACGACACTACCTAATTTCTTAATGATATCAACAAGATAATGACGGTGTATGAAAGCTGCGTAGTTATTATTCTATCCTGAGCACGATTCATGGAGTATTAAAATAACCCTTGCTTTTGGTTAAAGGATTTCACTCGCATAATTGTATGGAAAACTAATAACTTAATTGCTTCTTTATTCCCAAAACCTTTAGTGTAAGTATAACATAACGCATCACTGTTAGACATTTGATGAATGTTGAAACATAAAAACGATAATTCAATGCGAAGCAATGAAGACATTCTGGCAAAACAACATTCAATCACGGTATCATTTCGTTTGATTCTTAAAATCTATCGTAAAGAGCAATCTCTCAATCTCTAGGCTTTCCGTGAGTAGTTAGTGTCACAGAAATTAAGTTGATTATATAGGAAGATATCTCAGTGCACTCACCTAAAAATTAAAGTTCTTGATACGTTGTTCCCTTTCGTATAGTTTGATTTTTTTAAAACAATCAAACAATGGGCGTTTGCAGTAACTGTCTAACTCTTGACATATTGCCCTAAGGCCCTACGAACAGTACTAATAATGACGTACCTCTTCTTTTTTCTGCTGATTGATAGATGTCTTGTCTCCTTCATCTTGTGATAATTCACACATTTTAAAGGTCCTATGAGGACCAAGCTAATATCACGCTCCAAACTAATCAATATTACTATAAGGAAACAACAAAGAGTAAGAAACTCAATCTATCACGTTTGCAGCCAAACTGACCTTAAAGGTATATTGCAAACAGTTGAATCACACCTAGGACTTGCTCTATTCTTTCTCTGAGAAGAAAGGCGTAGAACATTCTTTGCATTACCACTAAAAGTAAAACCGTTTGTACCTAGGAACCTTTCCATGTTATATGAAAGTCATTTTAACTGCCTTGTAGTACCGACAGCTGGCCATTAATATTTGCCATAAACTCATTTCCTAATTAAATGGACTTACTCCATTTTTCTCATGGGGTCTTCATGTGTGTTTCTAGATGTTCATTACTGTGCAATGAATACTAACAGTTTTACATGTTAAGAAATTCAATAAAAGAAAATTCAGGGTTAAATGGGTCACTAATTAAGTATTCCATACTATTGAGAAAACCTGTTGATCAGTTCTTCAGCGATGATTCAAATCTTTGATATGACAGAGCAATGATGCTCTTTGTAGAGGATCCTATATCCTTCCTAAAGAACATTGTTCGATTACACCATCACATTTTCTTCTTTACACTTTCCCTATCAAAGAACTTGATTCGATAATCAACAACTAATTAAGAAATTATATAAATACCCCATATAACCTTACCCAAATAAGTGTTGAATTATATTGCCACTAAAATACAGGTTCTTTTAAGCAATTACATATTAATTTATGTCAAATGTCTTTATCTCCCTAGTAACATTATGCAGCCAAAAGAATTTAGTAGTTATTTTTGTTTAATTTCGTGAACACAAATGTACAGTCAACAATAAAGTAATAAACAACAGAAAGGATCCCAAGAGAATGCTTGAAGATAAAGAAAGGCAACAAGTTGATGCGTATGTTTCAGTGATGTTGTAAGACACATTTTAATGTGGCTCCAATCTTAATTCTCAATTTCCTGCAAGTTGTACTTTTTTAGAAATTAGGTACACCTATCTCATTAATATTGTAAAGCACTAGCTTAGAGCCAACTACTTTGTTGATTTAGACTGTATGGTCTGCACAGCTTGTTTTTATTCGTGTTTTCCAGTAATAGTATTTCTCTGTCACTCAGAAATTGCAACACCTTTTAAACTTTTCATTTTAATTAGGATCATAGAACCATGGTCTTTTCCGAATGCACTTCTGATCAAAAACGATTCTGATAGCTGTAGTCAAGTTCTTTGTTAATGATAGCTTTTACGTTCTTCTATTAATATTTCCCTAGAAACTTTCATCCGTCTAACACATTTACCAATTTTCATAGATACAGCAATAAGTCGTTATTTAATATAGTGACACATATTTTTCATTAACAAATTTTCATAGATTTATCTTTGAAAATGGTTTCACAATGAAATATTTACAAGAAAACTTTCGTCCCCTATTTCATCCTGTTGGAGGTCGAATTTCTAAAAACACTGAAACACCTATTTATTATTTCCAATCAAGAAGTGGAAGACATGTTTTCATAGATGTAGCTTTAAAAATTCTTTCGTAATGAAATATTTTCATAAAATATTTCGTCCCCTTAGGGGATGAATTTCGAAAAACTCTGAAAAACATATTATTTTAATTTTCAACCAAGAAGTCAAACAGCAATTTTCGTAGATGTAGCTTAAATTCTACTTTAGCAGTTTTTTCATGACAAAACTTTCAATTTCATCCCATAGGGGCTGAATTTTCAGAAATGCTGAAACATGTATTTCTTTGATTTTGAGCGGGAAACCAAACATCAATTTTCGTAGGCCAAGCTTCAAAATTGCCTTAACGATTTATACTCAGGAAACCTTTCCTCCTCTGTTTCACCCCGTAGGGGATGGAATTTCGTAAAATGATACCTAAACCTTCAGTACAATAATCTCTCTAAATTTAAAGTTTCTGTCCTTCGCGATTTGCGCTGCACAGTAATGAGTCAGTGAGTGAGTCAGTCAGCCGGGACACTGCTGAGATTGCACTGGCATTTTATCCAGCTTGCAACTGTCCACACCTATCAAGTTGACCTAAACTTTGTTGCAGGTTAGATTAAGTTGCAGACAAAATTTTTATTCAGCAAAAATATTCTAAAACTTAAAATATAAAATATAATATTTTACAGGTTAATATACTCAATTAAGTGGGTGAAGTATATCACCCGACATGGCATAAATATCTGGAAAAAATTTAGTTTCGTTCACAGGCGTATCATTGGATTAAATGGTACCTGAATTTGAAGAAGTATTTTAGGTAATTTCTAATTGTTGTTTTTCTTATAAAGAATAGGTCCAAATGTGTTCAAAATACTTGCAAATTCTTTAGAAAATATTTTGCACTAACAGTGATAAACTGCAAAATTTCAAACATATATAAACAATTATGGCATCGTATGAGTAGGCCTTGATTTTCACAAAAGATGGAGTCCGCTATACTCCATATGTACTATGCTTTGATATAACTCATCCACTCCTACCCCTGTTCCTTCGATATGCGCTTAATCAAGCTTGCTGTCAGGCAGTTTCTGCATATCTTTAAGTACAACCACTTAACTTCTCCCATCTGAATGCTTTCCGTACTCAGCAAATTCCCCTACCACCTCGTCGTATTTTGGCATCTCCGTAAATTCTATACATGCCATAAAAATTACCTCCAACCACGCCATTATTTCTCCTTATATTACAAATATCAGCCCATTACACAGACAATAAATTTGCTCTCGCAGACAGTTGATCTGTTCTCCCAACGAAACTTCCACAGCCCCCGCCCCCTACCCAAAAAAAAAAGAAAAGAAAAGCATGTTGACATCTGACATTCCAGCATCATGTAACCCACTCACACACTCTATTCTTCCTTATATCAGTTTCCCACCTCCTTTTCCATGTTTATCTTTTCTTGTCTCTACATAACCATCGTTTGCCCTCCATCCTTTTTACTCCATCACTGCTGAAACACAGCTGTCATACTCCTCAAAATACCACATAATTTTCATCTTCGGATCTTCGAAACATCTTTCCCATGTTCAAGACGTACAATTTAATATAGTAAATTCATGTTCGTCATTTTTGTTACAAGAGTAAATTCTCATAAGGTCTTTAAAGACAACAAACAGACTTTGATAACATCTTTGTGAAACTTTCGTAAAGATAAAAAAATAGCAATATCTCTCACATAAATAATTTTAAAAAAATTCCGTACGTTTACAAGTGTATATCGCCGATGAGCAGCAAATGTACATCTACCATCGGAATGAAGGCACTGAAATTACAATTAAAAACGCGCGCGTGTACACACACACACACACACATACACACACACACACAACAAAGACTTTATTGAAAACAAAATCGAAATCACGAATGGTGAAAGGCAAATGGTAAACAATACCCAGCCTTACTTCAACGTGGTATCAATCACAATAGCTTTCAATCACCCATTTTATTTTGTAATTTACCGTTTTAAATGCATTATCAGAGTGATATTTTGCCTAAGTGAACTTTTCTTGTGATGGGAGGGGGGAAAATGGGAGCTTGGACTAATGTTCTTTACTGATGCTGAAAAATTGCAGTAGGCTATCGTATTTGGCGTAAAATGTCAAAAACCTTTTGAATCCTGTTTACTGTGGCATCGACTGTGAAGATAAGCACAGTTGAAAATATTTGAGTGTTGTGAGAAGGTATAGGCAATCTTTTGCGTGATTGTCATATATTCGAAAACCGTCATCACTTTCACATTACTTTATTGCCAAAATGAAAAGCGAGATTACAGGTTGTCGTTGATGAAATCGATGAAAGCGGAGACCCTGGTGCAACCGGATGGAGCGCCCTCGTAGCCGCATATGGAGTAAGCCCACTGGGCCACGCCTATCAACACTCCGTCTTGCACCAAAGGTCCACCAGAGTCACCCTGTAAGTCAGCAGCACATCGTACCACATTAAACAACAAAATACAGAGACGCTAAAAGTTGCGCTGCGCGTAAATCTCATGTACGCTACAAGTAGTGAAATATATGGCTTCATTGATTAACGTTCTGCAGGAGGACCTAATCACACAATCATAGAAAACCGTGAAATTACTCCATCTATAATAGGTCTGTTTAACAGTTTTTTTGTTAAACATACTTTCAGAGAAATTCCATTACATGGGTTTAATCAAATTACAACTATTCTTCTTTTCGTCACACGATGAAAGTATGAGAACATCATGTAACGGATAACTACTGTTCCAAATATTACTTCTTTTTACGAGCTATATGATATATATATATATATATATATATACAAAGATTTTTATTTATACCAAAATTTGGTATAAATTTATGTCGATTAACTACTAAACAGCAAATGAAACCAGGTGCACATGAGTCAGTACTTATTATCATATCCTGATTTTGACGATATTACAAAGTTTTCCATACGTAACCTTCTTCTTTGTGGGATAAAAATAGAGGATTCTCATTTTCTTAAAGGATTGAATTCTTTCCTAAAGTATTTTGTTACAAAATTTACTTAGTGTCTATAATTTGTCTACGTGACAAATTCAAGACAAACGGTGCATACGAGTACACGCAAATCGTGAAGTTAGGCTAACATATGCCTTATTTGTGGTGAACTGATTGTGAATTCATGACACTCAGCTAATCAGATTCCATTCCTTAGTAGCTTGTGTACATGACACAGGATCAAACACAAAAAAATGAGATAAATTGACTTGAGATATTTGAGAAAAATACTCAAATAACGACACTGTCTCGTTTGAGGCTTACAAAATATACACTTTACACGTGTTAAAAATTGAACATAATCCATCGTGTGCTGTTTTCAATTACAGAAGGTACTTCACAAATGTCGGAATTCGTAAAATAGTCATGATTTTTTATTTGGCTGTGCAACTACGCTTGTGACTGAAAACAATTTTCAGTATTAATGACGGACTGGAAAGGAAAAGATTACAGAAACTCTGGTAACAGTCTAAATTACTTTTTACCAGTCGTCGTGAAACCTGATCTTCAACTGTAGGTGACACAATTTATTCGCGTATAGCAGCACTGAAAGTTGAACATGGCCCTGGGAGTAGACGGCATTCCGTGAGATCTACTGACAGCCTTGGGGGAGGCAGTCATGACAAAACCACCCCATCTGATGTGCAACGTGTATAAGACAGGTGAAATATCCTCAGACTTCAACAAGAACGTAATAAATACAATTCTGAAGAGAGCAGGTATTGACAGGTGTCAATATTACCGAACTATACCTTAATAAGTTATGGTTACACTATACTAATATTAATTATTTACAGAAGAATGGAAAACTGGAAGAAGCCGATCTCGGGGAAGATGCAGGAACAAGCGAGGCAATGCTGACACTGCGATTAAGTTAACTTAAGGCAAACCCACTTTTATAGCGTTTCTACACTTAGAGAAAACTTTTGACAATCTTGAGTAGGGTACACTTTCTACTACATGGACATAACCACAAGCGTGTTATACGATGGAAGGGGCATGGAATGGAACAACGGGTTGAGAAGGGATTCAGACAGGTTTCCAGCTTATCCCTATGTTATTCAGTCTCTACATTAAGCAGGTACTAAACCAAAGGGAGAAGAAATAAAAATTTTGAGGTTTGCCGACGACAATGTAATTCTCCCAGAGACAGGAAAGGACTTGCAAGAGCAGCTGAACAGAATGGAAAGCGCCTTGAAAGGAGGATGTAACATGAATATCAACAAACGCAAAAAAAGTACAATGGAATGTAGTCGAATGAAACCAGGTGATGCTGAAGAAATTACATTGGTAAACGAGACTCTAGATGCACTGTATGACTTTTGCTATTTGGGCATCACAATAACTGGCGATGGCCACGGTAGAGAGGATATAAAATGTGCTCTAACAATGGCAAGAAAGGAGTTTCCAAAGAAAACAAATTTGCTAATATTGAATAAAAATATAGGTATTCAGAAAACTTCTTTGACGGTATTCCTTTCGAGTGTAGGCATGTAGGGAAGCGAATCAAGGATGACCAACAGTTTAGAAAAGAAGAGAAAGGATGCTTTTGAAATGTGGTGCTATGAAAGAATACAGAAGATTAGATGGGTAGACCACGTGACTAATGAAGAGGTACTGAGTAGAATTGGTGACGCAAGAAATGTGTGGAGCATATTGACTAAAAGAAAGGCTCGGTTGATATGAAACGCTCTGAGATACCAAGAGATCACAAATATACACACATCAAAAACAGTTTTGCATCACCTCGGTTCCGAGAGTTCCGGAACCTGTTCATAAAATTGGAATAGAAATCAACATAAACATCATTTCCCCCTTTTTATTGATCATGAAAGCCACACATTGCATGGTGTACCACCATAAAGCGAGAGGTGGTGATCCAAACAGCTGTACACACCGGTACCCCTAATATCTAATAGCACCTCATCTTGCATTGATGCATGCCTGTACTCGTCGCTGCATACTATCCATAAGTTTATTAAGGCGCTGTTGGTCCAGATTGTCCCTCTCCTCATCGGCGATGCGGCCTAGATCCCTCGAAGTGGTTTGTGGGTCACGTTGTCTATAAACGGCCCTTTTCAGTCTATCCCAGGCATGTTGAATAGGGTTCATATCTGGAGAACATCCTGGCCAGTCTAGTCGAGTTACGTCATTATCCCAAACGAAGTCATTCACAAGATTTGCACTATGGGGGTGGAAATTGTCATCCATGAAAACGAATGCCTCGCCAATATGGTGCCTATTTGATTGCACTATAGGTCGGAGGATGGCATTAACGTATCGTACAGCCGTTACGGCGCCTTCCATGACCACCAGCGGCGTACGTCAGCCCCAAATAATGCCACCCCAAAACAGCAGGCAACCTCCACCTTCCTACACTGGCAGGACAGTGTGTCTAAGGCGCTCAGCCCGATCGGGTTGCCTCCAAACACATCTGGCTGAAGGCATATGCGACACTCATCGGTGAAGAGAACGTGGTGTCAATCCTCAGCGGTCCATTCGGCATTTTGTTGGGTCCATCTGTACTGCTCTGCATGGTGTCGTGGTTGCTAAGATGGACTTCGCCATGGGCGTCGGGAATGAAGTTGCGCACAGTTAGAATCGTAACACGACGTCCTGTGGCTGTACGAAAAGCATTTTTCAACATGGTGGCGTTGCTGTCAAGGTTCCTCCCGACCATAATCCGTAGGTAGCGGTCTTCCACTGCCCTTGGGCGCCTGAGCGAGGCATGTCAGCGACAGTTCCTGTCTCTCTGTATCTCCTCCATGTTTGGACAACATCGCTTTGGTTCACTCCAAGATGCGTGGATACTTCCCTTGTCGAGAGCTCTTCCTGGAACAAAGTAACAATGCGGACTGGATCGAACCACGGCATTGATCATCTAGGCATGGTTGAACTAGAGACAACACGAGCAGAATACCTCCTTCCTGGAGGAATGACTGGAACTGTTCGGTTGTTGGACTCCCTCCGGCTAAAAGGCGCTGCTCATATATGGTTGTTTATATCTTTGGGCGGGTTTAGTGACATCTCTGAACAGTCAAAGTGTCTGTCTGTGATACAATATCTACAGTCAACGTCTGCCTTCAGGAGTTCTGGGAACTGGGGTGACCCAAGTGCAAAACTTTTTTTGATGTGTGTAGTACTGAAGACAAGTGTCGTAGAGGGAGGCCATGAGATGAATACAGTAAGCAAATTCCAAAAGATGTAAGTTGTAGTAATTTTAGGAAATGATGAGGGTTGACAGCTGCAGTAAACCAGTCTTCGGATTGAAGGCCACAATGATGACATTGAATTAAATCAATAGGAAGTGCAGAGAAGTTATAGAGAAATAACGTGGCAGTAAATATAAAGAAATCAAAGAAGTCATCGCAGCAAGACCTGATTTAGCCCACAGAAAAGTCAAGACTGTCGGAGAAATCAAAAACAGGAGTTCTTCGAAAACGCAAAGAAGAGAGACGGGAAAACATCCAGCACTAGAGTCAGCGTTTGACAGAGCTATTGAGTTCATACAAGGCCGAAGGGATGGTTCTGAGCGTTTAAAATGTAGGTAACAAGTGTCAGGGAAAGGATCATGCTCTGCAGTCGTTGGTAGGGCACCGCGACTTGTACACGTCCGCCGCGGCGCTCGGGGGTGACAGCACCAAGCTACGACACATGACGATAGGCGCATAAGAGCCCGAAACCGTCCGTGTGATAATAAGAGAATCTTACAACTGCAGCAGTATTTTCAACGTCTGGTAACATTAAAGTTGTAGAATTTATGAGACTGGAGGCATATCATCTACGTTTAGGAAGAATGTCATCCACACAAAACCGAAAATACCAAGGACAAACAGAAGCGAGACCTATAGCATCAACTACTTAACATCTCATGCATCCAAGTTGCTGATAATAACGATACCCTGAAGAATGAGAAAGAATGTTAAGAAATATATAACAATCATTTTGCTTTGGGAAAGGAAATTGCCTCAGTTCTCATAAAGGAGAATAGAGATAAGAAAAATCAAGACAAACTGATAGGACTAGTCCTAGAAAAATCGAACGAAATAGGACGTATAGATTTCAGAAAGTAAGTTACGCACGTCGTCCAAAGGTAAGACCACCGGAGAAAAAGAGTGGCACATTGTCAGAAAAAATTATCTTCTCGGTTTTACTGTAGTACGGATAACAGTTATATTACAGGGTGGGAATATTATGGGGAACCAAGTCCAAAACTGAAGTTCGCAGTACAGGACAGGTCCAATTGGGCAAGAGGTTTAATCTGCACAGGAATACTGGCGGTGTACGAACGAAATGCGATATCGTGTCCAGCGGTAGCGAGCTGTTTGCCCAAGGCGCACAGGTGTGGATGACGCTGATTCGCCATACAGTCAAGATCATGTTCAGTACGATTTGCATCGTCTCGGCAAGCTGAAAGAACAACTGGAAAGGGAGATATTTCCAGACGACGAGAACGTACACACAGCAGTTCTGGAATATTTCATAACGGAGTGGCAGCGTTCCGTCGACGAGGAGTTGAAAGATTGGCAGAACGTTCCGACCGTTGTTTAGAGAGACTTGTTGATTAACATGAAAAATAATGGCATGTATCTGTGTCTTTTTGAAGCTTAGCGCAGCATTCGATAAAATTGTAGACACTACATTGCATGTAGGGTAACGACAGCTGAAATATTCCATTATTTGAATGAAGAAGACCGCAGCGGCCATTGGAATTCTTAATCGGAGAACACCAACGGTTTTGCGAAGTAAAGTGGCTAGACTTTATTTGCTTCATAAATTTCTTCTTGACTAGGATGTAATCTATCTGATACCTTTTGCCATCTGCTGAACTTTTCCATGTATATCTTCTTCTCTTGTGCATTTCAAAACACGTGTTGGTGACTATCATCTAATATTGTTCACAGATATCTAGCAGCCTTTCTCCTCTAGCCTTCATTTTTCCTAGCCTGAACTTGCTATTCCATAATCCTTTTTTTATCATCACCAATCGATGCTTTGAAATCAGCAATTATGACAAGATTGTCCGGTCCTTTAACCAGTTTCATTAAGTCATCAATTTGCTCATATACTACTTCTACATCCTCATCCTTGCTCTTTTTTGTTGGTAAGTAAACTGCAATTACACACAAATCTGTGGGTTGTGCTTTAATTTTAATCATCATTATCCTATTACTGTAGTGGTATGTGTTCAACAAGTTGTTCTTCCATTTTCCTCTCAAAATTATAGCGACGCCATTTCTTCCTGTTCGAGCACTACCACTGTGAATGATCCTAATATCCCCTGACGTAAAATCACCGTTACCGCCTAAAACGTCCAGCTGTGACTTTTCCAAATGTTCAAATGCGTGTGAAATCTTATGGGACTTAGCTGCTAAGTTCATCAGTCCCTAAGCTTACACACTACTTAACCTAAATTATCCTAAGGACAAACACACACACCCAAGCCCGAGGGAGGACTCGAACCTCCGCCGGTGACTTTTCCATCAGCATCTTAACCCCTTCTAGTTTCCCAGAAAGGTTCTGACATTCCATGTTCCAATTCTCATCTGTTCTTTTATTCCTTTACTCCTTACAGCCTTCCCCCCAGAAATCCCCCCCTCCCCACCCCCGGAGATCCGAATGGGGGAATTGAAACTCCGGAAAGTGTTGAATTGAACGTAGCCATATTTCTATTTGGGAATCCTGTATGTGATTGTTAATGCAGTGGTTTCCCGTTCCCTTCTGCATCCTCCTGCCGTTGACCAAGTTAATGGTTCCTCTGCCTTTAGGGACAATTTCTCATCCCTGGGACAATGAGCTGCCCCTTCCTTATCCGCTATTCCGCCCCTTACTGGCTGTTGGTATTTGGTGAGGTTGGTGTCCTTATACCGGGAGCCATTCGGTTAACAGCCATGTGTTAGAAAAGTGTGTGTGTGTGTGTGTGTGTGTGTGTGTGGTTTGAGGTTTTCGGGCGCTAAACAGTGTGGTCATCGGCGCCCAAACGCATAGAAACAGGAACCCATGCGGTGATGGGATGAAGACTGACAGCGAACAAGGAGAACAGCTAAAAGATACAGGCCTGACGCAGTTCAAATCCTCACATACAGAGGCAAAACAAGAGGAAAAGAAACGACCTAAAAAAGGAAAGGAAACACAAGGAAAAGAGAATAGAAATGGTAGTGAAACAAGTAGGTAATCGTGACTGGCGGACCTCTTACCTAAAACCAGGGTGAGCCAGTCACCCAGCAGCACATTAAAATCCTCTCCCTAAAATACGAGGCAACAAATTGGACAGGACACCTTAACCACAATCGTTGCGTCGTCTTGCAAAATAGAGGGCAAATCCGGTGGCAAGGAAACCACTGCCCTCTGGTCAGGGAATAAAGGACAGTCAAGTAAAATGTGGCGGACAGTAATCTGGACGCCACAAGCACTGCAGATTGGGGGGTCCTCCCGCCGGAGTAAAAAACCATGCGTTAAGGGACTGTGCCCGATGCGAAGGCGAGTGAGGAGAACCTCATCCCGCCTGCACGACTGGTAGGACGTACGCCATGGTCGCGTGGTGGCCTTTACCAGACGCAGCTTATTTTCACCGACTTCCAGCCACTCCTCTTCCCATTGACGCATAACACGAAAACGCAAAAGGGAGGTAACAGCATGGAGGGGGACGGCACATTCAACAACCTGAGGGAGGGATCATGCATCTTTGGCAGCTACATCCGCCAGTTCGTTTCCCCTAATACCCACGTGCCCCGGCACCCAGCAGAAAGAAACCCCCTCCCCTTTCGTTTCAGGTGGAGTAGGGCATCATGGATGTTCTGGACGACCGTATCCGCTGGGTACAAGTGTTGCAGGGTCTGAAGGGCACTCAGGGAGTCAGAACAGAGGAGAAACTTAAGACTCGAATCACATCTCATCTGCTCCAATCCTCGCAATATCGCAAACAATTCGGCATCAAAGATGGTAAACGCCGCAGGAAGCCGTAACTTGACGACTCGATCAGGGAAAACGACAGCACAAGCAACAGAGTGCCCCTGTTTAGAGCCATCCGTAAATACTGGTACATGGTCGCGATGCTGGTTTAAAATATCGTAAAATAAGGAGGTAAAAACAAACGCAGGACAAGTCTAAAATGACGCTGGGCCTCTGGAGCAACCAGGGAGGCAGGCGGGTAAAACCCTGGAGTTGGGGTGCCACACGCTCCACACCAAGGGACTCAAGCAAATGCTTGGCACGAATCCCAAATGGTCTCGTTGCCCTGGGACGACTGATAAAGAGACGCTCCATAGACGGTCGGGCAACAGTAGGGTACGCAGGGGAGGTAGGACAGGCAAGGAATTGACACACCCGTCGCACCATGAGGAGTTTCCGCCGAATGGCGAGCGGCGGTTCCCCTGCCTCAGCACACAGGCTGGGGATGGGACTGGTACGGAAGGCACCAGTGGCCAGCCTGATACCCTCATGGTGTACTGCGTCAAGAATCGTCAGATACGAAGGCCTCGCTGACCCATACACGGTGCATCCATACTCAAGACGCGACCGGACGAAAGCCCTATAAAACTGCAGCAGACGCGCCCGATCTGCTCCCCCGGACCGATGGCTTAGACACTTCAAAATATTCAGTGCCTTCAGGGTCCGCACCTTGAGGTCTTTAAGGTGCGGAAACCACGACAACTTGGAATCAAAAGTGAGGCCCAGCAATCTAACAGTGTCTCTAAAAGGAAGAATTATGTCCCTCAGACGTAATTGAGGGGAGGTAAAAGCACGTCGAGAACGATTAAAATGAACACACACACATTTTTCTGCAGAAAAGGTAAAACCCGTCTTCGCAGTCCATGCCTCTAATCGCTTTATCGTAAGCTGCAGCTGCAGACTAGCAGTGACAAGACTGGAGGAAGAACAGAAAACAGCAAAATCGTCCACAAACAAGAAGCACTGGACCGGACTCCGGATAGTGTTCGTGATACTGTTAATGGCGATGGCAAAGAGGGTGACACTTAAAACGCTTCCCTGAGGAACACCATTCTCCTGCACGTACAAATCAGATAGCACATTACCAACCCGATATCGAAAGAGGCGGCGGGAAAGAAGGGACCGAATGAAGATGGGGAGATGGCCGCGAAAGCCCCACTGAAGGAGTTGACTGAGGATAAAGCCGGGCCAAGTAGTGTCATACGCCTTATTAATGTCAATGAAGACCCCTACACAATGCTGGCTACGTAGGAAGGCCTGCTGGATGGCCGCCTCAAGCAGGGTCAAGTTGTCTATAGTTAAACGACATCTCCGAAAGCCACACTGAGAGTGGCTAAGGAGCTGCCTGGTCTCGAGCAACCAAACCAGGCGATGGTTTACCATGCGTTCCAACGTCTTCCCGACACAGCTCGTCAACGCATTCGGTCCTTTCCCCGTTTGAGGAAGGGAATCAAAATCGCCTCCCTCCACGAGTCAGGGAACGTGCCAGATGACCATAACATATTAAAACAATTCAGGAGAACTTCCTTGGATGGCAGTAACAAGTGCTGCAACATGCTGTATAGGATTTGATCGTCACCTGGTGCAGTATCATGAGCCACAGACAGCGCCGAATCCAGTTCCCACATTGTGAAGGGGTAGTTGTAGGGTTCCGAATTTGGAGACCGGAAGTCCAAGTGATCCTTCTCGATGGCAGTGCTCTAGCGGCAGAAATCTTGATCACAGTTAATAGTGGCAGTAGATTTCGCAAAATGCATGTCCAGTGTCTGGGCATTGTCTCTCGGATCCGTGAGTAGACAACCGTGTTGCAGCAATGCCGTGACAGGTAATTGGCTGCGTTTCCCGGAAATGCTCTTGATTGCTTCCCACACTTTCGTGGAACTTGTGGAGCGGGAGATGGAGTTCAAGAACGATTGCCATGACCGTCGTTTGCTCTCTTTAATCACTCGCCGCGCCTTGGCCCTTGCCACCCGAAAGGCCGCAAGACTGTCAGCTGAGGAACGGCACTTGAAGCGGCGCAGAGCTGCACGGCGGACTCGGATGGCTCAGCGGCACTCAGTGGTCCACCAAGGGACAAGACGCCTCTTGGGATGACTTGAGGACACTGGGATCGACAATTCAGCAGAATGGGAGATCACGGCTGTAACATGGTCGACCCATTCGTGGACACTAGCACGGTGTTCCAAAACAGCTAAATGGCTGAAAAGTGTCCAGTCAGCTCTGCAATAGTGCCACCTGGACGGCACTGGTAATGCCACAGCCTCACCCAGGAGGCGAATCCAAAGGGGGAAGTGGTCACTAGAATGGAGGTCAGCAGCTGCCTCCCACAGAGCTGAAGAGCAAAGCGAAAGGTCAATAGCTGACGACGCACCCAGAAGCAGTACAGAAATGAGTGGGGGCACCAGAGTTGAGAGTGCACAGTTCTTCGGACGCCATGAGGCTTTCCAGAACGCGACCCCTGGGGCAAGTAGTCGTAGAGCACCATAAGACATTATGAGCATTGAAGTATCCCAGAAGGAGAAATGGGCGGAGGAGTTGGCTAATAAGGTTTGTAAGAGCCTCAGAGTCTATCGCATCCTGAGGCGGTAAATAAACTGAACAGACTGTGAGCCTCCGCCCCACAAGAAGGTCAACTGCAACTGCTTGCAAGAGAGGTGCGTGGTGCATGTCAGAGACAAAATCCGCAACACCTCCCTTTGCCCTTTCCCCCATCAGATCATCTTTTCATTACACGGTATAGCCCCATAAAGAAGGAGCATCAGTGGCTCGAAAATGTGTCTCTTGCAGACATAAGCACAAGGGGCGCTCTCGTACAAGGAGTTGTAATTCGGCCACATGCGTCCTGAACCCATTCAGGTTCCACTGTAATATGGGAGCTACTGATCAGGGTAGCTGAATATTCACCCTGCCTCTGGAGGAGAGCCCGTACTGTACGGAGATTTATTCCTGGGGCGAGAATACCGCCTCCGGTCGTCATCAATGTCCATCAGCTCCTTTGGCGACCCAAGGGAGATGTCAGACAGTATGATGGAATCGTCATTGGACTGACCCTGATTAGTCTCCTCAGGTGGCAAAACCTTCACCTTCGGCGTCTTCGTCTTGGGGGGCTTAGAATGCAGAACTTTGTCAACAGTTGGAGCTTTAGTCGCCTGGACAGAAGGCGCCATATGGGGAGGGGCAGGAAGTACCCCAATGTCAGCAACCACGGCCTTGTCCGACGTTGTGGGGAGAGCTGCAGGTTGCAAAACTACCGCAACAGCACAAGTACACTGGCAAACGCAGGTGTTAGTGATGACACTTGCAACCTCTGTTTGTGTAGCAACAGTGGCCAACTGTACCGGTTTCTGCAGAGCGGAAGCGAAAGATGTTGTAAACACAGGAGGCTGCATGGCCTTAAAGAGCCTCTTGGCCTCACCATAGGGGATGCACTTAGATGTTTTTATCTCCTGTATCTTCCGTTCCTCGAGATAGATGGGGCTGACCCGGCTCCAGACAGGGTGACTCCAAGAGCAATTCATGCACTTCACAGGCGATGAACAATCGGCTCCTTCATGGGTAGGCTGACCGTATTTACCACAAGTGGCTATCCCATTACACTCCAACGTAGTATGCCCAAAGGGCTGACATTTAAAACAGCGCATTGAGTGGGGGAATATGGCCGTACTGGCAAATGTAAGAAACCCGTTTAACATGCTCTGGGAGTCTCGGGCAATTGAACGTGAGAATAAACGAGTCGGATTTGACTAGGCCCCCATCGACTCGTTTCATAATATGCTGCATGTCAACAATACCTTCGTCAGCCCACTCAGATTTCAACTCGTCCTTGGAGATATCTACCAAGTCCCTACATGTCACAACACCCTTACTATAGTTCAAAGTGGAGTGGAGCTCGGTCTCGATAACGTACTCCGAGACAGGTTGCTTTCTGAAGAGAAGTGTCTTGACGGGAACTAGATGTTTCAAATAACAGAGTCCCATTGCGCAGTCGCTTCACAGATTTCAGTGTTCCTGCAATTCCCTCAAGGCCCTTGTGGATGTAAAAGGGAGAAACTCTCTCAAAGCTACCTTCCTTCCGTTTGACAATCAAAAATACATTCTGGTTACCAGCATGTGCTCTGTTACGACAGATGAATCTCTAGTAACATCAGGCGCTGGAGGACTCGCAGCACGTAGTCGCTTTTTCGATGGGGTGTGTTTTCCTACCAGTGGCCCACCCAATCCACTGGTAGGACGAAATGTAGAGGTCGAAGGGTCCATTATGGTCCCACGAGCAGCTAGGGAACTTAAGGTCTGCTCAGACAGAGCCCTGCCTGCCGGAGTAAGCCTTATACTGTTGTGGTTGGCAGGAGAGCCAACCCGTATACCTAAAGGAGGCCGAAATGCACGCGTATTAGCTCACGCAGGCTGGCGTGAGGTCTGGAACATGACAAGGGAATTAGAATTGAGAAAAACGGACGTAGCTGGTGGAATACTTAACTTTAATACATTAATGGAGAACGTCGCTCTTTATGGTACATGATTCACAATATCAATAGTACGGATACCGGCGCCTTGCTAGGTCGTAGCAAATAACGTAGCTGAAGACTATGCTAACTATCGTGTCGGCAAATGAGAGCGTAATTTGTCAGTGAACCATCGCTAGCAAAGTCGGCTGTACAACTGGGGCGAGTGCTAGGAAGTCTCTCTTGACCTGCCGTGGGGCGGCGCTCGGTCTGCAATCATTGATAGTGGCGACACGCGGGTCCGACGTATACTAACGGACCGCGGCCGATTTAAAGGCTACCACCTAGCAAGTGTGGTGTCTGGCGGTGACACCACATATACAACTAGGGTGCGGCAGGTGCCCCAGAGGTTGCCCGCTTGTGATTGTTCCAACCCAACAGCCATGCATCTTATAGGCGCGCAGCACACCGTAAGATTGAGGTTTTTTTTTTTTTTTAATAGAGATTTACCTTCCCCGCAATCCAGGCGGTCAAGCCAAGATTACCATTCCCCGCAGCACATGCATTCCACCGCCGGGCCATGCGGTGGTCGCTGAAGCATGTCCGGGGGTTACAGTGACAGGAGACTGGCGGCGCTGACCAGTCCCCAGCTCAGGACCCCGGGGTCGCCAAGCCCGTACTCATCAAATGAATGCTGGGCCCCTGGGGAGATGTGTTAGAAAAGAAAATGAAAATAAAAGACACCCTCGGCCTCGCAACCTAATACCGTCAAGGTCGAAGTAGCAAGAACTGACCAAGACAGGCCGACAGGAAAGAAGAAAGCAGAAGTCTGACACAAGTAAGTGGAAGCAATGCCAGACTTAGCTAAGGCCTTGTGTGGTTCAGCCAGCCGCGGTGGCCGAGTTGTTCTAGGGGCTTCATTCCGGAACCGCGCTACTGCTACGATCGCAGGTTCGAATCCTGCCTCGGGCATGGATGTGTGTGATGTCCTTAGGTTAGTTAGGTTTAAGTAGTTCTAAGTTCTAGGGGACTGATGACCTCAGACGTTAAGTCCCATAGTGCTCAGAGCCATTTGAACCACTGTTATCAATCTTTGTGTCCGCCGCACTTAGGTGTACCATAAATGACCGCCTGGGAAACCGTGCATTTGGTTCGTAGTGGTGAAGAAGACAGTTGCGGGAATTTCGTTTGTAGCCCCAGTTTGTGTGGTGTCGGAGAAATTCAGCCTGCGTAAACTGTCATAATCTCGACGGTGAAGTATCTCATGTTGCACTTGTCACGTTTGAGTTTCCAACCAGTTTTTATTATTTTGCTATTTTATGATCAAGAATGATAAGGACGACAAACTAAGGAAAAGTTTTTAAATTTGCGAAGTGAATGTTAAACGCGATAGCTTGATGAGGGCAACAAGGAAAGTGGTAATGAAGATAGTAAACGCTAACGCTAATGTGGAAAATAGCTACTTAGATATCAGTTTCATGTGAACTTTTGTGAACTATGAAGAGCGTCCAGAGTGTGATTTATGTTTGAAAGTACTTTATATTGAATATCTGCTGCCTAGCAAATTAATCAGTCGTTTAGAAAGTTTTCATAAGAATGACGTGGTGAAGGCAAGAGAATATTTTTCTAGAAAACTAAGTCGAGTGAAAAACCAAAAATCGTCGTTCCCCAAGCAGGCGAAAATCTCGAGTGAAACACTTCTAGTGTTGGTTGTTTGGGGGAATAGACCAAACAGCGAGGTTATCGGTCTCATAGGATTAGGGTAGGATGGGGAAGTCGGCAGTGTCCTTT
This sequence comes from Schistocerca gregaria, assembly GCF_023897955.1. Taxonomy (NCBI): domain Eukaryota; kingdom Metazoa; phylum Arthropoda; class Insecta; order Orthoptera; family Acrididae; genus Schistocerca; species Schistocerca gregaria. The sequence goes on along the minus strand of NC_064921.1, from coordinate 100,772,765 downwards.
CAAAGGAACCATCCCGGCATTTGCCTGGAGCGATTTAGGGAAAGCACGGAAAACCTAAATCAGGATGGCCGGACGCGGGATTGAACCGTCGTCCTTCCGAATGCGAGTCCAGTGTGCTAACCACTGCGCCACCTCGCTCGGTACACTTCTAGTGCACTACAATGTATGTAGCTTACCGGGCAGCAGAATGTAAGAAAACCCGAACTATTGCAGAGGAGTTAGTTCTGCCGTGTGCTATTCACATAATACCCAGTAGATTGCAGAGCAGTTTTTGCCCATTCATTTGCCTGACAATGCAACTAGTCGTCGAATTTAAGATTTAGGAGAGGATATTCACGAATAATTTATGGAAGAATTAGATGAAGGGTATCTGATTTTCAGCTTGATAGCAACAGAAATGCTCATTTAATTTTTTTCATGACAGAAAATCAAATTAATTGAGTTCACTGCATTGGTGTGTGTACTGACGGTACACGATCCATCTCAGGACTTTACGTTCGTCTACCTGCAGCATAGCTCCTCATTTTATGCGTAGTAATTGCATCATCTATGGAGATCCACTTGCTTCGCATCATTTAAGTATTGATGTGAATCGAAGACTGCACACTGCCATTGATGTGGTGATCTTTATTAAAACTTCTCTTCAAAAAGGTTGATTTTTTTAAGTCAAAATTGTCACGATACAGGGGCAGAACATACATCTCTCTTATTTTATGGAAGCAGTCACTGGCTTTCCGGGGGAAATGTATTATCACTCTTTTTTTTAACTTAAGCGACGAAAATATTCTCGCCCAGAAGAACAAAATTTTATCAGTAATAAGTGTTTTCTAGACAATGACTTTCTAAATTAGATGGCATATTTATGTCACATATTTGTGAAGTTAATAAATAAGTCTGTGCGAGGAAGTAAAAACCATTTCATTCAGCTTACTGACACAGTTTCGGCCTTCCAAAAGAAGCTGCTGCTTTAGAACAGAAAAATGAGTGACGGAGGAGAAATGGAATACCTCCCATTTTTGAAGCATTTTATAAGTGGCAATGAAGTAGGTGTAAATGCAGATATTTTTCTATAAGTGAAGGATATTTAACCGAACCTCACGTTCATTTTAAAAAAAACATTTTCCTGACACTGTGGCAGGTTTCAGTGGGTTCAGAATCCCTTCAGTAATGATTTTCCTCCGGAGTTCAGTACTGTAGAAGAGAAAGAGTTGATAGCACTTTCATCAGATTCTCCACTAAAGATTTTATTTTCGTCAGTGACATTGCCTTCATTTTGGTATTCAATATGGAAAGGGTTCCCAAGCTTAAGGAATAAAGTTCTGAAGGTATTGATTTCTTTAGCAACGTCCTATCTTTGTAAGAGTGGTTTTCAGCAGTGGCTGACATTGAAACCGAATACAAATCAAGACTTTGTGAGGAGATAGAAATGAATGTAGCAGTATCTTATTTAGTGCCAAATTTTGACGGCTTGTGTAACAAAAAGCAAGCTCCGGTGCCGCAATGAGGTGAGTGGTATTTTATTCTTAACTTTTTTATTAAGTATTTCATTTTGTAGAAGGTATTCTACAGGGGGACCAACGACATAATTGGTCAAGGGAGCACGAACTCTAAAAGGTTGAAAACCAATGGTTCAAAATGTTCGATATTCTTCGTAAGATGGATATAACCAGTTAGAAAATACAGATAACTAATATTGCGTACAAGAACTAAGAGGGAAGAGCCACCAAGAAAAGTAATCGGATTAAAAAGGGCATAAGGCAGGAATATTTTCTGTGATGTACAACATGTACGATGGAATGCAGAAGCATTTTAGAATATAAATGAGTAATTAAGAAGTGGAGTTAAATTCAGTCAGAAAGAATATGAATGATTAGAATCGCTCATAACATTACTCTACTCTGTATTTGTGTAGAAAACAAATGGCACCTAGAGAATGCGTCCACTGAGCACATAACTTGAAGTGGAAACGAGTAAGGAAGACAGGCGAACTGAGAGATGAGATGCAGAAATGAAATATGCAAGAAATTCAGTATAAAAATTGGAATGGTACTACTTTTACTTTTGTAGTGAAATGACGCAAGACGGAAAAAGCAGGTGAATAAAAGAACCACACTTACACAGGCAAGGAGGGAAATCCTTGGGTAAAAACAAAAAAAAAGAGGTAACAAAGCATTAAACACAGGCCGGATCTAGAGATGTTTCTGAGGACATACGTCTGGAGTACGACATGAAACTTCCTGGCAAATTAAAAGTGTGTGCCGGACCGCTGCAGAGTGAAGATCTCACTCTGGAAACATCCTCCAGGTTGTGCCTAAGCCATGTCTGCGCAATACCCTTTCTTGCAAAGGTCCTAGTACTGCAAGGTTCGCAGGTGAGTTTCTGTAAAGTTTGGAGGGTAGGAGACGACGCACGGGCGTGAGTCGTGCTTGGGTAGCTCAGATGGTAGAGCACTTTCCCGCAAAAGGCAGAGGTCCTCAGTAAGAGTCTCGGTCTGGCACACAGTTTTAATTTGCCAAAAAGTTTCATATCAGCGCACACTCCGCTGTAAAGTTAAAATCTCGTTCTGGAGTACGACATGGTATGAGAGTGAAACATGGACATGGACTGTGGGAAAGTTGGAAAAGAAGAGAATCAAAGCGTTAGACATGTGGTGTTCCAGAAGAACACATAATTGGATCCATAAGAAGTGGGGTTATCTCGAGAATTGGCATGGGAAGTAATAAGCGGAAAATACCAAACAGAAGATTGAACAGGACGGTAGGAATATTTTGGATATCAAAAAGCAACTTGTATGCTATCAAAGGAAGTAGAGAGACAACAATTGCAGCGGAAGATAGAGATATTAAAAAATTGAGGACATTGAGTTTGTGTAGTATTATGTCTGGAGTTACACAAGAGAGGAAATTGTGGCTGGTCGCCTTAAAACAGAATATTGATGACCAAAATATGCGCGTCGCGGTTAGCCATTACACTCAACCAGATTTACTCATAAAGGAACTGGGAAAGAGAGCAACTCACGCCGCAGAGGCTGATTCCACCGGTGACGGGACCGGTGCACACCATTGTGTCCACCACGGGGTTGTCCTTTATGCCCAAGTCGTCGATCAGCTGGCGGCAAGTCTGGAAGTCGACGATGGTGACCTCGACCCACTGCAGGATATCAGGTGCCACAGTGTAATCGGTGGCGCCCCAACCGGAAGCAATCCCAGTCGAACCAGCTGGAACAGCGTGAGAACTACTAAATTATTCCGTCGAAATTGCAGTGTGTTGTGTAACGACATTTCACAGTGTAGGACTAAATTTCGATAGCTTTTCAAGGAGAAATTAAATGGAATGTTATCAGTAGAATAAGTTCATGAAAAGGGTTCGCTTCTTTCCGCTTAGGTTTAGTTTAACTTATTGCTCATTCCATGGAGGACTGTTAACGTAATTGTTTACAACAACAAAGAAAAATGGTTCAAATGGCTCTGAGCACTACTGAACTTAACTTCTGAAGTCACCAGTCCCCTAGAACGTAGGACTACTTAAACCTAACTGAGGACATCACACACATCCATGCCCGAGGCAGGCTTCGAACCTGCGACTGTAGCGGTCGCGCGGTTACAGGCTGTAGCGCCTAGAGCCGCTCGGCCACTCCGGCCGGCCAACAACAAAGGACAACGATCTACGAATGAATAGTGTGTAGCGATACTTCTCCAAGGGCTTCTATGATTATGTTTACTTTAGTCATTTTAACCCTATAGTTGCATTATTGAGATCAAGGTTATATGTAAAAGGAATACAAACACAGTTGCAGAATGATAGGAATTCGCGCACACCAGCCCCAAGAGTCTAATAAACTGTGGAATGATGTTTTGGTACACACCACTGTTCACCGTCGTTTCTAAGAAAACAGATCTCACTATTCTTCAACTTGATACAGCACTCCGTCTTCAGGCAACAAGTGGTCCCTCGGGACAATCCGACTGCCGTGTCATCCTCAGCTGAGAATGTGGATAAGACGGGCGTGTGGTCAGCACACCGCTTTCCTGGTAGTTATCATGGTTTTCTTTAGACCGGAGCCGCTACTATTCGGTCGAGTAGCTCCTCAATTGGCGTCACGAGGCTGAGTGCACCCCAAAAAATGGCAACAACACACGGCGGCCTGAATGGTTACCCATCCGAGAGCCAGCCACGCCCGACAGCGGATTAACTTCGGTAATGTGCTGGAAGCCGGTGTATCCACTGCGGTAATGCCGTTGCCCTTCAATTCGATACAAGCACAATACAATTTCAGTGCAAGGTGTTTCATGGATGCTATGTATATTTCTGGTGAGGAAATATTAATGTCTTCAGCATTCATGTATCTACTAATGTAAAACCACGGCTTTTCTTTCTTTCTTTTAGTCTTCAGTCGTCTGACTGGTTCGACGCGATCCACCACGAATAACTCTCTGATGCCATCCTCTTCATCTTAGAGAAGAATTTAAAATATACACCCTGATTTGATTTTAAGGTATATTCCAATTTCTGTCTTCCCCTACAGTGTTTACCGTCTACAGCTCCCTCTGGAATCATGGGAGCTGGAATTATTACCTGATGTCTTAGCACTTGTACTATCATCTTTTGCCTTCTCCTTGTCAGTGTTTTTCGTATATTCCTTTCGTCGCCAATTCTGCAGATAACCTCCTTATATATTACCTTATCAGTCTATCAAGTTTTCAGCATTCAGCTTTCGGTGTCCTCACGCTCCATGCTGTGTTGCAGAGGCACACGCTCAAAAACTTCTTCCTCAAATTCAGTGATATGTTTGATACCATTATCTCTTGGCCAAGAACTCTTTCTTTTCCTATGCTAGTTTGATTTTTATGTCCTCACTCATTTTCCGTCATGGCTTATTTTGCTTCCAAGAGAGCAGAACTCTCTACTTTTTGGTCTACTTCGTGATCATCAGTTTTTAAGCCTGGTTTCTCACTATTCTCATTTCTGTTACCTCTCTTTTCTTTCGTCAATTTTCGGTTTACTATTAATTCATATTCTGAACTCAATTGGATGTTCATCCCATTCAACAGATTATGTAATACTTCTTCACTTAAACTGAGGATAGTAATGTCATCAGCGAATCTTAATACTGATATCCTTTCACGCTGAATTTTAATCTCACTCGTGAACATTCTTTATCAGTGAAGAAAACAATGTCCACTTGTGCTATTCCATGGACGTCAAGAAATGACCACCCAACTTTCTTTCTTAATTTCCTTGTCAGTCTGGATCCAGGACCTCGTGTAATCTACGCCGTACTCGAATCACATGTCAATCTACGCCTAACGGGTGTTAGCGGCGTTAGCGTGCGACACATTCAAAATTCTGTCATCCACTTGATGACTTACATCCCTTTCAGACCTAAAATTTTTTCTAGAGGAAGAAAAATTTTTCTTTATACTCAAATGTTCTTAGGTGATTTTTAAATGATTTTAGATCCAAGATTTACACTTATATATGTACCCGCATTCAAAACATACTTTATACACTTAGCTTTTTAATGGACAAAACTAATTAACTTTGAAATATTCAATGTTGTAATAAATAAATTGATTATTCAATAACTAAAATACAAAATAATAATATTCAGTTACACAATGTAACATAACTAACGAAACGCTTCCGTGTATTCTGGCAGCAAGAAGCTGCTGCGTACCTCGAAATTCAGTTGTTGGTTTTTTTACAGTTTTCCCCAACGTGTAGCAGCACTTTTGCATGATGACAAGACTGAACGTTGAAAACTGTGTACATAAAGTTTCCATTGAGGAACAAATATTCTGTTGCAGCTTACACACAGAAAAACCTGATGTACACATTTGTAGCGAGAGCGTCTGAAAGGGGTAAGGAATTTAATGTGTCACGATCGCTGAAAACATGCTATATTCGCATTACCTGCTTTGGCACGAAGTTGCCACCTTCGGCAATAGTTCATTCACCACAAATCATCGTCAAGATATTTGGCAATTACAGTAAGGCATATTGAGCATCATGGATCCGAAAACACGTCGATTAACGTACATCATAACGTCACATATTTAGAAAATACCGAAATTCAGCCTCATATGGTGTACAGCCGTTAGCCCAAACAAAAAATATAATTTACTATCACAAAGCATGGAATATAACTTCATGAAATATCAATCGCACAGTCGTGACGCCTTCATACTAAGAATGAAAGGGAGAAAAAATCGATAGCGCCACCATAGTAGCGACGCTTCGTACTTGCAGAAAGCTAAAACTGTGTAAGTCAATGACGTACAAAATGTGGAAGGAAAAACCCCGCTGAATGCATGAGGATTTGCAAATAAGATAAAGCAAATCGCCTGTAATATACACTTCACTGACGATGTGTGAAGATATATCACTACACAGAACCCTCTGCACCATGAACAGAAAAGTATTTCATTTGCACCTTGGACATTGTTTCCCCAAAACGTCAGATTAAACGTTCTGTTCATAGACAGTGCCACTCTCTGTCTTTTGTGCCATCCTATTCTTCCTCTTCACCTCGAATTAGTGTAAGGCGACCTTAGTTGTTTGTTGAATATATTACAATTTCTGTCTTCCATTGCAGTTTTTACTTTATACAGCTTTCTCTAATACCATGGAACTTCTTCTCTCATGTCTTGAAGCGTGTCCTGTCATACTATTCCTTCTTCTTGTAAATGCTGTCCGCATCATCATTTCTTCGTCAGTCCTGCAAAGAATTTCACCATCTCTCACTTTATCAGTTCATCTAATATACAGCAGCATCCTAGGGACCAAACGTGAAACGCGCCAGTTTGGTTCTGTTCCGGCTTTCCCACAGCCGATGTTTCACTACCATGCAGTGCTGGGTTCCAAGCGTACATTCTAACATATTCCTTCTCCAAATTAAAGCATATGTCTGACACTAGAGAAATTGTTTTGGCCAACAGTGCCCTCTTTGCCTATGCCACTCTGCTTTTCTCTGTCATGCGTTATATTGCTTCCAAGGCGGTAGAGTTCTTTGACAGTTTACTCCGAGCTCATCAGTTGCCATGTTAAGTTTCTCGCTATTCTCATTTCTGCTACTCCACATTACTTTCGTCTATCTTCGATTTACCCTAAATACATACTCGGTACTCATAAGATGTTCATTCCATTCAACAGGTGCTGTAGTACATCTTCAGTGTCCCTGAGGATAGCAATCTTATGATTCATATCCCTTCACCTTGAATTTTAATCCCACTCTTGAACCTTTCTTTCATTTCCGTCATTGTTTCTTCGATGTAAAGATTGCACGCTAGGAACGAAAAAGTGCATCCTTGCCTCAAACCCTCTTTAACCTGAGCACTTAGTTCGTGGTCTCCCTCTCTAATTGTTCCCTCTTGTTTCTTCTAAGTATTGTGTATTACCAGTCTTTTTCTAGAGCTTACTTCTTGTTTCTCAGAATTATATAATTTCGAACATCATTTTACAATGTCGAACGCTTTTTCTATAGCGACAAATGCTATGAAGGCGTCCTGATTGTTTCTAAGTCATGCTTCCATTACCAATCGTTTCATCAGAGCTGCCTCTCTGGTCCATTTATGTTACCTAAAGTCAAACTGATTGTAATGAAACAGTTCGCAATTATTTTTCTAATTATTCCATACAGCCGGCCAGGGTGGCCGAGCGGTTGTGGGCGCTACAGTCTGGAACCGCGCGACCGCTACTGTCGCAGGTTCGAATCCTGCCTCGGGCATGGATGTGTGTGATGTCCTTATGTTGGTTAAGTTTAAGTAGTTCTAAGTTCTAGGGGACTGATGACCTTAGAAGTTAAGTCACATAGTGCTCAGAGCCATTTGAACCATTTTATTCCGTACATTCTACTAGTCAGCAACTTGAATGCACGAGCTATTAAGCTGATTGTGCAGCTGTTCTCTTACGTATCTCCCCTTGCTCTCTGGGATATTCTGCAGATGATGTTTTTCCGAAAGTCTGTAGTGAGTCTCGAGTCTCATAGATTCTACACACTAAGCTGGACAGTGGCTTCGTTCCTGCTTCTGCCCAATAACTGAAGAAATTCCGAAGGAATGTCATCTATCCATTCTGTCTTATTTCATTCTTTACCAGAGCTCACTTAAACTATACTTATGTCTTCTATACCGATCTCCATTTCTACTTCTCTCATGACATCAGACAAGTCTTCTCTCAAGCAGAGGCCTTTAATGTACTCCTTCCTATAATCTTCTCTCTCCTCTGAATTGTACTGTGTAATTCACATTGCACGCAGTTTTTCAGCCCTTGCTTTCAATTTCACTGCAGTTCGTTTTGACTTCCCTATACTTTACCGAATAAGTATTTTCAACTACCATTTCTTTTTCGTACATGTGGTGTCTGTTCTTTTGGATATGTCGGAAAACAAACACCATTTTCACCCTGCAGCCATTAGTGATCAGAAGACCGGCCCAGCACGCAGGAGATCCAGTTTCAAATACTGGTACGGCAGAAATTTTTTACTTTCCTCATAGTTGTAAATCTATGTCCACTACCAGCTCAGTGTCATTAATTTCACAGTGTCTTGATATATTATTCGATTTCCTTACCTTTTGTTTTTTGCTGCCTTATCGTCTTGGTTTACCTGCACTTCCCATTTATTCCTAACCGAACTTACTTTGCTGTATTCCGGAGCTATCTGTATATCGAGATTCATTCTGGAAGTGTTGACGATACGTCAAAATTACTTCCACTTAAAGTAGTTTCGTTAGTACAGAGTACCTGAAATGTACATTAACGATCATCCCCTGCTCCGGGACAGATGTATATTACGTACTCTTCGCAAGTTTCTGTTATCGCATAACTTAGGAGACCAAATTGTCCTATAGTTCTGGACTGCCAGGAGAATGCTTGAGAGTTGTCATGTTCGTTACTCACCTGTCGGAATGGATCCAGCGCTGGCCAGAGGAATAGTCTGCACGTAAGAGTTGAGGGAGAAAGCGGAGCTTAGAGTGAAGATAGCGATGTCATTTGGGTGTATCTGAAGACCTCTGAAGAGTAAAAGTAAACATACTTGATTTGTATGATTACGAGTAGTTCTAAAGGCACATACACTTTAATGCTTTACATGCACAAACTTGTTCTCTCTCTCCCTCTCTCTCTCTCTCTCTCTCTCTCTCTCTCTCTCCCTCTCTCTCTCTCTCTCGCTCACACACACACACACACACACACACACACACACACACATGAGAGGGGTAACATGGTGTGATTATTCATTTACTGTTTTTATCATTGACACCGCCGTTGAGCTATAATGAGGCAAAATAAAGTGTGTGGAAACCCAGACGACTTACAGACTCATTAAATTTAAATTAAAAAAGCGTCAGTGAAAGTAGCAAGAGAAAGTACCGCTCAAACGAAAATTGCGGCTCATACATCAAGCTTTTGGAGCTCCATAATCACTGAATCAGTGGAAATACGACTGCCTTAGTCCCTTATTAATCGAGACGGCAGGGTCCAATTAAATTCTACATGGAATTCCGTCATACCAAAACTTTGTGCTCAGCGTAGCCGGTGTCGTTTGCCTTTCGAAGACAGTGGACTGATATCCATGGCGCCAGCTTTCACCTAGGAGGGCGCGCGACACAACGCACAGACTTATAAACATCACAGCCACGACGCCAACTGGGCAACCCATGCATGTGCCACCGGCGTCTTGAATACGTCAGCGCTGTGTCTTTCCTATCAGTATTCACCTGAAGATGATCAGAAGACTACCCGCCGGAATATGGTGGCAGCAGGCTGCAGACATCCGGCAGTTGCATGAAATTTGTGGAACAAGTACCGACTGGATAGATCTTGGAGTAAGACACAGCTGCTGTCTGTCTCCTGTTCTTATCAATCTACACTTGGAAAATGCGATTGACCGTTGCCCACTGGTTAACAAGTAGGTAAGAATGGGAGGGAGAATAATATCCTGTTTGAGGTTTGCAGTCGGCATGGTCCTTCTAGCAACAGGTGAAAAAGAATTACAGGACATAGTGGAGATAATCAAAGCTAGAGGAAATAATTGTGGAAAGAAAATCAACATATAGAAAACAAAAGTAATGATACTAGAAGTAAATAAAAAGGTAAAGATAATTCTGAATAGAGTAGTAAGGCTTTAAATACCTCGAAGGAGGATAGTAAACGACTGGAACAGCAGCACAGGAATATAAATCAGAATAGCAGTGACGGAAGAGGCATTTTATAAGGGAAGGAGAATTTTCTGCAGCAATATGGACAAAGGTTTGAGGAAGAGGCTAATAAAATGTTTAGTGTGGAGCGCACTCCTTTGTGGTACAGCGCGGGGTGATGCAGTGGTTAGAAGACTGGACTCGTGTCCGTCCATTCTGATTTAGGTTTTCCGTGATTTCCCTAAATCGCTTCTGGAAGACGCCGGGATGGTTTCTATGGAAGATACGGCCGCCTTCCTTCCCCGCCCTTCCCTAATCAGATGGGATAGATGACCTCTCTGTTTGGTACCCTCCCCCGAATCAACAATCCAACCAACCTATGTGGTGCTGAAACGTGGATACTGAGAGAGAAGGGAGGAAGAGGTTTCATATACCGGATGGTATGACGAACGGCAGCACATACAGCAGCATTATGAAGGAAGCGATGGATCGCAGGAAATGTATACCCCAAAGTACATGCTATAATAGCAGAAAACTGATGATCATATACCATGAACTCTCTAGAATCTAACGTTACGGCTTCCTTAACAGAAAAATTTAGAAATGAAAGAAAGCTATAAGAATGAAGCAGAAGTGAAAGAAAAGCCTACCGCCACGGTACAATCTGTACCTGTCGAACCTACTGAAGACTACTGGCTACGTTGTCCTTTACAGCTATTTTTCTTTTTTTTCACCTGGCAGCTAACCCTGCGTGGCCCAACAATAGCTGGACCTTCGCATTGGCATTTGGGTTTCCGTGTCCGATCTTGTGTAATGTGAAATAGAAGCAACCATGTACTCTGAATCGGCCTTGCCGCAGTGGTAACACCGGTTCCCGTCAGACCACCGCAATTAAGCACTGCCGCATTGGGCTAGCGCATGGATGGGTGACCATCCGACTGCCGAGCGCTGTTGGCAAGCGGGACTCGCTCAGCCTTTGTGAGGCAAACTGAAGAGCCACTTGAACGAGAAATAGCGGCTCCGGTCTCGTAATCAGACATACCGCCGGGAGAGCGGTGTACTGACCACATGCCCCTCCGTATCCGCATCCAGTGACGTCTGTGGTCTGAGGATGATACGGCGGCTGGTCGGCACCATTGGGCCTTCATGGCCTGTTCGGACGGACATTTTTATTTATTCTTGATGAACACATTACATCAATATTAGGCCTACTCATAAACGTCCCGTTTCGACTCATCTACATCTCTATTTGGTGACCGAGCGAGGTGGTGCAGTGGCTAGCACACTGGACTCGCATTCGGGAGGACGACGGTTCAATCTCGCGTCCGGCCATCCTGATTCAGGTTTCCCGTGATTTCCCTTAATCGTTCTAGGCAAATTCCGGGATGGTTCCTTTGAACGGGGCACGGCCGACTTCCTTCCCCGTCCTTCCCTAATCCGATGAGACCGATGACCTCGTTGTCTGGTCTTCTCCCTGAAGCAACCCCAACCCTTCTATTTGGTGAGCATCCTTGCTTATCGATACTCCTTCTCGAGGTAGTTATGCTACTGTTCTTTTCTTACACATACGCTCCAAACCTCTTTGATTCTCATCCACTTGGTTACCAGTATTCGTGTAGTATGTTCCCTGTTGTGAAAATCATACTACAGTGGCCGCGAAATTCTATTGACATCAGTGTTAAGTAACTCCCATCCTTCGATAACTTGCCCCAACTGAGCAAAAATTACAATGAAGTACCACATGTTCTGTTTTTTTTAACGTGCTGAGGGCTCTTGCCTATCCCCTGTTTTGTGTAGGTGGACTGAGTATGGACCATTTCCAGTAATTAGGTGCAACATTCCCTTGGCTGGGTCATCCAGGCGCTGTCGCAGCCCGACTTTCACTTGGTGAAAAAACTATACTCACACCTACCAGGCCTCCTAACATACGTGAACGAATGTGTATAGTAACAGATGCTGGAACATTACAGTAAACGTGGATCTGAAATGAGTCGTCTGTGAAATAATTCCGAATCCATGGTTACGAACCACATCTGACCAGTATGGTGATAATTACTTCATTATTTTGCAACGAACCATAGGACATCAGGGCCGCCCCATATCTAAATATTCAGAATACACCACTGAACAGCCTGCGAAATACGATGTATACATGCATACTGAAGCATGTAATGAAATGGCTGATATTTGAACTCTGGTCTCCTGCTCAGTAGGTAGATACGCAAACCACTACGCGACCCTGGCTCACCGGGTTTGTACAAACGCACAGACTACCCTAGCATGCCTCACTCCACAGTCCAAATTCCCATTCATGGCTCAAGCCGGTTTGTATACCCTGTGCAAGGGTGATGTAGTGGTAAGCGTATCTGCCAAGAGGGCAGGAGACCCACGCTCGAATCCTAGCCATGGCACAAATTTTCATTCATCGCTTCAGTATATGCAAATACATAAGAGATGTTTGAGACGTGAAAGGGGTCCCTGGAACCACAGTTTCATCTGATTAAAGCACCTCAGCCTGTGTTTCAGGCAGGATCCCACGTTTCATTCGGTGCTATTCAAATACAGTTGGAGAGCCTCTGCAATGCTGTTCGAATTCAGGGGGAATACCAAATGGGCTGAGGCATGAATAAGAATTTTGATCGAGGAAGGAAGCGTGATAGGGTAGTCCGAGCAGTTGTGCAAACCTACTGTGCCAGGGTGGCCAACTGGGCAGTGCATCAGCTTAGTCCACAGATATTTGAGAAAGGTCTCAACCACCAAGAAGTTGTCGCTGGATTTAGAGTTCACCTAGTAAATAACGAAGTAAACTAAAATTAAACTGCATACTTATCAATGTAGTTAGATGGGTAACTAGTGGCAACTGGTGGTTAGTATGATTGTATAATTTACAGAAATAATTTTCACTTGCAGATTGTGGCAATTGATGTATAATTTGGTTTTTATCACGTTTTGAGAAATTTCCGTAACGGTATTTGTGGAACACGATCTCCGAATGAATGAACGAATTTTCAGCTAGAAGGGCGTTGGCAACCACCTATAAAACGATTCTGGACTACCTACTGCATGAGATCCAAATCGCGTCTGGGAAGGTAGGGATCTAGACTTAATATTATGTTAGCTGTCACGAAGTCTTCTATACCAGACTTAATTATCCGACCAACGACGAATCGACAACTTAAGACGAAAATGTAGCCCTTGGTGCGGTCTACAAAGAACATCTTACTGACTGGTCTTACTCACCCTGGGAAGTCGGGATGCGGGATCTGCTGAAGAACCTGCGACTCCTGCTCGGTGCCGTCTTCAGACGAGAAGTCCACTTCTCCAGCCACCGCCTGACGACAAAAGAGTATTGTTTCTAACTCCAGTACTCGTAGACGACATTTCAGCATTGACATAGTTGCCTCAGACCTATGAGTGGTATCCCTGCGACATCCTTACTGTAACAGAACTTCCTGTGTAATAAGATCAAATTCTGCGTACAATATTACGTATTTCCGATAATCTTGCTTGTAAGTCATCAGATTTTAAACCGAAACTTATTTCATTTTATACAACAGGAGCAATATTGTTATAGTGTTTGGTTCTCTACATGTATTCAGTACTTAACAAAAATATGGTTAATCATGTTATTCATTTGTAGGTATTTCAGGGGTAAGTTTTTTAAAGTGCACTTTTATTTTCTCTTCCGATTTGCAATCATATGTCACCGGTTCGTGGACTGAAAGTAGTTAGTACGACAGTTCGTTTAGCAAACAATGTAAGAGGCAGTTGTTATTCTCCGCCTTTCAAATAAAATAATAAATAGCTGTTGGAAATGATAAAGTTTTCAACTTACAAAAATAACTGAGCTCCACTGAACAACGGAAACCTGCTCTACAAACCTCAGTGCTCAAGGATGTCTGCGAAACCTTCAACAGTGTTGTGTTTACAAACATATTTACGAAGAAGTAAAATTTTATATTTACTACTATTCATATATTCATTTGGTCAGTCATTCACTTAGATTATTAAAAATGTAACTATTGCTAATGCCAGGCAAGACGTACAGTTTTATTCTTACGTTTGGGGTTTTACATGAAGCGAGTATGATAATAAAATATTTTGTACCCAAATGGTGTAACATCATTGACTCTCATTTTGGGAACAACGTAATATACTGAGTATCTACACTGTGATACTAGTTTTTAAAACACTGCTAAGTGCTGTTTCTTGACAGACATTTGATTGCAAGTGAAGAGTGACAAAAATGACAAATTATTAGTACTTATCACATCCTTCTCTAATGAAATGCTTTCTGGCATTCATGCTGGATATTTTCAAATGAAGTTCTTGAAGGAGACGCATTGTGACCTAAAATAATTTGACTAGAACTGGGATTATTGGAACATAAGGTCCCAATCACACTACTGCCAGAAATGCAATAGTTAGAACTATCTTTCAGTTCAACAGCGTCAAAACGCTGCAATGATAATGGCAATATGAATTGGGCTTTAGAAGCAAATCCTTAAAAGACTCTGTATGCGTAAATTTCGTATCTTCCCGTCTTAGTTAAACTGAACACAAATCAATTATTTCTCTATTCTTACACATTTGAAACCATCAAGCTCAAAAAGCCATAAATGTATAAAAGTGTCAGATTTCTTGAAAGACGTCGTTTTCCTACAATAGGCTACATTATTATTTAGGACAAATCCCTCATTTAACTTGGTTTAAGAATCATGAAAGAAGGTTGTATACGTGGAAGAACCCTGGAGATACTAAAAGGTATCAGATAGATTATATAATGGTAAGACAGAGATTTAGGAACCAGGTTTTAAGTTGTAAGACATTTCCAGGGGCAGATGTGGACTCTGACCACAATCTATTGGTTATGACCTGTACATTAAAACTGAAGAAACTGCAAAAATGTGGGAAATTAAGGAGATGGGACCTGTATAAACTGAAAGAACCAGAGGTTGTACAGAGTTTCAGGGAGAGCATAAGGGAACAATTGACAGGAATAGGGGAAAGAAATACAGTAGAAGAAGAATGGGTAGCTCTGAGGGATGTAGTAGTGAAGGCAGTAGAGGATAAAGTAGGTACAAAGACGAGGGCTGCTAGAAATCCTTGGGTAACAGAAGAAATATTGAATTTAATTGATGAAAGGAGAAAATATAAAAACGCAGTAAATGAAGCAGGCAAAAAGGAATACAAACGTCTCAAAAACGAGATCGACACAAAGTGCAAAACGGCTAAGCAGGGATGGCTAGAGGACAAATGTAAGGATGTAGAAGCTTATCTCACTAGGGGTAAGATAGATACTGCCTACAGGAAAATTAGAGAGACCTTTGGAGAGAAGAGAACCACGTGTATGAATATCAAGAGCTCAGATGGCAGCCCAGTTCTAAGCAAAGAAGGGAAGGCAGAAAGGTGGAAGGAGTATATAGAAGGTTTATACAAGGGCGAGGTACTTGAGGACAATATTATGGAAATGGAAGAGGATGTAGATGAAGACGAAATGGGAAATACGATACTGCGTGAAGAGTTTGACAGAGCACTGAAAGACCTGAGTCGAAACAAGGCCCCCGGAGTAGACAACATTCCATTAGAACTACTGACGGCCTTGGGACAACCAGTCCTGTCAAAACTCTACCAGCTGGTGAGCAAGATGTATGAGACAGGCGAAATACCCTCAGACTTCAATAACAATATAATAATTACAATCCCAAAGAAAGCAGGTGCTGACAGATGTGAAAATTACCGAACTATCAGTTTAATAAGCCACGGCTGGAAAATACTAACGCGAATTCTTTACAGACGAATGGAGAAACTGGTAGATGCAGACCTCGGGGAGGATCAGTTTGGATTCCGTCGAAATGTTGGAACACGTGAGGCAATACTGACCTTACGACTTACCTTAGAAGAAAGATTAAGAAAAGGCAAACCTACGTTTCTAGCGTTTGTAGACTTAGAGAAAGCTTTTGACAATGTTGACTGGAATACTCTTTTTCAAATTCTAAAGGTGGCAGGGGTAAAATACAGGGAGCGAAAGGCCATTTATAATTTGTACAGAAACCAGATGGCAGTCATAAGAGTCGAGGGGCATGAAAGGGAAGCAGTGGTTGGGAAAGGAGTGAGACAGGGTTGTAGTCTCTCCCCGATGTTATTCAATCTGTAAATTGAGCAAGCAGTAAAGGAAACAAAAGAAAAATTTGGAGTAGGTATTAAAATTCATGGAGACGAAGTAAAAACTTTGAGGTTCGCCGATAACATTGTAATTCTGTCAGAGACGGCAAAGGACTTGGAAGAGCAGTTGAACGGAATGGACAGTGTCTTGAAAGGAGGATATAAGATGAACATTAACAAAAGCAAAACGAGGATAATGGAATGTAGTCAAATTAAATCGGGTGATGCTGAGGGAATTAGATTAGGAAATGAGACACTTAAAGTAGTAAAGGAGTTTTTCTATTTAGGAAGTAAAATACCTGATGATGGTCGAAGTAGAGAGGATATAAAATGTTGACTGGCAATGGCAAGGAAAGCGTTTCTGAAGAAGAGAAATTTGTTAACATCGAATATAGATTTATGTATCAGGAAGTCGTTTCTGAAAGTATTTGTTTGGAGTGTAGCCATGTATGGAAGTGAAACATGGATGATAACTAGTTTGGACAAGAAGAGAATAGAAACTTTCGAAATGTGGTGCTACAGAAGAATACTGAAGATAAGGTGGATAGATCACGTAACTAATCAGGAGGTATTGAATAGGATTGGGGAGAAGAGAAGTTTGTGGCACAATTTGACTAGAAGAAGGGATCGGTTGGTAGGACATGTTTTGAGGCATCAAGGGATCACAAATTTAGCATTGGAGGGCAGCGTGGATGGTAAAAATCGTAGAGGGAGACCGAGAGATGAGTACACTAAGCAGATTCAGAAGGATGTAGGTTGCAGTAGGTACTGGGAGATGAAGCAGCTTGCACAGGATAGAGTAGCATGGAGAGCTGCATCAAACCAGTCTCAGGACTGAAGACAACAACAACAAGATTTCTGTACCCTCCTTGACGTTTATCAGTAGCCTGATTGTTGTAAGGACGACATGTTGTACAGCCATTCCAAATAAACATAAAATAATAAAATGGATACTCCAGTTGAGGCTTGGTAGTGCTCAAGAGATGGAATTAGCTTATCACTGATGCTAATCGCTAATGAAATGAACGTTTCACACAAAAAACATCCTTCTACAAGTATGTAATGTCTTTCAAAACGTTCAATGGGGCAGTGGAGCCAAACATTTGAGAGTATATTGTCGAATATAAGTCTATCTAACACCGGATGTTTTACAAAAAATAGTAAATGCTTCAGGAGAATATAGGACAGACAAATGCGAATAAAACATCCCATATAAAGTGCGCCAGCTTGTTTTGCCTACAGAGATACAGAGGCCAGAATGTAACCCACACAAGTACTCACAGAAGGTGCTAAGCAAACACAGGTTAAAAGTCGACTTTCGTAAATTTGACCTACGAATTCAAGTCACTTTCTAATTCTCTTAGCAACAATAAGTGTTGCTCTTCTGACATCATCTTGAAGTTGTTCTATACTCGCAGCGCTATTCGTAATCCGAATGTCTCTCGTTTTTACTTTCTCTTTGTAGAGTGCAACCTTCAGCCAAGTTCACAGCTAAAATATGGAAAGCTTGATGGCCAAGGAAGGTCATAATTTCTCCCAATCCGTCTTCCGGACACTTTTAGATTTAGATGATATATCACATGACGACTAGGATGCTTCTTTCGAAGAACATTACCTATTCTTGTAGCCAAACGAGCCTCTACAAAAAATTCTGGAGCTCATTTACAGTGAAGTCTGGATAACGGAGCCTTGGCTAGCATATGGATTTATCTGAACCACGCATTTCTAGTGGTGTTTCCATATTTTAGCCGAAGTGTGCGATTGTTGAATGACTTTTTTTCTAGCAATTGAATGATGTCTTCTCCTGAGTTCACACTCTATTTGACGTTTGATTGCTGGGTACTGCACCACTGTCATCCAATTTGGTGACAAAACGAGCAAACACCCTGAATTGGGTATTCTGCGGTTAAAATACGTCTACGACATTCTCTACGAAGAACACCAGGATTTCCATTAAGAACTCCGTACACAAGATACCATACCGGCATTCAGTGCATTTTTAAACGCGTGCGGCATTCATAAGTGATAAAATACAGTTGCCAACAAATCGCAGTCGCAATCGATAAATTCTGTTTCGGACCTCAAGCTCAACTACAGAACTTCAAAACAGAAATGACAGTGGATAAATAAACTCATGGCAACTGGAGTACCAACACGCGAAGTGTGCCTTACCTCTCGAGCTACCTGTATCTCTAACCAATAAGAAATACAGGGGGGGGTTTCAATATGTAATGCAACACAGTCTTTTCCTCGACCAATTTCCATTGAAAAAATTCAGAATTTGTTGTGGGTCATTGTGAAATACTCTCGCTTCAGCTTCTACAGTTTCGTCAAAGTCCGATAGACGTAGCCTTGAAAGTGGTGTCTGTTATGGACCTGCGTTCCAAGCAGAGAGCTGTCATTGAATTTATTTTGACGATAAACCAAAAGCATAGCAGCTATTCATAGGCGCTTCCAGAGACTTTATAAAGACCTGAGAATGGACACAAGCACGGTGAGTCGTTGGGCGCAGCGCGTGTCATCATCGTATCAAGGTCTTGCAAAGCTGTCCGATGCCCCGCGTGCCGGCCGGCCGCACACAGCGGTGACTCCTGCATTGTTGGGAAGTGTGAACACTCATTTGAGGTGATCCACGGATCACACTCACACACATCGGTGTTCAACTGGACCTCTTTGTTGGCAGTGCTGACACAGTCATTCACCAATTGCGGTTTTTCCGCTGTGTTCCTCGTCGCTTAATAGGAGAGCATAAAGATTAACGAAGGATCTTCTAGACGGAATTCTTTGCGCGTTACGAGGCTTACAGAGACAACTTTTGATGGAACATGGGTTCATCACTTCGAACTGGAAATACAACTGCAAGCTATGGAGTGGCACCACATCACCTCTCCTCCGAAGAAAAAGGTCGAAGCCGCACAATCAGCTATTAAAGCCATGGCGACGGTCGTCTGTGGCTCTGAAGGAGTCGGTCGATTTGATGTCCTCCATCATGGGGTGGCGATAACCTTTGAAGTGCATTGTGGTTACCCCCAGCAAACTGAATAACCGACTTCGGCGTGTTCATCGCCACAAAACTGCCAACGACTTTCACCTTCTCCAAGAGAAGGCTAAGCCTCTCACAACAGCAGCTGACAAAACTTCAGTGGTCTGTTCTTCATCAAACGCCACACAACTTGGATCTGCACGTTCCATATGTTTGGTCCAATGAGGGACGCGCTCTGTGTGAGAGCAGTATGTAGACGATGTGGAGGTTACTGATGCAGCAAGACGTTGGCTTCGACGTCGAGCAGTAGCGTGGTACCACGGGGCCATACAGGCAGTAACTTGGCGTAAGGACATCGCATGCAACGGAGATTATGTTGAAAAATAGGATACTGCAACCATAGCGGTGGAGAATAATATGGTGTATTGAAATCCTGAATGAAGCCAACCTGGTTTCAGAAAGAAAGTTTTGAACTACTTAATGTACCCTTCCCGTGTTATTCGAGTTAACCTAGCCAACTAAGACATAAAATGGCTTCTATTCCTCCAAACACTCCTTACAATGACTGATTTAACAGAGAGACTTCTACAGAGAATGTCACAGAACTGCATAAAAGTTAAATTTAATTGTTGTTTATTATAGAAGGTTAATTGATTTTACATTTGAATGCCTTGAATGTAAATGCTTATTAATGTCTGTAAAAGAAATAACTGTGAAACAATTGTTATTATCGTATTTTACCTAATGATAACCCACATAATACCATAGACACAAGGCCGTTGTTTACTGTGATCTACGTCACATGCCACGATGTAGTATTTTCCTTTACTTTAGAATACCTATACCATCAACTACTTCATTGCGTGAATACTCATAATTATTTGTTATTTTATTCATAGCTGTAACCTTCACCAACTGTAGTCTATATTTTTCAGAATAAAATTCAGTTGTCAACTGCAAATACATTTTTATTGTGTTTTACCGGTTTCGACAAATTAGTGTGTATCTTCAGAAGTTTAATATTGGTCTAGCAGATGTTAATCTCTTCTTCATAGAAGCAAAACGCCACGATCTGTGCGGAAATGTACATATTGTATGTGGTCAATGTAAATACAGATTGACAATTTTTATTGTTTTCACTGTCAACCTGTACTTACAATAATCACTTACATCATCTACGTTTCTGGACACTCCAAGGCATTACTCTCCCATAAGGAAGACTTTGACATCTGCTAAACCAGTACTAAACTTCTGAAGATGAGAAATTAATTTGTCGAAACCGGTAAAGCATAATAAAAATACATTTGCAACAGAAGACATAATTTTATTCTGAAAAATCATTAGTGTTTTCTGGAGTGGCAGTTAACGTGTTTTTTAGTCTTACAGCTGTCCACTTCTTCATAAATTCTATTCACATACTCTTTTTCATGCTTCATGAATTTTCATATTTTCACTACAAGGAAAAAATATAGTTTTGTTCTTTTTCATCGAGAGCAACAGAGAATTGAATGCTCGTGTTGTGTAGGAAATTGTTCATCTTTCGCAGTCGAGAATACTGAGTTTCTTTCAAAGTAAGATACTTACATAGTAGGTGCCGGTGTCCATGATGCAGTGAGCAGCGGTGAGCACCCTCGTGGTGGATATGATGGAGCCTCCACACATATGTGATCGGGTGAACAGTTCAGTATACTGTAGTGACACTTGGTATGGGAACTGCCCTGCAAGTCCAGTATCAAGTTACTTACCACTGCCTATATACACATCTAATTCAATCTTAGCATCCTACTGGATAAATTACAAGGTGTGATATACCGTTTTAAGAAAAAAGTAAGTGGCCCTAAATAATAAAACTAGAAAGCCAGAAATTGGTCATAATATGCCAATGTATGTGAAAATTCATTTGTGCAAGTCTAAACTTGATTAAATAAAAATTGTGGTCAGAATTCATTTTTTAAGAAAAATTGAAGGCGCTCAATATTAGACTCAGAAATATAAAAACTTGTATGATGCTTCAGTTCAACCCACAAATAATAATTACTTGACCACATTAAGCATTAGTTTTCGAGTAATGTAATGAAAACTAAATTTACAACGAAAATATCCACGTTTATAGCAGGATCAGTATCTGTAATTTTAATGCTAGAAAATTTTGTTTACAGCACATGATAAAACCAATTAAAAAATTGAACTATAGCAAATTTTAGGACCGTACTGTTAGTAACTACGAATACAAGGTATCTTAAAGATACAGTTCAGAGGTAACGATCTACTGTCAGTTCTATTCTAAAAACTATAGAAGGCAAAGTTTTATGAAAGAGAGCTGAAACTTTTTTCTGGGATTTCAACCAACTTACCTACATGCATGTAAAAATAAAGAAGTTTCTACATAAATTTGTAACTTTATTATTAAATATTGTGTGTAAGAGAAAGCGGCCTTTCAAAGACTGCTGCCGTGTGCGTAAGGCGGATGACAGCTGGTGTTCCCTTGGCCGTCCGCTGTCACGCATGTATGAATACAGCCCGAGAGGCAAGACTAGGCATCACATCGCGTAAGATTCGCGTCTGCCAAACGCCGGATTGCGCCCTGCAGCGTGTGGCGTCAGAGACAGGCTGTTTGAAAACGATTTTCTGTAGTAATGGGTAGTAAAGTCGCGAGAACTGTACACCGTCCTGGATCGCTTAGATTTTCGCTAAAGTAACAGTAAGTGTGACATCCATCGCTTTCTGGCTGACCGTAGAAATAGTTGCCAGGCTCTCGTATAAAGGCTTCTAATCAATGCTTAACTCTTATTCATTGATTTTTACCCGCCGCCCCACACACAGCTACTGTATGATGACAGCAGCTCCCACCGTTCTGGGGAAGGAACGCCGTTTCCTACCATTGCTCCACAATTTGCGCTCTCTGATGAAAATATTTCAGATATTTGCTAGTGGGTATTAATACGGGGCGTCCCCACCCACCGTCTTTGCAACGCCTTGAGCTCTGCTGGGGACGCTGTCAGTGAGTTGTCTGAATCTCTGTGGATGGATAGCAGCTCATACTTCACTAAGATCCGAAGCCAGAGAATTCAGTGACAGTGGACTCTAGGGTATGGAGCGAAGTTGACGTTTCTATGGGCGTTCCTTTGTGTTCCATCGGAACTTTCTACTTTTCGCTTTTTAGGTTTAAGAGCTTGATAATGGAATAGAAGAACTCTGAAACACGTTGTTGTAAATAAATCGAACATTTTCAATAACTGGTGCTTAACATTCTGAGCACTCGTTTCAGGAATGTTACTCTCCATACACCATTGTCTCCAAAGTGCTTATTTATGACAGGGTGCATTGTCACGGTGACAGAAGTGATCACAATCTCCAAACCCTTCTTCTACTGTACCCAGTACACAATGCTGGAAAATGTGGACACATCCTTCCGCATTTAGCATTCTATACACATCAAAGAAACTAGAACACCAAAGCCAGTATGGAGCTAGAAGCCAAAATAAGGAAAATTGGTCTGCCACAGAAGAAAGTGGACGAACCATACTTGCGGATGACACTTCCTAGCGGTGGTTTAATTCCTGGCGGTGAAGATCATCATCATCTGCTGCAGTACTCACCGCTGGTGGCTTCCTGGCCACCCACAATACGGCCAGCTGCAGAGCCCAGCCTCCTCCCATGTCCGCTGTTCACCAGGCGACGCACGGGCAGTCTCGCTCCTGTGGGGGAAACATCAACTGCTTACAACTATGCAACTATACACTGGTTTATATAAATGTAAATAGCAACCACACCAAAAAAACACACATCTTCTTACTTGAAATTTCAGTGTGTTGTTGTTACGATGGTTATTTGATTAGGGAATTGTTTCCATTATTGCTGTTGTTATAGGCATTTTCTGTAAGTTTGCAAGTCATTTCGTGCCTAATGGAGGCCGCTACTTCAATTATCACTGCCCTGAAATTTCAGAAATCGAGCAGCCGATACCACACTGAGGTGACAAAAGTCAAGGAATAGCAACATGCACATGTTCGTAAAAATGGCGAATATATCACGTACACAAGGTATACAAGGTCATTGCGTTGACGGAACCGTCATTTGTACTCAGGTGATTCATGTGAAAATGTTTCTGACTTGATTATGGCTACACGACGGATATTAACAGACTTTCAACGCAGGATGGTAGTTGTAGCTAGGCTCATGGAACATTTCATTTCGGAAATCGTTAGGGAATTCAGTATTCCGAGATCCACAGCGTCAGGAGTATGATGAGAACACCATATTTCAGTGATTATGCCTCACCGCGGACATCGCAGTGGCCCACGGCATTCGCTTAACGACCGACAGCTGGGGCGTAAAAATGTCAGTGCTAATAGGCCAGCAACGCTGCGTGAAATAAACGCAGAAAACAATGTCGGATCTATAACGAATGTATCTGCTGGGACAGTGCAGCGAAATTTGGCGTTTTTGAGCCATGGCAGAAGACAGCAGACGCGAGTGCGATTGCAGACACCACTGCATCGCCTGCACCGCCTTTCTGGACTCGTGACCATATCGTCTGGACCCTAGACGACAGGAAAACCGTGACCTGGTCATACGAGTCATAATTTTAACAGCTTAGAGCTCTTGGTAAGTTTCGTGTATAACGCGGACCCCACGACACCTTGGACCCGTGTTGTCTACAATGCACTGTACAACTGGCGGTTGCACCATAATGGTGCGGGCTGTATTTACATGGAATGCACTTGGTCCTGTGGTCCAACTGATCCGATCATTGACTTGAAATTATTATGAGCATATACTGTATTCAAACATTACGAATCACCTCGAAGGGAACGATCTATTGCTACGTAATTAGCATGGCTTCAGAAAACATCGTTCTTGTGCAACGCAGCTAGCTCTTTATTCGCACGAAGTAATGGCAGCTATCGACAGGGGATCTCAAGTTGATTGCGTATTTCTAGATTTCCGGAAAGCTTTTGACACCATTCCTCACAAGCGACTTCTAATCAAGCTGCGGGCCTACGGGGTATCGTCTCAGTTGTGGGACTGGATTCGTGATTTCCTGTCAGGAAGGTCGCAGTTCGTACTAATAGACGGCAAATCATTGAGTAAAACTGAAGTGATATCACGTGTTCCCCAGGGAAGCGTCCTGGGACCTCTGATGTTCCTGATCTATATAAATGACCTGGGTGACAATCGGAGCAGTTCTCTTAGGTTGATCGCAGATGATGCTGTAATTTACCGTCTAATAAGGTCATCCGAAGACCAGTATCAGTTGCTGTATGGTGTGGCAGGTGGCAGTTGACGCTAAATAACAAAAAGTGTGAGGTGATCCACGTGAGTTCCCAAAGAAATCCGTTGGAATTCGATTACTCGATAAATAGTATAATTCTCAAGGCTGTCAATTCAACTAAGTACCTGGGTGTTAAAATTACGAACAACTTCAGATGGAAAGACCACATAGATAATATTGTAGGGAAGGCGAGCCAAAGTTTGCGTTTCATTGGCAGGACACTTAGAAGATGCAACAAGTCCACTAAAGAGACAACTTACACTACACTCGTTCGTCCTCTGTTAGAATATTGCTGCGCGGTGTGGGATCCTTACCAGGTGGGACTGACGGAGGACATCAAGAGGATGCAAAAAAGGGCAGCTCGTTTTGTATTATCACGTAATATGGGAGAGAGTGTGGCAAATATGATACGCGAGATGGGATGGAAGACGTTAAAGCAAAGACGTTTTTCGCCGCGGCGAGATCTATTTACGAAATTTCAGTCACCAACTGTCTCTTCCGAATGCGAAAATATTTTCTTGATCCCAACATAAAATAAGAGAAATCAGAGCTCGAACAGAAAGGTTTAGGTGTTCGTTTTTTCCACGCTCTGTTCGGGAGTGGAATGGTAGAGATATAGTATGTTTGTGGTTCGATGAACCCTCTGCCAAGCACTTAAATGTGAATTTCAGAGTAATCATGTAGATGTAGATGTAGATGTTCCGTTGCTTGGGGTTCACCTGCAACCACTCATGGACTTCATGTTCCCAAAAAATGATGGAACTTTTATGGATGACAAATGTGCCATGTCAGAACATTCTCAACAATTCGTACAAATGATTTAACCACACAAATCGCCCTAAATGAATCCCATGGAACATTTTCGGGACATAATCGAGAGGGCAATTCGTCCACAAAATGCTGCACCGGCAACTTTTTCGCAGTTATGAATGGCTATAGTGCAGCCTTGCATGGCTCAATATTTCTGCGGGGGACATCCGACGACTTTTTGAGTCCATGGTCCATGCCAAGGCAAACTGCTCCACTACAGTGGGCGGATGGAGTCCCGTCACGATATTAGGAGGTATCCCATTACTTTCGTCACTTCAGTGTAGAGTCTATTTAAGTAGTCCCAAGGGGAATTAATGCGCCAAACAAATAGAAAGAAAGATTCATCTCCAGCAAGAAGCCATATGCTTGAATATTTTTGGTATCTCAACTGCAGATTTTTCAAATTTTTCAACGCTCATTTAACTTTAGGAACACTATTGAAATAATATATATATATATATATATATATATATATATATATATATATATATATATGTGTGTGTGTGTGTGTGTGTGTGTGTGTGTGTGTGTGTGTGTGTGTGTGTGCGTGTGTGTGTGTGTAAAATTGATACCAATGTAAGAAAGTGACATGATTGATTAACACTTCTCCAAAAGTAATTTAATAATGAACTTTTAGAGAAATTTATTTAGTTTAGAAACGTTACCACGGTACGAAGAAAGCAAATTTGTTCGCGTTACTGTGCACCTATTTATCGTTATTTATTGGTGAACAAGTGAACTTCAGCCTTGATGTAAGTTCTAAACCTACGAAATTTCAATCAAAATCGTCCAATTCCGCGGTATTTTACATGCTGTTTACTGCAGACGTGTTTATGTACCGACCGGAAAACGTCGTGCATGTAAGGCGACAAAGACAAAAGAAGACTCTCGAAGTAACCTTGTATACCTACCATGAATTGTTGTGTGTAAACTTGAAGGTGGAGCCCACTTGAGTTGACACGTGTTCGAACGCTATCCCAATATTCCTGTTTGTAAATAGTTGCAACATAAAGCCGGGTATGAGGCAGGAGACCATGTTGATAATTAATAATAGTATTGCATAATGGGTAGATCTGTTGCTAGTCGCTAGACAAAAAGTCATGCTTCGAAAGTAGATGACTATAATTCTCGTAATGTGACGCATTTTGGACTTAGCTGAAGATGACTACATTGCATTACGAGAAATAAAGTCGTTCTTTTTGAAACATGTCTCTTTGACTAAATGACATCCTTTATGCGGTACGTCCGTTAATTCCTGGTAATGTTTTTCGGTTCAGATGGTTCAAATGGTTCTGAGTACAATGGGACTTAACTTCTGAGGTCATCAGTCCCCTAGAACTTAGAACAAAATACACCTGACTAACCTAACGAGATCACACACATCCATTCCCGAGGCAGGATTCGAACCTGCGACCGTAGCGGTCTCGCGGTTCCAGACTGTAGAGCCTAGAACCGCTAGGCCACCCGTTTTAAGGACGTTTTTCTTTTAGTTTTCTAGGAGAAACGCCGTTTATGACTTCCGGAGGTGTGCGAGATAATGTCAGAAGTAAATTGGTCAGCTATCTTGATGAGCTTTGATTAAATTTGTCGTATCCTAGGGGCACATTCGAAAAATTATCGTTCACTAACACGTCACGACACGCAGTTCCTTATTAACGCTCATTTTTTTGTGCCGATGGAGCATGTAAGGTATAATGGATGTACATATGTGTGTTCCATCAGTTCTTAAGTTACATAGGAACAACTACGGCAAACTTGGAACAGTACACGATACACACTCACCCAGCACGCAACCGACAAGGGCAAGAACTAGCAGCGTGTGTCGTAGCATCTTCTGGCCGTGGATGTGGGCGTGGTGTATTCTGGGACTTTTATGTACTGCGCGCTACGTCCACGCTGGTATCAAGATCGTCTCAGTGATGCAATGTTGCTGCTTTATCGTGCTCAGGATATCATCGCTTAACGAATCTCAAGATTAAACTTTGCTGATTAGAATACCTTAAATTCACAGAATATTGGTTACTCAAAGTAAACAAATATACTTAGAAAGTGTGACCGGACTGAACAGACTTCTGCTGCAGCCGCTGTAGACTTGTAAGGTACAGGACAGTCTCTACAACAGAAATTGTATAATACCCACAAAACATACCTATCATGTATTCATCAAACATGTCATAATGATTATGGAATGAAATAGTGTTCAATTTTAGAGGAACAGTATATAGCATGAGGGAGTTAGCTAACCATCATTGAGACGATAATAACGTCAGCTAAGCTTAGAGAATAACTATAGGTTGAAGTCGGATAACAAAGAAACAAATATTAACCTCAAACGAGTTCTACCAGCATAGTGCTTTATCGTTCAATATCAAGAAGCAGCTATACTAAAGGGCATGTGAGGAAAGAGAAACACTTTCAGTTATATCAGAATTATGAACAGACGACTAGGGAACGAATAGAGGTTGTAGGGTGCCAGGGGAATCCTTTCTCCGAACAGTTTCCAAATATTGATAGTTAAACTTGCCTTCCAGAATTGTCGCATACTGAATATGATAAAAGTGCGATTATATTTCTTTTCTGGTGGAACAGTTTGCCTAATTCATCTCTAAATTGAACAAACACACAAGTCCTGTCAACATTTATTCAAAGGTCTGGCCGACACATAGATCTGTTGATGATGTCTCTTAGCGAATTACTCATGCTATGGATCATTCTGGAAATCTGAAAAACAGTAACACCCTTATTCACTAAAAATAGATGAGACCAAAATGCTTCAGTTTCAAATATCTATAGAGCCAAAAGCATTCCAGACTGACCACGTCTAGGGTAGACTTGTGGATGGATGGTCACCTGAGACTACAAGGTCTCCACCGTAGTCTGTTTGGATTCACAATTAAAAATCTATTTGCGATAATATCAATCAAGTGTGGTGGACACAATTCGAGGGTTTGCAGGGTTCACAGAGACTTTAACGGTGTGTATCACAGACGTATTTATTGTCACTGGTGACATACAATGTACTCCCAATTAAGAGATCACCAAACACGAAAATACGTGTACAACAGCTTGTCGGACTAATGTAGCGGACGAAATGAGAACTTATGCATAGTCATATGCATTACGAAAGGCCAGATTACATCTGTGATCTAATCTTTTCGTATACTATAGCCACACCACTGCTAGCTATCAAGGAGGCGGCGCTGATATAGATGGAATCTTTGCATAAGCAGACAACACTCCCGAAATCGGCTTAGACAACTCGAGGAGAGGTCAATGACAAAATGGTACACGAACAGGAGTAGCTCCCATAGTTTCAACTGGAAATTACCTTGTCTCTAGAGATACATCTTACTCTCACATTAGGTGAAATTTCTATCGCAGAAACCGGTCGTGTAATTGTTTGGGTTTGTGTTGGGAGGAAAATATAAATTTTTCGCCTCATCTTCCGGAAAACGTGTACTACGCCTTTTACAGGCTACGTCAAGTTCAGACTGTCCCTTACGAGATACCATTAGCAGCAGTGAACTTGTGCCTTATTACCATCTTCACTACTATTTAGGATTTTTACTATCAATGTAAGCTTGCACCCGTGGTCTAGGGGTAGCGTCTTTGATTCATAATCAAAAACGTCTTCCGGGCTGGGTTCGATCCCCGCCACTGTCTAAATTTTGATAAACAATCAGCATTGGCTGCCGAAGACTTCCGGAATAAGGAGTCAGTCTCATTCTGCCAACGGCCTTTTCAAAGAGGGCGGAGGAGCGGATAGAGGTTCAGGGCACTCTCTTGACATAGGGGTGGGAAATTGCCCCTAAAGGCGGATGAATCAGCAATGATCAACGACATGAGGATGCAGAAGGCAATGGAAACCACTGCATTAAAGACACGTAACGTGTATCCGCAGGACATGTGGACTGTAGTTGAAGAAGTGTCATGATGATCTCTCCATTGGCAAAAGATTCCGGAATTGTCCCCAATTCGGATCTCCGGGAGAGGACTGCCAAGGGGGAGGTTACCATGAGAAAAAGATTGAATAATCAACGAAAGGACAACGTTCTACGAGTCGGGCCGTGGAATGTCAGAAGCTTGAACGTGGTAGGGAAACTATAAAATCTGAAAACGGAAAGGCTCAATCTAGATATAGTAGGGGTCAGTGAAGTGAAGTGGAAGGAAGACAAGGATTTCTGGTCAGATGAGTATCGGGTAATATCAACAGCAGCCGAAAATGGTATAACAGGTGTAGGATTCGTTATGAATAGGAAGGTAGGGCAGAGGATGTGTTACTGTGAACAGTTCAGTGACCGGGTTGTTCTAATCAGAATCGACAGCAGACCAACACCGACAACGATAGTTCAGGTATACATGCCGACGTCGCAAGCTGAAGATGAACAGATAGAGAAAGTGTATGAGGATATTGAAAGGGTAATGCAGTATGTAAAGGGGGACGAAAATCTAATAGTCATGGGCGACTGGAATGCAGTTGTAGGGGAAGGAGTAGAAGAAAAGGTTTCAGAAGAATATGGGCTTGGGACAAGGAATGAAAGAGGAGAAAGACTAATTGAGTTCTGTAACAAGTTTCAGCTAGTAATAGCGAATACCCTGTTCAAGAATCACAAGAGGAGGAGGTATACTTGGAAAAGGCCGGGAGATACGGGAAGATTTCAATTAGATTACATCATGGTCAGACAGAGATTCCGAAATCAGATACTGGATTGTAAGGCGTACCCAGGAGCAGATATAGACTCAGATCACAATATAGTAGTGATGAAGAGTAGGTTGAAGTTCAAGACATTAGTCAGAAAGAATCAATACGCAAAGAAGCGGGATACGGAAGTTCTAAGGAATGACGAGATACGTTTGAAGTTCTCTAACTCTATAGATACAGCAATAAGGAATAGCGCAGTAGGCAGTACAGTTGAAGAGGAATGGACATCTCTAAAAAGGGCCATCACAGAAGTTGGGAAGGAAAACATAGGTACAAAGAAGGTAGCTGCGAAGAAACTATGAGTAACAGAAGAACTACTTCAGTTGATTGATGAAAGGAGGAAGTACAAACATGTTCCGGGTAAATCAGGAATACATAAATACAAGTCGTTGAGGAATGAAATAAATAGGAAGTGCAGGGAAGCTAAGACGAAATGGCTTCATGAAAAATGTGAAGACATCGAAAAAGATATGATTGTCGGAAGGACAGACTCAGCATACAGGAAACTCAAAACAACCTTTGGTGACATTAAAGCAACGGTGGTAACGTTAAGAGTGCAACGGGAATTCCACTGTTAAATGCAGAGGAGAGACCAGATAGGTGGAAAGAACACATTGTAAGCCTCTATGAGGGTGAAGAGTTGTCTGATGTGATATAAAAAGAAACAGGAGTCGATTTAGAGGTGATAGGGGATCCAGTATTAAAATCGGAATTTCAAAGAGCTTTGGAGGACCAACGGTCAAATAAGGCAGAAGGGATACATAACATTCCATCAGAATTTCTAAAATCATTAGGGGAAGTGGCAACAAAACGACTATTCACGTTGGTGTGTAGAATATATGAGTCTGGCGACATACCATCTGACTTTCGGAAAAGCATCATATACACAATTCCGAAGACGGATAGAGCTGACAAGTGCGAGAATTATCGCACAATCAGCTTAACAGCTCATGCATCGAAGCTGCTTACAAGAATTATATACAGAAGAATGGAAAAGAAAATTGAGAATGCGCTAGGTGACGATCAGTTTGGCTTTAGGAAAAGTAAAGGCACAAGAGAGGCAATTCTGACGTTACGGCTAATAATGGAAGCAAGGCTGAAGAAAAATCAAGACACGTTCATAGGATTTGTCGACCTGGAAAAAGCGTTCGACAATCTAAAATAGTGCAAGCTCTTCGAGATACTGTAAAAAGTAGGGGAAGCTACAGGGAGAGACCGGTCATATACAATATCTACAACAACCAAGGGGGAATAATAAGAGTGGACGATCAAGAACGAAGTGCTCGTGTTAAGAAGAGTGAAAGACAAGGTTGTAGCCTTTCGCCCCTACTCTTCAATCGGTACATCGAGGAAGCAATGATGGAAATAAAAGAAAAGGTCAGGAGTGGAATTAAAATACAAGGTGAAAGGATATCAATGATACGATTCGCTGATGACATTGCTATCCTGAGTGAAAGTGAAGAAGAATTAAATGATCTGCTGAACGGAATGAACAGTCTAATGAGTACACAATATGGTTTGAGAGTAAATCGGAGAAAGACGAAGGTAATGAGAAGTAGCAGAAATGAGAACAGTGAGAAACTTAACATCAGGATTGATAGTCACGAAGTCAATGAAGTTAAGGAATTCTGCTACCTAGGCAGTAAAATAACCAATGATGGACGGAGCAAGGAGGACATCAAAAGCAGACTCGCTATGGCAAAAAAGGCATTTCTGGCCAAGAGAAGTCTACTAATATCAAATACCGGTCTTAATTTGAGGAAGAAGTTTCTGAGGATGTACGTCTGGAGTACAGCATTCTATGGTAGTGAAACATGGACTGCGGGAAAACCGGAACAGAAGAGAATCGAAGCATTTGAGATGCGGTGCTATAGACGAATGTTGAAAATTAGGTGGACTGATAAGGTAAGGAACGAGGAGGTTCTACGCAGAATCGGAGAGGAAAGGAATATGTGGAAAACACTGATAAGGAGAAGGGACAGGATGATAGGACATCTGCTAAGACATGAGGGAATGACTTCCATGGTACTAGAGGGAGCTGTAGAGGGCAAAAACTGTAGAGGAAGACAGAGATTGGAATACGTCAAGCAAGTAATTTAGGACGTAGGTTGCAAGTGCTACTCTGAGATGAAGAGGTTGGCACAGGAAAGGAATTCGTGGTGGGCCTCATCAAACCAGTCAGTAGACTGATGACCAAAAAAAAAAAAAAAACTATCAATGTTGGAGTTCGGCAGCTGCACCATGAAAGAGCTAAGGGACAGGTAAACGAATTAGACGAGGCATCATGAAATTAATAGGAGCATTTGGAACTACATCTGTAAAAACTGTGCTCCTGGTTCTAAGAATACATCCTGTCGAAAAAACTGTCAGCTAAAGAGATGGAGGCCAGCGGTTGGGGGAAGACGAGTTCGAAATGAAGCCGACTGCTACGGAACAAATTATGAATGAAGTCCATTAGAAGTGCCACATAATTGGTACGTTGAAAACAGAACTCGCACAATAAATACACTTCCGACAGTGTTTACGAACTAATGCTAGTCATCCATGACAGAACAGCAAAACATTAATCTAAGTAGAGGCATGATCCGCGGGGTAGCCTAATGGTTTGAGGCGTCTCATCCCGATCCTCGCGGCTCACCCGGTCGAAGGTTCGAATCCTCACTCAGGCATGCCTGTGTGTGTTGTACATAGCCTAGGTTAGTTTAAGTTAGATTAAGTAATGTGTAAGCTTAGGGACAGATGACCTAAGCAGTTTGGTCCCTTAAGATCTTACAACAAAGGGCATGATCCAGTTTGTAACGGGATATGCGTTACAGCCTCTGTGTGTGCAATCGCCAAATGCAAGAATAATGTGGATGTGGACAGTTCAGGTTGCATTATAATATCGTCCGAATAGTTTTATTAGAGGCAACGATTTTGTAGATGTAGACTTTCATTTAGTATTCGGAAAACGTGATTCATGAGCCACTATAAATGACGTTGCCAAACAAATATTACGAGGGATTCAAAGCACAAAGGCTGAAAATGAATAAAGCGTCAAACACATCACATGTTACCACACCTACACTTTCATGATATTCTAGGTTGGTTCCTTGGCGTTACATAAAACTATTGTCACCTAACTATATTGAATACTCTTGTGTAAAAAGTGCATAAAACACCTATTTTTGTATTGTTGTTTGTAACTGTAATTACCGTTATATTTATTGTTTCTGTGAGTTGACTGAGTTCGTAGGTATAAGTTTCTTGTACATCATACTGTACACTTATACTTATCATCAGGAAACTAAATAAGTGAGCACACTTGGCTCCAGTTCCATTGACCCCTACAAAACAACTGGGTATCTTTAATAAAATAGAACATACCACAAAGAGACCTAGAGGCGCCCCGATCGCTGAACCGTGATTCGAGATTTGCTGAGGTCGGTAGATGAAAATAAAGTTTACATTTAAAACTAATTTCAGAATTTATGAAACTTAATTTTCTATATTAGGCCATAATTTTATGATTTTTAATTTATTTATTTCATTTTTATTTATTTCTTTACTTAACCAGGTATGATAAGAGCCATCAGGCCCTATGTTACGTCAGACAAGGATTTTACACACTTACAGTGCTATTTTTACATCCCAGTAACCTAATAAATAACAATTTTAACATAACAAATACTATTAGAAAGATATGTCTTCGAACACATTGTTGCAGGCCATGTATTGTATATGATACACAAGACTGGTGGCGACACTAATTGACAGAAGGGGAAAAATAAATTTTCTTTCGTTTTTGCCTACTAAACATGACCTAAATTTATTTTTTAGGAAATT
Source organism: Schistocerca gregaria (assembly GCF_023897955.1). Lineage (NCBI taxonomy): Eukaryota > Metazoa > Arthropoda > Insecta > Orthoptera > Acrididae > Schistocerca > Schistocerca gregaria. The sequence goes on along the minus strand of NC_064921.1, from coordinate 100,738,869 downwards.
TCGAAACTTCTTATACCCATTTTATTTGGGAAATACGGCACATTCAGGCTGAGGTACATCCACAGCACATCACATTTGGTAGCATTGAACAAACATGATCTCTCCTTTCCATAGTCATTGCTGGCATGAGTTGTTATTTGTACATTTTATCCATTAGTGGTATTGGATAAACAAATATTCCCTTTCTTTTATTCTCCTCTCCCTTTTTCCACCTCCCTCTTCATCACTTTCCTTCTGATTAATATCTAGATTGTTTATTATTGTTGATTACTATATTATTTGGCCCGGATCCAGAGGGAGCAAACCGGCAGCTATTTCAGGAACCAATATATTCATATTCTTGAAGAAAAAAAACGTTGATTCACTAAGCGTCTAGCATCTAGCGCACGTTGGTTGATAGATTATTCATATGAGTTTGAAACTCATCCCTGTTGGTTTTCGAAATTTTTGAACACATCCAATGTTGATTTCTGAGCGAATCATAAGTTGATTTTTGAATGCCTGTGTAGTGTCTCTGCCAGGGGAATTCGCCTTCGCATCTATAAATAAAAGACTTTTCCGCAGACAGAAGGGGGTCGGGCTATTACGGGCTGAGTCGAATGAACCAGAAAGGGTGAATGCCAACCGCTGTTTGTTTATGTGGTTCATTGGGTACGCAAATGATAAGCGTTATTGTTACTACTATCTAAATCCATAGATTCAGACTCCCAGAGTGGAAACAAAAGAATAACACGAAAGAAAGATTACATACTTTCTCCTCGTTGTATCCAAGAAAATGATATTTTGAGCTAAAATTTTGGTCAAATCGATGCACTTAGTAGTGCCTGTTGAACAGTAGCCGGTTAGCAGCCGCTTAAGTTTTGTTCTCGGAATAGCGTGGAAATGCTCGTACGAGCATTTAACACTGCCTAACCGGAGAATAAACGCTGTATAAATGAATTGGTGTTTCTGGCAGGGTTACTGATGTTAACCGGAGTACGAGGAAGGAGAAGAAACGGGGACATCACGCAAATTATATGGAAGAATAAGACGATTCCAAATTCACTTAAAAATTTCATAATATTGCTACTTTTCGATCTCATGCTTGAGAAACTGGAGTATATGAATAAAATGTGAAACTATTTTCCTAACATACAACTTTTTGCTTGTAGTTGGCCTAATAGGCAATTGATGTTGGTACTTAGTGGATTATATTCTGTAGTGTTATTTATGTAAATGGGTACACAAAATGATCATTTGTACCAAAATAATCTCGCTTATTTGGCGTGTGTTACAATTGCTGCTATATTAGAAAGGCCTATTTCGCTTTATCTAGCAGAAAATGACGAAATAGACGTGACCAAATCGAGAAACCACATCAGTCTTGGGTACCATTCGTATTAACAGCTTTTTCAATATGAGGCAATGTCATTTTGAGTTTTCATGTACAAAAACGTTTGACGTGCTTTGATGAAGTAATAGATTCTTTCGCAGAAATGGAAGCACGCCGCGTAAAGCTGTGGCTAGATTAGAGAGAAAAAAAAATGCTGCGACCTAATGATTGAAGAAATGTGAACTGTCTTGCTTGTCTCTTGTCTTACTGGTTTGATGTTTCCTTTACTTAATTTCATGTCACACTAGACAAAAAGTTATTACCTATTAGGCAAATTTTCTGAAGAGTTCATATTCTCCAGGTCACAAATACTCGCACCCTGTATTGATTGTGAGTTTTTTTAAAAGGGGTGGGATGTCAAACTGGCCGACTAGGAGCAGGGGAGGCACCGCTCGACATTTTAATTTCTATTGTCTGAATATAGGCTTGATGGTTTCCACTACAAAATATACACGTTTGAATTCCACAAAGCGAAATACAGTGACGTGAGGTAGAAGAATGCTCTGTGAAGAGGCGTGGCGCTGCACTTTGGCACGCTTAAAACCAAGTAACATCTTATATTTCCTGGAACATATACGTTTCATATATCAAACTCTTCAGAAAGATGTGAGTTCAAAGTGAACATATTTTTGAAAATTTTCATTTTTTTTTAAGTCCTGTCTCAAACGCTCGATTGGTAGGGGAAGGGGGATTATTAAATTTTTGGCCCGGTTGGAAAATATCGTAGATTTGAAGCTCTTGGATGATATTATTAGTACAGATTGCGACTTTTACGCGCTCTGCCTAAAAATTACAGCATTTGGGTCGCATTCCCCACTACATTTCCTATGCCATAGTACCAATTTAAGTAATTGTAATCCCTATATATTCCATTGAATAGACGATCTATAAAACGCGTGATATATGGTATAACCGAAATTTCACGGATTGTTTTAATATTTATGTGTGTGTGGAGGGGTGGGGGGGGAGGGGGGTGTCACACTTGTTATTATTTAGTGTAAACTGGCGCTTTCGCACTACACAGATACCTTGTCCAAGTCCTTTGTAATTCGTATTGGTCTTCTGATAACTTTACTCGGCAGTAAAAGGAGATCTAACAGGGATGTTCCAAATGTCTTCTAAATCATTTCTATACAGTATGTTTGTAAACTAGTTATCCAAATGTACCTTCTAATTGTGAGAAAGCTAAATAACTTACAGATCCGTTTGATACGGAACTGAATGCAGTTAACATTGAAATTTCATTTCCAAATGTACAGTGAAGGTACCCTTTGTGCCATGACAGGTGTCCCGAATGTAAACATTTTCTTGCCGAATCCTATGAAGGAAGTCTTGATGTATGGTGGCAGCTGCTCCTGTTAGCCTTCGTCGTAGCTCGTCGACGTTTCCCAGAAAATTCTGTCTTTAATTGAGTCCCGTACACAAAAATCCACCGAGGTTAATGTGGTGATGGTGGTGGCCAGGATATTATTCTTCGACGTCCACTACAGGTCGGCACATTCCGAAGGAGATATTCGAAAATTTCCAAATTACAATGTGGCTACGCGCAGTCTTTGTTGGAAAATAAATTTTGCGCCCATATCCTGTTGTAATTGAGGCATTACGTAATGTCCACACATGTCCAGGTACGACAGGCCGATTACATTTAACTCTGTTAGATTGCGTGACGAGATTTTTGCTCACCCCATTTTCGAACATAATGGCAATTCACATTACCGCAGATACGAAAGGTGGCTTCATCACTGGGCGCAATTTTACAAAAAAATTGTCTGCAGTTTGATAAACATTTATGAATAAAATTCAGCTCTTTTTTCTTTGTGACTATCTCATAAAGCTTGTAGCAGTTGCAGTTTGTAGGATTGTTATGACAGGCGTTTGCGTAATATCTCCCACACCGTAACGCGAAGTGTATTTAATCCCAAGGTGGCACGTCTCGTTGATTTAGCCAGACTACAAATGCAGACTGCCGAACTTGTTCATTTTCTATGTTAGATAATGCTGTTTGACCCTGAACCGGTGTCCTAAGTGATGCGAAGCCAGTTTCGGTGAAACGACTGTACCAACTAAAACTACCTCTTTCATTATTTTTAGTTAAACACTGACCTACAGAATTTTCCCTTACAAAGACAACTCAAACTTAACCTATTCATTTGTTACCTACAATATACAAGCCCAACGCAATCTGACTGCTATTCATTGACAACAAGACTTCCAATAATTAACACATGAAATAGCCCCGAATTTCAAGAAATCCTGATAATAATACAAATCCAAAAAATTTGAAATTGAGGAAGTATGAAACTACCTCCAACTCTAATAACTGCCTAAACTCATTTCAGTCACGAATTCCGTTAGTGGAAACTCCATTCTTTTTTCATAAGTCACTTACCTGACACAAAATCTTCATTACACGAACTACAGCAATTACAGCAAATAGCAACAACGGCCAGTTAAATAATCTCATTCTGGAAATAATAAGATTCTAACAACACTCTAACACTCTAACTACTAGGAGGCATATTGTTAGCAAAATGAAAGATTTTGTTGAAGAGCAAACAGTATATTTTGAAAATTTTAGCTTATTCATGTGACATCCAGTTCCAAAACTTATGAAGTTGTCAATAATTATCCGGCCGCAGTGACCGAGTGGTTGTAGGAGTATCAGTCTGGAACCGCACGACTGCTACGGTCGCAGGTTCGAATCCTGCCTCGGGCATGGATGTGTGTGATGTCCTTAGGTTGGTTAGGTTTGAACCATTTTCGAATAATTACACTGCTCAAACACTACCAATCAAACAAGCGTCATCATAGATTTCCTTGAGTATTTTCTTATAAACATATAATTTCATGCTGCTTTGCAATGTATGTCCCACCAACACAGAGTCTCCACTAAGAATATCATGTCCATACACTTCCCCATCAACTCGCTAACTTCTAGTCCGTCAAACCACAGAATTTCTTGCCGATGACGCAGAGCGCTGTCAGTGATATTAACACAGTCTGTTGCGCTGCTAACATACAAACAGGCTACTTACATAATTAATAACAGTTTTGTTTTAAGGTAGCGGCTTGCGATATGTAATCTTGAATTTTCTCCGAACAGCAGTAGCGGATTTTGATTCATGAAACCGTAAACAACATTGTACACGCCCTGCGCCGTTATACTAGTCTATGATGACTGTAGGAATAACTCATTAACGCATGCCACTAAGCACGGTAGATGGTAACTAATAATGTGAGGCGGAAATGAAATTTGAACGAGTACTGTATTCAGTGTTGTGTTAAACTTTTCTGTAAATTTTTTTTACTTACTATTGAAACAGTCTTGATCACAATTTATTTATTAAGGTGACCGGTTTCGACTACTACTGTGGTCGAAACCTGTCACCTTAATAAATAAATTGTGATCAAGACTGTTTCAATAGTAAATATTTGTAACACATTTAGCACTGTCACTCCCATAATGTATTCAAAAGTAATTTTCTGTAAGTTGTTTATGATCTTCGAAATTAAAGGAACATTCGCATGACTGATTTATAAAGGCTCTATAGATTAAGTACAGCAAAAGGTCTCGTAACACATCCTTGTGGGACTCCAGATTTCACTTCTGTTTCACTAGATCACTTCCCGTCAGTTACTGTCGCCTATCTGACAGGAAATTATGTTGTCTGCATCTTAAATTCGGTGAGCCCTCTTGGTCAGTGTATACAAAGTGGTCCATTGATAGTACCGGGTCAAATATCTCACGAAATAAGCTTCAAACTAAAAAACTACAAAGAGCGAAACTCGTCTAGCTTGAAGTGGCAAGCCAGATGGCGCTATGGTTGGCCCGCTACATGGCGCTGCCATAGGTCAAACGGATATCAACCGCGTTTTTTTTTTTTTCTAAATAGGAACCCCATTTTTTATTACATATTCGTGTAGTACGTAATGAAATATGAATGTTGTAGTTGGACCACTTTCTTCGCTTTGTGATAGATGGCGCTGTAGTAGTTACAAACGTGTAAGTACGTGGTATCACGTAACATTCCGCCAGTGCGGACGGTATTTGCTTCGTGATACGTTACCCATGTTAAAATGGACCGTTTACCAATTGCGGAAAAGGTCGATCTCGTGTTTATGTGTGGCTATTGTGATCAAAATGCCCAAGGGGCATGTGCTATATATGCTGCTCGGTATCCTGGACGACATCATCCAAGTGTCCGGACCGTTCGTCGGACAGTTACGTTATTTAAGGAAACAGGAAGTGTTCAGCCACATGGGAAACGTCACCCACGACCTGCAACAAATGATGATGCCCATGTAGCTGTTTTAGCTGCTGTCGCGGCTAATCCGCACATCAGTAACAGGCAAATTAACCGAGAGTCGGGAATCTCAAAAACGTCGGTGTTTAGAATGCTACATCAACATCAATTGTACCCATACCATATTTCTATGAACCAGGAATTGCACGGCGACGACTTTGAACATCGTGTACAGTTCTGCCACTGGGCACAAGCTAGAGAAGTTTCGTTCTTTGTAGGTTTTTCGTTTGACGTTTATTTCGTGGGATATTTGGCCTGGTCACGATCAGTGGACCACCCTGTATAAAGTCCAATCCTTTTGTTGTTATTCTTGGTGGTGGTGGAACGTACCTTGAGAATATCTATATATGCTAGTAGCATCTAACGATCAATACACTTCTATGGTGGGAAATGGCAACATGCCGAGCTTTTCTGTTGTGAATTTAAACTGTATCTTTACACGCAGGCTGTTGAAAGACTAGTGGAATCTCGCCATACAACCACATTACGAAAGTATTATTTTATTGCCTTATGTTACATTAATCGCAATACTGAAACAGTAAGAGCTATTGGTACGTTGCCAATCTGCAGTCTGGCAGCCGGGGTGGCCCAGCGGTTCTAGGCGCTTTGGTCGGGAACCTAGCGACCACTTTGGTCGCAGGTTCGAATCCTGCCTCGGGCATGGATGTGTGTGATGTTCTTAGGTTAGTTAGGTTTAAGTAGTTCTAAGTTATATGGGACTGATGACCTCAGAAATTAAGTCGCATAGTGTTAAGCGCGATATGAACCATTATGGTAGGGCAGGTACCTCTGATAGATATTATCTCTTGTCACAGCCTCACTAATAAAGATGTTTAGTAACTTTTGATGGCTTTGCTTCAGCCTTGAGGCTACCAACCCGATGTGCCTGACTTTCTGATCAACATCTCTGTTTACCGATGATAAGAGGGCACTCATCCTAAAGATAGCCTCTTGAATTTTTTGTTGCGAAACATTCGTCCTCGGATTATGAAACTCGCCATCTGCTTGTCATTATTCGAGAGGAGTTGACTACTTGCCGTTATCGCATTTTACCCGTTCCACCACGTCATACTCTCTCGCTATAATCAAAGCTTCATTCACAAAACACTGTCGTCAAAAAACTAAAGTCTATATTAGTGCAAATAAACAGTTCAACGTTGATCTAAAAACCTAATGGTACGTTCTAGTGAGGACCTACAGAACAAGTTTTCTTTTGTTGATTACGTTAATTTTTTGGCTCTCTACCTTTGTAGCAAAAACTAAGCAGTTTATTCTAGCATAAAATTCAGCATTCATTCAACACTATATAACCCTAGGAAAACTATTTGTTAAGCTTCCCATGGTAGGTCGTGTCCATACGTCAGCAAGATTCCATGAACAAAACGATAATTGATTCATAGATTTTGCCTTTATCATGTTGGTTGACAACTATGTTGGAGCATAAAACTTAGAGAAAGTATCTTTCGTATGAAAGTAACGTTCGTATGGCGTATCTCTGACAAGTAATTTAACCTGTAGCTCGATCAAACCTTGACCGTAGATAGAAAGAATTGCTGTAATACAGTACAGAGGCTATCTCAAAAAAATACGCAATGAGACGAACAGAAATAGCACTTTTATTGAAGGACAGTACTTACACTGATATCACTGCGATTTATGATGACTCCCTGGACATTACAAAAGGCGGAGAATGGTTTGTAATAGGGTGTATGATGACCACGGACCGCAATGTTTGGTGTTCCCATCCTGGTCATCTGGTTGATAAGGAGTTCTTTAGATAAACAGTTCTACTCTTCCACCAGTGCCATTGACAGCCGCTGGATGGTCGCTGGTGCATGTGGATATGGTTCCTAACGCATCCCACACGTGTTCCGCAGGATGTAATTGTGGGAAACGGGCAACCCTATCCATTCGCCGAATACCGTCTCGTCCTGCGAGCTGCTCCTCTTGGACTGTTCAGTGAGGTCGACCATTGTCATCCATAAAAAGGAAGTCTGGGCCCAACGTAAACCTCAAAAGATGTACATTTGACCGCAAAAAAGTGAGTCACTGCCGAATACAACCAACATAACGTAGCTGTGTTGCAGGTCCTCTAAACACCAAAACCCCGTGGGGTACAGTCGTTTGACTACACACAATGGGTACCACAAGAGACTACTAAGAGACCAAAGGTTTTTATGGCAGTCATTTTAAGCGTCAACTAATATCGTCATACAAAACACATCAGAAAACACGTTCTTAGCGACGAGACACCCCACAACACTCAGAAACTAATCTTAATTACAACAGTGACATTCCAAAAGTTCTGAGAAAACAGATTATTTTACATACATCGTACAGTAATCCTTAGTCGAAATTAAATTTTTGAGACAATATATGGAGTTAAAATGCTAAACGGAAATTGGAAAAAAGTTTTTCGCTCTCGAAAAGGTTATCCATCCAAGTGCTGAACGTCGCTCAACGGCGAGTGGCTCTGGAAACTGGATATTGGACGAACCAGTAAAAAAAACGCGATTAACGGCAACAAGCACTCTATAGAAATCTCAATATTAACACGAATCACCAGTAATATCGTAGTTCTCGTAACACATCAACAGGATTTTATTATTATTATTTTATTTTTTTTTTTGGTCATCAGTCTACTGACTGGTTTGATGCGGCCCGCCACGAATTCCTTTCCTGTGCTAACCTCTTCATCTCAGAGTAGCACTTGCAACCTACGTCCTCGATTATTTGCTTGACGTATTCCAATCTCTGTCTTCCTCTACAGTTTTTGCCCACTACAGTTCCCTCTAGTACCATGGAAGTCATTCCCTCATGTCGCCCCCAGGGGCTCAGCATTCGTTTGCTGGGTACGGGCTTGGCGACCCCGGGGTTCCTGAGCTGGGGACTGGTCAGCGCCGCCAGTCCCCTGTCACCGTAAGCTCTGGGCATGCTTCAACGACCACCGTGCGGTGCGGCGGTGGAATGTTGTGAGTCTCAGGGAGTGGGGATCTTGGCTGGGCCGCCCGGATCGCGAGGATGGAATAAACCTCAATAAACAACCCCTCAATCTCAAGGTGTGCTGCGCGCCGATGAGATGCATGGCTGTTGAGGTGGAACAGTCATTAGCGGGCAACCTCTGGGGAACCTGCCGCACCTCAGTTGTATAAGGCTTACCTAGGCACGCGGGGCTCTGTCTAGGTGGACTTCTAGTTCCCTAGCTGCTCGTGTGACCGAGATGGAACCCTCGAACTTTTCTTCTTCTCCTCCCAGAGGAGAGGGTGGGCCGCTGGTAGGTTCTAACACCCAATCTAACAAGACGGCTCGTGTAGCCAGTCCTCCTGATTCAGGTAGTCGTAACAGAACGCATGCTGCTTCGCCGAATGTGTTTCTTGTAATTAAAAGAAAAGATGGGAGTTTCGCGAAAGTTTCACCATTTTATATCCAGAAGGGCTTAGAAGCTATTGCTGGCACTCTAAAATCTGTAAAGCGCTTGCGAAATGGCACCTTGTTGGTTGAAACATCTAGCTTCCAGCAAGCCCAGAACCTTCAGAAGGCGCAATTTCTTGGGGAGTTTGCGATAGAGACTGAATTGCACAACACCTTCAACTACAGCAAGGGTGTTGTGACTTGCAGAGATCTCGCTGACATTCCCCAAGACGAACTGAAGGCTGAATGGTCCCGGGAGGAGAATTGTCGACGTGCAACACATTATGAAACGGGTGGATGGTACTCTCGAAAAGACTGACTCGTTTATCCTTACATTTAACACCACCAAATTGCCAGAGCATGTGAAGGCCGGTTTCCTTCGTCTCAGTGTACGGCCTTATTACCCCAACCCCATGCGGTGTTTTAAATGCCAACACTTTGGACACACAACTCTCGGCTACGGGGAAGCCACTTGCGGGAAATGTGGTAAAGCTGCCCATGCGGGAGTTGGCTGCTCCTCTCCTCCCAAGTGTGTCAACTGCTCTGGGGATCACCCTGTGTGGAATAGGAACTGCAGAGTTTTCCTTGAGGAACGGAAGTTCCAGGAACTTAAAAACTACAAAACGCCTCTCCTATGGTGAGTCCATGCAGCCGCCCACGTTCGCTGCTTCCTTTTCTTCCGTTCTCAAACAGCCAGTGTTGAAATCCGATGCCACTACACAAACGGAGGTTGCTACTGTCAGCACTAGCACCTGCGTTTGTCAATGTACATGTGCTGCTGCCGTTCCTGTGAAGCCTGCTGCTCCCCTTTTGACCAGGCCGTGGTAGCTGACGTCATGGAACTTCCTGCCCTTTCCCGGGTCGAGTCTTGTGCATTGCCAGCGCTGCTACACCCCCTACTGCTTCTGAGGTTTTGGCACCAATGTCGCCTCAGGCCAGAAAATTGAACCCAAAGACAGAAGTGAAGACTCGCCCGCTACAGGAGACCGACATTCTACAGTCTGCTGATGTAGATGTCATTCTCTCTGACGTCTCTCTCGACTCCTCTTCAGAGGCGATGGAGGTTGATGTCAGACTGGGGCACTCATCTCGCCCCAAAACTGAGCCTCCGTCTATTGTGGGCTTTCCTCCCCGACAGAAAATGAGAATGAAGGTACTCCCACCCTGATAGATGGCTCCCATTATACAGTGGAACATGAATGGATTCCGGTCACATGTGGAGGAACTGCACCTCCTAGCACAGCAACGCCCCCTGTGCTTGTGTTTACAGGAAACGCATTTCAAACCATCTGCTGCTCCTGTACTAAGGGGCTATACGTCATGTCGCAAAGATGACCTGACTGGAGAAAGGGCCAAAGGCGGAGTCGCTGTGTTTGTCAATAATGACCACCACTCCTCTGTTCTCCCCCTGGATACTGACCTGCAAGCAGTTGCAGTTGAAATTCATTCACCTCGGAGGCTTACCGTTTGCTCCTTTTATTTACCCCCTATGGATGCAATGACCTTAGACGCTCTCACAGATCTTATCGACCAACTCCCCCGCCCATTTCTCCTCCTGGGGGACTTCAATGCCCATAATGTCCTGTGGGGCTCCACTTCTCTTTCCGCTCGAGGTCGAATTTTGGAGAGCCACCTAACATCTCAAGTGTTGTGCATCCTCAACACAGGTACTCCGACTCATTTCTCTCCTGCTACAGGGTCATTCTCAGCCATTGACCTATCTTTCTGCTCTCCAACCCTCACCGACTCTGTTCACTGGGAGGTCATTGACGACCTTCATTCCTGTGATCACTTCCCTATCCGCATTCATCTCCTGGATGGTATATTGCTGGAGCAGCGGCCACCATCGTGGATAATTGGCAGGGCTAACTGGCCACTGTTCACTCGGTTGGCTGTCTTTGACCGCCACAATAGCATCCAAGAATGGGTGGATCACATCACGCTTGTGATCCGTCATGCTGCTGACCTGTCCATACCACAGTCTTCTGGCACTCTTAAGCGGCGCCTTGTGCCTTGTGCCGTTCAGCCAACCTGGACAGGCGTGCCGCTCTTCGCTGATTTAAATGCCGTCCTAGAGCGGTCAATCTTACCGCCTTTCGAATCGCGAGAGCCAGGGCACGCCGTGTCATTAAAGAGAGCAAGAAAAGGTCATGGCAGGCGTTCCTGGACTCCATCAACCGTTCCACTTGTTCCACAAAAGTATGGGAAGCCATCCGGCGGATTTCCGGTAAACATAGCCGTTTACCAATAGGTGCTCTCCTGAACCAGGGATGCCTCCAAACGACACCCACAGCCATTGCTCAGGCGCTGGCAGAGCATTTTGCACAAAGTACTGCCCCTGCAAATCAGGATCCAGCGTTTCGTCGCTACCGTGCGACTGTGGAAAGAGCGAACTTGGACTTTCGGTCGAACAGTTCTGAGGCGTACAACTCCCCTTTCTCCATGTGGGAACTTGAATAGGCTCTTAGTGAGACTTCTGACACTGCACCAGGTTACGACCGCTTCCGGTACTCCATGCTTCGACATCTGCCAGCGGCGTCAAAGGAAATCCTCCTCGAATGTTTTAATCTCATATGGCAGACAGGAGTGTTCCCCACCTCGTGGCGGGAGGCAATCCTCATCCCTCTCCTCAAACCGGGAAAGGACCGCACATGCCCCAGTAGTTATCGTAGTATCTCCTTGACAAGCTGTGTCGGTAAGACCCTGGAACGGATGGTTAACCGGCGTCTGGTCTGGCTATTAGAGACCAGACAGCTCCTTAGCCGCTTTCAGTGTGGATTCCGAAAAATCCGGTCCACGGTCGATAACCTGACCCTCCTAGAGACGGCTATTCAGCAGGCTTTTCTCCGTCAGCATCACTGTATTGGTGTCTTCTTTGATATCAGTAAGGCATATGATACTACTTGGAGATACTGTATTCTTGCACAACTGCATCAATGGGGCTTTCGTGGCCGCCTCCCGATTTTCATTCGGTCTTTCCTGTCTCGGCGGTTTTTTCGTACCCGCTTTGGTAACACACTGTCTGATCGCTTTGAGCAAGAAACGGTGTCCCCCAGGGCAGCGTTTTAAGCGTTACCCTCTTTGCCATAGCCATCAACAGTACAACGTCTACAGTGAGGAGTTCAGTACAGTGCTCCTTATTTGTGGACGACTTTGCTGTTTTCTATTCCTCATCCAGTGCTGCAACCGTGAGCCGTCAGTTGCAGCTAACAGTGCGGCGGTTAGAGGAGTGGGCTGCAAAGACGGGTTTTCGGTTCTCTGCCGATAAGTGTGTTTGTGTTCATTTTAATCGTTCTCGTCGTCTTTTTACTTTGCCTGCCTTGCATATGGGGGGTACTGTCCTACATTTTAGAGACACAGTGCTGTTTCTGGGACTAATTTTTGACTCCAGGATGTCATGGCTGCCACACCTACGTGACTTGAAAGCCAGAACCCTGAAGGCACTCAACATCCTCAAGTGCCTCAGCCACAGGTCTTGGGGAGGGGACAGGGCGCGTCTCCTTCAGTTTTACCGAGCTTTCGTGCGTTCACGGTTGGACTGTGGGTGCACAGTATATGGGTCAGCGAGGCCTTCTTATTTGCAAATCCATGCCGCAGTTCACCATGCTGGGATTCGACTGGCCACGGGTGCTTATCGGACCAGTCCCATACCCAGCCTCTGTGCTGAAGCTGGGGAACTCTCACTTACCATCCGGCGGCAGCTCCTGCTGGTGCGCCAGGCTTGTAAGTTTCTTGCAGCTCCCAGCTCGCCTGCTCACCATCTTGTTGCCCATCCACCTCTGGACCACCTTTTTTCCCTCCGTCCCCGGGCTACGTTGCCGTTTGGGATCCGTGTGCAACGTGTACTAGAGTCCCTCGGTGTGGAGTCTGTACCACCTCAAATCCAGGTTACTGAAGAGGCCCGGAGTGATATTAGATTTATTGCAGTACAAGAGAGATTGCACTCCTTCCACAGTTTTTAATGCAGCATTTTCTGCCATTTTATCTGAGCACCACGACTATGTAGCTGTTTTTACGAATGGGTCGAAACCAAGGGATTCTGTTGGTTGCTCAGTTGCTTTTCCAGATCGTGTCTTCAAGGTCGGCCTGCCTCAGACTTTCGCTGTCATTGATGCAGAATTGTCTGCGATCTTGCGGGCACTGGAGCACATGAGACATTCTTCCTCTCCTAAATTTCTTGTCTGTTCCGATTCACTCAGTGCCCTTCACTTATTGCAACGTTTGTATCCGGCAGACAAAACTGTCCAGACCATCCAGGATGCCCACCTCCAACTACAGCGACTGGGGAAGGTTGTAGCTTTCTGCTGGGTTCCGGGGCATGTCGGCATTGCTGGGAATGAAAGGGCAGATCTCGCAGCAAAGGAGCCGTGTGTCGCCCCACACGTATCTCAGTGTGCTATCCCCTTGCACGCACTCACCTCGCTGTTGAGCTCACGGGTTATGCGTCGGTGGGAGGATGAGTGGCTGGAAGTGACTGACAATAAGCTCCATATAGTAAAGCCCACGTCGCGGGTGTGGTGTACTTCCTTTCAGCCCCATCGACGGGACGAGGTTCTCCTTACTCGGCTTCGAATAGGCCACAGCCCTATGACGCAAGGCTACCTGCTCCGGCGAGAGAGGACCCTCCAATGTGTGGTGCTTGCGGCGTCCAGGTCACTGTGCGCCATGTTTTATTGGATTGCGTTTTATTTTCTGACCAGCGGGCCGCAGCCGACTTGCCAGCGGACCTGCCATCTCTTTTAGGCAACACTCGGACGAATGTGGCTAAAGTTTAAAGGTCTGTGACATGTCAAATGTTTTTACAAATATTTTAGGCAGAGGATTTTAATTTGGTCACTGTGTGACAAGCTAGCCCATATTTTATGTAAGTGGGCAGCCAATAACAATTTCCTGTGACATTCTTGTTGCTATGTTTCCCCTTTCCTAAGGTTTTACTTTCTTATGTAACATTTTCCTTCTTTTCCTGCTTTCTTTGAGTGTGTGCTTTAGTTTTCTTAGGTCTGTCCACATTCGTTCATTTTAATGTGTGTCAGGGCGCTGATGACCTCGATGTTGAGCGCCCATAAGCCCCAACACACCACCACCACCACCCTCTTGTCTTAGCAGATGTCCTATCATCCTGTCCCTTCTCCTTATCAGTGTTTTCCACATATTCCTTTCCTCTCCGATTCTGCGTAGAACCTCCTCGTTCCTTACCTTATCAGTCCACCTAATTTTCAACACTCGTCTATAGCACCGCATCTCAAATGCTTCGATTCTCTTCTGTTCCGGTTTTCCCACAGTCCATGTTTCACTACCATAGAATGCTGTACTCCAGGCGTACATCCTCAGAAACTTCTTCCTCAAATTAAGACCGGTATTTGATATTAGTAGACTTCTCTTGGCCAGAAATGCCTTTTTTGCCATAGCGAGTCTGCTTTTGATGTCCTCCTTGCTCTGTCCGTCATTGGTTATTTTACTGCCTAGGTAGCAGAATTCATTAACTTCATTGACTTCGTGACCATCAATCCTGATGTTAAGTTTCTCGCTGTTCTCATTTCTACTACTTCTCATTACCTTCGTCTTTCTCCGATTTACTCTCAAACCATATTGTGTACTCATTAGACTGTTCATTCCGGTCAGCAGATCATTTAACTCTTCTTCACTTTCACTCAGGATAGCAATGTCATCAGCGAATCGTATCATTGATATCCTTTCACCTTGTATTTTAATTCCACTCCTGAACCTTTCTTTTATTTCCATCATTGCTTCCTCGATGTACCGATTGAAGAGTAGGGGCGAAAGGCTACAGCCTTGCCTTACACCCTTCTTAATACGAGCACTTCGTTCTTGATCGTCCACTCTTATTATTCCCCCTTGGTTGTTGTACATATTGTATATGACCCGTCTCTCCCTATAGCTAACCCTTACTTTTTTCAGTATCTCGAACAGCTTGCACCAATTTATATTGTCGAACGCCTTTTCCAGGTCGACAAATCCTATGAACATGCCTTGATTTTTCTTTAGCCTTGCTTCCATTATTAGCCGTAACGTCAGAACTGCCTCTCTCGTGCCTTTACTTTTCCTAAAGCCAAACTGATCGTCACCTAGCGCATTCTCAATTTTCTTTTCCATTCTGCTGTATATTATTCTTGTAAGCAGCTTCGATGCATGAGCTGTTAAGCTGATTGTGCGATAATTCTCGCACTTGTCAGCTCTATCCGTCTTCGGTATTGTGTATATGATGCTTTTCCAAAAGTCAGATGGTATGTCGCCAGACTCATATATTCTACACACCAACGTGAATAGTCGTTTTGTTGCCACTTCCCCTAATGATTTTAGAAATTCTGATGGAATGTTATCTATCCCTTCTGCCTTATTTGACCGTAAGTCCTCCAAAGCTCTTTTAAATTCCGATTCTAATACTGGATCCCCTATCTCCTCTAAATCGACTCCTGTTTCTTCTTCTATCACATCAGATATATCTTCACCCTCATAGAGGCTTTCAATGTATTCTTTCCACCTATCTGGTCTCTCCTCTGCATTTAACAGTGGAATTCCCGTTACACTCTTAACGTTACCACCGTTGCTTTTAATGTCACCAAAGGTTGTTTTGACTCTCCTGTATGCTGAGTCTGTCCTTCCGACAATCATATCTTTTTCGATGTCTTCACATTTTTCCTGCAGCCATTTCGTCTTAGCTTCCCTGCACTTCCTATTTATTTCATTCCTCAGCGACTTGTATTTATGTATTCCAGATTTTCCCGGAACATGTTTGTACTTCCTCCTTTCATCAATCAACTGAAGTATTTCTTCTGTTACCCATGGTTTCTTCGCAGCTACCTTCTTTGTACCTATGTTTTCCTTCGCAACTTCTGTGATGGCCCTTATTAGAGATGTCCATTCCTCTTCAACTGTGCTGCCTACTGCGCTATTCCTTATTGCTGTATCTATGGCGTTAGAGAACTTCAAACGTATCTCGTCATTCCTTGAACTTCCGTATCCCACATCTTTGCTTATTGATTCTTTCTGACTAATGTCTTGAACTTCAACCTACTCTTCATCACTACTATATTGTGATCTGAGTCTATATCTGCTCCTGGGTACGCCTTACAATCCAGTATCTGATTTCGGAATCTCTGTCTGACCATGATGTAATCTAATTGAAATCTTCCCGTATCACCCGGCGTTTTCCAAGTATACCTCCTCCTCTCGTGATTCTTGAACAGGGTATTCGCTATTACTAGCTGAAACTTGTTACAGAACTCAATTAGTCTTTCTCGTCTTTCATTCCTTGTCCCAAGCCCATATTCTCCTGTACCTTTTCTTCTACTCCTTCCCCTACAACTGCATTCCAGTCGCCCATGACTATTAGGTTTTCGTCCCCCTTTCAATATCCTCATACACTTTCTCTATATGTTCATCGTCAGCTTGCGACGTCGGCATGTATACCTGAACTATCGTTGTCGGCGTTGGTCTGCTGTCGATTCTGATTAGAACAACCCGGTCACTGAACTGTTCACAGTAACACACCCTCTGCCCTACCTTCCTATTCATAACGAGTCCTACACCTGTTTACCATTTTCTGCTGCTGTTGATATTACCCGATACTCATCTGACCAGAAATCCTTGTTTTCCTTCCACTTCACTTCACTGACCCATACTGTATCAACAGGCACGTGCACACAAATTTTAAATGTAAATGAAATGATCAACGTCGTCGTTCTGGACCGGGATTGAAACCCAGCATTTATAGCCACTGCTAACTAAGCTAAGCTTTGTTTGTGCCTTATTGAGACCCGACCACTAGACATAAAGAGACGTGAAGTATAGACGTTTGCACCAGTATCAATTATCAATTCACAGCCTGAAAATAAATGACGAAAACGTTTGCACTGAACTGGGAATCCTGTCATAACAGATACCTTAGTGGGAATTACCCCCAACGACGTTTAATATTATGTCATTCACAAGGAACGAGGTATGCTCACTTTTAAAATTGAAATAGCATCATGTAAAGCTTGTCACAGGGATGCGAACCCAGCACCTAATCAGGTTGAGAACGAAGTACGTAAAATCAGAAGTTAAATATCAAATATTTTCACCAATAGCAAGATGTTGGACCTTAAATGGCGACAGAATTGTTTTTGCCTGACTGGGATTCGAACCCAGCATCTAGCGCCGTCGTTTTCTAGCCAGGAACAGACGATAAATAGCTATTGTTGGTTCACTAATAGCGAGATGTGCGCATGTTTAGCTAGACATCAGGCGACGAAAAGTTCTGTGCTCAATGGAATTCAAACCCTGCAAACGTGGTCATGAAGACACTTTAACTGTCAAATTCTTTTCCAATAATAGCTAGGAGTGGCATGTTTGTACTTTCAATGATGTGATGGAAAATACTCTCCTGGCTAGAAGTTTAATCCACAACATATCGTCGTTGGTGATCACAACGAACACAACGCCCAAACCCAAATCCGTTTTCGCCAGTAGGATGGAGAGGAATTTTTGAACCTGAAAATATGTAAGGAAACGTTTGATCCTCGTAACGTTGTGATCAAAAGCTCATCATGTGGCTGTGATTTGAAACGAACACGATGCAGTTGACAACGCACGAAGAGACGTTGAAAATGCAACTATTTTTCACTATAGTTCGGAGTTCACATGCTATGGCTTGAAATGAAATAATGAATATTTTGTGCTGATCAGGATTCGAAACCAGATAGGTGCCTTTCGAGGAGGCCTAGAAGAGTTTGCAATCTTGGGGAAAAGAGTGAAATCGAATTCGAATCCCAGTCCAGCACCACAATTTTCAACGTCTCAGTTTCAAATAAAATAAGAGCCTTGTGAACTTACATGGCCATTGGTTCATTAATTCTAGTTTACGACGGTTTGCTGGTGACAGAGCCTCTGCCTTCCGGGGTTTCTCCATCTGTCACAGCCCAAAACAAAAAACAAACAAAAAAATGCCGCTCTGCCGCAGTGGCAGCGAAGGGAGTTATATTTACTGCGGATATTGAACTACGGAGCTTACTGGCGTTCTGCACTTGGCGTTACTAGGGGAGAAGGAGAGTTACTTACGTGTGTTAAAAATCTACGCCTGACGTGAGATGTGAACCTACACGTTTTACACATCAATACAAGATTAATCCACCAGACCACAGAACCTCCTGCCAAGCACATAATTATGAATTGCAGAGTGTTCATTTAGATTTAGATGCAGTCGTCAAGGAACGGGTAACACGAAGGAGGGCGGGATCAGGGAACGGAAATAAGTGCATAAGTGCAAAATATAAGCGTGAAATGTTTGCAAAGTATTGCTTACTGAGATGTGTGCAACAGTTCGTTTTATCTTCTGACCGAGAGATAAGGAAGGACTGCTTTCAGAACGAAGAATGGGTTATAGGGAAGGAGCAATCAAAGAATACAGTTTCATAGTGTTGAGAGGAATGATAGAGAGTAGACAGCAGCAATTAAAAGAGAAAAAGTAGCGTCAATGGAAACCGCTAGATTTGTTTATAACGTTTTGGGGGAATGGAATAGAATCCCCGGGCGGTGTGGCCGAGTGGTTCTAGGCGCTTCGGTCTGGAACCGCGCTGTTGCTACGGTCGCAGGTTCGAATCCTGCCTCGTGCATGGATGTGTGTGATGTCCTTAGGTTAGTTAGGTTTAAGCAGTTCTAAGTTGTAGGGGACTGATGACCTCAGATGTTATGTCCCATAGTGCTCAGAGCCTTTTGGACCATTTGGAATAGAAGGGCACTTGCGGCTATAGTGTCAGAGAGAGAGATAGAGAGAGAGTATGTGTGAGAGAGAATAGAGGAGATATTAACAACGAGTTAACATAGTATGAAATCGTTTGTGTATTGTATGGAGGACGGAGGTTGTATTCATGGATGGAGAGGAAGAGAGAGATGTTTTTGAAACAACAAAAACTACTGTGACAGGGTCCATCTACGCTGATTAGTTTGTTAGTATCTAGACAGGGTGTAAATGAAATCAAAATATAATATTTAACAAACTGTATATTCAAAAGAAACCCACTTGAATTTAAAAGGCAACTCACAGGAAAACTAACCCATACTGTATCTTTTCTGTTGCCACGTGATCTTCCACTAGCTCCCAATGAGAAGAAATGACGAAGAGGAAGACATAACATAACATTATAGGGACTCTAATATTTTATTCAGACTCCTTCATTATTTTGCACTTCTATATGCGTCTTGGCATAGAATGTATAAACCTTCGGACGTAACAGCCTGAAGAAGCAACTTTCTCCCAGGCTTCCAGGACGCAGTCCCAAAAAACGTCTGCAGTAGTTGTTTGGTTTTATGGCCAGTTCTCTGTTAGTGTTCTGGCGACCTCAGCCCACATGTTTCCATGGGGTTCGTATCAGCCATCCGTGGCGAACAGTCTATGACGTTGATAGCAATCGTGGAGAGCCGCTGCTGAACAAACGCAGACTTGTGAATGGGAGAATGGTCCTCTTGCAATGTGACGTCCCCTTCTGCGTACAGCATTCGCACTCACGGAAGCATCACATTTTCCAATATGTGGGCATTCTGCGCGCTGTCCAGAGTTCCTTCTGTACTGTGAAGAATTTCCGCCCCTCTCGCAGAAATCCAACCCCAGCAGGTAACAGGTAGCCGGCCACTTCTTCTCGTGTTGGTTACATATTAGCGTCGATGGCGAGTCCCTTGCGGCCCGTAAACGATTCGTGGACCGTCGTTACCGGTGGAAAACACCTTCTCATCAGTGAAAATGACGTTGTCCCACGACACCCTCAGATGGAGCTCCAAAAGCCCTAGCCGGTATAAAACGTTGTCTTCGCTGAGCTCTTGTTTTACTGCGGATAGTCGTGCATGCAGTCCAGCGTCCCTCAGCTTTCGGCGATCGTCTCACTGGAGCCGGTGAAGTTGGTCTCACGCCGCAACTGGTCCGAGTTGGATTTTCTCTGTTCCTAGACACTAGGTCCCTGTCTTCCTGTTGTGAGTTCACTCTTTTCCTGCCTGAGCCAGGAGCCCTGTTGGTGGTGCCTCATTCAAGGCAGATCATCCACCATCTCGTTGCAGTGGTATGTGGTACGCCATATCGTCAGCCAGATTCTCTGATGGAACATCCTCCTTCTTCAATGAGAGCGACAATTCTATGCTCTCTCAGTGAGCCATTTCGGCAGACAGCCTAATGTGCATTTCTGCTTGCCGCTCTTATACTGTTGCGAGGAGAGGAGGTAAACATATTTACGTCAAGCGGAGCGGCAGAGGCAGAGGCATGCTGCGCAGACGTGCTGGCTCGTCCCAGGCTGTTGGCTCACCAACGCCACCGCCAGCTCACTCACTTTCGTCTCGCCTCGGCCAGCCTGGCTGGCCCGTAGCTCGCGAGCTGCGGCTAGTACAGACCCGGGCCGCAAGGCCACGATCACCCCTTGAAGGATCAAACGTTACACCAAACCTACCCAAGTCCGTAGTAGAAACTAACGCATTATTCCACAACATGTGCAGGCACACCTACAGTTGACGATTCATTCAAATATTTGACGAACAATACGTTAAAAAATACATTCATTTTAAACATAGCTACCACAAAATATTTCACCTAGCTAGCAATAGCATGACGCATAACTATTCTTTCTTGTAAGCTGTAGCCTTAAGAAAACGTGTATTCAACCTCGACAACTAAGCGGGATGTAAAAGTAAGCTGGCTTGTGTGGCCGAGCGGTTCTAGGCGCTACAGTCTGGAACCGCACGACCGCTGCGGTCGCAGGTTCGAATCCTGCCTCGGGCATGGGTGTGTGTGATGTCCTTAGGTTAGTCAGGTTTAAGTAGTTTTAAGTCCTATAGTGCTCAGAGCCATTTGAACCATTTAGTAGAAGTAAACAGGTTTGGCGGAAGCTTCTCCAAGTAATAGTATATAATACACGTTTTGTGCACTTATAGCATGTACTCAGTGTCTCTGAAACAATACGTGCTGCACGACGGAAATTACTTTCTGCTGAGACACTTCATTTACATCTCAATGATACACGACTACTAGAGTTCATTGCTCTTTACGGCACTCAGTCCACTTGTAAATTAACACAATGATATCGCAGATATCAGGCAACTCGTCACTAGGGATGAGAAAAGCCTTAAGGATTGCTACTAAACATGGTACTCCTAGCTGCTACTGAATAAGAATTTGATTATTAACGTGTCTTCATAACCATGTGTGCGGCGTTCGAATCTCAGCCAACATGACATTATTTCTAGTTAAATGTGCGCACATCTCGCTAACCGTGGACCAGCATTGGACATTTCTCGTTTGTTTCTGGTTGGACAACGGCGGCGATCGGCTCCGGGTTCG
Organism: Schistocerca gregaria; assembly: GCF_023897955.1. Lineage (NCBI taxonomy): Eukaryota > Metazoa > Arthropoda > Insecta > Orthoptera > Acrididae > Schistocerca > Schistocerca gregaria. The sequence goes on along the minus strand of NC_064921.1, from coordinate 100,717,463 downwards.
AATCCCGGTCAGGCAATACTACTTCTGTGGTCATTTAAAGTTCCAACCACACTACTGGTGACAAACTGTGATATTTACATTGTGATTTTACGTACTAATTCAACATTCCGATTAGGAGCTGGATTTGCATAGTTGTCACAAGCATTATATGATGGCATTTCAATTTTAAACATGTGCTTCCTTTGTTCCTTGAGAATGCAACAATATACAACGTCTTTCGATGTTAATTACCAAGAATAATCGTGTACAAGTAACTGTTGATGAGTAATGTGAAAAATGATATTACTTGTGTTTCGCTGTTAATGTTGGGATTTCCGCAGAGTGCTTGCCGCCGTTAATCACGTATTCCTTTAACTGCTTAGTGTTACATAAAGTTGATGCGAAGCCACTCCCCGTTGAACGTTGAACGATGTTCAGCATGCGCTGGGTAAACCATTTAGGCAGCAAAGAACTTGTTTCCTATTGCCATCCAACTTTATAAATCCATATACTGTCTCAAATATTTAATTGCGCCTAAGGATTACTGAACGATTTACGTGACAAAATTTGTTGTCCCAAAACATTTGAAATGTCACTTATTGGAATTATGTTTAGTTTACAATGTTTAAGGACTGTCTGATCTCTTTTGTACTATCGTAGTGTTACTTTACATCTGGACGGACTATCACGAAGACCGGTGTTCTCTAGTAGTCTCCAGCGGTACCCATTGTGTATCTTACAGCGACTGTACTGTGGAGGGTTGCAACGATGTGCAGCACAGATATGCTTTGTTGGTTGCATACATTCAGGTGCAGCTTACACGTTGGAGTTCAGATGTGACCCACTATTTTGCTGTCGAGTGTACATGGAGAAAGAGCACAGTGTTGCAATAACACTGGCCATGTTCAAAGATTTGGATGTCAGTAAGATATAATATCTGGACCAACACAACAGTCACTTTCGACAGTTCTGAACGCATCTCCATATGGCGAGTAGCGTAGACACGTAATACACCGATGAATATGAATAGCGCTAGTAGAAGTTGTATAATCACTGTGCGTAAGTTATTTCGTAGCTAGCTGTTACCTATGATCTACCATGAGTTAGTTTGTACGAAAACAGTTCTTACTGAAACGGAACCCTAGCAGAAATAAAACTCATTTTACAAATGGTTCAAATGGCTCTGACAAGAGATAATATCTATCAGAGGTACCTGCCCTGCCATAATGGTTCATATCGCGCTTAACACTATGGGACTTAACGGCTGAGCTCATCAGTCTCCTAGAACTGAGAACTACCTAAACCTAACTAACCTAAGGACATCACACACATCCATGCCCGAGGCAGGATTCGAACCTTCGACCGCTGACTGTAGCGCCTAGAACCGCTCGACTACACCGGCCAGCACTCATTTTACATTTCGTGGAGATTTATGGATAGCTATTGTTCCCATACTAATGATATGGCAACATCAGCTATCGTACTATAAGTCTTCCATATAATATTGAGTTAAGGAAATGCATTTCTGAGCCATCAGCTGTACAAATACACCTTTATTCTCAGCCGGATTCCGTTAATTATGAAATATGGAAACAGAAGAAACATAAATATGCAGTATATACGGGCAAAAGAAGCACATGCGCGAAGAACAGTCAATTAGAAAGTACTTGTTGCTAGAAATGTGTACAGTGATGAGTCACAAATACATTACCTTCAAATCAAGTCCAGTCATATGTCCTTATAATTGCTCCATAAACTCAGATGAACTAAGATTGTTTTGTCTCAGACAAATACAATACTGCATGAAATATAACCCTATGCTGTTACAACTGATTATTTCAGACTCAAAGACGTATATATTACAAACTGAGTGTGGAATTCACAATTGTCAAAGGTTATGGAAAACAGCAATCATCTGCAATTCAAGGAATACATGTCGTATGTTCTAGTCAAGGTTGGCAGACGTCAGTATAAACAAACATGGTGCCCAAAACATCAACGTCTTTTATAAGCTAGTAGTAGCATTACATCTGATCATAAATGTCACACGAAAATAACATTACTGGATGTGTTTAGACGTACATTATGGGAATATTATCTACAAAGCAGGGATTAACCATATCGCAGCTCTAACGTTTAATATATGCTTCGTAGAGATTATTCACATAATGTATGTGTAAACGCAACTATTAATCTTGCTTTCATCAGATATTTAGGATTAGATGTAATATCATTACGGGCTTCCAAAAATACATCGATGTTTCGGGCACCATATCAGTTGATAAAGATACTGATGTCTGCCAACCGTGACTAGAAAGTAAGATCTGTACTTTTTGAACTGTAGATTATTGTAGCTTTCAATGATCTTTGACAATTCTGTATTCGACATTCACAGTGTAATATATACCTCTTTGAGAATGAAATAATCAGTTGGAACTCCTAATGGTTATATTTTATGCAGCATTGTGTTTGTATATGAGAAAATAAAATTTAGTTCATCTGAGTTTATGGAGAAATATGTATGGACACATGATTGAAGGTGATTTCAAGATAATGTATTCGTGATTCATCACTGTACTGCCTTGTAAGTACTTTGTAATGCACTGTTATTCACACATGTGCTTCTTTTGACTATGCATAACACATACACTCCTGGATATTGAAATAGGAACACCGTGAATTCATTATCCCAGGAAGGGGAAACTTTATTGACACATTCCTGGGGTCAGATACATCACATGATCACACTGACAGAACAACAGGCACATAGATACAGGCAACAGAGCATGCACAATGTCGGCACTAGTACAGTGTATATCCACCTTTCACAGCAATGCAGGCTGCTATTCTCCCATGGAGACGATCGTAGAGATGCTGGATGTAGTCCTGTGGAACGGCTTGCCATGCCATTTCCACCTGGCGCCTCAGTTGGACCAGCGTTCGTGCTGGACGTGCAGACCGCGTGAGACGACGCTTCATCCAGTCCCAAACATGCTCAATGGGGGACAGATCCGGAGATCTTGCTAGCCAGGGTAGGTGACTTACACCTTCTAGAGCACGTTAGGTGGCACGGGATACATGCGGACGTGCATTGTCCTGTTGGAACAGCAAGTTCCCTCGCCGGTCTAGGAATGGTAGAACGATAGGTTCGATTACGGTTTGGATGTACCGTGCACTATTCAGTGTCCCCTCGACGATCACCAGAGGTGCACGGCCAGTGTAGGAGATCGCTCCCCACACCATGATGCCGGGTGTTGCCCTGTGTGCCTCGGTCGTATGCAGTCGTGATTGTGGCGCTCACCTGCACGGCGCCAAATGCGCATATGACCATCATTGGCACCAAGGCAGAAGCGACTCTCATCGCTGAAGACGACACGTCTCCATTCGTCCCACCATTCACGCCTGTCTCAACACCACTGGAAGCGGGCTGCACGATGTTGGGGCGTGAGCGGAAGACGGCCTAACGGTGTGCGGGACCGTAGCCCAGCTTCATGGAGACGGTTCCGAATGGTCCTCGCCGATACCCCAGGAGCAACAGTGTCCCTAATTTGCTGGGAAGTGGCGGTGCGGTCCCCTACGGCACTTCGTAGGATCCTACGGTCTTGGCGTGCATCCGTGCGTCGCTGCGGTCCGGTCCCAGGTCGACGGGCACGTGCACCTTCGCCGACCACTGGCGACAACATCGATGTACTGTGGAGACCTCACGCCCCACGTGTTGAGCAATTCGGCGGTAAATCCACCCGGCCTCCCGCATGCCCACTATACGCCCTCGCTCAAAGTCCGTCAACTGCACATACGGTTCACGTCCACGCTGTCGCGGCATGCTACCAGTGTTAAAGACTGCGATGGAGCTCCGTATGCCACGGCAAACTGGCTAACACTGACGGCGGCGGTGCACAAATGCTGCGCAGCTAGCGCCATTCGACGGCCAACACCGCGGTTCCTGGTGTGTCCGCTGTGCCGTGCGTGTGATCATTGCTTGTACAGCCCTCTCGCAGTGTCCGGAGCAAGTATGGTGGGTCTGACACACCGGTGTCAATGTGTTCTTTTTTCCATTTCCAGGAGTGTATTTATGTTTCTTCTGTTTCCGTATTATTAATGAACTGATAAAGGTAGGGAATAAAGGTGTATTTACACAGCTGATGCATTTCTTCAAATATTTTACAGCCGTAAACGCCTGCCTTGTAAAATTTCTGATATTGTCTTAAATGGAAAACGTTAACATTTCAGCATTGTAAAAAACGTATCTTATTGGTTGAAAGACTGTCCTGCTGAGAGATGAGCCCATCCTTAAATCCGGCAACATTCGAGTTCTTCATAATTTTTCATACACTGAGCAGTGAAGCTGAACTGCCTTGTAGGTGGTATTTTCTCCTTACAGGCCTACCATTTGTGTCTATTTTTTTTTTTATGTGACCTATAACTACATCACCTAACAATGCGTGTATGAATTGTTCTCTACAACAAAGACGTTTGAAAAATATTTCAGTTTTTGAAGGTAAAGGAGAAAGACATTTTATAGCTATATGTTTTGTGTTTGTATTTTGCAACAGACTATACAACCATTGCCAAAGGTTTGTTTTATGTTGATATTCACAAATGTCCTCTCAGGATTTTACATGTACGATGATTTCAAAGTACTACAATTAATAGTATTCTATCATTATATTCTGACACTTTGGAAGATATCCACAATAACAAGGGCCATTAGCAACTCACAGCCTTGCCCCTTTTATCACAAGAGTAACTTAACGATTTGTCTGTTTGGCATCGGATTGTCAATATTTACTTCTTAAACGCACCCTATCTTGACGTCCTGTTTTAGGTTCTTCCATTAAGGAGATTCGAATCTTCAGTATAGTCCTGCAAGGGCTGAGAAACAAACGTCTACCACTGCCACAAATCCCTTTATTTAACTGAAAATACTTTCCAGCCACAAATGTGTCCACATGTGAGAAAAGGCACAAGTCATATGTTGCCAAAATAATGTTTCATGTTTTCCCGTTAATTATCCCGTCATATCACCCTTTGTCACACTATTGTGCACTAAAGAGCCAAAGAAGCTGGTACACCTGCCTAATATAGTGTAAGGCGCCCGTGAGCACGCCGAAGTGTCGCAACACGACGTGGCACTGACGTCTGAAGCTGTGCTGAAGGGAACTGACACCACGAATCCTGTAGGGCTGTCCATAAATCCGAAAGAGTGCGTGGGAGTAGTGATCACTACTGAACAGCACGCTGCAAGTAATCCCAAATATCGTCAATAATGTTCATGTCTGGGACGTTTGGTGGCCAGTGGAAGACTTTAAGGTCAGCAGAGTGTTCCAGGAGCAACAGGAGCTACTCTGTAGCAATTTTGGACGTGCCGGGTGTCGCATTGTCCTGCTGGAATTGTCCAAGTCCAACGGAAATGAATGGATGCACTTTCAACGTGACATAAGTGCAAAATTTGCTCATATTCCTGCAGATTACAGTGTTGAGCCATGAAAATGTGTCAGCGTGCGAAGCACTCAACGAAACATCATTGATATGGGCTTTCGGTGCAGGAGGCGCATTCGTGTACCCTTGATGATTCCACAACACATAACTTTACACCTCGCCTGTGAACGTCAGTCCCGGCAATGAGCTGTTGATGACTGGAAGCATGTTGCCTGGTTGAACAACTGTCGTTTCAAATTGTATCGAGCGGATGGACGTGTACGGGTATCGAGATAACTTCATGAATTCATGGACCCTACATGTCAGCACGAAACTGTTCAGGCTCTTAATGGCGTGGGACGTGTGCAGTTGCAGTGATGTGGGACCCCTGATACGTCTAGATACGACTCTGGCAGGTGACACGTACGTAAACATCCTGTCTGATCACCTGAATCCATTCATGTCCATTGTGCATTCCGACACACTTGGGCAATTCCAGCAGAACAATGCGGCACCCCACAAGTCCAGAATTGCAACAGAGTAGCTCCAGGAGCACTCTCCGGACCCAGGTCGTGTTTCTGCAGTTCTGCGTGCTCGACGGGGCCCTACACGCTATTGGGCAGGTGTATCAGTTTCTTTGGCTCTTCAATATTCAGGAGTTAGTAATAGATTTGACAATGGTGCAGGAACACAGAGAGTAGCGTAATGTTGGAAAACTTGCGTCCACTTGTTGAGGTGGATGTCAAACTGCGACATGCAGTTTCAACACAACGGTGAAGGCACTGCAAAAAAAAAAAAAAAAAAAAAAAAAAAAAAAAAAAAAAAAAAGTTCTAATGGTTCTGAGCACTATGGGACTCAACATCTGAGGTCATCAGTCCCCTAGACATAGAACTACGTAAACCTAAGGACATCACACACATCCATGCCCGAGGCAGGATTCGAACCTGCGACCGTAGCAGCAGCGCGGTTCCGGACTGGAGCGCCTAGAACCGTTCGGCTACCACGGCCGGCGAAGGCACTGCCCCGGAAGACAATGTAGTGATCTGTTTCTAGTTGGCTCTGACTTCATTAGTCGATATATAAACAAACGAAAGCTGTAAATGGGAGTGAGCTGTTCTAAGCACTAAGAGTAACCTGATTAATACCGTTATGCGTACAACATATATAGCAGCTATATTCTGCAGAAAGTATGTACTTTTATGTTCGTCTGCAGTGTCGATCCCCTACTGTTCAACAGTTTACTCTATCACGAAATACTGAACATGTATGTGGATGATTATTCTTCATTTCATATAAGTGGATACAATAGCACCGTATCTCCGATACTGATTCAGAAGTCCAACCAACAAGGACTCTCAGTCTGTCTGTCATGCAGGAATTTCACGCCGCTATCCGCAGAGAGCTGCTAGAGACGGTGGTCTGTCGTACCGTAAGCTTGCCGCGTTCGCAAGTGTCTATCGCACATGTCCATCGCATTGACGACTAGAGTGAGTTCTTCTGTAGTGCCGTGTTTGGGTAATAGTAGGCAGTAGAAGTACATCTTGTTGATGATAACCACGACGTTAATGATCGCATAGCGTTAAATCCGATGCTGGTGCACCTCTCAAATTGCCCCCGGTATGTAACAAGTATAACATCTCCACCTGACAGACGGATCAGTACGGAGGCTAACCGTTGTCTTGTAGCTTTACTTAAATTCCCAACAGAAATTCTGAAACAACTTTTAAAGAGATTCATCGTCATCTGACTCGAAATGCCAATGGGCTTACTTCCGTACATATTTAGGTTCTCCTCAGATCACCGAAATTAATCAATGTAGAACGTGGGCACTAGTTGGACGAGTAACCGACTGGATACGTCATGTGCTGTTGGCTGCTTTCCTTTTGCCTCGCCAAAAAAAGGGAAGTGAGTGTTGTGACCCATAGTTCCTGCTCACCAGACGTTTCAACAATATCGTGGATTAAATTCGAAACCTCTCCACAGCATCTCATGAAGTTTAGGGCGTGTGACACAGTTATTGGTGATCTACCCATCGGATGGGGTCGCTAAGCTCAGCGTCCCTTTGTTGCTATTCGAGAGGAATACGCTACGTGCTTGCACCAGATTTCGCCGTCTTCTCTCATCATCATAATACGATACGAAAATTACATCACTGGCACCTACACATACCACATATATTTTTGCATGAAGGCAACGAACACCACTCTGTCTATACAAAAAGCAAGACCGGATTCCCAACCCCAATATAGACGCATCATCAGGTGACCTAAACACGGATTACAAAGGAAGTATTTCATAATTTTTCGTTTTACACCTGTTACAGGGAGCAGAATAGACCAGCGCATTAGGTACTTACATAACTGTGCTTATTATATTTAACGCGTTTTGAAGCCATTCGGCCGGCCGAAGTGGCCGTGCGGTTGTAGGCGCTGCAGTCTGGAACCGCGTGACCGCTACGGTCGCAGGTTCGAATCCTGCCTCGGGCATGGATGTGTGTGATGTCTTTAGGTTAGTTAGGTTTAACTAGTTCTAAGTTCTAGGGGACTAATGACCTCAGAAGTTGAGTCCCATAGTGCTCAGAGCCATCTGAACCATTTGAAGCCATTCCTCGTCCTTCACGTCAGTGATAAAATTAACACCCGTTGGAAGCGTTTGTCAAGTAGAAAAACCAGGTTGTCTATAAAACAAAATAAAACTAGTTTTCGATGCGGAGAGAGTATGACAAGTCCATCAAAGCTTGGAAAATTATATAAACACCAATGGAAACATACCATAGTATCAGCTGCAGCAGATGCGGGCTCGGCCGTAAGGAACTTTGAACTAGCTAGAGCCCTCTGCAAGCAGCCACGATGAAAACTGCATGGACAGTGGTATCCGAAAACCCAGAGAGATGGCACTAGAGGAAGTGGGTCAAGTACACCTAACGACGAGGTGTGAAAGAGGGGGAGGTGCCGTACGTGAAATAAATTACGGTTTAAATCAGCAAGTGGTATAAAATATGGAAAGTACGGTTAATCCCGTATGACTCAGACTTCTAATATTTTTAATAACTCCATTCAGTGTCAAAATGTAATATGAGTAATTAGCATAGAGTTGAAAATATGACATAAAGTAAGATATAGTGCTCCGCAGTACTGTGCTTGTGCATTACATGTAGCAAAATTGTCGTTAAACGGGACAAAGACTCCTGAGAAAGACAGTACTGGTCGTGAATAACCAGAGCCACGTGGTTTCATTTCCACACGGAGAGAAATTGTAATAAACTGAACGGATGACTGCTGATAATTTTTGTAAAGATGACCTAGTACTGAAATACTTCCGTTACGTGTTAGGCAGCCCTTATTAATAGAATATATATTGCATTTGAAGGGCGCATAAATTACATCTATAAGCTAACCCATGAATATTTTATAGAAGGAAAGCTCTTTTCAAGGGTTCGTACGTGTTTTACATCTGGAATTTCTCTGTTTAGGCGCGAAGAAGAATCCGCAAGCGTGTTCACATCCCAGAAACTATGGTACCTCTCGTCCATCACTCGAATATCTCCACGAAAACTGCTCACCCTGTTCTTCGCTATAATCTCCACAGTTGTCAGGGAAATACTCTAAGTGTGTGTCGAGCAAGTGCAGCGTCATTGACAAACGAGCACAAATAACATTTCAACACACGTTTCGCAGGGTACGTGCGGTGCGAAGGGCTTGTCTTCATCACCAATTTTAACTACAAAGTAAGCGTGATACTTTTTCCTCACAAAAAGAGAAACTTTACCAAACATTTAAATAATCGCACAGTGTGATTCTTGCACTTTCGATTCATTTGGTAACTCAGTCGCTTTCACTTACACAGCTCAGGTTATATTAGCCCTAAATGTTGCTATACTCTAGAAGCAAGGTCAGCTTAACACCTGCCTCTCTCTTCCCTACAGAGCTGTCACGCCCATCTCTGTGCACAGAGCTGACAGCTATGACTATACATCTGGCGTAATTTTCAAGGTAATAAACAAAACGTAGATAGAAGTATTCTTGTTAACTACATTTATTTGACTATCATATAATTAATGTAGCTGCATGATATCGAGATAATTCTCGTTTGTAATAATAAACTTCTATAATTGAATGGCTTATATTCCTAATAGACTACTAGCTAAATATTGAGGCAGCCAAGAAACATGACCTGACTGAGTAAAGTATGTTACATTTTTGAATTCAACTTGCACGAAATATAGAAGGTCACCTAAAAACCCTTCATCATCATCATCATTTAAGACTGATTATGCCTTTCAGCGTTCAGTCTTGAGCATAGTCCTCCTTATAAAATTCCTCCATGATCCCCTACTCAGTGCTAACATTGCTGCATCTTCTGATGTTAAGCCTATTACTTCAAAATCATTGTCAACCGAATCCAGGTACCTTCTCCTTGGTCTACCCCAACTCCTCCTACCCTCTAATGCTGAACCCATGAGTCTCTTGGGCAACCTGGCTTCTCCCATGCATGTAACACGACCCCACCATCTAAGCCTGTTCGCCATGACTGCTACATCTATAGAGTTCATTCCCAGTTTTTCTTTGATTTCCCCGTTGTGGACACCCTTCTACCATTGTTCCCATCTACTAGTACCTGCACTCATCCTAGCTACTTTCATATCCGTAACCTCAACCTTATTGATAAGGTAACCTAAATCCACCCAGCTTTTGCTCCCATACAACAAAGTTGGTCGATAGATTGAACGGTGCACAGATAACTTAGTCTTGGTACTGACTTCTTTCTTGCAGAAGAGAGTAGATCGTAGCTGAGCGCTCACTGCATTAGCTTTGCTACACTTCGCTTCCAGTTCTTTCACGATGTTGCCATCCTGTGAGAATATGCAGCCTAAGTACTTGAAACGGTCCACCTGTTCTAACTTTGTTCCTCCTATTTGGCACTCAATACGTTTATATTTCTTTCCAACTGATATTACTTTCGTTTTGGAGATGCTAATCTTCATACCGTTGTCCTTACATTTCTGATCTTGCTCTGAAATATTACTTTGCAAACTTTCAACCGAATCTGCCATCACAACTAAGTCATCCGCATATGCAAGACTACTTATTTTGTGTTCACATATCTTGATCTCACCCAGCCAGTCTATTGTTTTCAACATATGATCCATAAGTAATATGAACAATAAAGGAGACAGGTTGCAGCCTTGTCTTACCCCTGAAACTATTCTTAACCACGAACTCATTTTACCGTCAACTATAACTGCTGCCTGACTATCTATGTAATGACCTTTCATAGATTGCAAAAGTTTGCCTCCTATTCCACAATCTCGTAGAACAGACAATAACTTCCTCCTAGGAACCCGGTCATATGCCTTTTCTAGATCTATAAAGCAATGATACAATTCCCTGTTCCACTCGTACACTTCTCCATTATTTGCCGTAAGCTAAAGATCTGGTCCTGACAACCTCTAAGAGGCCTAAACCCACACTGATTTTCATCCAATTTATCCTCAACTAATATTCGCACGTTCCTTTCAACAATACCTGAAAAGATTTTACCCACAACGCTGATTAAAGAGATACCTCTGTAGTTGTTGCAATCTTTTCTATTTCCATGTTTAAAGATTGCTGTGATTACTGCTTTCGTCCAGGCTGATGGAACCTGTCCCGACTCCCACGCCTTTTCAAATATCCTGTGTAGCCATTTAAGACCTGCCATTCCACTGTATTTGAAGAGTTCTGACTTAATTTCATCCACCCCAGCCACTTTATTGCACTGCAATCTATTAACCTTCTTCTCCACTTCCTCAAATTTGATCCTATTTCCATCATCATTCCTATCCCATTGTTCATCGAAATCTGAAACGTTACTGATCGTATTTTCACCTACATTCAGCAACTCTTAAAAATATTCCCACCATCTGTCAAAGGCATCAACAGGATTCACCAGCGGTTTTCCTGACCTGTCCAAAATACTTCTCATTTCCTTCTTACTTCCCTTTCGAAGACTGCTAATTACACTCCAGAATGGTTTTCCAGCAGCTTGACGCAAAGTCTCCAATCTGTTTCCAAAGTCTTCCCATGATTCTTCTTGGATGCTGCAATTATCTGTTTGGCTTTGTTTCTTTCTTCAACATAACTTTCTCTGTCTACCTGAGTTCTAGTATGTAGCCATTTTTGATACGCCTTCTTTTTCCTTTTACAGGCTGCCTTGACTGTGTCATTCCACCAAGCTGTTTGCTTCACCCTACCTTTACACACTACTGTTTCAAGACATTCTTTAGCCACTTCTAGTACTGTGTCCTTGTACCTTGTCCATTCCTTTTCCAATGACTATAATTGACTACATTCAACTAACTGGTACCTTTCTGAAAGCACTTTTATGTACTTGTGCCTGATTGCCTTGTCCTGAAGTTTCTCCACTCTTATCCTCCTACATCTGGGGCTGACCTCCGCACTTTCGGCATCACAATACCAATTTCAATGCAGATTAAATAGTGATCAGTGTCATCAAAGAATTCCCTGAATACACGTGTGTCCCTCACAGCCTTCGTGAATTCCTGATCTGTTATTATATAGTCAATGACAGACCTGCATCCCCTGCCTTCCCAAGTATACCGGTGAATGTTCTGATGTTTAAAAAAGGAGTTTGTGATTACTAAGCCCATACTGGCACAGAAATCCAAGAGTTGTTTCCCGCTCCTGTTGGCCTCCATATCCTCTCCAAATTTACCCATAACCTTTTCATACCCTTCTGTTAGATTTCCAATCCAGGCATTAAAATCTCCCATGAGTAGAGCACTGTCCTTGCCCTTTACTCTTACAGCTACATTACTGAGTGCGTCGTAAAAACTATCCTTCTTGTCTTGATCCGCCCCTCTGCAATGCGTATAGTGACACACTCCGAATTTTCTTGCTGGACACTGTCAAATCTATCCACATCAGTCGTTCGTTTACATACCTTATTGCAACTACGCTGGGTTCCATTTCTTTCCTGATGTAAAGCCCTACACCCCATTGTGCTATTCCTGCTTTGACTCCTGACAGGTAGACCTTGTATTCTCCCACTTCCTCTTCTTTCTCACCCCTTACCCGAATGTCACTAACAGCTAAAACGTCCAGCCCCATCTTACTTGCAGCTGCTGCCAGCTCTACCTTCTTCCCAGAGTAGCCCCCATTGATATTAATAGCTCTCCATAGCGTTACCATTCTTTTGCCGAGTCGTATTTTAGGAGTCCCTGGTTTGTCAATGAGAGGTGGGACTCCGTCACCTCCAAAGGTCCGAGGCATTTTGCTCTGATTATTGCCAGCATCATATTCAAAGTACCAGGGAAGCAGGTTGCTAGCCTTACATGCCCCGGGTCTCATTGAGGTTTACCCCTAACGGTTGAGGGACTAGCCTGTGGATTTTGTAGTCTTTGCCGTCTGAGCACAGAGGTGACCACGGCTCAAAATATGTTCGAGATGCTCAGCCTTATTCCAAGGCAACTGGTATCTCGACTGTCAGGACCAGTTACTTGGCCCCTCATACGTTGCCTGTGGTTCATGAACTTGGACATGACAACAGGAACCCACACCATGAACCAACCGAGGCAGGATTCGAATCTGCGACCGTAGCAGTCGCGCGGTTTCGGACTGAGCGCCTTAACCGCGAGACCACCGAGGCCGGCTATGTCGCGCAATCTGTACCACGTAATTATACTCCTGATGTTTCGTAGCCGTTCGTGCATTCTCGTTAGCTTAAATATTATTGACTTATTTATTGATATGACCGATTTCTGGCATTTTAATATTCTTATTTACGGTGGAAATGCTTCTCCTAATATCTGTATTGAAAGAAACTGCCTTTATTTGCAAATATTTTTTGAGAAAGATTACTTCCTTTGTGCTTGGCTAACTGTGCTTTCCCTATGTACCTCGCTCCTTACGTAACCGGCGTTCTCATTTCTAGCCACAGCGCTTCAGACCATCGTCCACTGGCAACGACTTATGGTCCACCGGCTAATTCATACAGCGTGGAACCGAAATCTTACTCCCGACTTTTTGTAAGCATGCGTGCGTGCGTGTGTGTGTGTGTGTGTGTGTGTGTGTGTGTGTGTGTGTGTGTGTGTGTGTGTGTTTGTATGTGTGTTTTCTGCAGTAGTGCTGTACTCACGTATTGCTACATGATATCTGCAGACGTGATACAAAATTGTTAAATTAGGAAAAGGTATTAAAATGTGGCCCCAGCTCTTAGGGGCAGCCTGCACAGTATAAATTAGTTTATTTTTTACGCCAGTTGTTTGATGTATTTCTCTCCTTTCATCAAATTCATTTTAGTATTTCGTTATGAGATGTTTTAAACACAAAATGTAAGCGCTTATCGGTTACTGTTACATTTGCGGGTAATAAACAGCTTTTCTTGGTCCCTGAATAATTGTATTAATAGAAACGTTGATTTTTTTTACCTCTTGTGCTCCCGTAAAATTAAATATCAACACTTTCTCAAGTATAAAATCATTTAACACTAACAATATATCAACCATAGCACCTCAAACAGCATATTAAGAAAACATAAGTTTCAGATTTTCATTGTAAACATAAAATTTGGTCTGAAAATCAGCAAAAATAAATCCATTTTACATACTTTTAGAAACATAATAAAAATATTTCGCTCACATTTTCTAGCGTGTAATTGGCCGTCCCAAAGAAAACCACTGGAATATTTTTTCACAATGTAGACTATACACATATAATGTACACAGAATACACAAACGTATTATACACAATACACACAGGAATTTTATTTATCTGTGACCTCCTATCGAGCATTCTTGCTCACCATAATAGTTTTTGAAGAAGCGCTTATGACTTAAGGTTGCTCTTTGAAAACTCAAGACACTGACACAATTATTTTGCATGAAACACTGTTATTCACCGCACCGGCCGAAGTTACCGATCCTAGGCGATGCATTTCCACTGTGTTTCCCTGATCGCAGTCATCACTTGCGTGTATACCAACTGGATCTCTTGATGCTGACTGTCTTTTTGGTTAAACCCTCAGTGCACGTCATCTGGTTATATGTTCCCAGAATTTTCTCATGGTTACATCTATCATTATTAATATGACTGCATGAAAAAATATATTTTAGAAACAAAATAATAAAAGTAATTTACATTTTTCATACAATGAATATTTTGATAACCATATTACTTATTCTCCTCCAAGTGGCAAATTCAAAATCGTTTCAAGCTGCTAGGTTTATTAATTACTGAATTCTTTGTTTTTAAATATATTTTTTTCTAGTAATTAGTCAATGGCAAGCAACTTATTCTTTGTATGAAATGCTACTATTTTCACTATTTCCTCAAAATGATTTTCCAGTTCTAAGTATACTGAACACTGATTTCACTGCATTACTCTTTAACTGATCAGTCAACAATAACTATTAATAGCCCTACATTAAACAGCTGCTTTTACACATTTTGCTTATAACCATCACTTAGGATCAACGCCTTCCACGTGATGTGTTTACTAACAGACTTACGGAGATGGAATCTTCATTACGTCACGCCGGCAGCCATTCATTCACTCAACAGGCTACGTCAGCCGTGCCTATAAGAGGACATTAGTATTGTACAGTCTGCACTGGTTCTTTATAGACTGCTTCGCTGACGTCACTACGCGTCTGATACAAGGTCGTGTAGTTCGTTGAACCGCTGTTACTAAATGAATGTAAACAAGAAATGATGAGACGTCATTTCAAACTTCTTAGGACTACTGTTTCTATTAATATGCCTACATTCTTACTGCGCTACTATGTGCCTTTAATTTTACGACATACCTGGTCCTTTTAAATACACTTGACATCTTTGTTTACTGGAAAGATATTCTCGTTGGTAGCTCGATTTCAAACTTGTCAGAGGCAGCAGGTTTCCCCTTAAGTACCACAGTATCTCTTAGTCTCAACTACATTGTTTTTGCAATGATAAGCCGAAACATTATGACCACTGCCCACCGCGAAGTTGCATGCAGCCTGTTGACTTTGGGGGCGCGTGTCGCATCAACAAAAACATGTAAGCGGACCAGGCACGAATAAAGGATTGCTGTAGTGGATATATGAGCTGCAAATGGGAAAGCCATTGAAATAAGCGACTCTGTCAAAGAGCAGATTATTATTACGCAGACCCTGTGCATGAGTATATCGAAAACGACGACGCTGATCGAATGTTCACGTGCTACTGTCGTGACCATCTACGGAAAGAGGTAGAAAGACGGAGAATCTACCACTAGGCGCTAAATGTTTGGACGTCCACGACTCTTCACAGAACGTGGGTTACGAAGACTCGTCTGCTCTGTAATGTAGGATAGATGGTGATATGTGGCACATCTGGCGAAAGAGCACAATGCTGGCGCACGTGCATGTGTTTCGGAGCTCGCCGTTCATCGTACATGGTCGAACGTGGAACCGTCGATCAGTGGAGACGTGTCGGGTCTTCGGGTGACTCAAGTTTCTGACACCTCTTATTACTTTGGATTCAGGCTGTGCCACTTCTACTGGATTTCTTTTAGGTACCTTGTTCATATTCACTGCTCTTAAAAGGTCTAATACTAAGTCCCTACCTTGTCTTTAACATTGAACAACTTCTCGTCAATTTCCTTTAACCGTGTACACTTCGAAACTACGTTCTGTTTTCTGTTTCCTGAAAACTAATTTTGTAACCCTCCTCTTACAGCTTCTTAAATCACTTTCGTTCCGTCAATAACATTATACACTTTATCGTCATTCTTCATCACGTTTGTGCTACCTGAAAACACATTTAGGTGCTTCAAAACCAAATTCTCTAGACTACTGTTAATTTCACGATTTTCTTAGTGATGTTACTTTCCTTTAACTTTCGTTTCATAGTTTGCCAGTCGTATTGCACTGAAGTTCTATCTATTATTTTCCTTTCTGGCTTTAATCTCACTTTTGTTGGATTCGTATTGGAAACATAAACTTATCATCGCCACATAGCATCGCTTGTCACTTCTCTACAACAAGCCATCAATATTTGTAAATTTCATTGTATCCTCTGCACTACTTACCTTAACGGTCATGTAACATTCTCCACCCTCATGACGCCAGCATGGTGTACCAAGAGATTCTTTCCCACAATAAAAATGATACCTTAGACAGATACCACTACATCAGTAATTCTCACTACTTTTCAATGTACGTGATTTTCACTAACACCCTATTGCTTACTCCAATGGCACTTACGATCTTAAATCCCTACACTGATATCTCTGGTACATTCTCTCTATATATTATTTGGTCCTCCATTTAAAATGGCATACAAATTGTAAGTTATTGCAACGGTCGCTACTGTTTCAGTATTACGACTACACTAAACTAATAGTTCTCTTTGTTCTCATTTCTTGACTCCTTTCTGTTATCCATATTTCCTCTGACATTATTATAACATTATCTGTTATTACGAAATATTGAAATCCACCAAAATTCTCTGTGTCAAAATCGTCATTTTGTCTACAATCACGAAAATGTAAGTTTTTCTCAGCGTTTTTTCCGTCACAGGTATTACTTTGTTTATCGTCACTGTAGATGAGCCTCTTTGTTTCCCATCTACTCGTTTTCGTTTGTGGGAATATTGCTTACCTTATTATATTTTCGTTCCAATTGTTCTTTGATTTCCACCTGATGCCTTGCAAGCGCTACCTTTCGTTGCTTTCTTTGTCAAAGCAACCGCCTGATATTACGTCTTCTAAATATTCCCACGTTTATTTCTATGTTTACCGATACGGCGATCTTACTCTTAGTTACTGTCTTGTGTAACCTACATATTTTCACATAGTGGCCTCCATTAAAAACATTTCCACATTTCTTCCTACGTTTATTTGTGTTGCGCATTTTCCTCTTAGCAACAAGTTTTGCGGAAATTCTATGCCTTTATTTTTTTTAGTTTCACTTCGTGTAATTGTGCACTCGTTAACACCTGCCTCAGTGTATGACTCGGCCATGATCTGTGTTGCCTTTAAAACTTCTGCTGGTATTCCCTGCTCCCCGTCTCCTACAATGTCACTCATTCTAATTACTGGCCCTTCCCCATATTTTGCAAGCGGAAATATATCACCATTCTCTGACAAATTTAAGTTTTCTTGCACTATATTTGGTTCTTCAATTACGTCACTCATCTTAATTTTCTGGCTACCCTATCGCACCTACGTAACAGTAATTAATAATAAACAGTGTTTAATCTGACAATTTAATTTACTTTGGATAAGCTTCAGTGCTGTGTAGGGCGACGTAATCCACCGGTGTCTCGCTGTGCGTCGAACTCCGGATCTTAGCATGCTTGCCTCCAGCGCACCGCTTCTCTGCCTCAACTCTGTGTTGAGCTGCTTCCCGCGTAATGCCGTCGCGTCGCCTTGTTTCCTCGCCTTACGCAACTTGCCTTGGCACGTAGGACGCCGCTATATTCTCTTTCTCTGGCGCGTCGTCTCGACGATCGTTCGTTTAGCTTCACTTGCGAAAGGTTCGTAATCCTTGGATGTCATTTGTGTTTTCCGCTACACGAAATTGTTACGATAGGCGACACACTTTTCGCATTACACCAATCTCACGGTTTTAATGATCCACCCGAGAGACACAAATTAAAGTCACACTTCGTTTCCTTTCCCGTTGAACTTGCTGTCGACCAGCCCTTCCTATTTTTCGCACGAATTTGTAATAAATACTTTCTTCCTTCTCCAATAACCAAATTACGATAGCTTCCATACTCAAAGAATGCTATACATTCACTGCAGTTTATCGAAATGCGACCAGTGTATCTCACGCCAGGGATGTCAGGTGAAAGAAACCCTCGTTATGTAGTATTCCTCCTGAATCTCTCAGTTTAGCCATTGAGTCCGTAGAGGATACAAGAGGTGCTCAATATGATGGTCGTGCTTCACTATCGGAGTTTTGCGGAGATTAAGACAATACGTCCTTTCTACATACTTTGCCGAGGAGCTCTCGAAGTTTATGTTCTTCGCAGAAGCACTATCAATGCCGTCATATTCTCTGTAAAGCACAATTCTGCTTCCTATGAAACTAGATGATGAAACAGGAAGCTATGTTATTCTGAATAACGCTCAAAAGGGATGCCATTACGATGTCTTTACATAGTAAACACTATGAACTGAGAATATTTACATATTAAACGATTATTAACTGAGAGCATAGTCTTAGAACTCCATCGGAAGGAATCTTATCGCCAACTAGCGACTTGGTGTTCAGCCTCTACCTCGTACTTGCACTCGTGATATTTAATAGCCGTTCGTATTCTTTTCGTTGGCTTGAACATTATTCATTCATTTTTTAACCCGTAATTCGGATGGTGAATTTTTTTTTCGCACGACTGTTATTTCAACAGCAGAAGAATAAAATGAAAACAAATATTTGTAACCAACATAATCGCAGCAGTTATCGTTATATCAATATGAACACACTTTTAAAAAAAGCTGAATTAAGATTTTGCGATGATCTCTCTGGCAAGCCGCATCTGAGTTATCGTTGCAGCAGAATTCACTCTCTACTTCATAAGTGTCCCATTCATCGAATTTAGGAATATAGCAGAAAACAATACCTTAGAATACACTGTGTGAAAGGTACTGTGACTTGCAGTGTTACGGTGTTATAAACATTCTAAACTAAACCAAAAGCAAAAACCTTGGCGGTGTGCATGACCCCTCCACACCAGTTACCGGTTTGGATGACGATTTAAGGCGTTGTAATATTGTTGTAATAAAGCAAATTCAATCTGCAGGCTTCTGCTAATGTATGTAATGGAAAAAGAGACTTTCAGTAACAAATATTTATTAATCACGATTACTTGCTTCGCCCTAACTGTACTTTCTTTGACATAAGGGGGGTTCTCATGTCTTGTCGCAGCGCTTCACACCACCGTCTGCTGGCAACGCCGTAACTATGGTCCACCGGCTTCTTCAGCCAGCGTGGGAACTGAAACCGTAGCCTGTGTGCTTCCTGCAGTACCGCGTTACTCAGTGAATGCAACGTGACACCTGTAGACGCGAACACCTGCAGACGCGATACAAATCTGTAAAATTGCTAAATAAGGAAATAATTTTGTGGCTTGAACAGGCCAGATGGCTGCAACGTCATACAGTTAATGGACTCATGCTTTTTTTTTATAAGGCATTGTATTTTGCATTTCCTCTTTGGTGTACATTTGTTGCAACGCTTGTAGCGCACTAAGGGAATCCGTGCTAAGGTATAAATTTCATTTCCGTTTTCTGTGCCTTTACTGGCGTTAAGTTTCTCAAACTTGAGTCGGTTTATCAACTACACTATTTTTAAAACCTTGAACCTTGCAGTAGTCAACAACTGTAGAGTTATGGATACGATAGGACTCATACAGCCAACCAGATTTCGACAGCCATAAACCTTTCTTAAAAGTCAGTACCGTCATTACACTGTTGTTTATTTAGAGTGCTACATTTCCACTTACACAATCCTGATTTCGGCTTCAAAGTGCCATTATCAAGTGTTTACTGAAAGCAGTGAATTACATAACATGTGATATAACCGTTTAACAGTTCATATTTGTAACGCTTACTTACAAGTCTTATACATTGCCTAGGATGGCATACTGTCGTATTAAAATACACTGTTAGACACATGGTCTAAGAATCGATGTTTCAGGCAGAGCCTACTGCTTTGTTTCGATACTGTGTACACCATCTTGATTGAATGACAGTTGTCTAAGTGTCAAATTGTCATGGTCAAAGAAATTACTGTTACATCAGGAGACCCTATTTTTAGTCTTTGGACACAGTGTCCGGCAGGAGAGGAAAGATTTGGAGCACGTGATTTTCTTTGGTGGTTGTTACATTTCTGCAGTACTTGTTTATGTTAGTATACAATGAAGTTGCCTGCTCGCAGGCATAAACAGTAACAAATCTCTCGATAATATTCACTGCATCCATAAATATAGAAGGCCAGCAAGTCATTGAATTTGTTTGAAGTACATTTTAGACGGTAAATGTACAGCTTTGTAAGTGAAATTAAGACATGGCCAACTCTAATTTGTGTAATTCTGCCTCAATTCAGAATTAATACAGTACAGTGCAATTACTTATTCCACTTACTCATTAATTGACCAGTGAGATTAGAAGCTATATTTATTATGTACGTATCATCAGGCATGTAAATCATGCTATATGTGTTGGAACACTAATTATGAGTAAGTGCAAATACCACAGGTATGTGAAATGTGTCATTTACATAATAGCATTTAAGAAACTAAAAGGATCAAAAGGTTTCATGTTAAACAGAACATTTACATTTGACATAATATAAAGAGTAGGCTTTCCCAGTATTTGTTAGTGGTTGATGAGGTACAATTGCAAACGTGATTGGACCTTGGTATCGATACATACGGCTGTAATCTTGGTGCTTTAAATCTTATTTGGAGGTTACAGTAGTGACATCTTATTTATATGACGCAAAGTTGACATATTAATGTTAACAATATATCCGGGTTCCACCTAAAAGCCCCTAGTGGTTAATTACTATTTCTTAACGACAAAGGTAAATGTAACATTACTAATCATACTTACTTCTTAGAGAGGTAATAAAGAAATGAGAAGAAACGCAAGGTCTGGAATACTATAAATTATTCATTTAAGACTGTAGGTGTATGAAGTTGAAGTGTGATTAATGAGTGAGCAGAATAAGTAATTGCACTGTATTGAATTAATTCTGAACTGAGGCACAATTACACAACTTAGGGTTGATCATATCTTAATTTCACGTACAAAGCTGTACATTTACCGTCTAAAATGTACTTCAAACAACGTCAATGACTTGCTGGCCTTTTATATTTATGGATGCAGCGAATATTATCGAGAGATTTGTTACTGTTTATGTCTACGAGCAGGCAACTTCATTGTATACTAAGATAAACAAGTATTGCAGAAATGTAACAACCACCAAAGAAACCTAATTGCTCCTAAACTTTCCTGTTCTACAGGACACTGTGTTCAAAGACTAAACAAAGGTCTTCTGCTTGTGACAGTAATTTCTTTGACCATGACAATTTGACACTTAGCCAACTGTCATTCAGTCAGGATGGTGTACACAGTAATGAATCAAATCAGTAGGCTCTACCTGAAACGTCGACTCTTT
This sequence comes from Schistocerca gregaria, assembly GCF_023897955.1. Classification (NCBI taxonomy): domain Eukaryota; kingdom Metazoa; phylum Arthropoda; class Insecta; order Orthoptera; family Acrididae; genus Schistocerca; species Schistocerca gregaria. The sequence continues at coordinate 100,695,915 of NC_064921.1, read as the reverse complement.
GACAATGTATCTAACAGTGTATTTTAATACGACAGTATGCCATCCTAGGCAGTTTATAAGACTTGTAAGTAAGCATTGCAAATATCGATTGTTATACGGTTATATCACTTGTTTATGTATTTCACTGCTTCCAGTAAACACTTGTTAATGGCACTTTGAAGGCGAAATCAGTATTGTGTAAGTGGAAATGTCACACTATAAGTAAACAGCAGTCTAACAGCGGTACTGACTTAGAAGACATATGTCATGACTATGGCCCCGCATTATGAGAAACTTATTGGACATAAACCTGCCTTTTCCAAAGAAATAATAACACGTGTTACGCATTGTGTGAAAAAAGAAATGAAATCATAAGGCTTATTCAACAGTAAAATAATCAATATCAATGCTATGTATATAGACTCAATTGGCTGGTGAAAATTTGTACCAAAACCGCGAATCGAACCCAGATCTACTGCTTACAAGGCAGGCCGGTTGTTAGATTCGGGGGATGGGACCAAATTGCGAGGTCATCAGTCCCCTAGGATTAGGGTAGGATGGGAAAGGAAGGCGGTCGTACCCTTTCAAAGGAGCCATTATAGCATTTACCTCAAGCGATTTAGGGAAATCACGGAAAACCTAAATCAGGTTGGCCGGTCGCGGTTCATTTGGTTCAAATGGCTCTGAGGACTATGCGACTTAACTTCTGAGGTCATCAGTCGCCTAGAACTTAGAACTACTTATGCCTAACTAACCTAAGGACATCACACACATCCATGCCCGAGGCAGGATTCGAACCTGCGACCGCAGCGGACGCTCGGTTCCAGACTGTAGCGCCTAGAACCGCAAGGCCGCCAGACGCGGGTACGAACGGTCGACCTCCCGAATGCGAGTCCAGTGTGCTAGGCAGATACGTCAGACACCATGCCACGTTGGCGCAGCTGTTCAGACAGCTGCGCGGGTTTCCCTGGCACGCTTATCTCCTCGATCCAAATTCTTAGTGTTGACCCAGTCTATTTTATTATACAACAGGGAATTAAAAGTAGACTGACGAGGCTCTGAGAATCAGGATCGAGGAGGAAGGCGTGCCAAGGTAATCCTGCGTATATGTGACCCGCTGTGCGAAGGTGGCTTAAAGGTTAACCCACCAACTTAATGAGCAGGAGACCAGGCCTCGATTCCTACCTTGGAACAGGTTATCACTCAGCGCTTCACTCTATGTACGTAAAATCATATCCATATGAGACCAGTAACGTCTCTGTAACTGTATTATTTCATTTATATAAATGATGCGGTATAGCTAAGAGGTTTGTGTATTGTGAGAGTCTTCGTCCCGCCGTGGCCCCCAGAGGTTCACAACCCCACAACAGGCAACATCACGCCTCACCACCGCCCCACACCAAACCCAAGGTTATTGTGCGGTTTGGGCCCCAGTGAAACCCCCCAGGAAGGTCTCATACCAGACGAGTGTAACCTCAAATGTTTGATTGGTTGAGTAATTATGGTGTATGCGTACGGGTAGACAGTGTCTGCACAGCAATCGCTGACGTAGTGTAACTGAGATGGAATAATGGGAACCAGACCGCATTTGCCGAGGCAGATGGAAAACCGCCTTAAAAACCATCCACAGGGCGGCTGACACCCCAGACCTCGACACTAATCCGCCGGGCGGATTCGTGCCGGGGACCGGCACGCCTTCCCGCTCGGGTAGCAGCGCGGCTCCTTAAAAGGATTACTCAACAGTTAAAGATAATCCATGTAAAATCTTAGGCTACGTGCATCATACACATAAACAGAAAATATTATATACCAGTCTGACACTAGAAAGAAAACTGCGTGGTGATCCCAGATTGCGATCAATCGTCGTTTATTTAATTTATTTTCAGAGAGGCTTTGCTGCCTGTTTTGTTTTTGCCACAGACGTATTCGAGACTTTCAGAATGAGACAGTGTTGTCGCACTGTCTGTCTCTACATCATCATGAAATGCAGCTTTCACCCAGTATAAAGATGTTATTTTACCTGTTAGTCTGCGAGAGTGAACTGCAGTTTCACTTGTACATTATGTACATACCTTCATCGTGGTCAGAATGGCACTATCTCAGATACGCATCAGAGAAACTTGTCGTTAGCAGACTTATCAGCAGGAAGGCACGTTAACAAAGCTATTTACAACACTGGCGTGTTGTCGAGTGTTTGGTACACAGCTAAGGACGCACGTGTGGATTACATTAATGTCGGAACAAAACGCGAATATTCACGGATGAGAGAAATCATTATGACCACTGCCTACCGATGGGGGAGGGAGGTGTTGCAAGCGCGTTACGCAGTAAGAAAAGCTCTTAAGCGGATCAGAGATGAAGAGCGTATCATTCGAGCTCCGATATTGGCGGTAAATAGGGACATCCGCTAGCTTAAATAACTATCATAAAGGGCAGAATTTTCTAGCACGGCGCCTGGGAACGTACACCTCAGAAATGCAGCTGCTTGACTTTCCAGGTGCTACTGTACAAAGTGGCTGGAGGACGGCGAAACCAAGAATAGGCGAAAAAGTGTTGGACCTCGTCTCATCATAGAACATGTAGATGGGAGGCCTGATAGTTCCGTAAAACAGGATGAATGGTGTCAGAGCTGATGACACAGGATACTGCTGATTCAGGCACAAGTGGTTCGGAGCACACTATAGGGCGCATAGCATTTAACATGGGGCTTCGCAGCAGACGACCCCTGCGTATTCCCATGTTGAACCAACGACATAGTCAATTATGATTGTACTGGAAGTTGGATCATCGATGTTTAGCGTGGCTCACTGCAATCGTGTCGCCTCGTCGGGTGAATCATATTTTTTTCTGCACTAGGTTAGCGGTCGTATCCGGACACGCTGCTACTCGGCGAACGGCAGCTCGGAACAGGCACCGCACCACCGACACAGGCCGTGTGGCGCGGTATTGTACTGTTATGTTATTGGCATTGCATGAGACCTGTTGTACTAATCGAAGGCACCATGGCATCTGTGGACTGCGTGAATATTATTGTGAACCACCTTCATCCCTACATGCTTGTTGTCTTCAACTCAGGCAATGGCATCTTCTGGCAGGAGAACTGTCCGTATCACAACGACGGAACTGAGGTGCAATTGTCTAATTTGAAGATTAAAAACAGTCTTGATCGCAACTTTTTATTTTTACTTGAGTGAAAGGTTTCGATTCTATTTAAGAACCATGTTCAGACTCCAGAATGAAAAGCTGCGATCAAGACTGTTTTTAATCTTCATATTTTAATTTTAAAGATCACTGATAATATTTTCAAAAATTTTATGTCTTACTAACATTATAGTGAACTCTACATCTACATCTACATCTACTTCCATACTCCGCAGGCCACCTGACGGTGTGTGGCGGAGGGTACCCCGAGTACCTCTATCGGTTCTCCCTTCTATTCCAGTCTCGTATTGTACGTGGAAAGAAGGATTGTCGGTATGCTTCTGTGTGGGCTCTAATCTCTCTGATTTTATCCTCATGGTCTCTTCGCGAGAAATACGTAGGAGGGAGCAAGATACTGCTTGACTCTTCGGTGAAGGTATGTTCTCGAAACTTTAACAAAAGCCCGTACCGAGCTACTGAGCGTCTCTCCTGCAGAGTCTTCCACTGGAGTTTATCATCTCCGTAACGCTTTCGCAATTACTAAATGATCCTGTAACGAAGCGCGCTGCTCTCCGTTGGATCTTCTCTATCTTTTCTATCAACCCTACCTGGTGCGGATACCACACTGTCTTTACCACTAATATGGCCTAATCTGAGCCCAATGATTCACCCCCGGAATGCTAACGAACGTCACGTCTGCAACCCACGTATTTTAAGGAAATTGGTTTTACCTGTGTTAAAACACCTAATGTACCATATGAAGGGAAACCAGCCAAGGACCTCTCAATCCATGTCACGCACAACTGCTGCCGAATTGCATTCCAGGGCTGGACCAGTCCGCTATTAATTACTTGATCGTAATGTGTTATCTCCCCATTGTAACTGTACTCGTCCAGCCCGGACCAATCTCAGCTCATATGTACTTGAGAAATACATTTTGATATCGAGCACCATTCTCGCTTCAGAGCGTGAGAAAAGGCTCAAGGGCCACATGACTGTCACATCTGATAACTGCCCTGTACCAATCTGACTACACGCAGATAAAGCTGGACTCGACGGTAAAAATACTGCACTAACGAGTCTTAGGTCAACCCTTATCTGGTTCCCTACAGCTGCTTCGCAAAGGTCAACAAAGAAAATTTCTGGGTTTCAGACTTATAAAATATCCAAATTACCAACTGGCACCAGAATCAACAGTGTTTCATTTTCCACAGGAACAATACAGTTTATCTGTAATTTAGTAAGCCCTGCAAAAATTTTCGCTTCGTACTGCATCTTCTCCAGACATGAGCTCTTTCATCCAAGTTAGGTCTGCCGCCGAATAAAATCAATAGTTTTAGAACTGCATCATCAATCTGCGAAATTTTTTGTAAGAATATGTATTCACAACAATTAGTTTTGATCAAGCAGCCGTCTTCAAATAACGGATTAGCTTAACGTCAAGTTTAATGAAGATTCCTTGGCGTCAAATATATGACTGTTTTTACTTCCAACGTCCGTCACACTCATTCCAGAAAATATTTTGTTGAGCCCAACCTACATAGGTAGGAAGGATCATCAAAATAAAATAAGAGAAATCAGAGCTCGAACAGAAAGATTTAGGTGTTCGTTTTTCCCGCGCGCTGTTCGGGAGTGGAATGGTAGAGAGATAGTATGATTGTGGTTCGATGAACCCTCTGCCAAGCACTTAAATGTGAATTGCAGAGTAGTCATGTAGATGTAGATGTAGAAGTGTACCTATTATCTTATTAATTTGTCATCAGTCATGAAGTAAAAGAAATAGAGAGTCTAAAACAGTGTAGCCATACCGTCTGACCAGACTCGTACCATAAACTATTTTCAGCTGCACCTAGTGTTTAAATTCCCTTTTTAGCAGTCTCCTAATAACAGTAGTATCTGCCACATCGCTATACCAACCTTCTCCCGTCCATGAGGCTCTATGATCGGCCTTCTGCCACCCTGCTAGAGAATCCGTGACTACTTCTTCGATTTTTTGAGTGTACGGAAACTTTCGTTTTTTTCATCCTACGGAAGCTTTCGAAAGCATTAGGACAGTTCAGATCTTTATCCAGTTAACAGGTTAGCTGCAGAATGATTGTCTATAGTCTTATCCACGGCCATTTAACTGCTTAAACCTCAACTTCCAGTTACTAACAATTCTCCGAGTTTCTGACTAATTTTGTGGAGTAATGAGCAGACGTCATGGGATAACTTTTCACTGACTGTCGCATCAAGTGGCGTAAGTCTCGAAAATCCAAGAAAGTACTATAATATCACAGTCCCATGGGGGGAGGGGACGGTGGGGGGAATGAAGTATTTACTACGTTTGGTTTCATGGCTTATGTCATTATTATACGTCAACAGTTGTACCACTAACAGCAATGAACGCGGGTGATGTTGGCTATGTTATTTCATGTATTGTAAATACACGGTCCACTCCCATTAAAATGACCAGAGCCTACGTTCGACGTCAACGTATGGTAACCCCTCACCAACGGCAGATGGCAGCACTAGCAGTGGAGAGTATATGAAGCGTTTCTGGGGAAAGCGGAAACGGTGCAGTCGTTGTCGTAAGGCGTAAACGGAGCGATTTATTGGATCACGGAAAGGACAATGATCATTGGTTTTTGGTACAAGGGAGAAAGCATCTCCGAAACTGCTAAGTCTGTAAAATGTGTGTGTGCTACCGTGGTTAAAGCGTGCCGAGTATAGGAAAATGGCGCCATCCAAAGCCAGCGCCGAGGCAACTCTGGAGAACCATGGGCCATGGATGACAGCGCGAACCGCGGCTGCGGAGATGTGTGTGGGTGAATAGGCGAGGAATGTTGAACAATTGGCTAACACGATGCAGTTGCTGACAAGAATAATATAAACAAGAATAGAAAAGAAAACTGAAGAAAACTGAGAATGTGTTAAATGACAATCCGTTTGGATTTGGGAAAGTTAAAGGCACCATAGAGGCAATTCTGACGTTTCGACTGATAATGGAAGTACGATTAAAGCAAAATCAGTTGTTCGACAATGTAAAGTGGTGCAAGATGTTTAGCCTCTGAGAAAAATAGGGGTAAGCTATAGCGAGAAGCAGGTAATATACAATATGTACTAGACCCAAGAGGGAATAATAAGTGTGGACGACCAAGAACAAAGCGATCGGATTAAACAAGGTGTACGATAAGGATGTACTCTTTCCCCATTTTAATCTGTATATCGAAGAAGCAATGACGGAAATAAAATAAAACTGGAATTAAAATTCAAGGTGGAAGGGTATCAATTATACGGTCCTCTAGACAGAATTACTGAAACCTAACTAACCTAAGGACATCACACACATCCATGCCCGAGGCAGGAGTCGAACCTGCGACCATAGCATCAGCGGGGTTCCGAACTGAAGCGCCTAGAACCGCTAGGCCACAGCGGCCGGCACGTCAGTAATGAGGAGTAGCAGAAATGAAAACAGGGAGTAACTTAAGATAAGGATTGATGCTCACGAAGTAGAAGAAGTTAAGGATTTCTGCTACCTAGGCAGCAAAATAACGAATGACGGATGGAGCAAGAAGGACATAAAATGTAAACTACCAGTGGCAGAAAGGGCGTTTCTGCCCAAGAAAAGTCTACTAGTATCAAACCTAGGCCTTAATTTGGAGAAGAAATTCTTAGGATGTACGTCTGGAGAACTGTATTGCATGGCAGTGAAACATGGACTGTGGGAAAGCCGGAACAGAAGAGAGTCGAAGCATTTGAAATGTGGTGCTACAGGTGAATGTTAAAAATTAGGTGGAGTGATAAGGTAAGGAACGAGGAGGTTCTGCGCAGAATCGGAGAAGAAAGGAATATGTGGATAACACTGATAAGGAGGAGGGACAGGATGAAAGGACATCTGAGAAGACACCAGAGAATGACTTAAATGTTACTAGGGGGAGCTGTAGAGGGCAAAAACTGTAGATGAAGACAGAGATTGGAATAAATCCAGCAGATAATTGAGGACGTATGTTACAAGTCGGACTCTGAGATGAAGAGGTTGGCACATGAGAGCAATTCGTGCCGGGCCACATCAAACCAGTCAGAAGACTGATGACATACAAAGAAAGTTGTCTTACGCCATGTATGATACAGAAATCGAACTTTTTACGCTCACTTGAACTGCTTAATCCTCAGGTTCATGGTATAAAAAATTTGTGTGTGTGTGTGTGTGTGTGTGTGTGTGTGTGTGTGTGTGTGTGTGTATGTGTGTGTGTGTGTGTGTGTGTGTGTGTGTGCGTGCGTGTGTGTATGCAATGGTGTGGGTGTGTGTATGTGTTTGCATCCACATGGATGTGTGATTTCATTACTGCAGCAGTGAAGACATATGATTTCATTTTCCTGTTGTTAATTGTTGGTACTTAGTACATGAAAACATTGAAAGCTGCCAGTCCATTTTAATCACATTCCACAGGAGCCAGAAGAGGTGACAGTGCATTTTACCATCTTCCATGGACGTCTGCTTGACGAGACGATTCGAATGGTATGTCACACGCCATCCTTTGGGCGTAAAAGACTTAATTTGCGTATCAAATGACGATGAGCGTGCACTTGGCTGAGCGTGATATCGTATTAAGTAATCCCCTTTCCCATTTGCATGTATGTACTTGTTAGGAGCAATGCACACCTGGAAGGGAGAGGAAGCGGTGAGCCACGATACAACATTTATCTTTAAAAGCAGCTTTGCAAACCCATGCCAAAGGAAGGGGGTATGTTATAAATATCATGGCCACAAGGGAAGCAGCGCGCGTCTCGACAGAGCCGCGTATCTTGTTTCGCCACAACCGGCCAATGGTGTGTTCACTGCCTCAGAAAAGCCCCAGAACAGAGGCGACTGCGCAGTTCAGACTAATAGGATAGGCTGCATTTTCCGAGGCGAAGAATGAAATACGTAGTTAAAACAGCATGCGGCACTTGCGTGAACAGGGCATGATACGTACGTCCGTATACAAATACAAGTAAGGATATCGGCCTCTCGTGGACCGCTCTCTCATATGTGGAATAGTCTGAAAATTTCGAGGGAAGGGAGATTGCATCCTTTACATCATTTATTTGTGGAGATGGAGTAATTAATGTAACGTTTCGAGAGTGGGACAAATAGTTCCTGTATATAACAGACTGGCTGGCAGATTCCAATTTTGGAGGGAGGCAATCAATTTACAGGCAAGAAAGAAATCACTCTCTCTCTCCAAAACGTTGTGTTGATACACAAGGTGATTAACGATCCATGGAGCATAGAGAGAGATTTATTCCGTGATAATTTCGATCACAAGGGACTCTAAATAGATCAGTGTCAAATAAGCTGAGATTCTAGTATATTCTCCAAGTGGAGAGATCGAGAAATCGTGTTAGTCAATACGTTCTTGCGAGAAATGCAAAAGCGTCATTGTTCATTTCGCCCCGCCAAGGAGGGGACTGTACACAGCCACTATACATACAGACTGCGGACAAACAGTCTTCCGCTCGCAGAAGAACTCGGTAAGAGTATATGACTGACCCTTCAGTCAAAACTAAGCAGTTTTAAAGGTTGTCAGGCATCGCGGAGCAGATGCAGCCGTCTGACGTCCCGCACATTGAACGATCCCCCGTGATGCAAAGGCAAATGACGCATCGCAATTGCACGGGGAGTACGTTAGGTATGATGCTGTTACTAGCTTTCCTATTCGTCCTGTTCAGAGGTTGATTTGGAGTAGTATACTAAACCTTGCTTCTTGTAGCGTGCAGTCAAGCAAGTTCGTAATGTTAAACGTCAGTTAGGAATGACTGTTCAACTTCGTTGATTATCGTTGTTTGAGTGTAGTATAATGTAGAATCCATTTCTGCAAACTTCTGTCCTTGCTTGTTTGCTTTTTGTTCTTACTTGTCTGTTTTAATTTGTCAGGTGACAAAGCATAATCATCTTTAACTATCTGATACTTGTATCTAAATTCGAATATCCTTTTATGAATTTAGTTATTAATAACAGTTTCTATCCTGAACCATATTGTAATAAAACATGACAGTAAAAAAAAAGTATAGTAGCACAGGTAATGGGTTGTCTCTCTTATAAGTAGGCAATCTGCTCTCATTAAATTAATTTACTTCTTAGAGAAACTGTTTCAGGAATCCACGAACAACCGTTCTTCTGATGTTTAACCAATTCCACGATTCATGCTCCCTACATGGCAGGGCTGGAACATAAACGATTCTACAGACGCTCAGAGCGATCCCTGTGTGCCACGTGGTCGTGTGCAGTCTGTAAGAATCGCCGGTATGTTAGATAATGATAGCCGTGATAAAAATCTTTTCTACTCCAACAAAAAGAATTGCTCTGACCCAGGAGAATAAAGTCAATGTGAGACACATCTAGATTGGATAGAAACTTTAAGTTTATAATATTCTAGTGTACTTGCAGCATGTGCATTTCAGGTTAACTTTTAATTAAATTAATTAATTTATTTATTTGGATTCTGTTCCACAAGGAGAACAACGTTGCGTAGTCACGGAAGGAGTAGTGCAATTTCTTCTAAAACTGTTGTCCTCTCAAAAACTTTCCTAGATCACAGATGTCAGATAGTAACATGAATGATTCTCCTGAAAAGAGTAAAATCCTATAATCACATGTTGACTTGGAGCCAAGCACGTAAACATTTAAAGAAAGAACGATCGTCAGCCCTGTTCAACATGACGAACAGTGGCAGGTCTCAACAAAGTCGTGAGTTCTGTGGTTGGACGAGATCGAGCTGGATGAGCAGCACGTTGTAGGAGAGGAGACTATAAACGAAATGGAGATACTAACTAAACAAGTGTCACATTCTGAAAATGACAGACTTGGGAGGCATCAGTAATCGATGATGAATCAAGTGGGGAAGTAACGGAAATCATGAGTGATGATGAGCAGAACAAATTAGTTTAAGTGGAACTGCACACAATCACGGAGGACGGAAGGTCACAAAATCGTAACGAATGTAATACCTCATGATTGTTTGGTAGTGTACCAGTGCTACGTACAGGGGGAAGAGAATCGACCGGTGACAAATTAAACAAGAAAAGATTGCATGCATTGGTAACAGGAAAGTAAACATGACGACGAACTTGATATTCATCGAATTGTTGCAGAAACAAAGGCGGAAAATTGCCGAAAGTCAAAACAAACTCACCAAGAAATATCAAAAACCAGTCGAGAAATATCAGTCAAAAACAAACGCGACAGGAGATTCAAGAAAACCGAAAAGCGACTCGAATGACAAAAGAGGCGTTAAATGAACAGTTACAGCAGGCAGACCGCGACGCTACTGAAAAACTGACATCACAACAAGAACACATGGAGAAAATATCCGTGACGTACATTAAAAGAACGACGAAAACCCAAGGCGTATTAAACACCTGACGCGACGAGAGTAAAAAGAGTGTCGAGAGCGCAAACAAAGACCTACGTAACCCCAAAATAATCGGAACCAGGGTTTCGCCCAGAACGGGAGAAGCAGGAAAAGAAACGGTTGCACGAGACCAAGCAACATGCACCACGTTGCGGAAATTCTTAAATATAATTCTCACAAAGAAAAATTATAACGTTTGAAATCGAAAATATGGTGACCGGCCCTTGTCGCCGAGCGGCTCTAGGCGCTTCAGTCTGAAAACGCGTGACCGCTTCGGAAGCAGGTTCGCATTCTGCCTCGGGCATGGATGTGTGTGATTTCCTTAGGTTAGTTACATTTAAGTAGTTCTAACTTCTAGGAGACTGATGATATCAGATGTTAAGTCCCTTAGTGCTCAGAGCTGTTTCAACCATTTGAATTTGAAAATATTGCAAGGTGTGGACCAACGCAGTGACAGCTGCATCGTGAGTTGAGAGTCCACAAACCCCTCTGTAACCTCACCTGATTTGACGAAAGGTTTTCTAGAAGTAAATGCGAGTAAGGCATGTAATGTCCTTACTACGGAGAGTAACCGAAGACCACCACACAATACTATTGCAAAACGTAATACGTGGAGTGAGCGAGAACGCGAAAAGTCATCTACAGCCGAAATTGAGTGTAACGTAGGACGCACAAAATCCCTCGTTGATATATAATGCGAAAGAACCAATGGTGAAACAGGAAAGAGGAAAGAGTAACAGACGATATGCAGTGAAAATTGCGCGTATTTCGAGACGTAACATCAGGTTAAGAACAAACAGAAATGATAATGCCACAATAAATCAGATGGGACACGCGCACGCGGTAACTCATACAGGAAGGTGTCAAGCCCGATCAGTCACAGGGAAATGGAAATGAGCGTTTGGCGTCACTGGGTGTTTGACGTCACTGGCCGGGAGCCCCCTTTGGGGGCAGGTCGAACCGCCTTGGTGCAGGTCTCATTACATTCGATGCCACATTGGGTGACCTGCGCTCCGGATGGGGATGAAATGATAAGGAAGACAACACAGCACCCACTCCCTGAGCAGAGAAAATCTCCGACCCAGCCGGTAATCGAACCCGGGCCCGTATGACGGCAATCCTGCACGCTGACCACTTTTTGATCGTTGTGTTTGGTCGTTGCGGACGTCACATGACATCCGTTCAAGTTCGTTTGTTGATCCTTCCACTCAGTTTTTTTATTGCAAGAACCAACCAGCTCTCTGACCGAACACGCTGAGGTACCGTGCCGGCTACTCATCTATCGGGGCAGACAGTCACAGGTACACCAGTATCAAAGCAATATATATCAAGACAAGGTACAGAATAGCCGACCGCGTGTAATAGTCCAGTTTCATTGGCAAGGCAACACACAGATACGAAAAGATTTGTAGAAGAGGCAAAATGTTAACTCCAGTGCAAGTAAACACAGGTAACTGCTTACCGTTAAGATGATGCAGTATACACCCAGACAGCGGTTCAACAAGCAGACCAATATGGACACAACAGGTGGAAGATAGGGTACGACGGTGGGTCGTACTGATGATAACGATCACTTCTTAACAGTCAGGTAGATTCAACATTATAAAGAAAGTGGAAGCCCATTTCATCCACGGACCTTTATAAATAGGTTTACCGGAACATTGGCCACTAGCGTGTAAATCTGACTTTGCGCTCACATTGGAGTTGTTGTAGCAGAAACCATGTAGAGAGTAGCAAGGAACTAAATGTCATATGACGACTTTACAACATCTTGTCTTAGAATGTCCCGGTCAACTGAACCACAAAATCATATAAAGTATGAGTTGCCCCAAAAGAACAATGTATGGAGCAGAATCCAGTGAAATGTTTTGAGAACATGACGTCAGGAAATCAATATGTGTCGTACAGTGTTGTGGAGCTAATAGGTCTTTGTAGGATGAAACTTCCAATTCAGTATCAACAGTAGGAAGAGCAGGAGATAATGTTCAAGCATTTAAAGGAATTCTGAGAGACTTGGAATTCATATTTAGTGAAGAAGAAGCACGTAAACGAAGGTATAAGACAGAATGTAACTGTGCTAAACAGATGAGCGACAATACCAGCAGGTGTGAAAGAGCATACAGTGCCTACCAATTTTAATTGTATATTACAGCACTAAGGATGGTCACTAAGTGACAGAAAATCGATTTTGCGGATAATAAAACAAAAAAATACGACCAATGCTGCTTCTCCTTCCAATTATTCATTGTATTTGTTGGGTAGGGACGCCCGTGTCTCCATGATATTTGAAGGCCAATGAGATTCAAAGATGTGGTTCATATTTTAGACTGATTCATTGGATGATTTCGTATTGCCATTTTCTTTATATGTTGACCTTATGTATCTGTGGCGGTTGTGAACCTTTAGCCAGTGTAAAGTGCTGTGTTCCAGAAGCAAGCTTATTTGGAAGGTTGGCGGCGTCCATTAGTGTTTGCATTATCTGTTCATGTCCACATGCCGCCGACTCTTCCAATTTTTAAAGGAAATAATTGGTCTTGTAGTTTTCAACTGGAGGTGCAGTGAAATGTTTGTGTAACCAGTTACCACGGATGTTTATTAGTTCGTGTCAAAGTGTATATATTTGCTAATTTACTGTCCTGCTTATAATTTTATTTGGTTCGCCTGGTTCCTCTGAAGCTAATGGTGAAGACTCACGTTCTCAAAGAAATTATATAGTGCGTCTGTTCTATTTAAATGGCTCAGAAAAATATTAGCCTGTTGCTCGATGCATTTGTGCTCTCTGAACTGCTGTGGACTAATTTGCGTCGAGATGAGCTTTGAGCGTCATGGGGTGGCTGCTCAATAGTTTGCTAAGAATAAATATCTGTTATTACTATCTTACTGTCGAAATTGCTATTTTTAAATATTAGTAGCTGGTTTCTTAAGCCTTTTGGTTTACTTATTAAAAAGCAGTGAAGTTTTCATGGTTTTTGGTAAGAGCATAGATTAATTAATTCCACCCTAAGAGTTATTTATTTGATGCACAACCTTGCGTTGGATTCTGATAATTAAAATTATTTCTGCTGCAGGAAACTGTTGTTAATAATCTCTTGTACTCAACGGGCGGGCCGTGTTACCGAGGAACAGATCCATTTACTGATGCCTCGTCAGCTTGCTTAGCCAGCTGTTTACGTTATTTGAAGTACATCCGCTAGGCATCTCTCTCCGCTGTTAGTCTTTCGCTCTGTTTCCTCCAAGCACAGCGCACTACTTAGTGTAGCATTTTAACTTAAGTTTATACTTGGAAGAGTTCTGAATTTGTGTCCTTCACCTTAATCTATTTAGCTTAATTGTTACTATGTTATTTGAAAATTTGTGAAACCTTCGATTGTTGTGTGTTTATGGACTCCAAATTTACTTGTCTAGATATTGGCGTAAAATGTTTTCACTATTTTAAGTATGGTTTTAGTTTTTCTCATCAGACAAGTTTAAATCTAATTGTGTTCTTACCATTTGGTAAGTAAGACCCTTCTGATCTGTCCTGGTAGTGTTGTTTAGAATCACATTTATCTTCATTACCACTTTACCCTTATCTCATTCTGTGACTTACATAGGGCGCGTCTTGTCTCAGAAAGTATTAAATCATCTTGGGTTAAAGTAAACTTGTATTTAAATGGGCAGTGCATTTAAATGATTCACATTACTTGGGCTTTTAATTAATTAAAAATGGTTTTATTGGCTGCTATTTGATTTAAACTGTTTAAAATAAATTTATGTTCTATCAGTGAATGAAGTGTGTAAAATCCATACTGCTCCATTCACGGTTTTCCTGCCTGGCTGAATTAGGAGACTAATTATTATATTTCAGTGCTCCACATTTTGTTCGAGACAACAGAACCAGGGCTATTAAAGGAATGATGGCACTAATAGAACACAACAGGAAGTGGAGATAAGACCACCAAATCCTAAAGGAGTGTACATAGAAGTGAACAACGAGGATGACAGTTGGTCACCCACACCCGAAGTCAGGACCGAAAGTTAGAGAATCTTTACTTACTTACAGTGCACAAAGTGAAAAAAGCGAAACACTGGAAAAGGTAAAATCTCGTTTTGGAACACAAAACACTGGGAAACTTTATGAGAAGGATGAACTCCCTCCATTAATTATAGAGCAAACTGTGGATTATGCAGACTTAGATTACCGAATTAAGATGTTTAAATTGAATGGTGAAGACAGAGTAATCCCTCAAGAAAGCGGAGGCCCCTTTTGAACACAGGTGGGAGAAAAAGATGAACAGAACCCACAATGTTCACTTCAGTGAGAGAATGTTACCTGACAATAGAGAACACACACGATTTTGTAGGAGACAGGCAAGAGAAAAATCCAGATCCTTCTGACATTGAACAAGAGATACAAATTGGATCATGTTTGAATCACAGGAAGAAGCTTTAGTGAAAGAGGAGGAACCAAAGATGTCAATTGACATACATCGAATTATTAAAGTAGAGATAGGTAACATAAAGGCGAAAGTGATTCATATAGTGGTCGTGACCTAGTTGCCACTTCGGAATATTTATTTAATCGTTGTAATTCCAAGCAGAAACTGCCAATCTTGAAAAGTGGGAAATCAAAGTCAAGAGATGTTCAACTGGAATCACTGTTCAAACTAGAATTGCAATCTTGTGTCAGAAACACTACTTAGAAACCAATTTCGGATCATTACAAAATTCTCCATCAGGATGATTATAGAAGCTGATTATGTCCAGAGGGCAACATTAGACACAGGAAATGGATGTGTGATGTTTTGGGACATTACGATTGGCTTTGAAGACAAAATTAAAAGCAAGTACACTTCTGGGGAGTACTTGAACTGCAAATCATGACAGATGATGGAAAAACTGAGAAAAAACATCCACACTGTGTACAGACAGTGGGACCAGATTCTGAAGGTAAAGAACTTATTGAGGGAAAACATGCCAATATTGACAATAAACTAAATACCCCAGATGATATCTCTGATGAAGAAAGAGGAGACTTAGAACATATTTTACATAGGAAAGCAGAGGTATTCCTACACAACTATCAATACAGATTCCAAGTCGAATAACATAAACACTACATGGTACTACCCTACACCGTACCACTGTGTTACAGAAAACAAGTATTTCTCAAGTTACATAAAATTATGGGGTGATACAATTAGCACAGTCTATATAAAACAGTATCCTTTAAATCGTTGACAATAAAGATGGAAGGATCAGCTTTATGCTTAACTCTAGGAAGATAAATACAGCAATTACAACTGTAACATATAGAGCAGAAAAGATACAAGAGTCAATACAAAATTTTATGGCTCAAAAACTCATTAGATATGAGGTACAGTTTTTGGCAAATTGAGTTTGCACCAGAGTGTAGGTGTTGCACAGCCTTCATTGCGTTTGGTAGATGCTACCAATTTAAAAGACTTCCATTTGGATTCAGTATATCCACAGCTCTTGAAAATTATAGCAAGGAATTACAGAGATTAAGCTGCCATATCGATGATATTTTGAGACCAGGGGGAACATAGGATCAACTTAATGAAA
This sequence comes from Schistocerca gregaria, assembly GCF_023897955.1. Lineage (NCBI taxonomy): Eukaryota > Metazoa > Arthropoda > Insecta > Orthoptera > Acrididae > Schistocerca > Schistocerca gregaria. The sequence continues at coordinate 100,679,854 of NC_064921.1, read as the reverse complement.
CATTAAGTAAACTCCTTTAATAGTTGGAATATCATGGGATAACGACAAATACAATGAAGTCCACCTTTGAGTCAAAGCAAGTACAGTTTCAGTGACATATCATTTCAGCAAAGGAAACTGCTCCAGATCCAGACAAAATACAAGCAATTATACAGTATGGTGTACCCTAGAATCCGAGAACACTGTGAGGATTTTTAGGCATTGTGAATCTTTAGGAAAAATTTATATTGATAGACACCCTGGCCATATCACATTTATGTGCACCGACATGGGAATTATGCGCTGGCAGTGTGAAAGACAAACCCATGAAGAAGTTGAGAAGTTAGTGGAAGCCTTATTAGTAGGGTCGATTTTATTACAGCCAGGCGTTAGGCAATATTTCTCCATGGCAACAGGCAGTGACTCTGAGTGGCCATATATAGACAACTTCAACAAGAAAACAAACAACTCATTAAACAACTGCATTTGTAAGCAGTCTTTTATCGAAATGAGTAATAATCTGCTCCATAACAGAACTAGAAGCTGTAGCTATACTACGGGGATTTTCTTCTTTTTGACAGAGAAACCAGAGATTAAACTGATCACAATAATCAGAAAATTTATGACACTCGCACTGTTTGTGCGTATCCTACAAGAACACAATTTCACAGTGTGTTAGGGACCTGGTGCTATAAATGTAATAGCAGATGCCTCATCACATGCACCTAGTTGTACCTTACGGACCATTTCTCTACCATATTAATTAATAAAAAAATATGTTTGGAACATCCATTTAAGCTATGGTCATTTTGGGAAAAAATCACTAATGCCGATTCAACACCTTGGAAAAGGGGATCAGAATGCCACTAGCAAAATGTAAAAACAGTCAAAAGTCAGCGCAGGGATGTAGAAGCATGCATGACTGGGAGCAAGATTCACGCTACCCATAGGAAAACTAAAGTGATTTTTGGAGGAAAGAGAGTTCTATGTGAATATCAAGAACTCAAGTGATAAAACAGCACCAAGCAAAGAGGGGATACGTGAAAGGTGGAAGGAATATATAGAAGGACTGTATAAGGGAAATGAACTTTATGGTATTATTATACAGAGGGACGTGGAAGAAAATGAAGATTAGATGAAGGAAGTGATATGTCCGAAAAATTTCACTGTGCTCTGAAAGTAAAATAAAGCCCTGTAATAGACGACATTCCCTCATAATTATTGGAATCCTTGGGAGAGCTAGCCATGCAAAACTATTCCAGTTAGTGTGCGAGACATATAGGGTGAAATACCTTTAGACTTATTGAAATACGTTATAATTCCAGTTGGAAAGGAATTGCATAGTGGCAGGTGTGTATTACACCAAATTATAAGTTTAATAAGTACTGGTTGAAAATACTGGCACGAATTATTTTCAGCTAAAGGAAAAATTCTAGAAGCTGACTTAAGAGAAAATCAATTCTGGAAAATATGAAACAGCACTGTCCTTACTTCTCTAGAAGATACACTAAAGAAAGATAAACCTAAATCTATTTGTGGATTTAGAGAAAGATTTTGACAACGTCGGGTGACTGCCCTTTTCGATAATCTAACGGTAGCAGTCATAATACACAGGGAGTAAATAATTATCTATAACTTTTACTGCACTTATAAGACACATGGGGTAGGAAAGGAAAGCAGAACATGAAAAGGGGTGAGGCAGGGTTGTAGCCTATCCCAGATGCTGTTGCATCTGCGCATTGAATTATCTGTAAGGAAACCTAGCAAAAGATAACTGAAGATCAGAGAGAAGGAAACAAAGTTTAAGGTATACTGATGACTTTTAATTCGCCCAGAGGTAGAAAAGGACTTGCAAGAGTAGTAGAACGGTACGGATAGTGTTTTGAAAACAAGTTAAATATGAACAAAAGTAAAACAAGAATAACGGGATGAGAAAAATTAAAATAGAGAAAAGTACTTCTGAAAAAGAATAATGTTTCAACGAGAGATATACCGGGTGATCAAAAAGTGAGTATAAATTTGAAAACTTAATAAACCACTGAATAATGTAGAAAGAGAGGTAGAAATTGACACACATGCTTGGAATGACATGGGGTTTTATTAAAACAAAAAAAACAACAACAAAGTAGTGCCAGACGCGTTAAAGATCTCTTGCACGCGTCGTTTGGAGATGACCGTGTGCTCAGTCGCCACTTGCGTCATGCTTGGACTCCCAGGCCTCCAGACCTCAGTCCGTGCGATTATTGGCTTTCGGGTTACCTGAAGTCACAAGTTTATCGTGGTCGACCGACATCTCTAGGGATACTGAAAGACAACATCCGACGCCAATGCCTCACCATAACTCCAGACATGCTTCACAGTGCTCTTCACAACATTATTCCTGTACTACAGCTATTGTTGAAGAATGTTGGTGGACATATTGTTCATTTCGTCTAAAGAACATCATCTTTGCTTTGTCTTACTTTGTTATGCTAATTATTGCTATTCTGATCAGATGAAGAGCTATCTGTCGGACATTTTTTGAACTTTTGTATTTTTTTGCTTCGAATAAAACCCCATGTCATTCCAAGCATATGTGTCAATTTTTACCTCTCTATCTACATTATTCCGTAATTTATTCAGTTTTCAAATTTATACTGACTTCTTGATCACTCGGTATATTTAAGTACTACTATGTCTTTTCTGAAGATATTTGTTTGTAGCGTAGCTTTGCACGGAAGAGAAACGGGAACGATAAGCAGACAAGAAAAGAATAGAAGCATTTTAAGTGTATTGCTACAGAAAAACGCTGGAGATTTAATGGGTGGATTGAATGACTAATGAGTAGGTACTGAATCCAATTGACAAAAAAGGAACTTGTGGCCTAATCTGACTAAAAGAACAATGGAAAAATAGGGAACATCCTGAGACATCAGGGACTTATCAATTTCGTCAAGTTAGTGCCCTTCTTCTGAAGGTTATGCCTATAATGATAAAGAAATCAAATTTCTTTTATGCAACCTAAAGCTACAAAAACTCTACAGAGAGATCAAATGCTGGAAGCAGGTTCAGATTTTGATGTTGTTGTGGTCTTCAGTCTTGAGACTGGTTTGATGCAGACCTCCATGCTACTCTATCCTGTTCAAGTTTCTTCATCTCCCAATACGTACTGCAGCCTACATCTGCTTAGTGTATTCATCTCTTGGTCTCCCTCTACGGTTTTTACCCTCCACGCTGCCCTCCAATACTAAACTGGCGATCCCTTGATGCCTCAGAATATCTCGTACCAACCGATCCCTATTCCAGTCAAGTTGTGCCAAAAAACTCCTCTTCTCCCCAAGCCTGTTCAATACCTCCTCATTAGTTATGTGATCTACCTATCTAATCTTCAGCATTCTTCTGTAGCACCACATTTCGAAAGCTTCTATTCCCTTCTTGTCCAAACTATTTATCGTCCATGTTTCACTTCCATATATGGCTACTCTCCACACAAATACTTTCAGAAAGGACTTCCTGACACTTAAATCTATACTCGATGTTAACAAATTTCTCCTCTTTAGAAACGCTTTCTTTGCCATTGCCAGTCTACATTTTCTATCCTCTCTACTTCAACCATCATCAGTTATTTTGCTCCCCAAATAGCAAAACCCCTTTACCACTTTAAGAGTCTCATTTCCTAATCTAATTCCCTCAGCATCACCCGACTTAATTCGACTACATTCCATTAATCACGTTTTGCTTATGTTGATGTTTATCCTATATCCTCCCTTCAAGGCACTGTCCATTCTCTTCAACTGCTCTTCCAAGTCCTTTGCTGTATCTGACAGAACCACAATGTCATCAGCGAAATACAAAGTTTTTATTTCTTCTCCATAGTTTTTATTACCTACTCCAATTTTTTTTCTTTTGTTTCCATTACTGCTTCATCAATATACAGATTCAATAACATCGGGGAGAGGCTACAACCTTGTCTCACTCCCTTTCCTACCACTGCTTCCCTTTCATGTCCCTCGACTCTTATAACTGCCATATGGTTTCTGTAAAAATTGTAAATAGCCTTTCGCTCCATGTATTTTACCTCTGCCACCTTCAGGATTTGAAATAGAGTATTGCAGCCAACAGTTTTCTCCAAGTCTACAAATGCTAGAAATTAGAGTTTGCCTTTTCTTAATCTAGCTTCTAAGATAAGTCGTAGGGTCAGTATTGCCTCACATGTTCCCATATTTTGACGGAATCCCAACTGATCTTCCCTGAGGTCGGCTTCTACCAGTTTTTCCATTCGTCTGTAAAGAATGCGCGTTAGTATTTTGCAGCCGTGACTTATTAAATTGATAGTTTGGTAATTTTCGTATCTGTCAACGCCTGCTTTCTTTGGGATTGTAATTATTATATTCTTCTTGAAGTCTGAGGGTATTTCGCGTGTCTTGTACATCTTGCTCACAAGATGGTAGAGTTTTGTCAGGACTGGCTCTCCCAAGGACGTCAGTAGTTCGAATGGAATGTTTTCTACTACCAAGGCCTTGTTTCGACTTAGGTCTTTCATTGTTCAATCAAACTCTTCACGCAGTATCGTATCTCCCATTTCATCTTCTTCCCTTTCTATAACATTGCCCTCAAGAACATCGCGCTTGTATAGTCCCTATATGTACCCCTTCCACCTTTCTGCTTTCCCTTCTTTGCTTAGAACTGGATTTCAGTCTGAACTCTTGATATTCATACAAGTGGTTCTCTTTTCTCCAAAGGCCTCTTTAATTTTCCTGTAGGCAGGATCTATCTTACCCCTCGTAAGATAAGCCACTATAACTTTACATTTGTCCTCTAGCTATCCATGACTACCCATTTTGCACTTCCTGTCGATCTCATTTTTGAGACGTTTGTATTCCATTTTGCCTCCTTCATTTACTTCAGTTTTGTATTTTCTCCTTTCATCAATTAATTTCAGTATCTCTTTTGTTACCCAAGGATTTCTACTAGCCCTCGTCTTTTTACCTACTTGATCCTCTGCTGCCTTCACTATTTCATCCCTCAAAGCTACCCATTCTGTTTCTAATGTATTTCTTTCCCCCATTCCTGTCAATCGTTCCATAATGCTCCCCCTGAAACTTTGTACAACCTCTGGTTCTTTCAGTTTATCCAGGTGCCATCTCCTTATATTCCCACCGTTTTGCAGTTTGTTCAGTTTTAATCTACAGTTCATAACCAATAGATTTGGTCAGAGTCCACATCTGCCCTGGAAATGTCTTACAATTTAAAACCTGGTTCCTAAGTCTCTGTCTTACCATTATATAATCTATCTGAAATCTGGCAGTATCTCCAGGTTTCTTCCATGTATACAACCTCCTTTATGATTTTTGAACCAAGTGTTAGCTATGATTAAGTTGTGCTCTGTGCAAAATGCAACCAGGCGGCTTCCTCTTTCATTACTTACCCCCAATCCATATTCACCTACTACGTTTCCTTCTCTTCCTTTTCCAACTATCAAATTCCAGTCACCCATGACTATTAAATTTTCGTCTGCCTTCACTACCTAAATAATTTCTCTTACCTCATCATACATTTCTTCTATTTCTTCGTCATCTGCAGAGCTAGTTGGTATGTAAACTTGTAGTGCTGTAGTTGGATTGGGCTTCGTGTCTATCTTGGCCACAATAATGCGTTCACTATGTTGTTTGCAGTAGCTTATCCGAACTCCTATTTTTTTATTCATTAACAAACCTACTCCTGCATTTCCCCTATTTGAGTTTGTATTTATAACCCTGTATTCACAAGACCAAAAGTCTTGTTCCCCCTGCCACCGAACATCGCTAATTCCCACGATATCTAACTTTAACCTATCCATTTCCCTTTTTAAATTTTCTAATCTGTCTACCCGATTAAGGGATCTGACATTCGACCCTCCGATCCGTAGAACACCAGTTTTCTTTCTCCTGATAACGACGTCCTCTTAAACAGTCTCCGCCCGGAGATCCGAATGGGGGACTATTTTACCTCCGGAATATTTTACCCAAGAGGAAACCATCATCATTTATCCATACAGTTATGATGTATGTATGTTATAATAGGTACAGAGGTGGACAGGCTTGCATCGGATACGCTAACGTGACATCTATACCAAACTAGTCTTTGGACTGATGACAGCAACAACAATAGCATGTGTAGTAGTATGCAGATAATACCCTTAATGCTCGAGAAAAATAATTTGATTTACGCACATGATATCATGGCAAAATTTTGCTATATTGTTTGCATCGTAGTATTATACTAACTCTTCGATTTAACCTTGCGTGGAACTATTTCTAAGCATTTAAGCAACGTGTATCGTTATGTTAAATGTGTTACAAAGTTTAAGCGACAAATGTGCTTTGTCAGTTATTTCTTCCAACGTCTTTCTGATCTGAATTTAAACACTTATTGATGAGACACGTACTACGTCTGTACTTTATTTAGTAAGTGTTTGCTATATGTGAAGTCAAACAATGAATAAAAATTAGGACACGATCAACGGGATTTCGAGTCCGAGAGATAAAAAAGAACAGGAACTTTATTTACCCATGACTGTGTGGAAATTAGGTTGACGAAAACAATAATTTGCAAATCTTTCAGCATTTAAACGTGAACATGCAAACAACCTTGGAACAAAATGCACAAAAAGGTGACTAAATTAACCTACTAATAGCAAGTTTACACAGCCGACCTTTACTTAGTGAGATACCTCTTCGTCGATAGATTATTCACTACGCAATACTGTTTGGAAACATGTGGGAGATATGTATGTACAATTTACTGCAACTATTGTAACCGTATCATTAAACAAGAATTAAGTGTCGGAGACGCATTTCGCTGTGGTAGGGTAGTTTCAGATAGAAATAGGTCTACATTCCTTTATATCGATTCAGTTTATTTAAATACTCTTTGAGACCTCACGATACACAGTGGCAGTACGTGCAGCACAATGGTATGTCCAAATCTATGCTAATAATATATCTGCAAAACTATCGTGCCTGTCTCTTTGTCGGTAAACGAATTTTTATTAGGGCTTCGCGGATAACTAGAACTTAGCTTTGGGCACTGTACAGGCTTTACTTCATCAAAGTAGGATAGCTGAAAAAACAGATACTGTGATTTGATGTTTTACTAAAACTGTCTTGTCTGTCTGTATAAACACGCTGATCTCCAAAGTTACGGGGCATGAGGTTTTCGCAGCTAACTTGATCTTAGCTTGGGGAACCCTTAACTTTTACTTCATCAGAATCGGATTACAGAAAAAAGACATCCTTATTTAAAATATTATCGAAAAACGTCGTATCTATCTGTTTCTCTGTCTGAACACTCTAATCTCTAAAAACTACTGTTTTCAAGGAGCTGCCACGGATAATTTCAGCATGGCTTGGGGCACCCTATTTACTTGATTTCATCAAAATCGGTTCAGGAGAAAAAATATACCATGACTTAAAGTTTTATTTAACACTGTCATCTCTGTCTGTTTTTTCTCTTTCGCAGGATCCTCACAGGTAACTTGAGCATAGCTTGGGGCGCAACATAGGCTTATTTTCATCAAAATTGGATCACAGAAAAAATATCGTAATTAGAAGTTTTTTCCAGACTAATATTATAGTTGCGAAAGTAACTCTGTCTGTTACGTTTTCTACGCTAACACGCTGAACCTACGTCTGTGAACTTTGGTATGGAGATATCTTAAACCCTGAAGTGGAAGATAGGCTGTTGTAGAAAGTGTACAACACAAGATAATTATAGATTTGAAGAATATTACACAACTCTTTGTAAAAGGTATTTACCCTTTGACATTTGATTTTTATCATGTTTGAGAAAATGCTTCTCTTCAATGATACATGCAACACGATAGGATTCAAAGTAATGACTACAATGCTTGTACAATCTTCAGTCTGTTCAATCCATATTTCCACACTGTTTGTTGCATACTGTGTACTCTGTATGATGTATAAGTACTTCAGTAGCCCGTGCACACTTCTGCCTATAAATCCCTGTACACACTGCTCGGCAGCGATACTGCGCATGCCTACACATCATTTGTTGGGATACATTGGGCGAGGGGGAGAGCGGACTACACATCATGCGCTACGCTTATCCAGTTAGGCAGACATACGCGGGCAGCTGATGTTATTGCACGTGCCATAGCTAACTTACTCACCATCGCTCTTCATAACAAAACTACTTACATGCGAGAACAGCTGTAGGTACCAGCTAGTACAAGATACTTCACTTTACTAGTCTCCATAAACGGTATTATGTTGAAGATTTTTCATTCCACAGACAAGTTGGTACGTTTGGTAAAAGTGTTCAAACCATCAGCATCATATGATGCCTCCAGGCTCACTCAGTTCCGCACTGTCACCTAATAAACAAAGTAAGAGCCTACAGAATATCATACGAGCTGTGTGGCTGGATTGAAGAGTTTTTAGCATGCGGAACACAGCATGTTGTTATCAATGGAGAGACGTCTACAGACGTTATAGAAAGCTCTCGCGTGCCACAGGGGAGTGTTATGGGACCATTGCTTTTCACAATATATATAAATGACCAACTAGATAGTGTCGGAAGTTCCATGCGGCTTTTCGCGGATGATGCTGTAGTATACAGAGAAGTTGCAGCATTAGAAAACTGCAGCGAAATGTAGGAAGATTTGCAGCGGAAAGGCACTTGGCGCAGGGAGTCGCAACTGATCCTTAACATAGACAAATGTAATGTATTATACATAGAAAGAAGGATCCTTTATTGTATGATTATTTGATAGCGGAACAAACACTTGTAGCAGTCACTTCTGTAAAATATCTGGGATCACGCGTACGGAACGATTTGAAGTGGAATTATCATCTAAAATTAACTGTTTGTAAGGCGGGTGCCAGGTTAAGATTCATTGGGAGAGTCCTTAGAAAATGTAGTCCATCAACAAAGGAGGTGGCTTACAAAACACTCTTTCGACCTATACTTGAGTATTGTTCATCAGTGTGGGATCCGTACCAGGTCGGGTTGACGGAGGTGATAGAGAAGATCCAAGGAAGAGCGGCGAGTTTCGTCACAGGGTTATTTGGTAAGCGTGATAGCGTTACGGAAATGTTTAGCAAACTCAAGTGGCAGACTCTGCAAGAGAGGCGCTCTGCATCACGGTGTAGCTTGCTGTCCAGGTTTCGAGAAGATGCGTTTCTGGATGAGGTATCGAATATATTGCTTCTCCTACTTATACTTCCCGAGGAGATCACGAATGTAAAATTAGAGAGATTCGAGCGCGCACGGAGGCTTTCCGACAGTCGTTCTTCCCGCGAACCATACGCGACTGGAACAGGAAAGGGAGGTAATGACAGTGGCACGTAAAGTGTCCTCCGCCACACACCATTGGGTGGCTTGTGGTGTAAAAATGTAGATGTAGATGTAAATGCACAGAGTTATATCTGAAACCTTATGGCGATTGATAGTGGTGAAGATTTGGGAATTGTTGTGAGTTTATTTGAAGAAAAAGGGCATTGAAAGGACATTTTCCTTGATGACATGGAACAACTCACTGAACAACCACACTTTTTCACAAATATCATCATGACTGATATGACCTGGAAAGAAAACCTCCCAGATCGCAGAATGATTCAGCAAGGCAGCACTGAACACAATGTCGTTGCAGTTTGTTCCAGTTCTAAGGATTTTATAGAGGCAGAATGGGCGCCTGTTATTCAGAAATGCCATGAAAGAGTCCTAAGATAAGGAAAAGAATACGGAAGAGATATTCTGATTTGTGGAAGAAAATCTGTTCGTTTCTCCATTCGCCCGCTCCGAGCGAAGCAGTTTTTAACGGCCAAGCACATTCCTATGCTGCACCCACCTCGGTGTCCACTACATTTCACTGCATGTCACATCTTACTGTTCCTAGAAGTAAGAATCCATTGAAAGGGACACATTTTCCTTATGAAAATGGTTCAAATGGCTCTGAGCACTGTGGGACTTAACATCTGAGGTAATCAGTCCCCTAGAACCTAGAAGTACTTAAACCTAACTAACCTAAGGACATCACACGCATCCATGCCCGCGGTAGGATTCGAACCTGCAACCTTAGCGGTCGCGGGGTTCCAGACTGAAGCGCCTAGAACCGTTCGGCCACACCGGCAGGCACATTTTCGTTATGAGAGATAGGTAAAGGGAATAACGGAAAAGTTGAACAATATGTCAATCGAAGAGCTATAACACTGACCGGTGGAAGGGCCATAAGCAGCAGCGTAAACGGTATATAGCGAAGAGTAATAAGTTAAGAGAATAGAAGTTACCTGCAGCTTTGTTTACCCTAAACTGTTTCTCACAGAAGTCTCTTTATTTAATCGCCATATCTCACAGTGAAATGAGCATAACTTTTTTCATTGACTCATTTCGTGTTTGCTTTTAGATGACCAGGACAGAAGTGTCAGTTTCTCACAACGTAAATACCATTAAAACCTTCTACATAATATAGTGCAAAAAAATTATTAAAGAAAATATGATTACGGGTAATGAATGGTGGTAACATGTACTGGGGTACCTCCATTCCAGCTTTTCTTGATGTAGACTCTGCTGCGGGCCTTCACGGAATTCTGTTTGATCTGTCATTTTTGTTGCAGAGGTACCTCGAACAGATAGCAGAGAAAGCTCGTATGATACGAGAGGATCTAGCTAACAGCCTCCTGTGTTATGCTGCCTCTGTTCGATGTGTTTACTTATAATAATCTGTCATGGAAAGCCATAGCTGGATAAAAAGTGACCTTGCAGTGGTCAAAACTGCCATCTTTTCTGTTTCCTCGCTAATCAAAGATAGCTCATCTTGAAAAGAAGCAGATGGAAATAGTTTACATGCACCAGACAGGGGCCAAGTGTACCCGTTTTCGTAGTTCCCACCCAAACCGTTAATAATTTCGTATGGAACGGAATCGTAATGTGCATCATATCAGTAGACTTGAACTCGTTTCCAAGAAACGATGTTGGTGAGCACTATCTGAGGAAGGCTGAAGCTATGAATATCCAGTATCACATAAATAAGGCAAATGACGTGTCACATTCTCATACGTTTATTGTCACATGCAAAGTGCAGTTACAGATACTGGTTGATGAAGTCGTTGAAAGCAGAGACCCTGGTGAATCCGGATGGAGATCCCACCGAACCGCAGGGAGTGATCGCCCATGACGTCACACCGATGAGTTCTCCGTTCTGCACCAACGGGCCGCCGGAGTCCCCCTGTGCGGGAAAAAAGTAAAATAAGTTGCAAGCAAATAATATTGTCCTGTGCATGGCTTAAATTGGGAGTTCCAAATTAATAGTCTTTTCTAGCTCCTGGAAACAGGAACCATCGAAACATCACGTTGTGCCGATGATACGACGAAATTCAGGTGACGTAACAGTAGCATTGTTAAATGGGAAACTATATCGAGGATTCAGCTGAACGGTGGCCTGCTGCATGATTTGGTAAGCACAGTGCGGAAGTTTGTGAAACATCTATGCTTTTATTCATGCTAATACTTAATGTATAGCGAGTCATGTCTCTTTGCTAGACACGTATCACTACACATTAATCTATATTCGAGCCTCAATTGGCAGGAGATGCTAATGAGATTCACCCGAAGTTTAGCAAACACTTCGTGTGAGTCACTATCTGTATGATTCCAGTGAAATCAAACTTTCTTACCTATTACCAACTTAGCAAGGACACTTCGATGATTAACGACTAAATACTCTCATTTATTTTTCTTTCTCACTTATATAGTCAATTAATCTGACACCTTGTTCCGTCAGTCCCATTATGGAGGTGAGCCTTCAGCATTGCGAAACGAGTTAAGTTATTCATTAACATGCAGAAGTAACCATAGCTCGTAATTTCTGTAGAGTATACTAAAAACAAATAATGCCTAGTGCTGATCTACATAAACAAATAATTATTGTAACTATTATTAATTTACTCATGCGTACGTCATCAGATAAACAGCTACTTTGAGCAACGCTACTTCCTCTCCTCCTGTACAACCCAGCTGCTGTTATTATCCAATTATTCAAACAAAAGCATTTTAACTTTATACAGACCACTATTAACTGTCCGCGCAGAAGCAAAATCAGCTGCTATCTGATACAAATATCGGTGATGGATGAGTAAATGGAGTGGCTAATGACGTATCGTAATTCGTGTTTGGGGTAAGTGTTCGGGAATTTATAATTATCTGCCTAATGCTCATTGGTAACCTGCCAGAGACTATTGCCGTAAGATATAAAACTCCGTCTATACAGACAATACTTTCCCCTCTAGTACTGTGGTTGTGAACTTCTGAGTTCATGCTAAATTTACTCTTGTTGCTAACCAGGCATACCTGTACGGAGTTTAGTATACAAAGTGATTCCGTTACGATATTAAAAACTTTCAGGGATGATGGGGAAGCGTAAATATATCAGTTTGACGAAAAGTGCCCTTTTCCAGAAACCACAGAGTCGAAATTTATAAGTGAAAATGGTTTTGATACCTCTGACAGTGTAAAACATGTACTTATAATGTTACTGAACAGATTGTAGATTGATATAGGTGTAGGTGGTACAGTATGGATCAAACAAGAAAATATGTCTAGTAAACATGGGATATAAACTGCATACCGTAAGAACTATGAGCACTTGTTCATCTTTTGAAAGACATCTCTTCTTGCGGACAAATGGTCATACGTCCATCAGTTATTTTTTCCAACGTCTTTGTTAGCTTAACCCAAGCCCTCTTTGATGGTAGTAGTGCTTAATGCTCTTAGGTAAGTCCAAGAGTCTCTTCGGTCCTGAGGAAGCTTGTGCAAGATGTCATTGCCTATGGTTTTTATTCTACATCAAAGCACCTACTAGGTTCGAACCCAGGACGTTTTGATTACTAGTCAAAGGCGCTATTCGCAGACTACAGGCCCAATCATGGCCATATCAAACATTTAATTCTGATTAAATTAACGAATTATTTTTAGTAAGTCTGTAGCCATGTAGTTCCCAGATGAAAACTGTACATGTCCTGTATAGGAAATTGCCAATACTGCTGGTTCACTTCTTATTCCTCTTAGACAAACAGTTTCAATGGATTCACAAGATGAGAATATTAAGATCTCGAGGGCGATGACAAAGACCTTCCCTCTCCTCAGATACCTGCACATCGACACGTTAGTTTATTGGCCTCGAGAAATGAGAGAGACTGATATCGCTTACAAGGGCCGACATTCGCTGTGGCCTGCACTCAAATACAGTGTTAATTAGAGAGAAAGAGAGACCGATATGTAGATGCAATCACCTGGGAAGCAAAGAGAGATATATACATATAACAGACGACGAAGAGACGTTCATATATACAAGAAAAACAACGCACCGACGATGGTACCTTGGAGAACACCACATACTACTCCTCCCCAGGCGATTGATGCATGATTAAGTCATAAATCTTTTGTATTTATGAAACAGTTTTTTTTATAGGAAGATACGGCTAAAGCTATGAGGGTTGGAACTTAAATAGTGGAAACTATTTATTCACAACCGATACAAAAGAGTTACATGTTTGCACCTGTTACTGTCCTAAGTAGTCACCAGTGTTGTGTGGAACCCATTGCCAGCAATGTTGAAGGTGTAGTATACAGTTAGCAGAGTTTGTTCTGTTGATGGTGCGAATGGAGCGGTCTATAGTTATGGTGGTCCTCGTGTACGACTGTGATGGTGTTATCCTACTGCATTACGTTCCTCCACGGCAGACCGTCAGTGCACAGTATTACTGTTCGTTTTTGGAGCACAAGTAGCTGACACACTTTCTGTGCAACCCACCCATCATTTTTCACGACAATGCGCGGGCGCATACAGCCCAAGCTGTGGATGCTCTGTTCGGTCGAAAGGACTGGGACGTACTGTACCACCCACCATACTCACCGCACCTAAGTCCTTGTGACTTTGATTTGATTGCGAAGATAAATCAATCACTTCGTGGCATTCGCTTCAGAACTGTTCCAGATATTCGACAGGCAGTAGACCGTTCCATTCGCACCATCAACAGAACAGACGCTGCTAACTGTATACTACGCCTTCCACATCGCTGGCAACGGGTTCTACACAACGCTGGTGACTGCTTTGAAGGATAGTAACAGGTGCAAACATTTAACTCTTTTGTACCGGTTGTGAATAAATAGTTTCCACTATTTAAGATCCATCCCTCGCATTTGCGACATTTTCTGTGACAGAATGTACTCTGCACTCAGATACTGAGACATGCGCTGTCACATCCCTTTGACAAATCGGGAGAGCTGTGGTAATGTTGGCTACTCACGCTGCAGAGACTGATGCCTCCCGTGACCGGGCCTGTGCAAATCATGGTGTCCACGACAGGGTTGTCTTCGATGCCAGCGTCATCGAGCAGCTGTCTGCAGCTCTCCCAGTCTATGATGGTGGCGTCCAGCCACTGGAGTATGTTGGGTGTGGTGGCGGTAGGCGTGGAGCCCCAGCCAGAGGCGATCGCGTTTGAACCGGCTGAAAAAAATATTGAAAAATAAGCATAGGTTGTGTTCAGCAAGCGCAGACAAACATAACTTTAGCCTCTTTGAGGATCGCATCAAAAGTCGAGGAACAGCACACAGAGGCTATATAATCTTTTACGAGCTGTTAATATCGACTAGAAATAAGATACCGTACGAGACACGTAATATTCACACTGCTATTAAGGGGGTAGGACGTCAAACGGGCCGACTTGGAGCAGGAGAGGCATCACAGGACATTTTAATTTCCAGTGTCTATACTGTTGCAAATAAATTCATAAAACTTGGTCAGCATCACCAGGAAGGATTCAGGATTCACACTCATTGCAGTGGACGTTCGAAAACATAACAAAATATTTTTTTACGTGTGAAATTTCCTCATTTTTTCACTTACTAATGGTTGCATTTGTTGCTATAGGTACACTTTTCTTCATAACTTAGAGAGATTCTTCGATTAATTTTGCACAGCATATATACCATACTTACAGGTGTATGAAACGCTAAAATTTATTTAATTTATGAAAAATGAATGATCTGTTGTATTTTAAACTCGATGTTTAGAAAAAATACAAATCTGGTACTTAATTACCTCAATTTTTACCACACCTTTTAACAGATTTGGAAAATTTTAGAGTTTCATACACCTTTAAATATGGTTTGTATGCTGTACAAAATTTATCGAACCATGTCTCTTACTTATGAAGAAAAGTGTACATATAGCAACAAATGCTTCCATTAGTATGTGAAGAAAATGATGAAATTTCACATGTAAAAAAAATTAGTTCGTTATGTTTTCGAACTTCGACTGCAATGAGTGTGAATTCTGAATCCTTCCTGGTCATGCTGACAAAGTTTTATGAATTTAATTGTAAAAGTATAGACAGTGGAAATTAAAATGTCCTGTGGTGCCTCTTCTGCCCCAAGTCGGCGCGTTTGACGTCCTACCCCCCCTTAACTATAGTAAGAAAGTAAGTACCACAATTTATAACTTCCTTCTACAGAGGGTGATATTTTCCACCATGTACAAACTCCAGGGATTGATCTACCAGAGGACACGGAACAAAAAAGATCTAATGAACTTACGTCAGGAAATGCATGGTTTTCCATGCTACAGACCATTTATTCAGTCATACATTGTTACAGAGACGGCGGCGCTATACCATGCAGCTACAGTTACAGTATGTGTTGAAAATGGTTCCTCATGCCTCAACGCGTGCGTGTACGCGCTGTAGCATGTTTTGTCTCCCACGTTCCATCTGCCTGGCTGCACCCGAACAGTGTCAAAGGCAACTCCAGTGTCTCCACATCTGGAATGGGCTCTGCATAAGCGACACTTTTGAGATGGGTCCACAACCAGAAATCGCACTGGTTGAGATCCGATGAATGAGCAGGCCCTGCAACTGGACACTGTCCTCCGATCCATCGACAAAGGAAGACACAATTGAGAAGCGTCCGGACGTTGACGGGGAACTGAGCTCGAGCACCATAATTCAGCACCCACATAGCCCTTCGAGTCATCAATGACACTTCTTCCAGCAGGGGAGGCAAAGTCATTTACAAGAAACGCCGATAGTTCCGGCCTGTTACGCGAAGTAGAAGAAAAAATGCTCCCAAAATACGGTCCCCAATTATCCAGGTCCACACATTCCGGCTGCACTGATGCTGATGATGCGCTGTCACCATAACATGAGGTTTCTGCATACTAGCCCACAGGTGACTGTTATGAAAACTGAACATTCCACTCCACGTAAAGTTGGCCTCATCTGTGAATAGAATGTTTGACACAAATCCCGGAATCGTGATTTTCTGGTGAAGAAACCAGCAACAAAACTGCTCCCGATGTGGAAAGTCTTTCGCTGGTAAGCTGTAAGTGATAAGGGTAGTAACAATTATCATGGAAAATATTCCAAACGGTCGTCTCGATTACCTCGTACTAACGGGCCAACTGCCTCGCACTGACACTGCGGTCGCCTTCCACAGTGATAATCACATTTTCTTCCAAGTCTGGTATCCGATTATTTCGGGTACGTCCTTCTTGATTTCCTGCTTCCTGAAACGGGACCCTCTTTCGGAGAAACACTGTTGCAAACCTGACACATTCTCGCTACCCGCCGCCTGTTGCCATTTGCTTTTATGTAAGTAAACATCACTTCGGCAAGCACTCGATTCGAATGCGGAACCATTGTGTACAATGCTATATCACATCCAATACAAGGTGAATCAGCAAGAGAGGTGAGTGGGAGACAACATTATCACTACTATAGCAGGAGAGGGCGCTAGGCATGACGTACGAGGTACAGTACCACCCTCTAGCAGGAAACCATCCATCATGTACTGTGACAGCATGGTACAGCGCGTTTTACACCACAGTGTCTCTAACAGAGTATGACTGAATAAATGGTCTCTCCCATGCGTTTCCTGACAAAAGTTCATTAGACCTTCTTGTTACGTATCCTCTCACCAATCAATCCCTAGAATTTGTACACTGTGGAATAAATCACTCTTTGTAACTGGTATAAGCGGAATATGTACAGCGTGATGACGTAAAGGTACTTACATGCTGGGATGGACCCTGCACTGGCCAGTGGTATCGTCTGCACGTAGGTGCCGAGGGTGAACGCAGAGCGCAACGTGAAGACAGCGATGTCATTGGCCGTCACAGCAAGACCTCTGTTGAGTAAACGTTTGTTGTTAGATCTATGCACAGGAAATTTCGCTTTCTTTGATAGCATATTGACAAATGAGAAGCTAATATAAGCTGGCAGCATACATTCCAGTTTCAAAGTAGGATGTGTAAATGTTCATCAGACATTGAACAGCTCTACTGCGCAGTAGATGAGACATAGCCTGCGTGCAGAATAAATCGGCTTGCAGGTGACTTACTGGTTTCTCTGCCTTAAGAATGTAAAATTATTAAGTAAGCTGGTTATTATACTTGGTAACACAAGAATGCAGTGCATCACCAAACACAGACGTCTGAGAGACTCTGCAAGTGCATTTTTTTCCACAAATTACAGAATCAATGAACTTATTTTCTAGGTAGAAAACAAATGTTATCTGTTGTTCTTGCACTATGAGACTATAAATTCTTGTGGAGAAATTTATACCTTACAGCTTTCTTTTGCACACTGCTAAACACAAAAGTGTTTTTCCTGTTACTGCAGCAGCAAGGAAAGGACATACATTTTGCTCTTAAATATGAAAACGCCTCAGAATTTCAGCTCTCGTATGCTGCACCAAAACACTGTTTACCGCACGCAGATAGTTCATTGGTGATGGTAACCACAGTGTGGCTGCATCATTTTCGCACTCCAGGCCCAGTATACTGTTGCGCGAGATATTGAGTATAGTGTTGCAAAATCAAGCGAATTGGAAACGTAAGGTATTGAAGCATTCAATTCTCCACGTATAGTACTGCTGTAGCTTGGAAAGGATAGGCCATTAACATGCTTTTTGCTTGCATCGTGCTACTGGTGAAAGACGATTTTGTATGTAGCCAACTGAAAATAACATACCGCTAATGCTGATACAAATGTGATGTTTGGTTTTATGGATGTGTAATGTCTTACATTCAGGCCTATTAGTGTTGATGCTTTCTGCAACTAGCCTAGATATTCAAAAGCTTTCAAGGCGCTCAAATACCTAATGTTGGCCGTGTGCAGCCTTCGAAACGATTCCATTGCTTGTTTTCAAGACATAAACGGCAGTTTAGTGTCGAAACTCACCCAGGGTAGTCAGGGTGCATGATCTGCTCAGAAACCCTTGACTCCTGTTCAGTTCCTTCGTCGACTTCCAGGTTCAGTTCTCCAGCCACCGCCTGAAAAAAAATGTCAGAACAACTACTATCGCGATTCAAACAATTTGGAGATATGACAACAGAGTCACCTGTGACATGATAAGTAATTTATTTATAATGTCCAGTCACATTACTGAGAACACATGTCAAGAGTCTGAGTAATCGCCTTTCGTAGAGCGGACCGCTCCGAAACGTGCAGGAAGACAGTGGGTGGAGTTCTGGGAGGTACCTAGGAGGGTGCTGAGCCATTTCCACTCGAGAGCCTTGAACAGCGGCGTTAAATTTCTCAGTTGAGGAGCAATGGAGCGTACAGCTCGATCGAGGTCGTCCCAGAAATTGTCAACTGGGTTGAAATTCGGGGAGTTTGTTAGCCGGGGGAGTACGCCAAACTCATCGTGGTGCTTTTCGAACCAAGTATGTTCATACCGACCTGCGTGACATATGGCATTGTACTACTGGTACATGCCATTGTGTCTAGGAAGAACAAAGTACACGTAGGGGTGGACTTGGAACACTTCACGTCCTTCGCCGTTTCGGAGGTGCTTGGTCTGAAAGCCAGTGACTATGATGGTCGTCAGTTCCGAAAGGTATGAAATTTTAACCTTTAACAGCCGTTATGAGATGAACAACAACGTACAATTGGATAAATAACGCACTGGTGCTCCATGGTGGCAACCTATTTCCACCACCGTACAGTAGTGGAGAAAACAGTCGGGTTTCATTTTTCCGAAATTTCTACTTTCTCCGTACTTTTTTACGAATCCTTACTTACCTTCTTACCCCCGAATTGCAGATTTAACAACTTACTCCTACTAACTAAAAAATGTACTACATGAAAGCTAGACAAACTACTAAGAAACAAATTCCGATTTGCTTAAAGTGCTCTGTGTGTGAAAGGGCCTCCTGTGGCGTTAAAATAGTGATACAGTGCGTGACACAGACGTTGGACATCTCAATATCTCAACAATACAGCACATCCAGGACGAATCTCTCACCTTGCAGGAGAGTGTTCGCCACTTCAAATCTTTGTGGGACAGCGTCGTTAGCCCTGATACGGTTCCGGTTTCGAATATCGATCCAGTACACAGTTTTAATACACCTAATGCATACAATAGCTTTCTGTACCGTCACGGATACCACATTTATTCACTTAGATAAAAAAGATACTGCCACATGAGTAGAAACACTGACTACGATTACTATTCAGCACGGACAAAGAGGTGTAGACGATCAGAGGAGTTTATTAGTTCTCCAATACACTAAGAATATGCTCAAGCCTGATAGTGTTGACAATCATGAGAAGGGGGATGCTGAAAGCGAAGGACGACACCCCCACTTAATACAATCGCGTCTATATGAAGCTGGCACTATATCTGATGCATTTTGCACATGTCGCCCGTGCGCATGCAGCAGGACACTCCGATTTCCCACTAGACCCAAGTTTCATACGACAAGGAAGTCTATCAAAAACGACTCTTCATATCAACACCGGGAAAGTCTGCTAACGGACCTAGCCAAGAAAAGGAATCATGTCATCGATGCATAGTTTCCCAAAATGCGTATCAAGTTGGTCTAACACGGACTTAAAAATATGCAAATGCCGCGCCGTTACAGCACGTTGTAACTATTTTAGGTAATCGGGAATGAAAAACAGATATTTCGTCGGAACGCTTAAACAGATATTTCGTCGGAACGCTTCTCATATCACACCCCGGCAAATAAAGTGACATAAGTCAGAAAACGATAATTTTTTACTTTATGTCAGAGAAAAATGCGTGTGAAGTGCTGCAAGAAACATGAAAATGTCACATCTTTATCCCACAATATGCCCAATTCAGGACAGTTGAGTCAGTTTTATTGTAGGCGACTTCATGATAAGTCACAGCGCGAATAGTGTCACGTCTGCAGGGATGCGTGGGACATTTAAGAAATGCTGCACATTCTGAGTTGTGAAACATTCGATGTATAACGTAAGATGAGTGTAATTTTCAATATCATTGATTATTACAAAGCCTGTATTTATAGAATGTCTGTATCTTAAATTACAGTGCCATTAAAACATCCTTGCATCTCACTGTTTCGACAGTTACAGCTGTTGTAAATACTACGAAATTTCGGGCCTTGCAGCGTACTAGAAAAGAAAGGAAATTTCTGCTCTTAAGAAGCTTCATATTGAATCCCTTTTCTCAGCGAAAATTGTTCCTACATTAATTAAGCATATTTACTATTCTATGTTGTCGTAAATTGTGTTCTTTACATTGTACCGAATTGGTGTTTCTAGATTGTATTAAATTTCATAAAATGTAATTCGGCGTTTCATATTTTTCCAAGGAAACAAGTTCAACTCATTATTCATTCTTTATTCTAACTTCGCAACAATTCTGCCAGATGGAGGTTGGAATGTCGTATTATATTACACCAAGTATGTGCCTGTCTTATTCTAAATTATGATGCAAAATTCCTTTGGAAATGCTCGAGGTAAGCGGGAAATCCGGGTTCGTGTCGCTGTACGGCACAAATTTTCACTGTCGTCATTCCATTCTAGCTGATGTTTGTCTACATTTGCAACTGTGATTACATTTAATGTCAAAGATTGGGGTGGGAATGTGGTAAAAATATTACATGAGGACTCATAACGAAACAATAAAAGTTTTTAAAAAAGCAAGAGAAGTGACGCTACCCTCAGAAATAATTAATGATTACCTTATATCAACTCATATTCTACGAGAACAGAACTACATTTCCATAGTCTGTTGTACGGAATATAATGGGATTTACTGCCAAAAATACTTTCATTTAATGGAAGCTTCCGTAAGAGCGAAGAAAAATTTACCAGGACATAGCGAACGCTGCACTGAACAATTCGAGGTAGGGAAACTGGGTTCGGAGAAGCTGCTTTAAAAAGATGATGGAAATAAAATCACATTACGGTGTACTTTTTTAGCCGGCCTCGGTGGCAGAGCGGTTTTAGGAGCTTCAGTCCGGAACCGTGCGACTGCTACGGTCGCAGGTTCGAATCTTGCCTAGGGCGTGGATGTGTGTGAGGTCCTTAGGATAGTTAGGTTTAAGTAGTTCTAAGTTCTAGGGCCCCCACGAACCATGTACCTTGCCGCTGGTGGGCAGGCTTGGGTGCCTCAGGGATAAAGATGGCCGTCCCATAGGTACAACTACAACGGACGGGTAACTGTTTAGAGACCAGTCAAACGTGTGGTTCCTGAAGAGGGGCAACAGTCTGGATGATTGACTGATCTGGCCTTGTTACACTACCCAAAACGGCCTTGCTGTGCTGGTACTGCGATATCAAGGGGAAACTACAGCCGTAATTTTTCCCGAGGGCATGCAGCTTTACTGTATGGTTAAATGATGATGGCGTCCTCTTGGGTAAAATACTCCGGAGGTAAAATAGTACCCCATTCGGATCTCCGGGCGGGGACTACTCAAAAGGACGTCGTTATCAGGAGAAAGAAAACTGGCGTTCTACGGATCGGAGCGTGGAATGTCAGATCCCTTAATCGGGCAGGTAGGTTAGAAAATTTAAAAAGGAAAATGGATAGGTTAAAGTTAGATATAGTGGGAATTATTGAAGTTCGGTGACAGGAGGAAGAAGACTTTTGGTCAGGTGAATACAGGGTTATAAATACAAAATCAAATAGAGGTAATGCAGGAGTAGGTTTAAAATGAATAAAAAAAATAGTTGTGCGGGTAAGCTACTACAAACAGCATAGTGAACGCATTATTGTGGCCAAGATAAACACGACGCCCAGGCCTACAACAGTAGTACAAGTTTATATGAGAACTAGCTCTGCAGATTATGAAGAATTTGATGAAATGTATGATGAGATAAATTATTCAGGTAGTGAAGGGAGACGATAATTTAATAGTCATTGGTGACTGGAATTCGAGAGTAGGAAATGGGAGAGAGAGAAAAGTAGTAGGAGAATATGGATTTGGGGTAAGAAATGAAAGATGAAGCGGTCTGGTAGAATTTTCCACAGAGCATAACTTAATCATAGCTAACACTTGGTTCAAGAATCATAAAAGGAGGTTGTGTAAATGGAAGAATCCTGGAGATACTAGAAGGTATCAGATAGATTATATAATGGTAAGACAGACATTTAGGAGCCAGATTTTAAATTGTAAGACATTTACATGGGCAGACGTGGACTATGACCACGATCCATTCGTTATAAACTGTAGATTAAAACTGACGATACTGCAAAAAGGTGGGAATTTAAGGAGTTGGGACCTGAATAAACTGACGAAACCAGAGGTTGTACAGAGTTTCAGGGAGAGCATAAGGGAATAATTGACAGGAATGGGGGAACGAAACACAGTAGAAGAAGAATGGGTAGCTCTGAGGGATGAAGTAGTGAAGGCAGCAGAAGATAAAGTAGGTAAATAGAAGTGGACTAGTAGAAATCCTTGGGTAACAGAAGAAATATTCAATTTAATTGATGAAAGGAGAAAATATAAAAATTGCAGCAAATGAAGCAGACAAAAAGGAAAATGTAAGGATATAAATGCTTATCTCACTAGGGCAAATAGATACTGCCTACAGGAAAATTAAAGAGACCTTTGGAGAAAATACAGCGACTTGTATGAACAGCAAGAGCTCAGATGGAAACCCAGTTATAAGCAAAGAATGGAAAGCAGAAAGGTGGAAGGAATATATAGAGGGTCTATACAAGGGCGGTGTACTTGAGGGCAATATTATGGAAATGGAAGAGAATGTAGATGAAGATGAAATGGGAGATATGATACTGCGTGAAGAGTTTGCCAGAGCACTGAAAGACCTGAGTCGAAACAAGACCCCGGGAGTAGACGACATTCCATTAGAACTACTGCCGGCCTTGGGAGAGCCAGTCCTGACAAATCTCTACCATTTGGTGAGCAAGATGTATACCCTCAGACTTCACAAAGAAAACAGGTGTTGACAGATGCGAAAATTACCGAACTATCAGTTTCATAAGTCACAGCTGCAAAATACTAACGCTAATTCTTTACAGACGAGTGGAAAAACTGGTAGAAGCTGACCTCGGCGAAGATTAGTTTGGATTACGTAGATGTGTTGGAACACGTGAGACAATACTGGCCTTACGTCTTGTCTTAGAAGAAAGATTAAGGAAAAGCAAACCTACGTTTCTAGCAATTGTAGAGTTAGAGAAAGCTTTTGACAATATTGACTGGAAAACTCACTTTCAAATTCCAAAGGTGGCAGGGGTAAAATACAGGGATCGAAAGACTATTTACAATTTGTACAGAACCCAGACGGCTGTTTAAGAGTCGAGGGGCAAGAAAGGGAAGCAGTGGTTGGGAAGGGAGTGAGACAGGGTTATAGCCTCTCCCCGATGTTATTCAATCTGTATATTGAGCAAGCAGTAAAGGAAACAAAAAAAGTTCGGAGTAGGTATTAAAATTCATGGAGAAGAAATAAAAACTTTCAGGTTCGACTATGACACTGTAATTCTGTCAAAGACAGCAAAGGACTTGGAAGAGCAATTCAACGGAATGGACAGTGTCTTGAAAGGAGGATATAAGATGATCATCAACAAAAGCAAAACGAGGATAATGGAATGTAGTCGAATTAAGTAAGGTGATGGTTAGGGAATTATATTAGGAAATGAGACACTTAATGTAATAAAGGAGATTTGCTATTTGGGGAGCAAAATAAGTGATGATGGTCGAAGTAGAGAGTATATAAAATGTAGACTGGCAATGGCAAGGAAAGCGTTTCTGAAGAAGAGAAATTTGTTAACATCGAGTATAGATTTAAGTGTCAGGAAGTCGTTTCTGAAAGTATTTGTATAGACTGTAGCCATGTATGGAAGTGAAACATGGACGATAAATAGTTTGGACAAGAAGAGAATAGAAGCCATCGAAATGTGGTGCTACAGAAGAATGCTGAAGATTAGATGAGTAGATCACATAACCAATGAGGAGGTATTTAACAGAGTTGGGGAGAAGAGGTGTTTGTGGCACAATTTGACTGGAAGTAGGGATCGGTTGGTAGGACATGTGCTGAGGTATCAGGGGATCACCAGTCTAGTATTGGAGGGCAGCGCGGAGGGTAAAAATCGTGGAGGGGACCAAGAGATGCATACACAAAGATTATTCAGAAGGATGTTGGTTGTAGAAAGTACTGGGAGATGAAGAAGCTTGCAGAGGATAGAGTAGCTGCATCAAACCAATCTCAGGACTGAAGATTACAACAATAAAAACAGGTTCTAGGGGACTGATGACGTCAGATCTTAAGTCCCATAGTCCTCACAGACATTTGAACCATTTTGCACTTTTTTATTTACATTAGTTACAGTTAACTGCAGATACAGTCATTGACACAGTGGAGGTAACATTTGTACTGCACTTTACAAAATGTGCTAAAACTGACGGCCATGAACCTCAATGCAAGAATGACATCCTGGAACAAAATTCTGACGTATCCTGACAAATATTCCTGGTATGTTTTGAATCATATCACAGGC
The DNA here is from genome assembly GCF_023897955.1 of Schistocerca gregaria. Classification (NCBI taxonomy): domain Eukaryota; kingdom Metazoa; phylum Arthropoda; class Insecta; order Orthoptera; family Acrididae; genus Schistocerca; species Schistocerca gregaria. Next base: position 100,655,107 of record NC_064921.1, on the reverse strand, counting down.
AGCTACAATTCTGGCCACTAATTCTCTCTCTGTATCAATTGGAGTGTCATAAACAATTGACTTTAAATATCCCCATAGGAAATAATCAAGGGCATTCAGGTCAGGCGACATCGCAGACCATAGAATATGGCCTTCCCTTGCAATCCAGCGACCAGGAAATACAGCTCTGAGATGATTGCGAACGTGCACACTCATGTGAGATGTGAGGCGATGCACCACCATGTTGTATGCACAGCCTCTGACGAACAGCACGTTCGGGACATTGTAAATACAATGAACATATGGAGAAGTAAAACAAACAAAACCCGGACCCACGCCTTTCTAGTGATCAGCTCATTTCCTTTTTTTTTTTTTTTTTTGCACGGAATTAAGAGTGTACTCGTATATAAATAGTTCAGCGACAACAGTAATGTTTAGAAACTTCCTGGCAGACTGGCAGATTAAGATGGTGTGCTGGACTGTGCCGGAGGTTCTGTGAGGTTAGGAATGTAGGAGACGAGGAACTGGCGGAATTAAAGCTGTGAGGACGTAGCGTGAGGCGTGCTTGGCTAGCTCAGTTGGTACAGCACTTTCCCGCGAAAGGCAAAGGTCCCGAGTTCGAGTTTCGGTCCGGCACACAGTTTTAATCTGCCAGGAAGTTTGACATCAGCGCACACTCCGCTGTAGAGTGAAAGTTTCATTCTATAAACAGTAATGTTAGACAAAAAGTTAGACAACATTACTTCCACATCCCCTTAAGCTGGCTTCTCCTACCCTAGGTTCCCTACCTCAAACAGTTCAGCTGAGAATGCTCTAAGCCCTGTTACATTTTTGCACTCTCTTACAGAGACAGCCGGTATATTTCAATGTAAGTTTTATAGAAGTCATTACGGCGATTTTTTTTTCAAGTTTTGCATTTTTCAGTTGTGTCACTGTTCTTGCCGGGATGCGGTATGACATGCAAGCTCGCTCTGCCGAGTACTCACGTAGTAGGTGCCGAGGTTCATGACGCAGTGTCCGGCGGTGACGACGGCGGTGGTGGAGACGATGGAGCCGCCGCAGTTGTGGGCCCGGATGAACAGCAGCGACAGCTGCAGCGAAACCTGGTACGGGAACTGTCCTGTAAGACACGGTTCACATCACGTAGGAACAGCACGTGATAATTGGAGAGGGGAAGCGTTAGTGACACTGCACACGTAAACGGCAGGTTGATCTTATGTAGGGTGTGACTACGTTCATTAGGGGAAGGGTACCGATAACTACACTAAAAAGGTAGTGCGTTGGGCTCCAATGAAAGACGCTTCAATAATTCAGTGGTCGCAAAGTTGTATATTGTCACAGATTTGTCTCCTTCACAGTACGTCAAGCCTTCATAAACTAGCAAGGTCTTTATGTTCCTGCTGAAAAATAAATGAACGACTGTTACAAGCACTAAAGTAATACCTGAATGTTAATGAAGGTTAATGCGTACCTCTTCGAAAATACGCAATGGTATTTTTCCCCTGGAAGCTGCTCCTGTTTGACCAGACTCAGCCTCAAGGTGTGGTGTTACCGCCAGACACCACACTTGCTAGGTGGTAGCCTTTAAATCGGCAGCTGTCCGGTAGTATACGTCGGACCCGCGTGTCGCCACTATCAGTGATTGCAGACCGAGCGCCGCCACACGGCTTGTCTAGAGAGACTTCCTAGCACTCGCCCCAGTTGTAACAGCCGACTTTGCTAGCAATGGTTCACTGACTAAATACTCTCTCATTTGCCGAGACGATAGTTAGCATAGCCATCAGCTACGTTATTTGCTACGACCTAGCAAGGCGCCATTATCAGTTACTATTGATATTGTAAATCATGTACCGTCAAGAGCGACGTTCGTCATTAATGGATTAAAGTTAAGTATTCCACCAGCTACGTCCGTTGTTTCTAAATTCTAATTTCCTTATCCTGTTCCAGACCTCACGCCAGTCTGCATGAGCTAAATCGCGTGCCTTTCGGCCTCCTCTAGTAACACGGTGTTGGCTCTCCTGCCAACCACAACACAAGGTATCCCTTGTATCTCATCGTCAGTCCCATATCACCAGTAACCACTGATTCTTGTAACATTTGTGGTTCAATCACAGTATAGTCCAAAGGTAACTCTTTCTTGCATTCCTGTGCAATGTTGGTACGATCAAACTACAAACACACTTGCTTCAGAATGATGGTCCGACATTTTGGAAGTACTAGAAGTTTCTATATGTTACAAATCATCAGTTTATATTCTGGGGAGTGCTGAAACTCGCCAATGATTAGATCGTCATGATTTTGCTATTGTTACCTAATGCGGCTGCACCTGTTTCAGTAACACAAAAAATTCCATTATCTCAATAAAATGGATTGAGAAACCATGAAGAAGACCTATACTACACACCGTAATCTATATACATGTAAAGCCTTAGTCGATACCAATCTCTCAGTTGTCCATATCGCATGTACTAAAACCTAAATAACAGAAAATTTTCCCTGTGTTCCACTTCCACTCCACGGTATTAAGATGGCCACGTCACGAAAACGACGCTGGACGATACGGTAATGGACCTAAGAACCCACAGGTAAGAGCAGTCCACCTACCTTGCCACTTTCTCCGCTGTTGCCAGCTTCTAGAGAGAAAGACGGCTGTCTTGTAAAGCGCCACGACCGTTAATGTTACGTCATTTCTCAACAGCAGCAGACATCAAGAACAGAAAATGGCCACGAGGTGATCGTCAAAATGTTGCAGAGGTTAAGAAATATCATGTCATGGAGCTCCCAACTGCTTCATCAATTATTCTTACACGCACATTTTGGTTCCTGGAATGAAGTTTTGGATTTTTATTTTATTTATTTATTTATGGTTTTGCTAAGTTTTCAGACTGGTCTGACGCGGCCTGCCACGAATTTCTTTCCTATGTCAATCTATTAATTTCACTGTAGCACTTTAAACCCACGTCCTCAATTATATCCTGAATTTATTCCAGTCTCTGTCTTTCCTTACAGATTTTACCCTCTATAGCCGCTCTAGAACGTTAGACGTTACTTCCTGCTGTCGTGACACATGTCAAATCATACCACCTCTTCTACGTGTTTTCTGTACATTCCTTTCGTCGCCGATACTGCAGAGATGCTCCTCATTCCTTGCTTTAATGGTCGGACCAAATTTTTGACACCATATCTCAAAGGATTCGATTCTCTCCCGTTCCTATCGCGGCACAGTTCATGTTTCACTAACATAGAACACTGTGCTCCAAACGTACAGTCTCAGAAATTTCTTCCTCAAATTAGGGCGTATGTTTGATACTAGTAGACAGAAATGCATCTTTGCCAGTTCTTTCACAAATCCTTCTTGCTTCGTCTGCCTTGGGTTATTTTGCTTCGAAGACAGCAGAATTTCACAGCTTCGTCCTTTCTTTTTTTTTGGATCGCCAATTTTGAAGTTTCTGGCTGCTCTAATTGTTGCTACTTCTTATTACTTTCGTCTTATGTTTACTCTCAGTCCATACCCTGTACCCATTAGACTGTCCATTCCATTCTATAAATTATGCAATAGTTCTTCTCTTTTACTGGAAAAGCAATGTCACTATTTAAATGTGATGTGCATACCGTAAGACCTTCAGTACACATATCATCAGATTATTTGACTTGTCGCTCTAACAAAGTAGGCAAGTGTCAGCAATATGTCTCGTGCTCTTATCGTGGCGTGTTTATCTTCTGCCGTTAGGTCAGACGATAGAAATGCCACTTGCACGCTTAGAATAGCAGATTGACGGTGACCAATTAACTTGGTTCTGTATGCTATTTACAATTGAGTATCTGAAGTTCCTTTGGTATTGGTACCTATATTTGAGGAAGAAATTTCTGAGGATGTACGTCTGGAGTACAGCATTCTATGGTAGTGAAACATGGACTGTTGGAAAACCGGAACAGAAAAGAATCGAAGCATTTGAGATGTGGTGCTATAGACGAATGTTGAAAATTAGGTGGACTGATAAGGTAAGGAATGAGGAGGTTCTACGCAGAATCGGAGAGGAAAGGAATATGTGGAAAACACTGATAAAGAGAAGGGACAGGATGATAGGACATCTGCTAAGACATGAGGGAATGACTTCCATGGTACTAGAGGGAGCTGTAGAGGGCAAAAACTGTAGAGGAAGACAGAGATTGGAATACGTCAAGCAAATAATTGAGGACGTAGGTTGCAAGTGCTACTCTGAGATGTAGAGGTTAGCACAGGTAAGGAATTCGTGGTGGGCCGCATCAAACCAGATGACCCCAAAAAAAAAAAAATCTTCTTCTCACATATATCTCTGATACTTGACAAAAGTGTCTATACATTTATCTTCATGCCTATGTACAAGAATATGGTAATCTGATTGGGCGCAGACTCCAACGTGACTATAGATTGGTACATACAAATATAGACTAATGCAGACTGACTAATCAGAGGTCTGTACACTTGTTATAATACCTCGAGCGTTCATGTATCACTGCACGAGTGTGATCCACGAGGAGAAAAGGTTCTACGTTAGCAGCAATCTCATTGGCTGCGTTACATATTAATACGCGGATCGGCGGAAGCAGAATTTGGTCCGTCTCTATGGCAGCGCCATCTCGCAGTGCAGAGACGGACGAGCGCTGCGCCTTCGCTGTTGTGCTTAGCGTGGCGCGCTCTAGTGGGGAAGCTGTGTACGCGCTGACTACGCGGAACTATGTACACAGCAGTAATCTTATTACTGATTTCCTCCCACATTGAATTTTAATATCAGCCTTCAGTCTATTGAAGGTATTAATACCCATTTCATTCCTGATTGCGACCTCTAATAAGTGTCTATTGTTAGTATCCCCCTTTTGAAACAACACAGGTGGCGCCAGCACCACTCACTACTCTGGTTGCTAAGTGACGTGTCCACAGTGGCCGCGGGCTCGGCATGGTACTCACCGCTGTAGGCATCCTGTCCGCCGTAGATGCGTCCAGCAGCAGGACCCAGAGCCCTCGCTGGCCCAGTATGCACCACCCGCCGCAGCGGCAGCCTCACACCTGAAACAAAAACTCCAGTCATAAACGACGCACTCCATACATACCATCACAACTGATTAGAAGAAATACGCAAGGGACGGACTCACTTAAATCTAGAGGTCCACCGCAGGACCCTAGAACAAGTGGATGCCGGGAATGGCATCCGTAAGTACTGCCACTTCTGATACAGAGTGATCAGGGAAAGCTATAACCCACACGGCGCCGATAATCTGATTCGAGCCACCATACTTGAACAATTACCTGTGTATAACTGTCAGAATCGAAATGATCACATTGGTTCAGTACAGAAATGGAAATATCAGGTTACAATTTATTGGTTGGAACCTAGGAAGCAGAATGACTACCGAAGAGATATTTCGAACAGTTCTGTTTCCTATCCTGGACTACTGCTGAAGTGTGCATTATGCGTGTAGTGGAGAGCTGGTAAAGTGGCCATGGAGGGAATAGAGGCCATTGGGGGCACATAAGGTGCTTGCACGACGCTTCAATGTATCCTCCCTGGTGGGCTCCGTTACACAACGAAATCTAGCCTATTGTGCCGATTCTCAGATATTTAGTAATTTTTGTGGATTTTACTTATGCTGATGTAAGATAAGACGTCGGCAGGAGTCGATTCTGCCCCCAATTTTTAAGAAGGATGACAAAATGGAATGTAATAATTATAGAGAGATACCGCTATTACCAGTATGTTTAAAAATTTTCTCGAATATTCTGCTAAGCAGGCTTACACCATAAGCAGATGAAATTGTGGGTGATTACCAAGCTGGCTTTCGGAGAAACAGATCAACTATAGACCAAATATTCACCCTGCATCAAATTTTGGAAAAGAAATGGGAATACAATTAACCAGTTCATAATCTTTTCATAGATTTTACAAAAGCATTTGATTCAATATTGCAAATCAAAATTGCAGACAATTATTTTGGAACTTGAAATCCCAAAGAAGTATGTTATACTTATAGAAGCGAGTTTGAAAAACACAGAAGATAGAGTACGTGTAGGGAAATTGCAGTCAGAAGAATTTGTAACGAAGAACGGACTTCAGCTGGGAGATGCCCAGTCTCTGCTTCTTTTTAATTTAGTCCTAGAATATATTGTACGAATGGCAGCAGATAATTCAGAGGGTGTGGAGTTGAATGGAAATATTAAGATATTTGGGTATTGCAGATGATCTAAACATCATTAGCGATAGGAAAGAATCTGTAACAGCAAATGTGAATGCGTTAATCAAGACTAGTGAAGATGTAGGTCTAAGGATAAGTGAAGACAAAACTAAATACCTGGTTACAACTATAATGCCAACAGCAGTAGATCAGGAAATGGTAAGAGTTGGAGACATGCAGTTTGAAAAAGTGAACACATTTACGTATATCTAGGTGTGGACATCACTTCGAGAAATGAGATTGAATCCGAACTGAAGAAGACATTATGGGCGGGAAATGCGTGCTACTCCTCACTGAATAGATTAATTTCATCACGGATATTGTCTAGGAATTTATAGATTAGAATATGCAAAACTATAATTCTACCAGTTATGCTGTTTGGGTGTGAGACTAGGTCTCTCATTGTGCAAAATGAAAAGCCGTTTCGAGTACTTGAAAACGAAATTTTGAGGAATATTTTCGGAGCAAAAAGGGATGACATTACCAGAGAGTGGCGAAAACTGAATCACGAAGAGGTTCACGAACTCTTTTTAAGCCCTGACATAATCAGTATTAATAAATCACGTAGGCTGCGATGGGCAGGTCATGTAGTTCGAATGGATGAGGGCAGGGCAGCGCGGAGAGTACTGGTAGGGCACTTAGAGGGAAAACGTCCTATGGGGAGACTGAGGCGTAGATGGGAGACCAATGTGAAGGCTGATTTGAGGAGCCTAGGTATTGAAGGTGAATGGAAGGAAATAGCCCAAGACAGGGACAGATGGCGAAAATACGTTGCTGCGGTGATGGACTCTCGAATCCGGTACGACCAGTGAGTGAGTGTAAGGGTGAAGATAAGAGGTCAGTTGTGTATTCTTGTGGAGAAGGAATGTGACCTGTGTCTTTTTAATGAAACTGCATTCAAAGTGTCATAACCTGGCTGCGTAACTGTTATTTAGGTATTGCCATTTCGGTTACGCTGATAGAGACTCATACTGAATTTGTGTAATGGCGTCAATGTTGGCATAGTGGTCACCTCAGTGGTGGCTTTTTGTAGGGGAAAATGTAAAAGCAGCCGGTGAAAGGAGGACTCCGTGGCGATTCTCACAGTAAATCATAATAGTAACATCGAGGCAGCAGATGAAGAGACAGAAAAAAGGAAGTACAAAGATGGAAAGAGGGAAGGAAGGCAAAGAGAAGACTGGCAGTAAAAACGAATCATTTGTTACAACTAAATATATTTCGTTCTTTCTTAAAACAGCTTTATCTCTTACTTCTTAGTTTAAAACTAGGTGACCACTTTACCTACTCATGTCACGCAAAGCAGTCATTAAATCACTTAGTAGAAGTTGAATTGTGTCAAGTACTTAATTTGATTCTGAGGTAATTACACTAAATGAGATTATACCTGAATAATTGCGGATTATATCACTGATTTCTGTGCACTTCAAAATATTGTTACTCAGCTTAAAAAATATGAATACGTTGGATTGGCCACTTTGCCACGCTCTCCCCTATAGACTGCATAAAAAATAATTATACATAAAAGTTGGTATACTCTGACGAGATAAGCAGCAACACTCCTTTAAATGAGAGAAATAGTTGGAATATCGTTGCAAGTTGCATTAGCAAGTCTCCTATACTTATTTATGGTGACTAGTTACAGACTTGTAGCCATTCTCAATACCTCCATTTTCGGAGTGATCGAATATAGTTATTTGTGTGGCCATGATACAATCATATCAAATAATCCAAATAGTAATATATACACTGTAGCACACAGCAGACGAGTTACAGGGTGACAATTATTGAACTATATGAAAAAAACGTAAATTATTTGCGAACTACGGCTTGCACACACTTTATCAAACATGTTAACATCACTACAGATATTCGAATTTAGATTATGACATGTTCGACATGCCTGCCATCATTAGCGATGATGTGGCGCACACGAATAACGAAATTCTGCATGACACGCTGAAATGACGCATCATCGATGCTGTTGATGACCTCCTGAAGAGCTGTTTTCAACTCTGCAATGGTTTCGGGGCTATTACCGGACACCTTGTCTTTAATATAGCACCTTCCCCCCAGAAAAAAGAGGAGTCGCACGTATTCAAATCAGGAGAATATGACGGCCAATTCGAGGCCCATGCCAGTAACATCTGAGTACCACAGAGCCAAAATGCGGTCCCCAAACTGCTCCTAAAGAACATTACTCTTCCTCTTCGATGGGGTCGACCTTCATCTTGCATGAGCCATATCTTGTCGAAATCAGGGTCACTTTGGATAATGGAGATGAAATCGTCTTCCGAAACCTTCACGTACTGACCGGTAGTCACAGCGCCGTCAAAGAATATCGCTCTGATTATTCCGTGACTGAAAATTGCACACTCGTTGAGGGTGAAGAGACATCTCGATGGCACATGCGGATTCTCAGTCCCCCAAATGCAACAATTTTGCTTATTGACTAATCCATCCAAATGAAAGTGGGATTAGTCGCAAAACCAAACCATACTAACTCCCTTCATGCCCCGCGACCAACCGTGTAGTTTGAACGTCCTAACGCAAACCGTTAGAGCTTATGACGATTTTATTTCATATAGTTCAATAATTTTCATCTTGTACATTGATCAGTGCAAAGACAGCTTTCTTATGTGACAAAAATTCACGCGAGGAGTCCATAAGAACTTTTTAGGCTAGGTACGTTCAGAGACTAACTTCAAACTTTCAAGTGATGAGATTGATTAACAGATGTTGCTAAAAACTTCTTCCGTTTACATTACTGGACAAATGCGGTACCTGCGTTTTATTCCAATCTTCAACACGCTCGAAAAATCCAGTTGTTTCATAAATAACGGCAGCAGCTTCAGCCAACCTGGCCTCCAGTTCTTTTGAATTGTCTGTTGTGTCTCGTGTATCAAACGATTCATCTCCCAGCCAAAAGGAAATTCATAAAGTGAGGTCCGAACTGTGTGCAGCCCACTGTGATGGCCCACCCATTTCCAATCCATTAATTGAGGGAAACATAGGACAAATGTTTCCTTACATTAAGGTCAAATACAATGTTGTGAAACCTATTGAGCTCGGATAATAATCGTTGCTTGGCTGCTAGCGGGACATTCTCCACATTCGGTAGTGCTTCACAAAGGAAGAGGCGATAGTTTGCTCAGTCGTGCGAGTTAGGCTGAAGGTACGACCCAATCAGAGTATTTTTAAACTCACAGACATGTCTGTTGTTGCTGCTGAATATTTGTTCCCTGGCGTAGGCAGCCTCGTCCGTGATGTTTGTATTTTGGTGCAGATACCAATGGCAAAATACCACTCGGTATGGAAAGTCGTCAGCCGGCCGGAGTGGCCGAGCGGTTCTAGGCGCTACAGTCTGGAACCACGCGACCGCTGCGGTAGCAGGTTCGAATCCTGCCTCGGGCATGGGTGTTTGTGATGTCCTTAGGTTAATTAGATTTATGTAGTTATTTCTAGGGGACTGATGACCACAGCAGTTAAGTCTCATAGTACGCACAGTCATTTAAACCAATGAAACCATAGAAAGCCGTCAAATGACACGTTTGTACATTCTGATACTTGGATAGGTGGGCGCCCATCTCGTGAAGGACGCTCCACACATTGGCTTATTTCCTTCCCTATTAATCATGTGCTGGTGCTGAGTTTGTGCTCAGTTCGCTGTAACGCAGCTCCCTTAACTCAACAGTTGGCATTCTTCGAGTTACCGAGCTCTTTGATCTAAGGAAGCCTGTTTCACGTACACGGGCACCAAGCCTTTGAAATGGGATATAGTTTGGTGAACTCCTCCCTGAAACTATTCTGTATATAAGCACCGTGATACTTGGCTGTTGCATCCCATCTCCCCATAAATGAGACATCTACCACCTGTCATTTTCACACAACATAAAAGAAACAATAATAACGTAATTATTCATCGAGGGACTTCGAATCTGCTAGCAGTAGTGACAACATACCCTTCCTAGCAGTACGTTGATGTAACTGCGTTGTGAATGAGATTCCAGTATCAAAGTGTTTCATAAGAAGAAGTCAACCAAACTTTGATGTCACTTCAAGGTGAAACAGCAAACTTGTGACATTTGTGTCTCATAACAAAAGTGTTTCTTTTTATCTCCTCTAATACCTGTACACATCTAGGCACATAGGTTTTTTTTTTTAATTTTTTTTAACACCTAAAGCTAAACGATGACCCTGTCTAAGGTAAAGACAACGATAATGTTCACAGCCTACCTTATTTCACGAAAGAGTGGAACACAAATTTTCAGTAGCCAGGAACTGGAGAAAAGACGCCTAATATCTCACGAAAACCAGCTTAGAAAGTTTGTTTATTCTCTGTTCAGAACGATTTGCTTCCGCAGTTAAATGTCTCTCAGACAGAGACGTACCATTATTTTCCCATATTTTTCACAGACTCTAACTTTGGATGGAATGAAAAGATGCCTAAATACATGTTGCAGTGAAAAGTAGCCTCTCCTGTTCCAGAAGGACAAGCCAGAACCAAGGCAGTTCGGCACACTTCTCGTCACAGGACGGGAGGAGCCATAAATGAAAGCAAATAAGAATGGTGTGAACCACCTACACTGCTGGCCATTAAAATTGCTACACCAAGAAGAAATGCAGATGATAACCGGGTTTTCATTGGACAAATATATTATAATAGAACTTATATGTCATTACATTTTCACGCAATTTGGTTGCATAGATCCTGAGAAATCAGTACACAGAACAACCACCTCTGGCCGTAATAACGGCCTTGATACGCCTGAGTCAAACAGAGCTTGGATAGCGTGTACAGGTACAGCTGCCCATGCACCTACAACACGATACCACAGTGCATCAAGGGTAGTGACTGGCGTATTGTGACGAGCCAGTTGCTCTGCCACCATTAACCAGACGTTTTCAATTGGTGAGAGTTCTGGAGAATGTGCTGGCCAGGGCAACAGTCGAACATTTTCTGTATCCAGAAAGGCCCGTACAGGACCTGCAACATGCGGTTGTGCGTTATCCTGCTGAAATGTAGGGTATCGCAGGGATCGAATGAAGGGTAGAGCCACGGGTCGTAACACATCTGAAATGTAACGTCCATTGTTCAAAGAGCCGACAATGCGAACAAGAGATGACCGAGACGTGTAACCAATGACACCCCATACCATAACGCCGGGCGATACGCCAGTATGGTGATGACGAATACACACTTCCAATGTGCTTTCACCGCGATGTCGCCAAACACGGATGCGACCATCATGATGCTGTAAACAGAAACTGGATTCATCCGAAAAAATGACGCTTTGCCAGTCGTGCAGCCAGGTTCGTCGTCGAGCACACCATCGCAGGCGCTCCTGTCTGTGATGCAGCGTCAAGGGTAACCGCAGCCATGGTCTCCGAGCTGATAGTCCATGCTGCTGCAAAAGTCGTCGAATTGTTCGTGCAGACGGTTGTTGTCTTGCAAACGTCCCCATCTGTTGTTTCAGGGATCCGAGACGTGGCTGAACGATCCTTTACAGCCACGCGGATAAGATCCCTGTCATCTCGACTGTTAGTGATACGAGACCGTTGGGATCCAGCACGGCGTTCCGTATTACCCTTCTGAACCCACCGATTCCATATTCTGCTTACAGTCATTGGATCTCGACCAAAGCGAATAACAATGTTGCGATACGATAAACCGCAATCGCGATAGGCTACAATCCGACCTTTATCAAAGTCGGAAACGTGATGATACGCATTTCTCTTCCTTACACGAGGCATTACAACAACGTTTCACTAGCCATCGCCGTCATTTGCTGTTTGTGTATGAGAAATCGTTTGGAAACTTTCCTCACGTCAGCACGTTGTAGGAGTCGCCACCGGCGCCAACCTTGTGTGAATGCTCTGAAAAGCTAGTCATTTGCATATCACAGCATCTTCTTCGTGTCGGTCTAATTTCGCGTCTGTAGCACGTCATCTTGGTGGTGTAGCAATTTTAATGGCCAAGAGTGTAGTTTCGCACACCTGATCCTACAACTTTCTTTGTGGAGTTTAGACGTAGATATTACTGTGAGAAATCACTGTTCTTGTAAGGCATTATCCAGTACTGCGATTAAAAGAATGATAAACAGCAAAGATATCTACTGGTATTCGACAATAGCGCTAAACCTCTCGACACAATGACGACGATAAGATATCAAGAGCAGGCCTCGAGATAGCGGAGGATGTTGCAACATCTTGAAGGACACACACTACTATCACGTCTGGCAGTCAAACCAATTCACAAAGAGCCACCTGTCTAGAAAATACGTACAGACTAACGTGGAATCATTACCACTACGTGCAAGAGGGAACTGTTGATCTACAGTATGTCTCTCACATAAAAAAGTAAGAGCTAATAATAGTCCTCAGAGTGGCGCACAATTCTACAATCTTCACAGGAGCTAACTGAACAGAAATTAAATATACTGTTGTGTACGGCACAGTGAAAAATATCCTCTAATATGCATTGTATTCATTTTTCATCATAAATTTTGAGAATGTGGAAATCAAGAACGGAAAAATGTCAAGTAAAATTAAAATCACACACATTAAAACTGAATCAGCAGCAGAACAATAGACTTCTACATTATAATAGACACATTTAGTTATTTCTTTATTTAATCGTGTCCGAAGCATCGTAAATAAAATCAGAATGATTAACACATACATATCAAGTATATAACAAATACAAAAAGAGTGTAAGAGTATACAGATATATAAGCAGGGTCAAGTAGTTTTTTTATTTTATGAATTCTTGGACCAGCCAGCGCTTCCGGGGTGGCATTCATCAAATCCTTCACGGTGCAGGTGCTTGGGCACAGCACATATTGAGTGAGGTGGGTGGTGGTTTGAGTGTGTCCACAGTAACACAGCGCCGGTACATTTGAGAGGCCCCATTTGCGCATATTCTCTTTGGATCGTGGGACACGAAAGCGCAGCCTATTAAGAGATTTCTATGTCGTCCATCCTTCCATATGGCCGGGAGGGAGTTCTTCGTTTGGGACTAACCATTCCCCAAAGCGCGCGTTTTCTTCTCGCCACATTGCCAGCCTCACTTGCTGCGGTGTCCCGACGATGTTTTCTGCTGTGTGCAGGAACCTTTTTCTGGATTTTAGCCGACGGCGAGCTGGCTGGTGTTTGTCTTTTCATTCCTGGCCGCTACTTTCCCTCTAATATCTTGTCGGGCCACGTCTGCCAGGCAGTACAATTTATCAGTCGGGTTGGTCTCAGACAGCCTGTGATGATGCGGCAAGATTCATGAAGCGGTATGTCCACTTGCTTGGCGTCGCTAGAATTGTACCACACTGGACACGCGTACTTCACTGTTGAAGAGCTGTGGTTCTTACTATTCCAGGCTGTGCCCCCCATGTTGTGCCCTTTAGTTTGCGCACGATGTTGTTTCTCGCGGCTACTTTGTGTTTAGTGTTCATGCAGTGCTTTTTATTGGTAAGTGCTCTATCCAAGGTGACGCCTAAGTATTTTGGTGGAAGGCGCAGGTTTGGGTTTTCCCTGGGTAGGGTTTGAGATAGTTCACCTTAAAGTAGGTGGCAAGCTGTTCGAGGGCTTCTGACAGATTCTGTTCAACAGTTTCAAAGCTGTCTGCTTGAGCGGTAATGGCGCAATCATCTGCATATATGAAGCTTTCGGTGCCTTGGGGGAGGGGCTGGTCATCAGTATATATATTAAAAAGTGTTGGGGCCAGTACGCTTCCTTGCGGTAGGCCATTTTTCTGTATCGTCCACCGGCTTCTCTGTCCCTGAAAATCCAAGAAGAATCTTCGATTTTGGAGTTGGTTTCCAATCAGTAAGGTTAGTCTGTAGTCCCTACTCGTTGCGTATATTTTTCCCAGTTATTGTCATTTCTGAGTATCCTCTCGTATGACACACACAGTTTTAATGCGCTTGGCCGTAAAATAAGCTGTTGATTGTTGTTGTAGATATACGTCACTTACTGGAAGCGCTGAATTCGATATTATAAAGACACGTTGCCGGAGATACTTTGTAGACGATTGCCTCGGAACAGAGTGTGCCATTTTGCCGCGGACTTCATCGAAGAGGTTACCTTTCGTGTTCAGCGGATGTTGTGTACTCTCTGAGCACTATGGGACTTAATATCTGAGGTTATCAGTCCCATAGAACTTAGAACTACTTAAACCTAACTAACCTAGGGTCATCACGCACATTCATGTCCGAGGCAGGATTAGAACGTGCGACCATAGCAGCAGCGCGGTTGCGGACTGAAGCGCCTAGAATCGCTCGGCCACGACGGCCGGCAATAACTTCAGATTAATAGAAAATTAACAGTCTAAGAACAGCGGTTATTGAATAAAATTGAATAATAATAATCACTGATGCTCGTCTGCCATTTCAAAATTTCTCATAACCACCAATTTAATTTTTGCTTCTGTGGCCTTTGTAGAAATTTATCCTTAATTTCCGAGTGTTAGATTTCACTATAAATGCAGTAATGTGACGCCGGGTTCTTGTACATGTTGTATTCTTATAGAGCACATCTCTCTGTAGCCTTTGGTGTCTGAAAATATGGCAGAAGCTTTCAGAAGAAGTTCTGATGTGAAACGTTCTTTGCAACGTCTTCAGATATACCTGTTGTTTTCCTAAACTCGCACGTATTTTCTGCGATCTTACGGCGTGACTGGTATTCACTTAAATAAAATCAAACTTCTGGACAATTTTGACGGTTCTGAAATTTCATTGAATCACGGTAAGTTTCCGCCTGCTGCCATCCACGATGCTGGAAGCGAGTACTGAAGCAATGTAGTTAGTGAAATCTCTAATTTATGATTTTCCCACTTACAATTATTGCTTCACTTCGTAAGATATGGTCTAGCCTCGACGTCATTGTCTCAATTTTGAATATCTCCGACGCTTTTCGATGCTTGTGCTATATGATCTAGCGTCCCCTTCAACTCAAAATGTTCCTGCTTTTTTGCCAATACTTAAGGATGCTTGTTACGTCTCTATAGAAAGTCTCACACTTGTGAAGCTACACCAAATACACTTGGTTGAAGATGTCGCTATTAGAAATCTAGAACTTCAGGGGACTTACAAGTACCTTGATACTGAAGAAAATAATGAAACTCAAGGATACTGTAAGAAGGTGAAACAGATGCTAAGAATCCGATTCAAATTAGAGAAATAAACTACTGGCGAAAAGTAATACAATCTGAGACGACAGACCCTAGCGCACGAATCATTGTTTTATATTCCATTTTACATCTCAATGTTTAGATCTTTGAAATTTCTACTGAGTCTCCTTGTCATGAATGTTCCCGTACACGCGGCTCAGAAATCCATTAAGGGGCACGACCTTTTATCTGGCTGACGCATATTGGTTGCTATTGTTCGCTCTTCGTGTATTTGTTAATCGTACTGGAAGTGTTACGTCCTATGGGCACACATTGTGCGTCTTGAGATACTCGTTCTTCGCCAAAATAGGGTAGTCTGTTATTAAACGGGTCGTGGTCTCAAAATGTACTCGACAAAGTCGCCTTATGCCGTATTGAATGGTTTTCATTACTACTATTTGTAGTTCTAAGCCCGCAAGGTCTGAAATTGTGTAGCTACTATCAGAAGTTCTGAATCTGTTTTCATTCTTTCTGAAGCCGGAGATGCTTCAAATCTCTGCCAATTTTAATGCGACGTGATTTCTGACAATGCGTACAGTTCTGTCTCCATGATCGTTTTGACTTAGAGTCTGTTTTGTTGTTACGTTATTTACATGAGTCAGTAGTGTCATTTTCTGCGTTCTATGAGTACCTTCCTGCAACCATCTTATCCAGTGCAATAATCACTGTATTTTCATTTGTCATCTCAGATCACATTACTTCTAGCCAAAATTTTATTTCTCGTATTTGAATTCATCTTGTTATAGTTTCCTTGACTTTCATTATTTTCTTCAACACCAAGGTGCTTGTAAGTCCCCTAAAGTTCCAGATTTTTAATAGTGGCATCTTCAGGGAAGGGTATGTGCTCTGGCTTCACAAGTTTCCCTCTCACTGTGCTTGGTTAGCTTAAAGTCTTTACATTTCTTGCGAATAGCTTCAAATCATCCATATTAAGAATGATGTTCAGTTACTTTATGAATGTCTTGGTGCTCATAGCTGAAAGAGCTTCCACTTAGTTGTCTGGAAACTGTAATCACATAAATGCAAAGCAAGAATGGAGTCAAAGAATCACCTACAAATATTTCCCTTCTTCCTGACTAATCCGTAACTGTATAAGTTGTTGTACCATGTTTATGCATAGTCTGGTGCTCCATCGCTCCAAGCTATATACTTACGGACAGTACATAACTAGGGTAAATGACGCCCGCTGCAAACCTTGATTTTCTCCCCCCACCTACAACCCGTGTCGACGTCTTGTAATTTTTTGTTTGATTTAGATCGCTGGTTAACCTGTTTATTTAGATAAAGACGAGTTTACAACGAAGTAAGACACAAATTTCAGTAATTCCCTTTTGAACAAAACAGTTCATGACGTGTAACAACATACAGTCCAAAGGCGTTCTGCTTCCAACATTACAGTGGTTCCGTTTCTCATTGCTTCATTGCCGATCAATAAAAAGAGCAAGAAACCCTACAAGTAATCCAAATGTAGCCTTACTTAAGTTACATTGCTTAGCTTGCCGTAACGACAGTTGTTCCATCTATCTACCGGAAGTAAGGCACAAGATTCTCTTCGTCTTCTTCTTCTTCGACATCGTCTTCTCGCTCTTTCTGTTCCGCCCTTTCCTTTTGCCCTTGTCATTTTGTTTACCTGTTATGACAACCGTGCCCTCACTCAAAACGCGCCCACGCTACACGGTAGGGATGTGAAAAACCGACCGGTTAAAACCCAGACCGATATTTTAGAACTGAATAACCGGCATTTTTCGACGTTTGTTGGGTTTAGCGTATAAGTTCTTTTTAATCATTTTTTAACAACCTGGTAAATAAACCGAAGTATCAATAAGCCACTAGCAGTAACGGTATAAAATTTCTGGTTTTTAAATGAACCTTTTTTTAAAAACGAGTAATTTGTGTTCGTTGGATTTCGATTCCTTTGAGACAAGAAATGAGAAAAGCTATCAGCGCCGTTTTAGTAACGATACAGACAGAAACGATCAAAAAACACGTGGATTAAGGATTGGTCAGCGTTGCTGACATGATAATTATGTATCTGTTACTATACGGCGTGGCCTATTCGATAGTATGCGATTATAAGCAGCGAATGAGACTTGCTTATCTCGTCTACATGGTATCTTCTTTCTGTTCGCGTTGGAGTTAGTTGTATTACAAAATGGCACCAAACTTAGTCTTGATATATTAATACAATGTGACTTAACAATGAAGTACAATATTGTATTTGCTTTAAACGATAAGGACCGTATGAGCCACATCAAAACTGCCACTTCATATAAGGAGAAAATTTAAAAATTAACAATTCCTTCATAGTTTACAATAAAAAATAAAAGTAGCTAATTTGTGGTCTGTGTACACATAACATGCGTTCATCTGCCTGTAACTCTTTCAGAAGATTTTAATCAGTAGGAGAATAATGGTGGTTTTGTTAGTATGGAACCAATTATTACTTTTCGAGAAAAGTTGCGATGCTTGGCAGAATAAGTTTTCCTTTATTTGCATATTTAATTTAACATTTTGATTCTATGTATCTTGAAACTGAGGGAGTCAATATTTTTGAATCTTTATTCATTTCTACTTTTATTACAGGGAATAGTAGGAATAAGACAAAAGAAACCGGTTATTTCAGAAACCGGTTTTTTGGCAGTTTTAAGATGCAGGTTATAATGGCTTTGGAAAAAAAGAAGATATAACAGAAAAGCAGTTGTTTCCCTAGTACGCGGCCTGGTTGTTTTATCTTTGTTACGCCACTGGTTACGGAATAATATCATTATTGGGTACAATTTATAGAGTTGAGGAGATTACAATAGACATACGGAATTACCAGACGCCTGACTATTTTATCCGTGCGACACTAAAGGCTTCGCCCGTTATGTTGATATGCTTTATTGCTGTATTATTGAGAGTAGATATATTGTTATTACTATTATTATTATTACTTACTGGCAATCCCAAAGATCATAATCTAATTATATGAATTATAGAGTGGATTTTGAATTAAGATAAGTTATTATAAAACTCTGAAATCGTGTGAAATTGCTACATGGGCAATTAAAGTTACACCGGACTGGCTTTCACACAGAATGGATAAAGTGACAGTACTGAGCTCTCTAGTGATTACCAAATGACAGATATACTACGATCGAATCATTGACTCTATATACAGTGGAAAAAGTAGACTCTTACCCAGCACGCAGCCGGCGAGGGCGAACAGGAGAACGGCTTGTCTCAACATGTCGGGGGCGGCTGTCAGGCGCCGCCCATCGCCGCCCTTATATACCGTACTGGCTACGGGACCTTCAGAGGCTGTGACCTTGGCAGGTCAAAGAGTAGTCCACTGCGCACAACAGCTGCCGACTACTTTATCTTTGACTAGGAATCCCAGCTTTGCACGATATCATGAACTGCTCTTCGCTGCTGAGATAATCTGAGAAATTCATCCATATGTTCGTACTAAAACTGATTACATTTAAGTACACTCAACAGCCTCAGAGCGAAGACTGAATCTCATTCTACTAACTTATCGGACTTTAAAATTTAAAGACAACCTTGAACGCTTGTTAACAAACATTTCATCAATGTGCTTGATATTAATTGTTAAAGTTTTCGTTCTTCATTATTCCTGGAGAGATTCAGTACTAACTCGTAGCACGTTATATTGCCTTTTAAAAAAAAGAACTAATTTAAAAAAGCAAGTATATGAATATTAGGTCCATTACCCATTTACACATGTAGTCCACAACGGTGAAATATCAATACGTTTTCAAGTGCCACTGATTCAAATAATGTTTACGAAGTCTTGCTGATTAGACTTTGAATTCAAAGTTTTCTTAGAATATCTTTGCTATCGACACCTCTTTAGTTTCTATTGTAAATAGACAGTACACAGAAAACGGACAACAAAAGTGAATTAAAACGAACAACAAAGTTGAAGATCTATTAGATAAAGGTCTTCTGGCTTCAGGGGAGGTAAATGCATCTGAGAAGTAGTTCTGACATTTCGCAAGACGGAGGACACTAAGACCTTAATAACAATGTAAATACAAGGCTTAAGAGATTCTCGGGCTAGAAAAAGCCTTCTAAAACATACCATGATTCAAGATGGTGGAAATTCTGAGATATAAACGGGTAATATACAATATGTATCTAGAACCAAGACGGAACCATAAGAGTAGTAGACCAATTAAGAAGTGCTCGAGTTCAGGCAAGTTTGCAATCTTCCTCCCCTAATATTAAAGCTGTACATCGTAGAAACAGAGACGAAAAAGGAAGGTTCATAGCTTGATTACAATTCAAGGTAGAAGGATGTTAGTGTTGATATTCATTGATGACGTAACGTTCCTCCTGAGGTCGGCATTAG
Source organism: Schistocerca gregaria (assembly GCF_023897955.1). NCBI lineage: Eukaryota > Metazoa > Arthropoda > Insecta > Orthoptera > Acrididae > Schistocerca > Schistocerca gregaria. Next base: position 100,635,407 of record NC_064921.1, on the reverse strand, counting down.
GGAACCTATTGAGTGGGATGAGCAGAGAATAAAACAAATAAAGACGAAAGTATCAGCATGTAGTAGAAATTACATTATCGATAAGGTTGCCATCAAAATTACGGATAATGCAGTGGGGGAAGTGAGGTAATTCTGCTACTTTGGGCCGGCCGCGGTGGCCGAGCGGTTCTCGGCGCTTCAGTTCAGAAGCGCGCGACTGCTACGGTCGCAGGTTCGAATCCTGCCTCGGGCATAGATGTGTGTGATGTCCTTAGGTTAGTTAGGTTTAAGTAGTTCTAAGTTCTAGGGGACTGATGACCTAAGATATTAAGTCCCATAGGGCTCAGAGCAATTTGAACCATTTGCTACTTTGGGACGAAAAAACTAACACGTGACCGGGGATGAGGATATGAGAAGCAGATTGCCATAGCGACTGAGAGCACTTCTTTATGTGGTATATAAGGAAAGTGGTATGTTGCTGTTATAAAGAGACAATTAACAATGTAACAAGAACATATATTTTGCCGTCAACACAATGTTCATAATACACAACCTGTCAAGTACAGAACACATTTGACTAAACTTCAGTCAGCATTTTCAGTCATATGAAAATCTTAAAAATTACAGTTTTCAAAAACAATTCAAAAGTTTCCTTGGTACACTTTTATTTCTTTTTTGTTTTGGATTGAACAGGAGTATACTCTCCTTTGAAGAAGAAATCCAAAGCTTACAGATAATGTGTCTCAAGCACATAAGGACAGTAATGACAGGAAACTGACTTTACATGGGAGCTTAATTGCTCAAGCGACATGGAGGAGGAGCCACGGCTTGATATTATTACGAAAAATTTAAGAGCGGCCTGTCGCCACGATATACAGCTTCTGTCACTCACAACAATGTGATATTACTACAAATGTTTTCCCAAAACATCCATATAATTACACTCTATATAAGCGTCATTATACGCATTAAAGTACATTGCCTCAATTACCATCGTTAAGACAGACAATGTCAGTCCATAGTACAACCAGGGAAGTAACGAACTAACGTTGCGTCACACCAATATAATTTAGTCTATGGTACTGACTGATAAATAACAGCTCAGTTTTTAATAATTTTTAAATTTTTTTTAGCTTGAACAGGAATGCTGAATTATACCAGTGTAATACCATCTGAAAATGCAGTGCGATTGTCAATTCCGACTGGTCACAAAATCTGGAATTTCATCAGCACGAGTTCAGAGGCCGAATTACGTTTAATCCCATCACATCCATGCCCACAGTCGTGGAACATGTAATGGGCTCCCTCCAACAATGTCTTCCAGTTCCATTGGTCGGACACTAACAACATCCAGACTAAGAACTTACTGTCCCATGCTTAGGCTGCCATTGACACCACAGACGGCTGCGTCTGGAGTGGAACCGTGACGAGGAAGCATCGACCGCTGATGAGCGTCGTCGCTTGGAGATAGCGATGAATCGGTCTTCTGCACTACCTCGTTCCACAATAATCTGGCGACTATGTTTTGGAGAGGCACTGCAGTGTTACTCGTAGTGTCTTGTTGTGGGGAGCCGTCCGATGTGGCTTTAGGTAACAGCCAGTGGTGACGGAGGGACCTCCCAGGGCACAAGGGTAGGTCATTGACTTTCTGTGTCCTGGTGTGTCACCTCTCATGCAACAGTTCATGATGCCACTTTTCAATAGGACAAAGCACGTGTCTCTATGAACTATGTGTGATTTACTCGTTTGGCCAACGAGAGCCTTAGTTCTCTCCCCAAAATACCATACGACGTACCACCCCGGCCGTCAACTATGTGTCAGTGTCCAAGATGACAACGCCCACGTGGACCATCTTGCATTACGAGAAGAAACAAAGGCGTTATGATACCCTTCCGATCCCACTCAGTGCGTGCATCACGGTCACAGACCGCGGGGGGGGGGGGGGGGGGGGGGAGGTGCAACGTCATTGGATTGGGATATAGCCTCATTGTGGCAAGTTCTTTGTACATGTGCCTAGAGTTTTTATTCTGTCTCATCAACATCCAATCTGTGAAGTTTCACTTATTTTCTTCCTCCCCTTCTTCGTGCTTCACTAAGGGGAATCAGAGCTCGCACAGAAAGACGTAAGTGTTGGTTTTTTCCTCGCGCTGTTCGAGACTGGAATAATAATGAATTTTTGTGTAGGTGGTTCGGTGAACCCTTTGCCAGGTACTTAAGTGACATTTGAAGGGTATTCATGTAGGTCTTGATGTAGATGAACATCAGGAGATGCATATTTGTTGAGTGTAAGTTTCTGTACCGTATGTGTGTGTGTCTGTGTGCTTTTGTGTGAAGTGTAGTGTAGTGCAGCTTAGCACCATGTTGTTGTAGGATGGTTCTAGAAGAGAGATTACTCAATAGAGGACGTTTCCACGGAACTGTCAAAATGAAGTACAGTTGGTTCTTCTGTGTGGGTTGAAATGGAAGCTGACATTGTGAAACCATTTCTGTATCCCACATATTGGGAGGAATGGATGACACAAAAATTGCAAAGCACGTGGTTCCTTTATTAGAACTAGTTAGTCGACGAATATCCATTTCTGTATACATAAGTGTTCAATTTCATTATCTCCATAGCTTCCGTTGAAACAAATTGTATTCGTGGAGTTTCTATACCTACGTTAATTCGCTATCTTCCCTTAGATTTAATATTGTTCTCTTTATTTGCAGAGTATTCTGTGGTCAGTACATGAACGGAAAATGTGTAAATTTGAATATTTTTGTTCACTATTCGCAACCTTAAATTTCAAATGAGTTGTAATTATTGCGTTAATCACCAAGTTTTGAGTGGTTCAAATGACATCAGAACCAAATATATTGAATTACATTGACAAATTGTCCAGTAGAGCTGCGCATGTGCAGTCTGCTGAATTTGATAAAGGGCCACGGAGGGCTATATCACGGCCTATGTCACAGCCCTCGCGTGTTCGCACAGCTGCCACAAATCCATATTTGGCAACAGAACAAAAGAAGTGTTTCTAGCAGGGCGATGACGTTTCTCGTGGTACAAGAGAGGAAACTAGGGAAACGCGATAAAAAGAGAGGTGACGAAAAACAGCTTTGACATAACAGTGTAAGTGACGTTTACAGAGTGCTCCTTGAAGAGAGCCACCACGAATATGTTATAACATAGATCTTTTAAAATACGTCTGGTGCCTGCAATAAGCAGATTAAACGTGAAAAATCATACGTTATTTCACAATAATAATCTCGTGGCAGGTGGATATCGACAAACACGAAATGAGAAAAAGTTGTTAAAAGGACGTAATCGTCCTCAGACATGTTTTTCACCCAAGATGAGAATTAAGCACTTATGTCTTATCGATGATGTGCTAATTACCGCCTTCAAGATGTTATCTCATCGGTTGCAATTTGTGACACCTGTCATATCTCCTAAAGCTAAAGATGTTTATTTAACGCGTTTGATACGTTCCAGCTATTTCAGTAAAAGCAGCGCTGCGCCCCTTTTGAAGGTCCCGTGTCGTCGATAATATTGTATGGTGACTCCTGACATAGAGACCTCTTTGAATTTTTTTAACGCGAATTTATATTCGTTGACTTCACAAAACCCGGAGTACAGTGAATCAGTTGAAGCCAAAGATTTCATTCCTGATTTCTCCCTTTACCGTCTGTATATTCTCAGCCGGGTACATAATTTTCTATTACTCACCAGCCAAGAACTATCTTAACTTTGCAAAATTATTTGACGTGTGTTTTTTCTGTCCTTGCTGCTGATGGAATCAGAAGTATTAGTACTTCCAAACATGTCTCTTGAGGCGACTAGAACATTCTTTCATTCAGTTTTATGCTTCAATACATTTTAATTACATACGTTTTGGTTCGTCGAAGATATTATCAACTAAGCAGTTATAACAGCGAGAAGTTGAGCAAAGAAGTTGTAAAACTCGCTTTCTTCCTGATGATGGTGGTTATACGACTACATTGTGGAACATAATCCGCGAGACAACAATAGAGTTGCTAGGATATGCTGATGCACGACGAATCACAACATATGTGTAGAGACCTTCAACATACACTATGTGATCAAAAGTATTCGAACACTTGGCTGAAAATGACTTACAAGTCCGTGGCGCCCCGCAATGGTAATGCTGGAATTCAGTATGGTGCTGGCATACCCTTAGCCTTGATAGCAGCTTCCAGTCTCGCAGGCATACGTTCAGTCAGCTGCTGGAAAGTTTCCTGGGGAATGGCAGCCCATTCTCCACGGAGTGCTGCACTGAGAAGAGATATCGATGTCGGTTGGTGATGTCTGATACGAAGTTGGCGTTCCAAAATATCCCAAAGATGTAGAAAGATGCAGTAGTCATCAACGAATTGCTCTTTAACAGTGGGAAGCAAGAAGGTGCTTAAAAATCCATGTAGGCCTGTGCTGTGGTAGTGCCACACAAAACAACAAGGGATGCTAGCCCCCTCCATGAAACACATGAAAGGAAAACGTGTAAATTTCAATATTTTTGTTCACTATTTGCAACCTTAAATTTCAAATGAGTTGTAATTATTGTGTTAATAATCATCAAGTTTTGAGTGATTCAAATGACATCAGAAGCAAATATATTGAATTTCGTAAACACCATCGCCTCCGAATTTTACTGTTGGCAGAACACACGCTGGCAGATGACGTTAACTAGACATTCGCAATGCCCACACCCTGCCATCGAATCGCCAAATTGGGTACCGTGATTGGTCACTCCATACAAAGTTTTTCCATTGCTCAATCCTCCAGCGTTTGCGCTCCTTAAACCAAGCGAGGCGTCGTTTGGCACTTACCGACGTGATGTGTAGCTTATGAGCAGCCACTCGACCAAGTAATCCAAGTTTTCTCACCTCCCGCCTGTTATAGTGGATCGTGATGCAGTTTGGAATTCCTGTGTGATGATCTGGATAGATGTCTGCTATTACACATTACGACCTTCTTCAACTGTCATCTGTCTCTGTCAGTAACAGACGAGGTAGGCCTGTCCACATTTGTACTGTACGTGTCCCTTCACGTTTCCACTTCACGGTCACATCGGAAACAGTGGACCAAGGGATGTTTAGGAGTGTGGAAAACTTGCGTACAGAGTGTGACACAAGTGACATCCAATCACCTGATCACGTTCGAAGTCCGTGAGTTCTGTGGAGCATCCCATTCTGCTCTCTCACAATGTCTAATGACTGCTGAGGGCGCTGACATGGAGTACCTGGCAGCAGGTGGGAGCACAATGCACCTAATATGAAAAACGTATGTTTTTGTGGGTGTTCAAAAAATGGTTCAAATAGCTCTGAGCACTATGGGCCTTAACGTTTGAGGTCACCAGTCCCCTAGAACTTAGAACTACTTAAATCTAACTCACCTATGGATATCACACACATCCATGCCCGAGTTAGGATTCAATCCTGGGACCGTAGCTGTCTCGCAGTTCCACTCCGGCCGGCTTTGTGGGTGTCCCGATACTTTTGAGCTCATAGTGTATCTTTAAAACTTTTTTGCAACTTCTCAGAGAACAAGTGTATGATCTATTACTGACGTAGCGCTAGCCAATTGGAACGTCTGCAACTATACAATGTCTTGAGAAGGTCACAGCGTCAAAGAGCCCTTCATTCGTTGGGACTGGAAATGTCCACTGCCTTCACGATCCCGGATATCAGGTGTACCCTGCATCGCGCATCCGCAGTCTTATCTCAGTCAAATGAACTGATATATTCAGCATGCAATGTCGTCGGAAAATGCAAGGTCTGATGACAGGCTAGCCATTTGTCACGCCGAACCTTTCCCTGCGACTGGCGACACAAACTCTGTCTCGACTAATGGTAAGTGGATAACTCTCATTCAGCTGGTCACAATTGTAATCCTAGCGTGTAGCAAGCAGAACAACATGTGAATACATGTGTCTTACTGTGTTTGAAGTGCTCTGTGCGGGTAGCTCCACAAAAAAAAAGAAGTGGATAGACATAACTTTAATGTCAGGTCATATGAGATACGGAGAACATGTGTGGCCATGTTATCAACGTAGAGACGATTTTGGCAGCTGCACTGTTGCATGGAACTCGTAAGTATCAAATGTAAAATGATTTATACGATGTGTCAGACATATGAAGAATTACAAGACAGAAACAGTGGTGTATATTATTTGAGCATAGCTTTGTTCGTTCTCAAGTTAAGATTTATGTTTATTTCTTGTAGGTAACATGGAAGCTAATGACGTGAACTCAAGCAGACCGAACTGCGATCTCGTCATTTTAGGAGTGTTTTCGCAAACGATTTCAATCACTGCGAGCCATACTCACGAAACAAACTAAAACTGGGTAATCGACAACGGCTACGGATGAACAAAGATCAAGAGCTGTTCTGAAATCGTTTAGTAGGCGTCCAGAGCGTCCTACTAGCCGCATCTACCAGGAACTCAGGTCAACCATAGATCAATACGAGTTCTTTGACCACACGTAAACGACTTCCTTAAAAAATGCAAATCTTAAAACATCTCACCCAGGATGATCTCGGTCCTGGTGGACTGGCTAAGCATCAATCTGCTAGAGTTTGCTGATGACTCTATACTGTGTGAGAAAGTTTTGTCCTTGAGTTACTGTAGGAGCATACAGAAAGACTTAGGCCGAATTTGTATTTGGTGTGGTGACCGGCAGCTTTCTCTAAAGCAAGAAGAATGCAGGGAGATCGATTTCATTTATTATAGCCTAAAGAGTAAGTTGCAAAATCAAAATCATTTAAACAATGCCAGCCTCAACAGCAGGATGTTGTTATTAGTATGTGATTTACAGACTCTAAATGCTGAAGAAAATAAACACTCTATATTCAATTTCCCTAACTTCTGAAAGTGGTACAAATTATGTATCTGGTTCTCTAATTCACATTCATCACTTAATTTTCTAAACGTCTGAATGTTGTACAAATTATGAATCATCATCATCATTTAAGACTGATTATGCCTTTCAGCGTTCAGTCTGGAGCATAGCCCCCTATAAAATTCCTCCATGATCCCCTATTCAGTGCTAACATTGGTGCCTCTTCTGATGTTAAACCTATTACTTCAAAATATTTCTTAACCGAATCCAGGTACCTTCTCCTTGGTCTGCCCCGACTCCTCCTACGCTCTACTGCTGAACCCATGAGTCTCTTGGGTAACCTCGCTTCTCCCACGCGTGTAACATGACCCCACCATCTGAGCCTGTTCATCCTTACTGCTACATCTATAGAGTTCATTCCCAGTTTTTCTTTGATTTCCTCATTGTGGACACCCTCCTGCCATTGTTCCCATCTACTAATACCTGCAGTCATCCTAGCTACTTTCGTATCCGTAACCTCAACCTTATTGATAATGTAACCTGAATCCACCCAGCTTTCGCTCCCATACAACAAAGTTGGTCGATAGATTGAACGGTGCACAGATAACTCAGTCTTGGTACTGACTTCTTTCTTGCAGAAGAGAGTAGATCGTAGCTGAGCGGTCACTGCATTAGCTTTGCTACACCTAGCTTCCATTTCTTTCACGATGTTGCCATCCTGTGAGAATATGCAGCCTAAGTACTTGAAACGGTCCACCTGTTCTAACTTTGTTCCTCCTATTTGGCACTCAATCCGTTTATATTTCTTTCCCACTGACATTACTTTCGTTTTGGAGATGCTAATCTTCATACCGTAGTCCTTACGTTTCTGATCTAGCTCTGAAATATTACTTTACAAACTTTCAACCGAATCTGCCATCACAACTAAGTCATCCGCATCTGCAAGACTACTTATTTTGTGTTCACATATCTTGATCTCACCCAGTCAGTCTATTATTTTAAACATATGATCCATAAATAATATGAACAACAATGGAGACAGGTTACAGCCTTGTCTTACTCCTGAAACTACTCTGAACCATGAACTCAATTTACCATCAACTATAACTGCTGCCTGACTATCTATGTAATGACCTTTAACTGCTTGCAAAAGCTTACCTCGTATTCCATAATCTTGTAGAACAGACAATAACTTCCTCCTAGGAATCCGGTCATATGCATTTTCTAGATCTATAAAGCATAGATACAATTCCCTGTTCCACTCGTACACTTCTCCATTATTTGCCGTAAGCTAATGATCTGGCCCTGACAACCTCTAAGAGGCCTAAACCCACACTGATTTTCATCCAATTTGTCCTCAACTAATATTCGCACGTTCCTTTCAACAATACCTGAAAAGATTTTACCCACAACGCTGATTAAAGAGATACCTCTGTAGTTGTTACAATCTTTTCTGTTTCCATGTTTAATGATTGATGTGATTACTGCTTTCGTCCAGGCTGATGGAACCTGTCCCGACTCCCACGCCTTTTCAAATATCCTGTGTAGCCATTTAAGACCTGACATTCCACTGTATTTGAAGAGTTCTGACTTAATTTCATCCACCCCAGCCACTTTATTGCACTGCAATCTATTAACCATTCTCTCCACTTCCTCAAATTTGATCCTATTTCCATCATCATTCCTACCCCATTGTACATCGAAATCTGAAACGTTACTGATCGTATTTTCACCTACATTCAAAACTCTTAAAAATATTCTCACCATCTGCCCAAGGTATCAACAGGATTCACCAGCAGTTTTCCTGACCTGTCGAAAATACTTCTCATTTCCTTCTTACTTCCCTTTCGAAGACTGCTAATTACACTCCAGAATGGTTTTCCAGCAGCTTGACGCAAAGTCTCCAACCTATTTTCAAAGTCTTCCCATGATTCTTCTTGGATGCTGCAATTATCTGTTTGGCTTTGTTTCTTTCTTCAACATAACTTTCTTTGTCTACCTGAGTTCTAGTATGTAGCCATTTTTGATACGCCTTCTTTTTCCTTTTACAGGCTGCTTTGACTGTGTCATTCCACCAAGCTGTTTGCTTCACCCTACATTTACACATTACTGTTTCAAGACATTCTTTAGCCACTTCTAGTACTGTATCCCTGTACCTTGTCCATTCCTTTTCCAATGACTGTAATTGACTACATTCAACTAACTGGTACCTTTCTGAGAGAACTTTTATATACTTGTGCCTGATTTCCTTGTCCTGAAGTTTCTCCACTCTTATCCTCCTACATATGGGGCTGACCTCTGCACTTTCGGCCTCACAGTACCAATTTCAATGCAGATTAAATAGTGATCAGCGTCATCAAAGAATCCCCTGAATACACGTGTGTCCCTCACAGCCTTCCTGAATTCCTGATCTGTTACGTCACTATTAACAGGCATCATAACGTAACTTTTACCCTACTTGCTCCACCCCAGAATAATTTGCATGAATCCACAATTTGCATATAATGCTGGGTATCATTTCTTCCATTTAGTCTTCCACGCACAACTTGCTACACCACTCCTCTGCTTTATGGATGAGCTTCTATGGTGGATTTTACACATACTCCCCAAAAATGAATTTTCTGTCAATTTTCGTAATTTTACAGCCTTTACGTCACTTCTGCTCATGTAATCATGATCTCACTTTTGGCCACGTATTCTGAAATTGCTTGTAGACGTAGTACCGTGTGTGTGTGTGTGTGTGTGTGTGTGTGTGTGTGTGTGTGTGTGTGTGTGTGTGTGTGTGTGTGTGTGTTTGTATGTGTGTGTGAGAAAGATAGAGAGAGAGAGAGAGAGAGAGAGAGAGAGATAGTATACGTATGAAGTGAATGAAAGTACGCCAAAATTCGAGAAATTTGAGGGAGAATGAGGGGGTGCCCTCATTACTGCTTAGTGCAGGAAAACTCTTCTACATGAGAACGAGCGTGTGACAACAAAAGGAATAAGAGAAAAAGTCGACATAGGATCATTGGGAATCACGAAAACTGTCATTTCTCGTGGACAGCGATAAGACGGATGGACTGGAATGTTTAATGTGGATGACCACGAAATGTAGAGTGATAAATCTACAGACGTCGGATCACAAGCCTAGGTATGACGCTAAAGTCATCGGTAACCACATTATAGAAATAAGAGTCTGGACAAGTGATGACTATAAACTTTACATACTCTTTAGCTAAAGAGAATTGCATTACCAGGTTGGGGACTGCAATATACAACCACGGAATGGATCCTTTGTTGACGCTTGCAAGACTGTTTAAGTTTTTTAAACTCTAACACACAGAGCTTACATTATGCTTCTCTGTACTCTTTATCAATCACAACCATGCGGTGTCAGCTAACAAACATCATACGGGACATTGCTCCATGGTTTTCAACAACATTCTGCTGTATGTCTGCTGAGGTAATAGAAATACATGCAGGTTGACTACTGTCTTGGTTGCTTTCCTAGAAAAACGAGCCATCTGCCACCTACGTTAAAGGATGATAAAATGTACATGAAGAAATAGAGTGAGATGGGTTTTAACGAGGTATAATTAATCGTAGACACGACGTGTTCTTGAGAGAGGAAGATGTTGCGACAGGTAATTTATCGCACATTTGACCATTTTTTCCGTTGTTATCTCGGACTATATCAGATGTGTGGTATAACATGCGTTTGATTCTTATATAGCTGCATGTTCTGCATGTGACTTAGAGCTCTATTTACCTGCAACCATTAACAGGAGACGTCACCATACAACAGTCAGCGGAGGCTTTTCAATATGTGTGTGGTGAATCATGTCTACAAAACCAACTGAAACCCTGTTTCAGCACACTCCTCTGGACGAACGAAGTTGTATTATGTACTCTGTTTCAGCATTACCCTGATATTTACAAGTCTCCTATGCTACTCTTTGACCTCCTACATAGACTTCATAGGTGGTGAGGCAATTGAGTACCTTAAGAGAGCTCAAAAGTGAGGAAGTGTCCTGTAACAGAGGCAGAGCATGTTCTCAGCACTTAGTAGTAGAACAGCACAGACCGTCTTTCCCCACCAATTTACAAGTGGGAAGGGAAGAGAATTGGGGAGGACAACGATTTGCTCTCTGTGTTTAAGATGTAGTTGTTACAACAGGAACTAACCACGTGAGAGAGAGCTGAGGTGGTTTCCCGAGTGTCGAATATCAAAGGACTCCGACTTCCGGTCCGTAGTCACCAGAGATCAAAAAGAACCAAAAATGGCTCTGAGCACTATGGGACTTAACAGCTCAAGTCATCAGTCCCCTAGAACATAGAACTACTTAAACCTAACTAACCTAAGGACATCACACACATCCATGCCCGAGGCAGGATTCGAACCTGCGACCGTAGCGGTCGCGCAGTTCCACACTGAACCGCGTAGAACCGCTCGGCCAAAGGCCAAAGGGAACCGCCACCCTGCTTATGTTCTCAAATGTCGGTGCATACAAGACCTTGGATATGTCTAATCTATATGTGGCGGAAATAACCACTTGCTATGAAAAATGTATATGTGATTCCTTTGTGTAAGCATGTGTATCTCAATGTGTAATTAGAGCAGCAATGTACTTTTCTTCGGTTGTGGTAGTGTGTATTGAACCATGATATGTGTGGTAGTAGGAGAGTTTCGAGTAGTATTGTTGACTAGAGATACACAGCAGTTCCTCACAACAAAATTTGTCTCCGTAGTGAGTCAGCGAGAAACTTACAGCGTGTATGTTAGATGCTGTAGGATAAAGTCCTCAGACCGGTACAGGAGAAAAGGTACACGGAACATATGGAAGTTGGATGCGCAAATGGTGGTGTGGTCGAAGCGTGTGCGGATCTCTCAGGACCGGTGAGCACGCAAAGACTCGATATCCCGACCGGCGCAGTTCTTCGCAAAACTGTAGTCGGTGGATGGCGCCATAGGAAAGCTTTTCTTCCGCCTGATATGTGATGCAGTGAGTGTTTTAAGCGAGCCTTACTCTCAAATTGCAATATTCAGCGCAGTAAATCAATTTCATGAGATAGTTCCCGTCAAATATGTAAATAGACTGTAGCCATCAATCAAACGTGTATCAGTATTTCCAGGGAACTGATGGGTTGTGGGATCGATACAGTAAGGGCGTTGACCTAACTGCACCGTTATCCACCAGTAGGAAGTCAAGCGATGTCATAAAAGTGGAGGTATCGCACCTGAGCTACTTCCGACCATAGAGGAGTCCTGTCTCCTGCAAACTGATTAAATAAAGTACACAAATTGAACTGAACAACATATTATTAGCATTAATTTGGATGTCACGTCGTGAGATCCTTCCTCTCCATCACAGACTGAGTCTTTTTCTTTTTTCCCGCCGATTTCCAGATGGTGGAGCGAATGGTGGACTAGGGGACGGGAAGGAATGACTGGGGGATTTCCCAGGGTGACAAAAGAGGCTCAGAATGGAAGACAAAAATGTGTCCCTTTTCCCGGAAGTGCGGGGAGGAGGAACGGGTGGGTGAGGGGTGGTGGGTTTCTCAGAAGGACAGATTATCATAAATCAACAGCAGTAGGTCGAAAATCAAATAACATTTGATTCAGAAAAGGAACAGGGGAGGGTGGCTTAATTGATCAGTTTAATTAATGAGCGTATCAATTTTATGTCAAAAGCACACCAGAACGAACTTTGTCCCAGTACCGTTGACGACTTGGATCCATGGCTTTGTGGCATCTGGCCACACTTGTACCCTACCATCAGCCCTCATCACCTGAAATTGAGACTCATCTGACCAGGCCACACTTGTACCCTACCATCAGCCCTCATCACCTGAAATTGAGACTCATCTGACCAGGCCACAGTTTTCCAGTCGTCTAGAGTCCAACCAACATGGTCACGAGCAGAGGAAAGACGCTGCAGCTGATGTCGTGCCGTTAGCAAAGGCACTCCTGTCGGTCGTTTTCTATCATAGCCAAATAACGTTCCACGTTGATTCTTGCGGTTATTTCAACCACTGACGCTTGTCTGTCAGCTCTGACAACTCTATGCAGACGGTGCTGCTCTTGGTCGTTAACTCGAGCCGTCGGCAACTGCGTTCCCATGATGAGAGGTAATGCTTGCAATTTTGCATTCTCGGCACACTCCTCACACTATATATCTCAGAATATTGAGTTCCCTTACGGTGTTTTCGCTTGCGTATTCTGACACATGCAGCGCCATGTATTGATCAATTTTCACACTACTTTTTTTCTGCTGCTATACGTTTTCTCCCTTCTCTGATAATTTTCCGTTGCAATTTCATGTCATTCTCACCAGAGATGTTATTTCTACAGCGGTTTGAAAGGTTAACTTTAATTATAAACATCCTGTACGTTAGATCGGTTACTGCTGCAACAATGGTAGGTTATCAAGATTTAAGTGTGTTTGACAATGGCGTTACAGTCGGCGCCCGAGCAATGGAGCACAGCACCTCTGGTGCAGCGATGAAGTGGGGATCTTCCCGTACTACCATGTCACGAGTGTGCCATGAATATCTAGATTCCTGTAAAACAACAAATCTCCGATATCGTTGAGGCCAGAAAAGGATCCTGCAAGAATGGGACCAAAGACTCCTCAAGAGAATTGTTCACCGTGACATAAATCCAGACCTTCCTCAAATTCTTGCAGATTTCAATGCTGGGCCATCAACAAGTGTCAGAGTTCGAAAGATTCAACGAGACAACATCGATATAGGCTTTCGAAGGAGGAGGAGGCTCGTTTCAAATTGTGTCGAACGGTTGGATGAATACGTATATGGCAACAATCTCATGAATCCATGGACCCTGCATCCCAACAGCGAACTGTTCAAGTTAGTGAAGGCTCTGTAACGGTGTGGGGCGAGTGCAGTTTGAGTGAGATGGGGCCCCTGATACTTCTAGATACGACTCTGACATGTGACACTTATGTAAGCATCCAGTCTGATTACCTGCATCCGTTTATTTCCATTATGCATGCAGGCTGGCTTGGGCAATTCCAGCAGGACAATGCTATACACAACACGTACAGAATTGCTACAGGGTGGCTCCAGGAACAGTCTCCTGAGTTTAAACACTTCCGCTGGCCACTAACCCTCCCCCTCCCCTTCCCAGACGAACATTATTGAGCATATCTGTGATGCCTTGCAATGTGCTGTTCAGAAGAGATCTCCACCCTCTCGTACTCTTTCGGATTTATGGACATCCCTAAAGGATTCATAGTGTTGATTCCCTCCAGCACTACTTCAGACATTAGTCGAGTCCATGCCACCTCGTGCTGCGGCACTTCTGCGTGCTCGCGGGGGCCCTACACCGTATTAGGCAGATGCCAGTTTCTTTGGCTCTTCGGTGCATATATTTTTAAGCAGCCTCTTGTTTGAGGTATCTAGCTGGATGTAAGAGAGAGAGAGAGAGAGAGAGAGAGAGCGAAGGTTTCGGTTCGTCCGTGTTGTTAACATTAACTGCGCTGCACTTGAGTCAGCTCTGAGTTTCCTACACAGACTTCAAATAGAAATTTCTGGACTTGCCTGACTGACCTTTTCGTTTAGTGAAACGAAACTGTTCGTCTCATTTTGAAGATGGTCGGTTTGTCGCATCGATGTCCCATTTATCGTGACCACCCTAAATAACTGTTTGTCCAGATGCAAATTAAAAAATGTTTCAAACAAATGTTCTTTAGTCGTCAGGAGGACATCGATCAGGATGTTTGTCTTCGTTGTAGCTTTGTTATTTACAAAGATATGAAAAGCAGTATGACAGTTTTAAATGGCATTCTGTATTTCTTATTCGGTAATTCATTTCCTCTCCTAAAGACCTATTCAAAAACATATCACAGTGTACCATTCAATGAAACGCAACTTATTAATTACGTAACACAACACTGAGTTTGAGCCCGGGATCACAAACTCGTCCATTTGCGGGAGTTGTCAGATGACAAATGAAAACCAACTAAAAAAAAACACAAAATCTACTTTAACTCTGTACCATTCACCAGGACTAGAACACTGAAAGGTGATCAAAGTGGTGACCCTGGACACCGATACACTGGTGCATTTGTTGACTGAATGAATTATTTACTGCTTCCAGTGTTGCCTGCTGAAGACAATTACAAGCAAGCACCATCGGTTCCTACATGTCCTCTGGAGTTGTTGGAATATCGCGATAGACAATATCCTTAATGCATACTCATAGAAAAAAGTCCAGAGGGTTTAAATCAGGAGACCCAGCAGGCCAAGTAACTGTTCCTCCGCGACCAATCCATCTGGCAGGATAGCTTCAATTCAGAAGACGAGCTGCACGCAAGTCATTATATGCTGGACATCCATCGTGTTGATACCACATAAGCATTGTGGTCCTTAGCGGCACTTGATCCAGAAGAGGAGGAAAAATTCGTGTGAAGAAGTTGTCATACTCTATGCCGTTTAGACTACCATTGATTACATAAGGGCCAATAATTGTAGTACCAAGTGACCAACAGCAAACGTTAACTCTCCATTGAGGAGGAGGGAGGAGGAGATTAGTGTTTAACGTCCCGTCGACAACGAGGTCATTAGAGACGGAGCGCAAGCTCGGGTGAGGGAAGGATGGAGAAGGAAATCGGCCGTGCCCTTTCAAAGGAACCATCCCGGCATTTGCCTGAAGCGATTTAGGGAGATCACGGAAAACCTAAATCAGGATGGCCGGAGACGGGATTGAACCGTCGTCCTTCCGAATGCGACTCTCCATTGAGGATGATGTTCTAACTGTCTAAGCCATCATGTGTTCTCACTGGACCAATAATGCGTGTTCCTTGTATTTACTTGCCTTTTGTTTGAGAAGGATCATTCATCGATAAAAAGAACATTGGAGAGGAAGTTCGGGTTGGCGAGGATCTGCTGCTGTGCCCACTGACGGAACTTTACACGATTCTGGAAATCATTCCCATGCAATTCTTGATGTAGGTGTACATGGTAAGGATGGAACCGCTGACGTGTAAGAATACAATGTACACTGGTTTTAGGCACGCTAATCTCGTGTTCAAGGTGTCGTGTGCTCAAGTGTGGATTCATAGCAACGGAAACGAGAACAGTAACTTCGGCAGCTTCGTCTGTGCGAGTGCTACGACGATTGCGTTGTCGTGAGTTGAAACTCCCCGTTTCCTGAAGCGTCGCAACAAGACGAGAAAACGTCCGTCGGGAAGGTGGGTTCTTGTCGGAATAACGCTCTCTGAACAGTTCCGTTGCCTGCGCAGCATTTAGCCTATCTTCAACAACAAAAACAACAACAACAATAAAAGGAACGTTATGTCGATGCAGTTTGTAGGAAGGATAGCCTTTACTGCATGCCTACCGTACACAACAGTATTTAAAAGGGTTAAACTACTGTACTAAATGTACCCATACATAAGTAAACAGTATTGCAATTACTGTTGTGCAAACTTACATTCCCCATAGATGAGTAGCATTTCTACCTTCTCTTCGTTGGTATACATTCTACTCACACAACCCTTCCAGTGACGATCGTTGACGGAATGATGGGTGTGCATTCTGCTTATGTTTACCTTCCTCACGATGGTTGACGGAATGATAGATGTGCATTCTACTTATGTTTACATTTGTTCTCTCTCAATGTCAGCACGTGGATGTGTTCCATTACCCTGAGTACCTGCACTAAGCATTGGGAGCGTCTACGTCAAAGTTATGTTATGTAATTAATAACGTTGTGTTTCAGTGAATGGTGCACTGCGATACATTTCTGAATAGGTCTTTAGGAGAGGAATTGTATTACCGAACAAAACAAGACACGGTGCCATTTAAAAAAGTCATACCGATAATTATCTATTTGTAAAAACCAAAGTTACAACGAAAGCAATCATGCTGATTGATGTCCCCTTACGGCTAAACAACATTATCTTGAAACATTTTGTAATTTGCATCTCTACAAACAGTTATTGAGGGTTTATCTGACGGGTTGAAAGCTTACTATTTGCACGATTTTGAGGGGAAGGCAGGCAAGCAGGAATTTAACTAGGAACGGAAAATTATGATCCACGGGACAAAGCATCGCTATAAGCATTAGATCTTAAGTTAGCAATGACTCGCAACCGCATCTCGGCACGAAACAGCGGTCGCAGTGAGGTCCTAGTACCGGCCTCTGTCCAGAACCGCGCCCGCTTCCTCTCATCGTCAAGTCGGCCGGCTGGCGAGGCACACCGGAACAACTTGTTGTCCGTTCGGAGAACCAGGAGCTGAGTCAGTATACAATATGGCTAACTAGCCCAGCCTGCAAAACTGACAACCTGATATTAGTGCTACATCAACTCAGCCAGTAACAACGCAAAACACGAGAATATCACCACTTGAACTTTCTGCAAATTTATTTCATTTTTAAAAAGTTTACAAATACTTCAATAATATTAAAACACTTAATCCCTAAAAATCAAGGATAATGCTTTAAACTATTATTTGTCCCCAACAAACTGAAAATATATACATGTACTAACAAACATTTAAACACAAGATTAATCCAAGCTAATTACAAGTTGCCTCCACAAATGCAGTACTCGGACAGCGTTAAGACTGACTGCTCATTCAAAAATTTCACAATGCATCTTCCCAATATAAAACAGTCCACAGTGTCCACCACACGACAACCACCTCCCTGTGCAGCTTGGGCTAACGGATGAAGTCCTACAACAAAATTAAAAAAATGAGTTTAACTGTTGGTGCAATAATAGCCCTGTTTTCCCAGAAAAACTCTATTACACTCATGCTCATAAATTAAGGATAATTGCAGAATGCGGTGCCACACAACGTGGCACTACACAAAACTGGCGCTAATATCATAGGCACATAGGGAACACACACATGACACAGATCTGTAAGTCCACTGTACTGGTAATAAGTTGAGAAAACCGTCCCGAAACATATGTGCTACAAAACGCCACTGTTTCCTGCGCTTGTACCCCGACATCAATATGGGTTATGTTCACCATGCACACCTACACAGGCCGCACAACTGGTTGGCATACTCTGGATCAGGTGGTCGAGCAGCTGTTGGAGTATAGCCTCCCATTCTTGCACCAGTGCCTGTCGGAGTTCCGGAAGTGTCGTAGGGGTTTGAAGATGTGCAGCGATACGTCGACCGAAACCATTCCACACGTGCTCGATGGGGTTTAGGTCTGGAGAACAGGCAGGCCACTCCATTCGCCTGATATCTTCTGTTTCAAGGTTCTCCTCCACGATGGCAGCTCGGAGGGGCCGTGCGTTATCATCCATCAGGTGGAAGGTGGGACCCAATGCACCCCTGAAAAGGCGGACATGCTGGTGCAAAATGACGTCCCGCTACACTTGGCCTGTTACAGTTCCTCTGTCAAAGACATACAGGGGTTTACGTGCACCAGTCACAATCCCAACACACACAATCAAACCACGACCTCCGTACAGGTCCCTTTCAAGCACATTAAGGGGTTGGTATCTGGTTCCTGAATAACGCCAGATAATCACTGTTCAGACTATACCTGGACTGGGCCGTGAAGATAACCTGGGACCACTGTTCCAATGACCATGTACTGTATTCTTGACAACAGGCTTTAAGTGCTCTCCTGTGACCAGCGCTCAGTGGAATGTACCTTACAGGTCTCTGGGCGAATAAACCCTGTCTGTTCAGTCGTCTGTAGACTGTGTGTCTGGAGACAACTGTTCCAGCGGCGAGGTCCCTAGCAAGGCTACCTGCAGTACTCAGTGGTCGTCTGCGGGCACTTACGGTGAGATATCTGTCTTCTTGTGGTGTAGTACACTGTGAATACACTGTACTGTAGCGCCTGGACACGTTTCCTGTCTGTTGGAATCGTTGCCAAAATCTTGAGATCACACTTTGTGGCACGCGGAGGGTCCTTGCTACGACCTGCTGTGTTTGACCAGCCTCCAGTCTACCCCTCATAACGCCATCAGTATGTGTTCTTTGAGCCATTTGCAACACACAGTCCCCATCAACAGTCTGAAAACGTCTGCACACCTACATTAATGATATCTCATCAGTTACACTGCCAGAAGCAGAGTTCGTTTTGTTTGCAGATGATACATGTATTGCAGTAAATAAATTTTTATGGATATTAATAAAAGGTTTGTAGCCAACTCACTGATATTAAACTTCGAAAAGACTCACTATATGCGATTCAGAACCTGTAAGAGGTTTCAACCCAGCATATGCATAAAGTATGAAGAAGAGCAGATGGAAGATGTTGACAGTTTTAAATTCCTGGGATTACAACTTCATAATAAATTCAGTTGGGAGGAGCACACCACAGAACTGCAGAAACGCCTTAACAAAATCTGTATTTGGAAGTCGAGTGTTAGCAGACATAGGCGACATAAAAATGAAACAGCTTGCATACTTTGCCAACTTTCATTCCATAATGTCATGTGGTATAATATTTTGGGGTAACTTTTCAAGTCAAACAAAATTATTCACAGTCCAAAAGTGTGTAATACGTTTCATTTGTGCAGTAAATACCCGGACATCCTGTAGAAACCTCTTCAAAGAGCTGGGTATACTAACTACTGCCTCTCAGTATATTTTCTCCTTAATGAAATTTATGCTAAATAACATATATCTTTTTACAACAAACAGCTTAGTTCATACATACAATACCAGGAACAAATATGATCTGCACAAAGACTTAAAAGCAGTTACTTTGGTTCAAAAAGGGGTACACTACTCAGGAACACTTATCTTCAATAATTTGCAGCAAACATAAAAAATTTTGTTACAAATAAAGATCAGTTTGAAAGACTTACTAGTGGCCAACTCCTTCTATTCCATTGGCGAACTTTTTAATAGAAACAAATGATGTATATATTCATACTATCAGTATTGTTATTTCAGCTTAAAAAATAATTTGACATATTCCACATCCACGAGGATCTCCTCAGCACGGATCTATGGAATGAAAAACTAATTTAATCTAATCTCGCTGCACGGTACTCTGACATACACCAACACACCTCTGCGTATGTGGACTGCTGCCAGCGCCAATGTGCGGTGACCGCAGGTCAAAGGCAGCGCTAGGTCATACCCCGAGGTGATGTAAACCCGCAAACCGCCCACCAGAGCTTTGTTTCACCATGCATCAGCATTATCCATATGCATATCCATGAGCATGATTGTAGTTGTGACCCCTTCATAGATACAATAAAAGACAATTAATGCTGCAAGCCACTCAAACGATATCAAGACCAGTCACGATGTTGCAACAGGGACGAACTGCAGGTAATCACAGAGAATCACAGAGAACCTAGAAGCCGAGAAACGGCCAAAGGAGCGAATACACGTCGTTCGCTGAGACGACCGACCGACCAACTAACGGTTGTTCCCGATGAAATCACAGGCAAGGGAAAAGGTTGAAAGGGGAGCGCCAACTGACAGGTTGTACCGAAGAGGTCACTTTCCAATACCGGAACAATGGGCGGCGGCGACAAGACACTTTCGACGGAAAACCACCAGCTATCATCCTCTCGCAGAACCGAGCCTTTGGTCACTTCCCGCACAATCAGCCAACCGTCTTCCCGATTCCTTCGACTCAGAGCCCCAACTTCCTTCCAGGGCTGTCCAAACGAGGCTCGCCCGCCGTGAAAATTCCGCCCACCGGCCGCGGTGCGGCGACAGCGCCACCGGGCGGCCAGAAGAGGAACCAAGACGAGGAAGTTGCGTGGAAGAGAAAGCGATGCGAGCCGACACGGCTCAACCGTGGCAGACGGTTGTTGAAGAGGACTGCGACGAAAAGATAAATGGACGACCAGTGCCACAGTCGCAGTAGAACTGAATGTCGCGCTTGCGAACTCTTTCAGTAACTAAACCTTCATAATGAGGGAACTTCAGGGCGAGTTGGAATTCCAGAACATCTCGTCTGTGACGCAAAATCCCGCACCCTGAAAACGTGGCGCCGAAGCCACTAAACCTTAACTATGGAGCAATGGAAGACGGTCATTTGCCTGGATGAGTCTTGTTACCCACTGTTTCCAACTTCTGGCCGAGTTTGCGAGCCACGACTGGAACACAGTGGGCGTTAGATCTTGAGTTGGGCAGACATGTCGTGCTAATCCATGAGCCCCATGAGTAATATGCAAGGCTGCATTACTGACAAAGGTTATGTGTCCATCTTGGCTGAAGGTGCATCCCATATTACAGCGTTCTTTCTCCAATGGTGATTATGTGTTCCTAGACGACAGCTGCCTTGTTCACGCAGCTTACATCGTCCAAGAATGGTTTTTCGAGCAATAATACCAGAATCTAATGGTAACGCTCAAAAATATGAGATGTAAGAACATAACATAACCAAAGACAAACGAACTGACGGAGCGTCTTTTGAGGGAGGGGAGGAAAAAGGCCTTTTGACTGGAGCTTTAAATTCGTTGTACCTCTTACACAGCACATTGTCTTGATACACAGACATAACTACATAATGTTGCAAATGCAAGATATGATCATACAACACGGCCAAAGGAAATTCCACACACAGAGAGAAAATTCTTTATCTAAAATATAGAATTGGTGCACAAAAAAAGGCATTACATTAGCATGTGTTGACTATCAAAACACTTACAGGTTGCTTATCGTAATATGCAAGTATAGTTGCAGATCTCTAATCCTGAGTAAATATTCGATCTTGCGCAGGAATAAATATTTTTTCTCCGAAGATATAAGATTTCCAGTACAAAACACATGTGGCACTACTTGTAAAACTTACTTGCCCTGTAACATTAAAAAAAGAAACTTATGTCACAGTACTACTGATA
Source organism: Schistocerca gregaria (assembly GCF_023897955.1). Lineage (NCBI taxonomy): Eukaryota > Metazoa > Arthropoda > Insecta > Orthoptera > Acrididae > Schistocerca > Schistocerca gregaria. The sequence continues at coordinate 100,613,801 of NC_064921.1, read as the reverse complement.
AATTGTACAGTTTAATAATGACTTACCAATGACTAAACTACGATATCTCTAGTACATCTTGCCAAGGTACAACCATCCTCATATCACATATTTCCACATCCAAATTTTCAACATTACAGCTTGCTTATTGGCACATAAGCTTAGTTCAGTCTCTCTATGGTAAGGGCCCCAAACATGGCCTGCCTCATGGTTGGTGAAATCAAGTTTTAAACTATATGAATATTCCCGAATGAGATTTTCACTCTGCAGCGGAGTCTGCGCTGATATGAAACTTCTTGGCAAATTAAAACTGTGTGCCCGACCGAGACTCGAACTCGAGACCTTTGCCTTTAGCGGGCAAGTGCTCTACCATCTGAGCTACCGAAGCACGACCCACGCCCGGTACTTACAGCTTTACTTCTGCCAGTATCCGTCTCCTACCTTCCAAACTTCCCCCAGGCTGTGGCTAAGCCATGTCTCCGCAATATCCTTTCTTTCAGGAGTGCTAGTTCTGCAAGGTTTGCAGGAGAGCTTCTGTAAAGTTTGGAAGGTAGGAGACGGATACTGGCAGAAGTAAAGCTGTGAGTACCGGGCGTGAGTCGTGCTTCGGTAGCTCAGATGGTAGAGCACTTGCGCGCGAGAGGCAAAGGTCCCGAATTCGAGTGTCGGTCGGGCACATAGTTTTAATCTGCCAGGAAGTTTTATATGAATATTAATAGAAACTATCCTTCTTTAGTTTCCATAGGCCAAATTACATCTAAAGTTCTGGTTCTTTAAGTTATTTTGGAAAATGTAGAAAGCGGTGATAGGAAATTGTCTGAGAGTGGGTTCCTAATACCGCCTACCCCTGTTCCTATTATCACCCACCCATCGAAATTAAGAGCACCTGTTCAAAAATGGAACAGCCCATATTTGTTTAGCTTTTGCAAGTGGATTTGAACATGGTGCTCTGAAAAAAATTAAGTCAAAAGCAATTGCCAAATCAAATTGTTTGCAATTTATTGAAAAACTATAACGCAGTTGTACAGTTACATAGGATCATTTACATTACAATTACGTGAAAGAAATTTAAGACTTAGTTATTTAGACAGAAATAAAATATTTATTTTTTTCCGCTCGTCACTAGCTACATCAGCAAATTTGTGATTCCAGTCGAAACACGAAGAGCACGTATGTCATTGTTCTGCACTAAAATCGTCGAAAAACTTCTTATTACAAAATGCACAGGTGGGATCTGTAGAATCATCATCAACATCGAGATCATGATCGTCATCGGTGTCTACCAGTAAAGGTTCACTTGCAACCTCCCTGTCAGAAGAACTTGAGATTCTTGAATTTCTTTTAATTTTGCTCTTGGTGGCAAGATTCCTCCTTCGTGTTGCTCCACTTGTTGAAGCCTCATTGGACTTGATTGTGCCTTTAGAAGCATATAAGGTTTCCAACTTCTTCTTATAAGGATAACTAGTCAACACAACGCTCTCCCCACACTTCCGTTTGTGAGATGCTGGTTGAACTTTCGGTACATCTTTTATGTCTTTGGGTGAGACTAAAGGATGGAATGACATGGAAGCAGATGTATGCTTTGCCCATGAGTTCAGCGACGTCTTATTGAGTCACAATTCCACCCTCATTATAGGAAATTGTAGAAGGTTTTAAATGGCTTCATGAAGGCAACATGCAATGGCTGCATCGTATGCATTCTATGAGGTGAAAGGCAGACAAATTATGATGTGATTTCCTCTGGCAAATCCACACTGAATCCAGCCTGATGGGTGAAATCCTGGAACAGCCCCGGACGGGGATCCTTTCATTAGCTTCAGGTCCTGCTTCCTTTTATTTATTTATTTATTTACTTATTGTTCCGTGGGACCAAATTAATGAGAAGTCTGCATGGTCATGGAACGAGTCAATACATGAAATTATAACACGATAGTAGAAACATATAAAATGAAATACAAAAAAAATATTCAGGCGACAAGTTGTAAGTTTAAATAAAGAAAATCAACAATGTCACACTGCAATTTGCTTAATATTTCAGCTCTTCTAGGAGCATCTCGACAGAGTAGAAGAAGTGAGCCATGAGCAAACTCTTCAGTTTAGACTTAAAAGAGTTTGGGCTACTGCTAAGATTTTTGAGTTCTTGTGGTAGCTTATTGAAAATGGATGCAGCAGAATACTGCACTCCTTTCTGTACAAGAGTTAAGAAAGTGCATTCCACATGCAGATTTGATTTCTGCCTAGTATTAACTGAGTGAAAGCTGCTAACTCTTGGGAATAGGCTAATATTGCTAACAAGAAACGACTTTAAAGCAAATATTTACTATGAGGGCAATGTAAGAATTCCCAGACTATTGAATAGGGGTCGACAAGAGGTTCTCGAACTTACACCACATATAGCTTGAACAGCCCGTTTTTGAGCCAAAAATACCCTTTTTAAATCAGAAGAATTACCCCAAAAAATAATACCATACGAAATAAGCGTATGAAAATTTGCGAAGTAGACTACGTTTCGTGTTGAACTGTCACTTATTTCAGACACTGTTCTAATGGTAAATAAAGCATAATTTACTTTCTGAACAAGATCCTGGACATGGGCTTTCCTCAACAGCTTACTATCTATCCGAACGCCTAGGAACTTGAACTGTTCCTTCTCGCGTATAATATGCCCATTCTGTCTGATCAAAATATCGGTTCTTGTTGAATTGTGAGTCAGAAACTGTAAAAACTGAGTCTTACTGTGATTTAGCATCAAATTATTTTCCACAAGCCATGAACTTATTTCATGAACTACATTATTTGATACTGTTTCAATATTACACGCAAGATCCTTCACTACCAAGCTGGTGTCATCAGCAAACAGAATTATTTTTGAATCACGTGTAATACTAGAAGCCATATCATTTATATAAATAAGAAACAGCTGTGGCCCCAGCAGCGACCCTTGGGGAACGCCACATTGGGACTGAACATCACTACCATTCTCAATATTGCAGAGAATTACATTCTGCTTTCTGTTCTTAAAGTAAGAAACAGACCACTCCTAAAGGAAAAGTTACAGATATAGCTAAGTTCTGGGCTAACATACATAGAACAATACTTCAGTATTCTGCTAGATACCCCGTCATATCGATGAGAGTTCTTGGTCTTTAGTGATTTAATTTTTAACTCAATCTCCCTCTTGTCAGTATCGTGGAGGAACATTTCAGGTAACAGTCTCGGAACACTTTTTTTCTAAGAGCGCTATATGATTCCCTGTTGGGACTAGGTTTCTATTTAGTTCACCTGCTATATTCAGAAAGTGATTATTAAATACTGTACTTACATGCGACATATCAGTAACACGGACATTCACACTACGCACTGATTCTATATCCTCGACCTCTCTCTGCAGACCAGCCACTTCCTTTACGACTGACCATATGGTTTTAATTTTATCCTGAGACTTAGCTATTCTATCTTCATACCACATACTTTTTGCCTTCCGAATAACATTTTTAAGCACCTTACAATACTGTTTGTAATGGGCTGCTGCATTTAGATTTTGCCTGTTTCTAACGTTTTGATATAACTGCCACATTGTTCTACAAGATATTCTTATCCCTCTAGTCAGCCACCCAGGCTGCCTGTTTGTAGTAGTACCCTGTTTTGAATGTTCTAACGGAAAGCAACTTTCAAAGAGCACGAGAAAAGTCTTTATCATCTACTGTATCAGCGCTATAAACATCTTGCCACTGTTGTTCCTTGATAAGGTTTACAAAGGTCTCTACAGCAACTGGATCAGCTTTCCTAAACAGTTGATAACTATATTTAACATGTGTTGCAGCCCAAAAATCTTTTAGAGTTAAAACTTGTGCATCATGGTCTGAAAGGCCATTCCTCTTTTTGCTAACAGAATGCCCTTCTAGTAATGAGCAATGAACAAAAATGTTGTGTATGGTTGTTCTATTGTTCCCTTGCACTCTCGTTGGAAAGAATACGGTTTGCATAAGATTATATAAATTAAGGAGGTGTACCAGCATCCTTTTACTTGCACAATCACTTATACAATTAATGTTGAAGTCACCACATATAACTAACTTTTGTGAGCCAAGAACCTCCTCTAGCTTCAGCAAAAATGTTGCGAAATCCGAGTCTGTGGATCTATAAATAACAAGAGTTAGAAGTTTAGCTCCATTAAATTTAACCACACCTGCACAACATTCAAATACCTTTTCAGTGCAGTACTTTGAAACATCAATTGACTCAAATGGGATGCCGTTTTTCCTTCTGGGGAAGCTTCTTCTCAACGAGCACTGAGTGGCGAGAAAGGCGAAAACACCACACTTCGTGAAGGAACCCAAACGCTTTCCGCCGTCTCCGACCGCAGCACTCCAGTAAAACCACGCACAATGAGCACCAAATAAGGGTCAAACTCGTCACCTTCCTACAACCGTAACTGACAGACCACAGATTGAGACCCGCTGCCTCGACGCTGCACACTTAAATAGCCTAACCAGCGGTGAACAACCGACTCGTGGCCGGCCAAAGCGAAATCGACGGCAAAGATGACACTACAGGAAAGAGATACTGGCGCCAGCTGCCCGACGTACCACTCATGACCGTTACAGCGTTTATTGAAATCATATCTGATCTACATCCTCATAGTGGCGCTGCTAGCGCCACTATCATGCTACTGGCGCGAAATCTGAACCGACATCATGTTGCAGATGTAGAAATACGCCTACCAACTTTCGTTTATCTCACACAACTCCTTCTTGGTGTTTCGACTTTTCTCCGTCAGTGTATGTTGGTTCCTGTTACGTACACATCGCGAAAAGAGTGTGAAGATAAACTTGGAGAGATCTGAAATCTCATGGAGGTTTACTGGAGTTTATTCTTCTCGGGAGCTATTAGTGACTCGAACAGGAATGGGGGAAGTGAGATTGATTCACAATGCACACTCTGGCACACACCTTATGGTGGTTTGTGGAATACAGACGACGTGGATGTAGATGCAGATTCATCGTGAAAGTAGACGATGGGCAGGGGAGGCAGTTGGAGAATGGTGACGTGGTCGAGGAAGTAAATAAACAAATTGAATATGTTGTAGTACACCTGTAGGGGAGTCAGAATTCTTATCCACAGTGGAGTATGCTCCATTACGACAAAATCGTGAACCAGTCGTACGTGTAGTTCAATGGTTCGATGAAATGATTCTAGCTCTGTTTCCTGTGTCGTTTTGAACAGCGCAGCCTCATTCCCCAGCACCATCTATGCTGTTTTTGGCTATGTGGTACTGGTGCCACCATAGCGCAGCCACTGTGAGACAGCGGGGGTGCCGCCATTGCCGTGCTGTGAGAGGCGAGGACAGCAGTCGGCAGTCAGCTGGATCCAAGTAGAATGGACACACCTGCTGGGAGCGAGCGCTGAGTCCATAGTCGAGGACAGCGGCGCTGTGTGGACATTCAGCACGGTGTGCAGAATGCTGTGGTGGCGGCTGAAGCTGCCTGGCGTAGCAGCCCCTTACCGTTCGAGGGCCTGCACAACATACAAGCGAGATAGGCTGCTTTATCCTTTCAAGATCTCAGATCGAAACATTGCCAAAGGATGTAAACAATAACAGGCTTCCGAATAAACATGGAACTACTTTGCCAGAAGACATGTGACGTGTTTCCACCAATTGGAACTCGTATGACTCATGTATCACTCCGCCAACTCGGCGTTATTATCACTCCCAGACGATCAGACTGGCACTGCTTATCTAACACTAGAGCAGCTCATCCAGTATTAACGCTGGCTCTAGCATAGTATACACTCGTCATAGCACGCTGCATCTTGTAATACCTACTATAAGAATTGTGGAGTTTTCCTGTTGTTCTTGCGGTTAAAAGTTAGTGAATGCCAAGAGTGCGTTTTATTAAGTGTAATAAAGTGTGTTCAAACTTGACTGTTAGTTCTTTCCTGCCAACCGCAGGACACTACTCTGTAGACTTGCCTTTGCAGTAACAGGTGTTTGTTACACAAAATGCCAGCTTTAATGTGTGAGATAAGGGAAGCATTTTAATTAACACAGACGTTGAGTGTGAATAAAATATACATTTTTTAGTTCTGTCTATAATTGAACAGTGGAAATTGTTAATTCTCAATCCTACCATCGCACCAACTTAAAAGTTTGGGCCTCCATCATTCACAAGTACGAAGATGAGTGAAAACTAGAAAATTTCAAGTACAGTTAATATAAGTACATACGTAGCTGCTCCATATAGTGAGATACTCAACTTTGATATCGTCGGGGGTTGATGCTTCAGAGTCCGTCGTCGCTGATGTACTAATTTTTAATTGAAACACAGTGGATAACTTTTTTCTTGTTTTATATTATAACGGGACATTATATACATAGATGGTAGATCGTCGGAGAGGCTCCTGAAGGGTCTCACACAAACAACGACCGAAAGGCAATAATTCAGACTCACTGACTCTCTCACTAGCTGTCCCTTACTTCGACTACTAGGTCCTTACTGACTCTGCCTCTGCTTGCGTGGTTCATGCGCCACTTCCCTTTCATATAAAACTAAACAGCTGAATATATCGTTAAATGTAATATCTACAAAATAACGATTAAAAGTGATCACATGATTTCAGTTACTTACACCAAAAAATGGACTACATATTTCCCTACAAATTTTCGTATCCAGTTTTGAAGAGTTTACTTAATTTCATACACAATTTCAACGAGTTTTACAGTACAAACATTTAAATTACATTTTCGTTAGTTACGAACAAATTACTTTGAATAAGATATTTTTATTGGAGTCTAGGATAGCTTTGAAGTAAAGCTATCATTTTAAATAATCATGACGAATAAATGTCGTAGCTTTTCGGAAACATGGGAGAAGTAAATTTTGAAGAATTTGTGGTGCAACATGAGTGCACAGTTCATATAACGAAGTTTCAAATTTGAATAATTAATGAACAGCATACTCCCCTTAGTTGCTAATATGAAGCGGGTAACATATTAATGTGAAATTTAATCTTAAATAGTAAACTCATTTGTACTAATTTTTGAAAGGGCGGTTTACTACTGATACTAAGTATAGTCATAGCGGTGTGAACTACAGAAAGTTAAAAATTAGAGCTAAATTGACCTCTTCAGAGAATGTTGACATGAGGAAGGAATTTCATATACAAATGTGAAGGTAGTCCCATACCAGAGGCGATGTCTGGTGCTACAAATGCGATCCTCAGACCAAGTGACAATCAGTGGCATGGTGTTCATCGTCTTTCCGTGTTCGTCGTCTTTCCTCCTCGCGAAAGATCGGCTGTCTGAGTCCAAGATTAAGACGGTGTGATCGCCTTTTTCCACGGCAAACCGTTGATACATCATCATTTCCTACTGTGAAGAGACGAGGAAGACGATCAAAACGATGCCATTGGTTATCAATTGGTCTCAGGATCGTAGTGTTCGCCCGCGTGTCATATCCCGTGATGGTGAGGATATACAATAACGTGTGACCATGGTGCTTCGAGCGATTCTTCGAGAAGCGTTTGCTGACAGTTTCCAACAGCCGTGCAACCGATGTTAGAAGTGCACTAAGAAGAAGTGCACTAATGTGCGTTTCGTGCAGCTGTTTCAGCGTCATGATCGGCCTCACCTTAATGCGGCTGTTAGGCGCTTTAATGTGGAGCTGGGGAGGGCACTGATGGCGGAGGGCATGGATCACATCTCAGTGGTGCCAATGGGGTCTATCAGTAGATGGGGTTTCACGAGGCATGGGGTGCACATAAATAGGTATTGGAAGGGGAGGCTGGCTAAGCTTATAGGTGACAGTGTAGTGGGTGGTGGTGGTGTGGTATCACTCATGGAAAAATTCTTGTAGTAGTTGGTGTTAGAGCTGCACCTTTTTTAGACTTAAGTCAGCTGATAGGTATACCTGCTTAAAGGAAGTGCCTCTAACTAAGGAATCACCTCCAGAGGATGTAATGTTTCCAAGTAGAGAAGGAATTCGCATATTTCATCAAAATATAAGAGGTATTAGAGATAAAGTTTGTGAACTGCTAATAAATGTTAACTCTGAAATTATTGGTATATCAGAACACCACTTAAATAATTTGATAATTCAGAGGCTTCCTTTACCAGGCTACTGATTAGCTGGCTGTTTGTCAAGGAATTCCTTGCGGGGTGGGGGAGTGGCTCTGTACATAAAAAACAGTATTTCATTTGAGTCCATAGACGTATCACGAAACTGCACTGAACAGATATTTGAAAGTTGTGCAACATTAGTTGAATTTAGTGAAAGTAAACTTCCATTTGCTGTTGTTTATAGGGCCCCTAAATTCGACTTCAGAGTACTTTTGCTTAAGCTAGAGAGGGTTCTTGATTTACTTTGTAGGAAGTACCAGAAAGTAGTTACATGTGGAGACTTCAATATTAATTTTTTACATGATTGTGCAAGAAAAAGGATGTTGGTAGGTCTCCTAAATTCATATGATCTGATGCAAACTGTGTTTTTTCCAACTAGGGTGCAGGGGATCAGTAGCACAGTCATAGATAATATTTATATTCATTCTTCATTACTAGATGGGCATTCTGTTAGAAAAAGGGTGAATGGCCTTTCAGACCACGATGCACAAATTTTAACACTAAAAGGTTTTTGTACTCACACCAATGTCGTATTTAATTACAAACTACGTCGGAAAGTTAACCCAACAGCAATAGAGAGTTTTTCAAAACTTGTCAAGGAACAAGAGTGGCAAGATGTTTATAGTGCCGATAATATAGATGATAAATACAATGCTTTCCATAACACATTTCTCATGCTCTTTGAGAGTTGCTTTCCATTAGAACATTCTAAATGGGGTACTAGCAGTAATGGACAGCCCGGTTGGCTGACTAGTGGAATAATGATATCATGTAGAACAAAGTGGGAATTATATCAAAATGTTAGAAGTAGTCACAATCAAGCTACAGTAGCCCATTACAAACAGTATTGTAAGTTGCTTAAAAATGTTATTAGCAAGGCAAAAAGTATGTGGTATGCAAATAGAATAGCTAATTCACAGGATAAAATTAAAGCCATATGGTCAGTTGTGAAGGAAGTGTCTGGTCAGCAGCACAAGGTTGATGATATAAAGTCAGTTTGCAGTAATAATATTTCTGTTACTGATAAATCAGATATATGTACAGTATTTAACAATCATTTTCTGAGCATTGCTGATGAATTAAATATAAATTTAGTTTCTACAGGAAATCATATAGATTTCTTAGCAAATGCCTTTCCGAGATTGACGTCTGAAATACTCCTCTGTGATACAGACAAGAGGGAGATTGAGTCAATAATTAAATCACTGAAGACTAAGGACTCTCATGGTTATGATGGAGTGTCTAGTAGAATATTAAAGTACAGTGCTGCACATGTTAGCCCTGTATTTAGCCATATTTGTAATTTTTCCTTTAGGAATGGTCAGTTTCCTGAGCGATTAAAGTACTCAGTAGTAAGGCCGCTTTATAAAAAGGGAGAAAGGGACAATGTAGATAATTGTAGACCTATTTCTATGCCATCAGTGTTTGCAAAAGTTATCGAAACGGCTGTGTATGTAAGGTTAATTAATCATTTTATATCACATGATTTGCTATCAAATGTACAGTTCGGCTTTAGAAGTCGTTTGACAACTGAAAATGCTATATTCTCTTTTCTCCGTGAGGTACTGGATGGGCTAAACAAAAAGTTTCCAGGGCTTGGCGTATTTTTTGATTAAACAAAGGCATTTGATTGTGTTGATCTCTCAATTTTGCTCCAGATGTTGGGCCATTACGGAATAAGGGGAGTAGCTCACAATTGGTTCACCTCTTATTTCAGCAACAGACAGCAAAAGGTCGTTATTCATAATGTTGATAACGGCTGTGATGTGGGATCTGAGTGGGATACTGTCAAGTGGGGGGTGCCCCAGGGATCAGTGTTGGGGCCACTCCTGTCCTTATTTATATAAATGATATTCCCTCTAGTATTATGGGTAACTCTAAAATATTTCTGTTTGCTGATGACACTAGCTTGGTAACAAAGGATGTTGTGTGCAACCTTGACTCGGTTTCAAGTAGTGCAGTACATGACCTCACTTCATGGCTTGTAGAAAATAAACTAACGCTCAATCACTGTAAGACTCAGTTTTTTACAGTTTCTAACACACAATTCAACAAAACTTGAATTTTAATCTCACAGAACGGGCATATGATTAGTGAAACTGAACAGTTCAAATTCCTAGGTGTTCAGATAGATAGTAAGCTGTCGTGGAAAGCCCACATTCAGGATCTTGTTCAGAGACTTACTACTGCCATTTACACTATTCTAACGGTATCGAAAGTGAGTGATACTTCTACACGTAAATTAGTCTACTTTGTTTATTTTCATTCACTTATGTCGTATGGTATTATGTTTTGAGCTAACTCTTCCCATTCTAGAAGGATATTTTTGGCTCAGGAAAGGGCGGTTCGGGCAATAAGTAGTGTGATTTCACGAACCTCTTGTGGACCTCTGTTCACGAGCCTGGGTATTTTGACATTGGCCTCTCAATATGTATATTCCTTATTGTCGTTTCTTGTTACCAATATTAGTTTATTTCCAACAATAAGCAGCTTTCATTCGGTTAATACTCGGCAGAAATCAAACCTCCATTTGGATCGGACTTCCTTAACTCTTGTGCAAAAAGGTGTGCAGTATACTACTGCATCCAATTTCAATAAGCTGCCACTTGAATTCAAAAATCTTAGCAGTAATCCACGTGCTTTCAAATCGAAATTGAAGAGTTTCCTCATGGGTCACTCCTTCTATTCTGTCAAGGAGTTCCTTGAAGAATTAAGCTGATTCTCATTGTATTGCTGATCGCGTTTGCTTAAACCTATGGACTGATTTTCTTTCAGGTTCATGAACATTTATTTTTATCTGTTATTACTTTTATGTTGTAAGTTCATGTACTGACACGTTCCATGACCTTGGAGATTTTCTCCTCAATTTGGTCCTACGGAACTTGACATGTAAAAAAATAAGTGTGTTGTAGCTAATGGCGATTAATTTGAAGGAGAGTAAAGGTATTTTGTTCGTAGATATTGGTTCCTTTATTTTATGAGACCATTCACCGAACTTTTAAGACGCCCCTTTTATATACAGTTGGTGCACTAATCTCTTAGACGTAAGCGTGGATAGTTGGTTACTGTATTGGTAGCAAATGTCTAGGTGAGAGGTGTCGAATCTTTTACCTTACCAGGGCATACTGAAAAAGTACTGGAAGCAGTACTTAATATACTTCATACACACACACACACACACACACACACACACACACACACACACACACTCGCACACACACAAACAAACAAAAAATGGGATGGACCAATGTCAGACTAGCATATTGTAGTAGGTGTTTTACATTGAATATAATCAATTTATCATAACTTTACATGGATTTTTTTTCTGACCGTATGATAGATGCTCACTCCTTGGGTCGCAGTAATACGTATTTCGGGCAGATTGCGGACATCCCTGGTCCAGGTGATATGGAGTACTTAATAGACTACTAGGCAGGCAAGTAATAACTAGTAGCGATTTTACTCAGTTTTCTATTATAGATATGTGAATATTTTCTGGTAAAATAAGTGACTATTCTCACAATTATTGCAGGTCGAAGGCCCATGTTCTAAAGCTTTACGTTGCATTTCAGTTGCCCGTGTGGGGCTGGACTGATATATTTGTATTAATTCTGTTATTTTAAGATTATAGTTTTAAGCCTTGTTTTAGTTTATAGCCCCACAAATAATTTTTGGTTTTACTATAACGTTTTTCATCTTGTTTAATTGGTCTTTTGCATGATAAGTAAAGTGTTGATAAAAATATCGAGTCTTACGTCTACACAACCCACAGCCCGAATCCCATACCACGTAAATCCCATGCTACATCCTTAAGGGCTAGGTTCATTTCACTCTTTCGGCAACCCTTTTGCAGATGGCATAAACAGACGCTCTTCACCTCTGATAACACTAGGCGAACAATGTAGTGCTGAAAATCCACATTAAACATGATGTGCCTAGCTACCGAGAAAGATATTTAGTGTAGCTTGGGTCATGACAGAGGCGGATGTCACGACATGTAGAAACTTTGTCACCAGAGAGCTTTCTTTCACCAGAGGTTTTATGTATGTATACATGTTAACTTGAGATACTGAATATATTGGTACTGGACTGGGATTCAAACTCAGATCCCACTTTAAATGGAATTGATCCCTTTGGGAAGATACAGTTTCATCATTTCACTGTTTTTCCAAGCTTCCCTAAATACTCAAGAGCACGACGAAAGGCTCGTGTCTAGGTTCGAATACCGCTACGGCACAAATATTTTCATGGTGTGATTTAAAGCTGTAGCATGAGCATACTAAACTACTGGTGAAAAATAATTACGAGTTTTTATGTCTCTTCATGTGTTCTCAACAAAAATGATCGACGCTAGTTTAGACTTCTGGACAGATACAGAACTTTTCTTTGCATCATTTAAGTTTTTAACAAGACTCACTTTTCTGATGGTGAAAATGAATTCGATAGTTAACGCCTCTTCGTGTGTACTCAACAATGATGATACATACGGCTTCGACTCCGAGTAAGTTCAAACATACGCTCCCCTCGCTATTCATTAAATAAACAGATATTTAAAGTCCATGCGTTGCTAGAAAACAATGGCAGCGGGTCCAAGGTTCAAATCGCGGTAAGGCAAACTTTCTACTCTCATCATTTCAGCTTTAGTCATCTCGATACTCGTGAAAAGTTTCAGTACTTAACTTTTCATCTTGCTAAGTTAACAATGGATTAGAATATGGTTTCGAATCCCTCTCCAACGCCACGTCATTTCAGGTTTAAACTTGAGCACATTTTGTCCCTTGTGAATGGAACTATATTGAAGATCACCCATGGTTAGTTAACAGAGTCAATAGTTACTGGACAGGAGTCCCGGATTCTACTCCTTTTCGTAATGTATTTTAAAATTTAAACATGCTTTTTGAAGTGTGATTTATTGTATTATATTTGATTTTACAAGCTGTGAAGACAGCATCATCTCTAATAACTTGTTCCCTGATACCTGCATTATCGAAGTATTAATCTGGATAAGGAAAGTTCTCTTGTATTAACTATTTTGCTTAGTCAAACGACTGTACCGAAGAGAGAGATTAGAAGGCCAGCAAGAAAGGTACATTATGAGGGATGCATAGAAATCATTTAGAAGCAGATCGGGTTGTTCAGATGCGTTTGAGAACGACAGTACTTTCCTAGGCAAGGTAACGAGTTGTAGTTCGTTAATAATATTCGGTTCTACCGTTGTTGTGCTGTAGTTTTTATATCTGCATTTCAATAAACTTCTAAAGTGAGAAGCTTCAGTTACGTTACAGAAATGGAAATAAATAAATTTTAGGACGAAGTTTACGTTCAGTACTACTTTTTTCTGTGCTTGAAGTGGTAAATTTCCTCGTTGATGCTTTTGGTAATCTTCTATTACTAATAATCAGAAGAATCACGATCGTGGTAAATCAGTTACGTATTAAAAATTATCTATAAGAAGCTATGGTAAAGTCGAAGCGGTTGTTGCTTTTTATAACAGGCTTCCGACGACGCTCCCAGCAATGCCTGGTGCCTGGCGCCATTGCGATACTTATTCGCGACGCGTCAACTCGTTCTGAGTGGTTGCTTGTGCTTTCTTAAGTGTTGCGTCCTATTAAAACAACATCTTACAGAGATACTTGCTAGCGAAGTGTGCCTGAACTTTCTCGAGTTCTCGCAAGAAGACAGCAAGTCAAGATCAGACGGGATTCTGCTGAGAAACAAGTAAGTGAAAGGTCACCGCCTGTTCTCAGACTTTATATATCGAAGCCCTGACGTTCTGCTGTGGGCGTGCGCTGTACGTTACTACTGAACCTTGTGATGTCAGTTACGCAGTCGAAAGTGTGGAGTCACCGCCAGACACCACACTTGCTAGGTGGCAGCCAGTAAATCGGCCGCGGTCGGTTAGTATACGTCGGTCCCATGTGTCGCCAGTATCAGTGATTGCAGACCGAACGCCGCCACACGGCATGTCTAGTCTAGAGAGACTTCTTAGCACTCGCCACAGTTGTACAGCCGACTTTGCTAGCGATGGTTCACTGTCTACATACGTTCTCATTCTTGGAGACGACAATTTAGAAGAGCCTTCAGCTACGCCATTTGCTATGACCTAGCAAGGCGTCATATTCAGTTAGTATAATTACAATCTTCAAGAATGTATTCTGAACAGATAACATTGTGAATCATGTACCGTTAAGAGCGACGTCATCATTAATGGAATAAAGTTAAGTATATAACTAATTACGTCCGCTTTCTGAATTCTCATTCCTTGTCATAATCCAGACCTCACGTCAGTATAGTTCTTCCCTCCTCACGCCAGCCTGCGTGAGCTAAAACGCGTGCATTTCGGCCTCCACTCGTAACACGGTGTTCCCTCTTCTGCTAACATAAAACAAAGTACAATACCTTTTTCTTTAAGAAATTGAGCTCTTTCAACACTGTTTAACTGGTTTAACCAATTAATTTCAGTGGTCCAAGTTAAAGTACAATATACGAGAGCAGTTTTAAAAACCATCCGATTTCATTCTCCATTAATAATTACCGTATGTACTGAGCAATCATTTGATCATTAGAATGTACGATGTTTCTGAAAGTTCTGCACACTTTGATGGACTTTGTACTGACGAGCCAAAACATTATGATCGCCTGCCTAATAGCTTTTAGCGCCAGCTCCGCAACGGAATACATCACTGATTCTACGCAAGCATCAGATCCTCTTAGGGAAATCAGCATGAGAATCTGTCGCACTGATTCGGACGGCTTATGGGAAGGAAGCTTTGAGTCAGGAAGAGGTTTAGGAGTGGTTTTCTCGTTTTAAAAGGAGCCAGATGCCAACTGAAGACGAACCACGATGAATATGCCGTTTTCGCAGCGGAGCTCCACGTGAATCTGAAGGCACTGGAGCGGATGAATCGTGTTTGGGGCAATTGATTTCTCCTCTGCTCCGAATCTCTTAGTGCCTTACAATCATTGCAGAATCTGTACACAACTGAGGAGACGGTCCAGCTGATATATGACCAACTGCACTTGGTCCAACGGCGGGATGAGGAGGAGTCCTTCTGCTGCGTGCCTGGTCATGTAGGAATATGGGGCAATGAACAGGCCGATCGGGCTGCCAAGGAGGCCTGCAGAGAGCAGGATTGTTCCAGTGTCCTGTTCCCTTGCAGTCTGTCGTTTCTGCACTCCACAAGAAGAGCATGGAGTTGTGGGAGGAAGAATGTCTGGCGGTGACGGCCAATAAACTGCTGTTGGTGAAGTCAACAACTCGGCCGTGGCGTACCTCCTGCCCGGTGCTTAAGCGGGAAGAATTGACCCCTCACGCGTCTTCGGATTGGGCATTGTCCTCTTACACATAGCTTTATATTACGGCGGGAGGATGCCCCGTTTTGTGATGCTTTTGGTGTGCACATCTCTGTCTGGCACATTTTAACAGACTGCATTTTATACGGTGATGCAAGGGCAGAATCACAAGTTGATGAGTATCTCCCCTGTGTTTTAGCTAATGATGAGACCTGTGTGTCTAGGGTTTTAAGGTTTTGTGATTTGTCTGGACTCCGGCCTAAACTTTTAGGGTGGAGGTTTTAGTATATTGCAGAGTGGCTGGCTCCTGCATTTTTTCCTTGCGGTCAGCCAACCACTTCCGTATGCTATATTGTTTTAGCTCCCCCTACCACTTTCTTCCTGGGTTGTCCATGTTTTACTGCTGGCGGCATGCTTCGACCCATGCTTCTGTGTGAGTAGGCACATATTTTTGGAAGCTTGTTACCTGTGTTTTACGTTCTGTTTTATCTTACTGTTCTGAGTATTTTCTTGACACGTGCCTCAATCTGTTACTGAGCGAGCGCTGACGACCTTGCCGTCGAGCGCCCCATCCATCCGTCGGAACGTCCTTCGACTTTTAAAAAGGACAAAAACATTGAAAATATCAGTGCTGCGATCATGTTTGATCTTTGTAGAACAATCGATGAATTGCTGGAAATTCAGGAAAAGCAGCTCATGCCAAAGAATTGTGACTGATGTTCATAAGATGAAACGCGGTGCAGCACAAGTCGTTACGCGTGTGCTTTCTGACGACCAGAGAGCTCCAAAATACAACGGTCTTCACACACCTTACTCAACGGACAGAGCCCCTGTGATGTGTTTTATTCCGAAGAATGAAAATAAACGTGAAACGGAAGCAGTTTCAACATGTAGAATGTGTGAAAAAATAGCACTAAACACTGTAACCTCAAGCGAATCAAGAAACTACACTCCTGGAAATGGAAAAAAGAACACATTGACACCGGTGTATCCGACCCACCATACTTGCTCCGGACACTGCGAGAGGGCTGTACAAGCAATGATCACACGCACGGCACAGCGGACACACCAGGAACCGCGGTGTTGGCCGTCGAATGGCGCTAGCTGCGCAGCATTTGTGCACCGCCACCGTCAGTGTCAGCCAGTTTGCCGTGGCATACGGAGCTCCATCGCAGTCTTTAACACTGGTAGCATGCCGCGACAGCGTGGACGTGAACCGTATGTGCAGTTGACGGACTTTGAGCGAGGGCGTATAGTGGGCACGCGGGAGGCCGGGTGGACGTACCGCCGAATTGCTCAACACGTGGGGCGTGAGGTCTCCACAGTACATCGATGTTGTCGCCTGTGGTCGGCGGAAGGTGCACGTGCCCGTCGACCTGGGACCGGACCGCAGCGACGCACGGATGCACGCCAAGACCGTAGGATCCTACGCAGTGCCGTAGGGGACCGCACCGCCACTTCCCAGAAAATTAGGGACACTGTTGCTCCTGGGGTATCGGCGAGGACCATTCGCAGCCGTCTCCATGAAGCTGGGCTACGGTCCCGCACACCGTTAGGCCGTCTTCCGCTCACGCCCCAACATCGTGCAGCCCGCCTCCAGTGGTGTCGCGACAGGCGTGAATGCGTGAATGGAGGGACGAATGGAGCCGTGTCGTCTTCAGCGATGAGAGTCGCTTCTGCCTTGTTGCCAATGATGGTCGTATGCGTGTTTGGCGCCGTGCAGGTGAGCGCCACAATCAGGAACGCATACGACCGAGGCACACAGGGCCAACACCCGACATCATGGTGTGGGGAGCGATCTCCTACACTATTATGTCTGATGGACACAGTATTTTGAATGTGTTAAAGTTCTGAAAATGATCCGTCAAATAGACAGCTAACTGTGGCTTGGTCTCAGGAGAGTGTGGTAGCACCACGTGTTACGAAGCGTCAAGCAACGCGTGACCACGGTGCTTAGAGATTCTAGGAGAACCGTTTACTGACAGTTCCCATCAGCCTTACAGCCGATGGCAGAAGTGTTTTGTAGCTAATGGTGATTACTCTGGAGACTAGCAAAGATATTTTGTTAGTAAACTCTGATTTATTTATTTCCCGAGAACTTTTCATGGAACTTTTCGGACGCCCCTTGTATGTTTCGCTAGGATGCTAATCACTTAGATATATGCTTGGGTAGCTGAGTTGTTTATTGGTAGTTGATTGTCTATATGATTCGGTGGTTAGTGTGGTTAGTGCTAGCCATGCAAGCACTAGCTATTAGCGATTTTACACAGTTTTCTATTACAGATACGTCAATATTTTCTGCTATAGTAAGTTACTGTTGCCACTATTAATGCAGGCCGAAGGCCGTATATTGTAAAGTGTTACGTCGCATTTCGGTTCCTGTGTAGGGGCTGGGCTGAATTGTTTCTGTATTAATACACTCATGGAAATTGAAATAAGAACACCGTGAATTCATTGTCCCAGGAAGGGGAAACTTTATTGACACATTCCTGGGGTCAGATACATCCCATGATCACACTGACAGAACCACAGGCACACAGACACAGGCAACAGAGCATGCACAATGTCGGCACTAGTACAGTGTATATCCACCTTTCGCAGAAATGCAGGCTGCTATTCTCCCATGGAGACGATCGTAGAGGTGCTTCATCCAGTCCCAAACATGCTCAATGGGGGACAGATCCGGGGATCTTGCTGGCCAGGGTAGTTGACTTACACCTTCTAGAGCACGTTGGGTGGCACGGGATACATGCGGACGTGCATTGTCCTGTTGGAACAGCAAGTTCCCTTACCGGTCTAGGAATGGTAGAACGATGCGTTCGATGACGGTTTGGATGTACCGTGCACTATTCAGTGTCCCCTCGACGATCACCAGAGGTGTACGGCCAGTGTAGGAGATCGCTCCACACACCATGATGCCGGGTGTTGGCCCTGTGTGCCTCGGTCGTATGCAGTCCTGATTGTGGCGCTCACCTGCACGGCGCCAAACACGCATACGACCATCATTGGCACCAAGGCAGAAGCGACTCTCATCGCTGAAGACGACACGTCTCCATTCGTCCCTCCATTCACGCCTGTCGCGACACCACTGGAGGCGGGCTGCACGATGTTGGGGCGTGAGCGGAAGACGGCCTAACGGTGTGCGGGACCGTAGCCCAGCTTCATGGAGACGGTTGCGAATGGTCCTCGCCGATACCCCAGGAGCAACAGTGTCCCTAATTTGCTGGGAAGTGGCGGTGCGGTCCCCTACGGCACTGCGTAGGATCCTACGGTCTTGGCATGCATCCGTGCGTCGCTGCGGTCCAGTCCCAGGTCGACGGGCACGTGCACCTTCCGCCGACCACTGGCGACAACATCGATGTACTGTGGAGACCTCACGCCCCACGTGTTGAGCAATTCGGCGGTACGTCCACCCGGCCTCCCGCATGCCCACTATACGCCCTCGCTCAAAGTCCGTCAACTGCACATACGGTTCACGTCCACGCCGTCGCGGCATGCTACCAGTGTTAAAGACTGCGATGGAGCTCCGTATGCCACGGCAAACTGGCTGACACTGACGGCGGCGGTGCACAAATGCTGCGCAGCTAGCGCCATTCGACGGCCAACACCGCGGTTCCTGGTGTGTCCGCTGTGCCGTGCGTGTGATCATTGCTTGTACAGCCCTCTCGCAGTGTCCGGAGCAAGTATGGTGGGTCTGACACACCGGTGTCAATGTGTTCTTTTTTTCCATTTCCAGGAGTGTATTTTAAGATGATGTTTCGTATTATTCATGCACTTTTCAGGTTTATCAGCCAAAAAAAATCTTTGGTTTTACGATCGTATTTTTTATCTTATTAAATTGTTTAATTTAAAATGGTAATAAAGTGTCGATAAAAATGTTGAGCTCTACATCTACAAAAGCTCTAGCCAGAACTTCACTTAAGGTAAAACCCATGCTACCTTTTTTAAGGGCTGGGTTTAATTCCCACTTCAGGCAACCATTTTTAATAGGCACAAACAGACGCTTTTCACCTCTGGTATCGCCAACTGAACAACCTAGGGTTGCACCGTGGTTCCAGATCCACATTAAACGTGATACGTAATATCCCTTTGCTACCGACTGAAGGAGAGTCAGTATATGTCGGACCGTAACACAGGTGGATGTCACAAGAAGAATCTCTGTAACCAGAGAGTTTTCTTGCACTAGACATTTCATTTTATTAATGAACCAATAGCCATAAGCGATCACAGGAAATTTATTTCTCATCGTATATGAACTCCAGATTTTGAAAATATTGGTACTGGTCTGGTATTAAAACTCAGATCTCCTCTTAGCTGGAGCTGATCCCTTCGGGAAGATACAGTTTCACCATTTCGCTATTTTCCCAAGATTTCAAACTTCTCTAGGTTCTCGCGAAAGACGAGTGTAAAGGTTCTAATACTTGTTAAACCGAGCGAGGTGGCGCAGTGGTTAGACACTGTACTCGCATTCGGGAGGACGACGGTTCAATCCCGCGTCCGGCCATCCTGATTTAGGTTTTCCGTGATTTCCCTAAATCGCTCCAGGCAAATGACGGGATGGTTCCTTTCAAAGGGCACGGCCGACTTCCTTCCCCGTCCTTCCTTAATCCGATGAGACCGATAACCTCGCTGTCTGGTCTCCTTCCCCAAAAAACAACCAACTTGTATGGCACAAACATTTTCTTCATGTAATTTCAAGATGAAGCATGAGCATACCAAACTAATAGTGAAAAATGATTATGATTTTTAACGTCTCTCCATATTTTGTGAACAATAACGAATGGTACGGGTTTCGACTCCCGACTTGATACAAAACTTTTCATTGCGACATTTCAGTTTTAAACATGACACTCCTACCTGCTGGTGAAAGCGAGTGTACTCAACTACCATGATATGTACAGGTTCGACTCCGAGTCAGAACACAACTTTTCATAAAGCAATAAACTCAAATGTACGCACATCTCGTTACTGATTAAATAAACCGATATTTAACATCTGTTCTTAGCTAGAAAACAATGACTGTAGTGGCAGGGCTCAAATCCGTTTAAGGCAAAACTTTTTAATATTGAGCTTGGTTGATAATCGACTAGGTTCTACGTTCGAATCCTTACCCAACAAAAATGTTCACGGCGCATCATTTCAAGTTCAAACGTGCATTCATTTTGTTACTTGTGAATGAAACCATATTTAAGACCTTTCGTAGTTTGTTAACAGGGACAGTAACTACTAGGTAGGAATCTGGTATCCCAATCCTTTATAGAAAGTTTCGTCATTTGATTTAGTTGCGGACATAATTCTAGAAATGTCGTTTATTGTATTAAATTTGATTTTACAATCTGTGAAAACTGCATCACATCTAATAACTTGTTTCCTGATATTTGCATTATCGAAGTATTAATGTGGGTAGGGACTGATTGCCGTTAGAGGAATGCTCTCGTGTAATAAACGTTTTGCATAGTCAAACGACTGTACCGAGGAGAGATTAGAAGGCATGCAAGAATGTTACGTTACGTAGGTTGCATAGAAATCAGCTGAACGCAGTTCGGGTTGTTCAGAAACTTTTGAGCAAGGTAGTACATTTCTAGACCAAGTGACATGCTGTAGTTATTTAAAAATATGGTTAAGGCTACGGGTCTCGATTTTACCGTTGTTGCGCTGCCCCCTTTTTTCTCCATTTCAAAGCTGTGGTACAGTCAAAGAGATTGTCACTTTTTATAATAGGCCAGGAAGACGCTCCCAACAATAAAATAACACGCGATACGTCACCATCAGTTGCCTGGCACCATTGCGATACTTATTCGCGACTCGTCAACTCGTTCTGAGTGGATGCTTGTGCTTTATTAAGTGTTGCGTACTATTTAACTAACATCTTAAAGTGATATTAGCTTTCGAAAAGTGACTGAACTTTCTCGAGTTCTAGCAAGAAGATAGAAAACCAGTACAGACGGGTATCTGTTGAGGAACAAGTAAGTGGACGATCACGATCTTTCCTCAGATTTTGTATAGCCATACAGTGATGTTCGGCTGTGGGTGTGCGCTGTACTTTGCTACAACTGATCGCTGTGATGTCAGCTGTTCAGTCAAAAGTACAATACTTTTTTTTCAGAAGCTGAGTCCCTTGAGCTCCGTTTAACGGATTTAACAAATTCCTTCTAGTGATCCAAGTTAAAGTACAAGCTCCGAGAGTAACTCTGCAAAACCATTCATTTTCCCCCATCAATGGTTGCGGTGTGTACCATGTAACCATTGGAACATTACCATGCAGCACGTATCTTGGAGTTCTATATACTTAGATGACTTTTTTTTATTCTTAAGTATATTTGATTGTCATCGTGCTGTTATGATCCTGTATCAGGTTAGATTCCACGTATTGTGCCGATTACCATTCATTTTATAGAAATACGTTTTTGTATTTAGTGCTACGTGATTTGTCAATAGTTGTGATACGTGCTTATTTTACATAACTGGCGACTGACTCGGTAACTATAATTTAACACACTGCTGCACGTGCTAAGTGATTACAACAGGCATAAATTTGAATATCTTATGCAACAGATAGTCAGCAGTGGGTAAACTACCGATGCTCTTTCAAGACTGAATACATCAATGTGCAGCGATGTATTTGCTGTGGCAAAACTTGCAGAAAAGCTGAAACTCGAAACCAGAGCTGTGTCTTCGCACGGTGACGCTGTTACTAGCTGAGCTGTCCATTGTGTCTCTAAGATAAACTTCAAACTTCAGTTTCATCCTTCTTCATTCCAGAATTTCACCCCAGACAGAATATTTTATTTTCATTTCTGTACTATCCCACCAAGAAGATAATTACTTTCACCGTCGGTGGCAAAGTTAAACACCTGGGTTCGAAACGAGGGGTGACCAAAAAGTAACGAAACTTTTTTCCATTACTTAACAGAACTACTAATTCTACCTCTCCTTGCCTCCGCTATACTCCATTCTGTATGAGTTGCCGTAACGGTATTTGTGTTAAAACTCTATTGTCGTCAGTGCGACTGTTTTTTGGAAGCGCTCTTTCACGTGTTCGACGAATTTTCAAAAGCAGATGTCAAATGCCAACGTTCTGTTTTCTGTTAGGGAAATCAGCAGTATAAACTGTCAGAATACCTCGGACAGCTTTTTGGGAGGCTGCTCAGAGCCAGGCGAGGACTTATTAGTGGTTTTCACGTCTTAAAAGTGGCTAGATGTCAGTTGAAGACGAATCCGAAAAGGACGTCACTCCACTTCCAGAAAATATCTGACAGGAAATGGAGCTCATTCAACGCATTGTGATTGAAGAACAGAAGATGAAACGTACTGCAATGAAAGTCGTTCCTCGTGTGCTTTCTGACGACCAGAGAACTTATTTTTTTGCACGTGTCCAGACAGAAACTGATCCACGATTTGACTCCTGAGTCATCACGGATGACGAATCGCAGTATTACGGATACGACCCAGAAACCAAACAATAAATCAACCGGTGGAAGCCTCCTATCACCAAGACCAAAGAAAGGAAGGCGGGTGAGATCCATTGTGAGGACGACGCTGGTCTGTTTTTACGATGTCAAGGGGATCGTTCACCGTGAATTAGTTCCCCACAGTATCACAATTAACAAACTTTAGCGCCTTGAAGAGATAAAACGATGATGTGAAGCAGTGGTGAAAATTGTATCATCAGAAGATTGGCTTTTTCAGCACGACAACGCCCCTCCATATACATAGGTATGTGTAAGGCAGTGTTTTGATAAAAAAAAAGAAGACCACAGTTTTCACATCCTGCATTCACCGGACATAGCTCCCTGTGCCGTTTTTTATTCCCGAGAACGAAAATAAACTTCAAAGGAAAGCAGTTTCAAAATGTAGAAAAAGTGAAAAAGTCGCCATAAACAGCATAACGTCATGCGAATTAATTTTCCGGCAACGGGAAAAACATTGGAACAAGTGTGTTATACCTGATGGACAATATTTTGAAGACGTTAAAGTTCTGAAAATCATCTGTTAAATACACGATTGAGTATCTCTTGGTCTCTGAAGCGTATTGGTTGCACGGGCTGTTGTATCCTCTAACAACACGTGACCACGGTGCTTCGAGCCATTGAACAAAAAGCGCTTGCTGACATTTTTCAGCACCTTTACACCAAATGTCAGAAGTGTGCTGTGGCTTCGGACGGCTTTTGGGGAGGAAACGTAGAGCCAGTTGAGCATTTACAAGCGATTTTATCTTTTTAAAAGTGTACAGATGTCAGTTGAAGAAGAATCCACCGGGACGTCCCTCGACGTCCAGAACGGACGAAAACATTGAAGAAATCCATATTACGATCACGTTCGATCTACGTAGAACGATTATTGAATTGGTAGAAATGAAGAAAATGGAATTCATGCCAAATAATTATCACTGAAGATCAGAATATGAAACGTATTGCGGGAAAAGTAGATCCACGCGTGCTTCCCGACGACCAAACAGCCAATTTTTTTGCATGTAAACTGCATGTTTATCCAGAGCTTGGACAAACCAGCAATAAAACGGAGGTTATGTTAAAATACCTCAACAAAATTGCTACATACAACTCAATAATCAAGACCACTATTTGTCTCATGTATCTTCTCTTTTATTACAATAAATTCTTTCATGCTACTTCTGCAAAGTTTCTTGCATTACACTTAAACACAATAGTAAAAGAAGTGATGTTCCACCCAATGGGCATGATATAACATAAGCATTTTACTATTCTATGGTCACATAGTGTTTCTGTCTATTGCTACTGTGTACTTTCTGGATTGGTAAGAAATCTTATGCTACTTCATTCTCTCCCACACTCTCGTAATCTCATTCATTAGCAACATAACGAATTTACTGACTTTCGTGCTGGACTGGTAAAAATCATACTAGACCCACTAAATTCGCTACTGTCTCATGCAAATCACACAGATTAAATACACATAATAAATCACACTGACAGTATGAAACACATCTCTAAAAACAAAATGTTTGGTTTTCTACTCGTTTTTCTTTCCCACATCAAACAATAGTCACCCCCGATTCACACCTGACCCACCTAATAATTTTACTACCACAAACTCTGGAGGATTTATGCACAACTCCCTGTGCAATGAAACCCTCATTGAGTAGCCGGGTAGATTGCTGACTCACCTTAATTCACTCTCAGAGTATCTGAGAAGTTTTGGTATTTTATTTATTTCGCACACGGATCCTCAACTGAATGCTGGGACAAGCACTTCTAATTCTTTTTGTCGTCTCATAGTCTGCTTGAGACTCACACTGTACTCACCACGTGGAAGTGCTTGTCTCTAATTCAAGTTCTGCACATGAAAATCTTAATTATTTTCAACTCAGATTTAGACATGCAAGCATTTCATATTAATACTACCACACGCTAGTACTTCGTCTTATGATTACAACACGTCGTTTCTTTGTCACTGCCGAAGAATCATATGTTCCCCATGTATTTTTACCTGCCTATCTTTTTCAGAACAATTTACATCAGCCTCCCACCAAAAGTTTCTGAAAAGAGAAATTATTAGTTCATCTACTCCAAAATATTTTAGATGTATACTATTTTCATTTAACTTTGTTTTTTCTGGAACACACATAGAGCACGTCTTCACACCTCAGGAACCAGCGACAGAGTTCTGAAACATGGCCGTTCATCCGGTCATCCTGCGCTTCCGCCGAAGTGGAGGAGGACCTTGCCATCGTGTTGGTCAGCCACATTTCAGTCGTTCTGGTATACATCCTCTCTTTGGTTCAGCCAAAGGTGACCAGAGAACTGTCTCAACGATGATTTTATAATCTACCTTCACTATCTGTGGTCAGCACACGACCAGCCATTCATTCAATTCTCAGACATTACCCAACTGGATTCAGGTATCTGTTTTAAGGAAGTGCACATCTGAATAATTAAACATACAAATTGCCCTTCCTTCCTAAAAAAAAAAAAAAAAAAAAAAAAGAACGCTGTTCCGACAAGAACAATGAAGCATGTTGCTGTACATCTTCTCCATGTCGGGCAGTGCTGTACCCTTTCACCACGTATCAAGATACGCTCTGTGAACTCGGTAGGGAGACGTAAGGTAGGTGTTCAGAGTTCGTTGTAGTCTGCAGCCACGTCGGTCCCATCAGAGGAACAAAGGTGCGGGAGTACTCAAGAGGGAGCCCATCCGGTCCAGGAGATTTGTTTAACGCACCACACTTTAGGGCAGCGTCATTTATGGTGACTTCAGCCACAAGGCTGTCCACTTCAGTGGGTTGCCCGGCCGCTGCCATTTCGCAAAGCGCGTCCTCGAGTCCTGCTCAGTCCAGCTGGTCATCCGCATAGAAACTGCGATACTGGTGAGCGAAAGCACGTGCCATATCCTTTTGCAACGTGGCTCGCAATTCATCGGCCATTTCGACATTCTATGTAAGTGTACGTCGCCGCTGCCATCTTTCTCTCACCATCTAGTATAATGACGATCGTTCGTTGCTTAATCCATCGAGTACCCTTCCACTTACTTCAACTCTTTCCATGTTCACTGCCTTAAGACACCGCAGTTGTGCTTTAATACGTTGGCCACCTTTGCTGACGATAGGGTGACGGTGGTTCCGTCGCCACCACACGTAGCGCTGTGAAATAAAATTTGAAAGTCGCCCGTTGCCGTTGTGACGTATCTTGGCCATATCGTGTGAACGTTCTGCTTAAAGCCGGTTTGACACAGCAGAGCAACAATTTAAGCGTTGAACGGTACGAACGTTGACGTCGTTGACATTGTCGCCATGTGTATTCAACCTCCCGTAAACAGATATCATTGCACACGTGGGTAGCGTTGAGCTTCCATCGGCCCCTATTGCGCCACGTCATGTGTCGTGAGAGAGCGATAGTGTAGAAGTAAGCCTGGTGGTCTCTAAATGCCGGAGGCCACGCCACGGTGTTATTCGTCGCCTGCGTTGCCCACATGAAACATACACGCTGTCTACTCTAATGGCTGGGTGGCTTGTGAATTACGTACATCCGCGGTTGTTGCCGTGCATCATTTCCCATGTCCCACGCAGTGCAAGATCCCGGACCAGCATCTGTAACACCGGACAAGGGGCGAAGCGTGGGCGTTGGTCCTCGGGCCGGAGAGCACAGTTACAGTCTCCACCGACAGTATAATTCTCCTGACGTCCTCGATATAGCAAATGACACTTCCTCTGCGGAAAAGGCTGTGCGTTCGTGTATGTTCGTCGAGCCGTACGGTGCGTAAAATTCACCGACCCGACATCCCCTACAGTCAGGGCAACACCTCGGCTCGATGATAAGTATTCGACATCTTCCGCCACAATTCCTTCTCGTAACTGTATTGCTGTGCCAACGCTAACGTGGTAATCAGTTAAACAATAGACGTTATAACCATAAAACTCTATTGGGCTATCATTTCCTGTATAAAATTTCGGTCCACGCCCGCTGCCCGCAGAACATGTAGCAGCATTTGAATCTTTGCTGCGGTGCGAATACCTTTGATGTTAAGTGTACCAATACGGTAGATGTGTAACATCGTATCGGCTGTGCACTGCTAGTCAGTCGCGCACCAAGGAATCGTCTGTCTACGGAGCATTCTTCGTGGATCGGCACCACACGACACCGCCTCATTGGTCGCCATGGACAAGGTTCCCTCGCGACCATGCCATAGGGGCGAAGTGATGCAATAAGCACGTCCACAGGAAATTTGAACGAATGTTCGAATACATGTACGTTCCCACGCTCCCGTCGACCTGGCAAAAAAAAGGAAACGTCAGTGGATCGAGTCGACTCATCCTGTCGCGTGTTGCACCGTCTATGAGCTTTACGCTTATGACACTGGCCACTATGAACAGGTGAATTCCTATCGGCTCCCGGAGATCTAGTTCCACTATTTCGCGCATGTAACGTTCGATTTCGTGTTCCTTTGGTTTTGCGTATTGTGCGTCGAAGGTGTACTTGATAGTCGGTTTCCGGTAAGAAAGAGCCACCGTGATCTGTAGTAATCGATGCACCGCTATGCGAAGCCTCACGGATGTAAAGAAAGCCCACAGTAAACGGGGCGCGGCCGGTGTGCTAGTCATGTCCAAGCCGCTACAACACCGAAGGCGGACTGCCGGCGACGAAAAAAAAAATTAGATTAATAATAAAGACTGAGGGGGAATCCAATCGTCGCCTCATACACGTTCGTGTCACGAAGCTCGAACGCTAATCACCTGACCACCATGAACGTACGGATACTTAAGCCACATAATAAACGAATAAAACTTCTCTTGCGATTTTCTCGTAAATGCCAGAGTAGTGCAGCTTACTAATTGCACATTATGTTGTTTTAATGCCCTACTAAAATTTTACAAAGTTTGAAGCAAATCTGTGATCCCAGCGTCATTGCCTCCCCTTGTAAGATAACAGATGAATTATTTCACAACACTAATGTTATAAACAATGGTTATAAACAACAATTTGCAACTCTTAAATGTTTCCAGTTAGTGGATTCACAGGTGACGGTATCATGTAGCCGAGTCTACAATTCCACTTGCAGAGAAAATTTCGTTTACAGAGTATAATGACTTTTATATGAGC
The DNA here is from genome assembly GCF_023897955.1 of Schistocerca gregaria. Taxonomy (NCBI): domain Eukaryota; kingdom Metazoa; phylum Arthropoda; class Insecta; order Orthoptera; family Acrididae; genus Schistocerca; species Schistocerca gregaria. Next base: position 100,585,835 of record NC_064921.1, on the reverse strand, counting down.
ACATACGTCAGTATAGCGCTGAACATCATCAGTGACAATGTTCGACCATCCAGTGGTAGGTGTTTGAACTTCTTCAGAGCTGCTTCAGGAAAACAGTCCAGTGGCTCACTTAGGGAACAGCTTGGAATATCAATATCGGCCTTATTTCGTGTTCGTGGTTGTGAATCACTTGCCTCTTGCAGAAGGATCCATGATTTTCTTTCATTTCGACAACAGATTTGAGAACCTTCTGGCTAAATATTGTGATTATTCCCAAAAGCTTGAATATGGGTCTGCAGTTGTCAAATTTCTTTCTGGAAGATATTATTCTTACAGCCTTCTTTCGTAGGAGTAATATATTTTAAATTCAAATAGAGTGTCCCCGCAACAGCAGTCCATATGTGATGTGGCTGTGGAACAGCGCATAATATATTGTGATTAATTACTGACCTGTGATCACACATTTGAGCTACCTAGGAAGAGAATTACTCTTCAGCGCTTACAGCAAATTTGTGCAGTGTATTCGATTCACATCAGCTTATTGTCAGTCGTGATTACCAGGAGTTTGGCAGTATTAATATTTGCATATGGGTCCACAACCAACATGGCTGCATAATATTTACTGGGTTTTATCTGTACTGAATTTCATTTTGCTTGCTTGAACCAACTTTTTGCTACTTCAAATTCAAAACGTTAGCAATCTTCAGTGCCTCAGCTGAATTTCTACTATAAGTCATTAATGTTGTATCATCTGCAAAGAGCAGAGTATGACCATCAAACATAAGGCATTCACATATATTAAAAAGAGCAGAGGGCCAAGTATGGAGCCCTACGGCACACCATATTCAAGTGCTATTACACGAGACATCGTTCCCTTGATACAAACGTTCTGCCACCTGTCTCTTAGCTGACAGAGTCTCAAAAACGACACGCTTTGTACCATAAGATTTTAATTTTTCCAATAGTATCTTATGAGAGATGTAATCTGATGGCTTGCTTAGATCACAAATAATTCAAACCGTGCAGTTCTTTGCATCAAGTGTTCCCATTATTTTTGTTATTACATCAAGCATTGTACTAAAGGTAGATTTCCCTCTTCTAAATTCATGTTGGTTATCCAAGAAGAGGTTGTTGTCTTCAAATATCGTAGCAGTTGGTTCTTCATTATAGGTTCAATCACCTTTCCTAGTACAGGTATAATTTAAATTTATCTATAGCTATTAGGTTCACCTTTTTTATACACTGGTACTGTTTTTGACAATTTTAGAAAGTCTGGAAAAGTACCAACGTCAAGGCGCCGGTTAATGACAGCAGCCAAACTTTCAGCAATATCAGATAGAATACCCTCCAGAAGAGCACATGACATGCCACATATATGTGAGCTAACACACTGTTTCAGACCTTTGACAATTTTCGCCATGTCCTGAAGAGGCACTTTTTCCACCTGGTCAAGGTGCTACTATTGCATTGCTTGTTATTTGTAATATCAATTTCTAAATCTGTTACTTCAGCTACGTTATATTTGTTAAAATCATCAGGGTTGCAAGCGTTTAATGAGACACTGGGTCTTTTTCTGTGCTCGTTAAGCAGTTTCCATGTCACTTTGCATCGGTTGGTAGCTTCAGAAAAGAAGCTAATAGTATACGACTTCTTGGCTATGTCTACTTCCTTCCTTTAGATTCTCTTAGCTTTCAGATAATAACAATGTAACAAATCGTTGGTCCTGGAATCTGCTGCTGTTTTAAATGGGCCATTTAGCACCAAAGTATTTTTCCGTTTGGGAGTGTACCATGCTTTGTCTCTGCTTATGTTTCATCTGTTTTGTAGTTTACCTAAGGAATTCTTTATTGTTACTGATGGGAAACAGTTGTAAAAATTTATTTCGAGCCACTGTAAAACAGAGATTAAAAGCATCATGAGATTCCAGTGCTACAACTTCAGACTGCCAATCTATCCGGGAAAGCACATTTTTGAAGATGTTCATTCCTTCCTCCGTTATAATTCTTTTACTGGAGGTATAGGCAGAATACCACATACTGTCTTTACTATCAAGGTTTCTTGGTATACTTAGCTGGTCAACTAATACGTCACGCTCTGCTATCACTGGATCCACTACCCCTACTTTGTAATCCCAAGTGTTCAGGTTTCCGACAACAGTGTTGAGGCAAGGGTGTCCCTATGTTGGCTCATGGTTAGCCGCATACAACCCATAACTGCTCATCAAATCCTTTTGTCTTTAGTGCTGCCTTCTCCTAAATGGATGTTGAAGTCATCACACAACATGATTTTTGAATTCATGCACTTTAGGTAGGACAAACAGCCGTCCATCGTGATGAGAAAATTATCGTATTCTCCACCAGGTGCGTTCTACATGGACATGGCAACAATAGTTACATCATACACTTGTAACACAACGAGCTCTAAATTTAGGTCAACATAAAACTGTTTTAGGTCTACTTCCCGGACACTAAGACAGTTTGCTTAGACAGATACCCGACCATGAGTTATTGCTTTATGATACCATGCACGTATCATTTCAAAATACGCTCATATAACCAGTGTTCAGAGATGGACAAAGCATGTCGTTTGACGTGATCGACAAAGGTGGTTAAATTGGTCAGTTTTGTACTAAAACAGGATATTTTATACTGGAATAATATTTAATTGGAGAGCTGTACTTCCACTCGAATAAAGAATGCTTTATAAGTACATTTTTAGGCAGCAGAGAAGGCTCCATTAATTTATCATTTAGTTTATAGTGAGCACTTAGTTTAATACTGCATTTAAATCCCTTTGAGCTTAGTTTCTCAGCTACAAAGTTCTTGTTGTCTGGTAAACACTTTTCCTCGAAAGCAGTTACATTTTCGGCTGTTCTGCCATTTTTTACTCTGTATGCATGGAACGAGGCGTTCTTCTCTCAACAAAACATATCCGTATCGTCACCAGTAACCTATAACACTTACAGTTCCTTTGTTATTATTGTTTGTTTGAAACGTTCTGGCAAGTTTTGCGTACCTCTTGCCAGTTTTCTTTTAAGGGGTCAGTTGATTTATAAGGATTATCTGTAACATTTGAATTCTCGTTTTCATCAACTTCAGGGCTGTGAGAAGCTTGTATATTTACAATAGACAGAGCAGGGCAGCTTTGCATAGCCTCTTCATTGCGCTTTCTCAAGCGATTCGGCGAGAATAATGCATTGTATTGGTAGTTGTGATTGTTTACTTCCGCGCTATTAGTTGCTGTTTAGAGGTTTAGATCACAATGTTCGCTTGTTTCCGCACTATTTGACACTGTTTTGATGTTTGAACCACAATGTTCACTTGTTTGTTGTGTGAGTACACTTGCAACAGTTTGTTGGTTACATTGTTCTAATTTACTTCGTTTTCCTGGTTGTTTAGTGAAATGTGATGAGCACATTTACGTATCGTCAGTAACGGTCACTTTGTCGGCACTTGACTGTTCCACGTCGCCTAGTATCTTCTGTAGCGTAGTGACTTCTCTCTTGAGACATTCAGTTTCACTGATTAAGTATTGAGCTAAAGAAGGTGGTTAACATTTATATTCACAAATTTCAGTGTTCGCTAGTTTTTTTTTTTCTGCTGATGTTACAAAGTAACACTGTCTACACACCCAGTTACTCGTTGTGAAGCTGTTATCATTCACGGAAGGAAGAATACCGGCACAACGAAAATGGTATTGTTGTGGTTGGCAGGAGAGCCAACCGTGTTAGTAAAGGAGGCCGAAATGTACGCGTTTTAGCTCACGTAGGCTGGCGTGAGGTCTGGAACATGACACGGGAATTAAAATTGAGAAAAACGGACGTAGCTGGTGGAATACTTAACTTTAATCCGTTAATGGAGAACGTCGCTCTTTATGGTACATGATTCACAATATCAATAGTACGGATACTGGCGCCTTACTAGATCGTAGCAAATAACGTAGCTGAAGGCTATGCTAACTATCGTCTCGGCAAATGAGAGCGTAAAAGTCAGTGAACCATCGCTAGCAAAGTCGGCTGTACAACTGGGGCGAGTGCTAGGAAGTCTCTCTAGACTTGCCGTGTGGCGGCGCTCGGTCTGCAAATCACTGATAGTGGCGACACGCGGGTCCGACGTATACTACCGGACCACGGCCGATTTAAAGGCTACCACCTAGCAAGTGTGGTGTCTGGCGGTGACACCACAGGTATGTTCTGCAGGAGGTACAAACATATGCTGCACAGTACAAATTTCTTAATTGTTTTTCGTATTTTTTACAGTTTGCACTATCCAAAAGCGTTGTTTCTGTAGCCTCAGCGAAATTCTCAACAGCTGCGCAGCGTCCCAAACAATGAACTATGATATGTTCGATGAGTGTACGGCAAGGTTATTTTTCTACTGTAATTTCAACTGATGGTACTGCTTGTAGTTTTCCAGGGCAGTTAACAACAGCTGCATGGTCCTTGGCGCATGTGGACGCGCTGCAACACTTTTCCCCAACACATCGCACCTCTGCTCGATGGGATTTAAGTCGGGTAAACGGCCAGGCCGGGGCACTCTCCAAATATCCTCGCGATCCAACAACTCTTCCCCCTGCGATGTTCCATGCGGTCGCACATCGTCACTCACAAAAATGACGTAACGTTCGGAAGCTCCCCTGGAAGGACGTACATGGGGAAGGTGAGCAGAGTCACAATAACGTTCATCGGTTTGTGTACCGTGTTCAAAGATTTGGAGGACAGTATGCACATGCAACATACACCTCCCGACATCATAACATTTAGGTCACCAAAGCGATCATATTCGACTCTGTTCCTGGGTACATTACGTGTTCCCGCCTCTCGTCATTTGAGCGTGTATCCAGCCACGGCGAACATAAGCGCTCTAGAGGTCCAGGTGCTACGGTGCACAGACGCATAATGTTGCATGGTCGTACTGACTTCCAAAACTTTGAACACAGAATACTTGCTTCTACATCTACATCATACTCCGCAAGCCATCTAATGGTGTGTGGCGGAGGGTGCTTTCGGTACCACTATCTTATCCCTCCAACTCTGTTCCACTCGCGAATAGTGCGTGAGAAGAATAATTGTCGGTAAGCCTCTGTATTGGTTCCAGTTTCTCGAATTTTCTCCTCGTGGTCTACGCGAGATGTATATGGGGGGAAGTAAAATGTTGTCCGACTCCTCCTGAAAAGTGCAGGACCGAAATTTCAATAGTAGACTTACCGGTCAAAATTATTGTAACTCTTTACTCCTTCCCCATGTACATCTTTTCAGTGGTGCATTCGGACCCGAATCCATTTTGATGGAAGACAACGCTCGACCTCATCCAACAGCGCAGTTGGCTCTTGGAACGAGAAGATATGTGGCGAATGCACTTAACCACCAATCAAACATGTGTGCGACGTTTTGGGCGGAAGCACTGCAGCACGGCAGCAGGCACCAACGACTATTCACCAGTTATCAACGGCGTTTCTGGAGAATGGAGCGCTCTGCCACAGGAACTCCTGACCAACCTCGTGCACAGCAGAGCAGTGCCTTTTAGTGCACGCACTGCCGGCCGTCTTTGAATCAAAGTGTCATTTCTGATCGTCTCATTGCGCAATTTTTTCATTTGCGTTCTGTACTGAGATGTGGCAGTTCTTTCTGCACATGTTCCAAGTTTCATCGTGCTATACTACTAGACAGCGACAGAAAATGCGGAAGTTACTTCAGCCCTTAAGTTTTGCGCACCAGTGTGCGTTTCTTGATGTTTGTTATGGTCTTCAGTCCAGTTACTGGTTTGATGCAGCTCTCCGTGCTACTCTATCCTGTGCAAGCTTCTTCATCCCTGAGTAACTATTGCAACCTCCGTCCTTCTAAATCTGCTTACTGTATTCATACCTTGGTTTCCCTCTACGATTCTTACCCTCCACGCTTCCCTCCAATATAAAATTGGTGATCCCTTGGTGCCTCAGAACATGTCCTACAAAACGATCCCTTCTTCTTGTCAAGTTCTGCCGCAAATTCCTCTTCTCCCGAATTCTATTCAGTACTTCCTCATTAGTTACGTGATCTACCCATCTAATCTTCAGCATATTTCTGTAGCCCCACATATCGAACGCTTCTATTCTCTTTTTGTCCAAACTTCTTATCGTCCATATTTCTCGTCCATACATGGCTACTCTCCATATAAATATTTTCAGAAAAGACTTCCTCACACTTAAATCTATGATCGATTTTAACAAATTTATCTTGTCCAGAAACTCTTTCCCCACCATTGCCAGTCAACATTCTATATCCTCTCTACTTCGACCATCATCAGTTATTTTGCTCCCCGAATAGCAAAACTCATCTGCTACTGTAAGTGTCTCATTTTCTAATCCTATTCCCTCAGCATCACCTGATATAGTTACATTACATTCCACTACCCTTGTTCTGATTTTGTAGATGTTCATCTTATATCCTCCTTTCACGGCACTGTCAATTCCGTTCAATTGCTCTTCCAGGTCCTTAGCCGTCTCTGCCAGAATCACAATGTCTTCGGCAAATATCAAAATTTTTATTTCTTCTCCATGTATTTTAATTCCTACTCCAAATTGTTGTTTTGTTTCCTTCAATACTTGCTCAATATGCATATTGAATAACATGGAGGATAGGCTGCAACACTGTCTCACTCCCTTCCCAACCACTCCTTCCCTTTCATTCCTCTTAACTCTTGTAACTGCCATCTGGTTTCCGCACACATTGTAAATAGCCTTTCGTTCCCTGTATTTGACCCCTGCCACCTTCAGAATTTGAAAGTGTGTTCCAGTCAACATTGTCAAAAGCTTTCACTAAGTCTACAAATTCTACTCAAGTAAGTTGTAGGTTTGCCGTTTCTTAATCTATCTTCGAAGATAAGTCTTAGGGTCAGTATTGCCTCACGTGTTCCAATATTCCTACGGAATCCAAACTGATCTTTTGCAAGGTCGGCTTCTATCAATTTTTCCATTCATGTCATTATTTTGCAGCCGTGATTTATTAAACTGATAGTTCGATAATTTTCACACCTGTCAACACCTGTTTTCTTTGGGATTGGAATTATTATATTCGTCCTGAAGTCTGTCTCATACATCTTGCTCTCCAGATCGTAGAGTTTTGTCATGGTTGACTCTCAGTAGCTCTAATGGAATGTTGTCTACTCCCGGGGCTTTGTTTCGATTTAGATCTTTCAGTGATCTGTCAAATTCTTCTCGCATTTCATCTTCATATATGTCCTTTTCCATTTCCACAGTATTAACCCTAGTGATATATGTCTCTACATCCTTAGATTTGTTCTCTAGCGCTCCCTGCTTAGCCATTTTGCACTTCCTGTCAATGAAGAGACATTTATATTCCTTTGCGCCTGCTTCATTTACAGCATTTTTATATTTTTTTCTTTCAATAACTAAATTCAATATTTCCTCTGTCACCCAAAGTTTTCTACTAGCCCTCGTCTTTTTATCTACCTGTTCCGCTGCTGCCTTCACTATTCCATCTCTCAAAGCTACCCATTCTGCTTCTACTTTATTTCTTTCCTCTGTTCTTATTAATCCTTCCTTAACGTTCTCTCTGAAATTCTCTACAACCTCTGGTTCCTTCAGTACACCCATGTCTCTTCTCTTTAAAATGACACTTCTTGCAGTTCCTTCAGTTTTAATCTACGGTTCATAACCAACAAATTGTTGTCAAACTCCTGATATACTAGACATAAACGATGTCACCTCCAAATATTTTCGGAATATGTGTCTCTCTATCGCTATCGCTTGAGCCTTGTCCCGCAGTGACGCTGTGTCAGCCATCGTTAATCGGATTTGGCATGTTAATGGTTAAAGGGTGGCCGGATGCCCTTCCTGCCGCCATCCCATACCCCCCAGGACGCTATTAGTGTACCCCAACTGTCTGCGCCGAGTGTAATCCATGGAATGGTGCGAATGTGTTTCAATGTCTGCGAGCCGTGGAACTCAGGCGGAACATGGGGACCAGCCCGGTATTCACCTAGCGGCATGTGAAAAACCGCCTAAAAACCATATCCAAGCAGGCCAGCACATCGGACCTCGTCGTTAATCCGCCGGACGGATCCGAGCCGAGGCCGGCGCGCCTACACGAGTCCAGGAAGCAGTGCGTTAGCGCTCTCGGCTGTCTTGGTGGGTTAATACGTGTCGGTCTATGCCTCTAAAAATCGTACTAATTTTTTTCATTGTACACTATCTTATCAGAAGTATTCGGACACCTATTAGTATTAGTATGGCATATGTCCATTCTTCTCCTTTATGATGGCTTGAACTTTCAGAGAAATATTCTAATGTCTCCGGAGGAATGGTGGCCCATTCTTCATCATGACCCCAAACTAGCCAAGGTAGTGTTGTTGGACCCAGGGGACCAGAGCGAAGTCGACGTTGTAATTCATCCTAAATGTGTCCTACTGCATTCAGGTTGGGACTCGAGACAGGGTAGTCCATCTTGGGGATGTTGTTGCACACAATCCATTGCCTCACAGATGCTGCTTTATAGCAGGGTGCATTGTCTTCCTGATACAAACAATCATCTGTTCTGAACTGTTTCTCTACTGTATATAGTACACAATTCTGTAAAAATTAACAGCTTTCCACATTTCTAGTTTTTTAAGCACAATAATGGGCCCACACTCTAACTGCGAAAAACAGCCCTACATTGTAAAACCACCTCCTGCGTACGTACTATACTGCTGGTACTACATATGGTGGCAGGCAACGTTCTCCAGCCATTCACCAAACCCAGACCCCACCGCCTGACGGCCACAAGCTACAGCATAATTAATCACTCCAAATGACTTGTTTCCAGTCATCTACTCTCTAGTAGTGTCAGTCTCTACACCACCTCAAGTATCGCTTACATAGTTACTGTTATGTTGGGCTTTGATTAGTTTGTTTAATGTCGAGAGGCGAATAATGAAGCAATAACTGGTCCGTTGTGGGAACTGTTCACATCTCGCAGAAAAAATTTTAATGAGTTATCTGGAAATATGTGATGCATATGTGGCAGTTTCAATGTCATATATAGGTGGTACAAAGTTCAAAGTATGTGTGTATTGGGTGGACTAAGTGAGGAAGATGTTCGTACCTACGTTACACAAGCTGTAACTTGCACCGTAGTGAGTCACGCGTTAATACTAATACTCAAAAATGTAATTACTAAATTTTTAAGTATAACATTCTTAAGACATAATGAAAATAGTAATGATCCTTTAAAAATAATTTGGCTTCGTGAGAGGAACACATTTGATGCGGTTTTCTTATTTTTTTAACCTTTCGAAGTTTTAATTTTAACCCCTCAGGGTGAACTAGCGAGAGATTGGGAATCGCTGTGTTGGACTAATGTGTGAGTTGAGGACAACACTTGACACAATTTTTTTTATGTTCACAGATGTTCCGCAGAGCCCTCGCTTCTTTCTGTCTCCCTTGTGGGCGGCAGACAGACAGCGAAGATCTTCGTGTCATAGCTGTCTGTGACGAGAACGATGACCCTGTGATGATTAGCCCAGAGGTGAGAAATGCCAGGAGTGTGAAGAATGTAACATTCACGCTTAGGAGCAGCCAGATTATTGTGTAATGGTCATTAACCATCACATCACACCGCAGATACCGTGACAAATTTTGGATTTTCGAAAATTATTACAGTTAGGCTACTGTTGGCTATAAGCAAGCCATTAGTTGTTGACAGCTCTGGGGGCCCCTTCTCTACTAGGCTAGAGCGAATTGTTATTGTATTACTGTCTTTCCCCTGCTCCGGCTTGGAAGGCTGTCAGATGTGATGGAGCTGCCCCTTGCCTCTGGGGGAACCTCCTTTGCTGTCTGGCTTGTGGACATTCCTCAAGGGTACGCTGTTGTTCCTACTGATTCCTCTCTTAGCCTACAGTTTGCCGTTCCTACATTCTCCCCCATTTCAAGCAGATTTCAGTCTGATGTCAGTATCTACCGATGGAATAATCTATTAACACGAGAATAATGACGAGCCTCTTTAGGCCATTAATCGCCGGCTAATAACCCATCTTTTACTTCTCGCCGACTGTTTATTGTCTGTGATGCGTTCCTCAAAATTCTGATGTAACTTAGGTAGTAATTATATCCTTTGAAAAAGTTTTATATAACTAACGAACTCAAGCATTACTGGTGATGAATTTATGTAATTTTTGATTGGTATACATGCGTCCTCAAACTCCGTTGGAATTTGTTGCCAGATAAATGGACGAATACTCAATTCAAACAGCTGAACACCTCATTCTCGAAACCGTTAGACAAGTTACCCCAAATTACAATTTTTGTAATCATTTTGCTTTGTGGACAAAGTTCAAATCAGACATGTGTAGAAAAGAGTAAACGAGGTGGTTAAGAGAATGGCCCTGTTTTCGTGAGCATGGCGGTTTCCAACGCTACGTGGACTAACGACTGTCTCGGCATCTGCGTGATTTCTACCTTCAGGATAGTATCACATACTGAAGCATGACCTCCCACGTCGTCTTCTCGCTGACTTCTCCGCATAAGCCACACTGAAAAGCGTCAAAAGGATTATTAGTATTTCTGTTTCCTTACTAAGCAACCACATATAAATGGAAACATCGAACGTAAGTAGAGAGTGACATCAATACTGAGCTCAAAGTAAATTTTAGCAGGCCAGTACTCCCAGCATTAGACCTTCGTGTTGGCTAGGGTTTCCTTTAGCTATTTTACGGATTCAATGTGCGGGTACTCTTGCCCACACCACCACATGGAGCTGTCAGCACGTCTTATTAACGTGAAATGAAACTTACATAGGAGCACGCCTGAAACACTTTGCTCGTTATAAAGATTGTAATTGTATATTAGGTCAAGGCACAAGGTAACATACTACCTGTATTTTACTTCTTTATACCCATAAAAACTTTCCAACGTGTTCAGCTAAAGCTAGGACATTTATGGAACAGAATGTGATAATTATATGACACGCTAGTTACATAATGATGAATACAGAGTAGCTTCAATTGTAAAACACGAATGTTAGATTTAGGTTGTATTTTGCGAAAAGATAAAACAAAAACAATAAATGAATACATGACGACGAAAATAAAACTCCCACAGGAGTACAACATGGTGCGACTGCAGTTCCGTTTGGGCACCAGTAAAGAGGGAGATGTCCCTCCGAGGGCTCACGAGACGCAGAAGACTCTGGTGTCTTCTGATACTGCGGACGTCAATCTTGAGGAGCGTCCTGGACTACAAGACTCGCAGCAGGAGCGGCGAATCATTGGAATGGTAAGACAACATTATGACTACCAGCGAGCGCAACAAGGGTGAAACTACATGAGCAGTTAGAGCAGTCAAATTACATATCTAATGTTGAGCATATGTGGAACCAGCAGTTCTTCTATTTCATATTGGGTAGGAGAACATCTTGCTTGGGACACGACCACGATACATGATACTTCCCGTATAACATAATTTTAAAACGAATTACAGGTCAGCATGTCTACCACGGCATTTTTGTTGACATAAAATTTTAATGCAAAAAAGTGATCGGACGATTAGACAAGTTGGACATTTTAGGAGTTATTACAAACATTAAAAAAAGTAGTTTGGCTTCAGTCAGAATTGTCTCCCTGGTACTTTTACTTTTCCAAAAGCAAACTAGTCCTCATGTAATAGATTCTCAATTTTCGTTTTCATTTCTCAGTATGTTATTCTTGTCACTAGCTTGGATGCGTGAGCTATCTTCGGAATTGTATGGATGATCTTCTTGCGAAGCCCGCGTTCATGTGAGGAGCCTATTTCATCAGTCTTTTTCCTCTCTCCTGTAGGAAAGTGTTCATGAGGTGGTCGGTTTGTGTTCCTGCGTTATCGTGACGAATATATCACTGAAATTATCACTGTGTGGCTAAATAATGTGTCGGGTTTTCCTGCCCCGATAGTGCACCGCTGAGGCTTGCGACTTTCGGCCATAAACATGACTGGCATACATTTCTAATATTGAATACAGTACTGAGAAGCGGATTTCGATAAAAAGAAGTCATGGAGGTGCAGAGTATGCTACGCTACCTACGTTACGATTAATTGAATCAATTTAAAAAGGAATGTGACAAGTCAGAAAAGCGCAATAAAGACGATTTCTGGCGCGAATTGAAAACTTCGTTCAGGCCGTCGTTCAAGCAGCTCCGTATGCTAACTGTATCATTTGTGCACTTCTACTCCCTCATGAAATTCATAGCTAAAGGCATGATGTAGTTTATTCTGTGAAAGACGGAGGAAATATTTCGACTTGGGCAGCGCTACTTGAGTTATTGTACAGATATGTATGCACCGTGCAAGACGATTTGTTTTCAGTAGGCTTAATGTAGGATGAAAAAGAAAAATGCCAACAGTTCTGCATTCACAATTCTTAATTGGAAGCTTCCCTGTGGATCCCTCTTTATGCTATATACAGAATTTCTTCCCAGTGGTTTGCAGCCTTGCTATGTAATTTGCTATTGATTACAAAAGTCATTTTGAATACACGGTTTTTGATTTAATTTACGTTTTAGGTACATAAAATTTCATTGTTAAGCGAAATTTGAAGTAACTCTTTATATGGCCAAGTAGTTTCTGCTCACAGTGTCTCACAGAAATTTAAAGAATTCGAACTAAAAGAGACCAATGTAAAAAAAAAAAAAAATCCGTTACTCTCAAAAGTTTAGAGGTGGTCATGGGTCAAGCTAAATTACATTCCTCTTTCCACCATAGAATTATCACCGATTCAAGATATACCACTCCTTTTGCAATAGGCCTCTTGCTTCCCACATGCTACATCTTGTAAACAACAGAAACAGGGAACTGGTGGTAGTGGTGGTACGTTCCTATGGGACCAAACTGCTAAGATGACCGGTCTCTGGGTTTACACACTATGTATTCTAAATTAAACTATCTTACACAAAGAACAACACACACACACACACACCCATGCCCGAGGGAGGACTCGGACCTCCGAAGGGTGGAGCCGGGCGAACCGTGGTAAAGCGCCTGAGACCGTACGGCAACTCCGAGCACCAAGGCAACAAGTAACTTCCGTCTTCCTGGAGTACTGAAATGCGCTCCGCAGAGTCCAACTATTTCGGCCAATAGGCTCTATACTATCACACAGAGAGCACCATCTTAAATACGTGATTGAGAGGAAAGTTTAACGGAACTGAAAGCAACGTCAAGCGCATATTAAGAAAGCGAAATTAATCGTTAATATCCTCAGTATGCGTAACTGATTAATCACACAGGGTCAGCAGTACATGTCTATTAACGACTTCGTTCTCCACTGCGAAACAGTCTCTCTGGGTGGATGCACGGAAGTGCAGGAAGATTACACCAATATTTAGGATGGGTAGCTAGATGGAAAAATTCTTAAGGCGCCGAAAAGTGCATGATAATCCAAACATCCTACGGAAACTTCGCGAAATAAGTCTCATGAACTAAGGGAAATGATGCAGGTTCTTCACATTATATTATAAATTCAATCTTTCCGGTCTTGCAGGAAAATTCACTGCTTATCAGAAGTATAAATTCAACAGAACACTTATACGTAGCCAGTGTTGATCCAACAGTCACTTTATACAGAACACTTTCTTAATTGGACCTGCACAGAATGTCACAATCAGGAACAGTGGAGCTACACACATTTTGAAGTGAGTACTTGTGTTCTGTGCAGGTGAGTGATGCGACTGTTACCTCGACGGCCGTCGTGGCGCCCTCCGCAGCAGAGGACGGCTCTTCCAGTGGGGAGGAGGAGGCGCTGGCCGCAGTTGGCCGCAGACGCGGCTGCCGCCGTTGCTGGGCGACAGAATGGTGGTGCGGCCCCGGTGTCGCCACGGATACCGCCTTAACAAGTGCTGAAGACTTTTGGTGTGGAAGAGGAAACAAAATTCTGCTGTAGCTACATATAATTGGGAACAGTAATAGAGAAATCCGGTAGACGAGGAAAGAATACAGTTCCAGAACAGCAACGCGGAAGCTTTCCATGGGATAACGTGGAATATTCATATTCGGCGGGACATTAAAAAAGAAGATTTCACAGTGTGGTGGAGAACATAGTTCCACATGGCTCTGAGATGTGGCTAAAATTAGGGAGAAGAGTAAATCAGTGGAAATGACTACTTGAGATGACGACTGTAGGCTACGAGGGAAGACTGTTGTAACTTTCCCTCTTTCTGTTTATTTAGGTTTGATTTGTTTGACTGTTATTCTTTATTTCTATTATTCGGAATCTTTTTTTTTATTAAATTGAGCCTGAAACTTACGTAATAAATACTTCGCGTGAAGTACGATTTGCAGCATAAATAAAAATTAATTTCGGAAATGTAATCCACTGAATATTAAAAGTAAAGCTTTTGAACAACGCGCGTGACTGACTAGATACATTCAGAGGGTACGTACATTCGCGTGCGAGTGGTTGCGGTCTGATGAGAAATTTTCATTGTGAAATAATTTCGTCGTAACACACTCGGAGATTGCGAACGTACATTCAGAGTAGAGGCACGTACGTTCTATCATTCCCCGTGGCCTGGGTAAAAGAATGGCACTTATTTAAATCTAAGAGTATTTCTTTTGCATCGGACTAGTATTTTTATAAGAAAAAGAAGATTGCAGGTTCTGAATGTCTCGGCAAAACGAATCGGAAGTAATTTTAGCGGCCACGAAAGGAAAGTAGAGAGCACAATCACGTACCTCTATTGTTGAGCAGCGCCGTTTTGAAGATCTTCGGTTCCATCTAAAACTCGCCTTCTCTGCTTAACATAAATACTCCATAGGCATGGGAATAAGGCTTGTTGTGCGATGAAAATAATATAAAACACATCTTGCGTCTTTTAACTCATTCATTTACCACACACACACACACTAGTAATTAAACAGTACGACATCCCACCAGCCCATCAGAACAAAAATTAGTCGTTCATACAAGAAATAAAAAACGAAGGGCGAAATTGTTCCTATGTCTCTCAAATATAAAAAGTTTACCAGATATTTCTCTGGTGTGTCACTGGAACAATTTTTCAGCACCTCTGCGATTAAATCACAATATTTTCAGTTCCTTTACACCGTATACAAAATTCAGAGGTATGGAGGCGAATGGTAATAATGTGCTCCATAAAAATGGATTTGGAGAACTTAGCGCTACAGCGGTACGGGCGAGTACAGAAAATGCCCAACCATAGGTGGCCAAGGAATATTTTACACTCAAATCATTCCGGAAGAAGAACGAGAGGAAGACCAGGGCAGAGACGGCAAAAATACAAACACGAAGCAATGGAAGACTGGAACAGAAGCTGCATTTGGTGATGGAAATTGGCTGACTCTTAACGTGAAACGCCGAGGAGGAAGACAAGAACTTTTTTGTTGCTCAACTTCAACAATTTTTTTACTAGTGCAATTGGATAAATGATAATTGACGGAGCAAGAATAGTTTTCTAAATTACATGTCACCATTGTTTCTGACCAGTTCATCGTGTTGATGTTTGTGTGACATGACGTATTCGCAACCAGTACTGGAAGACACTGAATCCGAACAACAATCGAAGAGGATCTTGTTGGGTACGCAGTGATCTCTTTTTGGAATATTGTGTGGCTCTGGTTGCAGATACCCAGCAAGCAGTTTGATGAGGCTAATTGGTGAGGTAGGGCGTCCGGTGTTAGTGAGAAGAATACACACTGTTTTTCCTTACGCGCCAGTTTCGGAGGAATCATGTAAATCGTTGTTACTAAAGTCAGTGTTTCCTGTATTAACAAACCCCCTGCTTAGTATTCAATAAATTCTGAATGAAAAAATCACATAAAAGTTCATTCTTTATTTTCGTATATTCATCTATAGAGTTTTACACTATTGCTCATTTACGAAAATGTGCTACTACTAAATATTTTATGAGTTTGCACCGGCTCAGAATGTATTTACAGACAGAACTTGTTATGGCGTTACTGGTGCTAATCTTTGACAAAGAGAAATATAGCACTTGGAGAATCACTATCAATTCACTATCGGAAAAACGTGTAATTAATTCTTAAAACATTCAATGACATTGAAACGTGTCACAAACCACATAGAGGTGTAGACAAAAGGCATCAGAAGGACAGTGTATAATGATCCATGGTGGCTTTATTTCGTGGTGAATCTAACGTGAAAAATTGCTATGAATAAATGACAATAATTTAATTTTTCGATGTTACTGTAGAAATATGATACTGTTAGAGTATGACATCGTGTGTAGATCATTGTAGTTGCTCTGTACGCTCTCTGATGGTCAGATCTGATGAGAGACAATGAGTACGTGCAATATAAATTATGGGATAGGAATGCTAACCACAGAAAATAAATATTCTAGGACTATAATTGATTCCACGTAATACACAGTGCCTCTTGATAATTTACTTCGACCCAAAACTCAAACTTTAGTTTTACAGTGATTCGTCCCATCGCACAAGACACATCACACATACATCTACACACACACACACACACACACACACACACACACACACACACACACACACACACACACAGACATACACAATGACACACTCTTTATAGGAATTGCTACAACTACAAACGTATTAATTATATCTGCGAGGATTAAAGAAATTACTAATAATACTGAGACATTATCCTCCTGGCTACGGTACCATTATAGTGAAGGTGGACCAAATTTTCGAGGTATAAGTAGCAGAGACAGAAGAGAATCCCAACCTAAATATTTTGAAATAATAAGCCTATGGTAGGAAACTAAGATTTCAAAGTTTTACAACACAGATCTGGTTTTCCATGGCATTAAAAAAACATAGCTCTATGAGGGAGGTCAGAATGCTTTAAACTCAGTCATAAATTATTTTATTACTACCATTAAATCCCAATTACATAGTGTAAGGTACCAAAGGGAGCTGCATAAAACCAGTCTGTGGACTAAAGACCACAACAGCAACAAGATACCAAAATCACCAGCATCTATTTTCTGTTACATATCAGAAGTCAAAAGCACTACGAACATTTTGGGGGGCAGTTATACTGACCATTTCTACTCGTCGGCTTTGAGTGATGACGTCTTACCTAAGGCAGAGATGCTACATAGGGGCAATTTCTGATCATATTCGTAAACAAACGAATGTAACACACGACAAAATTACAAACAAAATTCAAGTGATTAATTAATTAGACTCTAATTATACTGACAAGAATTAAAACCACTGAAAGAAATAAGAACAGACAAAAAGAAGTATTCATGCCTCAAATAAATTATTATCGTAATTTATGCAAGTAAGAAAAGCACAGAGAACCTTTAAATCCAGTACAGTATAGCGCATGGTGAAGTCATAATACTGTGGATCAGAGTTAAGTTTTAATTCTAACGGTGAAATCTTACGGGACTAGCACACAAGTAACTAAACTTGACAAAAATTAGGATCTAAAAAATATTGTGATCGGTAACTGCAACTGATCTATTTGTCGATCCCAACCATTCCACAGTTCGTTCGTTACTTAGGTCGTTATAACAACAAGTGTGTGCACTCAAGTGTTACAGGATTTCCGCATATGGTATTACTGTCTTCATTACTATGAAAAAGAGAACAATTTAATGGCTGTACCTATAGTATTTATTAATTTTTCGTAGTAGCTCTGAGATCAATAAGAAATCCAGAAAACCTACAGAAATATACTCCGCAGATTACTGCAAAAATGTCTAAAACTATGAAAATCGAAAAGATGGAATCGATAACGAATTGGCCTCCTATATAGGTAAATTCTAGTTACCGATTCCAGCCATTCGATGATTCATTAATTAGATCTTTTTTCCAGCACATGTTGTAACATTATGTGATTGCCTTATCATTTTAAATCATTCACTAATCGAGCAGTCGCTCGGCAACAGCTACCGTTAGCAAATAATGTTGCGAGAATGTAAAAGGTGAACGACCTGTGACGTAACTTGTTTATTGTCGAAGCGCCGTCAGAGATGCAGTGAGTTACTGACTTTGAAAACCGCGGCGCGAAAAACGGACAGAAGAAGAACACTTTTACACATTTTCTTTTTTTATGTACGAGATATTCTCGATGAACAGTTACTCATTCTTCTCTTGTCTCTTGTAACTTGTGTCGGACGCGCATGTCTTGCCGCCGTATTATTATCGTTAAAAATAATATTACTTTAGTGTAAAGTAAAGTGCAATACTAAAAGTGCAATACTGCATAGCAGTAAATCTATTGTGCGACGTGTATGTGAAAACGTCAAAGGAATTATTGCCATTACCAGAAGAGAACTGCCAGTCAAAACGGCATCCATGTTAAATTTTTCATTGCAGTGTAAGTTCTTCTATTAATTACCATAGATTCAGATTTAAATGGAATTGGTGTATGGACTATTTATTTAGTGTAGAATCTATGTCTCACTCCTTCATGAAGTTATTTAATTTTCTTTATGTTTCTGCCAAATAGAGAGTTCACAGTCACGAATTCTTTCGTCGAAATCGGACGGAAGTTGTATGCGGCGAAATATTTTCTCCGCGCCATATTCTACTGGGAAATGCATGATAAACTACGGTCCCTGAGGAAATTCATGTTGAGCTGTCCAAAAATAATTATATTTTGAATAGGCATTTACTCTCCTCTCCGACTGATCAGACGCTCCATCAAGATACAGCCGCACACGGTCGGCGTTCGCAAATATATTTCCACCGCTGATTATAGCTATATGTTGCAGCATAAAAGAAACATATTGTTATAATTAGCTACTACGAACGGGGACGTTTATAACGTATGTTTATGTATACACATTACGTAAACATATCGTTATAATGTGTGCACTAAAAATTAGGCTAACATGATTTCTGCATTTGTAATTACCTCCTGAACTACTGCATTAAAGTTACTGATACTGGAATCGGTAACTAGAATTGACATACATAGAAGGTCGTTTCTAGTTACCGATTCCAATTCTTGTTATACAGCGCAGTAGTTTTAGAGAGCAATTACAAATGTAGAAATTGTTACTAAGCTCAGTGCATACCAATGCAAAAATAATTTACGTAAGAATAATGGAGCAGTTGGAGTTTGTAACTGCAATTTACCTATATAGGTTAATTCTTGTTATCGATTCCAATGTTCTTTATTGTTATGTACTGGCTTTTCTGTTGGATTTTAGTGTGTCGTTTTCTCCATGTTTTGTGCTACTGCTTCGCATTTGTTGTCATTTATTTAAGTTTCCCCTATTTCTGATTTATTTTTGTTTCTCCCAACCCAATTTTCCTTAGCTTCCCCCGTTAGATTCATTAATTAATATAGAATTAATGAGATTTTATAAAAGTGTGACTTCACCATGTGCTTTACTGTAATGCAATTTAAAGTTTCTCTTTGCTTTTCTAATCACATAAATTACGAGAGTAATTCTTACCAGAAACGAAAATTTGTTTTTAATTCTGTTTCTTAATTATTTTCATTATCTTCAGTTCGTTTCGGTATAATTCATGACTAAGTAAATAACTGCCTGAATGTGATTGTAATTTTATCGTATGCTACATTCGTTTGTTTACGAGTACGACCGTTGCTTTCAATGATTGTCTGTACGTAGCGTCTTTGCGTTGGATATGACGTCATTGCTCAAACTCGGCGAGTGGAATCGGAATCTAGAATTTATCCCATTTTGGAATGCGAGGAAAGAGACACAGAATACACGTCATACAAAACTTAGAAAGCACGATTTCAGGGTAGTCTCGCTGAGCTTCCGACACCAATGCGGCGAAAAGAAATGAAAATCGTTTAATTTTCGACCGGTGATTCATTCCTTTATTTTTGGAATAATACTTCTAGATTAGTGTTATATGAAAAGCACTCTAATAGTACGGAATTGTAAGGGAGTCTACATACCGACTCAACTGACGTTACAATTTTTTTCCTCAATTAAGTTCAGTACGTCAGCATTAGTTATTCAAACCATCCTTATAATGTTCTGCAGCACCATAATTGAAAACCTTCTAGTCATTTCTTGACTGATCTAGTTAGCATCGACGTTTCACTGTCGTACAAGGCTACGCTACAGACGAATACCTTCGGAAGAAACGACCTAATAATTAAATTTTTGTTTGATGGTACCAAATTATTCTTTTTTCAAATGTCCATGTGCAACCCTATGATCGATCCAGCATATCCGATGATGGCAATGTCCGAAACAAGTAATATTGGAATAATAAAGTCAACTTGCTTCAATTCAACGAATTTTCCACCAGCGACCTACTCACCATTTTGCAGGCTACACATATTTTCCAACATGGACGCATGCTTCCTTCTCGATTTTGTGTCACTGCAATGTTATCTAGCAGAGTGCTAATAATTGTGAAATGCTGCTTGTTTATTCTACAAAAAGTGCTGCACACCCTCAGAGACGTGCTAGAGACTCGTTGTGGCTGTTTTAAGTTGTAGCGGAGAAGGAAGAACAAACATAACAATTTCGAACCTACGGCTGTAGCTACATTGATTACAGGAGAGAAGAGCCCTGGCACACGTCTAGCGAATTGGTGTTGTTCACAAATTATGATTTACACATAAAATTACCTTACTGCAGCCGAAAAATTAAATATTTTGTTTCACCATTATATGTTATGTTCGAATCAATCGGAATATTTCATTGAAATGTCGAAGTATCATTTGAATTAAGCAGGATAATTCTGCGCCACACAAGGAAGAATGTCGTCGATCACAGATTTACCAAACTCATTCTACAACGTTGTCACTTTCAGCTACTCCATCGTAGGAAGTATTGGTTCAAATGGCTCTAAGCACTATGGGACTTAACACCTGAGCTCATCAGTGCCCTAGACTTAGAACTACTTAAATCTAACTACCCTAATGACACCACACACAACCATGACCGAGGCAGGATTCAAACCTGCTACTTTAGCAGCAGCGCGGTTCAGGAAGTATTTGTGGGACGGCTTCTAAATGTCTCGCAGTCTTTCTCCTATAAAAAGACAAACGATCTGGCCGTCGGTTGTTCTAAGCTCTGACCAGAGGGCAGGCTCTAAGAGCCCTGCAGAATACACCACTGAGTTCTAATTTGTTTCTAAATGACATTTTCCGTGTGTGTATAATACAATACAAACAATGAAAAATGTGTTAACATAAAAGCCAGTATTTTTTCGTATAATTATATGCATTATTCTGCAACTCAGACTATGTATGATTAAATCAACATAGTTGTTCAACATAAAAGCTCTTATGTTAGAACATTACGTTGAGTCATTACAAAAGCAAGGATTGCTTAAACTTCAAGCAACAGCCAGCATCTCCGCTTCGGACAGTTGAATTGGCTTCTTGTGAGGTCAAGCTAGTGCTTCGCAAGTGAAAAAATTGGATATTTGTGTAAGGTCTTATGGGACCACAGCTGAGGTCACCGGTCCATAAGCTTACACACTACTAAATCCAACACAAACTAACTTACGGTAATGACGACACACACGCCGATGCTCGAGGGAGGTCTCGAACTTCCGACGGGGGAAGCTGCACGGACCCTGACAAGACGCCACAGACCACGCCACTACCCCGAGGGGCTTCGCAAGTGAAAAGCAAAGCGTAAAGAGTACACATAACTGTAGATACCTTTGGAGAATGTCGTTGAGGACGATCTAACAGTAGAAAGTAAACTCTTACTGTTCAAATGCAGTGCACAGTTTACAATAGAGGAATCGCTGAGCAAACACACTCATTGCCACATTGAATCAGTAGATGTAAGCCGACTCATCAAAGTTAAATGAGATTGGAATGCAATTTAACGGACGGCGTATTTTTTTTTTTTCAGTTAACCGCGTAGTACCTTTACACCCAACTGTCTAACCCTGCCCACTGAATGCACATTTCGCATTAAGGTTAAATTGTCATGGTCATCAAATCTGGCAATTATCGTGTATACTGACGTGGGCCAAGGTAATAACTGTAAAAACGCCTTTCATTAATTCACATTGTATCCTGAATCGCGGATGACTCACGTCTGAGCTACCGTACCTGGAACGAGAAATCCATTTTCTGATGAGATTTCTACGGTGGCACACACGACTCATACCCGGCACTAATGTTTCGGGCTGCCACATCTGCTCTTGCATGCGCAGTGTCGCGATCACATGGGCGAACGCTCGCTGGCAGTTGGGTGCGGCTAGAGAACACCACGTGCGGGAGGCATTGCTTTCTGTATGCTCTCTAAAGAATAAACTGGTTCTCTAAATTTCTTCAGTAGCGATTCACGAAAAGAATGCCTCATTTCCTCCAGAGACTCCCACCCGAGTTCCTGAAGCATTTGCGTAACACTCGCGTGATGATCAAACCTACCAGTAACAAATCTAGCAGCGCGCCTCTGAATTGCTTCTATGTCCTCCCTAAATCCGACCTGATAGGGATCCCAAAAGCTCCAGCAGTACTCAAGAATAGGTCGTATTAGTGTTTTATAAGCGGTCTCCTTTACAGATGAACCACATCGTCCCAAAATTCTACCAATGAACCGAAGACGACTATCCGCCTTCCCCACAACTACCATTACATGCTTGTCCCACTTCATATCGCTCTGCAATGTTACGCCCAAATCTTTAATCGACGTTACTGTGTCAAGCGCTACACTACTAATGGAGTATTCAGATATTACGGGATTCTTTTCCCTATGTCTCTGCATTAATTTACATTTATTCATATTTAGAGTTAGCTGCCATTCTTTACACCAGTCACAAATCCTGTCCAATCCATCTTGTATCCTTCTACATTCACTCAACGACGTCACCTTCCCGTACACCACAGCATCATCAGCAAAAGCCGCGCATTCCTATCCACCCTATCCAAAAGATAATTTATGTAGATAGAAAACAACAGCGGACCTACCACACTTTCCTGGGGCACTCCAGATGATACCCTCACCTCCGATGAACACTCACTATCGAGGACAACGTACTGGGTTCTATTACTGAAGAAGTCTACGAGCCACTCACATACTTGGGAACCAATCTCATATGGTCGTACCTTAGTTAGGAGTCTGCAGTGGGGCACTGAGTCAAACGCTTTCTGGAAGTCAAAGAATATAGCATCCGTCTGGCACCCTTCATCCATGGTTCGCAAAATATCATGTGAGGAAAGGGCGAGTTGCTTTTCGCAGGAGTGATCCTTTCTAAAGCCGTGCTGATGCATGGGCAGCAACTTCTCTATATCACTGAAATTCATTATATTCGAACTGAGAATATGTTTTAGAATCCAGCAGCAAACCGATGTTAAGGATATTGGTCTGTAAGTTTGAGGATCCGTTCTTCTACCCTTCTTATATACAAGCATCACCTGCGGTTTTTTCCAGTCGCTCGGGACATTACGTTGGGCAAGAGATTCACGATAAATGCGAGCTAAGTAAGGAGCCAATGCAGTAGAGTACTCTCTGTAAAACCGAATTGGAATCGCATCAGGACCTGGCGATTTATTTATTTTCAACCCATTCAGCTGCTTCACAACAACAGGGATGTCTATGACTATGTCCTCCATACGGGAATCTGTAGGAGACTCAAACGGCGGTATGTTTGTACGATCCTCCTGCATGAAAGATTTCTCAAATGCTAAATTTAAAATTTCCGCTTTCGTTTTGCTGTCTTCCGTTGCCAGGCCAGACTGATCAGTGAGTGACTGGATGCAAGCCTTCGACCCGCTTACCGATTTTACGTAAGACCAGAATTTCCTTGGGTTTTCAGCAATGTCTTTTGCTAAGGTATGACGGTGATAGTGGTTGTATGCTTCGCGCGTCGCTGTTTTTACAGCAGCACGGATCTCTACTAACTTTTTCCTGTCCTCATTCTCCCGGTCTTTCTTGTACCGTGAGTGCAACTGCCTTTGCTTCCTGAGCATTCTCCGAATTGCGCTGTTACGCCACGATGGGTCTCTTCCGTCCGTAAGCCACTTTTTCGGCACATACTTCTCCAATGCGTGGTTTACAATGTGTTTAAAATTTGCCAATAGTTCTTCCACGTTCATCGTATCGGAAGTAAATGAAGTCGATTCATTTACTAAGTGGGATGCTAACAACTGCGTATCTGCTCATCTAGCAAGAATACTCTCCTAGCCTTCTTGACCGACTTTTTAACTTTCGTAACCACAGTCGTAATGACAACATCATGATCTCTAATCCCTGTCTCAACACTGACACCGTCAATGAGGTCTGGTCTGTTCGTGGCTACCAGATCTAAAATATTTCCATTGCGCGTTGGCTGTCAATTTAGCTGGTCAAGACAGTTTTCAGATAATGTGTTCAAAATTATTTCACACGACGGCTTGTCTGTACCACCTGTAATGAATCCATAGACATCCCAGTCTATACTAGGTAGGTTAAAGTCGCCTCCGACTAATATACCATGATCCGGGTACTTCTGCGATACAGAGTGTAGACTCCCTTTGATCCCTAAATTGTGATCCAGCCGTAAGTGCAGTCCCGTGGTCTTTTCGAATGATTCTAGGTTCACCTCCTTAATGTCTGGGAGCGTTTCATAGTATGATAACTATTTTTAACATGCACAAATAGATGCTTTGCACTTCTGGTAACGCTAAGAGAACAACGACGGTTTGCAGCGTAGTTGTAAATCTACATTAAACATGATGTCCCTCTGCTGCCATTTGAAGGAGAGTCGGTGTAGGTCAACTATCGGTGTTGTGTTTGTGAAATGGAAATGAGAGGAAAGAAGCAGACCTTTGTAATGCTGGACAGGAACTATGCATTGTGGAGGACCGAACGAACTGGCGCAGTGGTTAGCACATTGCACTCGCATTCGTGAGGTCGACGGTTCAAACCCGCTTCAGGCCATCCTGATTTAGGTTTTCCGTGATTCCTCTAAATCGCTTCAGGCAGATGCAGGGATAGTTCCTTTGGAAGGGCACTGCCGCCTTCCTTTCCCCTTCCTTTACTAATCTGATGAGACCAGTGACCTTGCTGTTTGGTCCCCTCTCCCAAAATCAACCAACCAACCACTGTGGAGGGTGACTGTGAAAAAACTGCTTCAAATCAGTGGAAGGAATCATTTGTGAGTTCCAAAGTGTTACCAGCATTCCAGCTAGTACTTGAGTGTGCGTAGGGGGTTAAAAATAATGAGATACAACTACGAAACAACTCCACATACGCAACCCATGTCTGCAGTGAACGCTAGGCTACGCTTGAGGCTGTGTAAACAGCGATGCCACCGGACACTGGATGACTGGAAGCGAGTGATCTGGAGTGATGACTCTCGTTATACTATGTGGCGAACGCCTGGAGAATTTTACCTGTCATCGTGTGTAGTGCCAGTAGTAAAGTAAAGAGGAGGTGCTGTTACGGTATGCGTATGTTTTCTGCGGTTTCGATGTAGTCCCCTTATTGCGCTTAAAAAAATGCGCGGGCGGGAAAATATGATTTTACAGCATTTTGTTCTGCATGGACTAGATGGACAATTCGACTCAAAAATGGCTCTGAGCACTGTGGGACATAACGTCGGAGGTCATCAGTCCCCTAGACCATCGAACTCCTTAAACCTAACTAACCTAAGTACATCACAAATATCCATGCCCGAGGCAGGATTCGAACCTGCGACAGTAGCGGTCACGGAGTTCCAGACTGAAGCGGCTAGAACCGCTCAGCCACACTGACCGGCGACAATTCAGAGACGACGTCTCTCTGTACCAGCATAACAATACACCCTGCCATAAAGCAGCGTCTGTCAGGCACTTTTGGACATTAGCATTCCTCAAATGGACTGGCTTGCTCTAAGTCCCGGCCTGAACTCAATGAGATATCTGCGGATTGAGCTAGAACGTCGACATCTCTCCAGACTCCAGTGTCCAACATCGTTACCTTTTGTGATTTTGGCTCATGAGGAAGAGTGGGCTGCTATTCCTGCACCGACATTTACATATCTAACTGAAAGTGTCCTTAGCACAGTTCAAGTCGTCATAAAGGAGATGGATGCACTATTCGCCTAAATACACTCCTGGAAATGGAAAAAAGAACACATTGACACCGGTGTGTCAGACCCACCATACTTGCTCCGGACGTTGCGAGAGGGCTGTACAAGCAATGATCACACGCACGGCACAGCGGACATACCAGGAACCGCGGTGTTGGCCGTCGAATAGCGCTAGCTGGGCAGCATTTGTGCACCGCCGCCGTCAGTGTCAGCCAGTTTGCCGTGGCATACGGAGCTCCATCGCAGTCTTTAACACTGGAAGCATGCCGCGACAGCGTGGACGTGAACCGTATGTGCAGTTAACGGACTTTGAACGAGGGCGTATAGTGGGCATGCGGGAGGCCGGGTGGACGTACCGCCGAATTGCTCAACACGTGGGGCGTGTGGTCTCCACAGTACATCGATGTTGCCGGCAGTGGTCGGCGGAAGGTGCACGTGCCTGTCGACCTGGGACCGGACCGCAGCGACGCACGGATGCACGCCAAGACCGTAGGATCCTACGCAGTGCCGTAGGGGACCGCATCGCCACTTCCCAGCAAATTGGGGACACTGTTGCTCCTGGGGTATCGGCGAGGACCATTCGCAACCGTCTCCATGAAGCAGGGCTACGGTCCCGCACACCGTTAGGCCGTCTTCCGCTCACGCCCCAACATCGTGCAGCCCGTCTCCAGTGGTGTCGCGATAGTCGTGAATGGAGGGACGAATGGAGACGTGTCGTCTTCAGCGATGAGAGTCGCTTGTGCCTTGGTGCCAATGATGGTCGTATGCGTGTTTGGCGCCGTGCAGGTGAGCGCCACAATCAGGACTGCATACGACCGAGGCACACAGGGCCAACACCCGCCATCATGGTGTGGGGAGCGATCTCCTACGCTGGCCGTACACCTCTGGCGATCGTCGAGGAGACACTGAATAGTGCACGGTACATCCAAACCGTCATCGAACCCATCGTTCTACCATTCCTAGATAGGCAAGGGAACTTGCTGTTCCAACAGGACAATGCACGTCCGCATGTATCCCGTCCCAGCCAACGTGCTCTAGAAGGTGTAAGTCAACTACCCTGGCCAGCAAGATCTCCGGATCTGTCCCCCATTGAGCATGTTTGGGACTGGATGAAGCGTCGTCTCACGTGGTCTGCACGTCCAGCACGAACGCTGGTCCAACTGAGGCGCCAGGTGGAAATGGCATGGCAAGCCGTTCCACAGGACTACATCCAGTATCTCTACGATCGTCTCCATGGGAGAATAGCAGCCTGCATTGCTCCGAAAGGTGCATATACACTGTACTAGTGCCGACATTGTGCATGCTCTGTTGCCTGTGTCTATGTGCCTGTGGTTCTGTCAATGTGATCATGTGATGTATCTGACACCAGGAATGTGTCAATAAAGTTTCCCCTTCCTGGGACAATGAATTCACGGTGTTCTTATTTCAATTTCCAGGAGTGTATAATGTTGTACACATACTTGAAACCGTCTGTTTAAGCCCATCATGTTACGCTAAAATTTAACGAAGGGTTCCAGTTAAAAAAAACCAACGATGCCCTCATATCTCTATAATAAAAATAGCAAAAGCATGAAATGTGATGTATTCAAGTAGCCCCTGTCCCTGCAATTCACTGTCCAAAGGGCATCTTTGTATCTATTACGGTTGGGGAGATACAAGTGGTGTTATGACCGAGCTGCCTCACCCTGTATACAGAACCAATCAAAATTTGTCACTTACTCAGAATAGTAAATTAACATAAATAAAGTCTGAAAACCTACAAACATCAAATTAGCTCCCTCTTAACAAAACTACAAGAGCGAAATCGTAATTTAATTCCCCAGTACCATAAACTGACGAAACAGTTTATAACAAATTTCCCGGTACGAATGACTAACACACACGTCTGTCTAGAAAATTCCTCCCGGGACCAGTTGTTTCGATGTATAATATAAAAACTTTACACGAAACATTTTTTCACAATCACACCGTCATTCATTCTCATAACGAAGCTCAATTATAATAGTAATGATAAATAATTAGAAAATTAAACAAAGAGAACTGAAATTAAAAATAATAG
Organism: Schistocerca gregaria; assembly: GCF_023897955.1. Taxonomy (NCBI): domain Eukaryota; kingdom Metazoa; phylum Arthropoda; class Insecta; order Orthoptera; family Acrididae; genus Schistocerca; species Schistocerca gregaria. Next base: position 100,557,865 of record NC_064921.1, on the reverse strand, counting down.
TATTTTGACTGTATCTCAAACAGTGTCCGTCAATTAGTGACCGCTACCAGATCGTGTAGAAAGTACACACAGTACTCTGGGGTATCTGATGCCTTCTGTCCTGCGCATGACTCGTATTGCACGTCTGTCCACTGTTTTTACAATCTCAGTAGGCACAATGTAAGGCGCTACGCGTCATTACCAACAAATACCATCGCGAACGTAATTTCCAACTTGCTGGCAGTTACCCACGTAGGAATCAACCAATTTTTATGATCAATAAAACTACGACTCTAGTCTCCCACTGGGTTAGGTTAACAAGCAGAAGCTGCTACCGAACGTGCTGGCCTCCAAGGTCTCTGCCCAGTGTCACTTCCTCATAAAGCGAAGGCCATGGGTATGCACACTGCCTCGGTCTTGCATTGTCGTTGTTCTGCTCTTCAGTCTGGACTGGTTTGCTGCCGCTCTCCATGCTACTCTATCCCGTGCAAGCCTCTCCAATCCGAATAACTACTGCTGCCTACATCTTTTTGAACCTGCTTGCCATATTCATTCCATGTTCTTCCTTTACTTTTTTGACACTTCATTACTAAAGTGGTGATTCCTTGATGTCTCCGAACGTATCTTCTCATCTGGTACCTTCTTTGTGCCACAATAATTTTTCTCTCCAGTTCTATTCAGCACCTCCTCATTGGTTACATGATCTACCAAATCTTCACTTTTCTTCTGTAGCACCACATTTCAAAAGCTTCTATTTTCTTCTTCATTAGACTCATCATCGTCCACATTTCACTTCCACATAAGGCTACATTCCAGACGAATACATTCAGAAAACATTTCTTAACGCTTAAGCCTATATTCGATATTAATAAATTTCTCTTCTTCAGAAATGCAATTTTTCCGTTGCTATTATATTTTTATATCCTTCCTACTTTGACTATCATCAGTTTTCTTACTATCCAAATAGCAAGGTCCATTTACTGATTTTACTGTCTCGTTTCCTAATCTGATTCCCTAGGCATCGCCGGATGTAATTCTAATACATACCACTATCTTTGTTTTGCTTTTCGTGATGTTCATCTTACATGATCCTTTCGAGATACTGTCCATTCCGTTCAATTGCTCTTCCAGGTATTTTGCTGTCTCTACTAGAATTACATTGTCTTCAGAAAATCACAAAGTTGTTATTTTTTTCTCCCTGGTCCTAAATTTCTTCTCCCTATTATTCTTTGGTTTCATTTACTGCTTTCTCAATGTACAGACTGAATAAGACAGGGATAGGCTACACAGATGCCACACTCCTTTGTCACTTTTCTTTTCACGCTCCTCCACTCTTTAAACTGACGTCTGGTTCCTGTACAAGTTGTAGGTAGTTATTCACTGCCTGTATTTTATTCACGCTACTCACGAGAATTTCAGAGAAAACATTTAGTCGACTGTGCCAAAAGCTTCCTCGAAATCTCCAAAAGTTCTAAACATGGGTTTGCATTTCCTTAATCAATCTTCTAAGATAACTCGAGGGGTCGGTAACGCCTCACGAGTTCCTACATTCCTGTGGAATCCGAACTGACGTTGCCTTGAGATCGGCTTCTAGCAGTTTCTTCGGTCTTCTGCAAATGCTTCGTGTTATTATTCTGCAACCATGACTTATTAAATTGATAGTTCGTAACTATTGTATTCTTTTTTAAACCTGAGGGTATATCGTCTATCAGTAGTTCCAACGGAATACAGTCTACTCCAGGGGCCTTATTCGACTTAGGTCTTTTTGTGCTCTGTCAAATTCTTCGCGCAATATCATACCTCCCATCTCATTTTAATCTACATCCTCTTCCACTTCTATAATATTGCCATCAAGTACATCTCTCTTGTATAAACCCTCTATGTACTTCTTCCACCCTTCAGCTCTCCATTCTTTACTTAGTACTGATTTTCCATATGAGCTCTGGGTATTTATAAAGCTGTTTCTAAGAGTCACACAGAATTGCAGTTGTACTCGTTCATACGAGGGGCTTTCAATAAGTAATGCAACACATTTTTCTCGGCAATTTCGGTTGAAAAAATTGTTTTGGTTTACTGCTGTTGTTTCCTCTCACTGCCATTTTACAAACACATTACCAATAGTTTACCCACACCGACTCTCCTGCAGTTCCTACCAAAGGGACATCCTATTTAATGTAGATTTGCAACTACGCTTCAATTCATCGTTATTCTCTTGGCATTTGTGCATGTTGAAAGCGGTTATCTTACAATGATATGAAACCAGATATTAAGGAAATGAAACTGGAATCATTCGAACAGACCACGGAACTGCACATATCGCTGGCTCACAATTTTGTCGTTACGAAGGATGCATCAGGCTGCCTTACCCACCGGCCAGCAAACGCTCGTACCAGCTATGGTAGCATTGACGTGAATTATTCGTCAAACAAGAAGACAATGGGCATTAATAAAGAACGCCTTTATCATTGTCACTTTGGTCCATGTCAGTGTACCCGATAATTTCCATATTTGATGACCGTAACAATTTAAAACTAAATGCAAAATTTGCATTCAGTGGGTAGGGTTTGGGGTTCGACAGTTGGGTGTAAAGGTACTACACGCAGTAACTGAATGCAAAAAAGAAGTTACTCCGTTCGTTGACTTGCATTTCAATCTCATTTTACGTAGACAAGTTGGCTTACATCAACTAATTCAATGTGGTACTGAGTATGTTTTCACAGCGATTCCTCAATTGTAAACATTGCACTGCATTTGACCAGAAAGAATTTACTTTCTACTGTTAAATCGTCCTCCACGACATTCTTCAAAGCTATCTACAGTTAGGCATACTCCTTCGGCTTTGCATCTCACTTGCGAAGCATAACCTCGGTGTCACAAAAACTCAATGCAACTGTATGAAGCCGAGATGCTGGCTGTTCTTTGAAGTTTAAGCTATCCTTACTTATGTAATGACTCAACGTAAAGTTCTAACATAAGAGTTTTCATCTTGGACAACTATGGTGATATAATCTTACATATGGGTGAGTTACAGAATAATGCATAAAATCGTGCGAAAGTACCATCACAAGAATACAGGCTTTTAGGCTAACACATTTTTGGAATGTTTTTATAGTGTTATACACACAAGGAAAATATCATTTAAAATCAAAGTAGCCCTCAGTTGTGTCTCTGTAGGGGCGTTGAAGCTAGCCCTCTGTTCAGCGTCTAGTAGCTTAGAGCAAACGTCGGCCAGCTCGTTTGTCTTCTTGTAGCAGAACGATTGCGAGACATTTAGAGGCCCTTCCAGAAACAGTTCCTTCCGTGGAGCAGCTGAAACCTACAACATTACAGAATGTGTTTTGCAAATCTGTGATCGACAACATACGTCCTTGAGTGGCACAGAATTATACTGCTAAATTCAATTGATACTTCATTCCGATTAAATATTCCGAACAATTCGTACGTTATATACAACGGTGAATCAAACAACTAAATTTTTCGACTGCAGTAAGATAATTTTACGTGTAAATCACAATTTCTCCATAACACCAGTTCGCTGGATGTGTGCTAGGGCTCTGCTCACCTTTTTCAATGCAGCTACAACCGTAGATTCTAAATTGGCTGAGATAATCACAAGTTTTTTCTTCCTTCTCCACTACAACTTAAAACATTCACAAGGAATCTCTAGAACGTCTCTTTAATGTGTGCAGCACTTTCTGTACAATAAACAAGCTGCATTTGATAATTATCAGCCCCTGCTAGATAACATAGCTGTGACACAAAGTCGCGAAAGAAGTATGTGTCCATGTTAGAAAATATGTGTAGTCTGCAAGATGGTGAGTAGGTCGCTGGTGGAAAAGTCGTTGACTGGAAGCAAGTTGACTTTCTTATTTCAATATTACTCGTTTCGGACATTGTCATCATCAGATATATTGGATCACAGGGTTGCACATGGACATCTGAAAAAATAATAATTTGGTACCATCAAATATAAATTTAATTATTAGGTCGTTCCTTCAGAAGGTATTCATCTGTAGCGTTGTCTTCTAGGACAGTGAAAAATCGCTATTAAGTAGTTCAGTCAAGGAAAGACTAGAATCTTGCCAAGTGTGCTGCTACAGAAAATTGGGTGCGAAGATTGAGTAACTTATGCTGACATACTGAACTGAATTGTGGAAAAAGAAATTTGTAACTTTACTTGAGTGGGTATATAGGGTCCCTTACATTTATGTGCTATCAGAGTCCTTTTCAAATAACACTAATCTAAAAGCGTTATTCCAAAAATAAAGAAGTGAATCACAGGTCGAAAATAACACGATTTTCATTTCTTTTTGCCGCTGAGCCCTGCGAGAGTCCCTTTAGATAATGTTTTCTCAGCTTTTTTAGACGTGTATTTTGTGTCTCTTATCTCGTATTCCAAAATGGTATAAAATTCTAGTGTACTATTCCACTCGCCGGCTTTGAGCAATGATGCTACGCATAGACAATCAATGAAAGCAACGGATCGTACTCTTAAACAAACGAATGTAGCATACTATAAAATTACAATCACATTCACGCAGTTATTTACTAAGTCATAAATTACATCGAAACGAACTGATGATGACGAAAATAATTAAGAAGCAGAATTAAAAACAAATTTTCATGCCTGGTAAAAAGTATTCTCATAATTTATGCGACCAGAAACGCACAGAGAACCTTTAAATTACATTCCAGTAAAGCACATGGTGAAGTCATTGAATATGACGGGAGAAGCGCAGGAAAGTGGGGGATTTGGGGCAGGGAGAAAGTAAAATGTATAAGGAAAACGCGAAAATTAAATGAATGACAAGAAAGTCGAAGCAGTACCATAACATATGGAGAAATTAGACACTAAATTCAAAAAGAAAAGACAGTACATGACAAACGAATATCTAGAAAAAATAAAGAATATTGGAATCGATAATTAGAATTAAACTATGTAGGTAAATTCCAGTTACAGATTACATGTAAATTATTTTTTCAGTTTTATGCACTGAACGTAATAACCATTCCCACATTTGTAATTGCTCTCTAAAACTACTGCGGTGTATAACAAAAATTGGAATCGATAACTAGAAACGACCTTCATACAGGTTAATTCTAGTTACCGATTCCAATATCAGTCGCTTTTGTGCAGTAATTCAGAGAGCAATTGAAAATGTAGAAATCATGTTAGCCTACATTTTAGTGCACACATGTGCTGCAAAAAAGATATAATTAATGAATCATCGAATGGCTGTAATCGGTAACTACAATTGACCTATATAGAAGTCAATTCTAATTGCCGATTACGAACCTTTAGATGATTCATAATTTTCGATATTTTTTAAGTAAATCTGAAGTCTATGTTTCTGTAAAATTTCTTGATTTCCTTTTGATCTCAGAACTACGACGAAAAACTAATAAATATTGTATATACAGCTTCCAAATTCTTCCCTTTTTCATAGTAATGAAGATAGTAATACCATATGTAGAAATCCTGTAACAGTTTCGAGCATACACTTGTTGTTAGGACGATCTAAATAACGAACGGTGGAATGGTTGGAATCGATAGCGAGCCAGGCCAATCGAAATATTTGTTAGAACCTACTTTTTGTCAATTTTCGATATTTGTGTACTAGTCCCGTTAGATTTAACAATCAATATTAAAATTTAACACTGATCCGTAGTATATCGACTTCACCATGTGCTATACTGTAGTGGATTTAAAGGTTCTCTGTGCTTCCCTTACTCGCATAGATTACAAAAATTGTTTCTTTTAGACAGGTCTATTTCTCTTTATCTGTTGTTACATCTTTACGGTACCTTCAATCCTTGTTGGTATAATTTGTGGCTAAGTAATTAATCACTTGAATTATGTTTGTAATTTTATTGTATGCTACATTCGTTTATTTACGACTATAATCAGTTGCTTTCAGAAACTGCCTCTATGTAGCGTCTCTTCCTTAGGTATTAAGTCATTTCTCAAAGCCGGCGAGTGGAATTGGTCAATAGAATTTACAATCAAAATGTTCGTAGTGCTTTTGCCTTCTGATACGTAACCGGAAATGGTTTCCGGTGATTTTGGTTCCTTACAATATGTAATTGGTAATAATAAATAATTTCTTATTCAGTCTGTTTAAATCATTCTCACTTTCCTCATAGCCCTATGTTTTCTTAAAAAAGAACACGGAAAAGCAGGTCTGTGTTGAACAACTATGAAACCTTAGTTTCCTCCTGTAGGCTCATTATTTCAGAAAAATTCATCTTGGAATTCTCTTCTGTTTCAGTAACTTAGACCTCGAAAATTTGGTCCACCTACACTATAAAGGTACCGTAACTACTCTTCTTAAACTAATTTGATATGAATATCATAATTACGTCATTATCTGATATAAATGAATATTTTTTGCAAGAAGTAAATGGTTCAGTATTATTAGTCATTTCATCCTTGCAGATATTAACTATATGTTTGTAGTTGTAGTAATTCTAATGAGAGTGTGTGTGTGTGTGTGTGTGTGTGTGTGTGTGTGTGTGTGTGTGTGTGTGTGTATAGATGTATGTGTTGTGGTGATGGGATGGGGATAATCACTGGAAAACTAAAGTTTGAGGTTTGGATCGAAGGAAACTACCAAGAGGCACTGGGTACTACGTGGAACAACCTCTACTCTCAGAATATTTATTTTGTGTGGTTAGCTTTCCAATCCCATAATTTATACTGCACGTACTCATTGTCTCTCACCAAAACCGATCATCAGCCAGCAAACATACCAGCTACAGTGATGTACAGACGATGCCATACTATACCAGTATCATATTTTTGTAGTAACATCGAAAAATTAAATTATTTTCATTTATTCATAGCAATTTTTCACGTTAGTTTCACCACGAAATAAAGCCATCTTGGATCATTATACACTGTCCTTCTGATGCCTTTTATCTACACCTCCATGTGGTTCGTGACATGTTTCAATGTCATTGATTGTTTGAAGTATTAATAACACGTTTTCCCGATAGTGAATTGATAGTGGTTCACAAATTGCTATATTTCTCTTTGTCAAAGATTAGCACCAGTAACTTCGTAACAAGTTCTGTCTGTAAATACATTTTGAGCCGGTGCAAACTCATAAAATATTCAATAGCAGCATATTTTCACAAATGAGAAATAGTGTAAAAGTCTTTAAATGACTGTAAGAAAACGAAGAATTAACCTTTATGTGATGTCTTCGTTAAAAATTTATTAACTAATTAGCAGGGGATTTATTAATACAAGTAACACTGACTTTAGTAACAACGATTCACATGATTGCTCCGAAAGTGGCGTGTAAGGAAAAACGAGGTGTATTCTTCTCAATAACACCGGACGCCTTAATGCACCAATTAGCGTCTTCAAACTGCTTACTGGGTATCTGCAACCAGAGCCTCGCACTATCCCAAAGAGAGCTCACTGAGTACCCAACATTTTCCTCTTCGATTGTTGTTCGGATTCAGTGTCTTCCATTACTGGTTGCGAATGCATCATGTGACACAAATATGAACACGATGAACTGGTCAGAAACAATGATGGCATGTAATTTAGAAAACCATCCTTTGTTCCGTCAATTATCATTTATCCAGTTGCACAAGTAAAAAATTTGTCGAAGTTGAGCCACAAAAAAGTTCTTGTCTTCCTCATCGGCGTTTCACATTAACAGTCAGCCGATTTCCATCACCAAATGTAGCTTCTGTTCCAGTCTTCCATTGCCTCTATACCTCTGAATTTTGCATACTATCTTCCCTCGTGGCCTACAGTCGTCATCTCAAGTAATTTCCACTGATTTACTTTTCTCCCTAATTTCACCCATATCTCAGAACCATGTGGAGCTATGTTGTCCAGCACACTGTGAAATCTTCTTTTTTAATGTCCCGCCGAATATGAATATTCCACGTTATCCCATGGAAAGCTTCCGCGTTGCTGTTCTGGAACTGTATTCTTTCCTCGTCTACCGGATTTCTCTATTACTGTTCCCAATTATATGCAGCTACAGCAGAATTTTGTTTCCTCTGAAACGTCCCCTTAGAAAAATTATACAAGACTGTGCTTAAACTGACACACAATATCTTTAGCGCAACGCAATCTGACTTCCAAAAATCCCTACGAAAGAATGGCCCTGACTAGCACTAAGCTACACGTTTCACAAATCACTTACCTCACAAAAATCTTCGTTACTCAAGCTACTGCAATACAGCGAGCGCCACTACTGCCAGCTAAATAAAAGATTCAAACTACTGAAGGCACTAACTACTGATAGGCATAGTTAGCAAATGAAAGATTTTAATAGAGAACAAACAATGTATTTACCTCACTAGTCATAATATACACTCCTGGAAATTGAAATAAGAACACCGTGAATTCATTGTCCCAGGAAGGGGAAACTTTATTGACACATTCCTGGGGTCAGATACATCACATGATCACACTGACAGAACCACAGGCACATAGACACAGGCAACAGAGCATGCACAATGTCGGCACTAGTACAGTGTATATCTACCTTTCGCAGCAATGCAGGCCGCTATTCTCCCATGGAGACGATCGTAGAGATGCTGGATGTAGTCCTGTGGAACGGCTTGCCATGCCATTTCCACCTGGCGCCTCAGTTGGACCAGCGTTCGTGCTGGACGTGTAGACCGCGTGAGACGACGCTTCATCCAGTCCCAAACATGCTCAATGGGGGACAGATCCGGAGATCTTGCTGGCCAGGGTAGTTGACTTACACCTTCTAGAGCACGTTGGGTGGCACGGGATACATGCGGACGTGCATTGTCCTGTTGGAACAGCAAGTTCCCTTGCCAGTCTAGGAATGGTAGAACGATGGGTTCGATGACGGTTTGGATGTACCATACACTATTCAGTGTCCCCTCAACGATCACCAGAGGTGTACGGCCAGTGTAGGAGATCGCTCCCTACACCATGATGCAGGGTGTTGGCCCTGTGTGCCTCGGTCGTATGCAGTCCTGATTGTGGCGCTCACCTGCACGGCGCCAAACACGCATACGACCATCATTGGCACCAAGGCACAAGCGACTCTCATCGCTGAAGACGACACGTCTCCATTCGTCCCTCCATTCACGCCTGTCGCGACACCACTGGAGGTGGGCTGCACGATGTTGGGGCGTGAGCGGAAGACGGCCTAACGGTGTGCGGGACTGTAGCCCAGCTTCATGGAGACGGTTGCGAATGTTCCTCGCCGATACCCCAGGAGCAACAGTGTCCCTAATTTGCTGGGAAGTGGCGGTGCGGTCCCCTACGGCACTGCGTAGGATCCTACGGTCTTGACGTGCATCCGTGCGTCGCTGCGGTCCGGTCCCAGGTCGACGGGCACGTGCACCTTCCGCCGACCACTGGTGACAACATCGATGTACTGTGGAGACCTCACGCCCCACGTGTTGAGCAATTCGGCGGTACGTCCACCCGGCCTCCCGCATGCCCACTATACGCCCTCGCTCAAAGTCCGTCAACTGCACATACGGTTCACGTCCACGCTGTCGCGGCATGCTACCAGTGTTAAAGTCTGGGATGGAGCTCCGTATGCCACGGCAAACTGGCTGACACTGACGGCGGCGGTGCACAAATGCTGCGCAGCTAGCGCCATTCGACGGCCAACACCGCGGTTCCTGGTGTGTCCGCTGTGCCGTGCGTGTGATCATTGCTTGTACAGCCCGCTCGCAGTGTCCGGAGCAAGTATGGTGGGTCTGACACACCGGTGTCAATGTGTTCTTTTTTCCATTTCCAGGAATGTATATAGCAGTTCATGACACCAATTCTTACAAATTTCAAAACTCTGCCATCTCTCTCCCCACGTCCACCACTGCTGGCGGCTCACCTCCAACTGCGCAACGCTACGCGCTGTTAGCATCCAGCTGCCGCTGCCCAACACTACAATGGCGAGTATTACAACAATGCCAACCAGCCACAGACTGCACACGGCACAGCCAGTGATTTTCATACAGAGCGCTACGTGGCGGCGGCGTTACCAATAAAAAAACCTAAACAGCCTACTTACATCTCTTCCACACCAAAAGTCTTCAGCACTTGTTAAGGCGGTATCCGTGGCGACGATGGGGCCGCACCACCATTCTGTCGCCCAGCAACGGCGGCAGCCGCGTCTGCGGCCAACTGCGGCCAGCGCCTCCTCCTCCCCACTGGAAGAGCCGTCCTCTGCTGCGGAGGGCGCCACGACGGCCGTCGAGGTATCAGTGGCATCACTCACCTGCGCAGGACACAAGTACTCACTTCAAACTGTATGTAGCTCCACTGTTCCTGAATATGACATTTTATGCACAAAAAAAATGGTTCAAATGGCTCTGAGCACTATGGGACTCAACTGCTGTGGTCATCAGTCCCCTAGAACTTAGAACTACTTAAACCTAACTAACCTAAGGACATCACACACATCCATGCCCGAGGCAGGATTCGAACCTGCGACCGTAGCAGTCGCACAGTTCCGGTCTGCGCGCCTAGAACCGCGAGACCACCGCGGCCGGCACATTTTATGCACGACCAATTAAAAAGTGTTCTGAAGAAAAGGACTGTTGGATCAACAGTAGTTACACATCAGTGTACTGTTGAAATTCTACTTCAGACAAGCAGTGAATTTTCCTGTAAGAGCGGAAAGATTGGACTAAGATTAAAGTGTGAAAATCTTGCATCATTACTGGTAGTAGATTAAACTGCCGTCGCGCTGTTTCCGTAGGTAGCGTGCATTATCAAGCATTTATCGCTGCTTTAAGAAGTTTGCCATTTAACTACCCATGATAAATATAGGTGAACTCTATTTTCGAGTAACCACCCAGAGAGGCTGTTCCGCAGTGGAGTGCAAAGTCGTTAACAGACATATGCTGCTGACCGTGACTGGTAATCAGTTACGCATACTGGGGATATTGACGATCAATTTCGCTTTCTTGTTATGCGCTTGAAGTTGCTTTCAGTTCTGTTACACTTTGCATTCAGTCAAGTATTTCAGACGGTAGTCTCTGTGTGATAGTATCGTGCCTAATATCCGAAATTCTGGAACTGTTTCGAGCGCATTTCAGTCCTGCAGCAATACGGAAATTACTTGTTGCTTGGCCGCTCGTTGTAGACGCGCAGTCATGAGCGCCTTGCCACAGTTCAAGCGGCTCTCCCCATCGGATGTTCGAGTCTTCCCTCGGGCATGGGTGTGTGTCTTGTCCTTAGCGTAAGTTAGTTTAAGTTAAATTAAGTTCTGTGTAAGCCTAGGGACCGATGACCTGAGCAGTGTAGTCCCATGGGAACTTACCACCAACACCATCACTTGTCCCCTGTTTACAAGATGTCGCAAGCGGAAAGCTTAGGCCTGTTGTAAACGAGTGGTGTATCTTGAACCAGTGATGATTCTATGGTGGAAAGAGGAAAGTAATTTAGCTTGACCCCCGATCTCCTCTAAACTTTTAAAACCAAGCACTTTTTTTTTTTTTTTTTTTTTTTTTTTTTTTACTGTGATCTCTTCTAACTGTAATTAACTACATTTCTGTGAGGCATTGTGAGCGGAAACTACTTGATCATATAAAGAGTTACTTCATAATTCGCTGCTTAAAAATGAAATTTTATGTACCTAAAATGTAAATAAAAGTAAAAAACCGTGTGTTTAAGATGACTTTTGTAATCAAGAACACATTACATACCAAGGCTGTAAACCACTGTGAGAAAATTCTGTATATAGCGTAAAGAGGGGTCCACAAAGAAGCTTCCAATTACGAATTGTTGGAAACTGTTGGAATTTATTTTTCGTTCAATATGAAACGTGGTGTCACCGCCAGACACCACACTTGCTAGGTGGTAGCCTTTAAATCGGCCGCGGTCCGGTAGTATACGTCGGACACGCGTGTCGCCACTATCAATGATTGCAGACCGAGCGCCGCCACACGGAAGGTCTAGAGAGACTTCCTAGCACTCGCCCCAGTTGTACAGCCGACTTTGTGAGCGATGGTTCACTGATAAATTACGCTCTCATTTGCCGAGACGATAGTTAGCATAGCCTTCAGCTACGTTATTTGCTACGACCTAGCAAGGCACCAGTATCCGTACTATTGATATTGTGAATCATGTACCATAAAGAGCGACGTTCGTCATTAATGGATTAAAGTTAAGTATTCCACCAGCTACGTCCGTTTATCTTTTAATTCCCTTGTCATGTTCCAGACCTCACGCCAGCTTGCGTGAGCTGAGACGCGTGCATTTCGGCCTCCTTTAACCATACGGTAGGCTCTCCTGCCAACCACAACATGGGCGACGAGGCAATACCGCGTTCTTTTCTAAATTGCCCTGATTTACTTGTGTAATGGCTTCGCCACAATCTCCAGATATACTGTCCGAATTTTATCGCTTACAGAATCAGCAGACGCAGGCCTTACTGGATGCCCTTTTAACAACTCGTCCAGGGTCAACGTGCGATGCAAAACGATGTGGCAGCAGCCGCCTCACCGCTAACGCAGCCACAACACGCTGTTGCACCCACTTTCGACCTTTTGAAGTTACACTGGAAAGCAGGACGGAGTGGTCACACCAATTTGGATTCCATCTCGCCGCCTACAGAATTCAAGGTAACGAGCGGCAGCCATTTTTGTTGTCATCCGTCGGCGTGAATACGTACCGTGTGATAGTCAAATTATTTCCCCGACGCGACGTAGCAACTCTGTCCTACGAAGAAATATTGTCTGCATTAGATGCATATTTCAAAGCATCAGTCAATGTAATTGTCAAACGGTATACCTTCTTTCGTACAAAACGTACGGCATGTCAGACTAATCGGGAGTGGGTTGCAATCTTGCAAGGCCTTACTAGGGATTGTGCTTTTGAGTGTCAATGTGGACTCCCTTATTCAGATACTATGGTACGTGATGCAATTGCACAGAACGTTTCTGATGTTCGTATAAGGGAACAGATTTTGAAACTAGTAAATCCCTCCCTTCAACAAGTGATGGACATATTGGATCGGCAGGACACACTTGACTTTGCTCAGGAATCATTTGAAACTTCGCCAGCATTGTGCCGGGCGAGTTGCACAGAGCAGTAAACAGCCCTCGCGCCCGGCCGCGCCGCTGCCGTCAGGCTCTCAGCCACGTGTGCCGCGCAGGCAAGCTAATGCAGTGATAAAATCATGTACGCGATGTGCTACTAAACATTCGCGTGAGAATTGCCCGTCACGCCAAGCTATTTGCTTTTATTGTAATAAAAAAGGACATGTTCAGAAGGTTTGCCAGAAAAAGCTCAGATCGGAAGCTCAAAACAGTTCCAGGCCCTTTGCTTCGCGCCGGAATCGGAATAGAACCAAGGATACTCAGGCTCGCGAAACTTCGCCCATGGAAATTCATGTAGTTCATTCCACTCCGCCCAGTGCCACTCTCTTTAACAGTGACTGTGTTCGTCCCAAAAATAGTGTGCGTCGACATCGCCGGAACTCCCGTCGAGTAGCAAGCGATTATGTACCAGTGTCAGATCACGTTGCACGAGACAGTCGCTCTTGTCGTCAGCAGAACAATAAACTTTTTGTAGACTTGGACATTAACGGCAAAGTGATACCTTTCCAGCTCGATACCGGAGCTGCAGTTTCACTGATCGATCAAGACACTTACAAACTGCTGGGCACACCTCCGTTGCGTGCCGCAAATGTTGGGTTAATCACCTATTCAGGACAAAAGATCCCTGTGGTAGGACAGTGCAGCCTTCTTGCTACATACAAAGGAGAAACAAAACTTGTGTCATTTTACGTCCTTCGTTCTTCTTCTGCAGTGAACTTGTTTGGTTTCGATTTATTTCAGTTGTTTAAGTTGTCTCTAGTAAATAAGGTCCCATCAGTGAACCAGACTGTGCCTTCAGACAGTGTTTCTCGTCTATGTGAAGAATTTGCAGACACTTTTGCACCGGGCCTCGGTTGCGCTAAGAACTATAAAGCACATTTGGAACTGAAAGTAAACACGCAACCGAAATTTTTCAGAGCGCGCAATGTTCCCCACGCATTGGGTGATGAGGTCGCAAAAACATTACACGAATTGGAATCGCAAGGTGTAATTGAACGTGTGCGGGCTTCTCTCTGGGCATCCCCTTAGTAATTTTGCCAAAACCTTCTGGCAAATTGAGACTCGGTGTAGACTTCAAGGCAACAGTGAATCCACAACTAGTGATTGCAACTTTTCCTTTACCCCGCCCGGAAGATCTTTTTGACAAACTGTGCCCGGGTAAATATTTTTCGAAGTTGGACCTCGCAGATGCGTACTTGCAAATACCGGTGGACGAAGAATCCCAGCGCGTTTTGGTGGTTAACACGCATCTTGCGTTGTATCGATTCAAACGACTGCCATTCGGGTGTGCATCCGCCCCGGTATTGTTTCAGCAATATCTCCAAACGGTTTGTGCGGCGGTCCCTACTGCAGCAAATTATCAGGACGATATTGTGATCTCTGGAAAGACGGACGAAGAACATTTGGCTAATCTTAGAACATTATTTCCGGTCTTGCGACAAAATGGTCTTCGCTTACGGAAGGACAAATGTGTTTTTTGCTCGGGACTTGCCATACTTGGGACATGTAATCAATGCCCAAGGCATACATCCCAGTCCAACGCACCTCCGAGCCATAAAAGACTTGCCGTCGCCGCAGAATTTGAAGCAGCTACAGAGTGTGCTGGGAAAAATCAACTATTATAATAAATATGTGCCGCACGCCTCTTCCATTTCAGCTCCGCTTCATCGCTTACGCCGTAAGGGTGTTCCGTTCGTCTGGACGACGGAATGCGAACGCGCCTTTCGCCGGTTGAAATCGGCGTTGCTTTCCAATACTTGCCTTACGCCATTCTATCCCCGGAAGCCCCTTTTGTTGATGGTGGATGCATCTGATTTCGGGATCGGTGCTGTGCTTGCTCACGAAGATGGATCGCACGATCGCCGTATTGCCTTTGCGTCCAAATTGCTCTTGTCTGCGCAAAGAAATTATTCACAGATCGAGAAAGAAGCATTGGCTCTCGTATTTGGTGTTACAAAGTTTCATGATTTCTTATATGGTCATCACTTTACCATAATCACAGACCACAAACCCTTAACATCGCTTTTTCATCCGAACAAACCTGTACCTCCACGTACAGCGCAGAAATTCATTCGCTGGTGTCTTTTTCTCTCGCAGTACCGCTACGATGTCTTGTATCGGTCCACTGCTAAGCACGGAAACGCCGATGCGGTGTCCCGCTTGCCTGTTGCTGAGGATAGGGCATTCGATTCCTCCGAACTTGGTTGCATGTTCATTGATGCGGAAACCGATGACGTGGTCGATCGTTTCCGATTGATTTCCGTCGTGTAGCTACAGCCACAGCTGCCGACCCTGTCCTTGCTGCCGTTCTGCGTTTTGTTGCTACGCAATGGCCCTTTTCAAAGTCACGGATCGGGGACCCGTTGGTTTGCGATTTTTTGCTCACAAGGAGAGACTTTTTGTACGACGTGGTGTTTTGCTGTTGCGTTCTGATAATAATCAGTCCAGGGTCGTGGTGCCACGTTCGTTACAGTCCTCTGTCTTACAGCTTCTCCACAAAGGACATTGGGGTATACTAAGAACGAAACAACTTGCTCGTCAGCACTGTACTTGGTTCAGAATCGATGCCGCGATTACGAATATGTGCTCTTCTTGCATGGTGTTTGACGAACAACAATCAGCACCACCGCGGAAATACTTTGCATGGCCAAAAGCCACTTCCCCTTGGCAACACTTACACATCGATTTTGCTGGTCCATTCTGGAATGCTCGATGGTTGGTTGTGGTAGATTCATTCAGTAATTTTCATTTTGTTTTCCGGATGTCTTCCACGACGTCATCTGCCACCATCCAAGCGTTATCCGCTATCTTTTGCATTGAAGGTCTTCAACAGACTATTGTTTCCGAAAATGGCCCACAATTCATGTCTGCAGAATGTGTCATTCTGCGAGGCCAATGGTATTCAACATCTGATGTCCGCGCCGTTTTCGCCACAGTCAAGCGGTGCCGCTGAACGATTGGTCAGGACTTGCAAGTCACAGATGTTGAAGTTGAAAGAGTCTCATTCTCGGGAGGACGCGTTATTTTTCTTTTTGTCCTCGTATCGCTCTCAGCCCCGAAATGGTCGCTCGCCAGCTGAGTTGCTCCATGTTCCTCATAACCGAACCTTGATGTCTTCTACATCCGCCGCATCAGGTTCCTGTGCAGCGGCAGACACCTGCTTTTGTTCCAGGCGACGTTGTCTACTATCGCCACTATCGAGGTTCACGGCGGTGGCTCGAAGGGCGCATTCTTCGCTGCCTCGGACGCGCTATGTATCCGGTTTTGGGGGCCTCTGGTGAGGTGCGTCGGCATCTCAATCAGCTGCGCATCTGTGGTCGCACGGGATCTGCCGCTCGCCGTCTGCTTTCAGCGACGGTGCCGTCCGGTCAGCGCCCCGGGGACCCATCTACTGGCTCGCCTCAGCCCCAGGTGTTACCGACGCTGCCTTCCATTTTGCCCCATGGCGACGCCCCGCCGCCGCCGCCGCCGCCGCCTGTTCTCCCGCCGGCAACGCCCGCAGTAGACGAACCGCTGCAGCCGTCGGGCGCCTCTCTGGGTCACGCGCCGCCGATCACTTCCCGTGACCAGTTCTCCTCCGACATGGAACTCTTTCCCGCTCCGGACCATATGTCGTCTTCGCCAGTCGGGTGCCTCGGCCCGATGGAGGTCGACCCTTCGGCCCCTCCTGTCTCTCTACGGGCGCATACACCGCATGTTGGCGTGCACCCTGGAGCAGGTTTTAAGGCGTTTCTTGGCTCCCCGCGGTCCGAATGGCAGGGTGCGGGTGGCACAGCCTCACCTGTTGTTAGGCTCCCCACTTAGTCGCATACGTCAACATACGGTCCTCCCCACGGCGGGCGGAAGGCTTACGCCACGACCGTACGCCGATTTGCGGGGGAGGAATGTGGTGTCACCGCCAGACACCACACTTGCTAGGTGGTAGCCTTTAAATAGGCCGTGGTCCGGTAGTATACGTCGGACACGCGTGTCGCCACTATCAATGATTGCAGACCGAGCGCCGCCACACGGAAGGTCTAGAGAGACTTCCTAGCACTCGCCCCAGTTGTACAGCCGACTTTGTGAGCGATGGTTCACTGATAAATTACGCTCTCATTTGCCGAGACGATAGTTAGCATAGCCTTCAGCTACGTTATTTGCTACGACCTAGCAAGGCACCAGTATCCGTACTATTGATATTGTGAATCATGTACCATAAAGAGCGACGTTCGTCATTAATGGATTAAAGTTAAGTATTCCACCAGCTACGTCCGTTTATCTTTTAATTCCCTTGTCATGTTCCAGACCTCACGCTAGCCTGCGTGAGCTAAAACGCGTGCATATCGGCCTCCTTTAACCATACGGTTGGCTTTCCTGCCAACCACAACATGAAGCCTACTAAATCACCTTTGACGGTGCATACATTTCTGTACAATAGTTAAAGTAGCGCTACCCATGTCGAAATATTTCCTCCGTTTTTCAGTGAATCAGTTACTCCATTCCATTAACTATGAATTTCGTGAGGGAGTAGACATGTACGAATGATACAGTTAACAAACGGAGATGCTTGAACAACGGACTGAACGAAGTTTATAATTGTCAGAAAACGTCCTTATTGCGCTTTTCTCACCTGACAATATCCTTTGCAAATTGATTCAGTTTATCGTATCATAGGCAGAATAGCATACTCTGCACCCCCATGTGTTCTTTCTATCGAAATCCACTTCTCAGTACTGTATTCAATATTAGAAATAGACGTCAGTCATGTTTTTGGTCGAAAGTCGCAAGCCTCTTACCATCATAGTCTCACCTCTGAGCGGTGCATTATCGGGACAGTAAATCTCTACCCATTATCTAGCCACACAGTCATAATTTCAGTGATAAATTTGTCACGATAATGCATGAACACAAATCGCCCACTTCGTGAGCACCTTTCTACAAGAGAGGAAAAAACCTAATGAAAAGTTTCCTCACATGAACGCGGGCTTCGCAGTAATATCATCCATACCATTCCGAAGACAGCTCACGCATCCAAGCTACTGACAAGAATAACATACTGAGAAATGAAAACGAAAATTGAGAATCTATTAGATGACGACCAGTTTTACTTTTGGAAAAGTAAAGGTACCAGATAGAAAATTCTGACTGGAGCAAAACTACTTCTTTAATATCTGTAGTAAATCCTAAAAAATCAGACTTCTCTAATCATCCGATCGCTTTTTTGCATTAAAATTGTATGTCAACAAAAATGCCGAGCTAGATATGCTGCTCTGTAATTCCATTTAAAATTATGTTACAGGAGAACTACCATGTATCGTGGTCGTGTCCTAAGCAAAATGATCCACGTGTGCTCAATAATAGATATGGAATTAGACTGCCCTAACTGCTCATGTAGATTTATCCTTGTTGCCCTCACTGGTAATCATAATGTTGTCTTACCTTTCCACTGATGAACCACTCCTGCTGAGTCCTGTAGCCCAGGACGCTCGTCAAGTTTGACGTCCGCAGCATCAGATGACACCGGAGTCTTCTGCATCTCGTGAGCGCTAGGAGGAACATCTCCCTCTTGACCGGGGCCCAAACGAACTGCAGTCGCACCACGTTGTACTCCTGTGGGTGTTTTGTTTTCATCGTAATGTTTCCATTTATTGCTTTTGTTTTATTTCATCCCAACCATAACCTAACTCTTTCGTGCTTTCCAATTAAAGTTACTCTGTGTTCATCATTATGTAATTAGTCATATAATTATCACATTCTGTTACATAAGTCTTAGCTTTTAGCTGAACTACGATGGAGAATTTTCATGGGTACCAAGAAGTAAAATACAGCCAGTATGTTACCTTGTGCGTTTAACTAATTTACAATTACAATCATTATAACGAGCACAGAATATCAGGTTAATAAGGCGTGGTGACAGCTTCATGTGGCGGTGTTGGCAAGAGTATCCGCTCATTGAATATGTCAACTTCTCGTTAGGTGAGTGAATGTTACATGAATGTTACGTTCTTCACACTGCTGTCGTTACTAACCTCTGGGCTAAACGTCACAGGGTCATCGTCCTCTTCGCAGACCGCTATGAGACGAGGATCTTCGCTGTCTGTTTCCCGCCCACAAGGGAGAAAGAAAAAGGCGATGGCTCTGCGGAACATCTGTGAACATAAAAAAAATTGTATCAAGTGTTTTCCTCAACTCACACATTAGTCCAACACAGCGGTTCCCAACCTCTCGCTAATTCACATTGAGGAGTAAAATTTAATTTTCGGAGGGCTAAATAAAATTTAAAAAAATAAAAAAGAATCAACTATGTTCCACGCACGAAGGCAAATTATTTTTAAAAGATCGTCACTATTACTAACATATCTTAAGAATTTAATACTCATTAGATCAAATTTTAATAATTACATTTCTTTAAGTATTAGTGTTAACGTGTGGCGCAGTGTGGTGGAAGCTGCAGCTTGTGAAACGTAGGTACGAACGCCTTCCTCACGTAATCCACCCATTATACACGTACTTTGCACTTTGTATCACCTATATATAATAGTAATTCTGCCACATGTGCATCACATATATCCAGATATGTCATTAAAATGTTTTCTCAGAGATGTGAACAGTTCCCACAACGGACCAGTTATTGCTTCATTACTCACCTCTCGACAATTTGCAAGCTAATCGACAGCCCAGCACACCAGTAACTATGTAATAGCCGTTATGCTTTTGTAGTGCTTACACTGCATATCATTATCATTATTATTTCTTTCTTATCTCAGACGTTATGTCTGGTCAAATGAGGAAAGCGACGCCGACCTTGATCAAGCGTGACTTCCTATTAACTGTACGGTATATGTAATATTGCATTTAGGAACTTTCGGGTAATTGAACATGTATCAATAATTATGGATTTCTGTAGTTGTATATATAAGTTTGGATGTAGCTGTATTGCATTGATGTACTGGTGGATATTGTGCGGTATGACTCCTGTAGTTGATAGTATAATTGGTATAATGTCAACTTTATCCTGATGCCACAAATCCTTGACTTCCTCAACCAGTTGGATGTATTTTTCAATTTTTTCTCCTGTTTTCTTTTGTATATTTGTTATATTGGGTATGGTTATTTCGATAGGTTGTGTTAATTTCTTCTTTTTATTGGTGAGTATGATGTCAGGTTTGTTATGTGGTGTTGTTTTATCTGTTATAATGGATCTTTTCCAGTATAATTTGTATTAATCATTCTCCAGTACATTTTGTGGTGCATACTTGTATGTGGGAACGTGTTGTTTTATAAGTTTATGTTGTAAGGCAAGCTGTTGATGTATTATTTTTGCTATATTGTCATGTCTTCTGGGGTATTCTGTATTTGCTAGCATTGTACATCCGCTTGTGATGTGATCTACTGTTTCTATTTGTTGTTTGCAAAGTCTGCATTTATTTGTTGTGGTATTGAGATATTTAATAATATGCTTCCTGTAATATCTGGTGTTTATTGTTTGATACTGTATTGCAATCATGAATCCTTCCGTCTCACTGTATATATTGCCTTTTCTTAGCCATGTGTTGGATGCGTCTTGATCGATGTGTGGCTGTGTTAGATGATATGGGTGCTTGCCATGTAGTTTTTTTCTTTTTCCAGTTTACTTTCTTCGTATCTGTTCATGTTATGTGATCTAAAGGGTTGTAGAAGTGGTTATAAAATTGCAGTGGCGTAGCCGATGTATTTATATGGGTGATTGCTTTGTGTATTTTGCTGGTTTCTGCTCGTTGTAGAAAGAATTTTCTTAAATTGTCTACCTGTCCATAATGTAGGTTTTTTATGTCGATAAATCCCCTTCCTCCTTCCTTTCTGCTTAATGTGAATCTTTCTGTTGCTGAATGTATGTGATGTATTTTATATTTGTGGCATTGTGATCGTGTAAGTGTATTGAGTGCTTCTAGGTCTGTGTTACTCCATTTCACTACTCCAAATGAGTAGGTCAATATTGCTGTAGCATAAGTATTTATAGCTTTTGTTTTGTTTCTTGCTGTCAATTCTGTTTTCAGTATTTTTGTTAGTCTTTGTCTATATTTTTCTTTTAGTTCTTCTTTAATATTTGTATTATCTATTCCTATTTTTTCTGTATCCTAGATATTTATAGGCATCTGTTTTTTCCATCGCTCCTATGCAGTCGCTGTGGTTATCCAATATGTAATCTTCTTGTTTAGTGTGTTTTCCCTTGACTATGCATTTTTCTTACATTTGTCTGTTCCAAAAGCCATATTTATATCATTGCTGAATACTTCTGTTATCTTTAGTAATTGGTTGAGTTGTTGAATTGTTGCTGCCAGTAGTTTTAGATCATCCATGTATAGCAAATGTGTGATTTTGTGTGGGTATGTTCCAGTAATATTGTATCCATAATTTGTATTATTTAGCATGTTGGATAGTGAGTTCAGAGCAAGGCAGAACCAGAAAGGACTTAATGAGTCTCCTTGGTATATTCCACGCTTAATCTGTATTGGCTGTGACGTGACATTATTTGAATTTGTTTGGATATTAAGGGTGGTTTTCCAATTTTTCATTACTATGTTTAGGAACTGTATCAATTTAGGATCTACTTTCTATATTTCCAATACTTGTAGTAACTATGAGTGGGGTACACTGTCAAAAGCCTTTCGGTAATCAATGTATGCGTAGTGTAGCGACCTTTGTTTGGTTTTAGCTTGATATGTCACCTCTGCATCTATTACCAGTTGCTCTTTACATCCTCGTGCTCCTTTGCAACAGCCTTTTTGTTCTTCATGTATAATTTTGTTCTGTGTTGTATGTGTCATTAATTTGTGTGTAATGACTGAAGTTAATATTTTGTATCTACATCTATATCTACATCTACATGACTACTCTGCAATTCACATTTAAGTGCTTGGCAGAGGGTTCATCGAACCACAATCATACTATCTCTCTACCATTCCACTCCCCAACAGCGCGCGGGAAAAACGAACACCTAAACCTTTCTGTTCGAGCTCTGATTTCTCGTATTTTATTTTGATGATCATTCCTACCTATGTAGGTTGGGCTCAACAAAATATTTTCGCATTCGGAAGAGAAATTTGGTGACTGAAATTTCGTAAAAAGGTCACGCTGCGACGAAAAGCGTCTTTGCTGTAATGACTTCCGTCCCAATTCGCGTATCATATCTGCCACACTCTCTCCCCTATTACGTGATAATACAAAACGAGCTGCCATTTTTGCATCCTTTCGATGTCCTCCGTCAATCCCACCTGGTAAGGATCCCACACCGCGCAGCAATATTCTAACAGAGGACGAACGAGTGTAGTGTAAGCTGTCTCTTTAGTGGACTTGTTGCATCTTCTAAGTGTCCTGCCAATGAAACGCAACCTTTTTCTCGCCTTCCCCACAATATTATCTATGTGGTCTTTCCAACTGAAGTTGTTCGTAATTTTAACACCCAGGTACTTACTACAATTCTCAAGGCTGTCAATTCAACTATCTATCGAGTAATCGAAATCCAACGGATTTCTTTTGGAACTCATGTGGATCACCTCACGCTTTTCGTTATTTAGCGTCAACTGCCACCTCCCATACCATACAGCAATCTTTTCTAAATCGGTTTGCAACTGATACTGGTCTTTGGATGACGTTACTAGACGGTAAATTACAGCATCATCTGCGAACAACCTAAGAGAACTGCTCAGATTGTCACACAGGTCATTTATATAGATCAGGAACATTAGAGGTTCCCTGGGGAACACCTGATATCACATCAGTTTTACTCGATGATTTGCCGTCTATTACTACGAACTGTGACCTTCCCGACAGGAAATCACGAATCCAGTCGCAGAACTGAGACGATACCCCATAGGCCCGCAGCTTGATTAGAAGTCGCTTGTGAGGAACGGTGTCAAAAGCTTTCCGGAAATCTAGAAATACGGAATCAACTTGAGATCCCCTGTCGATAGCGGCCATTACTTCGTGCGAATAAAGAGCTAGCTGCGTTGCACAAGAGCGATGTTTTCTGAAGCCATGCTGATTACGTGTCAATAGATCGTTCCCTTCGAGGTGATTCATAATGTTTGAATACAGTATATGCTCCAAAACCCTACTGCAAACCGACGTCAATGATATAGGTCTGTAGTTAGGTGGATTACTCCTACTACCCTTCTTGAACACTGGTGCGACCTGCGCAATTTTCCAATCTGTAGGTACAGATCTATCGGTGAGCGAGCGGTTGTATATGAGTGCTAAGTAGGGAGCTATTGTATCAGCGTATTCTGAAAGGAACCTAATCGGTATACAATCTGGACCTGAAGACTTGCCCGTATCAAGCGATTTGAGTTGCTTCGCAACCCCTAAGGTATATACTTCTAAGAAACTCATGCTAGCAGCTGCTCGTGTTTCAAATTCTGGAATATTCCATTCGTCTTCCCTGGTGAAGGAATTTCGGAAAACTGCGTTCAATAACTCCGCTTTAGCGGCACAGTCGTCGGTAACAGTACCATCGGCACTGCGCAGCGAAGGTATTGACTGCGTCTTGCCGCTTGTGTACTTCACATACGACCAAAATTTCTTCTGATTTTGTACCAAATTTCGAGACAATGTTTCGTTGTGGAACCTATTAAAGGCACCTCGCATTGAAGTCCTTGCCAAATTTCGCGCGTCTGTACATTTTAGCCAATCTTCGGGATTTCGCTTTCTTCTGAACTTCGCATGCTTTTTCCGTTGCCTCTGCAACAGCGTTCGGACCTGTTTTGTGTACCACTGGGGATCCGTTCCATCTCTTACCAATTTACGAGTTATGAATCTCTCAATTGCTGTTGCTACCCTATCTCTGTATTTGAGTCACATCTCGTCTACATTTGCATAGTCAGTTCGGAAGGAATGGAGATTCTCTTATGAAGGCTTCTAGTGACACTTTATCCGCTTTTTTAAATAAAATTATTTTGCGTTTGTTTCTGGTGGAAACGACCCTGTGATCACTAATCTCCGTATCAGTCGTGATGCTTTTGGTCAGCTCTGGATTTTTTGTGGCTAAGAGGTCGTGTTTTCACAACCATTTATAATTCGCGTGGATTGAGTGGACCAACTGCTTGAAATAATTTTCTGAGAAAGCATTTAGGACAAACTCGGAAGATATTTTCTGCCTACCACCGGTTGTGAACAAGTATTTTCGCCATCATATTGAGGGAAGGTTGAAGTCCCCACCAACTATAACCGCATGAGTGGGGTATTTATTTGTTACGAGACTTAAATGTTCTCTGAACTGTTCAGCAACTATTTAATCGGATTTTGGGGGTCGGTAGAAGGAGCCAATTATTAACTTACTTCGGCTGTTAAGTATAACCTCCACCCATACCAATTCGCACGGAGTATCTACTTCTACTTCACTACAAGATAAACCACTACTGACAGACACACACACTCCACCACTTCTGCCTAATCTATCTTTCCTGAACACCGTCTCAGACTTCGTAAAAAATTCTGCAGAACTTATTTCAGGCTTTATCCAGCTTTCTGTACCTATAACGATTTCAGCTTCTGTGCTTTATATTAGCGCTTGAAGCTCAGGGACTTTCCCAGCACAACTATAACAATTTACAACTACAATTCTGACTGTTCCTTGATCCAAGCACGTCCTGTATTTACCATGCACCCTTTGAGATTGCAGCCCACCCCGTACTTTCCTGAGGCCTTCTAACCTAAAAAACCGCCCAGTCCACGCCACACAGCCTCCGCTACCCGTGTAGCCGCCAGCTGAGTGTAGTGAACTCCTGAACTATTCAGCGGAACCCAAAACCCCACCACCCTATGGCACAAGTCAAGGAATCTGCAGCCAACACGGTCGCAAAACCGTCTGAGCCTCTGATTCAAACCCTCCACCCGGCTCTGCACCAAAGGTCCGCAGTCGGTTCTGTCGACGATGCTGCAGATGGTGAGCTCTGCCTTCATCTTATAAGCAAGACCGGCAGCCTTCACCAAATCAGATAGCCGCTGGAATACAGAGAGAATTTCCTCAGATCCAAAGCGGCACACGTCATTAGTGCCGACATGTGCCACCACCTGCAGCTGGCTGCAACCTGTCCTCTACATGGCATCCGGAAGGACCCTTTCCACATCAGGAATGACTCCTCCCGGAATGCACACAGAGTGCACACTGGATTTCTTCCCCTCCTTAGCCGCCATAACCCTAAGGGGCCCCATTACGCGCCTAACATTGGAGCTCCCAACTACCAATAAGCACACCCTCTGCGATTGCCCGGACCTTGAAGGCTGATATTGATCCTTTGAAACATATTGTTGGTAGGCATGTTATGGGGCGGTATTTAGCTGGGTTTGCTGTGTCTGCTTGATCTTTAGGTTTCATATAAGTTATTCCATGTGTAAGTGTATCAGGCAATGTGTGTGGGTCTGCAATGTAACTGTTAAATAATTTAGTGAGATGTGAATGTGTTGAGGTGAACTTCTTTCGCCAGAAATTTGCTGTTTTATCTTTTCCAGGTGTTTTCCAATTGTGAGTAGAATTAATTGCTTTGGTGACTTCATGTTGCAAAATTATCACTTCAGGCATTTGTGGTATCATCTTGTGTCTGTTTCTGCTTCTATCCACCGTGCATGCCTTTTATGTTGTACCGGGTTTGACCATATGTTGCTCCAGAAGTGTTCCATGTCTGTTATGTTTGGTGGATTGTCTATTTTAATGTGTGTGTTATCTATTGTCTGGTAAATTTTCTTTTGGTTTGTGTTGAATGTTTGGTTTTGTTTCCTTCAGCTTTCACTTTTTTTGTATCTTCTAAGTCGTTTCCAATGCTTGTAATTTCTGCTTCTTTTCATCTAATTGCTCTATCGCTTCTTGTTGTGAGATTTTACCTAACCTTTTTCGTTGTTTTTTTTTCTGACATTTGATGTCTTATAAGTTGTGTTAGCTGTCCAATGTCTTTTCTCAGTTTTTCTATTCTGATTTGTAGCCTGTGTTGCCTTGCTGGTTTTGTGGGTTTCTTCTGTGTGTTGGTTGGTTCTGATCTCTGCCTAGTGTGTATATTTATTGTAGTGAGTGCTCCTATATAAACCAGCAGTTGTAACTTTTCCATAGTTGTGTTTTCATTTATTTTGTTGTGTATGATTGTGTTGATAGTTTTTATTGTTGTTTCGACTTGTGGGTTATTTGGCGGTCTATGCAAGAATGGTCTAATGTCTGTATTTGTGTCTTTGTATTCTATATATGTCAGCTAAAATTTTTCTTCTATATCTAACATGTCACTTCGTGTTCTATTTGTACTTGTTCTGGTGGCAGTCTTAAGATTTCGTTTTCCTCTGATTTTTTAATTGATGTGTGTTGTTCTGTTTGTTTGCTCTGGTTGAGAGTCCATTACTGTATTTTCTTCTTCTTTCGATTGCACATTATTTTGTTCCAGTATTTGTTGTACTTGTTGTTTGATGTTTTGTAATTCTGACTGGGGTATCCTGTTATTTTTTATTATTACACGGATCTGATCAGCTAGTCGTTGTTCTGTTAAAAATTTTAATTCTGGGTATCTGATAATAAATGTTGTGTATACTTGTGATCTGTATCCAGTTGTGTTGGTTCCTAGGTTTGTTGCTTGGTAATAACAGAACATGAGGTGTCAATTAACTTCATCTGACCATCTCATCCTCTGTCTTTGTTTTCCTTCTAGGGCGGTTGCAGGAAGCATATCCTGCAAAACATATCTATTTTAATTTAAATCATTTTCCAGTTGGCTAGCAGTGTCGTTACCATTGTGGGCGGGCATGAGGTTCAAGCGTCGTCCCCGACCATGACGGCGCTTGTCCGAGGCTTCTTTAGTTGTGTCCTGAACCAACTAATCACACTAAAAGGGGGGTTAGCCCTATTAGTGGTTTGTTCTTTTCGTCGTCTTTTACGACTGGCAGAACATACCGGAGGCCTATTCTTTTCCCGGGCCTCCACGGGGATTATTATTATTATTATTATTATTATTATTATTATTATTATTATTATTATTATTATTATTTGATTTTTAATGGAGGTGCAGTATGTAGATGAAGCGAGTGCGCTAGGTAGAGGAGTAGTGCACAGGAAGCATACTAACATACTTTCTTTTTTTTTTTTGTACTCGCTACTGGCAGGATGAACTTTGTTTCGAAAAAAATTTTTGGAAAATCCAACAGAAACATCGAAAACGAGCATCAGTTGTCACATGTATGAAATATTATGAGCTAAGAGTGGTTCGACACATCTGCTTAATTTTTATCTTTGCTCTCTTCGTAATTTTTCTACGAGTCGAGGTGCGGAATGTCTGAAGTTTGAAGGTGATAGGAAGGTATAAAAACTGAAAAAGAAAATCCTGAGGCTCGCTCTAGAGATAGTCGGCGTCAGTGAAGTGAAATGGAAGGCAGACAAGGATATCTCGTCATAAGAGTGCAGGGTAATGTCAACAGCAACAGAAAATGGTAAAACGGGAGTAGGTTTAGTTATGAACAGGAAGATAGCACAGGGAGTGAGTTACTCTTAACAGTTTTCATCACAAGCGATGGCAAACTAACACCCACATTGCAAGCCGAAGATGAAGGGACAGAGTAAGTATCTGAGTTTACTGTACGGGTAATAAAATACGAAAAAAGAGATTAAAATCTAATAGCCATGGGGTATTGGAATGTGGTTGTAGGGGCAGGAGTAGAAGAAAGGGTTATGGCAGAACGTGGACTCGGTACTATGAATGAGGGAGTAGAAAGACTAATAGAGTTTTGCAGTATATTTCAGCTAGAAATAGCGAATACTCTGTTCAAGAATCACAAGAGAAGGACGTATACCTGGAAAAAATGGAACATACGGGAATATTTCAGTTAGATTACATCACGGTCAGGCAGAGATTCTGGAATCAGACAGAGCACACCACGTGTACGCCCGCCACGCGATCCACACTGGTTCAAAGGGTAGGGCGGGCTGTCTGTGTGGGTGAAGCAGTGCAGAGGGGGCGACGGAACTCACAGTGAAGCCGCGGGTGTTCTCAGTGATAAGTTACGTACTACAGAGTCGTGGAGAATGTGTGTTCAGTTGTTATCTGAGAAGTTTAATGGTGTCAAAGTGTCATCAAAGAGTGCCATGCAACCCTTATTCCAAAAGTGGCGTCAGACGGGATCTGTTTTCAACAAGTCAAAAAACATTCCGAAACCTTCACCCATACGAGGAAATGAGGCTGCAGTTCACCAAAAAATGTTTCAGAATCCTTCCAAAACAACCCGATGCCTATCGTAAGAGGCCGGCTTATCACGTCGATCATACATATGGACACTCCGCCTGTAACTGCACATGCATCTCTACATGAATGTCTGTCGTTCATGCAGTGAAACCAGCAGATTTTCCTCAGCGCCTCCAGTTTTATAAGTGGCTGTTCACTGAGATAACAATGAATGGCTTGGACGTGGATCTATTCTCTATGCCTGGTGAAGCCTGGTTTCACCTGGCTGGTTATGGCAACTCACAGAATCACAGGTTATGGGCAGCGGAGAAATATCATTGCGTGATCAAAAGTTTGGAATCTGGTTAGGAGTGTCTGCACACCGCATTACTGGTCCATCTTCTTTCAACAGACGCTACCTTTGGGGCGTTACATTGCCACCATTTTGAAACGATTTGTAGCAGCATTAACGGAGGAAGAAAGGACCTACAGTTACTTCCAACAGGATGGAGCAACTGCCCATACAGCCGGCCGAATCTTAGACCACATTTACATAATCTGCACTTACGACACAGTTGTTAGCAGACGTTAGTCTGGTCGCTACCCTACCTGACCACCCAGGTCACCTGATCTGTCAGTGTTGGGGAGCCCTCAAGTCTAAGGGTAATGGCAAAAACCCTCATAGTCTTCAGGAACAGCAGTAGAACATTTCGGAGGAGACGGCCGCAACTCCAGCAGTCCAGCTTCGATGAGGCACTAGCACATTGCTGACCAGGACCCAGAAGTGTCAAGAGATGAATGGTGCTCACTTTCAGCACCTCCTGTAGGCAGGCAACAAGCGTATTTCCCTTCCTCTGTTGTGGTTTGTCCAAAATGTCAACAGATATCTGTACCGCCGTGTCCAGAATAAAGATGGCATTGCGATCAATGGACACCCACACCAGGGCATCTGTCAAAGGGAATAGTGATTACCACATAGCCCCAAATCCTCATTCGCTGTGTAGACAGTCCCAGAAGATGCACTTTGGTACAGATAAGAGGCTTACCAGGCTCTCTGCGGTGGAGGACCATGGGAAGAATGGAAGCTCAACACTAGCAAACCGATGTGCCCGATGGCTTAATGTAACTCGTTCTGTTGTTTTCCGATGCAGAGAAACGGATGTCATGAACTAAAGATTACATGACCTTCGACATATTGCTACGACGGATAAAAAGTAATACAAGATCGACCGAGCGACCGTCGTTCGCTAAAACAGCCAGTGACTTAGATGGAAAACATAAATGGAAACCTAAGTCGTTAAAAACTGGGCATTCCGTCAGGAAATGGTAGACAGAGAGGAGGTCGTCCAGGCCACTGGGATAGGATTAATTCCTTGGAGCTCATTCCCATTAATGGAGGACCAGTGGGCACGGCAACACAGGGATCATCTTCGGGAATGGATGAACTATCGGGCCGAGGTACGCGTAGCCTCAAAGCCTTGTTTGTCGTCAGACCGACATGACCAGGAACACACATAATCTCAGCTGCTCCATCAAGAGCGAGCAAGTGACGGCTGTCCTGGGTCCGTCGCACGAAGGATCGACAGCGTACAGCACACAGAGGCTCTTAAGGGCACTGACAGGGTCGGAGCAGATGGCGCAATCGAAAAGCCTGTCTCTCCAGATGTACTGCGTGGCGTGATACAGGGCGAAGAGTTCTGCTGCTGTAAATATTGGGCAGTGTTCCGGCAGCCGATACCGAAAAATGTGATGCCAAAGACGAAGGCACACCCGACACTACGATCAGTCCAAACACCATCAGTGTACGCAGTGATAGTGCCGCGCAGTTCCGTGCGAAGGTCGTGAAACTGAATGTGACAGAGCATGGCTGGAGTAGTGTCCTTAGGAAACGAATGAAAGCAAAGGTGAACACGAGGGCCGCCTCACGACGCCAAGATAGTGAACGGTTCACACCCATCAGGAAAGTAGCAAGTAGCGTGAAGTTAAGCTGCTGGAGCAAGAGCAGAAAGCTAACTCCAAGAGGTAACAGATAAGAGGGACGCGTCCCATACTGGCGATAAAAGGAGTCATCGAAGAAGGAGGCACAGGGTGGACGGCCACGCATGGCAGAGAAATGGCATGCATGTCTGCATACATGTTGTCAACAGGGCTAGTGTAAAAGGAGCAAGTGGCCAAACGGATACCACGATGGTGGATGTATTGAGACGGCGTAATAGGGATGGACGTGCAGATGCATAAACGAAACACCCATACTCTAGATTCGAACGGACTAGGGGCCGGTACAAACGGAGGACGGTGGTTCGATCTGTCCTACATGAAGTACAACTGAGGACACACAGGACAGTGAGGGACCTCATACAGCGGGCTGCCAGGTAAGACCCGTCGGAATATCAATAAAGTTGCCTACCTATCATGAGAGCCAAGAATTTCGTATTTTCAACGAACGGAAGAGCAATAGGATCAGGATCTACATCTACATTTATACTCCGCAAGCCACCCAACGGTGTGTGGCGGAGGGCACTTTACGTGCCACTGTCATTACCTCTCTTTCCTGTTCGTCTCGTATGGTTCGCGGGAAAAACGACTGTCTGAAAGCCTCCGTGCGCGCTCTAATCTCTTTAATTTTACATTCGTGATCTCCTCGGGAGGTATAAGTAGGGGGAAGCAATCAATATATTCGATACCTCATCCAGAAACGCACTCTCTCGAAACCTGGCGAGCAAGCTACACCGCGATGCAGAGCGCCTCTCTTGCAGAGTCTGCCACTTGAGTTTGTTAAACATCTCCGTAACGCTATCATGGTTACCAAATAACCCTGTGACGAAACGCGCTGCTCTTCTTTGGATCTTCTCTATATCCTCCGTCAACCCGATCTGGTACGGATCCCACACTGATGAGCAATACTCAAGTATAGGTCGAACGAGTGTTTTGTAAGCCACCTCCTTCGTTGATGGACTACATTTTCTAAGGACTCTCCCAATGAATCTCAACCTGGTACCCGCCTTACCAACAATTAATTTTATATGATCGTTACACTTCAAATCGTTCCGTACGCATACTCCCAGATATTTTACAGAAGTAACTGCTACCAGTGTTTGTTCCGCTTTCATATAATCATACAATAAAAGATCCTTCTTTCTACGTATTCGCAATACATTACGTTTGTCTATGTTAAGGGTCAGTTGCCACTCCCTGCACCAAGTGCCTATCCGCTGCAGATTCTCCTGCATTTCGCTACAATTTTCTAATGCTGCAACTTCTCTGTATACTACAGCATCATCCGAGAAAAGCCGCATGGAACTTCCGACACTATCTACTAGGTCATTTATATATATTGTGAAAAGCAATGGTTCCATAACACTCCCCTGTGGCACACCAGAGGTTACTTTAACGTCTGTAGACGTCTCTCCATTGATAGCATGCTGTGTTCTGTTTGCTAAAAACTCTTCAATCCAGCCACACAGCTGGTCTGATATTCCGTAGGCTCTTACTTTGTTCATCAGGCGACAGTGCGGAACTGTATCGAACGCTTTCTGGAAGTCAAGAAAAATAGCATCTACCCGGGAGCATGTATCTAATATTTTCTGGGTCTCATGAACAAATAAAGCGAGTTGGGTCTCACACGATCGCTGTTTCCGGAATCCATGTTGATTCCTACAGAGTAGATTCTGGGTTTCCAAAAACGACATGATACTCGAGCAAAAAACATGTTCTAAAATTCTACAACAGATCGATGTGAAGACGACGGAAGATACCAATTGCGTTGCCAGAAATTCATACAAACTTGTTTTGTCACTTGAAAAACGGAATCCATTGTCGATGCTGAATGAGTAAAGACGATCGAGACATCACTGAAGACGCCCCTTATTGAGACAAGTCCGTGGAGACTGCAACAGATGACGAAATCGTTAACGGAAAGGGCGCCGGATAAGCCCGGTGGAAGACAGGCCGTTATAGGGTTAATGTCGATATTAAAGAGGACGACGCTCAAGGCTTAACCCAGAGGCACACCGTTTTCCTGGATGATGATGTCCCACAAGGCAGAACCTACAGGAGCCTTGAAAACATGACCTTTCAAAAATTCCTTTAGGAAGCGGAGTATGCGGCCACAGAAGCCATACGTGTAGAGACGATGGAGGATATTGATCCTCCAGCATATGTCATAGGCTTTCTCCAAATTGAAAAACGCAGCCGCAGTCTCAGATTTCCGCAGAAAACCATTCATGACATGGGTGGACAAGGTGACGAGATGGTCAACTGCAGAGCAGCGCGCTCGAAATCCACACTGTGCAATGGTTGATAAATTTCGAGACTTAAGCCACCATTTTCGAATGTGGCGACAGTTTAGTGAGATCGAAACTGTATCTCGAAGTTCACTGAGGGGCCACCAACGTGCAACACCATCAGAAAGATAGAAACGTCATTTGGCTGTTGGGGCACGATGGTACCGCTTTAGTACTGCACGGCAACTGGCATCTGGCCTCACAGCTTTTGCTGGACATCTTGTAGTGAGTCAAACGGTGTACAGAGGGCTTCGGGAGAGTGGCCTTTACTGTTGGAGACCTGCTGTATGTCTACCTATGACGCGTCTTCACAGAAGGGAAAGTCTAGAATGGAACTGTCAACATGGCACATGTATGGACGAACAATGAACCAATGTTCTTTTCACAGATGAGTCCCGATTTGGTATGGACGCTGATTCTCGACTGATTTTCATCTGGAGGGATCGTGGCACACGACTTTGGGACCCAACAATTTTGGAAAGAGGTGTGATTCCCGATGGTGTAGGTAGGGATTATGTGTCACACTGGAAAACCTCTTCATGAGATTGTACAGTTAAATTGGCAAGCTTCAATTCCTGTCGGGTATCGTGACGAGATCTCAAGAGCTCATGTGTGGTTGTTGCGGGGTGCCGTGTGCCAAGACTTCCCATTCCTGAACGGTAATGCTCGACCTAATAGAGCACGTGTGGTTTGAAGTTTTATTGGAACTAAAGATACTACACGCATGTTGTGACCTGCTCGTTCTCCCAACTTGAATACCATAGAACACCTCTGGGATGCACTACGGACATGGGTTACGTCACGTCAGCATCTACCAACCACTCTCTAAGACCTGCGAACAGCGCTGCAGGAAAAATGATCGTTATTGCCTTGTCGTGAAATTGATGACATCATTCATCGCATGTCCCGCCGTTTGCCAAATTTCGGTTTGTTGCCTATATATATGTGTGTGTGTGTGTATGGGCGGAATTTGTCAGCGTAAGGAATTAAAACTTATATCGACAGTATCACGAAAATAGATTTTGTACAATGTTCATTCTGTTCTCATTTCTACTACGAAAGAAAGAACAGTAGGACGATTGTGACCCCATTGACGATGATAGTTACTGAGACCTCGGAATGGACAAGGAAGGCGTGTTAATGTTTGTCCAGTTCCAACATAAAGTTGTTACCAGACAAAACTTTTTTAGTGAACTTACAAAGTTAATTAGATTTAAAATTTCTCAAAATACGTGTAGTATATGACAAAACTTACATAGCCCCACACGTCCCTCAGTCGTTGGTAAAATAAAGCATGAATTTAACGAGATAACTTGTTTCAGTTACCTGTGATGTGTTGTTCCTACTATGCTGCTGGTAAACGAGCTAGGCATTAGGCGCGAAAAGGGAAAGAATTTTACTGCTTTAGAGACGTTTCCTATTTTTCATTTATATATTTGTATTCTGGTCACACGTCTTTGAGAACTACCTATCGACACAATTCCGCGTCTATCAATTTTTGTTTCGAATCTGTCTAAAATGGTTGTGGGGAATGTTACTATTGCTGGCAGTGTAGCATGTACCAGGAACTACGTTTCTATAGTGGCAATAGGCCGGAGAATTTCGGATGAGCAAATTAGCAAGTAACGTTCTTATTGGCTGTAAATTAAAGCTGGTGGGAGACAGTAGTACACAACTCATAGGGAACATAAGGAATTAGTTCAGTGCCCGCTGGTTCTCCCATGTAGATTTTGTGGCCTGGAGAATTTTTTTATTTAATCGATTTTTACATTCTTCACGAATTGCAACACCTTCTACACTTTTCATGCTAATTAAAGCCATTTAAGCACGATGTCTTCTGGAAGTACTGACTACAAAACGATTTGGTAACTGTAGTCCAAAGTTTTTGTTAATCATGCCTTTTGCGTTCTTGTCCAGATATTTCTGTGATAACTTTCGTACCCTAACAAATATTTTTTCTTATATAACCCAGAACTAAAACACAAGTTTTCAAAAATTTAACTCAATTATTTTTAATGTAATGAATATTTTCTTAAAAACTTCATAGTTTATTTCACTCCCTTACGGGTTTTTATTTCTAACTGGAAAGTCAAATACCAATTCCCATAGATATGTATAGCCCTAAAAATACTTTAGTAGTTCTTTAGTAAATAAAAACTTTCACCCACTATTTTACTCTCTTAGTGATTGAATTTCCAAAAATTCTGAAACATTGATTTTTCTTTCCTGAATGAGAATCCAAATATCACTTTTCGTATTTCTGGCTTCAGAATTCTCTTAATAGCGACATTTTTTCAAGAAACTTTTCAGCCCGCATTTCACTCACATAGATAAATGTCGCCTACAGTAAGAGATTAACACCCCCTCCAAACTTAAAGTTTCTTTCGTTAGTGGTTAGGGTCCTGCAATCAGTCTGACTCCGGCTAGTGTTTGAATTTCCAAAAACAGTGAAACGCGTAATTTTTCATCTCTGACGGAGACGCCAAACAAGAATTATCAAAGATTTAGCTTCAAAAATGCTTTCGCAATGAAGTATTTTCAAAGTTTCTCCTCTATTTAACCCCCGCCCCCCCCCCCCACCCTTTGGATTGAATTTCCGAAAATAGTGATATTTCTATGTTTTATTTATAACAGAGAACCCAAATACAAATTTTCAAAGAATTACCTTCGAAAATTCTTCCACATTGAAATATTTCCATAAGAGCTTTCATCCCCTGTTTCTCCCCTATAGAGATTTATTTTCCAAAAAAAGTGAAACACCTTTTTTTCTAAAGGAGCCAAATTTAAATTTTCGTACATTCGTAGTATCTTCATACTAAAATATTTTCATAAAAAATCCCGCTTTTTTGCTCCCTTAAGGGTTCAACTTCCATAACCACTGAAACACGTAATTCTTTTTAATTTGTAACCGAGAGCTAAAGAACCAGTATTCATAGATACAACTTTAAAAATACTTTAGTAGTTCTTTAATAATGATATATTTTCAGAAAAAGCTTTCGTCCAGTATTTGCCCCCCCCCCACCCGAGTCAAATTTCCAAAAATTCTGTAGATGAATTTCATTCATTATTTATCACCGAAAAACCAAATACCAAGCTCTGGAGTGGATACGTTGGATGCGTGTGATTTTTTTCTGAGGAGTCAACTGGCTTCTTGGTGTCAAATTTACGCGATGTAGGCTAACGATAAACGGGAAATGTTCAATGTGGGGCCAAAAATGGTGGCAATTTTCGTAGGTCTACCTTCAGAACTGTCTTAATAGCTTCATAAACCATCATCCAGTGTTTCGCCCCCTTAGGATTGGAAAATCGAAAAATCCCTTCTTAAACGACGCCTTCATTATAAGGTTTCTGTCCATAGCTGTTTGGGATGGGCGATGTTGAGTCAGTCAGCCAGTCTGTCAGTCAGGACATGGCCTTTAACATACAGAGATTATGTACGACCAGTCCTTGGGTTCTGTTCCAGTGTCTGGAGTCCAGGTATGTCGGCTTAAGCAAACACTGAACGATTTCAGAGACGCGTTGCTAGTCATAACAAGCCACTAGATCAGAACTGTTAATAAAAAGTAAATCTGAATCTCTGGGTTCGACTGTTGATCCGACTTTTAAGGGAGCCCATAGCGACAGCGGTTGCTATTTTTGGAAACGTAATGTCTAATGATCCCGCCTGCGAAACTGTTTTGTATATAGCAGTTATTCAGCTCTGTTAGAACCATAGGTGAATTACATGAGAGTTGATGTCTGTGCGCTAACGACGCTTCTGCTTGTTGGCGCACCGTGTTAGGTGAAAATGATCTTCATCTAACATCCACAGCTTATGAAGAAAATCACTGCCCTTGTCTACGTGATCTCTCTGGTTTTCTAGGCTTTATAAGAATAAAATAGAAACAATTCGGTTTAACCCCTGGAAACACACCGTTAATTATTCTCCCTTACCGTTACGTTTGTTTTCATTTCATGACATTGCATACGTATAATAAACTATTGATCCACACCCGGAGAGTGTAAGTCGGAAGGAAAGTCCAATAGTTCTGTAGCAGTTTATGGCGTGAGGTGGTAATGGAGCTCTGGAGTGGATACGTTGGATGCTTGTGATTTTTTTCTGAGGAGTCAACTGGCTTCTTGGTGTCAAATTTACGCGATGTAGGCTAACGATAAACGGGAAATGTTCAATGTGGGGCCAAAAATGGTGGCAATTTAGTGGGCTTCTGAATAGTTTCGTATAAAGGAGAATAAACGAATGCGAAAAATAAGGTGGAGTGAATCTACTTCTTAAATCCGATTCAATCTCTTCCAATATCAAAATCGTCCTTTTCTCTGTTGCAATTTGAGAGCATCCGACTAAACGATCTTTGTCTTTTGTAAATCTTTTATGTTACGTAAATCCGGTGTTGCCTGTTCTAGTGTTCCAGAGTGACAGTTTTTACCTAATGGCTTGTGTTCTGCAGTCTTAAGATCTGCAAGTGACTTCCACGGAGCATCCCAAAAGTTGACCTGTTAGTGT
Source organism: Schistocerca gregaria (assembly GCF_023897955.1). Lineage (NCBI taxonomy): Eukaryota > Metazoa > Arthropoda > Insecta > Orthoptera > Acrididae > Schistocerca > Schistocerca gregaria. The sequence goes on along the minus strand of NC_064921.1, from coordinate 100,520,897 downwards.
CATCCTGTACACCCATCACTTCGTATTTGGTGTTACAGTGTAGCAGCTGGTTCTGCGTGTGGAAGCAGAATGAATGAAAAGGTAGTATGGGTATATCAGTTCTTGTTTTACATATCAGATGGAAACAATAATGACCGTCTCATCCTTCCGATGAGTGAGGCAGAATTATTGTGCCAGATGCGTACAGAATGATATTGAAGAACCCTCCAGCGACGCTCAACTTTCAACCTGCTATGACACGCGTGTTAACGCAGAGATCTGCTTCGCAAACCTTCGTGGCAGTCAGCAATCAAAGCCAAAGAATGAGAGTTGCTTTCTGCTACTCATTGTAACGTAACAGAAATGGTTCATTTGGAATGACAGATCACGCAAGACTATAAATGAGTATAGACATTGCGACAGTAAACGAAACAAGATTCCCCAGTTGTTCATGGTCACATATTTTTTAACTAACAATGTTCACACCCAAAGACCAACCCTAAACCAGTCGAGATTCTTCCGTTGCGTATGGAAATAATCTAGAGTCATATTATCTGATTTTTTAAACTTGACTATTTGTAAAAATTACTAATACTTTTGAATAACAAAAACGTTAAAATGTGTGTGAAATCTTATGGGACTTAACTGCTAAGGTCATCAGTCCCTAAGCTTACACACTACTTAACCTAAATTATCCTAAAGACAAACACACACACCCATGTCCGAGGGAGGACTCGAACCTCCGCCGGGACTAGCTGCACAGTCCATGACTGCAGCACTACAGACCGGTCGGCTAATACCGGATGACGCGCTTAGCGGCCAGAAAGCAATGAAAAAGACGTACTCGGTATTCACATCTTAGGTCACAGCCCTTCTGCACTACTTTATATTGCAACTTAAGTCCAAGATTACTCATTGCGCCTTCTCACTCCGTATCTGCCAACACAGGTAGTGTGAGCAAAGTCCATGAGTTGCAAAGCTACACTTTCTGATCACAAGTATCAGGACATCCCTATTATAACATCCCAGCTCCTCCACCAAATTAAAACATCGCAGCTTCCTCAACCAAATTATAACGTCCCAGGACTTTCTGCACCAAATTATAACATTTCAGCTCCTCAACACCAAATTAAAACGTTGCATTAGGAGGTGTCTGCTTCGTGCAAAAGGTCTTGAGTTCATATTGACAGCAAGTAATTCTTCATTACAGACGTTTATTTACAAACAGAACTGACAGACTTAACAGACTCAACAACTGACTCTCCGAGCTAACCGCACTGCATATCCGAACTGGCAACTGACAACTCCTAGGTGTATTAATATCTTTCCAAACAATGAGAGTCTTTAACAATGTTTTGTTTACAATACGATAGCAATTCACGACCCAAAACTAAATTAGACATTACAGAATTTTAGTACAGATTAAAGTAAGTAAAAGGATCAGTACATATAAATTCTTACAAGCATAATTTCCAAATAGATTTTATAACATTTTTCTACCAGCTTCTGGATAACCTTCACCAGACTTGCACCGACGTTTCCAGAAATATCTTGACATTTGATTCTGGATATTTCTTGAGTGATTTAGAACAACTATTTATATGTAAAATGATTTAAATAGTGTTTCAAAACGTTAATAAATATTTTTAGCAATATTTCTTTATACAAATCGTCTTTCGAAATTAGGTTACGAAACAGTTTTCACAAGTTTTCGTATTTTTGCGATCATAATATAGAATTTCTCCATAGAAAGTTCCAGAAGTGTGCATTAAACGTTCCTTTAAAGACTTTCTCTTTAGCTGGTGAGTTTTTAAAAGTATCTTGTCCATATTATACGAAATAATTTAGCTCAAAACTGATAATTTATACAATTAATCAGAGCTACAGCAAACAGTGAGTCTTTCTTTTACAAAATGAAATATAATTACAAAATTGAATGAAAATAGGTTACTAACACTAATATATATTTACATTAATTCTATTTTTGTTTTTTCTGTGCAAAATGTATTAATATTGACACAGGACAATATTTAAACATCACCAAAGTTTCCCTTTACATTTTGCATATCTGTATCGACATCCCCTAAAAGTCTACAGTATCGAATACTTCAAAATGTCCCAATATGTCCTGTAATGTTACACTATGAAATGAGGAAATGAACATTAAATGTCACGACAGAAGGGGCCCGCCAGTATGAAAGAGGGCGGGGAGTATTGTGTTGTCAGCAGAGAAACAGTAGTTGCAGAATGGGTCAGTCAGGACATTCAGTGACTTCGAACAGGGACCACTCTCTGAGCGTCGCCAGAGTAACAGGTCCATCAGGGACATATATTTCACCCTTTCTAACGCTGCCCATGTCAACTGTTCGTGAAGTGATTGTGAAGTGAAAAAGCGAAAGAAATGAACAGATCTCACATATTAACGGACAGTGACTGCTGTGCATTGCGGAGGGTGGTTCAATGGCTCTAAGCACTATGGGACTTTATATCTGAGGTCATCAGTCCCCTAGAACTTAGAACTACTTAACTAACTAACCTAAGGACATCACACGCACCCTTGCCCGAGGCAGGATTCGAACCTGCCACCGAAGGGGTCACGCGGTTCCAGAATGTAGCGCCCTGAATCGCTCGGCCATCCCGGCCAGCAGTGAAGTACGTACGGAGGACGTGGTGTTACGGTATGCGATCTTTTTCGTGGTTAGCATGTGTTCGTTATTGTGCTTAAAAAACTAGAAATGCGGAAGGCTATGAATTTTTACAGCGTTGTACAGTAGACGAACAGTTGAGAGGAGACGTTCTTTTTCCAGCTAGACGATGCACCCTGTCATAAAGCAGCATCTGTGAGGCAACGGACTGTGTGCGACAACATCCCCGAGATGGACTACCCTGTGCTGAATCCCAACCTGAACGCAATGGAACATCTTTAGGATGATTTAGAACGCTGACTTCGCTCCGGTCGCTTGGGTCCAACATCACTATCTTGTCCGGTTTGGGCTCGTGGAGACGAATGGGCCGCCCTTGGTCCGGAGACATTCGGACAGCTTATCGAAAGTTCAAGCCATCATGAATGAGAAGAATGGACACATACCGTTTTATTATTATGGATATTTAATCAAGAATGACCATAATTTTTTATGGTCATAATTTCTCGCACTAAAATTTAATCCTATGTTATTCTGTTAGCTTAATGTGCAACAAACATGAAAATGTCACATCTTTATCCCACAATTTTCCCAATTCAGGACAGTTGAGTCAGTTTTATTGTAGGCGACTTAATGATAAGTCACAGCGCGAATAGTGTCGCGTCTGCAGGGGTGCGTGGGACATTTAAGAAATGCTGCACATTCTGAGTTGTGAAACATTCGATGTACACTCCTGGAAATGGAAAAAAGAACACATTGACACCGGTGTGTCAGACCCACCATACTTGCTCCGGACACTGCGAGAGGGCTGTACAAGCAATGATCACACGCACGGCACAGCGGACACACCAGGAGCCGCGGTGTTGGCCGTCGAATGGCGCTAGCTGCGCAGCATTTGTGCACAGCCGCCGTCAGTGTCAGCCACTTTGCATACGGAGCTCCATCGCAGTCTTTAACACTGGTAGCATGCCGCGACAGCGTGGACGTGAACCGTATGTGCAGTTGACGGACTTTGGGCGAGGGCGTATAGTGGGCATGCGGGAGGCCGGGTGGACGTACCGCCGAATTGCTCAACATGTGAGGCGTGAGGTCTCCACAGTACATCGATGTTGTCGCCAGTGGTCGGCGGAAGGTGCACGTGCCCGTCGACCTGGGAACGGACCGCAGCGACGCACGGATGCACGCCAAGACCGTAGGATCCTACGCAGTGCCGTAGGGGACCGCACCGCCACTTCCCAGCAAATTAGGGACACTGTTACTCCCGGGGTATCGGCGAGGACCATTCGCAACCGTCTCCATGAAGCTGGGCTACGGTCCCGCACACCATTAGGCCGTCTTCCGCTCACGCCCCAACATCGTGCAGCCCGCCTCCAGTGGTGTCGCGACAGGCGTGAATGGAGGGACGAATGGAGACGTGTCGTCTTCAGCGATGAGAGTCGCTTCTGCCTTGGTACCAATGATAGCCGTATGCGTGTTTGGTGCCGTGCAGGTGAGCGCCACTATCAGGAATGCATACGACCGAGGAACACAGGGCCAACACCCGGCGTCTCCTACACTGGCCGTACACCTCTGGTGATCGTCGAGGGGACACTGAATAGTGCACGGTACATCCAAACCGTCATCGAACCCATCGTTCTAACATTCCTAGACCGGCAAGGGAACTTGCTGTTCCAACAGGACAATGCACGTCCGCATGTATCCCGTGCCACCCAACGTGCTCTAGAAGGTGTAAGTCAACTACCCTGGCCAGCAAGATCTCCGGATCTGTCCCCCATTGAGCACGTTTGGGACGGGATGAAGCGTCGTCTCACGTGGTCTGCACGTCCAGCACGAACGCTGGTCCAACTGAGGCGCCAGGTGGAAATGGCATGGCAAGCCGTTCCACAGGACTACATCCAGCATCTCTACGATCGTCTCCATGGGAGAATAGCAGCCTGCATTGCTGCGAAAGGTGGATATACACTGTACTAGTGCCGACATTGTGCATGCTCTGTTGCCTGTTTCTATGTGCCTGTGGTTCTGTCAGTGTGATCATGTGATGTATCTGACCCCAGGAATGTGTCAATAAAGTTTCCCCTTCCTGGGACAATGAATTCACGGTGTTCTTATTTCAATTTCCAGGAGTGTAGTTGCAAGTTGTTGGGGTACTGTACGTAGAATTGAACGACGCTGTGAAGAGAAATTAAGCTCATATAGCAAGAGACTTGCAGGCCGTACTGTGGGCAGTGTAGCCGCCATAAGAGTTCGCCACACATAAGCCTAAGCCACAAGATAAGAATTTTTTTATAGTTGTTTGGTTGGTATTGGGGGGAAGAGACCAAACAGAGAGGTCATCGGTCTCATCGGATTAGGGAAGGACAGGGACGGAAGTCGGCAGTGCCCTTTCAGAGGAACCATCCCGGCATTTGCCTGGAGCGATTTAGGGAAATCACGGAAAACCTGAATCAGGATGGCCGGACGCGTGATTGAACCGTCATCCTCCCGAATGCGAGTCCAGTGTGCTAACCACTGCGCCACCTCGCTCGGTGTTTTTTTTAATAGTAAATTTACTTTTGTACTGCGTGAACCATTAATTTAAGAGGACTCTTAATAACCATTCTTGAACTTTAAAGAAGGTGGTTCACCGTGTTACTTCATCTTAATCATACACCTGTGTAGGGTTTCTTCCTGGTGTTTGATGAATCCGAGTATTCTACTTCACAAATTTTGAAGTACCAAGTTAATATAAATAGGCCCATTTACATTGTTTCTGTGTTTTCTTAACTATAGCAAAGTATTATAGCAAAAGGTTGCTTACGTAAAATGCAATCAGTGTAGTCAAGTTACTAGAATCTGGTAAAAGACTATACAGAGCTATTTAAAGAATAATAGCTTTTTAAAGTAAATTCCCGTAAGAAAGAGTTTTCTTGAAGTGAAATGATTAGTACAAAAAAGTGAGTAGTTTAATATCTAAGTATTTTATTATTTAAGTTTGTTTATTATAGAAAATGATTTTCTATATGTCTCCCTTGGCCAAATTTTTTTAGCTTCGCTGGAGATATCTCCTGGGTTTTTTCTCTTTTTTAAAACGTAATGTATAAATGGTAGTAGTCAAAAAGAAATTCCAGTGTCTGCACTAACATTGTTTACGTGGATTAACATTAATTTGAAGAACCTCATCAAACGCTAGGAATAAAGTAGGCAAAAACTCATATTTCTGCTTGTCCTATACTTCACTGTTTCATTGCCTGGATAGGCTGGCGACCATTAGTACATGTTTTCAACCACTAAATGAAGTTGGAACTGAGTTGTCCCAACTTCAGTATAATATTGTTCATACTGCGTTTCGCATTCGGGAGGACGACGGTTCAATCCCGTCTCAGGCTATCCTGATTTAGGTTTTCCGTGATTTCCCTAAATCGCTTCAGGCAAATGCCGGGATGGTTCCTTTGAAAGGGCACGGCCGACTTCCTTCCCCATCCTTCCCTCACCTGAGATTACGCTCCGTCTCTAATGACCTCGTTGTCGACGGAACGTTAAACACTAATCTCCTCCTCCTCCACCTCCTCCTCATACTGCGTTTCGATGTAATCACTGGGTAAAATCTTAGGAAAAGAGTAGAATAGTCTGCTTTACTTACCCATTAGATACAACACACGATCAAATTCCATAAAAAGGGTAACTCCATTCATTAACTCTTCCTATTAACACTAAATTTTAGTATGAGGGTTATTCGTGGACTTTCCCGTAACAGTTCTATTTGCTCTATTGGTGTATAGTATAAGTGACAACATAGAGACAGGTTTTTCTGTTATTTTGGCAAGAGCATACTAAATTACAATAGTAGCTGCTAACAGTAAAACACTTAATACTAACATCTCCGATGCTGGCCTTTAACTTTGTCATCTTCGAATAAAACTCTATTTGTTTAAAGAGGCGAGCTAATCGTACACCGCTGCTTTATCGAGTCATATGCCATATTTTATTACGGCAAACACATAAAAAGGAACACAAATTTCGCAAGAATTTGAAGACAATACCTAAAATGGAAATCTGTCTTGCGTGTCACAAATTCTGATACGTCCTGCCCCGCTCGTAGCTCGCTGGTACGTAGCTCCGTTGGACATGAGAGAGATGTGAGTTCAGAAAATGTCCACGCTCTTTCCATTTTGAATGTGAATAAATAAATAAATAGAGAAATATCTAAGTCATAAAATGACTGTGCTGCCCTCATTCAAAATACCACTGGAGAAAATGAATACCGGGCGGCTGCATTTCTAAAATGTTAATGATAACAGAAGAAATCTTTCTCATACTAGTAGTACATTGCATACGAATGTAGATATATACGTGGTTGTAAATACTGCATGAATGACATCTTTCTTTTTTCCCAGTATTCTGTCACATCGCACTAAAGCAACACTTCGAAATAGCTTCACTGGCTGAAATTTGTTGCTACTGTCTAGTCATACTTCATATAATGTAAACTGAAATTTTACTAAAAATTAATCTGTCATCAAAGCTCTTACATTTCTTCTCATCATTCTTCTTTTCTTTTCGAATCTGCCTGTGCCTCCCCTACAATTTGCAAACAACTGCCAACGGGAACTATTCTTCGGTTGGTAACACAGCGATCCGTGTAGCCTGTGTTAGGACAGTTTGAGGTAAATAACGACAGAGAGAAATTTCTTTTGCTTTTACCGCTAAAACTGAATTTTTTCTGCGCAAGATGGATATGCAAATATATTATGATATTTTTCTGTCTTTATTTTGCTCGTAGAGGTTAGCCTTAAACGGCGTGAATAGAGCAATAGTGGCCTAGTTCTGTCGCAAATTGTTGATTGGCATATTCTCTGATACATTGCACATCATAAGTTTGTGGTAAGGTTAGAACATAATTTTCAGTTCAGGACTACGAAACGTGTGGTCTGTCTCAGTTCACTCGTTGATCACTTAAAATCAGCTACCGACAAAGCAACTCCCATTTCCAACATAACTCGCGGCTGCCCCTTCCAACGTCGCTACGCATTCCACATTAACAGCATTTGTAAAGCGATCCGCCCTGTTTGGTGTCTACTACACATATCAAAAATAGTTTTGCATCACCCCGGTTGCCAGAGCTCCTGACGACAGACGTTAACTGTTGATATTGTATCACAGACACAGTCCCCTTCACTGTTCAGACATGTCACTAAATCCGCCAAAGATGTAAACAACCATGCATGAGCAGCGCCTATTAGACAGAGGGGGTCCGACAGCCGATCAGTTCCAGTCATTGCACCAGGAAAGCGGTCTGTAGTTCAGCCATGCCTAGATGGTCAATACCGCGGCTCGATCGTGCCCTCATTGCCACTGTGCCAGGAAGGGCTCTCAACAAGTGAAGTGTCCAGGCTTCTCGAAGTGCACTAAATAGATGTTGTTCGAAGATGGAGGGGGTACAGAGAGACAGGAACAGTCGATGACAGGCCGCCCAAGGACTAGTACTGCAGTCGATGGCCGCTACCTACGGATACGTGGTCTACAACAGTAATCCTGACAGCAACGCCACCGTGTTAAATAATGCTTTTCGTGCAGACAACGGGACGTCGTGTTACGACTCAAACTGTGTGCAATAGGCTGTATGATGCACAACTTCACTCCCGACGTCCATGGCGAGGTCCATTTTTGCAACCACGACACCGTGCTGCGCGATATAGATGGGCCCAACAACATGCTGAATGGTACGCTCGGAATTGGCATCATCCTCTCTTCTCCGATGAGTGTCGCATACGCCTTCAACCAGACAGTCGTCGGGGACGTGTTTGGAGGCAACCCGGTCAGGCTGAACGCCTTAGACACACTGTCCAGCGAGTGCAGCAAAGTGGATGTTGTCTGCTGTTTTCGGGTGTCGTCATGTGTGGCCGACGTACGCCTCTCGTGCTCATGGAAGGCGCCGGAACGGCTGTACGATACGTGAATGCCATTCTCCGACCGACAGTGCAACCATATCGGCAGCATATTCGCGAGGTATTCGTCTTCATGGACGACAATTCGCGTCCCCATCGTGCCCGTCTTGTGAATGACTTCCTTCAAGATAACGACGTCGCTCTACTAGAGTGGACAGCATACTCTCCAGATATCGAACATGCTTGGGATTGATTAAAAAGGGCTGTTTATGGATGACGGGACCCACCAACCACTCTGAGGGATCTACGCCGAATCGCCGTTGAGGAGAGGGACAATCTGGACCAACTGTGCCTTGATGAACTTGTGTATAGTATGCCACGACGAATATAGGCGTGCATCAATGCAGTAGGATGTGCTACTGGGTATTAGAGGTACCGGCGTGTACAGAAATCTCTGAAGGTCACGCTGTATGGTGGTTCAACGTGCAATGCGTGGATTTCATGTGCAATAAAAAGGGCAGAAATGATGTTTATGTTCATCTCTATTCCAATTTTCTGTACAGGTTCCAGAACTCTCTGAACCGAGGTGATGCAAAACTATTTTTGATGTGTGTATATCCGAGCGGTAGCCGCAGCGGACGTGGCAACACTGTAACTACAAGTGACAGACGTCAATGTCACGTAATTTTAATTGGACTGTCGTTCTCATTTTTAGAAGAGCAGCCTGCGAGAATTATCACTACAGATCGTACGTGGTCAACAACAGTTAATGCGTCGGAAAGTTGTGTCGTGCAGGTAAACTTCTTTTTCACCGCATACTTACGTGGTATGTGGAGTTCTCAGAGGCAAAGTGGGCGGCGGTGAGGACGGCCTAGCCGGTGATGAGGGAGCCGCCGCAGTTGTGATGCCTGACACCCAGCAGAAGTCTCTGCAGCGATACCTGGTACGGAAACTGCCCTGCAACACAGCGTCCGTAACTGAGACCGGTCGAAGACTAGTGAAGAAAAATATCAATTAGGTGATCTTAACACAAACGTATCACAGATGTATGGCGGAAAAAGGTGACAATGTAAGTCTGTGGATTGTGAAGTCGCTCAGAAGTGTTTTAATGAGTTAAGAATCAAACTTCCGAAAGTTCAAGAAAAAAAGTTCTAATGTGTGTGAACTCTTATGGGACTTAACTGCTAAGGTCATCAGTCCCTAAGCTTACTCACTACTTAACCAAAATTATCGTAAGGATAGACACACACACCCATGCCCAATGGAGGACTCGAACCTCTACCGGGACCTCTGAAAGTTCTTGGACTTGTTAATCATCCTAAGTGGAGAGAGAGAGAGAGAGAGCAGTCCCACTTGACATTAGAAGACTGGCAATGATTCCTCAGTCATAAGTTACCACGGGCTTGAAACTTCCTGGCATACTGAAAACTGTGTGCCGTACCGAGACTCGAACTCGAGACCTTCGCTTTTCGCGGGCAATTTCTCTATCAGCTGAGCTACCCAAGCACGACTGACAGGCGCTCCTCACACAGCCTTACTTCCGTCAATACCTCGTCTCCTACCCTCCAAACTTCACAGGAGCTCTCATGTGAAACTTGCAGAACCAACACTCCTGCAAGAAAACATAGCGAAAATTTTATTCTGGAAACTCCCCGAGACTGTGGCTAAGCCATCTCTCCGCAGTATCCTTTTTCCAAGAGTGCTAGTCTTGCAAGTTTCGCAGGAGTTCTTCTGTGAAGTTTGGAAGGTAGGAGACGAGGTACTGGTGGAAGTCTAGCTGCGAGGACGTGCCTTGAGTCATGCTTGGGTAGCTCAGTTGATAGAGTACTTTCCCGCGAAAGGCAAAGGTCCCGAGATCGAATCTCGGTCCGGCCAGGAAGTTGCATATCACCGCACACTCCGCTGCAGAGTGAAAATTTCATTCTGGTACCAAGTGCTTGCCAGTAAAACTGAATGAGTGCTGTGACATTGTTGGTTGTGAGGTCCTCAGGGGTTGTTCAGCCACCTAATCACAAGAAATTTTCTTCCTCTGAACTCAGTGTCCCTTTCCCGCATGATGAAACAGCTGTGTCTTAGGCCGGTATTACACTATCATATTTCTTTATCAAACCCCGATATTTCAAATATTTATGTCAAAAAAGTTTGACAGTGTAATAGGGAACTTTGTCAAGTCTCGCTTTTCGTCAAAGAAATATAATCAAATCTAGAGCCTCACAGTAGATTTGGCCATAAAAGTCGTTCGGACTCTGTTCACAGAAATGTGAAATGTAACCGGTTGAAACGCTGGCATCGCTATAGCTATTTGACGTTTCTATAGTCGGTTTGTAAATATGGATTCCAATTTAGTATGTTTTTCGACTCTTTTTAATAACTTTGCTTCGAGGGGAGGAGAGTGAGCCAGGAGCACAGTGCATGCAATTAATTGCGTGTGGATGGACAGGTGGAATACGCTGCAGGCGACTTCATACCCACAACCAAAGCTACAGCCATACACTTGTATGAGTGGAAATATTCAGGTAGCTATTCAGCAAGCCGGAATAGATGAGGTGGTCACACACTAAAATAAAAAATTTCTTTTTAGCTTTCCATTCTACTTTGTCTATTTTTGAACTCTAGATGCCACAGGATAAAAAGTTCTTCATCTGTTTCGTGCTTTTTATTAATTTTGTAGTGGTTGGAACACTAAATCTATTAAGTAAATTACTGAAAAATGAAAGTAGTTCTTATTGCCCATATAGCGTACTAAACATTTGTCTGCCTTCAGAAATTCCCCCTTTATTGCTTTATAAAACGCTTCACACGTGTCTGGAATTATTTTGGCTATGTGCTCTGTGGTATTCAGGTGCTGTAATGTAAGCTAGAGTACCTCTCTCCTGCATTAAGAAATCGCAGTGTCACGGTGAGAATACAGCATTTCTCTAGTGAGTATTCTGTTTTGTAGCATGAGAAGCCACTTTAATGAGCAGATACTGATATTCACTCTCATCCATTCGTAAGTAATTTATATAACACTTGACGTACTTCACTTGCAACTCTCGTAACATGTTTTGCTGAATGCTTTTATTATCTCGACCTGAACGTAATCCCCACGGCTTCACCCAGGTATGTTCGCACTATTTTTTTTTTTTTGCCCCTTTTCTTCCAAATCCACGCACAATGCAATTGTCGTACAAGCAACTGCAGCGCATAATAACAAGTTGTTGTTTCCTGCCATCTTAAAATTTGACGAAAGATGTGACGACAATGTAATACCCCTTTTTAACGCCACATCAAAGGTCTTTGTCAAAGAAATTTGACAAATATTTGATCCTATTTCTTTGGCAAAGGAAATCTGAAAGTGTAATACCAGCCTTAATTCTATCTGTTAAATGTACGTGACTGTAAAGACTACTTTTATAATTCGCTGTCATGTTTGTTGTGCAGGATGATGAGAGAGAGAATTCGGTGAAAATGATTGCCAACGCCCAGTCTGCACGTCTCAAGTAACACCGACGGGATTAGCAGCATCAAATGCTTTCACTTCATGAGGCATTGCGTATGGGGAAGCAAGTAAAGCTTTTCGATAGCCACCAGAAATTTTTAGACTCATAGCAAACCACAGCCGCTTTTTAAAATTATTTTTGCTTTTCTACTAATAAAAGACTAAACTGCATTTCGGAATAACTCTAGTTCCTCTGTTAGAATGTATTCTCTTTTACTCATATTAGTTGTTGGTTCAAACTTTGACTTACGACCTCCTCTTCACGGAATAGTTCGTTAGGCCCAGTTTTAGCTGTTGAAACATTCCCATTCCATCAAATATTGATTGATGAGCGCTGAACACCAACATCACACTTCTGTCAGTACCTACTCAAGGCTTAACGTACTATTCAAAAGTGTTATTCACTTTTGTAAGCGAGTGCAGCCGCCCTTTTGCTCATCCTCTAGTTACACTAAGCGGCTAATTTTCACAACGGTTAGACCCGATATTTTTCTCTCGATATATCAATTAATTAACTGTTTGGCACAATGAACGTTAATACTAACCATCTTCAAGTCACGCAGTTGAGACGAACTGTCTCTACGCTACACAGCTGCTTCTAACATTACACTCACTGCTAAACCTGGTTCATTAGAACTACTAGACAAATTACTCACCGCTGGTGGTTTCCTGACCTCCATAGATACAACCAGCACGGACACCCAGACCCCTTGCGGATCCAGTGTGTACCACGCGATGCAGGGGAAGGCTCATTCCTGCAACAAAGGAAAGACAACAATTTCATACCTGACATGTGGGGACAGCTGCACCTTCCCGGTTTAGAGAGGTATAACAAACGTCTACAGCTGTTTCCTTTCCGGTATGCAAAAATATGAATAAAAAAATTTGGACTCGCTAAGAATGTTATGAAATACGTTATCATAATAAGACGAAGCCAGCATAAATATAACTTGAAAGCAACGACTCTCTTTATTATACGCCTGATACATTATATTTGAAAAAGAAAATAACGACTTGAAGTTATAACGATGAAATGTACTTTTTACACCCAGTGCCAACTGCGCCTTGTTGATACATTTCACATAAATTAATAAGGATCAACAAAGCGTAGTTGGCGCCGGGTGTTTTATCATTCGTCAAAGAAGTGTTAGTACTACGACTTCTCTGGAGACCGTACCACCGCTAGCACCTCAGCCTCAAGCACGTGACGTCACATCCGAGCTGTAACGCATTGTCGTCTAGGAGGTGTTGGTAGCGTACTCATTGTGTGTCTCGGTCATTCTTAGCTTGACTTTCAGGAAGAGTAGGTGAGGAAATCGGCTGAGCCCTGTCAGAAGAACTATCCTGGCATTTGACTTAAACAATACAGGCAAACAAGGGAAACCTAAATCAGGATCGCTTGACGCAAATTTGAATCACCCCGAATATCAGTCCAGTGTGCTGCGGGCGGTAACATGTGAAGCAGCGTTATCAACGTTCTCCAACAAATGAAAGATATACACAATTTATGTTTCAGTATTTGTGCGATTTTTGTTCTAAAGATGAAGCTGCAGTAACAAGTTGTTGTATATGACAACAAATGTTTATAAACTTTCGTTATCGTATCTTCGTTATTGATGAGTTACTGTACATGTTTCTTGTTATGGAAATTTCTAGATTTTATTGTATTTTCATTTTTGGACCCTCGTTTGATTTATGTGGCATTCATAGATTATTGTGTATGTGGAAAATTACAGTGAATCTACTAAGGATGTTATTTAACTACATTGATATATTCTTTAAATCTAACTAGGAAGAATCGAGAAGTCTGCACAACTTACTCTCATTGACCTGGACGCTCACCACATTTAATCTTGTACATCGAACGTGGAAAATTTTCCAGTTTTTGTTTATATGCTCTGCATCTAGATCTATACTCAGAAAGCCATTTTGTGGTGTGTGGTGGAGGATACATTGTATAACATTGTTACTTCCACTGTTCCTGTTCCGGTCGTGAGTGGTTCACGGGAAGAACGATTGCCGATAAGCACCCATGCCCGCTAGACTCTCCCTAATTTTACCCTGACGGTCTTTCCGCGAGATATACATAAGAGGAAGCAGTATAACTGTTGCTTTTCTAGGAAGGTACCCACTGGGAACTTTGACAGTTAACCACACTCTGACACAAAACGCCTGTGTGGCAGCGTCTGCTACTCGAATTGGTTGATCATCTCCGTGATCTTTTCATGGTTGTTAAGTGAACATGTAACGAAAGGCGCCGCTCTTCCTTGGCTCTTCTCTATTTCCTCTATCAGTCCTAGATGGAACGAATCCCATACTGACAAGCAGTGCTCATGTATTAATCGAACAAGGGTTTTGCACCTCTACGGTCTTTGCTGTTGGACGTTGCCTGACGATTGTTCCGATCAATCTCATTTTGTCATCTGCCTTTCCTGCGATTAGTTTTCTGTGGTCGCTCCATTGTAAATCGCTCCGTATTCGTAATGCTAGATATTTTATGTAAGTGACTGCTTCCAGGGACTGTTTTGCAATCGTGTAGGTTAAGCATATAATAATGGCTACTTCTGCCTATGTATACTTGTTTACGTGGAGTGTCCATTGCTACTTCCTGCATCAAGCGTCGATTCTCTGCGTTTCGCTGTAGTTTTCTAACATTGCAACATCTCTGTGTAAAACAGCTTCAACTGCAGAAATCCTCATGGATCTTCCGGTGTTGTAGACTATGTAATTTATATACATTGTGAAAAATAATGACCCTATAACATCCCCTTGGAATACGTCCGAAGTTACTGTTACATTTGAAGACTTCTTTCCATTTAGACTGACATGCTATGTTCTGTTTGCTAGGAAATCTTCAATCCGGTCACACAGTCCGTTTACCGTTCCGTACACTAGTAATTCGTTAATTATGCGGTAGTGTGGAACTCCATCAAATGCCCTTCGGAAGTCAAGGAAAACGGCATGTGTTTGGGTGCCTGTATCTTATGCTTTCTGCGTCTCGTGGACAATCAAACTGAACTGTGTTTCAGAGCACATTTTCGTACCATAAATTGCATGATACGCTATCATAAAACATGCATCAGAATTCTACATCAGACCGGCATCAGAGATACAGACCTACAGTTCAGTGCGTCTCTTCGATGACCCACCTTGAAAATTGGAATAACCTCTGCTTTCTCCCAGTCGTCAAGAACACTTTGCTCCTACAGAAACCTATTATATGCTGCTGCTAGAAGAGGTGAAAGTTCTTTTATGTTCTATGTAGAATAGTATTGGTATCCCTTTTCTATCCCACGTTCACTTATTTCGATATCAGCCATTTTTTCGTTCGTGCGACGATTTAAAGGAGGTAATACACTGAGATCCTCTTTTATCAAACAATTGTGAAAAAATACGCTTAATATTTCAGCCCTTTTGTCTGTTGTTCTCCGTTTCAGCGTCAGTATGATAACAGAGATTCTGGACAGATGGTTTCGATTCGTATACTGGTTTAACATAACACTATCACTTCCTACGTGCTTCTGTCAAGTGGTTGGTGAGAATTTTACCTTCGAAATCGTTGAACGCTTCACACAGTGCAGTCCTTACACTAAAAACGAATTCGTCTCATTTTTGTTTGTCTGTGACGCTTTGGTTACGATTACATTTTCTCTTTCTGATTTTGTAGCTGCTTTCTATCACGGCTGTCGAACCGCAGCGGGTCTCTCCATCACTCACAACTTCGATAGACTCATACCTGCCTAAAACGTATTGAAGATTTCTCTTGAACTTTGTCCAGAAGAGTCAGCGTTGTCAGTGCTGGAGATGAGTTTTTCATGCTGATCGCTTAGGTAATCTAAAATCTGTTTCTACTAGCTTCTGCTAAGCAGGAAGACCTTCCCCCCGTTCTTGTATTCCTATCGACACCGGGTTCTTAGTGATGCTGTGACGGCATTTTGATCACTGATACCCTTTGGTACGCTGTCAGTCTGTAGGTCACCAGCAGATCTAAGATATTGCCTCCACGAGTCGGTTCTCTGTTTAACTGCTTAGCGTATATTACGGATAAGGCATTTAACACAATGTCACACGATTCCCTCTCCCTATTGCCCGCTCTAGCCACTTGAGTCTCCCAGTCCATAACTGTTAATTTAAAATCTTCGCCTAATACTATGACATAACAAGGAGATTCATGCGAAATGTCCTCCAAATGTCCCGCCACAGCTACTCCTGAGGCAGGGGATCTATCACATGATCCACTGGCCTTGCTTGATCCAAATTTAACCCTTGTCTTCGGCCAAATTATTGCGCATTCGGAATTTGTTCTAATCTCACTCGATAATATCGTATTTTGTATGGCTATAAACACGCCTCCACCATAATTCAACCGATCTTTGCCATATACATTCTAATAGGAATTTAGAATTTCATTGCTACTGGCATCTTGTTTCAGTTAGCTTTATATTCCGCGTACTAAGTGGGGTTTGTTACAGTTTGCAAGTGGGACTAGTTCCTAGGACATTGCCATTAACTCTCCAAAAATCGAAAAATATATACATTTTCTATCTCCGAACTGCTATGACGAATGCTACTCAGTCAGGTATCAGAATGCATAAGATCCGTGAAGGGATTTCTCTACCCCAAGAAATCCTCATTTGAACGACACAGGTACACCACAGCCCTAGTAACAGATCCCAGTGTGTAGTGCGCCCCTGAGCAATTAATGGGATGTCTTAAAAGTCTCCCGCCGATGGCGGACGCCGAGAAATCCGTATCCAAGATTGTCACAGAATTGTCTGAGCCTCTAGTATAAACAACCCACTCGGCTCGGACCTGAGGACTACGTTCGGATCTACGGGCAATGCCACAAATCCTGAACTCTGCTTCCACCCCTCGTGTTAGGCTAGCTGTCGTAGCCAAATCAGACAGTCGCCTGTAGAATCCGAGGACAGCCACCTGGGATGCTTTCGCTGTCCTGCAGGCTCTTATGTTCTTCGGATGAAAGATTCGATCAAAATGCAGGCCTGAGGAAACCTGAGTGCATCTATATCCGTCATCGAGTCAAGAGAAGCTACACAAAACGGAGGTTTAAGAGAAAGCCCTGTAACTACACTACTGGCCATTAAAATTGCTACACCACGAAGATGACGTGCTACAGACGCGAAATTTAACTGACAGGAAGAAGATGCTGTGATATACAGATGATTAGCTTTTCAGAACATTCACACAAGGTAAGCGCCGGTGGCGACACCTACAACGTGCAGACATGTGGAAAGTTTCCAACCGATGTCTCATACACAAACAGCAGTTGACCGGCGTTGCCTGGTGAAACGGTCTTGTGATGCCTCGTGTAAGGAGGAGAAATACTTACCATCACGGTTCCGACTTTCATCAAGGTCGGATTCTAGCCTATCGCCATTGCGATTTATCGTATCGCGACGTTGGTGCTTGCATTGGTCGAGATACAATAAGTGTTAGCAGAATACAGAATCGGTGGATTCAGCAGGCTAATACGGAACGCCGTGTGGGATCCCAACGGCCTTGTATCACTAGCAGTCGAGATGACAGGCATCTTATCCGCATGGCTGTAACGGAGCGTGCAGCCACGTCTCGATCCCTGAGTCAACAGATGAGGACGTTTGCAAGACAACAACCATTAGCACGAACAGTTCGACGACGTTTGCAGCAGCATGGCCTATCAGCTCGGAGACCATGGCTGCGGTTACCCTTGACGTTGCATCACAGACAGCAACGCCTGCGATGGTGTACTCGACGACGAACCTGGGTGCACGAATGGCAAAACGTCGTTTTTATGATGAAACCAGGTTCTGTTTACAGCATCATGATGATCGCATCCGTGTTTGGCGACATCACGGTGAACGCACATTGGCAGAGTGTTTTCGTCATCGTCATATTGGCGTATCACCTGGCGTGATGGTATGGAGTGCCATTGGTTACACGTCTCGGTCAACTCTTGTTCGCATTGACGGCACTTTGAACAGTGGACGTTACGTTTCATATGTGTTACGACCCGTGGCTCTAGCCTTCAGTCGACCCCGGCGAAACCCTACATTTCAAAAGGATAATGCACGACCGCATGACGTAGGTCCTGTACGGGCCTTTATGGATACAGAAAACGTTCGACTGCTGCCCTGGCCAGCACATTCTCTAGATCTCTCACCAACTGAAAACGTCTGTTCAATAGTGACCGAGCAATTGGCTGGTCACAATACGCCAGTCACTAATCTTGATGAACTGTGGTATCGTGTTGAAGCTACATGGGCAGCTGTACCTGTACACGCCATCCAAGCTCTGTTTGACTCAATGCCCAGACGTATCAAGGCCGTTGTTACCGCCAGAGTTGGTTGTTCTGGGTACTTATTTCTCAGGATCTATGCATCCAAATTGCATGAAAATGTAATCGCATGTCAATTCTAGTATAATATATTTGTCCAATGAATACCCGTTTATCATCTGCATTTCTTCTTTGTGTAGCAATTTTAATGGCCAGTAGTGTATTTCCATTTTACTATTCGCTAAGAAGTTCTAAACTGAATCGTTTAGATCTGACTTACCACATGAATCGAGGGGAAAAGTTCATGAGTGCCACTAAGTAAACTGTCGCTCTCGTGAAATGCTCTCAGTTCTATATGAAGAATTTTTCCAGTGACGGTTGGTTTGAAATCGCGACAGCGTTCCTCGTAACTATTCAACAGAATTGAAAATCAACATCTCTTTAGTTATTGGTAATTAATACGACAATGCACCTCTTGAAATCCATAACCAGATTTCAGTTTCAGTACGTAGCTCAGAAACAAATTCATAATTATAACTTGGATCTGTATGGATTAGTATACGATTAAGTGGAACATAGCACTATTAATATTTCGTGTAACTTCAACCGACGGCCGTCGCGATTATTTGCTCTTTGGTGCCTGCCACATCCTCCTACGGCCGTCGGTTATCTGATGGTGGTGGCCAGGTGCCGGTCATAAGACTGACAGCTGAGTCCAGTGATAAATATCGTTCTTTATGTAAGACTTTTTCACAATGATTAAACACAGAATTGCTCCCAACTTGAACAACGGCCTCACATTCGTTTTTGAGAAGCTCGTCATATGTGTCCCATATCGATTTCCACTTCATCAGTATCCCATAAGAAATCGTCCTCAGTGTCGTCCGTAGCACTGTAAATCCCACACTTCTAGAAGGCTTTGATAACTGTTCCTAGTTTCACTTTTTCCGGTGAACTGATTACTAAATAACACGAAACATCAAGTGATGCAGAGTGCATAGCTCCGTCTTTCGTATACGACTTTTCGTCATTCATCGTCCAATTGTTCCATTGTTTACGGATTTGGTCATTGTATGGTTTATTCAGAGAGCCGTTTAAACGTTGTAGCATTGAAGTACAATTACCCGACATAACAGCAATTTTAGCATTGCTTCATGCTATGTGAATTTTGATATTCTCAGTTATGCGACTGCGAACATACCACACATCAACAAACTTGGTTTCGTAGAGTACCTGGTCATCTCTGGAACACATTTTCCGTCCACAATTCTAAACCATTCTCGTCCATAATCAGCTTTTTGTGGAAATTTACAAATATGCCTGGTCAAAATTTTGTTTTATGAATGGTATCCCGCTTGAAAATGGCCGTAAGTTTTAACTCTGTTCCATCTCAAATGCATGTTAATACTTCTGTACACCTGATCTTTTCATGGCCGGCATTTCTGACTCGAAAAATTTTTACGCCTTTCTTTCCACTGTACTGTTGTTAATCATATCGAAGTTCATTGGCGTTTCATCCATATTTCCAATGTGAGACAGTGGAAAGCTGTATTTTTGTCTCTACGAATAACAGACTAGTAACTTTATGGTCAAGATCTTTCGGTAATTTCAGCATGATTATAGTTTCCAACCGTATTGCCAGGTTCCTTCTGTTCATGAAATGATTGCACCAACCTGCTGTTGCTTTAAATTATTTGCCGTCCTCTGAGCTTCACTTCAATACATAAGCCCTAATCATATTCCTTGTAAAAACATAACAATTATGCCGTTGTTCTTGTACCCATTCTGCAACGCTATTTTCTAATTATGGCCAACAAGCTACTTCTCTCCTCATAGAACACTTTTTCATTGGCATTTTTTAAATAGGATCTTCATTCTTTCGTCAATCTCTTATCTTCTCTGTTATATCGAAAGTCATTGCTATGGCACAGTTGCTCCATTCGTTAGCATGTTTTATGGCTTAACTTGAATCTTGCTTTGTATTTCCCTCATTTTGATGGTTCCATCTTTCGGCACACACTTGTCAAGGTTTATGTCGATTACTCTTACAGTACAAACTGTTTGAACAGAGAAAACGGACTACAACGATACTTCTTAGCTGTACATATGAGTTCGTTATTCGGCACTTGTTTCTGGAGACAATACCGTAGCAATTCTGAAGGAGGCTTTTGCTTTATGACGTATGCAACTCAGCGTTCCCAACTGTCGCGTTTTAGTCAGGACAGTATGGTCGAACGTCACGACCGGATGTCAAAAGCCCCGTTTCCAGGCCCCCTTAAAATAGGCTTAACTCATATTTACTAAATTCAATTTTTTTGAATTTTTTACAGAAAGCAAATAATTTAAGTGGAGTCGTAAAACTTTTCAGTTTGATTATTCTTTGGTTCCAATATTTTGAATCAGATTGTGTCACTTGTTGAGAACATTGTGAATTTGTCGTAACGAATTCCAATGTGTTTTAATATACGTTGGCTCTTTCATTTCTTAGTCGAGCCGTGTCAGAGGGGTCAAACAGGTTTTATATTTTTATTACACTACGCTGTCCATTGTCGTCAACTTATTTGAAGACCGCTCCAATAAGAACTAATTAGAGAAGACAGCTCAGTAAAAGCTTGTATTTTTGTGTGATAGCTGCACGTCACTTCGACGGGGACAACAAAGCACAGTTAAAATATCAGTTTATGTCTGTCTGTTCTTCTGCACAGTTATACAGCGGCTAAAGAACAACGAACAGAACATATCGTGAAAATGTCGCATTTTCATTTTACTATCGGTGATTGCAGTCAAGACCTACTAATTCTAAAAGAGATACTTCTGTCGAATAAATGAACGCCCCAAGTGTACCCACTGTTGCGCGCTGCTGATTGATGAAGTATTTGGTCGTGCCTGTATTAGGTGAACCCCTCATGGCATACGTTTAGTTTAAAATTGAAACGTTTGAGAATAGCATTATAGTGACTGAGTAATATGTGTACGTATAAAACATCGTATTATAGTGATCTTCTCAAATGGAGCAGGCTAAAAACCAACGCCGAGAGTGTCATTGCAATAAGCAGTGGCTACAAGAAACATGACTTTCGAAAGAAGATGAATATACCGGATATTGTGAAACATGCCGTATAAACTATACAGAGAAAAACGACTCAGTGAAATCGGTAAAGCGTCATAGAAGTATCCAGGCTCATAAAAAATAAAGTGTAGGATGTGTTAAGAAACTCCACTGTTCACATGTCATGAAGTAAACATTATCAAAGTTAGCTTTCACAAGACTGTGGAAATGCTCTCCTGCCTCACTTTTTGTTTCAGTATTCGAAACTACCGTCCAAATTTCACCGCGGACGGACGAAAACTGAAGCTGTAGTAGAGAACGTATTGCTTCCACATTCTCTGCAACAATTCTGAAAAAAATTGGTACAACTCCATTCTAGTTTGTATGTGATGCTTCAAAAATAGGAAATATGAAACTGTTTCCAGCTGCTATATGGAACTTCGACCAAGAAATTGGAACGACTTCAGCTTCTACAGTCTTTTAGGAAGATATTGACGGAACTCCAACGTTTACAACCAAGAGATCGTCATTAAGACTGGTCATTTAGGATCAAAACTAGTTGCTTATGGTGCAGTAAACTGTTCCGTTAACTACATGAAAAACCAATCTGCTTTCTTGCAGTTGTAAAAAATGTTCGAAGCGCCACATGTTATTGCTGGACATTGTCACATGCGACTACAGCGATATATGGACTAAAATTACTTTCATAGACGTTGAATCGATAGTGGTTAAAATATTCAATGAGCTTTCTTCGCCGCGCGGATTGGCATTGGCATGGTTAGAGGCGCCATGTCACAGGCTGCGTGGCCCCTCCCACCCCCCACCTCCCCACACCAAAGGATCCGCTCCTCCCACGGGCATGGGTGTGTGTGTGTGTGTGTTGTTTCTAGCATAGGTTAGTTTAAGTAGTGTGTAAATATAGGAACTGATGATCTCAGCAGGTTTGTCCCTTAGGAGTTCACACCCATCCATCTGAGCTTTCTTCGAGCTCGATGAACTTTAGTGAGCTGAAGAACTTTTTTGGGTTCTTGCAGTCAGAGTACTTAACACTACTTTGAAATGTTCCTGCACGCTCTGTGACTTTTTCCTGTTGCACATAGATTGCTCCAAAACTGGCCATTGTTGAAGACCAATTTTTTAAGACAGGGTGAAGACAAATCTGCCAAATTATTTGGACATTCGTAACCCACGAAAACGACACTGATGTTAACGATGAAGGAACACTAGCACAGATCTACATTTATTTTCTCCACAAGTTGTGCATTTACTTAATACAACTATAAGACATGTGGAAAGTGATTATGTATAGATAACTGAAATATATTCAGTATTCCTGAACTTACGTACAGAAGTTATTAACAGACAAAGAAATAATTTCTTCGGATTGAAGGTATTACAAGAGCTGAAAAAATGTCCGCAATATGAACAAGCAAAATTTGTCAGAGAAGCTTAGCAAGTCTGTACTAGGATTCTGGAATATTTAGAAAGAGTCGTTTGACTTCAGTGACGTTTCAGTTTTCAAACTCAGCTCTCAGTTAAATCTTCAAGAACCCCTTAAAATGGAGAACATACTGAAACTTACAGATTTTGTAACATAAATATAAAAGGTGACGAACTATTTTCTGAAATATGTGCACTGAACGATGTCTCGGCATTCATTAAGACTCAAATATTTCAAACAAATGTGTGACTTTTTTAAGAGGCGCAAAGCACATAATTGGCTGAAAGCTTTTCAACATGTACTAACAGTGCCACCATCCAATGCGTTTGTAGAGGGTATTTTCAGTGTACTGCTAAATAGTGGAACAATGAAAGGAACAAGCTAAAAGTGGAAATGGTGAAAGCCGAACTATTTGTGAATTTTAACTATCGAATGAAATGCGCTGTATTTGTTAGATTTATCAGATCCGACAACAAGAAAGAACTTGTTAAAGCTGTGAAGTCAGAAAAAATACATACTACTTCAAAATATAACTAGGAAGGAAACTAGCGGCTCATAGAAATGGCTGGATTCGCAGTATTAACAATGAACATCCTACGAAATAAATGCATGGTTGTTGTTGTGGCAGCTATAATCTATGTAGTGTGTAATGCAATGTGAATAATAATAACAGTAATATAATAATAATAATAATAATAATAATAATAATAATAATACATTTTTGAGTTGTGCGATTTTCGCTCCAGTTAAAGGTAGCAACATTAGTGCAACCGTACCAGTGGTTTAGTAGTAAAGACCTGCAAAGTCTGCAAAACTAAATAGTCAGTACGACGCTTTTATAAATACTCAAGGTCATTTCCCGAATCAGTGCACGTGTCATTGTCCGGATGTTCACTGTTCTGAACTAAATTTGCAAACCGTTGATAGTTTGAGGATCGTCTTAAAGGACGGCCACACTGTAAGACTTATCATCTTCGACAAAAATTTAAACCTCGTCTTATCTTAAGATCGTTATGTCCACCGAAATATACGGTAACTGAAGACAAATTTTTTAACTCTCGCGTTTACAAGACTAATACAGAAGTGACTGGCGTAAGTGGTTTAATTTGTCTTATATCACAAACAACTGCAGATTCCACCAAACAGACGTACATGGACGAAACTAAATCATCAGCCGTTATCGTTTCAATTACGTCGAGCTTCTATTAGACAATCACTCAAAACGAAACTGTTCTTCTCTTCAGAAATGAGAAACAAATACACTTTCAGTGGTAGGTATAGTGGAAAAACTCCGCAAGACTCCGCCATACAGCTGATCGCTGATGCTGCTGACTTACGCAGCACGCAAACAGCGATGGCGGACACGAGGACAGCGTATCGCAACATCTTGAGACAAACGACTAACGAACGTCGTCTGACAAGTCTTTCATACACTAAACTCGGGATCTCGAGAAGTTGCTTTGGTTGGGAGCCAAAGTGGCCGTAATAACAGTTCCATTTAATTCCACTATCAACTGGAAATCTCTTCTCGTAGATATTACGCTATATTGATGAGGTAAAAAGCCATCAGTGGCTTCCCAAGGCTCATTGCCTAAGTAAGCTTCCAGTCCAGATGTTGACGGGTGTATCTTTTAATTTCTCCGAAGTTTATTCATATTCTGTATTAGTTCTTCCGACGACCACTCCTTTTAGATTTAGTCGCATTTTTCCGGCAACCATTACGCCTTCGCTTCCCTGACTTACTGCTTATATCATTTCCACGTGTCTCATATTGCTGTATTTCTTCCTGCTCTTGAACATTTTTGTAACTTGTTTCGTCGATCAATTGTACTTCTTCTGTTAGTGAAAGTGTTACCTTCCTTGTAATTATTTTTTTGTATTTTCAACTTTTGTGACTGTTCTTCTGAGAGATGTCCATTCCTATTCAAATGAACTGTCTGCTGTAATATTTACCATCGCTGTAGATATATCCACACAGAGCTTCAAACGCATCTCGTCATTCGTTAGTACTTTACTATGTCACTTCTTTCCAACTTGATTCTCCCGGATGATTCTTTCACCTATCATTCCAGTCTTCATCAATATAAAATTGTGATCTGCTTCTTTATCTGCTCCTGAGTATGTCCTTCAATCCAGTATGTGACTGGAATATTTGTCTGACCGTGATGTAATTCACTTGGAATCTTCCGGTGCCTATGGGCCTTTTCCAAGGATACTTGCTTCTCATGTGTATTATAAACAATTTCTTCAGCTATGATTTGCTGACACTTAATGCCAGTGACCTGAATTCACCCTTTACAATGTGACTTCTCTATTAAAGCACTCCGCCTTCAGGTCATGAGTGGCCTACGGGGACCATCCGACCGCCGTGTCATTCTCAGTAGAGGATGCGGATAGGAGGAACGTGGGGTCAGCACACTGCTCTTCCGGTCGTTATGATGGTATTAGCCAGAAAAATTAATTAACTGTAGAGAATTAGTGCAAGACAGGAAGGTAATAATGTAAACACATTAACCGATTCTAGTAAACAGTGCTTGCGTTACCAATGACTGTAATGTTTCGGGAATTTAATTGCAAAAACGGTATTTTTAACGACTCACGACATAAAAACACAGCTGTATTTTTGGGCACATAAAAATTCTTTTACATGTAACTAAGATGAAATTTCCGTGCGTCATTTGACTTAACTTTGAATTTACGTGAATGGTACGAAAGTTTAACCCTTAAAGTAGCAGCGAGATTGACGAAGTCGACGGATTAGCATCGCATGTGTGTTATACCAGTATCATGTGATTCCCAGGTCTTTAAAAACCACCTGTTCTTCCCAGTCTAAATTCTGAGAACGTATCGTTGGAGCACAACATTATGCAAAAGGAGATGATGAACTGTGGGAAACGTCAAAAGAAGAGAATCGAACCATTTGAGATGTGGTGCTACAAAAGAATGTTGAAAATCGAGTGTATTGGTAAGTTAATAAATGAGGAGCTTCTCTGCATAACTGACGACGAGCAGAGAATGTGGAAAACAATGAAAAGACATGACAGGTTTAAAGGTCACTTGTCAAGCCATCAAAGAATGACTTATGTACTGCTTGTAGAAGCCTTAGAGGTTAAAATCGTAGTGGTAAACAGACTGGAGTAAGTACTGGGTCTAAGCACTTCCTTGCACTGTTTGTAGTGTAGCCAGACTTCCATTGATAACATCAGTTAAAAGCAGTAAAGGAAACGAAAGAAAAGTTCGGAGTAGGTATTAAAATCCATGGAGAAGAAATGAAAACTTTGAGGTTCGCCGATGACACTGTAATTCTGTCAGTGATAACAAAGGACTTGGAAGAGCAGTTGAACGGAATGGACAGTGTCTTGAAAGGAGGATATAAGATGAACATCAACAAAAGCAAACCGAGGTTAATGAAATGTATTCGAATTAAGTCTGATGCTGCTGAGGGGATTAGATTAGGAATTGAGACACTTAAAGTAGTAGAGGAGTTTTGCTATTTGGGGAGCAAAATAACTGATGATGGTCGAAGTAGAGAGAATATAAAATGTGGACTGGCCATGACAAGGAAAGCGTTTCTGAAAAAGAGAAATTTGTTAACATCGAGTATGGATTTAAGTGTCAGGAAGTTGTTTCTGAAAGTATTTGTGTGGAGTGTAGCCATGTATGGAAGTGAAACATCGACGATTAATAGTTTAGACAAGAAGAGAATAGAAGCTTTCGAAATGTGGTGCTACAGAAGAATGCTGAAGCTTAGATGGGTCGATCACATAACTAATGAAGAGGTATTGAATAGAATTGGGGAGAAGAGGCGTTTGTGGCACAACTTGACTAGAAGAAGGGATCGGTTGGTAGGACATGTTCTGAGGCATAAACGGATCACCAATTTAGTACTGGAGGGCACCGTGGAGGATAAAAATCGTAGAGGGAGACCAAAAGATGAATACACTAAGCAGATTCAGAAGGATGTAGGCTGCAGTAGGTACTAGGAGATGAAGAAGCTTGCACAGGATAGAGTAGCATGGAGAGCTGCATCAAACCAGTCTCAGGACTGAAGACCACAACAACAACATGTCAATTTGCAGTCTTTCTAGTTTTACTCCCTCTCCATAAGTCTCCCATCATAAGGCAAATTACCCTATCTATATAATGGGGTGAAAACTTGAAAATGGTGGGAGAAGTGAAATTGTGTTACAGCGTTCTTGCCACATCCCTGATTTCGAAGGCAGCTTGTGCCAAGCATAAAGTAGAAGGAAATCCCACAACACAATTTGAGCAAATGATAATTAATTAAAACACTCAGCTGCCGACAGGTGTTCTTGATATACATCGATGGGGACAGCTGAAAATGTGTGCCCGGACCGGGACTCGAATGCGGGATCTCCTGCTTGCATGCAGACGGTCATCGTTCTTTCGAGAACAGTTACTGTCTTCATATATAGTTAAAGGCTATCTGGCCATTGCCCTTAGTCAGTGCGAATGCCCACAGGTTGCCCGAACTCTTATGAGATTCGTCACCTTAGTTGTCGCGAGTAATGAGTGGATGGGCAAATGTCTATTAGGAACATTATGTATGCACATTGTGGACAGTTCGGAATGCGGGTCTCACGGGAAGCGTGCAAAGGATAAGTCCCTGCAGTCGTGTTATTCATCTGTGTCCTCGGTGGCACAGATGGATAGAACGTCTGCTGTGTAATCAGGCGATCCCTTGTTCGAGTCCCGGTCGGGGCACACATTTTCTGCTGTCCCCATCGAGGTATATCAACAACACCTGTCGGCAGCTGAGGGTTTCAATTAATTATCATTTGTTCTAGAGAAGCTGCACGGTCATCAATGGTATTCGTTCTTTCGAGAACAGTTACTATCTTTATATAGAATTTGAGCAATTGTCCTATTGGTGAAAAATCCAAGATGGGAGACTGGTGATACTGGTGCAGCTCCCTTGTCTGTCAGGCCACTTAAAACTAAGATGATGATGGCTATCCAAGAAAACTATGCAAGATAGCTATCCAAGATGGTGATCCAAGATTGCAGAACTGCGTTTACTAGTGCAGTGTGAATACTTCTAATTTCAGAATCCAAGATGGCGATCATACTGAGGATACTAGCAAAGCCAGCATGGTTTTCAAGTTACAGGGGATTTCCCCAGCATGCCAATCGACGATGGTCAGTCTGAGGATACAGGGGCAGCTAGC
Source organism: Schistocerca gregaria (assembly GCF_023897955.1). Taxonomy (NCBI): domain Eukaryota; kingdom Metazoa; phylum Arthropoda; class Insecta; order Orthoptera; family Acrididae; genus Schistocerca; species Schistocerca gregaria. The sequence continues at coordinate 100,492,978 of NC_064921.1, read as the reverse complement.
TCGGATTTTAGATCATTTTTGGTAAGTCTAGAACTCAAGATCGTAGAACAATGGATATTGGCACAGCTTGCATTCTTTTCAGATTTCCCAATTCACTGGACCATTGTACGGTATCTTGTCCTATGCTTAAAACAATCAGACATTAAAAAAAACACTGAATATTCAAAGCCAGGGTATTCTAAGTTAAAAAGCTAAAGTTGAACATTTTGGTAAATTCAAAAATCCAAGACACTAATTCTGATTTCTGCAGGTAATGTGATATTTATTATGGCGCTGCAGGCAAATCTGAAAATGTGAGAAGCACTCTTATGCATAAACCACGTTGAAGAATTATGAGATTCAAAATGACAAACTACCCACACGTATGTTCTCTGGGAACATACAAAATTCAGGTACTCTTGTCGTGTGAAAGAACTTGTGCTACAGGAAGTTCAGGAATTATAACTTTATAATTCAGGCGTGGCACCTAATAAAGAAGCAATAGTCCAGAAAAAAATGTGTGTTGTTACATGGACCACGCGTATTTTACGCACATTTAAGATCTAACTACATTTATATGGAGTGACTAGTGAAATCACAACAGTCAAAAGAGTAGTAAATGTATTTGATGGGAAGAACTAAAAGAGTAATAGTCTGTAACTTAGTTTTCCAAATTATTTCAAGAAGAAAAAACACACTCATTAGTGCCAGGCGCAGGACTTAGTGTCATCTGATCGCTGAGTGGTGGGTGAGAGATTCGCTACCCCAATAAATCATACAGCAAGGAACCATAAGCTCATACTGTCTGGCCAAGTGCAATGACGCATGTCAGCCACAGTAGGAGGCCGAGTGACTCACAGCATCGGACTGTGCCACGTTCTTCCATTTCAGCCATAAAGACGTCACAGCAGCTACGTGGAGGTCTCTCCTAGCATACATGAATATACATGCCCTGACATGCTACCACTCTTTATGTTTAGCGGAGAGTGTATGATAACTTTAGTCCCAGCAAAATTTGAAAAAGAGTAGACTGATATGACGGCTTGTTAATGTTTCTGCAATTACAGTTCTCAGAAAATAACAAAAATGTGACACTCAGTGCAACTGTTTCTAAGCTGATCACCCAGAAAATAACACCACCTAACACATAGTTGTCACGTGCGCCTTTGGCACGGAGAAAAGCGGCTGGTATTGTGGCATGGAAGTAACGAGGTCTTGATATGTCTCTGGAGGCATATGACGCCACATCTGCACATACAAATAACCTAATTCCCATAAATTCTGAAGAGGGGGACGATGAGCTCTGACGTCACATTCAGTCACATCCCAGACCACATTTGCTCCATTGGGTTGATTTGGTGAGTTGAGGGATCAGGACATCAATCGAAATCCGCTATCGTGTTCCTTGAACCACTCCATCACACTTCTGGCCTCTTGACATCGGGCGTTGTCTTATTAAAGATAACCACTGCTGTCGAGATATGTGATCGTCATGATGAAGTTATGTGGTCTGCAACCAACGTACAATACTCCTTGTCGGTGTTTTGGTGCCTTGTACGAGCTCCAATGGATCCATGGATGCCCACATGAATCTTCCTTAAAGCACATTGTAGCCGCCACCAGCTCGCCTTCGACCCAAAGTACAGGTTGCATGTGGGCTTAATTAAAAGAATTAATGAATAAATGCAATAGTTTTAGTAGCTGTGTGACCGAGAAAGAAGTCTCGTAACCGGTTGGCCCTGACTAGTATTAGCATGCAATCTGACTGCATAAAATAAAAATAAAGAATGACAAGGAACTTCCATTAACACAATTGATTAATTATTAAGTCCCCTGCAACTATAAAAGCTACGAAACAACAAAGCACAAGTGTGACTGTTCTGTGTGTGGTAGTGTGACTCAACGTACATGTATCTGGCTCGGTTCTTTCTCAACACGACAAAATATTTTAAACGCCATTTACAATGAACTAATTGAATAAGCAGAAAAACTATAATTGCACGTAGAAACCAGAATCACAAGTCTAATAAATGAACACGACCCAGATGCTTTGTTGACTGTACCTGTGAGCAAGAGGCATTGTCATTAAAGAAAACTGTAATGCCTTTTTACCTCATTATATATTGACGAAATTTTCCATTACACCAGCATGATAAATCAAAAGCCCATCTCCTTTCTCAAATACACTGTGACAATTGCAACTTCTTCCATCTATACATTACACCAACCGAACAGCATCTCTTTCACCCAACAGAACAACTGCCCATAGCAACCTCTGAACTACTACTGCACCAGTGGAGGCGGCGGAATAATAATCTTTGGCGCAGTCTCTGGCGCTGTGACTCAGTGTAGCCACCTTTCAAGGTGTCAAGGTGCTGTTACTCTAGAAGACTATCGATTCGCCCCCCCCCACCCCCCCAAAAAAACGGAATTATGAGGAAGGCATCAGGATCCATCAGACCATGCCATGCTCTGCCATTGCTCAAGCATCCAGCACCGATGGGCGTGTGCGCATTTCAGCTATAGTGACCGATGTGGTGGCTAACATTGGCACATGGATGAGTTGTCAGCTGCTGAGGCCCATCATTAGGAGAGTTCGTTGCATTGTGTGTTCAGACACTCTTGTACTCTGCTCAGCATTAAAGTCTCGTGTTACTTCCGCCACAGTTGGCCGCTTGCCCTGTTTTACCAGTCTGCCCCGCCTACGACGCCTGACATCCGTAATGAGCGGTGGCCGTCTAATCCTTCGACGTCTGGACGTAGTTTCACCTTGGATTCGCCACATGTTGAAGACACTCACTGCATGTCTCCTGGAACACTCGACAAGTCGTGCAGGTTTAGAAACGCTTGTTCCGAGCCTCCAGACAATCGCAATGTGCCCTTTGCCAGACATAGATAGATCTCTCGCCATCACCATTCTACACGTGGATAGCACACTCACTGATGCTACATGCACTGTGTGTGTGTGTGTGTGTGTGTGTGTGTGTGTGTGTGTGTGTGTGTGTGTGTGTGTGTGTGTGTGTGTGTGTCTCTGTCTGTGTGTGTTCCTGATTAGCAGTCATCTCTCGTCAGGTGAAGACACTCGGATGAAAAGACATGGAAACTATTCGGAGCTGTGCAGACGACTTTCCGCGAAGCATTAATGGAAAAATTGTAAGTAGGCTTTTGTCAGTGAAATAGATTACATTATGGTTTAATACAGCACACACAAACATACATACACACACACACACACACACAAAGGTTTTTGCAATGTCAGTTCTCGAAAAGTGACGGCTAATGCAACAGTTTTTGCACCTCGTGTCATGTAAAATATAGCGCTAATGACGACGTGCGAGCTAAGAGACTTGTTCGCTCACATAACAATGAAGACAGGAGAAACCATGGTTCATGCATAAGTAAGTAGGCATTTCCCCACGTTCCATTTACGGCTGGTGTGGAACCAAAATCAAAGCTTCATTGAATTTTTTGTTGGAATCTCTGAATCTGGCGTCGAAATAAGCCAATTTTTCGTTGAAATCATCGCATTTTTTGCTTGAATCAGTGCGTTTTGCGTCAAAATCACTTGGTGTAAAAAAATTCTTTTTCATACGGTTTTTCACACTATTGTATCCTCTACAAGTATTTTCGTCTAAGTATATCTGCCGCACCCTATTTCCGATGGCATGTCGTTTACGTAGTAGGTAGCAGAAGTGCAAATATCATAACGTCATTACAGTGAACTATGCACTTCCGTAAGCCAAAGTAGCATGACATGAGACTAGTAGTAATACACCCATACTGTTAGAAGAAGAGTGCACACATACAGCGAATTTTATAGCTTTTAGCGTTTAACAACAGTAGTATTCTATTATAAACACTCAAAACTGTCTATTATTAATAAGTATCTCACTGGTCAACAAGTTGAAAACGAGCTCATTGTTAGAAAAGACACATACAGGGCTACAGTGTAACACACCCGAACATAATATCATGTTGTAGAAACTGTTCCTTATCGTGAAGAGGAACAGAAGAGTGCACTATATTATCTGGATTTCTCTCTGACAGTAAGTGTCAAGCAAGTGGCTACAGAAATGTGTGCTTAGTGCTGACCGCGGTAACTATCGTGACACTTTACAAGAGTAAGACGCAACTGTGAAAAAGTCTACCATTCGTTTCTTTGCCTGACTGACTCCAATGTCAATAGACAGTAAAATTCGTGGTTTCAGTATTTCTTGAAAGCAAGGAATTTGGGGTTAATCGGTTTCCCAGCGCTATGGATCGATTTGAACCCAACCAAAAACAATTAAAAGTCTACAGGGTTGCAATTCTGAGTTCACAATTTGTAGCTTGGCAGAAGTAGCGTGAAGACATATAACCCTCAAGTGCTGCAAATAGATGTAGACCTGGAAGAGTAATGCTTTTGAATGGTGAAAGCTGTGCCTAGCTACATACTAGATGTGACAAGTGTCATAGGTTTGCTCTCAAGGATAACTGACGACACCACATACCCACTTGGAACTGTTGCAGAGGACGTGCAGTGACTTAATTGTAAGACTTGGACGCCAGACATTTTCAAAGGATTTGTAAATCACTTCTAATGAACGCGTGTTTCATTCTTCCAACAAGAGCACCAATGTGGGAAGCCTTTTGGTGACCAACGTTGCAAATGTATCTGATAGTGAGGGTCTGGTGTTGCGATTTACACTGTTCTCCGCATGACGGCTTAGGATTATCTGTAAATGAAACATTCTAGCAAAGCAATGATACAGCTGATTATTGCAAGCTGCAAGAGCTGTCTGGCATCACATGTGTACACAGTTCCTGTAAGCTGCGATAGCAGATCTGACATACAACAGTATCCACGATGGGCTGAGATGAGTGCTCCTCAAGCCACTATGCCGTAATCTGAGCTTCAGATGCCAGATAATTATGAGAGAGTGAGCCATAGCCACGGTGAGCCATCCAGTATCATGACTAAATTTATCATGCTTTATAGGAGAAAAACTGTCATCGCCAGGTGCAAGAACACAAGCACCATCAAGGACAGCATGGGGAGCAATACCTATCACTTTCACTTTATTTCTGTCATTGGCACAGTACTGATTTAGGTATTATCAATAGCCTTGCAAACAGTTGGAGGTGAGCGCTGAATACGCTCGTTCATGTGAGTGTTAGAGATGAGCTGTGAAATGGCAGTATGTGGGGACTTGGGGGAATTCTATGTTTGCCAAGCTGTGGCATATCTAGAGCTATTCTATCATGTGTTTAGCATTATATAACTCTGTTGAGGAACAAATAAACCCAGTAAATTGATAATGTTAACTTATACTACTCCACCATGGAGACTACATGACACTTCATCCCATACACCGACATGTTACAGCAAAATTGTAGCAATATGCCTGTATTACAGCGGAACTATAACAAAACCCTATATTTTCGTAGTAAAATTGCAACAAATACACAGTTACCGCAACATTATAACAAAATTCTTCTTATTACAATGTTGAAACAAAGTGCCCCTGCTACAGTGAATTTGTAAAACTTCTCATGTGTTATAGCAACACTGTCTTAAAATACACTACTTTACAGCAGAATTATAATGAGCTTACCACGTTAAAGAGAAATTGAATGACTTACCTCTCGGGAGACCTACAGATAAATTTTTGATAGTTCTAAGCAGTGAACTCTCAATAGTATTTATTACTGATACGAAATAGAAGTTTAAAGAGATAGATTTTCCAATACAGAATCTCACAGTTTCATCTGACAGATAGCTATTGATGTCACAGTGCTAAGTATACAATCCAAGATGAACATTTGTAAAAATCCAAATGATCACTGTGTATAAAATCCAAAGAAGCAATCTAAGAGGGAAGTCTTACCACAGTCCTTTAATCTCACAATCCAAGATGACGATCCTAGGTGGCTTACCTTAACGTAGTCCTCTGACATCACATACCATGTGTGCTAAGTCTAGAATTCAAGATGGTCACATATCAAATTCAAGATCAAGAGCCTGAGGATACTGGTACAATCTGCGTAGTTGTCAGATTTTTCATGCCAATGGTGGTGTCAGAATCAAAGATGGAAATGGAAGATTGTGGTCCTGGGGATACACATACAGCCAACAATGTTGCCAGTCCAAAAAAAAATCTGAATTTCCTGTGGTACTGCAGCCACCTATCAGTACCACTCATCCACAGCATCCAGGCTTAGTAGCCAGTGAGTGGACTCAGCACTCATACTCTGTACACCATAGTGAAAGCTTCATCATCATGAAGCATTATAATTATCAGAGATCTACCACCTCCAGACAGAGAAAACTGACTCACACAATCAACTGTAAGTATCAACTTCTCATGCACTATCGACTCCTTATCTCTCAATGTTTTATTCATTATGCACGTGTATGGTTTTCAAATATTTCTGCCTCAGCACACAGCTCCCTGAAGTACACGATACAATGGTTGACACATTTGAGCAGCAGCAGAAATCAACTCAGCAAGCAGATACACTTCCTGAGGTAGTTCCTGGCTCATTGGAGTGAAAGTCAAGTCAGCATGAAGAACTGTTTCCAGACTCTATTCCGAATGCTGTAATCAGAATGTTGTTGTTCACCACTACTTATCAACTGACTGCCAGCAGAGTGGAATGTGTTAATGTTGATATAGACATAGACCCAACACAATCCTTTTATTGCAGTTGTCCAATTGTAGTAATCTTGTGTGGCTATCTGCAGTCTCGGACTATGGCGAGTGCATGTTAAAGTGCTCTTTGCTGATGTTGTCGAACAACTGTTGGAACATAAGAATTCACTGGTAGGATTCTGAAACGACGTAGGTGTATTTTGACAAGTATTGCAGATGTTAGATAACCCATAAATTCAAATCTGGAAACAGTTCTTTGTGATGCCTTTACCTTTCGAGCTTGTCAGGGCCTGCTTTATGGAATAGGCCTAGGTGCCAAATTGATTTCTACTGCAGCTCAGAGGTGATCAATAATAACAAACATCCAGAGAGTGGAGGGGTTAATACTTTCTAATGAGTGTTCGAGTCAGATTTATCTGTACAGAGGAGGTAGATCTCTGATGCCGCTTCGTGAAGATCAACTTTTCACTTTGGTATACAAATCAAGAGTACTGGTCCGCCTGTAGTAAACCTAGGTGCTGAGAATGAGTAGTGGGAGCAGGAGTTGCCATGCCACGGAAAATTCAACAACTATTTTGGAAACGTAGCATAGTAGGCTCTCTCCATACCACCAGGGCCACCATCTTCGACCACCATCTAGGATTCTTACATAATCTGTGAAATTGTCGAAAATATGATAACCATGCAGGCTGTTCCAGTATCCTCAGGCTCTGCATCATTGTTTTGGTGAGTGGAGTCTTGTATTTTAAACATAGCACCAGTGGTCTGTGACACCAGACGGCTGTGTTAAGGTAAGGCGTTTTGGATCGCCATTTTGGATTCTTAAGGCTGTGCTAAGAGTGCCATCTTGGATTTTATACTTAGAGACGATCTTGGATTTTTAAAAATGGTTCTTGGATTCTAGTATTTACACAAGTGACCTCCCTCCACTGCGGTACCATGGAAAAATGCTTAGGTTGCCGGCAATATGACAACTGAAATCGGTAGGGAGAGAATATGTTCGAGAATAGTAACTTATTAGATGAAACTATGACAGTCTGTCCTAGAAAATCTATGCTTTAGACCTTTTGTTTTGTGCACATACAAATACTACGATTTCACTGCAACAGTGTTTTGTTCTATTTTTATGAAGCATGGGCTCTTTATTACAATTTTTCTAAACATCTTAAGGTATGGGGTGAATTGTAACACAGCCTTAGTGGTGTAGTAGCATAAGTTAGCATTACGAGTTCACTACGTTTACTAGTTCAACAGAATCATATAATGTGAGTCGCATGTAAGAATAACTACACTTGAACAAAATTTAATGTAGCACAACTTACAAGATTTGCACAATGTCCTGACGTCCCCACACGTGAGGAGCACTCAACTTGATGTCATAGCTATGACACAACTGAACGCATCTTGGACACTGTTGAACATAAGCTTTAAAACAGGAGTTTAAGGGAACTGTGTAAAAGTGCGATGCCAGACTTTTCTGGAAATCTCGATAAAACACTATAGCATTGCTTCCCCTTATCTACCGACACAACTAAACATTCATACACTAACCAACACACACAAATCTAAGCCATCATGTGGAGTTCAGTATAAAATGTAACAGAAGGCCCTTCCCATATCACGATTCACAACATTGGTTGACCAAAGATTTCCTGCACAAACGCCCTTATTGCAGGAATCGCACCAACTTTCATCAGTAGTGATTTAGAAATGTCATGGAAAGTTACGAGGTCTATACAACGCTTATAGTTGCATGTCTAGCAGACCAAAGCAGTTCGAACCAATGTCTAAGACATGATTTAGAAATACTGTGGAAGTGTACAATGTCTATGTCTTCTCACTCCATATCTTGTGCAACGCTTCCAAATAGGTGTGTGATACCATCAGATATTCTGAATGATAAGCCTGTGACACTTGCCTTCTTTCATACAGTACGTAGCAAGGTACAAGTTTCACAGGTCAATAATTACTTTGCCACGTCTAGAACTATTTGCATCCCCTGCTGATACTAGACTGACATACTGTTTTAAATGTGATCATGTGGAGTCCAGTTGCTTTAGATTTGATCCAAAGCAATACAAACCGCTGGGAAAGCTATCTCAAAGCAAAATTCCTTTATTTCGACACAAAATTGAAAACTCGTGCTTCGCTGCCTATTCACGTTACAGTCTGTCAAACAAAGAAGCTAATGGGTGACGTAAAGGACACCTTTTCTTTGTCGCATCTGATCAGTTTTCATGGCACACTGTTACGCTCAGACGTGATCACTGTTGTCCTGCTTTTGTCTGTTTCTGCCAATGAGTTCGTTTCCATCGCGCTGAGCAGTGAGATGTGTTTTGAGTATTCTCTACGTAAAGCCATACAATGTCACTGCAACTATATGGGAAAAACATAAAAATTCGCTTTATATATGCGCTATACTTCCAGCGGGGTTGATGTCTACTCTATAAGGCCCGAATCATGCTACACTGGTTTGAGGGAGCACATAGTCTTCTGTAATTACCGTTTACCACTTACTGTCATGACGCTCCTGCTACCCATTACGTTAATGCAATGCCGTCGGATGCAGAGAGCAGAATTTACACTTACATGAAAAGACTTGTGGAGAATACTATACTGTTAAAAACTGTATGAAACTCGTACAAGCATATTTTATATGAAGTGATTTTGACAAACAGTTCACTGATTTAGCCACACACAAAATTCGTTGATTTCGGTGCTAGTTCATTCGTAAAAGGAACGAAGGGAAAATGAGTACCCGCTTCTGTACGACCCCGAATTTCTCCTGTCTTCATGGTAATTATGCAAGTCAAATGGTCTCTCAGCTCGCATGTTATCAATGGTGGTATATTTACATGCAGTAGATGTAATAATCTGTTGTATTGGCTATCATGCTTTTGTCACTTTCTAAGAACTGTCACTGCATAAGCCTTCGAATGTAAATGTCTTAAAATGCAAGTAATTTTACGAATCATGGATTGTACAGTCAGTCAGTAGTGATGACCCTGTAGGATGGATACATTCCCGCTTTTCCGATCATACCAAGACGCGCACATAGCAGCATCTGCTTTTTACATAAGGTCATTCTTATAGGGATGTAGAAAGCCTTACGTAGTGAAGTTAGTCTTATTGCAGCTCTAGAATTCCAGCTACGTTCATAAGCCTCTGTATTATTGTTGGATTTGAATTTCCAAACATAGCTCTCGTATCTGCAGTACCGCCTCTGGAGTGTTTCGCTTGTTACTTTTCTTTTGTTGTTTACCTGTTGAGCAGTACCTCCGCTGGAAGGAGAGAAAGAGATGGAGGGCCGTGCCGACATAAAGTTCATTAAGCAGCACTATGGCTGTATCGACGTTGTGAAAATCGCGATATTTCACTGCTCAGATGTAACAACGCCTACTTCAGATTTTCCTGCCTTATTTTATATATTTATTTTTAAAAAGTGGAAAAATCTATGGCGGACATACCTTCCTTTTCTAACTGGTGATAACATCAGGCTTCATTTTTTTCCAAGCCCTATTTTTCTCTTAAGCGTGGACTAGCCTAGCAACGAGTTTACACGTATCCTTAAAAATTGCACAAGAACTGTAACCATTATGCTTGCGCACCGAGCCGTTGTCGCCTGGCTGAAGTCCACTCTGACACGAAGATAACAGTAATCGAAACTGCAGAGTTTATCAGTGAGATACTGTAACACCTAAGTTAGAAAGTAATGTCTTCTTGAATTGTAAATGGAATATTAATAAGATAAAGACCCATTAATGATTTCTGGGGGGAATAGCAGGTTATGTTACAGAGAAATAGACAATGGAGATTCTATCTTTGATATATATTGATTACTTTCTTTAGAATGAAAATGTCCTCTTGAATTCTAAATTGAATGTGAGCCTGATAACCAATCGTCAAGCATTTCTGGGGTAAACACCAGACTATGTTACAAAGCAATTAATAGTTCTTATAAAGCAAGGCGGCCCAACGGTTAGAAAACGGAGTTCGTAAAGGGGTGGAGGGAGATTCGAATCCCCGTTTGGTCATCTTCAGTATTGTCTTGCAAGTTGTTCCTAAACCACCAGAGGCGCTGACACAAAATCTCTTCAAAGAAGGCATCGGTCTCTGACTAGCTACTTTTAAACAAACAATTGTTGGATGTATTGTTTGCGGACACTGACAAAAATATTGCCTTGCAGGGCCTCGAAATAAACGAACATTAGCTGTTACAACCAGAATCCGCATGAATATTACCTCTTAACTAAGTTTAAACCACGATGGTTTAGTCTCACAACTTCGCAATGAGTTTTTGCGCAAGTAGTCAATATGCCGTGTGAGTAAAGAATCCGTCCACGTCAAGTAATCAATTTTTGGATATGTTCCCCACTCGAGTATGTCAGATCATGTTAAAATTTTGTGTGCAGGTTTTCTAAATGATAAAAGGAAGATATACATAACAGGTAGCCCACAAATTTTAATACTTTTTAAGACTCTCTTAGGTGAAGGTGATCTTCACTTGCAGGAGCCATCGTGTTTTAAAAGCAACCGTATGAAAAAATCAGTTTTTTTAATAGTTTCCTCTTTCTCTTGTATTCTACAGTTTGAAAAGTATAAAAACTACCGAAAGCTTTCATGCTTCATTTCAAATGGAAAGCGTATTGAATCTGTGCGTCCAATTACTATTAAAAATTGTATGATCTCTGGACACGATACTCAAAAAGTGCCGAATTGTATGATCAACTTTACTCAATAATAGTAGACCTTCCGGGAAGAAGGCAATCGTGGGAATTTCATATACTGGAGAGACAAGAATGTTCTTCGAAAATGGTGATTATCGCGAATATAAGTCAGCCTCATCTCCCAAATTACGAACCTAAAAATGATAAAACTTTAATGTCTGATAAACATGTTGTTATATAAAATAGCCTCAAAAGGAAAGTATCCTAAGCAAACTGCGGGAAGAGATCGTGCTACTTCAACTAGTAAAATAAAAAATACGGAGTATGCACAGTGCAAACTGGTCATCCATCTTGCACGATTGTGCAACTCCGCCAATACTCTTCACTGCATGTACTGCACTTCACACTTGATCAAAAGTTCTGAAATATCACCGCAACTTAATAGGCCTTGCACACAAAGTATTAAAAACTATAGGCTAGTGATTTGCATACCATCCATTAGTCCTTTAGCAAACCTGCACACAAATTTGGAACAAATTTTGAGATGATCGATTGAGATCAACTGCGATCACTTGCACATGGATCGCCTTACTCTGATTTACTTTGTCTCAGAGCGACTCTCAGCGTAAGAGAAACAATTAGTAAATTAATTTCCTGCGTAGAAAATCGTTGAGAGGCTGCACATTTAGTCACATTTGTCGACTGGTATTAAGTGTCATGACGGAATAGAGTTTTACAGAAATTAGTTGTGTGAGTGGAGTCTCTCATTTGTGACAAGTGAAAATGTAATTGTCATGCTGGTCGGTTGACTCGCAACAATTGAAGATGTGTTCTTATGTTCCTGCCTAAACATACCTTCGGAAATCGCGACATATTCGCAAAAAACTAGCAAATATTTGCGACAAGTAAGAATATAAATGTCACTACTGTTTGTTTCACTCGCAGAAATGTAATGTTTCGTTTTTTTAATCGTACTAGAGTCACAAAATCAAAATCACTCCAGAGGGTGGGCTCTCTTTTGTGTGAATAACGTCGAAAGTTGCACAAAATACTTCTGTTAGAGAAACGAGAAAGTCTCAGGATCTTTTACAAATACGAAGCTTTGTAAAAAATATTTTAATGTAACAAGATACGAATCCACTACATGTGCCTCTGTAACTTCATGTCTCTAACCATGGAGAACACATAGAACAATCAACAACAGTTTCTTTCATCTGAGAATCCCCTGAAGACGTTTACTGCCAATGTGTTATCAACTGATATTAAATTATAACAGATCGTTTCAAGAGTGACGTGTTTGTGTTCATGCTTCAGTGCGCTGTTGCCTTGAAATGTCATATTGTCATAACACGTAAGTTACAATACTAAAAAAAATTAAAAAAATATATGCGACGAAATCCGTCATGACTCTCCGAAGTTCTTAATGAGTTTATTGCTGTCGAGTTCGTGTTCACATGAATTTTTATGGAAGACACGTCATTTTGACGTCACTTGACAGTAAGCTTCGAGTAACCCAAGATTCTCCATTGTGTCCTGTTCTCAGCATTGAGAGCACTGGGAGTCAGTCGGCAGGGTCTTTAGCGAATGGTCGCAGTGAATGATTCTAAGGGTCCGGCGCGACAATTTGACATTGAGGTAATGTCCCAGCGCGTGTTAAAATGGTTGGTCATAACAAGTGGTTCTAGGTCCAATTACACTGTAATCGGATAGCTCAGTTAAAGGCAGTGATATATATACTAGAATGAGATTTTCACTCTGCAGCGGAGTGTGTGCTGATATGAAACTTCCTGGCAGATTAAAACTCTGTGCCGGACCGAGACTCGAACTCGGGATCTTTGCCTTTCGCGTGCAAGTGCTCTACCAACTGAGCTATCCAAGCACGACTCACGCCCCGTCCTCACAGGTTTACTTCTGCCAGTATCTCGTCTCCTACCTTCCAAACTTTACAGAAGCTCTCCTGCGAACCTTGCAGAACTTGCCCACGAAAGGCAAAGGTCCCGAGTTCGAGTCTCGGCCCGGCACACAGTTTTAATCTGCCAGGAAGATTTATATATATATATTGCCTGGCAAAAGAAGTCAAGCACCAACAAGGGGAGGAGGAAACAAAATTAAACTTCACGGGTTGAGAGTGTGTGATATTACTGCAGTGAATATAGAACCGAGTCAAAATCATAAAGAACTTGGCAGTATGAGCCTACTTATCACTATGATATTGCAACCCTTCTGGCCCATATCGATGCACTGATCGTGTTGGGAAGAGTGTCATGAAGTCGTTGTATCCTATCCTCAGCCAAGTTGGCCTAAAACTGATGTCACTGATCCTTAGTTTCTGTGGTGTTAGCACAGGGGCGGAGTTGACGTCCTAGCTGGCTCCCCACACACTTTCTATTGGGAACAGAGCTGGAGATCGTATTGGCCTTGGAATTGCCTCATCATCACCAAATCAGTTAATAGAGATATATTCCTTATGTGGACAAGCATTGTGCTGTTGAAAAATGGCACATTGGTGCTGTCTTACTGGTCCTTGCAGTTGACGTCTCCGAGCTGGTCCCACACATGTTCCATTGGGGACAGAATTGGTGACCTCGTTGGACATTTAAAAAAATGAAATGAAATGATTGTGTGGCATTGTTGGCTGGGAGGCCCCATCTGGGGTATTTCAGCCGCCGAGTTATTCCAGGTAACGCCGCATTCGACGACTTGTGTGTTGGTGATGATGATGATAACATCCAGTCCACGGGCGGAGAAAATCTCGTACTCGGCCAGGAATCGAACCTCGGTTTGCTGCATGATAGGTAAACACATCACCACTCAGCTAAGTAGACGGACGTTGGCCATGGAATTACCTCAACACCGCGCAATCTGTTCATAGAGACATTTCTTACGTGTAGAAGCATTGTCCTTCAGAAAAATTGCACCATGGTACTGTCTCACGAGAGCCAGTTCATGAGGATGCAGTATGGCTGTGACATACCAAGGTGCCGTCATATTTTCTCAGTCTCTACCACTGGTGACAAGAAGTCATACCCAGGAGCTTTCCTCATCATGGCAGCAGGAGTAACACTGCTGCGCCTTTACAGAACATTCGAAGAATGGGATCTCTACCCAAGTCGACGTCATACTCGCCTATAATGGCCATCCATGGCAGTACTGAATTTTGTTCCATCATTGAAGACAACGTGACACCATTCATCACTAGTCGATGTTCTCCAGCCATGGCACCACTCCAGATGGAACCGTCTGCGTTGTGTTGGTAACGGCAGCGTACGTATGGGACAGTAAGTCTCTAGGTCAGCTGCTGCTACACTCCGACCAATGTTGCGGGATAACACAGTATGTTGCAGTGGGTGTTTACTTGTTCTCGGATGGTGGACAGAGATGTGAAGGCTTTACGGTGTGTTTGGTGCACAATATGGCGATGCTCGCTTGTGGTTGTGAGCCGTGGTCGAGCACAAACTTCAGAACGAGAATTCCAAACTTTACCTTCGTAGGTAGTGCAGCACTGGGCCAGTACCGCATCCGAAGGCCCCACAAATCTGGATGTAGCTCAGTTCGATCATGTAGCCAAACAGAGGCCCAAAATCAAGCCCCTCCCAAACTCTATCATAAGCTGATAGCGCTATATGACCCAAGTACATGGCAGATCCGTGCTCCTCGTAGTGATCACTCAAGATCTGACGCTGTTATTTCATCTGCTCTCGCCTACTAGGCCTCGTAACGAAACCAAACACGAATAATACTAATCCACTCTGGGGGCCATCCTACATGCGACAGAGAATTGCAAACCTTGGGATTTACATACGCGACGATTGTGTGTACGTCTATGAAGTTATATTGACAGCTGGTTACGTCTTTACGGTGCTTCACGTCCTTTTGGCAGGCTGTGTACTATTTTGAGAAGTTTGGTTATAGTGAAGGAAACAAACGATAACAATAAATAGACATTATCAGTCGGGAACACAGTGTAAGACTATTACATTCAGTTTCCCTCTGTATACCACAGTCTGCTTGAGACAAGAGAAAGAGAAGAGATATACGACATGGCAAACAATTGGAGTATAGTAGAGACGACATTGTAACACAATCTAAATGGGCATCTCAGAAAAGAAGGTAACAGGAATGTCCTGTGTCGTGAAACCGAACAGTGCAGAATGAACACTAAACCGTAATTTTGTTACACTGTTTTGTGGAATCACTCAAATCCTCTAACTTTTAAGTCTGTGCCACAGAAGCTTTTGTCGGAGATGATTGCCTTAAGTGAAAGACGAACAACGTCTATATGTATCATACGCCACGAGACGGGTTTGTCATTTTGTTAGTCTGCTGATTTTATACTTTCAATAAAGTAAGAACATCCAGTCTATGTGCTCCTGCCAGTTAAAGGCTCCAGGACGTTCTTAGTGTATAGCTACTGATTAATGTATGACAAAACTCTGCCAGCACGTGATCAGAGTAACACCCACACATACTGACTGGCTGCTATCCCGTGATCAGAGCGAGAAAAGATTGACCTCAAATTCTCAGATTTAGAACCACTTAGATCTAAGTGTGAGCTTGTGAGAGCACAGGTTTGGCCAAGCTTTGAACTGTTCAATGCCTTGCCAAACTCCATGGGATTTGACAGGTTAATATCCAATAACATCCAGTAGGACGGGGTGTCGGTCACTTTACGATATGGCGGACTGACGGAACTCAGGCAGTGCGTGCAGGCTACGAAACACGCCCGGATACATCAGCGTCTCCACCGTTTACTCCAAATTCGGCTAGATAACTGCAGCTTGAAACATACAGAGCCAAATACCCAGAAAGTGGCAGTAGGAGCATGAAAAAAAAAACCACCCAAAAATGGCTGCAAATGGTTGTGTGAATATAAAGCATAGTTCGTTAAGTGAAACGATTGAAAACGATAGGAGTAAGCAGAAAGCAAACGACATACTAATGGAGATTGTCAAGTTTCATCCATTATGAATTGTGGTATGCTAGAAGCAAAGGGACAGCTGTACAAACATCTACCATTTTTTATAATATTTGTACATTTCAATACACAAATCACAAACGCAGAAAGCTGATAATGAAAATACACTGGTGTCCAAAATTAAAGTAACAAAAGGAAATATTGCAAACTTGTGATTATTTTTACACAAAAAACAGCGTGAACAGGTGAAAGTAAAGTAGAAAAAGTGTAAACACAGAACGCAAATAACTGCAACATGAATAACGGTAGACAAAAATGTTCTTTGATTGTGTAAATCATGGAATTCTTTTAGATAAGCTAAATCATTATGGTCTGAGGGGGGCAGTGCACAAATGGTTTAATGCATACTTAACTGGAAGAATGCAGAAAGTTGAAATAAGTGGTTCATGTAATGTTAAAACAACAGCTGATTCCTGAAACCGGGGTGCTATAAAGTATGAGGTCCCACAGGGTTCGGCCTTAGGTCCTTTACTGTTCTTGATATACACTCCTGGAAATGGAAAAAAGAACACATTGACACTGGTGTGTCAGACCCACCATACTTGCTCCGGACACTGTGAGAGGGCTGTACAAGAAATGATCACACGCACGGCACAGCAGACACACCAGGAACCGCGCTGTTGGCCGTCGAATGGCGCTAGCTGCGCAGCATTTGTGCACCGCCGCCGTCAGTGTCAGCCAATTTGCATACGGAGCTCCATCGCAGTCCTTAACACTGGTAGCATGCCGCGACAGCAAGGACGTGAACCGTATGTGCAGTTGACGGACTTTGAGCGAGGACGTATAGTGGGCATGCGGGAGGCCGGGTAGACGTACCGCCGAATTGCTCAACACGTGGGGCGTGAGGTCTCCACAGTACATCGATGTTGTCGCCAGTGGTCGGCGGAAGGTGCACGTGCCCGTCGACCTGGGACCGGACCGCAGCGATGCACGGATGCACGCCAAGACCGTAGGATCCTACACAGTGCGGTAGGGGACCGCACCGCCACTTCCCAGCAAATTACGGACACTGTTGCTCCTGGGGTATCGGCGAGGACCATTCGCAACCGTCTCCATGAAGCTGGGCTACGGTCCCGCACACCGTTAGGCCGTCTTCCGCTCACGCCCCAACATCGTGCAGCCCGCCTCCAGTGGTGTCGCGATAGGCGTGAATGGAGGGACGAATGGAGACGTGTCGTCTTCAGCGATGAGAGTCGCTTCTGCCTTGGTGCTAATGATGGTCGTATGCGTGTTTGGCGCCGTGCAGGTGAGCGCCACAATCAGGACTGCATTCGACCGAGGCACACAGGGCCAACACCCGGCATCATGGTGTGGGGAGCGATCTCCTACACTGGCCGTACACCTCAGGTGATCGTCGAGGGGACACTGAATAGTGCACGGTACATCCAAACCGTCATCGAACCCATCGTTCTACCATTCCTAGACCGGCAAGGGAACTTGCTGTTCCAACAGGACAATGCACGTCCGCATGTATCCCGTGCCACCCAACGTGCTCTAGAAGGTGTAAGTCAACTACCCTGGCCAGCAAGATCTCCGGATCTGTTCCCCATTGAGCATGTTTGGGACTGGATGAAGCGTCGTCTCACGCGGTCTGCACGTCCAGTACGAAGGCTGGTCCAACGGAGGCGCCAGGTGGAAATGGCACGGCAAGCCGTTCCACAGGACTACATCCAGCATCTCTACGATCGTCTCCATGGGAGAACAGCAGCGTGCATTACTGCGAACGGGGGATATACACTGTACTAGTGCCGATATTGTGCATGCTCTGTTGCCTGTGTTTATGTGCCTGTGGTTCTGTCAGTGTGATCATGTGATGTATCTGACCCCAGGAATGTGTCAATGAAGTTTCCTCTTCCTGGGACAATGAATTCACAGTGTTCTTATTTCAATTTCCAGGAGTGTACATTAATGAGTTACCATTCCATATTGATGAAGATGCAAAGTTAGTTTTTTTTGCTGATGATACAAGTATAGCAATAACACCCAAAAACCAAGAACTAAGTGATGTAATTTTAAATGATGTTTTTCACAAAATTATTAAGTGGTTCTCAGCAAACGGACTCTCTTTAAATTTTGAAATTTTGATAGAACACAGTATATACAGTTCCGTACAGTTAATGGCATAACTCCAGTAATAAATATATACTTTGAACAGAAGTCTGTAGCTAAGGTAGAATTTTCAAAATTTTTAGGTGTGTCCATTGATGAGAGGTTAAACTGGAAGCAACGCATTGATGGTCTGCTGAAACGTCCTAGTTCTTCTACGTATGCTATTAGGGTTACTGCAAATTTTGGTGATAAGAATCTCAGTAAATTAGCTTACTATGCCTACTTTCATTCACTGCTTTCGTATGGTATCATATTCTGGGGTAATTCATCGTTGAATAGAAAAGTATTCATTGCTCAAAAAAGTGTAATCAGAATTATTGCTGGAGCCCACCCACGGTCATCCTGCAGACATCTATTTAAGGATCTAGGGATCCTCACAGTATATATATTCACTCATGAAATGTGTTGTTAATAATCCAACCCAGTTCAAAAGTAATAGCAGTGTGCGTAGCTATGACACCAGGAGAAAGGATGATCTTCACTATGCAGGGTTAAATCTGACTTTGGCACAGAAATGGGTAAATTATGCTGTCGCAAAAGTCTTTGGTCACCTACCAAACAGCATCAAAAGCCTGACAGATAGTCAACCAACATTTAAAAATAAATTAAAAGAATTTCTAGATGACAACTCCTTCTACTCATTGGCTGAATTTTGAGATATAAATTAAGGGAGGGGAAAAACTAACTTAAACATTAGTGTCATGCAATATTTTGTGTGATGTAATATCTTGTACAGACATCTTTCATTAACCTGACCCATTCCACATCATTACGAAGTGTCGTATTCATGATCTGTGGAACAAGTATTAATCTAATCTAATCTTCGTTTTTTCCAACTTAACTGATTTGCATACACATTGCAGCAACTGATTATTGTGCCTAGTATCAGGTATGACCATCTGTGGCAGATATACAGGCCTGACAATGACGGGGCATGCTGTCAATGACGTCATCAGCCTCATCTTGAGCCAGTAACGCCTATTCTTCCTGCAGAGCTGTTCTCAGCCTTGGAGAGTGGTTAGTGGATGCTGACATGATGCAAGCCGCTCTTTTTTTTCTTTAGTCATAAGTCTTCTGGCTGGTTTATAATGCGGCCCGCAACGAATTCCTCTACCGTGCCAAGCTCATTATCTAAGAGTAGCACTTGCAATCTATATGCTCAATTATTTGCTGGATGTATTCCAATTTCTGTCTTCCTCTACAGCTTTTGCCCTCTACAGCTCCCTCTAGTACCATGGAAGTCATTTCCTCGTGTCTTAAGAGATGTCCATCCTGTCCCTTCTCCTTGACAGTGTTTCCCACATATTCCTTTCCTCTCCGATTCTGCGCCGAACGTCTTCGTTCCTTACCTTATCAGTCCACCTACTTTCCAACATTTGTCTGTAGCACCACATCTCAAATGATTCGATTCCCTTATGATACGGATTTCCCACACTCCATGTTTCACTACCAAAAAACGCTGTACTCCGAACGTACATTCTATGAAATTTCATCCTCAAATCAAGGCTTGTGTTTGCTACTAGTAGACTTCGGTTGGCCATGAATGCCCATTTTGCCAGTACTAGTCTGGTTTTGGTTGATATGCTCCTTGCTCCGTTGACCATTGGTTATCTTGTTGCCTAGGTAATAGAATCCCTTAACTTCATCCACTTTGTGAGCATCAATCCTGATGTTAAGTTTCTCGCTGCTGTCATTTCTGCTACTTCTCATTACTTTCGTCTTAGTTCGATTTACTCTCTGTCCTTAATCTGTATTCATTAGGCTGTTCATTCCATTCAACAGATTATGTAATTCTACTTAACTTTCACTCAGGATAGCAATGTCATCAGCGAATCGTATCATTGATATGCTTTCACCTTGAATTTTAATTCCACTCCTGAATCTTTCTTTCATTTCCATCATTACTTTTTCGATGTAAGATAGAACAACAGGGGCGGAGGACTACACGCTCTAAGGGATTCAAATCCGGAGAGCGAGCAGGTCACGTCATGCGTGCAATAGCTTCCGTTTCCAAGAAAACTTCAACCACTCCTGTTCTACGAGGTCGAGCATTATTGTCCGTCAGTGCGATGTCTGAGAAGACAGCACCTCGCAAAAACCGCAGATGATGTCCTAAGATCTGGTCACGATACCTGACAGCAATTAAACCTTGCCGATTCATCTGTACAATTTCATGAACAGGGGTTCGAGTGGCAAACATAATCGCTGCCCACTCCATTAGGGAGTTGCCGTGCAGTACTGAGGGGGTAATGTCGTGCCCTTACAGATAATTAACGGCCCTCTCTTCTGAAGTCGCGCGTGGCCAACCCAACCCTGGTCTTCAGGATACAGCTTCGGTCTCTATAAACTGTCGCCACATCCGAGAAAAAACAGAAAGATTCACATTAAGCCTCCAGGTCAAATCAGGTAGCTATTGTCCTAATTCCTTTCTTTCTATGGCCCTGCACCCCAGAGAGTCTGGTATCTTCTCCATACCATACTGCACCGACTGTGACTGTGTACACAGCGCTCGTGATGTGGGGCTACCCAGCAAACACTACCCCGCTTGATAGGTGCCCTCACATCATTACTGGCATGATTATCCATTGACCGAAATGCCATCTTCTGTGCGGAACTCAAACGTACGGATATCTGTTTGACAGTTTGTATGATTATATCGTGAATTAGACACAAGACCAGGAATCAGCCATTTGATGCTTAGTTTTTGGACACCAGTGTAATAACATTCCGGAACAAATTTCAGATTAGGCTACAAAGGTATTTGGAGTATTAGAAGACGAAAAGCTACCCGTAATGATGGTGCTTCTATTGAATATAGAGTTGAAGGTTTTTAATAAAGTCAAACGTCTGTTAAGTAAAACAATACCACAAAATTTAAACAGTGATGTAATCTGTCTAGTTAACAGGAAAGGAGAAAGTCTAGACGCCAAAAATCGGGCTCTCTACTTGCTGTATTAGACATTAACAAACATACAACTTTCCATATGGAAAACAGCACTGGATTTTAAAACTATAAAAAGAACTTGCTGGCCTTAGAAGAGAATACATCACAATAAATTATTAGCAAGGAGTGAACGAAATAATAAAATGGATTCCAGATTAATGCTTTTCCGGATATTCGTTGATTTTATAAAGCTGTCTCAATCAAGAAAAAAATATTAATATAACTGCGAGTGAGTAATAAGTTTGGGGTACTGTTGCCAGTCATAAAAGTGGTTTTATCTTGAGTATTAGTAAAAGCGACGTATTTGTATTTGACGACATGGCCCAAGCACAAGTTACAAATAGAGGTAGTGTCCCCTTGTTCTAGGCAGATCACCATGAGTGATATCTGAGGTCGGACCACGTAGCTGGTAGAGATTCCACACCAGTGGATCCTTTAGCTTTACTGTTGATTCATCTCATGTTTGTGAAGTATAATAATGTGCAATGCGTAGAAAGTGAACTGGATTAGTCATCGAAAGTTATATTATGAACAGTGACAGTACCTACAGATTAAGACGTGGTAGGATCAGATGAAAAAAGTTTATGTCATGTCTCAGTCTGATACTGGTAATTAGGATTCTACTTGTTATCTTACTGTCTATAAATCCAGTCTTGTGGCAAATAACTGCAGATGGCCTTTTGGTTGCGACTGAATGTGGAAATTTAATGATCATGGTGTATCAAGCAAACTATATCAGAACTATCCTGGCTTTCAGGTATAAAGCCCGGCTTGGGAGCTTATACACTATGATATCCCATTGGGGCCGCTAGTTCGTCGAAGTTAAGTTGACGATTACTTTGAACTAGTACCTTCCATGAATGCTCCTTGAATTTTGGTGTACTGTGCAATTACACTATGTGATCGAAAGTATCTGGACACGTGGCTTGGCGCTGGGATTCAATATGGTGTTTGCCCACCCTTAGCCTTGATGACAGCTTCCACTCTCGCAAGCATACCTTCAATCAAGTGCTGGAAGGTTTATTGGGGAATGGCAGCCTATTATTGGAGTGCTGCACTGAGGGGAGGTATCGGTGTCGGTCGGTGAGGCTTGGCAAACAGTCGGCGTTCCAAAACATCCCAAAGGTGATCTATAGGATTCAGGTCAGGACTCTGTGTAGGCCAGTCCATTACTGGCATGTTATTCTCGTGTAACCACTCCGCCACGGGCCGTGCATTATGAACAGGTACTCGATCGTGCTGAAAGATGCAATCGACATCCCCTAATTGCCCTTCGACAGTGGGAAGCAATAAGGTGCTAAAAACATCAATTTATGCCTCTTCTGTGATAGTGCCACGCAAAGCAACAAGGGGTGCAAGCCCCCTCCCTGAAAAACAGGACCATATCATAACATCACGGCCTCCGAATTTTACTGTCAGTGCTACACACGCTGGCAGGTGACTTTCACCGGACGCTCGCCACACCCGCACCCAGACATCGGATCACCACATTGTATACCGCAATTCGTCACTCCACACAACGTTTTTCCACTGTTCAATCGTCCAATTTTTACGCTCCTTACCAAGCGACGCGGCGTTTGGCATTTACTGGCGTGAGGTGTGACTTGTGAACAGTGACTCGACCATGAAGTGCAAGTTTTCTCATCTCCCGCCTAAATGTCATAGTACTTGCAGCAGTGAATCTTGATGCAGTTTGGATTTCCTGTGTGATGGTCAGGATAGATGTCGGCCTATTACACATTACGACCCTCATCAATTGTCGGCGGTCTCTCTCAGTCAACAGTCGAGATCGACCTGTACGCTTTTGCGCTGTAAGTGTCCCTTCATTTATCCACATCGCTATAACATTGGAAACGTTGGACCAAGGAATGTTTAGGAGTGTGGAAATCTCGGGCACAAACGATTGACACAATTGAGTACGACACAAGTGACACCCAGTCACCTGACCACGTTCGAAGTTCGTGAATTCCGGGAAGCGCCCCATTCTGCTCTCTCAAGATGTCTAATGACTACTGAGGTCGCTGATATGGAGTACCTGCCAGTAGGTGGCAGCACAATGCACCCAATATGAAAAACGTTTGTTTTTGGGTGTGTCCGGATACTTTTGATCACATAGTGTATCTATGTTTTTTAATTGATAGTGATAACGCTAGCTGAATTGATGAACACACGGCCCCAACAACATTTTTTGATTTTTATTTACTTACTTATTTATTTATTTATTTTTGCGGAGGCGCTGGGTACTTTTTTTGTGGCCAACTTCTTCCGAGGCCCATAATTTCATTAAAAAGTTGTGATTGTAACACCAGCCGGGGCGCAAAGTCAGAACTCGTGCAGAACAAGTAAGCCAGGTGTGTTGGTGTAAGCCTGCAGCTTCGCCGATGCAGACCGAGTGGCAGAAACCAACCGGTGGGTTCACGGTTGTACTGGATGCTGCGCGCCTGTAACTCGGCCAGCCAATGCTGAAACAGAGCTTTCTTCTAGAGATGTTGCATGAGCAGATCAAGGCACGACGGTAATTGTCGTTTACATTGGATCCATGCTTTGATAAACTATTAATTCCATCACAAATAGATTTATGTTGTGGGCAGCCTCAGATGATGTAATCCATGTTTCTGCAATAAACCGCTTTCAGCTTTCAGGAAAGACGAGGACTCAATCATCTCAAAGCAAAATACTATTTATTCGTAAAAAGTGGAGCGTCGTAATTAAAGTTCAGCAGTCGAAAAACTAAGATGTTAAAAGTGCTTTTACTTCACAGCAGCAAGCGGCGGACAGCAACCCTCCAGCTGCCTCATCGTTTAGGGTTACAACCGCCCCCCCCCCCCCCCCCCTCCTTCCTGTATCGGGGCTTAAATGCCTTACCTCGAAGATGTGATCTGAAATCACGAAACCTGTTATATTCCTGTAAAATTTCATATAGAGCTGAAAGCGGTTTATTTCAGAAACACTCTAATTCCGTCGATGTAAGTGTGAAGCAGAATAAAGACATCAGCGTCAAAAATCCCATTAGACTTCAGCACATTAGGGAGGTATTCTTACGTGACTGCGGAGTCAGGGAAGGATATGTGTCGTCGCCTAAACTATCGCCAGCAGTTTTACGGAGGAGATGATTTATAGCATCTAAAAACCATTGGAGATCATCGTTGCAAACGGTTATATTATTTATTTTTATTACATGACCAGTTCGAGGCATCAACAAACAGTCTTGATGTGTCTACAAACATCAGAAAGACTAAATAAGACAAAATGAGTGTCTCCAAGAAGACAATTGTAAATACAGTACTCCGCATTTATAACGTATTAAGAACGTACAATGTGAAATCGTAATCGGACTTAAGATAACACACAATCGCCATCACCATGACGGCACAAGCGAGCATCTCCATTCAACTATAAATCAGGAGAACATGTAATGCTCAGTAACTCTGTGCAGAAGCATTTTACAGTATTTATGCAATTCGCAATTCGCAATAATGAATATATCGTCAAAGATGTTCGAATGATAGCAACAGATACTACACAGAACCAAAGAGAACTCTATAATTTTTTATTATGGGTTCCACGTTGCCGTATGGTGCCGTAATATCGTTGACCAAATCACAAAATGAAGAGAAGTGAGTGGAGAACATGAAGAGATAAAATATCTTGCATCTGGCCTACGATCATAGTAGATTACAACATTGTATAAAAAAAAGTTTCGGTAGAATGAACACACTGTATAGACAACCAAATAACGACCTTTTGTTAGCAACTTTAAAAGGAATGACACAGATATGTTTACGAAAATATACACTAAGGTGACAAATATCATCGGTTAGCGATATGTACATATACAGATGGTGGTAGAATCATGTAGAAAATGTATACAAGGGCAGTGCATTTGCTGAGCTGTCATTTTGATCAGGTAATTCATGTAGAAAAGTTTCGGACGTGATTATGGTCGCACTACGGGAACGAACAGACTTTGAACACGGAACGGTAGCTGGAGCTATACGCATGGAACATTCCATTTCCGAAAGCTTAAGGGAATTCAGTATTCCGAGAGCCACAGAGTCTGGGGTGTTCCGAGAATACCAAATTTCAGGCCTTACCTCTCACCATGAACAACGCAGTGTCCGACAGCCTTTACTAAACGACCGAGAGCAACGGCTTTTGCGCAAGATCTGTCAGTGCTTACAAACAAGCAACACTGTATGAAACAACCGCAGAAATCAATGAGGGACGTACGACGAGCGTATCGGTTAGAACAGTGCGACGAAATTTAATGGGTTATGGCAGCAGACGACCAATGCGAATGCCTTTGCTAACAGCACGACATCAGAGGTGTACAAACTCTCCTTCCAGCCTGGCTGCCCCTGTCTCTGCCGCAACGAAGACACAAGAGTGCCTGTGGACTGAGGCACAGTGGTTGAAGCAGACCAGCTTTGGTTTCTGGAAGCCTGGCAAGTTTCTTGGCATCCGTTCTGCCTGCTGCGCCTGACAACAGGTTGCACTATCAATCCAACATGACTAGCCAGGTTTATGTTTCTGTAGGTAGGTCACTGCAGCTCAGTTACCTTAACGTTGGGAGCACCGAAATGAGCAAACCAAACTTAAAGGAGCAAATTAAGAATTGGGAATATATATACCGTCACGAAACAGAGCCCAAATCCAGCACTAGAAAAAGTTTTCGCTTGTTTATGAGGCAGATCCAAACAAATCTGAAGGTGCCTCGCAATGCAAATTGTGTAATAGAGTACGAAATACTCATTAGGGAACCTGAAATATGTTACGATATATCTGTAAATTCGACCAGCAGTTTCCTCACACCGTAAGTGTTTTGAAACAGGTCAAAGACTTAAGTGCATGTCGAAATCAGTGCAAGTCCTGAGGACGTTTAGCAGCATATAAGTTTTCTACATGTAAAGCTAACATTAGTTCAAGTGGGAACATTATATGTGCCAGTGCATATTAAAAACAACATTCTAGTAATATCCACCGTAGTACGAAGGAAGCTTAGTACGAAAGGAAAGATTCTTCTTTCAGACATATCCTTTTTAGATTAACATAATTTGAAAAATGTGTTTACTAAAATACATTTAGGGAATTTAGCATGAACTATTCTGGCCACTTACATGAATTTAGCACACCCGCAACACACATTCTGGTAAAAATAAGTAAAATTGCTATAACTGTGGTCACATTTGGCTGAAACACAAAGGTTACATAAGCTAGACTTCCACAACCTTACTTTAGTTGGCGTTGCAGTACAATAGACATATTCGAATTCTTAGGCGCAAAGGATCACGGCTTTAAGAGATGGTTCCACTTAGTACAGAAAACATGTATTACAGGTGACACGACGATAATTCGAACTGATAATAGCCAGAAGTAGTCGAAAGAGGGGTAAGTTGCAGAGAAAACAGTTCATATCGAAATAAATAAGCCCGAACTATGCCGAAAAGGAGGAAAGGACAAATAGTATATCATTTTCTGGTCTACAATGATCCACAATGAATACATATTATATTCAGCTTCGTCTTGTGCCACTCGGGTGAAACATAATCGAGAGGTCCGTTCGTGTACAAAAATCCTGAACTGGCAACTCTTCGGCAGTTATGGATTGCTATAATGCAGCATGACTCAGTATTTCGCAAGCACTTCCAACGACGTATCGCGCCCATGACACGTCGAGCTGCTGCACTGTCCTGAGCAAAATGAAGTCCGAGACGATATTAAGAAGTATCCCACGATTTTTCCCACCTCAGTGGCTTTTAGGCAACATCTTTATGGCTTATTCTGGAAACATCGATACACTGTTGACACAAAAACGCGGCTTGGATATCCATTGAAATTTGATGCAGACAGGTGTAAACTGACGCCATCAAGGCTGTACTGTCTACATGTGGGTCGAATTGGTACCTCCAGATCACATACCTGTGACACCCTTTTTCTGACAAGATAATACTCGGTTATAAGAGTGAAAGATATCTGCACCTGATACCAATTCTGTTGCATTCATGTTGTTATTGCTCATTTTATGCATTAAAAATCACAAACACACCTGTTTTCCACTTAAGTTTGTGATTTATAACATTGACACCCCCTTGCCATTTCCAATTTTTCTTAGTTCGTTCTCAGAGAAATTTACCAATTACGGATCATTACTTTTTGCTATTTCACGGACATGAATGTTTCGATTAGGATTTTCAAATTGTTTTCAATTCATATTTCCCAGGGCTAACGTGCAGGATCATACAAGGGATTTCTGATTTTCTTTTTCTTTCCTTTTTCTTACGTATTTTTAATCCTTGCTATTGAACTTCCACACGAGCTGTGTACTAAAATAGCGCTTTGAGATGTTTCGAACACACAAAAACTATTGGATTTTCTTGGATAATATGGGAGTAACAATTGGGGCAAGTAATGAATGGCAGCAGTTTCTTGAATTAACAATATTGTTTACCTTGTACAGTTCCCCATCAACACGGAAAAAATATCCATTGATCGACGTGAAAAAGAAATCCACTCACTGAATCATACGAGTTGCTCGTTTGCTAGCTAACACAACTCCAGTTTTTGTCGCACTGCGTACATTACCAACTTACAGTCTGTTGGTCATTCACCGCTGTTTACCGTTTCCACCAGTTTACTAAAGTTCGTTGCACACACTGTCAAGAATTACAACTCTTTTTTCTGGTCAATCGTCGGTAAGATTAAGAAAGTTTTTGTCGCCACATCTGTTTCACGCAATCGACAGCCTTCACTGCCCCTCGCCGTGGTCTGTACCGGACCCCAGGACAACTTGACGGTTCTCCCGGTCGCTAAGCTACAAGGCCCTTCGGCTACCGCCTCTTCCTTTCAAGGGCCTGGCTCGCTTCTACAGTTTTCTGTCGATAGTTTTTGTTCTGTATTATCTGAATCGTCTTTACACGGATATAATCAGCATAATTTGACACTCCTTTTTTATCTCCTTTCGTTCTTCTAAGAATTGCAAATTTTACTTTCAAATTTGGAATTGTCCTTCTCGTTGATTGTACCAATCAGCGGAGCTCTGAAAATATTCCTCACTTGGGCGTCCCACCGTTGCCGCAACAACGATTGGTTTGTGTGCAACCAAGTTGCGCAATCAGTCGCCAACAAAATAAAATTCAGATAAATTTTCATCACCTAACAAATAATGCACATGAGCGATACACGCTGAGATCAAGAAACTGCCACAGGAGAAGAAATCATGATGGAGCACATCAAACCGGTCATAAGATTGAGGATATAAAAGGGAAGACAAAATGTATATACAAACTTCACAGGCTTGAAACACTCTTGAGCTTAACTACAGCGTTTGAAGATGGCAATAGTCGAAAGATGTCAATAGCGCAACAGAAAAATAAAAAAAGATATTAAGTGGTGTAGGCAGCATTAGTCCCAAAAGTTCATATTTATTGTTGTCTCAGGATGTGCCCTATGAATCTCAACCTTCTTTTAATCAAACTGTGTCAAAAATCTCATCTGTCTCCTATTCCATTTAGTACTTACACATTAGTCATTCTACCTATACATCTAATCTTCAGCATTCTTCTGTAGCACCACATTTCTGAAGTTCTGTTTTCTTCTCACGTGTATTGGTTATCACCCATGTTTCACTTCTATATGAAGCTACTCTCCACACATACAATTACATAATCCAAAGTGCAGAAAGGAAATTCGCACTGGTAATCATTACAGAATATTAGTGTTATACATTTCTTGTTGACAAATGTTGTTTTTCCGAAAGTAGTAACTGGTTACTGATACTCTGCATGAACTATCTTCTTCATATGTGCAATCCCTATTTCCCGGAACACGAGACGCGCCCGCTTATTGTGGAGTGCAGACAGAGCGAAAGTATGCAGACAGCCCAGTGGAGGGCTCGTGCGTGCGCTGAAGACGCAAACGCGCCACCGGAGAATCATCCGAATACATTACCTTAAAACTTGTATGGAATATACAGCAGTTGCATTCGGACATCCCAAGGTACCTTATTCCTATTTCATTATTCACGCGTTACCCGAACGACTACCGATTCTTGCTCCTGTGCATCATCCTCTCATGCAAGAGCCCTCGAAGGTACTGGCTGATTACATTCGCGTTCTCCGTATTTCAGTGTGCGGTCACGTCCCGTGTTCCGGGAAGTGCATAGACTTGACTTGTGGTATGTGTTTATTTTATTTATATTTTATTTCCCGTTAATAAGCCATTCGGTTGTCACACATTGCCCAGTGTTTTATTTCTTTATTATTATTATTATTATTATTATTATTGCGCCAGTTCGCTGTAAGGTCCCCCTCCATTCTTTGAACTAACCGCTCGTCAGGACTTCGTACGGTTTTTTTTTTTTTTAATCTATGTTCGCGTTACATTACCGGGATGTAATTTGTTTACGCTCCAACGACCATTTTGGACTTGGATCCCTATGTTCGATTGTTTTTTATTCGTTGACCTACCGCCACTCCGCGGATTATTAGTCTGGTCTGACAACGTATGTTGTGTTCAACGTTCTGGGCTACTTAGCTCCTATGACTTAGTTACGTGACTATAATTATGTCTAGTTTACATGTTTTTAAAAGTTCTCTAATTTTTTCATGTTAGTTCGTATTTTGGGGTCTGTTACTTTTTAATGATTCATCGTTTTGCAAATATCACCTGAAGATGAGGTTATTAGTGCTATGAAATCGGTTGTGATCTGATAGTAAAAAGATTGACTGGAGTTGAAACCGCTTCTTAAGTCCCAAGATCATTAAAAAACTGTATTTTAATTTGTAGCGAGATATCTTCAAGAGATTTCAATCTTCCTCGTTCTCCTCCGAATCGGAAAATGTCTCGTTAACATCGTCGTACACAGGGAGAAATGAGCATTGTAATAAAATAAGAGAAATAAGAGCTTGCTTAGAAAAGTTTAAATGTTCGTTTCTCCTGCAAACTGTTCGAGGGTGGGCCTGTAGAGAAGTAATATGAAAGTGGTTCCATAACCACTGCAGAACGGTCATGTTGATATAGATGTAATATCAGTGGCAAATGACTATTGACGATTCTCTGCCGGCCGGAGTGGCCGTGCGGTTCTAGGCGCTTCAGTCTGGAACCGATCGACCACTACGGTCGCAGGTTCGAATCCTGCCTCGGGCATGGATGTGTTTGATGTCCTTAGGTTAGACAGCTTTAATTAGTTCTGAGTTCTAGGCGACTGATGACCTCAGAAGTTAAGTCGCATAGTGCTCAGAGCCATTTGAACAGTTTTTTTACTATTCTCTGGTGACAGTGCTCTTACACTGATCAGCCGCAACATTATCACCACAGACCTACTATCGATATAAATCCGTCGTCACGATAGCAGCGTCACCTGTAGAGGAATGACTGCCACCCACACACACGCATGTTTCATGTAATATCAGTGAGCGTGCTATACATATGTAGAATGGGGAAGGCCCGCTGAAGGAACTAGAATTATATTAATCCTTCAGCTGCTGACGGGCGTTGATATATATCAACGGGGACAAGTGAAAACGTGTGCCCCGTCCGGGACTCTAACCTGGATATATGGATATGGTATCCTTTCTTTCGGACATTTCCGAAAGAACGGACACCATATCTATATATGCATATAGTTCTGGTAACACCGGGCATGACCTTCTTCTTCTGTGCAGATGCACACATATTCCCCGAACTGTTACGGGGCTTGGTAAGAATGTCTTCCACGAGTAATGACTGTGTTGGGGTGGGACACTACGAATATAGTGTGTGGACATACAAGGTGAGAATGGGGGTCTCGCGGGAGGCGTGCGCGAGATAGTCCCTGCAATCGCGCTCTCCTCTGTGTCCTCGGTGGCTCAGATGGATAGAGCGTCTACCATGTAAGGTGGAGATCCCGGGTTCGAGTCCCGGTCGGGATACACCTTTTCACCTTCCCCGTTTATATATATCAGCACCCGTCAGCAGCTGAAGGTATTAATATAATTCTAGTTTCGTTCTAGACATCTGCTGGTCATCAATGGTGTCTGTTCTTTCGGACATGTCTGAAAGAACGGACACCATACCCATATTAGTATGTAGCCCTGATGGGAGGTGCGCCAGTTTTTCATGATAGATGAGGCCTATCCGGTTTTCTGCATGCTACCTGCGCTGGCTAATCAGGAGTCCTGTTTGGTAACCGACGTCACAGCCTACAGGGCGGGAACTCTTCAGACAACGCCAGTTGACCCTAGACACCGAACAGAACGTCACGCGCTCGCCAGCTCACCTGTGACTTTTCTCAAACGGTTGTAAAGAAACTATTCGGTAAAAAAATTTGAATCTCGCACAAATAATTCCATCCGTCAGCTTCATGGTGAACTGCCTGTCACTTCGTTAAACTGTCAAATTTACAGTAATCTTTTAGGAATAAGTAAACTACTGCAAGAATTTCGGAAAGTTTATAGTGAAAAACATAGGTCGCTATGAATTCGCGTTTGGTGCATGTTAGGTCATAGCTTATGCTTGTGGAATTTAGGTAACATATTGAACTTTTCTTTAAACTTTGAAAAATACTGCTATCTCTCACCAATCTTGAGAAAATGCAGTGTATGGAAAGTGCTTCGTTCCGAGCACGAACACCAGAGAAAAAGCCAGGATGAAATATTTACAAAATTGCTCGTACCATCGAAAGTGTTTCAGATATTGGAACAAGATTTTCGCAAATGACAGTACGAAAAGAGGAGAGTATTTCTCCATAGGCTTAATACGCGAAACTCCCATATGTACCTCGATATTCAAGTGACTATTGATTTTTTCTATGAAATTATGTAATATTTTAGCGCCATCGACAGCTGGTGTAAAGAGACTTACTGTGCGTCAGGAACAATACATGTGAAGATATTATAATTTATTTTTATACTGAGAATGGGCATTTTCACAGCTATTGACATGTTTTCACATCAAATCGCTGTTTCATGATTCTGTCGAAATTTCAGCTACACTAGAATGTTGGTGACGTGAATGTTTATAAACTCAGCTGTATTTTGCCAAAAGAAACCTATTTATATGGCAACAAGAAGTCTCAGGTATTACTCAAAACTCGTCACAGATAACTTACCTCCGAAGAAAAATAGAGCTGACGATAAGTTTTAGGAAAATAAAGAGCTACATCTGCTGAAATTTCTGCTAAATCCTATACCCCCGTGTATTTTTAATAACGAATGATATGGACTGAAACTAGGCAACGAACTTTATTTCTGTATCTCAGTAATCTAAGAAATATGAAAAAAATTAAGAATGCAGAGAGTGTCATCCTTTCTTTCCTATTCCTATACAGAATGAGAGATTGAACTTCTACAACACAAACGTCGTTTACTTTGTCAAAGGTATTAGTAATATGTTTACATCTTGATACGTACTTTACTGCATTTTGCAAACTTAAATGTTTTAATATTTCTCTGATCACTGAGATATAGAAATGAAATTCTATGACCAGTATCCATCCACCTTATTCATTATTAAACACATTCTGGGCTGCATTATTGCATTAACATTTCAATATAAATATCGAGTTATTTTTGTCAGACTTCTTATTCTCTTTCATTTTCTTCAGGGAGCCGTTACCAGTGACGAGATTTGAGTAATGAGTTAAGTTGCCATGTTCAGATCAATTTCTTTCGCTAAAACACAGCAAAGTTTGAAATACGCATATCACTAGCTTTCTAAATCAGTTGAAATTGCGACGGAATCATAAAACAGCAACTGATAGAAAGCTAAGCTGATAGTTTTTGAAAATCCCCATTACCGGTACGAAAATAAAGTGATATTTCCTCACATGTTTTGTTCCAAATCCAAATAAATTTTCGTTTCACAAGTTATCGATAGCGCTTAAATATTAGTAGATACGGAAGTTTCGCATATTAACCCAACGTGGAAATACTCTACTTTCTGTATACTATCATGTGCCAAAGTCTTGTTTCAATATCTGAAACCGTTGACGAGGTATCAGAAATTTCATAATTTTATTTTTTATTTTTATTTTATTTATTTTATTATTTTTTCACTGGGGGCGAGCTCGGGATGAAGTGCTTTATATGCGATCCATTTTCTCAAGACTGGTAATAGATTCTAATACTCTTTAAAGTTTAAAGAAAAGTTCAGTATGTTAGCTACATTTCGTAAACAGCGAAATAAGACCTAATATGCACCAAACTCAAATTGATAACGACACATATTTTTCACTGCAAACTTTCCGAAATTCTTGTAGTAGTTTACTTAATGCTAAAACACCACACTAAATATGACAATTAACGGAATGATTGCCAGATCGCTATGAAGCTTGAAAATGAAGCTATAAGATGTCTAATAATCCAATTTTTCGACCAGATATTTACGTTACAATCGTTTGAGAAAGACTGCAGTCCGACCAGCTCTTGCGCCCTGCTGTTCATGGAGACCAGCCAGCTAGCTTACTTCCGCGCCGAATGAGGAGGTTCAGCATACGACCTAGCCCTCACCCCCACCAGCTAGCCAGCAATCACGTGCGCCACTACCAAACTTACGAAGAACCTTACTCTATGAGAGACAGGCATAATGATGTGCCACCGCACCTGATGACCCATGATGACCCATGCATGTGCCAATCTTAACACCACATAGGTAACTCGACTGAAATGGGCACGTTCAAAATGGTTCAAATGGCTCTAAGCACTATGGGACTTAACATCTGAGGTCATCAGCCAACTGGAGTGGCCGAGCGGTTCTAGGATCTACAGTCTGTAACGGCGCCACCGCTACGGTCGCAGGTTCGAATCCTGCCTCGGGCACATATGTGTGTGATGTCCTTAGGTTAGTTAGGTTTAAGTAGTTCTCATTTCTAAGGGACTGATGACCACAGCAGTTAAGTCCCATAGTGCTCAGAGCCATTTGAACCACTTTTTGAGGTCATCAGTCCCCTAGACTTAGAACTACTTAAACCTAACTAACCTAAGGACATTACACACATCCATGCCCGAGGCAGTATTAGAACCTGTGACCGCAGCAGCAGCCCGGTTCTGGACTGAAGTGCCTAGAACCGCTCGGCCAGAAATGGTCACTTGATCAATGTCTCTGGACGTTGGTGCAGTGACAAAATATTGTATGGTCTGATGAATCCCAATACCTTCTGCATCATGCCGATAGGAGTGTGCGAATCCGTAGTCTTCCAGGGGAACAGTTCCATGACACCCGTAGTATAGGACGGGGAAAAGCTGGTGGGGAACACTTGCATGCCGCACGAGATCAGCCGAGCGGTCTGGGCGCTGCAGTCATGGACTGTGCGGCTGGTCCCGGCGGAGGAACGAGTCCTCGAGCATGGGTGTGTGTGTGTTTATCCTTAGGATAGTTTAGGTTAAGTATTGTGTAAGCTTAGGGACTGATGACCTTAGCAGTTAAGTCCCATAAGATTTCACACACATTTGAACACTTGCATAAGCATCTGTGAATCCAGTGGATGTCATGCAAGGCACCAAGGAATATCGTACACTGGCTGCATACCAAAAACACCCCTTCATGACCATAATGTTTCCAAATGGCATTGGCATTTTTCAGCAAGATAATGCGCCATGTCACAGATCCAGGAGTGTAGTAGAGTGGTTTAAGGAACACAATGGCGAGTTCCAATTGATGCGCTGGAACCCTAACTCCCAGATGTGAACTCGATCCAACACATCTGAGATGTGACGGAACATGGCGTCAGAGTTCATCGCCCCACTCAGTGGAATTTAAGGGAATTTGGTGATTTCTGTGTGCAGCCCACTTTTTTTCTGAAAGAAGGTTTGTTTTATTCACGGTTCTAATACACCACAATATTCCCCACGCTTTGGACTACAAAAAAAAACCAGTCTTCAAAAAATCTCTGCTCAATACGGCAGCCTTACGCCAGCAGCCAGCGTATTGGGAAGACCTGTGTGCCCGCATGGTTTCACTTCAGTGGTCGACATTAGAGTCAACGTCTCGATGAACCAATAGACTCCTTATCAACGACGTACTGCTTCCCGTGGAGAACATCCTTCATTGAGCCAAACAGATGGAAATCGGAAGATGCTGTATGGTCGATGAAGAAGAACAGTCCAATGAAATTTTGTGAGCTCTTCTCGGGCGTGCAGTCGTGTCTGAGGCCTTGCGTTGTTATCAATAAGGAAAACTTCGTTTGCATTTTTGTGGCGACAGACACGCTGAAATCGTTCCTGAGGGTAGCACATTGCTCTTCGGAGTTGATCGTTGCAGGATGACGGAGGACATCAAACAGAATAAACCATTCAGTGTTCCCAAAGGGATGACGTTGGAGTTGTCGTCTGATGATGCCCTGTTTATACTCTATTGAAGACAGGTCTAATAATCGAGCTAGCCAAGACAACATGTCGATACTGTGTAGAGCATGTCGGATGGCAACAGTGGCATGTGGGCGAGCGTTATCCTGTTGGAAAATAGCCCCTGTAATGTTGTTCATGAATGGTGGCGAAACAGGTCCAACCACCAGAGTGACGTACAAATTTGCAGCCAGGGTGCGATGGATAACCAAGAGACTGCTCCAGCGGTCTAATGAAACCGCACTTCAGACCATACCTCTAAATGTGCGTCCAGTATGTCTAACACACAGACAGGCTGGAGGCAAGCCCTCAACTGGTCCCCTTCTAATCAATACAGGGCTTCACTGCCACCGAAGGAGAACCAGTATTCATCAGAAAACACGACCTCCACCCTGCCATCCAATGAGGTCGCAAATGGTAGTGGTTTGGGATCAGTGGAATGAATGCTAGGGAGTCTGTCTCGGAGCTGTCCTTGTAGTAACAGATTTGCAACAGTCCGGTGTGTCACTGTGGTGTGCAAAGTGCTGCTCACATTGCTGCTACAGATGCTGTACGATGAGACAAAGCCATACGCCGAACACGATGGTCCTCCCTTTCGGTAGTGCCACATGGTTGTCCGGAGTCTGGTACTCCTGCGGCAGAACATTTTCGTAACCACCAATGCGAGCAGTCATGTACAGCGGCTGCGTACCTGCTAAGTCTTTCTGCAGTATCGCAGAAGGTACATCCAGTTTCTCGTAGCCCTACTACACGATCTCGTTCAGACAGTGGGGTGATGCTAATGGCGTCTTTGTCGCCTTAACGGCATTCTTGACTAACATCGGTTCACCGCGTCCAGCCTCAAAGGTTCCACCGTTAAAGGAAACATGATTTGTATCCTCATAGTTGCTCCGGTAGTTCCACTCTTATACGACTGGCGGGAAACTGGAATAAATACCACATTTTAGATATA
This sequence comes from Schistocerca gregaria, assembly GCF_023897955.1. NCBI lineage: Eukaryota > Metazoa > Arthropoda > Insecta > Orthoptera > Acrididae > Schistocerca > Schistocerca gregaria. Next base: position 100,456,402 of record NC_064921.1, on the reverse strand, counting down.
GAAACACGTCCACCAAGTTTAGTTGACATCGCACAACTCCTTCTTGGTGTAGGGTTACTTTTTCCGTCAGTTTATATATTTAACGTACTACAGGTACCTTACGTGGAGGACGTGGCGTATGCTATAGCAAACAAAGGCGGTTTGTTATGACCAAATTGCCACTGCATCTTCATTTTGCACATGAGAGCTTGCATGACCGCGGATTCTGAGAATTATAGCTGTAAAACTGTAATTGTTTTTTAAACAACATCTCTTAAACACTGGAGATTTATAATTTTAAAGTTCATGCACTAACATTTTACAAAGACTTTATTTAAACAGCTTAGCGTTTTAATAGTCAGCTTAATAATTGCTTTCGGTTAAAATTATTTTTAATTAAATTGATTCTCATCTGGATTGTTATATCCTATTGCCTACAGCAGACGTGTTTTGTTATAAAGGAAAAGGTCAGATCTGTTTCCACAATCTCGGTTGTTCATATTTGAAATAAATTTGTTTAAAGTATTATATTTTGATGAAGGTCCACTACGTTACCAATCCTGCACCTAGATGATAGCATTTCAGACTAATTGCTGTTATTTTGAAACGAGTAGTAAAACTTTAATTCCTTGTTCATTTGTTTATATGTTCACAGTAGCTTCAAAACAAACTTCTTGGAACTAGATGTTTTCTCTTTCTCAGAAGCTCGTGAGTGAGGCATATTTATTGGCTTTCTTTCGGTTTGAACCCAACATGCTACGCCTACACTGGCGAAATATCTGCCTGCCAGAACTTGGAGTCTTCTTAATCTACATCTACATAGAGGCTCCGATAGCCACCGTGTGGTGCGTGGCGGAGAGTAACCTGTATCACATCTAATTATTTGCTTTCCTTTTTAACTCGTTAATAGAGCGACGGAATAACTGATATCTGTATGCAACCGTATGAGCCCTAATTTCTCGTATCTTCTCTACGCTCAGTACATGTTGGCGGCAGTAGAATCGTTCGTCAGTCAGCTTCAAATCCCGGTTCTCTAAATTTTCTCGATAGCATTTCGCAAATTGCTTTGATGTCTTCCATCAGTCCGACCTATTACGGATCCCAAACACTCGAGCAGTACTCAAGAATATATATGCGGTCTTCTTTATAGGTGAACTGCTCTTTCCTAAAATTCATCCAATAAACAGAAGTCGACCATTCGCCTTTCCTACTATTGTTCTCACATGATCGTTTTATTTCATATCACATTCGAATGTAGAGCTGCAGGAAAAAGTAGTTGCTTCTAGTTCTACAGAAAAATTGCCGCTCACTATTGCAGATACTATGCGTCTTCATCAACTGTCTGGCTGTGTATTCCACAAACATGTAAACACATTTCAGGAAAATACACTCCTGGAAATGGAAAAAAGAACACATTGACACCGGTGTGTCAGACCCACCATACTTGCTCCGGACACTGCGAGAGGGCTGTACAAGCAATGATCACACGCACGGCACAGCGGACACACCAGGAACCGCGGTGTTGGCCGTCGAATGGCGCTAGCTGCGCAGCGTTTGTGCACCGCCGCCGTCAGTGTCAGCCAGTTTGCCGTGGCATACGGAGCTCCATCGCAGTCTTTAACACTGGTAGCATGCCGCGACAGCGTGGACGTGAACCGTATGTGCAGTTGACGGACTTTGAGCGAGGGCGTATAGTGGGCATGCGGGAGGCCGGGTGGAGGTACCGCCGAATTGCTCAACACGTGGGGCGTGAGGTCTCCACAGTACATCGATGTTGTCGCCAGTGGTCGGCGGAAGGTGCACGTGCCCGTCGACCTGGGACCGGACCGCAGCGACGCACGGATGCACGCCAAGACCGTAGGATCCTACGCAGTGCCGTAGAGGACCGCACCGTCACTACCCAGCAAATTAAGGACACTGTTGCTCCTGGGGTATCGGCGACGACCATTCGCAACCGTCTCCATGAAGCTGGGCTACGGTCCCGCACACCGTTAGGCCGTTTTCCGCTCACGCCCCAACATCGTGCAGCCCGCCTCCAGTGGTGTCGCGACAGGCGTGAATGGAGGGACGAATGGAGACGTGTCGTCTTCAGCGATGAGAGTCGCTTCTGCCTTGGTGCCAATGATGGTCGTATGCGTGTTTGGCGCCGTGCAGGTGAGCGCCACAATCAGGACTGCATACGACCGAGGCACACAGGGCCAACACCCGGCATCATGGTGTGGCCGATGAAATGGTCGTACGGGAAAATCCCCACTTCATCGCTGCCTCGGAGACGCTGTGTCCCATCGTTCGTGCGCCGACTATAACTCCACGTTTAAGCTCACTTAAACCTTGATAACCAACCGTTGTAGCAGCAGTAACGATCTAACAACTCCGTCAGACACTTGTCATATATAGGTGTTGCCGTACGCCTCTGGTGATCGTCGAGGGGACACTGAATAGTGCACGGTACATCCAAACAGTCATCGAACCCATCGTTCTACCATTCCTAGACCGGCAAGGGAACTTGCTGTTCCAACAGGACAATGCACGTCCGCATGTATCCCGTGCCACCCAACGTGCTCTAGATTGTGTAAGTCAACTACCCTGGCCAGCAAGATCTCCGGATCTGTCCCCCATTGAGCATGTTTGCGACTGGATGAAGCGTCGTCTCACGCGGTCTGCACGTCCAGCACGAACGCTGGTCCAACTGAGGCGCCAGGTGGAAATGGCATGGGAAGCCGTTCCACAGGACTACATCCAGCATCTCTACGATCGTCTCCATGGGAGAATAGCAGCCTGCATTGCTGCAAAAGGTGGATATACACTGTACTAGTGCCGACATTGTGCATGCTCTGTTGCCTGTGTCTATGTGCCTGTGGTTCTGTCAGTGTGATCATGTGATGTATCTGACCCCAGGAATGTGTCAATAAAGTTTCCCCTTCCTGGGACAATGAATTCACGGTGTTCTTATTTCAATTTCCAGGAGTGTATCACGAGAGCTTATAACGTATTCATCACACTAGGTATTTGAGCCTGAGAATAACGGAGTGTCTAGTTCCACCAGTCGAGACGCAGCTCTCTCCCAGCAACTCGCTGTAGCTTTTCTAAATTTTATACAGGTTCTGCTGCAGAGTCTTGCATTATAAAATGAAATTGCAACTCTCGCTGCGCGTGGTCGGCTGGATATAGAAAAACCAGTGATTTACATGCGCGGGGAGAGGGAGAGTTTGTTCCCGCTACTGAGGACAATGTACACGTGGGGACTGAGGGGGCAGTCTTTTGTTTCATCGCGATTTTGAGAACAATGTACAGGAGGTCGATCGGTCAAAATATTTACCAAGTGGGAGTCAAGGGCTGGCTTTAAATGATAAAGCAAGAAATTGTGTCAAATAAAGAGAATATATTTCAGTATAAGGGATGCATGGGGCTTCCCAAGGGAGGAAGGTACCAGCTGAAGGCCGGTCGATGGGGATGGACAAGCTAAATATAGTGAGCAAGCAGAGGGGAGGTGCTAATGTTAAAACCTGTTCGTGGCGGCCGGTCATGAGGCGCTGAGACAGAGTTTCTGCCTCCCAAGAAACACGTATGCTCTAGTCGAGGTCCGGACCATAAGCGAGAAAATCAACTGTGTTTAGCACTATGGAGCCGTGCAGAGTCCACACAAGTGACTTGCCTCCCACGAAGGTTATTGCTAAAACCGATAACGTGAATTAGCTAGCAATTTCAGCAGAGTGCTGAGGACGACTCATGTCATCAGCTCTAACCGGACAGAAGAGCCACGGTTCTGAAAGGCAGGCAGTTTGCGTCACGTAGGCACAGCATAGGTTAAATGAGAGAAACCTTGTAAAGATTCGAGAGGGGAGGGGGGGGGGCTTTGAAATAATATTTGCTTTAACCAGTTTCCTAAATATTCCTTGACTGAAGCTTCCTGGCAGATTAAATCTGTGTGCCGTGCCGAGACTCGAACTCGGGACCTTTGCCTTTCGCGGTCAAGGTAGGAGACGAGGTACTGGCAGAAGTAAAGCTGTGAGGACGGGGTGTGAGTCGTGTGTGGGTATTTCAGTTGGTAGAGCACTTGCCGGCGAAAAGCAAAGCTCCCGAGTTCGAGTCTCGGCCCGGAACACAGTTTTAATCTGCCAGGAAGTTTCATATCAGCGCACACTCCGCTGCAGAGTGAAAATCTCATTCTATTCCTTGACTGGCTACCACACTGTACAGTGATAAGGTTCTGGCTAAACACTGACCATACGTCATACGTAGGCATTGGGGTGCGAACAAATGCTGCTTATTGTGCCCTACATTTGAATCGGGTGCGACTTGGCGCACAGCAGACGGCGGTTCTACAGAGACGACATGCCATGCACCCGTTATACACTTGTCCTTCTCGGCAGTTTTGAATCGTACCCAAAACTTTAGCATACGGCCTGGTGACGAGAAGCTTTATGTCGCATTATCTTCGACCCGTACATGCCGAAGAAAAAGTGTTTCTATTTCCTTTACTTAAACGAGAACACTAGTTACGATTTCGGTACATGTTGACTGTTCGGCGCACCATACAAACTTCTGGGTGGCTGTGGTTATGCAAAGAATGAACATAGAAATATTGAAAGTCCGTAAATAAAGGCCAGGATAATCGTATTTCTAAAATAAATCAAGGCAGAGTCAAAAATGAAACATGATCCAAGCTCACAATGTAGGTCGTTAACAAGAGGGTACCAGTCAGTATGTTTAGAACATGTAGACTCAATAAGACATTGACTGTTGTCTCTGTACAGGCAGGTTTATAACACTCCGAAACCCACGGTATCATGCCACGTGAAATGACGAGGCGGTGGAAGACGTATCTCTGGTCCGATTCCCTGAGTTCTCTGTCTGCTGCGCGTATGTGGCACAGCCAGTTGTAGTAGCGAGGAAATAGTCTCTTTGGTGTCGCTGGCTACAGCAGATTGCTCACTTTACGACTTAAATCTGAACCGCGTGCCTTCTGGTATAATGCCATTTTACTCGAGTGTTATCGTGAACAGCTATAACACAAAAGGCTACTTACTGTTTTTCCCGTATTTCCACAGTAATGTATTTGGATATCAGAGCTAGTTTTATTTTCTTCTCAACCCTGTTTGCATTCCTCATATTATAAAGTAGGGAAGATAAATTAAGATTATGTAACCACTTAGCCGACTTGAAAAGGCGGCTGTTATGATTTTCAACTAAAGGTAAAAAAGAATTGATATTTTTAATACCTTCTATAAAAAAAATTGTATATTGTGTTGGAGATGTTATGGTGTAATGATAGTGTTCAAACTTACATCTCCGTAATGTGGCAATTACAACATAAAATTATGGTGGTAATTCTCCCCGGATTTATTCTCTCCGCACATGTCCCACATGTGCCTCCTGAGTCGTGCCAAATAACGAGCACTTCAAGACGCTCTGGTTGAGGATATGGTGAACCCGGATTTCCTGGACTAGCATTGGTGAACGCTGCCAATAATCTGTAACCGTTAACTTTGGGAATGTTTCAGCTACCACCGGGCGACGCGGCAGTGGAACGTCTTTTCACAGGGAATGCACATTCTGATCTATCTGGCCGTTGTGTCGTAAGAATGGTAAGAGAGAGAGAGAGAGGGGGGGAAGAGAGAGAGAGAGAGGGAGAGAGAGAGAGAGAGAAAGAGAGAAAGGAAGAAATAAAAACTCAATTTGGAAGTGTGATCCGTGTAAGACGCCTATGGAGCCTCTCAATTTCTTATAGAACACTACGACCGGATCTGATGGGCAACTGGCGAGCAGTCACACCGGACACAGTAAGAGAACGCTTAAGCATTAAACTGTACTCTTCCTTTCTTTTGTAGAACTCGTAAAGCTAGTTAAATCACATAGAATACGTACGCAACGCGCGGTACACCGGCGTCATCTGGGTTGCCTGGTCGGTAGGCGTTAAGTTGCAAGTCGACGTGAAGATAAAGCCGCAGTTCCAGTCTGGCTAACAGAGGGCAACAACTTTGTCGCCCTACCTGGCATCGCTTGTCACGTAAGCGCAAAGACAGCGTTGCTCAATATCATTCCGCCTCACAGGTATTCATGTGGACTTTTCTGTCCGAAAAAACGGTGCACATGACTATTCGAGGTGTCAAGATTTGCTTATGCTTAACCTTCGTTAGGGATGAAGTGTACCTCCATTCCACTGATTGCCGTTTTGGTTTATGGGTATCGTACGATACCCAAATTTCATCCCTGTGACTATCCGAGAAAGAAAACCATCGCCTTCTTCATTGTAGCGTGTCAAAAACTGAAGTGCACTGCCCGTCTTTTGTTTTTTGTGTTCTTCAGTGAGAATTTTGGGTACCCAATATCAGCAAAGTTTTCGAAATTTCAGTTTTTCAGTGAATTAGTGATCGTGAGATTTGCGGAATTTCCATAGGAAGGGCACTAAGTATAAACTTTCAGTTGTGCTTAATCTTCTCTTCAATTGTGTGAACCAGTTCATCAATAACCACAGACGGGTGTCCACATCATTCTTCATCGTACACTTGATCACGTCCTTCATTCAACAGTCTGACCCAGCTTCTAACCATTGACTCACTCATAGCATTTTGTCCGTAAACCTCGCAGTTCTTCGGATGAATTTCCTTTGATTTAACTTTCTTTAAATTTAGAAAACAAATTACAGCTCTGATTTCACACACGGTGGCATTTTCAATTACGGCTGGCATTATAAAGAAGCACTACAAAGCACACGTCGGCAGCAGCGATCTGAAAATGTGGTACACGTCTTCTCCTTGAGTCAGAGTAACTGCCGCGCATGCTCGGAACTGCGATCGTAGCGCTGCCGCAGATAGAATTAGAAACGGAACTTACTCTGTGAACGACTCTCGCATAAACTCATAAACTCAAACAATTTATAAAAACCTTCAATGTTTTCGATCTATGTATAATTTACAAAAATAATGTTAATTGTCATCTATTTTTGTGTAAAAATAGTAAGCATCGCCCGTCTACGTATTTTTTCCATAATCAACCTTTCATACATTTTACCATCTTTCAATACAGTTTGGGTAGCATTAGGCTGAAGAGCGGTTTTTGTCCCCTGTCAGTCCGCTCTATTGTGGGGAATTGAAATAATAATAAAGGAAAAAAACCGACAAGCAGAGTCGACTGCAACTTCAATTTGCATGTCTACGTCCTGACTCGACGCCCAGCTTTCTAATTACGTCGGCCGCCGCTCGTCCTGCAATTCAACGCTTCGTCACTGGACTTTGAGGAATTCCTTGGAGCCGTCTAGCTGCTGGATTTGGGCTTTGATCCAGAGTGATACTTGTTCACTACTGTACCTGACGTGCGATCTCTCCCGAATAAGTATTGTTTACAATTCATTCTGTAATAAATGAACTTTTACTATGAACAGTCTCTCAGTAGTTGTGGTAGTCGTAATCACATTGGCAGAACTCATATAATCAATTTTATACGTGTTAAGTGTTGTTATGCCAACGACCTTGCTGCAGTGGTAATACCATTTCCCGTCAGATCACCGAAGTTAAGCGCTGTCGAGTTCGGCTAGCACTTGGACGGCTCAACGTCCGAGTATACCGAGCGCTGTTGGCAAGCGGTGTGCGTTCAATCCTTGTGAGGCCATTTGAGGAGCTACTTAACTGACAAATGGACTCTCCAATCACTAGAGCTGACAACGGCCAGGAGAGCAGTGTGCTGACCACACGATCCTCCATATGCGCATCCAGTGACGCCTACCGGCTGAAGAGGACGCGGAGGTCGATAGGTACCGTTGAATCATCTGAGGCCTGTTCGGAAAGACTTTTGTGTTTAAGTGCTGTAGTGCGCTGAGGCCTAACAACCCTTATTGCTAAAGCGTTCCTTACAACAAAGCGCAATACGCTAGTCCTGAGCATACTACTGAGCAAATAGGGAACAGTTTCAGTAAAAGCACACAATCGAGTTAGAATATTTTCGTGGTCGCTAAAAGCTAAGTGGGTACAATGGTCCCGAGGTTCCGTCTCGAGCGCAACTGGCGACCTGCGCCAAGCCAGGCCGAATGGATTGTTCTCTGATTCACCTACTGCGCATGCACTCGTACGGAATAGAAGTCTAATTGCATTGCTGTTCTCCCTCTACGGATGTCGCCGTTACGCCCTACAGCACTGAGGCCGCATCTCATGTTATCTCCTTTTCAAAAAAATGGTTCAAATTGCTCTGAGCACTATGGGACTTAACATCTCAGGTCATCAGTCCCCTAGAACTTAGAACTACTTAAACCTAACTAACCTAAGGACATCACACACTTCCATGCCCGAGGCAGGATTCGAACCTGTGACCGTAGCGGTCGTGCAGTTCCAGACTGTAGCGCTTAGAACCGCTCGGCCACTCCGGCCTGCTGTCTCCTTTTCGCCGGATCAACCAAGCCTATTGGACGACATTGTGAATGGCACTATGCACTGAGTGACGGTATCAGCGCGAAATTCGTCGCACTGCTTAGTCAATTGGCTGATTACATAGATACGATAAGTAATATCATTCTATCCCCAACCCACCCTCAGGCAATAAATACGAGACTGTGTAAATGGCGTTATTTCACCACCTCACCTCCTCCCCATAAGAATAGTAACACCAGTTCATTTACGTAAATATTTAAAGGACAGGACTCCTTCGCAAATACAGCGTCAGCTACGCATTTACACTGACAATCACCTCACGCCAAATCACACACTGTGTGCATTACAGGTCCTCATGCTTCCGACACAGGTTCAATTGTCAATGGCCGTCCACTAACAAGAGCAACTGGACGCACGCCTAAAACTTGTGGAGAGAATATTTTCCTTCATTCAACATCGACCGTTTATTAATAACACTGACAACAACGGTGCCAAACGTGGCTTTCAACTGCGGGGAAACAACCGACCTTCCGCCTACCAAGAGCCGAGCCAATCATCGCTACATCCGCCGACTCTAACTTCACCGCGCCCGACCAGAGCGACGACCTATGCGCAGCCACAACAAACCCCACACATCTTCTGTCTTGATATCTGTACTGTGCTCGTGCCTGCACAGAATTGTTTCTGTTGGTGCTATGCACGTTTCGACGATTCCGCTCGGAACTGGCATCCGTCATGCTGTTTCGACATACGGTTCACAGGATGTGTAACGAACTGTGCAGGATACCTCAGCCGCCTAGGTACTTGGAACGATGACGTCAGGCTCCTCACGTCTCTCTCTCTCCACGACGACAGATTCTTCATCCTTGACCGCATCAGTGGCCGACGCATATTCGCTGACTCTAGTTTGGAAGTCAGTACTACACCACACTCTTCTCTATCCCCGACATCTGTCTGCTCAGCTCACAGAGCAAATGACTCGATAATCCCAGTTTTCTTTTTCTTTTAGTCATCAATCTTGTGACTTGTTTAATGCGGCCCGCCACGAATTTCTCTTCTGTGGCAAATTCTTCAGCTCAGTTCTTACTTCCAACGGCTCCTTGCAGTACCATGAAAGTTAACACATGTCCTACCATCCTGTCCCATCTTCTTGTCACTGTTTTTAATACACTTCTTTCCTCTTCGATCCTGTCCAGAACCTCCTCATTCCTTACCTCACCAGTACATCTGATTTCCAATATTCGCCTGCAGCACCACATCTCAAATGTTTAGATTCTCTTCTGTTGCGGTTTTCCCACAGTCCTTATCACTACCATACAATGCTGTGGTCCAAACGTTCGTTCCCAAAAACTTCTTTCTCAAATTAAAGCCAACGTTTGATACTAGTGGTCTTGGCCATTAATGTCCTTTTTGCCAGTGTTTTGAAGTCCTCTCTGTTCCGTCCGGCAGGGCTTATTTTACTATCTAGGTACCAGAATTCTTGAACTTCATCTACTTCGTGACCATCAATCCCCACGTTACGTTTCTCGATGTTCTCATTTCTGCTGCTTTTCAATTTCTGTTAATGTTACGGCCGTACTTCAAATTTCTGCATCGGTTGTTCCGACTCTTCTGTTTGCTGAGTCAGTCCTTCCAACAATTCCTTTCTCCATTTCTTCACATTTTTTATGTATTAATGTCGCCGTAGCTTGCCTGAACTTCCTACATCATTCCTAAGTGACTTCTATTTCATCTGCATTCCTGAATTTCCCTGGACATTTTTTTTTACTTTTTTCTTTCCTCAATCAACTGAAGTATTTCTTCTGTTACCCATGGTACCTTCTCAGTTACGTTTCTAGTATATTTATTATTGTTTCCAATTTGTGTGACAGCCCTGTTTAGAGATGTCCATTCCTCTTTAACTGAACTGCTTACTTGGCTATTCACTGCCGCAGTATCAATGGCCTCAGAGAACTTCAAGAGCATGTCTTTATTCCTCAGTGCTTCCGTATCTCATTTCTTTGTATAATGTTTCTTCCTGAGTAGTGTATTAAACTTCAGCTTACTCTTCATCATTCTTAACTTATGATCTAAATCTATACCTGCTCCTAGGTACGCCTAACAAACATGATGTAATCTACCTGAAATCTTCCTGTGTCTCCCTGCCCTTTTGCGAGTATACCTTCTTTTGAGTCTTGAACAGAGTATTCGCTATTACTACGTGAAATTTATTACAGAACTCAATTAGTTTTTCTCCTTTCTTTTTCCTTGTCCCAAGCCCATATTATCCTGAAACCTTTTCTTCCACTCCTTCCCCTACAACTGCATTCCAGTTCTCTTTGACTGTTAGATTTTCATCTTTCTTTGCGTACTGTATTACCCTTTCAACATTCTCCTATAATTTCTCTATCTCTTCATCTTCAGCTTCCGACTTCGCCATGTATACCTGAACTACCTTTGTCGATGTTGGCTTGTAGAATCTGATGACAGCAACCCAATCACTGAACTGTTCACAGTAATACACTCTCTGCATAACTTTCCTGTTCATAAAGAAACCTATTGCCGCTTCACAACCATCATAAAACTTCTGACATTGCACGCCCCGACACGTACGAGATCGTTACCCTCTTGTGGGTTATTCATTGTTTTTCACATGGTCATCTCCTTTTGGCAGTCCGCTCCCGGAGAACCGAGTGAGGGACTATTCGGGACTATTTTGCAAGTGGAGAGATCATCTGGACAGTCTTTCAATTACAGGCAACATGTCCTGTGAATATACTTTGCCTGCCTTGAATGGAGTGGTTTCCATTGCTTTATGCAACCTCATGCTGTTGATAATAGCTAAATATTCCACCTTTAGAGACAGTTTCCTACTTCAAGGGTAAGACAGTACTCTGAACCCATGTCCTCTCCTCCGCCGTTTTTGAAAAGGCCGTGTTTTCTTTCCTTAATTGAACAATCGATGTGTTACTTCTATCACCCAAGGTTCCTTCGCAGTTACCTTCTCTGTATCTAGCCTAACACTGTATTGCCGTTTTTGAATGATCTCCATTCCTCTTCGATTGAACCTCCTAATGTAATGTTCATTTCTGAGATTTCTACAGCCTCAGAAAACCTTAAACGCACATTGTCGTTCCTCAACACTTCATGACACCTCTTCTTTACACATTTATTCTTCTTGACAACTCACTTGTACCTCATCCTACACATCATTAATAAATTATACTTCATATTGAGGGACTGAAAATGCTCGTGGGTAACCCTTACAATCCAATATCTGACATCGGCACGGGTATTTCATCATTATGCAATCCATGTGACAACTTCCGGGTTATCGAGGTTTTTTCCAAGTATACCTCCTTTTTTATGATTTTTGAATACTGTATTTTCCAATAAGAGTGAAACTCAATGAGTCTTTCTCCTCTCTCATTCCTTTTACAACGTCCTTATTCTGCCATAACACATTCTTCTGTTCTTTCATGTACTATAGAGTTCCAGTCCACCAACACTGTTATATTTTCTCCTCCCTCTACATACTGAGTTACCTGTTCAATATCCGTGTATACACACTTTATCTTTTCACGGTTTGCTTGTCGTGTCGGCATGTATAATTCAAAAAATGTTCAAATGTGTGTGAAATCTTATGGGACTTAACTGCTAAGGTCATCATTCCTCAAGCTTACACACTACTTAACCTAAAGCATCCTAAGGACAAACACACACACCCATGCACGAGGGAGGACTCGAACCTCCGCCGGGCCCAGCCGCAGAGTCCATGGCTGCATCGCCACAGACCGCTCGGCTAATCCCGCGCGGTCGTTATGTATAATTAACTAGTGTTTTCGGTGTTAAATTACTGTCGATCCGCCACGCGGGGTAGCCGAGCGGTCTTGGGCGCCTTGTCACGGTCCGCGCGGCTCCCCCCGTCGGAGGTTCGAGTCCTCCCTCGGGCATGGGTGAGTGTGTTGTCCTTAGCGTAAGTTAAAGTAAATTAAGTAGTGTTGAAGCTTAGGGACCGATGACCTCAGCAGTTTGATCCCATAGGATCTTACCAAATATTTCCAAAATTTTTACTGTCGATTCTGATGAGAATAATCATATGAATGACCTGTTCATAGTAATTCACTCGTTGCTCTGCTGTTCTGGTCATACCGAATCATTATTCCGTTATATAATTTTCTGTTGCTAACAAAATTAGCTTACATTCATCTGATAAGAGATCCATATTTTCTTTGTCTTTCACTTTACTAAATCTAATTATATCTAGATTGAGCCTTTGAATTTATTTTTCAGTTTTGTATCGCTCTTACTTCATTCCAACTTCTAATGTTCCGTATTGACACGCGTGTCATTTTGCCCTTCCGTTAATTTTTATTCTTTTCCCACGTGATGGGCAAGTGAGTACGCCGAAAGCCTCTCCTGTTCCCCTCTCTCCCTAGCGCCCCCCCCCCCCCTTTGGCAACGCCTTTGGCAGAATAATGCTGGCTCCTTACATCATAAGCCTTCGACTTTAATTTCGGAATATTTTCATTAAATAATCTACGCTGTGGGTGAAATCTAACCCGGTGTCTAGTTTGTTTCTGAGTACTTTACGTATACCCCTACAAGAAAGACGATGAGATCCTTAGTGATGGAGCATAAACTTTGACTGAACCGAGGACATGCCTGTACATAGGTCATGACGCCTTTAAAGGAGCAAAAAAATTAGCCTGAAGGAAATTTTCCAACCTGTATGAGTGGTGTCTGTTCTTTCCGCGATTTCCGAAATAACTGACATCGTTGTCGCGTTTGATCCAACGGCAGGACACAGAACATGTTCAGAGAGGAGAAATTCCGATCTATGGCGCATTTGGGCAAAGAAGGAATTCGTTGCTGATAAATGAAAAAGTTGTAGTAAGGACAGGATTCGAATCCAAGTCTTCTGCTTACTAAGCAGATGCGTTAATCATCTACACCAACTTGGCAAGGTAGTAAGACAGAACTTCATGAATTACGCAAGCACGCATCCCCTCTCAATCCAAATTCCCATTTTCGGCGCACTACCAAAGTAGCTTTCCTAACCCATTTTCCTCGTTTTTGCTCGTTTAGTTTTCAAAACATAAATCTGAACATTAAAAGGCATTTTTGGACCCCAAACGTCCAGCTTGTCTCAAATACGTGGATAGAACCTTAACCACTTACTGCCCCATCTCAGTACTTCCGTGTCACCCGGCTATGATTATCTTAAACACTGCATGACTACATGTTCATTTTGTTTGTCTCCCCCTTAGAATCGGCTTCAAGCGACGTACTTTAAGAAGATATTATGAAGTAAACCATTGATAGCAAATACAAGATCACAAGTTTTTTTCCGTTGCAGGTCAGCTGGCGTAAAATTCCTTTTAAATTTTGTTTACACTCATTACCGGCTTCGGTGATACACTTACTATCTTCAGAATTTGCAGTGGAAAAAGAAAACACAGTCTACAGTAAACTCTTGAAACTTCAACGGACACTCTATTTAAAATTGGCATTAAGAAACAGTTAACATACACACAGTTTGTACTCTTATGCAATAGGCAGCATATTGGGTATAAAGTACTCAGAACACGAGCTGTTGTATTAAGCCAGAAACCGACACCTGAAAATTATTCAGGCAAACATACTTTTGTTTGTCCTCCTTTCAATGGACAGTCAGAAAATGGGCAATATACGACTGAAGCGGATAACGTGATCTGTGAATGCGTCAAAAAGAAATAAAAAGTAGTTTATAACACGTAAATCACAGTTTTCCTTTTGCGCAGTTTTTCATAAATCTGTCGTTACACAATGGCTTAAAATTATCACTAAATCGAAATGACAGAAATGCGCTAAAAACTGAATGCAAATGCTGCCTGCAGCTATTTTTAGAATGTCTTTATGCCCCTTCCAAGAAGATGTGGCAAATTCGAAATATCATTATGATCGTCATATATTTCCATTCGACCCTTCCACTCGTTGCGAATTTCAAAGTTTAGTTTTTCCTCTTCTCTTTCGTCTGCCTACTCCGTGCAACCTGTAGGCTTATACCTGTAGGCCGATTGTGGCAAGGGTTCATGTCTCATTCATGCTGTAGATGTTGAGTGTCTGTCGTATATCTTCATTTCTCCTAATGATCCTCTTTGTCACCTTCACAACCGATTGAAGAAATGGCGTTTCGTGGGCTTGGACTCTATTTTTGTCCATGCTAGCGGGAATACACTCGTCAGCCCGTGGATGGCTGCTGGCACCGCCAAAAACTCGTAAAACCGCAGCAAAGATTTTCTTCCTTACTTTCTTTCACAACTTTCTACTTACCGTTTCTGTTAAGTTTCTTAGTTTTCTTTTCAGGTACAAATGTGATTGCACAAAATAACGCGGATTTACCCCCGGCACTTAGCGTTGCGGTGGGAAACGTCGTAGTTCCAAACATGACAGATCATACGTTGTGGAACTTGCTCAGAACGACAAAATGTTCGTGATAGACAAATACTTCTAGAAGAAAACAACTAAGCAATGGGTTTCGTAAATGCAACTTAAAATGAAATTGGCTCTATTTTCTGAAATAATAAGAAAACTGTGCAAGATTAGATGCTCATAAACTGTTTTCTATTTGTAAATGATTATAAAATGGTAACATGCAGAATATAAAGCTACAAATAATCATTAGACAGGAAGTCAGAAATATAGCCCGAGAAAATTTATTTTAGAATACAGAAGTATACTAGTTCAAGCCAGGAAACAAGTTCAGCATAACTGGAAACGAAGGTTATGTATACATATTCAGAAGGGGCAATTATTTACAAGAGGTACCCATTTAAACAGCGAAACAATTTCTGGTACGAATAAAGTAAAAGACAGGAAAATCTCTAAAGAACGATATAGCAAACATTGATACAAGAATGGTGAATTTTCTAGATTGAACAAAATTACACATAAATGTATTTCAGGGGATAAAAATGTGATATCTGAAGCAACTAAAAACAACAAGAGTAGAAAGAAAACGAAATGTAAACTAATGTTGGCTAGACACAACGATACGTTAGTTAAGAGAGGGGATGGTGCAGGAGCTCACAACAGAGAGAAAATCGTATGAGAACTCCAAGACTTGTGGTAGGAACACAAACAATTATGAGAATTATGATAGTTTGGAAGTAATGCCAGATAGGATATGTCAAGTTACTCGTAGTATGAAGTAAGGAAAGACGCCAGACACTGATGATATTTCAATACAAATAATTAATTCTTGAGGATATTTTCGTTTCTGACGTTGCAACTGCAAAATGCGTCTTTTTTTTCTAAACGCGTTTCGCTTTATTGAGAGACAGCATCATCAGTGGTCTGTAATTAAGTTATTTACATTTTGATTTGCTTTTAGATCGAAAAACAGTTCGTTAAGAACAGGTTGATGTGTACTTAAGGTGATTTTTTGGCTGATTTCTCGTTATATCGGGAAATGCCGTCTGCTAGCATATCGTTGTTTTTCTGTGTTACACACTGATAATTTGGTCTAATTTTTAGATGTTCTGAAGCACTATGCATTTCTTATGTTTATCACAACACACTTTTATGCACACCACCATATTCTATTTGTTTTTGGACTTCGAGTTTGTGTTGTTTTTTGTGTTTTGTAGCGTTGCCAACATAACCTTTCCACTACTTTGTCTGCGACCTACATCATTTTTTAAAAAAATTTGATTATTGTATGTGTGTAATTCTATTTAATTGTGTTTCCGTGTATTTACATACTGTGTAAGAGTAGAGAAGGACTAGCGATGGAGAGACTTTTTTTATTAGGGGTGGAGGAAACCATGATGGGTGGACATAAGTATATAACAGTGTGATAGAGTGTGAGTTAGAGGAGAAAATGAAGAGCGTGAAGTGAAATGAATCTGTGAGAGGGAGCGGGATTGTGGGTGAGGGTGAAGGATGGAAAACGTTCTTTTCTTTTTCATGTAATTTCATCAATTATTCTATATATAGTTTGGTTTCCAATGTTTATCTGGTCATTGAGCAACTGTTTATTTTGTGTTAATGCTTTTTGTATACGGAAATTTTCTTGGAAAGGAAGGAGGTCTCTGTCTTTACTGACTTTTATGATATTCATATCGTTTTCAATATTGCTTGGTCTATGGTGTTCTTCTTTTAGATGCTCCGCATATGTTAAATGATTTATACAGTATTTAAATGCTCTGATGTGTTCTTTATATCTTGTGTCAAATGTCCTACCAATCATTACACTGTATATCTTCTCACAATCCCTGTTACTGAGCGGATAGATATCATATTGTTGCTATCTGTTTACTTTTGAGATGTGCTTTAAATACGGATTTGTTTCTTTTGTAAGCAATGGTGTGGCTTATTTTTTGAATAAGTTACCTATTTTATGAATGAATTTGTTGTGGTAGGTCATTCTATGCTTTGCTTTTCGTTGGAGTGAAAGTTGTGCAAGTAGTGTGGTTTGGTTTCATTATTTGTCTCTTTATTTTTTTTTGTTTAGTTTGTCTACCATTGGCTCTTTGTGTCCATTTTTAATGTTGTTTGTTTTATAATGGCTAACTCTTTCTGGTAATTAGAAGTGTTTATGGTTATGTCTAAAAAGTTGAGTGTGTTTTCTTATTATTTTTGTATTGTGAACTTGATATGTGGGTGTTGGAGAAAACAATTCCTTTATTCCCACATACATTTAGCAATAACTGCACACTACACACATGAATGAATTGTGTAGACATGAACAGCATGGAATAACTACCTAAAGCTAAGTCAAAGAATAACTATATCACTGCACGTAAATTAACACTTCACGGAATATTTATGAAGCACTGTACACTTGTAGGGATAGATTGTCAGAGGTAGGTCACTACATGACTCCCCCCTTTAATGCTAACGATACCGCAGATTAAATTTCACACGTCGTCCAGCTCTTGTAACTACTTCTTTCTTGAAACCGGGCGGTGCGTCACGTGTGTCAGTGGTTGTGTCAGGGAGTGGTGTAGTAGTCCTCGACGTCGGTCTTGGTGTTGCAGTGACTGGTGTTCGCTGAGCGTGGTGGTGTTCGTGGGGTACAGGAACACATCTTGTAGCTTCTCCTGTCTTCTCTGGTTTGTGTTCAGTGGTAGCTGTGGTGCCTGTTGTGTCCAGAAATGCAGGCGTGACACGGTCCACTGCAACTGTGGTGGGTGTAACGTTAATCATTATGCGGAAAGTATTGGTATCCCTACTGACTACCAGGTATGGTCCGTCATATGGTGGCTGCAGTGGTTTACGCACGGCATCATTGCGTAAGAATACATGCGTGCACTTGTCTAGCTCCGCAAAAACGAACGAGTGTCTTCCAAGCTGGTTTCTGGGCATTGTTGGTCTCAATTGGCGTATATGCTCTCTTAATCTTGTGGCGAATTCTGAGGCTGTGATTGTATCATCTGCCATGCTGTGCAGGAATTCTCCAGGTAAGCGTAACGTTTTTCCATACACCAGTTCTGCTACTGTTGCTTTCAGATCACTTTTGAATGACGTTCATAGACCCAAAAGTACGATAGGTAATGTCTCTGTCCAATTCGGTGTTGCGCGACATCTCAGTGCTGCCTTTAACTGTCGATGAAGACGCTCAACCAGGCCATTTGATGCGGGGTGGTATGCCGTGGTGCGTATGCGTTTCGTACCTAATAACGTAGCCAATGCTTTGAAAACGTAGGCTTCAAATTGTCGTCCTTGATCAGTTGTAATTCTCAGTGGAACTCCAAACCGGGCAATCTAACCACGAAAAAATGTTCGAGTTCTAGTTTCTGCAATTATGTCCTTCATTGGAAATGCCTCACGCCACCTAGTAAATCTGTCAATTACCGATGTCGAGAGTGGGCCGATGATGTCAACATGGACATGGTCAAAACGCTGATTTGGTGGAAGAAATGTGCCTAATGGTGCCCTGGCGTGCTGTGTGATTTTATTCCGCTGGCACGCCAAGCATTGCTTTCACAAATGCTTTACAGTCTGTGTGCATACATGGCCATACAAATTTTTGTTTGACCAATCTGAGTGTGGCTCTTACTCCTGGGTGTGACAGATTGTGCATTGATGCAATGGCCTGTGTTCTGAATTGCTGTGGCACAAATGGACGTATCTTTCCTCTTGCTACGTCACAGTACAACTCAATGTTTGCTTCCGGAAATGTCACGAGCTGTAGCTTCAATCCTTTCTCTTGTTTCAATAGATCAGGCAACTCACTATCACATTGTTGTGCATGCGCGAGGGCGTCGCAGTCAATGGCCTTTGCCCTTGCTTCCACCTGTGCGATGTCATCTGCTACTGTGGACACTGCTTCTATGCGAGAAAGTGCATCAGCTGGAACATTTAGCTTCCATTCCACATACACAATGCTGGTAGTGAACTGGCTAATACAATCTAAGTGTCGCAGCTGCCTGGGCGATGCCTTCTCTGGCTTTACCTTCAAGGCATAGGTAGGCGATTTGTGATCTGTGTAAATCGTGAACTGTCGCCCTTCCAATGCGTGTCAGAATTTTTTTACTGCCGCATAAGCTGCGTACAGCTCACGGTCATATGTTGCCCAACGTTGCTGAGATGGTGACAACTTATGACTATAAAATGCAATGGGCTGCCATAACTGATCAATTTGTTGCTGAAGTACGGCACCAATTGCAGTGGACGGAGCATCAACCATGAGAGCGAGTGGAGCATGCGCGACCGGGTGTGCTAATTGCGCGGCCTCTGCTACAGCTTTTTTCATAGCGTGAAACGCGGTGTCCGCCTCGATAGCCCCATGCACACTGCGGTTAGGTTTAGGTGCGCCTTTAAGTAGTTCATTCAATGGTGCAGTTATCAGTGCATGATTGCGAATGAATCGTTGGTAGAAATTCACTACTCCAATGAATCGTCGTAATTCTCTGGCTGTGATAGGGCGGGGGCATTTGTTTATGGCCTCTACTTTACTGTGTGGCGGTCGAATGCGCTGTGCATTCACCAAATATCCTAGAAAGTGGACCTCTTTTTCACCAAAAACACACTTGGAAGAATTAATTACTAGTCCACTTGTGCCAAATGCTGTAAGTGCTCCTCTTCCGATGCAGACATCACCAATAAATCATCTATATACACATAGAAAAAATCTAAATCTCTTGTAACCTCATCCATAAAACGTTGGAAGGTCTGGGCGGCATTACATAGTCCGAATGGCATTCGGGTGAATTCAAATAGACCGAATGGTGTTGTCACCGCTGTTTTAGGAATGTCTTCTGCAGCTATAGGGATCTGATAGTAATCTCGAACTAGATCAATGGTAGAAAATATAGTCTTACCGTGAACATTTGCAGAAAAGTCTTCTATATGTGGAACTGGGTACCGGTCTGGAATGGTCCTTGCATTGAGTTGGTAATAGTAACCGCAGGGGGGCCATCCATTCTTCTTTTTAGGCACGATGTTAATTGGGGATGCCGAACTGCTACCAGAAACTCTTCAGATACCTTGGGACAGCATGCTGCGAAACTGCTGCTTTACCACATTCAGCTTTTCGGCCGTTAAACGTCTAGGCCGAGCGCGAACTGGCGGCCCTGGCGTGGTCAAAATGTGGTGAACGGTTGTATGCTTGACTGGTGGGAGAGCAGGCGATTGCTGTGTGATCTCGGGGTGTCCTTTCAGTAATCGTATATAGGGTGTGTCGCCTGTGACTGTGCGTACCTCCAGTGGTGTGATACTTTTCCTGTTGTATGCAGACTAGTAGTCAAATCTATCAGTCGCTGGCGTCGCAGATCTGGCAGTAAGTAATAGAAGGACAAAAAATCTGCTCCGATAATAGGCTGTGATATATCTGCCACTGTAAATTGCCATTCAAACACACGGCGTAGCCCCAAATTAAGGAATAATGTTACTCGACCGTATGTTCTAATTTCGGAGTCATTGGCGGCGTATAGATAACAGTCGTCGCAGCTCCGGCGTGACAGGCGATTTGCTGGATATACGGACACTTCTGCGCCTGTATCGACGAGAAACTGTAGTTTTGTTTCGCTGTTGTCACAAAAAATCGGCGAGTGTTTGCACTGGAAGTTATCGCTGCTACGGTGTCTGCCTCATGTTTTCACTTGCAAGATGGCGTTCACTTTCGTGCATCATTTCCAAATGTCTTGTGGTACCAGCATAAGTTCTGTAGTGATGGTGATCGATTGCGACTTCATGACCGTCGGAGGCGTGGCCGTTGGCGGTTGTGCGTTGTTTGTAATACAGCTACCTGTGCGGTCAACTCTGCCAGTTGTGATTGTAGGGAGACTAATGTCACTGTGGGAGAATTTTCTTGTGGCGTTAATGTTGAGAAACTTGATGTGGGATACATTTCAATTAACCTGTCGGCCGTTTGTGCCAGTGCGTTTAAATCGCCTGCACATACCGTGAGAATTTTTTGAGTATCTGACGGCAACCGAGACAGCCATATATTTCGTAGCACATCATCAGTTACAGTGTTACTTGCCAGTGTGCGCAAACGTCGTGAGAGTTGTGATGGAGTGCGATCTCCGAGTTCTTCAGTGCGCAGTAGCTTCTCTAGCCGTTTTGCCTCTGATTGTGACAAACGCGTTATTAATGCGTTTTTAATGGAAGCATGACGATCGGTATCCGGTGGTGCGGCTAGAATATCTTGTACTTCTGCTGCTAGATCTTCTGTAAGTGCCGCAACCACATAGCAGTACTTAGTTTCGTCCGCCGATATTTGTGCGAGGACGAACTGGCTTTCTAACTGGGATAACCACAATAGAGGACTATGTAACCAAAATGGTGGAGGTTTCATCGTCACCCTGTTAATTGCACTGCTGGCTTCAGGTTGAACTGAGACTGACGAATCGGTCATCATCGTGCTGAAACGAGCGCGACGCGGCTGGCGCGGAAGTTACAAACGTGAACGTTGCGGAACTTCGTTAAACGCTGAAGCCGACACGGATGTAACGTAATTCGTCGGGTGTCACCATATGCGGGTGTTGGAGAAAACAATTCCTTTATTCCCACATACATATAGCAATAACTGAACACTACACACGTGAATGAATTGTGTAGACATAAACAGCATGGAATAACTAACTGAAGCTAAGTCAAAGAATAACTATATCACTGCACGTAAATTAACACTTCACGGAAAGTTTATGAAGCACTGTACACTTGTAGGGTTCGATTGTCAGAAGTAGGTCACTACACATATTATGTCATCAATGTATATGTAACAGTAGATGACGTTGTAGAGTTTCTTTGTTGTTATATCTTCAAATATTAAATCTTCTATATGATTGTTGAAAATGTTTGACTAATGTTCCTTAAATAAGTGAACCCATGGATTAACCATCTTCTTGTATGTAGCATTCTTGACTGAATTGAAAATAATTTTCTTGTGTTATTAATTGTAATAATTTTATGGTTTGTCTGTGCATTCATGAGGTAGCTTGTTGTGTGTTTTCAGATTTTCTTCAATTATTTTTATGAGCTCACTAACAGGGATGCAACTGTACATACTTTCTACATTAAAGAAGAGCAATGTTGTTGTGTCTGGGATTTTAGTGTCTATTGTATGTTCTACCAATTGAGAGGTATTTCTTATTGTTCTATCATTTTCTAGTTTATAATACTAGGTGAGCTGTGACTGCCTTTGTTTTGCTTGCAGATATGCAGGAACTGCTCTGAAATTTACTATTGGATGGACTGCACAGTTTTCTTTATGGATCTTTGATTGACATCTCATGTTGGGTGCTTGAAGATTTTTTTGTACACGTCTCTGTTTCTCACTGTCTCTGAATGTATATTGTCATGTTTTTGAGTTTTTTTAACATGTGTTTGAAATCTGTTAGTTGGGTTTAATTTTGACTTTTTTGTTGTTTTTGCGAATGAATTCTTCTGTTTTTTCTATTTATTATTTTGTTTCCATGAGAACAACACTATGACTTTTGTCAAATTTTGTTATAATGACATTTTCTGCTTGCAGTTTTTTCTTTACATTTCTAAGCTGTGTATCACCACAATTATTTTTTCAATTTATTGTTTTCTTTTTTAATCTGTGTTGCTATAATTTTAATTTCTTCTTTTATTAACTCCCTAGTTAGCCCTGTGTTTACACTACTGCTTTCATTTTTCTCTTCTATTGTGAGAATATATTCAGATTCTGTAATCAGATCTTGTATGTGTAGTTCATTTGCTGGTGAGTCAACATTGTGTTGTAGATGCTGTTCCACCTCTATTCCTTCTCTACTCTTACACAGTACATAAATACACAGAAACGTAATTAAACAGAATTACACACATACAATAATATTTTTTTTAATGTTGTACGTCAAAGACAAAGTAGTGGAAAGTTTATATTGGCAACACTACAAAGCACAAACAGTAACACATACTTGAAGTACAAAAACAAGTGGAATAGAGTAATGTGCACAAAAGTGTGTTGTGAAAACAAAAGAAATCCATAGTGCTTCAGAACATCTAAGAATTAGACCAAAATTATCAGTGTGTAACATAGAAAAACAATGATGTGCTAGCAAATGGCATTTCACGATTTAAGCGAGAAATCAGGCAAAAAATCACCGTAAGTACAAATCAACGTTTTCTTAACAAACTGTTTTTCGATGTAAAAGCAAATCAAAATGTAAATAAATTAATTACAGACCACTGACGAAGCTTTACCTCAATAAAGCGAAACGCGTCTGGTGAAAAAGTCATGAATTTTAATAGTTGCAACGACAGGAACAAAAATACCCTCAAGTATTATAAAGCAACTACGGACTCTATGGTCACACAAATGAAGAAAGAAATAATTAAACCTGCAGAATATGTTCTAAAATAGCTCAAAAATGGGGAAGTTACTCACCTTCATAAGAAAAGAGAGAAGCGAAGATCGCCTGATGTGAAATAGTTTATTTCGCGGCCAATTTCCACAGTAATTAGGTGTAATCCGCAGATTCTTAGTCCTCCAAGAAATATAAGTGTGCATCAGTCTCGCTGAGGTACTGCGAACATGCTCCAGTGGAGTTGTATTATTATAACTGGAGTGTGTTCTCAGTATGTTCTCAGTATTCACAATATATATAAATGACCTAGTAGATAGTGTCGGAAGTTCCCTGCGGCTTTTCGCGGATGATGCTGTAATATACAGAGAAGTTGCGGCATTAGAAAATTGTAGCGAAATGCAGGAAGATCTGCAGCGGATAGGCACTTAGTGTAGGGAGTGTTAACTGACCCTTAACATAGACAAATGTAATGTATTGCGAATACATAGAAAGAAGGATCCTTCACTGTATGATTATATGATAGCGGAACAAACACTGGTAGCAGTTACTTTTGTTAAATATCTGGGAGTATGCGTGCGGAACGATTTGAAATGGAATGATCATATAAAATTAATTGTTGGTAAGGCCGGTACCAGGTTGAGATTCATTGGGAGAGTCCTTAGAAAATGTAGTCCATCAACAAAGGAGGTGGCTTACAAAACACTCGTTCGACCTATACTTGAGTATTGTTCATCAGTGTGGGATCCGTATCAGGTCGGGTTGACGGAGGAGATAGAGAAGATCCAAAGAAGAGCGGCGCGTTTCGTCACAGAGTTATTTGGTAACCGTGATAGCGTTACAGAGATGTTTAGCAAACTCAAGTGGCAAACTCTGCAAGAGAGGCGCTCTGCATCGCGGTGTAGCTTGCTCGCCAGGTTTCGAGAGAGTGCGTTTCTGGATGAGGTATCGAATATACTGCTTCCCCCTACTTATATCTCCCGTGGAGATCACGAATGTGAAATTAGAGAGATTCGAGCGCGCGCGGAGGCTTTCAGACAGTCGTTCTTCCCGCGAACCATACGCGACTGGAACAGAAAAGGGAGATAATGACAGTGGCACGTAAAGTGCCCTCCGCCACACACTGTTGGGTGGCTTGCGGAGTATGAATGTAGCTGGAGATGTAGATATGTCGGCGAGACTAATGTGTAATTATATTTCTGGGAGCTCGGAGAATATGAGAATGACAGCTAGTTTCTGTCGAAACCGGTAATTAAATAAACTCAGTTTCATACAATCTCTACTGACAACCTACGAAAACAAGATACTGATTCTGTTAGACTACTGTACATCTACATCTATACTCAGTAAGCCACTTTTTGATGCGTTGTGGAGGGTAGTTTGTATATCAAGCCACTTTCCTCCTTTTCCCGTTCCATTCAATAATGTATCGCGGTTAAAACCACTGTCAGTATTGTGTGACCTCGGATCTTTCTATTTTTACGTACATAGTCATTTCTCGAGATATACGAAGTAGTGTATTGATTGACGATTCTGAAATCGTACGATCTCCGAATTTTAACAGAAAGCCGCACCGTGATTTAGAAAGCCTGTGTTGCAGCGTCTGCCACGCGCTACTCTAGTTCTTCTCTGTTTTCTTTATCGAACCTACCTGGTACGGGTCCTAGATAAACGAGCAGTATTAAGGTACTGTTCGAACAAGGGTTTTGGATTCCATTTACTTAGGATTCTTTCAATGAATCTCAGTTGGCATCTATTTTACCTGCGAATAGTTTTATATGATCGTTTCGCTTTAAATAACTCCATAAGTATACTTCTACACAGAAGTATCAAAAGTCATGGAATACCACCTAACACTGTGTAGGATCTCCTTTTGCCCTACGTACTGCAGCATTTCGGCGTGGACTCAGAATGTCGTTGGAAATCCCCTGCAGAAATACTGAGCTATGCTGTCTCTATGGCCGTCCATAATTGCGAAATGGTTGCCTGTGCAAGGTTTTGTTCATAAACTGACCTCTAGATTGTGTCCCGCAAATAATCGAAAGGGATTTATGTCGGGCGATCTGGGTGGCCAAACCATCGGCTCGAACTATTCACAATATTCTTGAAACCAAACGCGAAGAATTATGTCCCGGTGACAAGGCACTTTGCCATCCATAAATATTCCATCATCATGTGGGAACATGCAGTCCATGAATGGCCCCAGATACTCTCCAAAAAGCCGAACATAACCATTTCCAGTCAATGATCCATCTATTCCGTGTAAACATACCCGACACCATTATGGATCCAGCACCAGCTTCCGCAGTGCCTTGTTGACGACTTGGATCCATGGCTTAGTGGGGTCTGCGCCACACTCGAAACCGACCATCAGCTCTTATCACTTGAAATCGAGACTCATCTGACAAGACCAAGCTTTCACATCCGTCTAGGGTCCAACCGGTATGTTCGCGAGCCCAGGAGAGGCGCTACAGGCGATGTCGTACTGTTACCAAGGCACTCAAGTCGTTCCTCTGCTGCCATAGCCCTTAACGCCAAATTTCGCCGCATGCCCTCGGTCGTTAAATGAAGGCCGTCGGCCACTGCGTTGTTTGTGGTGAGAGGTAACGCCTGAAAATTGTTCTGGACACACTTTGCCACCGTGGTTTGAGGGATATTAAATTCCCCAACGACTTTCGAAATGGAATGTCCTATGCTTCTAGCTTCTACTACCATTCTGCTTTCAAAGTCTGTTTCCGATGTGCGGCCGTAATCACGTCACAAACCTATTCACATGACTCGTCTGAGTAGAGATAATAGCCCCTCTTTTTTTCTTTATTGTTGTTTTCAAACCTGTTTACAGGCAGGCCTGCAGCAGCATACTACGCCTCTCTTTGGCCTCAGAGAAACACACAAGATACAAATGAAGATAATGTGAGACAAAAATACGGTGGACATATAAACGGTGACAAAGACTTTTTAAAATACATGGAGCCGTTCACGGGCGTAGAGTCGAAGATAAAAGTTGTTCAGACACTTGGACACATACATAGACGAAAATTGTCACACGAGAACGTAGGTACAAAAACGAATAACACTGAACCACTTAAGCACAAACGATGGCACACACAGAAACATGAGGCATTGATCTCCGGTGCGCTAATATTCACTAACCGTGTACGAGTCCACAGACCTGCCAAGAGAGGAGGAGGGGGGGTGGGAGAGGGAGAGGGGAGAACAGATGCCATGGGCAGGGGATATAGGGGGAAGGGAGGAAGGGAGGAGGGAAGCCCAGGGGAAGGGGGGTGGAGGAAGGGGATGGGGGGAAAGGAAAATGGAGGGAGTGGGGCGGGGAGGATCAAAGTTGATAGGAGGGGTAGATGGAGGGGAGGAGGACATCATCAGGGAGGGGCAGCTGGCGGAAGCCACCTTGGGAGAGGGTAAGGAGGGTGGAGAGATAGGGACCGGGTGGGATGTGGGAATACAGGCGCGGCAGCGAGCGGAGGTGGGAGAGGATACGTGAGACAAGCGTGTGAGGAGGATCGAGTTTGTGGGAGGTGTACAGGATCCGTATCCTTTCAAGGAAAAGTAGGAGGTAGGGGAACGGAATGAGATCGTACAGGATCCGCGTGGGGGAGGGGAGACGGGTGTGATAGGCGAGGTGGAGAGCATGGTGTTCAAGGATTTGAAGGGATTTATAAAGGTTAGGGGGAGCGGAGATCCAGGCCGGATAGGCGTAACAAAGTATAGGGCGGATGAGGGATTTATAGGTGTGGAGTATGGTGGGGGGGTCCAGACCCCACGTACGGCCCAAAAGGAGCTTGAGGAGATGGAGTTGGGAGCGTGCCTTGGCTTGGATTGTCTGGAGATGGGGGTCCAGGAGAGGCGACGGTCGAGGGTGAAGCCAAGGTACTTGAGGGTGGGGGTGAGGGCTATATGACGGCCATAGACAGTGAGATAGAAATCAAGGAGGCGGAAGGAAGGGGTGGCTTTGCCTACAATGATCGCCTGGGTTTTGGAGGGATCGACCGTGACCAACCACTGGTTGCACCAAGCGGTGAACCGGTCAAGATGGGATTGGAGAAGGTGTTGGGAGCGCTGCAAGGTTGGGGCAAGGGCAAGGAAGACGTGTCATCGGCAAACTGGAGAAGGTGGACAGGGGGTGACGGCGGCGGCATGTCCACCGTATACAATAGGTACAGAAGGCTGGAGAGGATGGAGCCTTGGGGCACACCGGCGAAGGGAAAAAGGTGTAGGAATCCGTGTTATGGTTGGTGACGTAGGAAGGACGGTGGGAGAGAAAGGACCTGATCAGACAGACATAGTTAATGGGAAGGGCGAAGGTTTGGAGCTGGAAGAGGAGACCAGAATGCCATACGCGGTCATAAGCTCGTTCGAGGTCCAGGGAGAGGAAGATAGTGGAGCGGCGGGAATTAAGCTGGTTGGAAAGGAGATGAGTGAGGTGAAGGAGAAGGAGGCCGAAAGCCACACTGGGTAACGGGAAGGAGGCGGTGCTGGCGGAGATGCTGGTGGATGTGTCAGGTGAGAATAGATTCCAGGACCTTGATGAAGACCGAGGTAAGGCTGATGGGGCGGTAGGAGGAGACATCGGACGGCAGTTTACCTGGTTTAAGGAACATCAGAATACATGAGGTTCTCCACAGGTCGGGGTAGTAACTGGTGGATAGGACTACATTGTAGAGCTTGGCCAAGGTGGAGAGGAAAGAGACAGGAGCTTCACGAAGGTGACGGTAGGTGACACGATCGTGACCAGGAGTGGTGTTTTAGCCCCTCCAACGGACTGCCCTTTTATACCTTGTGTAGGCGCTACTACTGCCATCTGTGTATGTGCACGTCGCTATCCCAAGACTTTTGTCACCTCAGTGTAGATATATAATGTTTACGACTTCTTCCAGTGAGTGTTCTGCAGTCATATAATCATACAGTAACTGGTGTATGTGTCTATATATGAGCAAAAATCCGGGAAAATCAGAAATACAGAAATACAAGTCGCTGAGGAATGAAATAAATAGGAAGTGCAGTGAAGCTAAGAAGAAATGGCTGCAGGAAAAATGTGAAGACATCGAAAAACATATGATTGTCGGAAGGACAGACTCAGCACACAGGAAAGTCAAAACAACCTTTGGTGACATTAAAAGCAACGGTGGTCACATTAAGAGTGCAACGGGAATTCCACTGTTAAATGCAGAGGAGAGAGCAGATAGGTGGAAAGAATACATTGAAAGCCTCTATGAGGGTGAAGATTTATCTGCTGTGATAGAAGAAGAAACAGGAGTCGATTTACAAGAGATAGGGGATCCAGTATTAGAATCGGAATTTAAAAGGGCTTTGGAGGACTTACGGCCAAATAAGGCAGAAGGGATAGATAACATTCCATCAGAATTTCTAAAATCATTAGGGGAAGTGGCAACAAAACGACTATTCACGTTGGTGTGTAGCATATATGAGTCTGGCGACATACCATCTGACTTTCGGAAAAGCATCATCCACACAATTCTGAAGACGGCAAGAGCTGACAAGTGCGAGAATTATCGCACAATCAGCTTAACAGCTCATGCATAGAAGCTGATTACAAGAATAATATACAGAAGAATGGAAAAGAAAATTGAGAATGCGCTAGTTGACGATCAGTTTGGCTTTAGGAAATGTAAAGGGACGAGAGAGGCAATTCTGACGTTACGTCTAATAATGGAAGCAAGGCTAAAGAAAAATCAAGACACGTTCATAGGATTTGTCGACCTGGAAAAAGCGTCCGACAATGTAAAATGGTGCAAGCTGTTCGAGATACTGAAAAAAGTAGGGGTAAGCTATAGGGAGAGACGGGTCATATACAATATGTACAACAACCAAGACAGAATAATAAGAGTGGACGATCAAGAACGAAGTGCTCGTATTAAGAAGGGTGTAAGACAAGGCTGTAGCTTTTCGCCCCTACTCTTCAATCTGTACATCGAGGAAGCAATGATGGAAATAAAAGAAAGGTTCAAGAGTGGAATTAAAATGCAAGGTGAAAGGATATCAATAATACGATTCGCTGACGACATTGCTATCCTGAGTGAAAGTGAAGAAGAATTAAATGATCTGCTGAACGGAATGAACAGTCTAGTGAGTACACAGTATGGTTTGAGAATAAGTCGGAAAAGGCGAAGGTAATGAGAAGTAGTAGCAATAAGAACAACGGGGAACTTAACATCAGCATTGATGGTCACGAAGTCAATGAAGTTAAGGAATTTTGCTACCTAGGCAGTAAAATAACCAATGACGGACAGAGCAAGGAAGACATCAAAAGCAGACTCGCTATGGCAAAAAAGCCATTTCTGGTAAAGAGAAGTCTACTAATATCAAATACCGGCCTTAATTTAAGGAAGAAATTTCTGAGGATGCACGTCTGGAGTACCGCATTGTATGGTAGTGAAACATGGACTGTGGGAAAACCGGAACAGAAGAGAATCGAAGCATTTGAGATGTGGTGCTATAGACGTATATGTTGAAAATTAGGTGGACTGATAAGGTAAGGAATGAGGAGGTTCTACGCAGAATCGTAGAGGAAAGGAATATGTGGAAAACACTGATAAGCAGAAGGGTCAGGATGATAGGACATCTGCTAAGACATGAGGGAATGACTTCCATGGTACTAGAGGGAGCTGTAGAGGGTAAAAACTGCAGAGGAAGACAGAGATTTGAATATATTCAGAAAATAATTGAGGACGTAGGTTGCAAGTGCTACTCTGAGATGAAGAGGTTAGCACAGGTAAGGAATTCGTGGCGGGCCGCATCAAACCAGTCAGTAGACTGATGACCAAAAAAAAAAAAAAAGAGCAATACGTCACGTTTGTTTATGAAGAACTTTCGGAATTTTGCGACTTCTCTGCAAACAACAGCACCAACCGCGAAAAGCTTTGTTGTACTTCTGACATTATCCACTAGGTTATTTACATATATTGTCAAAATTAATGGACCTATAACACTCCCTTTGGTACGCCAGAAGTTATTGTTACGCTGGTAAATCTCTCGCCTTTCACAATGAAAAACTGAGAGAGGAGCTTTCCTGATGAAGACCGGATGCAAGTGTGATCAGGACTCAGGGTTTATTTTGTACCAAGATGCTGCAATGTCCCCAGAACACTTTCGCACTGCCTTGGGAGAAAAGTTCTGCTATAAGACAATGCGTCCCTCTTCCCTAATTTACTTCCCATACCTCTCCTTCCCCCACCACTTTCTCCAACCCAACGTCCATATAGTGTACATAATTACGCTCACGTACACCCACGTCAGCTGAAGCACACAATAACGGCTAAACGGCTAATAGAGGTAAATTATTGACTCTTCTCCGACTTCAGCCGAGCTCTGGGGTGCTCCCGGCACGAGATGCCTGCCGTTCTGAATTATTACGACGTTTACTTTTGGATACTGTCCTTGCCCTACTTCCAGGAAGGCAATCGAGGTCCTCTGAGTGGCCTGTCCACCACACCCAATTGCTCGGCAGTTCTCTCTCGTTACCACACCTTTGTTTGCAAACATCGTCCAGCACCGTTCAGTTACAGCAAGTAGGTCAGCTGTGTCCATCGATCTAACGGGGCAGGCGTGCTGCAACAAGCGAGACCCTCTTCCCTACTTCTACGAGCAGCGTTCAGTAAGTAATGCAATACATTATCTTTCTCGGCCAATTCCGGTTCAAGAAATTCGGAATTTGTTGCGGGACATGTGGAATGTTTCCGCTTCAGCTCCTATAGTTTCAAGAAGTTCCGACAGGAGGTGGCGCTATAGGTATCCTTCAAAATGGTGTCTGTAACTGAGGTCCCGTATTTTCTTCGGACAAAAGTGGGACTTTCATACATTTTCTTGGCCAAAAAGTGGGACAATTTTTATTTCTCGTTAAGTATCACTTTTAATGCTAACATTTCTTCTTCCTCTCCAAATATAGCCTTCACTGATATTTGTGTGTGTTTGTGTACAAAACCAAACAAGGGATGCAAAGACTGAAAAGAAAGAAGTACATTTCAAGTTTTCAGAAATTTACTTATTAAGAAATGTAACATTTATAACACAGAATGTAGAAAGACATACAGTAACAATCACTACAAAAAACTTTAGTGAGCACAAGGAATTTATGGTTTCGTGGATTCCACACTGCAATCATATTTCTTCGAAGATGAAATTTCATTCAACAACTTAGGTTTGCCTAATACGTATGGATAGAAGTCAGTGCAACTGTACTTACTGAAGTTTAAGCAGGTCAGTAAAATACACTCAACGCTCATCACCTTAAATCTATTCCACTCATCTGTCTACTGTGACGATAGTAAGCTGAAAACTCTTTCAACATTTGCACTGTGGGCAGAGAGTGAAAAGAAGTACTGCGCTGTATTAAGCGATTCTCTGAACTATGCATTCTACTGACAAGATCTGAAAAACCTACACCATTTTTCATGTGCCATCAATTGATTCCATTGTTCGCTGTCTGTTTCCACTTGTTGTTTTACAAATGGCTGTATATGAACTAATTCATCAAATAAGAGGCTGTCATTTACTAAAATGCCATTTTCATTTAGCTACATTAAAGTATTTTCGACTACTTACCATTCTGGTGGTTCTGTGAGCATCATCCATGAGAATACAGAAAACTCAGCTATTCCCTGTAACCATGAGTATAAATAGTCTACTGAAGCATCATAAAACGTTGATACTGCAGTGTCAAATTTCTAAACAGACTGGTCATCACAATCATTTAGTAGTTTTTTTACACTTAGTGGTACAAAATGTTCTTGTTTCCTTGAATTTAGACTTGTCTAAGCTTTATTTAAGACTGCTAATACTTCGCATATGGAATTATTCCGTTTCTCAATGCTCAGAATGGATTGTTGGAAAACACTGTCAATGTACAAAAAGTAAATAACATTCGTTTATAGGATCACTGAAAAAACTCTTTAAGATTGCAGGGAACTTTGAGTTAGACTGTGACAAAAAGTACGATTTCAAAGACTCATACATTTTCAAGATCCCTTCTATGGCTGGCAACAATGAAAGCCACCTTGTTTTGGAAAAGGAAAGTAAATTTTTGTAAGTGACACCAACAATTTCACAGAATTCAGTGAGTTCTGCAATACAAATAGAAAAAATATGAAAATGGTTCTACAACTTCATGACAATGCAGCCAATGCAGCCAATGTCAACAGGTAAAACATCACAAGCAGTTTGAAGTGTCTTATGAACAACGTGTGCTGGACTACCTATGCCAACAATGTTAGAGTTTTTAATTTTTCATTCAGATGTGTGAAAACATTATTACCCTCTTTCTTCATTAACCCACCAAAATTAAAGTTAGTATTGTCTGCACCAAATGCAACACACTTTGAGATGATACTGAATGACTGTATAACATAAGAAAGATAATTGGAAATTGTTTCGGACTTTTCGTTCTGCCATTCATCAAGATCAAGCAATTTCGTCTGCAGTCCACCCTCACTTACAGAAAAATACTGAACTATCACAGGAAATATTTTCTGATGCCCATGGTTGCTAGTATCAGTAGATATTGAAAAGTATTTTGCACTGTTTACAGCAGCTATTACCTGTTTCTGGGAATGCGGAGCTAGAACATTGTTGATAATTGCTTCACACTTTTTTCTTCCACACGAAACATTTTCTGCAATTTTAGAATCAGAATTTTTTTTGTTTAGTTGAACACTGCAGTCATTAGAACGATAGCTTTAGTGGTGTTTAACAACATGGAAATCCAGGATTCCTTCTGCTGCAGTTACGTTTTTCTGTTCCTGTTTATTTGAAGTTACAAAATATCTCGTCATTTTTACGAGGAACCTGCCGATCGAGGAGTCTTCTTGTGTTTCGCTGGTTCCATATGATGCTAGAGATCTGCAGCACCACCATGAGACACAGATACAGCACAGTTACATACGTTACATTTTGCTGAACAGTCATTGTCTGTAGCACTGAAGCAAGGAAATTTCCTCTGAAGCACTTCCGAAAACTTTGATTTTCGTTTCGGCATCGCCACGTCGTGCTAGCACTTCACGAAACTGATACTGAGTGCTGACAACAATGGCAAGCAAAAGCAATGAAAATAAGAGTACGCAACAATTACAGTGCTTAAGCTGTACATTATCAGGGGGTACCAAAGTACGGAATGTCAGTTTCAATTGATAGTTTCTAAAATCGACACTCAGAAAATGTTTTAACCAGTTTGTAAATATCTGAAAATAATCCTTGAAAATCGGGACAAATTGTTTGTTAAAAAAAAATGTCGAGACAAATTTTTGAGCCTCAAAAAACGGGACAATCTCAATTAATCGGGACGTATGGTCACATTCCAAGTAGAGAAGTATCACTTTCTGTAGGAGGAAAACCAGATCATCACAAATATTCATAGGCGCTTGCGGAATGTCTACGGAGATCCGGCAGTGAACGAAAATACGATCAGTCGTTGGGCGAGACATCTGACATCGTCGGAGGAAGGTCGCGCAAACCTGTCCGACCTACTGCGTGCAGGCCGGCCGCATACAGCTGTTACTGCTGCAGTATTTGAACGTGCGGACACTCTCTCTCGAGGTGATCGACGAATCGCATTAAACTCTTCGCTTCACATGTGGACGTCTCTGATGGTAGTGCTGACACACTCGACCAGCTATTGGAGTACTCAATAGTGTGCGCCAGCTGTGTTCGTCGTCGCCTAACAGACTGCCACAAACAACAACGAAGGACCATCTGTGCGGAATTGCCGGGGCCTTATGACGCTGCTCGTCACATTTTTTTTTTGTCGAACATGGCGATGAAACATGAGTCCTTGATGTCTAATTCCACTGGGAGCCAACAGTGCTGCCGTAGTGGTAACACCGGTTCCCGCCAGATCACCGAAGTCACGCGCTATCGGGCGGCGTTAGAATTTGGATGGGTGACCATCCGGACTGCCGAGCATTGTTGGCAAGCGGGGTGCCCTCAGCCCTTGTGAGGCAAACTGAGCATCTATTTGACTGAGAATTAGCGGCCCTTGTTTCGTAAACTGACAAACGGCCGGAAGAACAGTGTACTGACCACATGCCGCTCCGTATCTGTATCCGGCGACGCCTGTGGTCTGAGGGTGTCATGGCGGCCGGTCGGTAGCGTTCAGCCTTTATGGCTTGTGTGGGAGGAATTTAGTTTAGTTTAATTCCATTCGGAAGCGTGTGCACAACGACCGTACAATTGTCAATACATTTTGGATAAATGACAGATTCGATCGTAAATATTGAAATTCTTTGTTTTACAGGTCGATTCAATGCTAAAAATACATAAGAACCATCAGACGTGAGGTTCTTAAGACAAATGTGGCCCTATTTATAAACATCATCAAAAAATACGGAAACAGAAGATACACAAAAATTCTCGTACGTACCAAATTACTCGAACCTTGTAGGCCCATATCATAATACCACAACATTTTCTATGGGGTGTAACATATACTGTAAGGATTACTTCCAACAAATGCTTCACTTTTACTGCATGCGATAATTTTTAAGTGTACAGAAGAGCCTCTCTTAAAAACTTAGCACTAGCCGATCCAAAGTACAGTGAGCTTTCAGGTTACACAGCCAACTAACTAAGCTCAGTATAGCAAAAAAAGCATAATACTGCCCTCTACTCATACATTCCAAGGCGTACAACAAGCAGACATCAAATTAAAAAAATGCCATTAACAGAAAAAACCATTGTTATTGACAGTGTCGAAAAGGATACCACGAATAACATCCAAAAAAGTTAATAGAAAAACTATTGTAGTATAATGAAATTCTCTCACTTAAAGAAGCACATTTTCTTAAGGTAATGGACCCTTAAGCAGCCTAACTGAGGGCACAGATTAGGGTTCATACAAAATTAAATCCGATAAGGCCAGTCTCACATGGGAGGGAAGGCCCCTTATGCAAGATTGCTAGAAAATGCCTGCCAGTTCCCTGAATTGGAAGTTGTCAGTAAAAAAAAAAATATAGAGCTACCAAAATTGATTAAGGATGTACAGATAACAGACGATATGACGTTTGCTTCATTGGACGTTGTAAACCTACACAAGAACGTTCCTGTTAATCCGACCATTGACATTGCCACAGCAAACGTTCAAAGACAGAGTAGTTTATCTGAGACGGAAACTGTACAATTTACAACTTACTTTTTTTCATCTTAAAATACAATTATTTTAGGTTTGACGATAAAATATATCAGGATTTCAGATTTTTTGGCTGACGCCTTTATTAATTACTTTGAACAGAAAATTTTCCATAATTATTCTCAACTAGCTAACCAGATAGTTTCTTACTGCAGACATGTTGACGATACACTTTTATTAACCAAAGGAGACAGTACTGAAATTGACGAAATAGTGACTAAGTTTACAGCTTACATTAGAAAACTGAATTTACAGTTACGATTGGAACAGAGCACGCTATTAATTTTCTTAGACCTAGTTCTAAGAACTGAAAATGGTAGGCATGCCTGTGGAATATTTAGGAAGGATACATGCACTGGGACAGTCTTACACTATAATTCTAACAATACAGATCAGTATAAAAAGGCATTCTTAAATTGTGCTCTCAATAGAGACTACCATTATCGGAAGCCGATTTCAAAACTGAATTTCAAGCTTTATTGTACATAGCTCGAGTGAATAACTGCCCTGATGACTATGTGAGAAATATTTATAACAAAAAGATCAAGATCAATGAGCAGGAATGTGTGCCAGTTACGAATAGTAATGGACAGAAAAAAATTGTTACTTTACCCTACAATGGAATTTTTAGTACCAGAACAGCTATGATTTTCAAAAAACTAGGTATCGTCGTCTCATTTTCAACTGAAGATAGGCTACATAAATGGTTAATTAATAATATATATAAATCGAATTCTTTGCACGAGTCAGAGTTTACAGGTTACACTGTACAGATTGTAATGCTATTTATGTGGGGCAGATAGGGAGAAAACTCGGAGTAAGATATTGTAAGCATGTTGCGCTGGATAGAAGGGATGTTGCCGATAGAGCCAACTTTGCAGCTCTTGTGACTGATACGGCCATGCTCCTCGTGATTTGACATCGCAGTTTAAATGCTGTACAGGGGAGAAAAAGACAGATATCGATATCTCCTTGAAGAGATGGAGATTTTCTGCAATTTAAACTCTCGGAAGATGACATAGCTCAACAATCAGAAAGTTACAAAAAGTGTCCATTATTCGGAGCATTTTAAGAGGTGCCTAGCGTATAGCAAAACGCTGTTCACAAAGCCAGCAAAGAGACGATACAACAGCCGGTATGACGCTCTCATACAGTGCAGCACGTTAATTCACGACATGTGTATAAACTTGGGGCCCATTTAGGCAAGCCTCTTCTTTAGCAGTTTTTTGCTATGATGTATTTTACAGGTTTCCTAACAGCAAACGGTGGATATTACGTTTATTTTTGAGCCCTGTTTGCAATGTATATTTGGCATATTCTTGTTTATTCATTGAAGTTACCGCAGTCGCCCACTTTGTCATTATTGAAATTTAACGTCAGTTGCTCACATGAAAAATAGCAGTATAAATGGTTCGGTACATAAAATGGGAAATTATTTATTTTTGTTAGCGTCTTTTTATTGCTTTTTGTAGATGCCTGTTTAGAGATAATGTTAATCATTAGGTTGGTTAAGTCTTCAACTTTGATAAGAGAGAGCCTAACGTCCAATTGTAAAAGGTTATTGTTTTTACATTTAATCGATGTTTTAGGAAACGTAAAAAAAAGTTGATGATGTTAACTTTTCTGTCTTTGTTTTTAAGAAATCACTATGTGCTTTTACGCAAGGCATATTCCTATAAAAAATTTCATCTCGTGATTTACGTCAGAGGGCGTAATCGACTATTTTTTATTATGTCTGTACTGGGTTTTTTAAAGTTTTGCTATGACTTCTGACGATACAAATCGTCATGTGGATTTTGAAGGTTATTTTCATGCAAGCTTTGGTTTTTCTATTAATCTATTTGTTGTATTTGAAGTCTGCGTGTTGTACGCTTTGCAACTTGCGAATAGAGGCACTATGATGCTTTTTTTTGCTATACTGAGCTTAATTAATTGGCTGTGTAAATTGCAAGCTCGCGGTGCGTTGGATGGGCAACTGCTAAGGTTACAAGAGAGGCTCTTCTGTTTACTTAAAAATTATCGTATGCTGAAAAATTGAAGTATTTATTGGAAGTAATCTTAACAGAACCTGTTAAACACCTTACAAAATGTTGTGCTATTGTGATCTGGGCCTACAAGGTACGAATAGTTTGGTATGTACGAAAATTTGTATATACTTCTCTGTATTTTTTGCCGATGGCTATAAATCATTTGTGTTAAGAACCTCATGTCTGATAGTTCTTACGAATTTTTAGCACTGAAGGTGGTCGCACAGTGACCGAAATCGATATGTAAACCAAAGGATTTCAATATTTTTGAGCGATTATGCCAGTTGTCTAAAAGATATAACCAAGAGTTCGTCAGTTCGAAACGAAACAAAACGGCAATCCACGTAGCGGCTCCACGCCATCTCTCCTCCGAAGTAAAAGCCACATCCTCAACTGGTAAAGTCATGGCGACGGTCTTATGAGAGGATGTCGATGCAGCAAGACGTTGACTTCCACATCGACCATTAGAGCGGTATCATGAGCGCATGCAGGCCCTCCCAGCAAGATGACGAAGGCTGTGGCAATTTTGTTGAAAAATGGGACTGTTTGCCAAAATAGTGGGGAACAATATGATTTATTGGAATCCTAAATAAAAGCAACCAGCTTTCAGAACGAAAATGTGTTCGAAGTATTGACAGTACCCGTGCGAGAAAAGTACTGTATTATTCATTAATATGTCCAGGGTTTCAGAAGATGACTGCACTGTAATTTCTATAAAGCAGAAAATAGACACATCTCAATGGACAGATCATCTCTCCAAGTATTGTATTAGAAGCGCTCAATTGGGCAACTTTCGTGATGCGTCAAGAGCCACTTCTGTGATCAACCTCTAGCCATACACGTCCTAACCCCTCGTGGTTGATACCAACGACCGCGTTAATTACCCTTGCAGTTCTATACTGAATGAAAGTGGAGACAGAAACACAGAATCTTTGACGTAACCCCTTTAGAGAGAATCATGTTAAGTTAGGTGACCGTGGGGCACCTGAAGGAGATGCATGATGGGAAGCCCGTCCATTTCAATACTGAGGCAGTTTGGCATTGAGAGTAGTCACGAACGCCTAAAATAAAATGTGCTAGATCACTGTCTTGGCACAAAATGCTGTCTTCCCTTTCTTTCTCGGGCCTTTGTCCCGCACCACGCAGGGTCGGCTTTGTTTGGCAGTGTTAATGGCAGAGGGTGGCTGGATGCCTTTCCTACCACCACCCGGAACCCCCTGAGATGGAAGTAGTGTACCCCAGCTGTCTGAGTCTAGTGTAAGTCATGAAATAGTGCGAACGTTTTTCAAATGTCTGTAAGTCGTGGAACTGAGGCGGAGCTGGGGGACCCCCCCCAGGACTCACTTAGCAGGATGTGGAAAAACGCCAAAAAAACACATCTAGGCTGGCCCTCGTCGTGAAGCCGCAGGGCGCAATCGATCTGGGGCCGGCGGCCCTACCAGAGACCAAGAAGCAGAGCGTTAGCGCTCTCGGCTACCCTGGCACGTAAAATGTTGTCTTCACTGTTGTTGTGGTCTTCAGTCCTGAGACGGGTTTGATGCAGCTCTCCATGCTAATCTATCCTGTGCAAGCTCCTTCATCTCCCAGTACTTACTGCAACCCACATCGTTCTGAATCTGCTTATTGTATTCATCTCTTGGTCTCCCTCTACGAGTTTTACCCTCCACGCTGCCCTCCAATGCTAAATTTGTGATCCCTTGATGCCTCAGGACATGTCCTACCAACCGATCCCTTCTTCTAGTCAAGATGTGCCACAAACTTCTCTTCTCCCCA
This sequence comes from Schistocerca gregaria, assembly GCF_023897955.1. Lineage (NCBI taxonomy): Eukaryota > Metazoa > Arthropoda > Insecta > Orthoptera > Acrididae > Schistocerca > Schistocerca gregaria. The sequence goes on along the minus strand of NC_064921.1, from coordinate 100,417,365 downwards.
ATCCTATTCAATGCCTCCTCATTAGTTACGTGATCTACCCACCTAATCTTCAACATTCTTCTGTAGCACCACATTTCGAAAGCTTTTATTCTCTTCTTGTCCAAACTATTTATTGTCCAAGTTTCAATTCCATACATGGCTACACTCTATACAAATACTTTCAGAAACGACTTCCTGACACTTCTTCACAAACGCTTTCCTTGCCATTGCCAGTCTACATTTTATATCCTCTCTACTTCGATCATCATCAGTTATTTTACTTCCTAAATAGCAAAACTCATTTACTACTTTAAGTGTCTCATTTCCTAATCTAATTCCCTCAGCATCACCCGACTTAAGTCGAATACATTTCATTATCCTTGTTTTGCTTTTATTGATGTTCATCTCATATCCTCCTTCCAAGACACTGCCCATTCCATTCAACTTCTCTTCCAAGTACTTTGCTCTCTCTGACAGAATTACAGTGTCATCGGCGAACCTCAAAGTTTTTATTTCCTCTCCATGGATTTTAATACCTGCTCCGAATTTTTCCTTTGTTTCCTTCACTGCTTGCTCAATATACACATTGAATAACATCGGGGAAAGGCTACAACGCTGTCTCACTCCCTTCCCAACCACTGCTACCTTTTCATGCCCCTAAACTCTTATAACTGCCATCTGGTTTCCGTACAAATTGTAAATAGCCTTTCGCTCCCTTTATTTTACCCCTGTCATCTTTAGAATTTGAAAGAGAGTATTCCAATCAGCATTGTCAAAAGCTTTCTCTAAGTCTACAAATGCTAGAAACGTAGGTTTACCTTTCCTTAATCTTTCTTCTAAGATAAGTCATAAGGTCAGTATTGCCTCACGTGTTCCAGTATTTCTACGGAATCCAAACTGATCTTCCCCGAGGTCGGCGTCAACTAGTTTTTCCATTCGTCTGTAAAGAATTCTTGTTAGTGTTTTGCAGCCGTGACTCATTAAACTGATAGTTCTAATTGAATGTTGTCTACTCCCGGGGCCTTATTTCGACTTAGGTCTTTCAGTGCTATGTCAAACTCTTCACGTAGTATCGTATCTCTCATTTCATCTTCATCTACATCCTCTTCCATTTCCATAATATTGTCCTCAAGTACATCGCCCTTGTATAGACCCTCTATATAGGCCTTCCACCTTTCTGCTTTCCCCTTTTTGCCTAGAACTGGGTTTCCATCTGGGCTCTTGATATTCATACTAGTGGTCATCCTTTCTCCAAAGGTCTCTTTCATTTTCCTATAGGCAGTACCTCTCTTACCCCTAGTGACCCTTTTTCTTTTTTTTGTCATCAGTCTCCTGACTGGTTTGATGCGGCCCGTCACGAATTCCTTTCCTGTGCTAACCTGTAGCACTTGCAACCTACGTCCTCAATTATTTGCTTGACGTATTCCAATCTCTGTCTTCCTCTACAGTTTTTCCCCTCTACAGCTCCCTCTGGTACCATGGAAGTCATTCCCTCATGTCTTAGCAGATGTCCTGTCATCCTGTCCCTTCTCCTTATCAGTGTTTTCCACATATTCCTTTCCTCTCCGATTCTGCGTAGAACCTCCTCATTCCTGACCTTATCAGTCCACCTAATTTTCAACATTCGTCTATAGCACCACATCTCAAATGCTTCGATTCTCTTCTGTTCCGGTTTTCCCACAGTCCATGTTTCACTACCATACAATGCTGTACTCCAGACGTACATCCTCAGAAATTTCTTCCTCAAATTAAGGCCGGTATTTGATATTAGTAGACTTCTCTTGGCCAGAAATACCTTTTTTGCCATAGCGAGTCTGCTTTTGATGTCTTCCTTGCTCTGTCCGTCATTGGTTATTTTACTGCCTAGGTAGCAGAATTCCTTAACTTCATTGACTTCGTTACCATCAATCCTGATGTTAAGTTTCTCGCTGTTCTCATTTCTACTACTTCTCATTACCTTCGTCTTTCTCCGATTTACTCTCAAACCATACTGTGTACTCATTAGACTGTTCATTCCGTTCAGCAGATCGTTTAATTCTTCTTCACTTTCACTCAGCATAGCAATGTCATCAGCGAATCGTATCATTCATATCCTTTCACCTTGTATTTTAATTCCACTCCTGAACCTTTCTTTTATTTCCATCATTACTTCCTCGATGTACAGATTGAAGAGTAGGGCCGAAAGGCTACAGCCATTTCTTACACCCTTCTTAATACGAGCACTTTGTTCTTGATCGTCCACTCTTATTATTCTCTCTTGGTTGTTGTACATATTGTATATGACCCGTCTCTCCCTATAGCTTACCCTAATTTTTTCAGAATCTTGAACAGCTTGCACCATTTTATATTGTCGAACGCTTTTTCCAGGTCGACAAATCCTATCTCTTCTAAATCGACTCCTGTTTCTTCTTCTATCACATCAGAAAAATCTTCACCCTCATAGAGGCTTTCAGTGTATTCTTTCCACCTATCTGCTCTCTCTCCTCTGCATTTAACAGTGGAATTCCCGTTGCATTCTTAATGTTACCACCGTTGCTTTTAATGTCACCAAAGGTTGTTTTGTCTTTCGTGTATGCTGAGTCTTTCCTTCCGACAATCATATCTTTTTCGATGTCTTCACATTTTTTCTGCAGCCATTTCGTCTTAGCTTCCCTGCACTTCCTATTTATTCCATTCCTCAGCGACTTGTATTTATGTATTCCTGATTTTCCCGGAACATGTTTGTACTTCCTTCTTTCATCAATCAACTGAAGTATTTCTTCTGTTACCCATGGTTTCTTCGCAGCTACCTTCTTTGTACCTATGTTTTCCTTCCCAACTTCTGTGATGGCCCTTTTTAGAGACGTCCATTCCTCTTCAACTGTGTTGCCTACTGCGCTATTCCTTATTGCTGTGTCTATAGCGTTAGAGAACTTCAAACGTATCTCGTCATTCCTTAGAACTTCCGTATCCGACTTCTTAGCGTTTTGATTCTTCCTGACTAATGTCTTGAACTTCAGCCTACTCTTCATCACTACTGTACTGTCATCTGAGTCTATATCTGATCTGATATATCTATATTTGATTTTGTATTTATAATCCTGTATTCGCCTGACCAGAAGTCTTGTTCCTCCTGCCACCGAACTTCACTAATTCCCACTATATCTAACTTTAACCTATCCATTTCCCATTCTTAATTTTCTAACCTACCTGCCCGATTAAGTGATCTGACATTCCACGCTCCGATCCGTAGAACGCCAGTTTTCTTTCTCCTGATAACGACATCCTCTTGAGTAGTCCCCGTCCGGAGATCCGAATAGGGGACTATTTTATCTGCGGAATATTTTACCCAAGAGGACGTCATTATAATTTATGCTATCATCCGTATTTTTTTTCTGGATAATTGTAGACTTCTGTATTAGTTCTTAGCTTAAATGTTTCTATTCCTATTCTGCTTTCTAATATACTTCTCACGATCTTTCTTACTTTTTTTCTGTTTTCTTCTTTTTCTCTTGTTGGCTCTAAAACTAGTTTTTCCGACTCAAAAGTAAAGTTTGTGAGTCTTGTAATGACGAATTTTCTCATTTCTAGATAGTTTTTTATAAAAAGTTTTTGTGGAGTGAGGAATGGCACGAGGCTTTGGATTGTGTGCCACGAAAATATTTAATAAACTATACAATTTCCTTATTGATCCATGAGAATATTTAACACATCCGGCACAAGTGAATCAATGAACAAAGAAGGCAACATCTCGTTAACAAATTCAGCAATTCATAGTTGGAAGAATACTTCGCATTTAATTTTACAATGATGCAGTTCCGACCCTGAGGGAAAGGATTCATTGATTCTCCCTTTTGACATTTAAGGCACAACTGAAACCTAAGGATTCTTTTTAACAATTGAGCAACAAGATCTTTAATTAAGAAACCCTTAAGTTTAGCTATAGAAATTTTTTAAAAATCTTTAAAATAAGAAACCTTAAAAACACTGAGCAAAAATAAATCTTAAGAATTGTTATTTTAACTGTACCAATGATCTCTTAAAGAAAATTTTAATAAGACTGGCCCACTGAGAAACTTCAGCTTCATGAATTTAACTATGGTAATCCTTACAGTAAACTCAGTAAACCTGCAGTCTAAGTATTTACTGCAAGCAGCAGCTCGTACTTACGATGTGCACAAAAGTTCACAATGGGGTGAACAACAAATCTGAGTTCCATAACTTACAATTCGTGACAATAGTAGTATTCAATTTAGAAGTAGAGAGCAAATGATCATCATAAAGCGATAATTAAAACCACAATAATATATACAAATGGTATTCAAGGTGAATTCTTAGGACAATAACACGCGGAGGAAGTGGCCCAGGCCAACAGGTCTTTTTCGTGCATCGAACACACGCGATGCTTCTCTTTCCTAACAACACACTACCAAAAATAGAGTCCAGCGGTTTGTGTCAACAGTTTCCGCAAACAGTCCTCTCACCTGAAGCCACCGTACTGCAGAGTGTGCCAGGTCACACCTCGTCTGAAAATAGCCAAGTACGTTCGACGTCTAACAAATCACTCATTGACCCAGCTCTACCACGGCATCATCACGTAATCCACAAATGATGCCGAAAAAGAGGATACACAGGCTGCCCACAGCTGAGTGAGAATAAGGTATGCCCCTTGCACCTGGCAGACTCGAACACCAATGTTACCACGCCTGCGCCTATACTCCTTACAGATTCCGCGCAATTCCACAGATAAACTTTGACTTCTGCCGACCACCAATTCACAGTCATGAGACAGAGCTTCACTGTTTCGCCTCCTGGCACGACTCGCCGAGAGTGCCTTTTCTGCTCACTAGAAGCAGCCTAGCCAAAACCCACGGCTGTGCCACCAGAGCGGACGCTGCAAGCTCTAATCGAATGATGGCACACGCAAAATCAAATCAGGCTATCGCACTCGAGATAGATCCAGCACCAAACTGGCTCAGAGTGTAGAGCTAAGTCCAACTTTTGTAATCTTATCCGCCATTAGGTGTGATAAGTTCTACTAGGTCATTAAATTTCTATTCATTTTATATTATCGTACTCTATTTTCGATGATGCAGTCTTGCTGTTAGTCATCATCTCTGTTTTCTTTAATAATGTTTGGTCCTGTTTTTCTACAGTACAACTAATTGTAGTTGTTTAGCATTACCTCTGTACCTTCTGTCAAAATTAGTAAACCATCTGCAAACGCTAAACAACTGTTTTCATATTACTTATTTTTCATGCCACCTTCTAATTTCTTCCACTTACTCATCAGTTTCTCCATGATTTTACCTTAGATATTTTTTATTAGTGAACTTTGTAACTGTTTCACATTCCTCTTTATATTTGAGTAAAGTCTTCACTATCACAAGCGTTTTCAAAATCCACAAGTATATACTAGTTTTTCGGTCCCTTCTTGTAATATTGTCTTCAGGTTACTGATTTGTTCTACACTAGATCTACCTATCCTACACGCTACCTAGCACTACCTCCTAATTTTTCACCCAAGTGTTCTTCAACTATAGTGCGAAGTGCTGTACAAAAGTTTACATTCTCATGACCTAAAGATATGCTCCTATATTTGTTGTTGTCTGTTTTGTCATCACTTTATGTAGTGTGTGGAGAAGTGGTATTTCCCGCTCATTTGTAACTTCGCTTACTCACAGAATTTTTTTCTTCAGTTTAACTAGTACGAGTCATGTTTTATCTTCCGTGATAATTTAAAATTTTCCGCTGTTATATTATCCTCCACTTGGGCTTCACAGCTCTTCGTGGAATGAGGAGTATTTCGTACTTCGTATTATTCTGAGGTATGATTGTTTTTCGGATAGCTTTAGGTCCGCTAAGTTGCAGATTTTTTGTTGTTGCGTACAATTCAGTATCTTATCATAACATTTGACAAGGTTTCGTTCTTTGTTCCTAAATACCAATCCTGTTGATACTCCCGTAGTCCCTTTTTAAGTTAAATAAAGTTTCTGCTATTGTTTTCTTGACGCTCTGCTCAATCAAATCTAATTGTTCTTTCGAATATTTACCTTTCAAATTTCTGACAATTTTGATTGTTTCATTTTTGATGTTATAGTTTTCGAATTTTTCACGTTTCTTGTTAGTGTACTATTTTTCTCACATCTTTACTCTTCGTTTGCTGCTCTGTCACACTTCTTATCCACAACTGGTACTTTCTTACTCTTTCCACAAAGATCGTTTTTTCTACTGCACTCATTAATTCCTCTCTTATTTCTTCTCGGTTTGTTGAATCAAATGTTCGCATATTCTAAATAATATTTTTTATAGCTGTTAAGATTTCATGTGTCACTTTCTTTCCCATTTTGGGAATTAATTTTCGCTTATTTGGGAACAGAAATCCTACTTTGGAATAAAATGAAATATTTACAACCTTTGCACCACAGAGATTTCTTTAAGTAGATTAATGGTTCTGTCTTTATAATCATATTCAGATATACAAAAGAGAAATTCACACAACACACGGAAAATACGTACAGACTAAGAAATTAATTAGAACTGGTGTACATAATGTCGTCTCTAGTCATACTATGTCCAGTATTCAAGCCAATTTTAAAATTTTACCTCACGAACTAAAAGTCACGTTACTATTGACGTAATGGAATAGAACTGAAAAGTACGCTAAAATGAAAAAAAACTGTGTGAAGTCTCTCAATAAACAATGTTAACTTTGGCACAGTGACTACTTAGATATTTTTTAAAGGCCTGTTATGAGAAGTAAATGGTCACAGCACAGTTCCTTTCATGTGACTCTGTCCTTATTTGTGAGCTGTTTGTCGGCGATAACATCCTCACAGCCCATCGACGTCAACACAAGCTGTTGGTCCCATGTTCACTGTTAACTGATGGATATGTCACTACCCGTTCTAGATATTGCACTCAACGCACACCGCATGCTGGTGGGCTGACAGGGCAAACGCATCTGCTCACGTCACCTAACAAAGCCACCTCCTCATCTTACCTACGTTTCTTTTCTGCGCATTTTATTGCTCATCTTTCATACTTTTTGGCATGATTCCTGTTACTACATCTAATGTGTCAGTTTGTTTTTCTACATAAAATTGCATGACTTATTATATTTTATATAATTCTAGTAAAATGATTATCCAAACAGAATATCAAATACGTGACTGCAGTTTTTGACATTTAATCTCTTTTAATAAATATTCGCGTTTTAAATGTGTGTCATACAAATTCCACCAACGTCACCGATGTCAGCCTTATCGCTCCCGCCCGATATTTCAGTGTTACGGATATTATTAATCACTACTCGTTTTAAAGTAATTACCTGATTTGTTCTCCGTAAGTATGTAACATGTTCATATTAATTCGACTCAAATTCTGAATTAACTTTTGTTTTTGTATAACCCTCGTATGGATCCGAAGACAGCAGTTAAGCTGAAGATTGTAACAAATAAATCAGAATGTGGACACAGCTTTGAGTTCTTCAGCCTTTATACTTGTCTCCTCCACACAGGTCCAAGTGACACTCTGAACCCGGCCAGGGTGGCCGAGCGGTTCTAGGCGAAACAGTCTGGAACCGCGCGACCGCTACGGTCGCAGGTTCGAATCCTGCCTCGGGAATGGATGTGTGTGATGTCTTTAGGTTAGTTAGGTTTAAGTAGTTCTAAGTTCCAGGGGACTGATGACCTTAGAAGTTAAGTCCTATAGTGCTCAGAGCCATTTGAACCATTTGACAATTTGAAATGGAATTATCTCATTTTTAACTCTTACACTCATTATCACTTTGTAATTCCGTTTTGTTATCGCAAAATAATTTTTTTAAAGTCTCTGATTACGATATTATGTATTACCCATGTACAACGACTTCATTATTAATCTTCATTTGCCGGCCGCGGTGGTCTCGCGGTTCTAGGCGCGGAGTCCGGAGCCGTGCGACTGCTACGGTCGCAGGTTCGAATCCTGCCTCGGGCATGGATGTGTGTGATGTCCTTAGGTTAGTTAGGTTTAAGTAGTTCTAAGTTCTAGGGGACTGATGACCACAGCAGTTGAGTCCCATAGTGCTCAGAGCCATTTGAACCATAATCTTCATTTCCGCGTGTCGAGTCTCATAATTGATTTTGAGGAGGTTTTTCAAGCAAAGATCTTAGTTTTTAAAATTTTGCCGTCGGACAGAACATTTCTTGAGTTTCCGGACGTTTCTCGGGATATCGACAGTTCCTCTTGCGATACTTTGGCTGTGAACCTTTGAATCATCTTCAAAGCTAATCAGTCACTGACTCGCCTTCAATCTGGCTTAGGGTTCGCAGGGGCAACCCATGTTTCGTGTATAAATCCGAATTCCATGCTGCTTTAGTGCTTTCAACCAAACTCCCATTTGATTGTCAGAAAATTTCTGAGCTACCGGAAGCAGATATTACCTTAAGAATTTATTTACAAATCATAGCGTTCATCCTTTAACAAATCGGTATCGCACATGACGGCTCAAATCCCCATACGATCTTGCGGATGAGGTTTTTCTAAATCGCTTTCTGGCTGACGAAGCCGAATTCCTTCCCGTCTTTGTCCTAGCTTTTACTTCATCTCTAATGACTTCTTCGTCTTCGTGAACTGAAATCCTATCGCTTCCTAACCATCTTTGCGTAAGTACTGTGTTCGCTAACCTTTGAACTGTTCTGTATCAGTTTTGAACCAACATAACATACTGGCTTACTATTGTCTACATCTGTCTCAGCCTTCAACAACAACGAAGAATGCGAGAAGGGACAGATGGATCGAGTTTATTTTCTGTACTGTATTTCCATTTCTACGTCTTTTAGGGTGTAGGTGGACTGACAGCGGTACATTTGCCACCGTGCAGCTAAAAATATTTTTAAAATATACAAGAGTAATTTTTAAAGAGTAAAATGATAAAAAGTTATACATGGCTCCTGAAACAATTTTTCAGCTATTTTTTGTGTCTTAAAAACTGGCATTGGTGGCGGTTTTATCAAAAGCGTAAAGCATTTCACTACAAAATGTGTGGCCTACACAAGGTAGCAGAAGGAGGTAAAATTAGTGATTGAGAAGGAGATCAGCCCACATTTACAGACAGGCAAAAAAAAAAAAAAAAAAAAAAAAAAAAAAAAAAATTACGCGAAAGGAGGGGGGAATCCTGATGTGAGTAATGATAGGTATCAATGGCTTACATTTTAAATGAAAGATAAATATCGAGACTGATTTATTTTTCTGTGGTCAAAAAGCGGCGTTGAGGTGAAATACGAGGGGAGTTCAATAAGTAATGTAAAACACTTTTTTTCGCGACCAGTTACAGTTGAAAAAATTGCAGAATTTGACGTGGAACATTGTGGAATATTAGCGCTTCAGCTCCTAGACTTTCGTGAAGTTCCGACTAGTGGTGACGCTGTAGCAGCCTTCAAAATGGCGTCTTTAACGGATGTGCTTACAGACCAGACACTTGTCATTGAGTTTGTTTTGGCGGAAAACAAGAGCATCGCTGATATTCATAGGCGCTTGCAGGATGTCTACGGAGACCTTGCAGTGAACAAAAGCACGGTGAGTCGTTGGGCAAAGCGTCTGTCATCATCGCAACAAGAACGCGCAAACTCGCCCGATCTCCCGCGTGGCTGCAGGTTGCACTCTTGCAATGCTGGAACATGCGAACACTGTCATTCGAGATGATCGACGGATAACAATGCAACACCTCACTGCTCGACTGGACATCTCTGCTGATAGTTTTGACACACTCGTCCACCATTTAGAGTAATCAAAGATGTGTGCTTGCTGTTTTCCTCGTTGCATAACAGAAAACCATAAAGAGGAACGAGGGACCAACTGTGCGGAAACGCTTTCGCGTTACATGGCTGGTATGACAATTTTTGTCAAACATCATCACAGACGATAAAAGATGGATTCAGTACTTCGAAGCGAAACAAAACGGCAATTCTTGTAGTGGCGTCATACCACCTCTCCACCGAAGAGAAAGCTCAAAACAGCACTGTCAGCCGATAGAGCGATGGCGAGAGTCTTCAGGGACTCTAAAGGGCTTATTCTGTTTGATGTTCTCCCTCATGGTGCAACGATCAACTCGGGAGTGTGTCGGGCTACCCTCAGGAAAATGAAGAAACGACTTCAATGTGTTTGTTGCCACAAAAATGCAAACGAACTTTTTCCTCTTCATGACAACGCAAGGCCTCACACAAGTCTGGGCTCCCGAGAGGAGCTCACAAAACTCCACTGTACTGTTCTTCCTCATCCACACTACATTCTTGTGGTATGCATAGATTTAAATTAAGCAATTAAAAAAACAGCTACTCAAGGAGCAGCATACGCGGTTGTGCAGTTGATGGCTGAGTTAGGTAAACATACAGGGGCAGCAGCATTCACAGTCGTACACACACTCTTGTATTGTCTAAACTAAATCACGTTTCCACCAGAATTTATTTTGAGGCCAAGTATTAATGATAATAATGTCTTACTCAGATTGTAAATTTAAATGGACGAAAATTTTAAATGAATCTTAGCTAAAGTAATTGACTTTGACAGTAATACACATTATATGCCCAAATGGGAATAATAGTAAGACAAGAAGTGCTTATTTAAAGCAGTAAATACCAAAACATATAAACATAAATTTCACATAAGTCCAGTATTAAAAATCATATTTCAGTTCGAAATGATTAATATCTTGTTCCCAAAGTGGCGTTAACAAAAGTGATAACTGATTGTCACTCGGGTTAGTAAATTTAAATGACTGTAAATTTGAAATCAACTTCAGTAACATAAATTGAATCTGACAGTAATAAGGATTGCAAGAACATCTCATTTACTGCTGCAAAAAGGAAACGTGGAAGCACAGATATTAAAAAACTCCATTATTAAAAATCAGATTTCAGTTACAAAACAATTAACCCTGGAGCAATAAAGTGTTATAACCAAAATGGCAATACCAGTAAGACCAAACACTCATTTTAAAGAGCAATACTTAAGGGGAGACGGAAGGCAAGTGGGGTTCAAAAATTCGATTTTTAGATTTTAGTATATTTGAAATGCCTGGTCTTTCCTGCGTAAAACAGTTTTGTTTTATATAAATACAATTTTTTGGTGAGATACGTTGGTTTTCCTGACGCTCCGTGCAATCTCGCATTTAAATGCCATGACTTCCTTTCTCTACATCTACATATAGGTGATTACTCTGCTATTCACAATAAAGTGCATGGCAGAAGGTTCAATGAACCACCTTCAAGCTGTCTTCTACCGTTCCACTCTCGAGTGGCACGTGCGAGCCCTGATTTCTCTTGTTTTATCGCGATGATCATTTCTCCCTATGTAGATGGGTGCCAACGGAATGTTTTCGCAATCGGAGGAGAAAACTGGTGATTGACATTTCATGAGAAGATCCCGTCGCAATGTAAAACGGCTTTGTTTTAATGATTGCCACTCCAATTCACGTATCATGTCTGTGGCACTATATCCCCTATTTTGCGGTAATACAAAACGAGCTGCCCTTCTTTGTATTTTTTCGATGCCGTCCGTCAGTCCCACCTGGTGTGGATCCCACACCGCACAGCAATACCCTAGAATAGGGCGGACAAGCGCGGTGTAAGCGGTCTCTTTAGTAGACTTGTTGCACCTTCTAATTGTTCTGCCAATGAATCGCAGTCTTTGGTTTGCTCTACCTACAATATTATCTATGTGATCGTTCCAATTTAGGTTATTTGTAATTGTAATCCGTAACTATTTAGTTGAATTCACAGCCTTCAGATTTTTGTGACTTATCGAGTAATCGAAATTTCGCTGATTTCTTTTAGTACTCATGAGAATAACTTAACGCTTTTCATTATTCAGGATCAATTGCCATTTTTCGCACCATACAGATATCTTAACTAAATCATTTTGCAAGCCGTTTTAATTATCTGACGACTTCACAAGGCGGTAAATGACAGCATCATCTACAAACAATCTAAGACGGCTACTCCGATTGTCTCCTATGTCGTTAATATAGATCAGGAACAATAGAGGGCGTATAACACTTCCTTGGGGAACGCCGGATATTACTTCTGTTTTACTCGATGACTTTCCGTCTATTGCTACGAACTGTGAGCTTTCTGATGGGAAATCACGTGTCCAGTTGCACAACTGAGGCAATATTCCGTAGGAAGGCAGTTTGATTAGAAGACGCTTGTGAGGAACGATGTCGAAAGCCTTCAGGAAATCTAAAAACGTGGAATCAATTTGGCATCCCCTGTCGATAGCACTTATTACTTCACGAGTATAAAGAGCTAGTTGTGTTTCACAAGAACGATATTTTCTGAAATCGTGCTGACTATATGTCAATAGATCGTTTTCTTCGAGGTACTTCATAATGTTCGAATACAGCATATATTCCAAAGCTCTACTGCAAATCGACGTTAGTGATATAGGCCTGTAATTCAACGAATTACTCCTACTTCCCTTTTTGGGTATTGATGTGACTAGAGCAATTTTCCAGTCTTTAGGTACGGATCTTTCTGTGAGCGAGTGGTTCTATATAACTGCTAAATGTGGAGCTATTTTATCAGCATACTCTGAGAGCAATCTGACTGGTATACAATCTGGACCTTTAACCTTGCCTTTATTAAGTGATTTAAGCTGCTTCGTTACTCAGAGGATATCTACTTCTATGTTTCTCACATTGGCAATTGTTCTTGATTGGAATTCAGGAAAATTTACTTAGTCTTCTTTGGTGAAGGAGTTTCGGAAAACCGTGTTTAATAACTCTGCTTTAGTGACACTGTCATCAGTGACTTCACCGTTGTTATCGCGCAGTGAAGGTATTGATTGCGTCTTGCCACTGCTGTGCTTTATGTATGACCAGAATCTCTTAGGGTTTTCTGCCACATTTCGAGACAGAATTTCGTTGTGGAATTTATTAAAAGCATCTCGCATTAAAGTAGGCGCCATATTTCGAACTTCTGTAAAACTTTGCCAATCTTGGGGATTTTGCGTTCTTTTAAATGTGGCATGATTTTTTCGTTGCTTCTGTAACAACGATCTGACGCGTTTTGTATACCATGGGGCACCGGTACCATCACTTACTAATTTATGTGGTATATATCTCTCAACTGCTGTCAATACTATCTCTCTGAAAACATTCCACATCTTCTCGACACTCACGTTATCAGATCGGAAGGAGTGAAGACTGTCTCTGAAAAAGGCGTTAAGACCATTTTTCAAATGGTTCAAATGGCTCTGAGCACTATGGGACTTAACATCTGTGGTCATCAGTCCCCTAGAACTTAGAACTACTTAAACCTAACTAACCTAAGGACATCACACACACCCATGCCCGAGGTAGGATTAGAATCTGCGACCGTAGCAGTCACGCGGTTCCGGACTGAGCGCCTTAACCGCGAGACCACCGCCGCCGGAAGAGCATTCTTATCAACTTTTTTAAATAGGTATACTTTGCGTTTCTTTTTGATGGTTGTAGGTGTTACGGTATTCAGCCTAGCAGCAACTGCCTTGTGGCCGCTAATCCCTGTATTCGTCACAATACACACTATTTTTCCAGGATTATTTGTTGCTAAAAGGTCAAGTATGCTTTCGCAACCATTTACCCTTCGAGTGGGCTCATGAACCAATTGTTCAAAATAATTTTCTGAGAAAGCATTCAGTACAATTTCAGATGACATTTTATGCCTGTCGTCGGCTTTAAACATAAAATTTTTCCAGCATATCGAGGGTAGATTAAAGCCACCACCGACTATAATTTTTGCTCCATGCAGAGAAAATGCACAGCATTCTTTTACTCCTTGTGTATATTTCATGCTCATATTGTTTGTCCAGAAGAGAATGAGGACCAGGTTGAGAAGATTCTTGAAGGAAAAGTCAAAAATAGTATTGGAAGATGGTAAGAAGATTGGTGGTAAACGTCGCCTGACAAATGTTGAAATAGAGATATTACAGAATTATTATAGTTTGGCCATAAAAAGAAATGTAGGGAATTTAGAGAACATGAAAAAGCTGTATGGGCTATCTTTTTCCACAAGCTTTCCACAAATGAAAATCCAGTGCACGGTCTTTGCCCGAATGATCCTGACACTTTGTGCAAGTGCAGGAGAAGTGCCAGATATGACCACAAACATTCTTTACCTGCATCAGTAATGAATTAAATTAAACCCATATTTAGAGACACTTGTGAAGATAACTTGCTGAAGAAATGTCTTCATAGGAAAACCCAAATTTTAAATGAATGTGTGAATTCTGTCATTTGGAAGCGATACCCGAAAACTGTATTTGTTGAGCTTACAACCCTCAAATTTGGTGTTTATGATGCTATTTTATGCTTCAGTGGTGGTGTAATTGGAAAACTGGATGTTTTGGAATTATCAGGCATAAAATCTAGTGGAAGTACTGCAAATTCTTCGTGCAAATAAAGAGAGAATCCGCAAAGCAAATATTGCTAATTTAAAATGCACAGAAGAAGCCAGACAGGAAAGAAGGGGGACCAAGAGAAGAAACGAAGATCAGTATGATTCAGATGATGCTAAGTATGGTGCAGGAAACTATTAGTGGTAAGTAATTCTCACCAGTAACTACACTAGAATTGCAATATTATACATTTTTTACTTTCAGGTATCATTATTTCATAAACTAATAGGGTTAGAAACATGAAATTTGGTTAATTTTATACTGCAGATGGTAATAAGCTATTTACAAGTAAATTGAGAACCACCAAACATTCAGAAACTGTTTTATAACAAGTAATGTACAAAAAAGTTAAATTTTACTAGCGAAAGTATAATTTTTCTCTTTTTACTTGTAAATTGAGGCATGTATGTTATATACATGCAATAAAAATTTGATTGTTTTATCAGTGATAGTTCTTTTGAAAAGTGTACCTATTCAAACGGTAAAGGAGCACTGGCAGAATAGGGATACAAACTGCCTTCCGTCTCCCGTTAATCACAGAAAATTTTGGGAATTCATTGAAACAAACAGTTTAGAAGATATTAAAATCATAAGTTCAGAAAATTAATCCTTGGCAGTCAGCCAATCCATACTAGTACTATAAATGTGAAAGTAACTGTCTGGTACACGTTCACGACTAAACCGTTGAACCGATTTTCATGAAATTTGGTAGGGCGATGGCTTGGAGACTCAGGAAGAGCACAGACTACTTTAGGAGGTGTTTAGTGCAACATATTTACTGATTTCAGGAATATAACGTCAAATATGGAACAATATTGAAACAATTTGAAAAGATATTATCTCTTTGACTTTTGAGCTTTATCGTAATTGGAAAATGCTTTCCTTGGTTGATATGTTGTACGTAATATGAATCAACGTAATCATTACAATGCATAATCAGTTCTCAACACGTTTAATCCTTACTACCATACTAATACCAGTGTTATTAACTGCCAAAGTAACTCTGTTATGTTTTCGTGGCTCTACCGTTGAACCGATTTCAATGGTATTCAGTTCCCTGAACGCTGAGGGAGGCCACAGGCTACTTTAGAAAGCTGTATCTTTTTGAACATTGTTTTCATTTTGAATTACGGCATACGTGAGCGGCATGCAGATGATGCTGGCGCGATGGTCGGCGATTCTTAGTGTCTATAGATTATTCGCGACAGTGCGAACCCAATGTTATTGTGCGCGTGGCTTATGATATTGAGTCGCTACACCACCTAGCAGAGCTGGAGAGTTTTGGTGGAGCTATAACAATGAATTCGGACAGTACGGCCGAGAACCATATTTAAAACTTACAACAAGCCTTGCATACGTAAAGCTGATTTAGCGCATTGTTCTAAGAGATTTCAAGCTCTGAAAGCTACTCGAATCCAGGAAACCAAAGAGCAATCTCATGTCCATCGGAACTTGGATGCAGCGGCGTTAAGAGTTCCAGAGACATTAGAACAGTCACAAGCCAGTCGCATTTTATACGCTGAGCGTCACGCGTCTCTTTCAGCTTCCAGAACCCTTGAAGACTCACAGCGACGGCAGTATTTAAAGGTTGTACAACAGACAGAGTCATACATTCACATGTGGAGCGTGGGAGGCTTTTGGCTAGGGTGCATTTGATTGTGAGCTACTAACTATGTTAATCATAAATTAGTTATCATAGGGGGGACGGATCAGCCCGCCAGGGTAGGCGAGAGCGCTCACGCGCTGCTTCCTGCACTCGGGTAGGCGCGCCTGTGCTCCAATGCCGCCAACAAGGTTCCGATGATGTTCAAGTCCGGAGACTATGCTGGCCAGGGAAGACGCTGCAGTTCAGTTGGATGCTCCTCATACCACATTTGCACTGTTCTGGCTGTGTGAATAGTTGCATTATAGTCTTAAATATGTCATCATTGTTGGGGAACAACATTTGAATCATAGGGTGCAACTGATCACCTAAAATGTTCGCACAGTCGTTGGCTGTAACACGGCCTTTGAGAGTAATGATGGGACCAGCAGAATACCATGACATTGCTGCCCACACCATCTCACTTCCGCTTCCACGTTTAACCGCTGGAATCATGCAATCAGGACTGTAGGCTACTTTTGGCGTTTTCCAGACGTAAATCCGGTCCGACATTGGAAATAACGAAAACGTTGACTCATCGGACTATATGAGGTGGTTTCACTGATTTATGCTCCTGACACTATATTTTACGCTTCTGTCGTCACTAATGGTTTCAGTGTAGCAGCACGTCCATAATATTCGCTTTACGGAGCTCTTGGCGGGAAGTGCCGATAGACACGGCGTCGAAAACGGCTATTGAGCTCTGAAGTCGCTTTAGCCGCCGCAGTTTTGCGCTATTTTAACACAATTCTTATTTGCGTGGGACGATCTCTGTCAGTTAGTTTTGATTGAACACACTATTTATCACGTTTACACGAAGATGTCATTCCAAGTTTTGTTGCTCTTGAAACATTCAGTAATTTGGCTGTCTTGAGAACAGAGAACCTGATCATGTATCCTTGTGATATGTGGTAAGATATTCAGTGTGTGAATCTGAAAAGAGGAAAGGATATCTTGCTACATATCCTGCAGCAGCTCCGAGTTGAAGAGGACAGAGAGAGACAACGAAGTTTTGGTCTTAGAGTATTCAGGATATACAAAATTGGTAAGGAAATTAGAAGAATTTGGGTAGCGAGAAATATCATCAACTGGTAGAGGATGCTCGTAGGAAGACTGATGCTAACGTCCCTAGAGAGTATATGGTGTTCAAAGACCTCTAAAGAGTGGTATGATTTTGGAGGAGCTGAGAACCAAGCTATGTTGGCGAAATTGAGGATGGATCAAATAGATGTAGAGGATGAAACTTCCGGGCAGATTAAAACTGTGTGCCGATCAGAGACTCAAACTCGGGGCCTGGTTCTTGTAAGCAGACTTGATTTCCACTACCTTCAAGTGTATGGTAGTTTAGTTTCTTCAGTATCTTCATGACACGTTTCCATGGGTCAAACACACTAGTGCCCATTCGTGGTGGTGGTGGTTAGTGTTTAACGTCCCGTCGACAACGAGGTCATTAGAGACGGAGTGCAAGCTCGGGTTAGGGAAGGATTGCGTAGGAAATCGGCCGTGCCCTTTCAAAGGAACCATCCCGGCATTTGCCTGAAACGATTTAGGGAAATCACGGAAAACCTAAATCAGGATGGCTGGAGACGGGATTGAACCGTCGTCCTCCCGAATGCGAGTCCAGTGTGCTAACCACTGTGCCACCTCGCTCGGTGTGTCCATTCGTGTTGCACTTCTCTCCATAAGTTCAATATACTCTCCCAGTCCTATTTGGCATGATTCTACAAACTTGAGCAATATTCTAGGATGCGTCGCATGTTTGTTTTTTAAGCAATCGCCTTACATCTACACACATACTCCGCAATCCACCATACGGTGCGTGGCGGAGGGTACCTCGTACCACAACTAGCATCTTCTCTCCCTGCCCCACTCCCAAACAGAACGAGGGAAAAATGACTGCTTATATGTCTCTGTACGAGCCCTAATCTCTCTTATCTTATCTTTGTGGTCGTTCGGCGAAATGTAAGTTGGCGGCAGTAAAATTATACTGCAGACAGCATCAAATGCTCGTTCTCTAAATTTCCTCAGTAGCAATTCTCGAAAAGAACGCCTCCTTTCCTCTAGAGACTCCCACCAGACTTCCTGAAGTATTTCCGCAACACATGCGTGATGATCAAACCTACGAGTAACAAATCTAGCAGCCCGCCTCTGAATTGCTTCTATGTCTTTCCTCAATCCGACCTGATAGGGATCCCAAACGCTCGAGCAGTACTGAAGAATAGGTCTTATTAGTGTTTTATAAGCAGTCTCCTTTACAGATGAACCACATCTTCCCAAAATTCTACCAATGAACCGAAGACGACTATCCGCCTTCCCCACAACTGCCATTACATGCTTGTCCCACTTTATATCGCTCTGCAGTGTTACGCCCAAATATTTAATCGACATGACTGTGTCAAGCGCCACACGACTAATGGAGTATTCAAACATTGTGGGATTCTTTTTCCTATTCATCTGCATTAATTTACATTTATCTATATTTAGATTTAACTGCCATTCTTTACACCAATCCCAAATCCTGTCCAAGTCATCTTGTATCCTCCGACAGTCGCTCAACGATGACACCTTGCTGTACACCACAGCATCATCAGCAAACAGCAGCACATTGCTATCCACCGCATCCAAAAGATTATTTATTTAGATAGAAAACAACAGCGGACCTACCACACTTCCCTGGAGCACTCCAGATGACACCTTCACCTCCGATGAACACTCACCATCGAGGACAACGTACTGGGTTCTATTACTAAAGAAGTCTTCGAGCAACTCACATACTTGGGAACCAGTCCCATATGCTCGTACCTTAGTTAGGAGTCTGCAGTGGGGCACCGAGACAAACGCTTTCCGGAAGTCAAGGAATTTGGCGTCTGTCTGATACCCTTCACCCATGGTTCGCAAGATATCATGTGAAAAAATGGAGAGTTGCGTTTCGCAGGAGCGATGCTTTCTAAAGCCGTGCTGATGCATGGACAGCAACTTCTCTGTCTCAAGGAAATTCATTATATTCGAACTGAGAATATGTTCGAGAATCCTGCAACAAACCGATGTTAAGGATATTGGCCTGTAATTTTGAGGATCAGTCCTTCTACCCTTCTTATATGCAGGCGTCACCTGCGCTTTTTTCCAGCCACTCGGGATTTTACGTTAATGTACCGAAGTCTGCTATCTGCCTTACTACGAGTGAGTCTATGACCTCGTTCCATTTCATATCCCTACAAATTGTTACACCAATGTATTCCTATGAATTGGGCGATTCCATTTGTATTTCGTTGTTGGTGAAGTCAAAGGGCACTACTTTGTTCATCTTGCGAATTGCACCAGTTTATATTTCTCAACATTAAAGGCAAGTTGCCAATCGATACTACACTTTGGCATCTTACCAAGATCCAACTGAATATTTGTGTATCTTTCTTCAGTTAGCGCTTCATTATAAATAACTACATCCTCTATCAAAAGTCTGATGTTACCATCAATTTTGTCTGCAAGGTCATTAACATATAAAATGAACAGCAACGTTTCAGTCACAATTTCCTGTACCATATCTGAAACTACTTTTTCGTTTGTCGATGACTCTCCATCCGAGCTTCCTACCTACCGACCAAGTCTCTCACCTGTGCTTCGTGCTCCATACGATGCGCCTTTCGATAATAAGCGTAGTCCTGGCAGTGAGTACAATGCCTTTCGGAAATCAAAACGCTACCGGACTACCTTGATCCACGGCTTTCATGATGGCATTTGAGAAAAGTTTGAGTTGGGTTCCACAAGATTGTTGTTTTCGGAACCCACACTGGATGGCATGGAGAGGTCACTACGTTCGAGATACCTCATTGTCGCCGGCCGTTGTGGCCGAGCGGTTCTAGACGCTTCAGTCCGGAACCGCGCGGCTGCTACGGTCGTATGTTCGAATACTGCCTCGGGCTTGGCTGTGTGTGATGTACTTAGGTTAGTTTGGTTTAAGTAGTTCTAAGTCTAGGGGACTAATGACCTCAGATGTCCTATACAGTGACTGTGCACCTAGAGCCATTTGAAACATTTTTGAACCTCACTGTGTTTGACCTTGGATTACACTCTAAGATTCTATAACAAATGCATGTCAAGGATATTGAAAGGTAATTTTGTGCATCTCCTCTGATACCCTTCCTGTAGACGAATGTGACTTGTTTTTTTGTTCGAGACATCTAGGGTAGATAATGCTTAAAAGAGGGGATAACTGGGCTATAAATTCGGTCTAGAATCTGATAGGGATTCCATCGGCCTCTGGAGATTTGTTAAGTTTTAGCGAATTCGTCTATTCCTTAACGCCGCTTACACTAATATCTCTGTCACTCATCCTTACTGTCGTAGGAGAACTACACTAAGGCAATATTTCTGAGTTTCCTTTGTAAGGGAACATTTGAAAATCGAGTTTACCGTTTCAGCTTTTTCTTTGCTTCCCTCAGTTTCAGTTCTTGTCTTGTTCTCTAGTGTCTGAGTATTAACTAGATTGTCTATGAGTTTTGTGGGAGACCATTCGATAATACAGGGTGTTTCAAAAAGAATATACTTATTACAAAGTACTGTGTTGTCAAAATGGCTCGGTTATTGGAGAAACGAGTACATTGCCTAGTTTGTACTCATTGCCGACAGATGTCGGTTGTCTTCTCTTTGTTTTGTTACTCCCACATACTGCTAGATGGGTACGCCAGAGCAGAAATCGTTTTGTTTCATCAAGTTTGGGAAGTGTAATTCCATTATTACAGTGCAAAGACGTCTTACATTGAGGTACCAAACTGATCCTCCGGATGGATGGAACATGTTTGTAGACACAGGATGCTTATGTAATGGGAAGAGTCCTGGAAGCCCTCGTGTTTCCGACGAAAATGCCACAAGAGTTCCAACCGCTCTCCAAAGTAGTCCTAAAAAATCAACTCATCTTACCTGGTAGGAATTACATCTGCCTACATCAACAGTTTGATGTGTTTTGAAACGTCGGTTGGTTAGTAAGCCGAAAAAGCCATAGCTGTTATAGATTATACATCATATCTATGTCCCACTCATTGTTCATCCATTCGTCTTTGATCGAAACACGGTTAACGATCAGCAGTATCTTGCTGTGTGAAAAAACTGTTTGTTTTGGAAGGTGAATGAGAAAAACTAAACTTTTCAGCAAGATGGGACACAGCCTCACTGACTATCTGAATGAAAGTCAACTGAGCCGTTGAACTGTTCGTCAAACAGCCGGCGACTTAGCGCTTCTCGAATGGTCTCCGCGGACACTGCATTTGACGCCGTGTGACTTCTTGCTGTGAGGTTTCATTAAGGACAATGTTTATGTATCAGCACTAGCACAGAACCTAGAACCAGTGAAGAACATGATCCGTGCCTCGTTAACATCAGTGAAGACGGACATGCTTACCTGAGTATGGGAGTAGTTCATTTATCGGTGTGATATTGTTTATGCCGCTGGAGGAGGTCATATAGAACACCAGTAGTCTAAACTTGAGCAATTCGTAAATGTGTCCCAAGTTTCATACTTGTATTAGAGCTTAATCAATTTATGTGTTCGAAATAAGTACGTTCTTTTTGAAACGCCCTGCATTCTGCTACTACAACCATTGAAAGCTTCACCCATTGCTCTTTCGACAGGCAAAAGCGTTTCATGCAGCATCACTATTTCTGTAGTCCTATGGTTTGTTTGATATCTACTACGCAGTAGTCACTGTTTCTTTAGAAGTTTCTGTACAGTGACTGTGCACCATGGAGGGTCTCTCCGATCATTACTAGCTCCACAAGATACATATCTATCAAGTGTATTGTCAACTATTCTTCTGAACTTCATAGTTCATCTACAGAGCGAAAAGTTTCGAATTCCAAAGATTCAACAATACTATCTCTTTATCTACTTTCGTGAACATATAAATCCTTCTGCTTGTTTTAGTTCCCCTTTGTACTTTGTTAATAGTTATTGTTGCTACCTCATTGTCACTAATACCAGTTTTAGTTTGGACCTCTTGAGATAGGTCAGATCTATTTGTTGCCATTACATTCAATATTTTCAGTAATGAATGGGCTTCCGAACTGTCTGTTCCAGACAGATCCAGAGAGCGCATTTACCAATGTTTTGGAATAAGCCTTGTGGGCGCTCACCGCTTACGAATTTGTAATTTAGCTAGCTGATTGTCATTCAATTAGTTCGTTAGTTAGTTAGTTAGTTACGCATTCAACAGCTGGTCTGAACGATTCTCTTAGTAACATGATGGGGAACGAATCTGTGTACGGGATCAGTGTCAACATTAATGAAGATGTTATTATTGTTAGTCCTACTCGTGCACAAAACTTTTTTTCTTTACTGGCTACCAGTTTTCAGTAGAAATTCGTCAATAGAATAGAAGGAGTTGTTCTGGAGAATTTTTTTAATTAGATTTAAAACCTGCTCCTATGCCTGTCAGACACTATATGTTTTTGGCCAAATGACCAAAAATTTTTGGTGCTGCATATTGAACTCCTGTCAGAGTTACCGACAGTTTTAACAATGTGAAATAAAGGTCAGTTTTCCTCAAGTGCGTTACGTGTGGACATCAGTGTTCTTCTCAAATTGTGATGGGTTATTTATGATGAATTTCATTAGAGAATATATGTATTGTGATGGTGCAGTTAAAATGCCTAGCTCCTTAAAGAAGTACCTACATAACCGTCGGTGAACACCACAAATTATTCTTACCGCTCTCTTTTCTGCAGTCATTACTTTCTTAGTGATGAGTTACCCCAGAAAATTATTCTGTAAGACATTATTGAGTGGAACATGCAAAATTTGTCAGAAAATTTATATTTTTATTTTAAAAATTATCAGTTATATGAGGAGCAACGTGCGTGAGCTTAATTGTTTCAGAGTCTCAGTAGTATGCTTTTTCCAGTTCACGTTTTCATCAATATGTACACACAAAAATTACTAGCATCCCACACTATTTGCAGACTCCTCTACATGTGTTACATTAGTTGTTGGTAAGACTATTTATTTCATAGAAATGAATGTAGTGAGCTCTTTTTTTAAGGAGAGTCCATTTTTAGAGAACCAGTTAATAATTTTCTTTGGAAAATATCATTTAGCAAGACTTCTGTCACTGTCTTCGTAATGAGACTTATTATGACACTAGTGTCGTTTATAAAAGTACCAAATTTGCTTGTTGAATGTTAAGTCGGAGGTCATTCACTTATATAAGGAATAGGAATGAACACAAAATTAAACTCCTTTTGTGGTTATTCCACAGCCACATTATTTTTCCCAACTTTCCGACATACTCTGACATTGTTAAATGACAATCGAAAGAAAACAGCTCGTTCACTATTTTTAACGAATTAACCGGGTTTCAACACTGCCAGGAGTGTCTTCCTAAGAATTTAAATCAAAGAATGGTTTATAACATGATCACAGAATTATGACTAAAAACGTATGATACAGACTATAAGTACAGAATCATCTTGAAAGACTGGCAGTACTTATATGTCATTTATAAGAAAATAAATATACCAAAAGAGCATTAGTCACTAAGATATTGAAGATAAAAATTCGTGATGGCGAGCCACTAAGGGCTGCTCGTTACTTACGCGGTTACAGGTTGCAAACGGACTGAGGTGTCCGAGTTCACAAATGTGGCCAGGTGAACATGGTACTCCAACGAGCGCGGAATCTAGTAGCCGTAGATACAATTAGGCTACTTCACATTGAAATATAGATAGAAATGATTATGAATGAACAGTACTTGGTACATCATGGAAAGCTGTGTTTGTTTGATGGTAGCATACAACATAGCATTTTGCCTACATCGAAGCTTATAACAGTAAGATAAAACATGAAAACATCATTATGAAAATGTAGATAGGACTGAATGACAATTTGTAGAAAGCAATATTGACGTGAAATACAGCCAATAAACATTTGATAATTAGAAAACATAGGACTACCTTAGAAGGATAAGAACATTTCGGCAACCTGCACAAGGAGACCCGAAGACAAATATCGAGTAACCACTTCATACCGTTGAAAAATTTTTTGGTACGTAGCTGTAGCTGTTCCTTAAGGATGAGGCTATCCTTTCGAGCAAGATGTTTGAAAATCTCTCATTCTTCTAGAATATCTAGTCTACACCCTTTCTTTTCGGTGTCCAAAATGTTGCTATCGCAGATGGCTTTAGGTGAATGACCTTTGATTAGAAGATGGTCGGCAAAAGACGAGTTTTGGATGGTAGTGCCATTTTTTCTTAGCAAGTGTTCTTTATATCTGGTAGTGAAGGCACGTCCAGTTTGTCCTATGCAGTAAGAGGAGCAAGTATCGCAGACAATTTAGTAGACACCAGAATTTTCTAAAGGGGAACGAATAGAATGTAAATTATGGATGACGTTTTTTTTTTCAAATTGTTATTAGTAGAAAAAGCAACGTTGCAATCGTATTTCTTTCCAAGAATGCGTTGGATCTGATAAGAAATAGTCCCTATGAAAGGAATAGAGAAATATTTTTTTTTTAGTTAGACTCGATAACAGAAGTGCCTAGCGTAATAATTCTTTTAGCAATTTTCTTTTTAAGGACGTCATCTACTAAGTTAGGTTTATACTAGTTGTTAACTGCTATTGTTTTAAGTAAATTGAATTCGTCGTTGAACTTTTCTTAAGAAAGTAGGACGGAAATGGCTCGGTGAACAGCAGAATGAAAGAAGACTTTTTTATGCGATTGTGGTTGAGTAGAAGATGCAGGAACGATCTGGTCGGTATATGTTGAAACCTCCCCGTCTCCTCTATATCTCTTTCGCTAATGATAAGCTTCCCTTTTACAATAACCTATGTAACCTTCCCTTAGGATTTATATCTCCTGCTTAATAATAACAAATGAAATCTCCCCTTTGAAATTTATTCTCTTTTTTCAATCTTCGCATACAAAATTAATTGCTGCTTATTAAAAGTGATTTTCTTATTATTTCGATGAAACATAGAATGTGTCGTCGTCGTGGCCCTCAGTCGTTACCTGCAATAACTCAAAACTGTTCCTTACCTTTTTTACTGTTACTGGATCGCCACCTGACTGCTACATCGAACTGCGACATGAATATACTTACTCTGGTTTACTATGTTAACTGCTGGTGGGCGGTCATAATCAGTGGCTGTATTTATTACCAAAGCTGACATTATTCTTTATTAGCAAAGCTGACGTTATTCTTTAATTAATTTGACTGAAGTTACGTAATTCATAGTTACACTTTTTCTTGACAACAATAAAATTTTTGCAAAGTTTTGTGTTGATGGTTTTTGGGATGGATTATAATCAGTAATGCAACATTGCTGGTAAAAATTAATTATGTACTGAAAACGCATCAAATATTTACTGTTGGTAATGAAATGATTTTACAAACGTTCAAATGGGACTTACTTTTTACAATTATCTTACAACTAGCATTGCGCACACATACCTTCAGTAGTCTTGAGTTTATCAAAAAAAATAATTCAATAACACCAGTTCCTCTTATTATAATAGTTAGCTGATGTCTCTGTACATCCGTTTATAATCTCTTGTAAATCATAGCTAGTGGCTGGCAGGCACACCGCTCCTCTCAACCTCTCGCTTCAGACCTGCTACCGACTCGCTTCACATCTCACTTACTATTGACTTCCTAAAAACGCTAAAATGCGGTCTCTCCTGCCAAAATGCTTTCTGTTGCAGACAATCCTTACTACCATTACAAAATGTATCAATGCGCGATCTTTCCCGCTCTTTTCTTAAAATGTATCTGTACTCGGTGTCTCCCACCCTTTTTAAAATTATATCAATTTGCGGTCTCTCTTGCCTACAATGCTTTGGTGCAGACATTCCCTGCTACCACAATTATTTCCAACATGACAAATATTAATTATTCCTACTTAATCCTATTAATGAAATATAAACATCTTTCATAAATTGTGATTTGACAATAGACAATAGAAATATACACGTCTTACACGTCTTTACGAAAAATATTTAAAGAAATTTTATTTGTTTCTATGGTAAGCGTCAAGTCAAGGAAGTTTAATCGACGGGCCTCATTTTCAAATTTGTGAACGAAATTTTCTCATGAAGATCTTTTACTAGGTTATATATATGATGAACACCGTCAGCGGCTCTTTGTAGATAATCACAATATCGTCAACTTACCTGGAATAAGAAAGAATGCCTAATGACACAGCTGGAACACAATTAAAGAATTTTTCTTCTAGGGAGTTGATGAAAATATGAGTGATTATACTAGCTAATGGATTTCCCATAGCGAGACCGTCGGATTGCTGGCACAAATGTCCATTGAATGATTGAAGTCGCCCGTGAAAATGACAATATGACTGTGGAACTTACGTACAAGTGAGCTTGTAGTTTCGCTAAAGTTTTCCCATTACCTTATGCTATGCTCCATTGTACTATGACACGGGTCTTCATTCTGTGCTCTACTGGTACATACTGTGCAATTGACGTTGCACGGCTAGCATTATCTCTAGAGGATTTCTGCCAAGTACACCGGCGTATCGCATTGGTTTTGCAGTGCGGTCGGCAGACACGTGCTGAAGGCCGGCGTGGAGAGCCCACCGCGCGAGAGGCTTCCGCCGAACCCGCATAAGTGGCCGGCGCAGGCGGCTCGGTTTGCACCGGTTAACGCTCTCTGTGTTCCACTCCGCCCCACCGCGCTTATCCTGCTTCGCGGACAAGTCTTGACGTCATCAGATACCAGCCTAGCGAGGCCGTGGTCGTAGTTGTTGCAGCGAAGTCATAATCTCCTTGATATACAGTCGTCATTTTTAAACATGTGTACATTGTAACATGATGGGCGTTAAACAAGTAAAGCGACGCTTTTTTTCTCGGCCAACTTCGGTAGAAAAAAAGCGGAATTTGCTGTGGGACCTCTACAACATGAAGTCCTGATGTACGTAGCCTCGAAAATGGCGTCAGTAAGGGACGTGCGGTGTGCGGTGTCACTTAGTTTCGTTTAGCGGAAAACCAGAACTTCGCAGATATTCATGGACGCCATTACACTTCCGTCTGCTACTGCTATACCATAACCCTAAAGTTGGAGGCAGGTTGTGAAATAAAACTATATTGTTAAAGCAATTATGGCATAACGCAACAGAGCAGTTTTACTCTGAAAGGAATTTTGTTATACTGACCGTGTTGTACCTAACGGAAGTGGCTTATCGAAAATAAAAGTCAATATTACGTAAATATTCGAGCAGCAACAAAAAATATTTTTCCTGTCTACACTGTTTAACGAATAAAGAAAACGGTCGCCAGCCTAATCAGGCAAGAAAATGATCGACATTCCTGTTCAAGAAATTTAGTATGTGTAACCTTAACGAACCAACACAACCTATACTTTGCCACACGCGAGTGCAATGAACTCTGACACCTGCATATGTTAACGTTAAGGTTGGAACTAACAGCTACAGCAGCACAAACTATTTGCAATAATATAACAGATATCGAAACACACTATTACGTTCAGGGCTTATTCAAACTGAATGCTCTTTATAACATTACTATTAATATTCACTGCAGAATCAGTATTATTGTTCAAACATTTTCCTAGCTGACATAAAATTATAAATGTAATTCAGTGCAAAATTATGAACTGATCACAGGGTAAGTCTCTCTCAACTAAATACTTTTCTATTAAGAATGAAGGTTATATGGAATTCATTAACAGATTTCTTCTCACTGTCTTTTGAATAAAGAAATTAATGTTTTCATAGATAGTGGTATTCCCGTTACTTGTTACCTAGCAGTAACACAATAGACAAACTGTGGATCCTGTTATACTATTAATATGCACTTCCAATACACAAGAGAGACAAACACTTAGCAAACGAGTATATAACTTTCCATAAATGCAATTCACGACTTTTACTACAGTGAGGCACAATGTTGACAAATTTACAAGTTACTGACTCACCTTCTGCGATTTACAACAGGCAGCAATGTGATCGTTTACTAAGCAAAACTTTATAACCCTCAGTCTTAAGAACTTTTAATTTTCGAAGTAGGCAACAACATATTAATAAGCAGTTTTAATAGGAAAATTATTTTCAGCAAGCATCATTAACTTTAACTCACTCTCTTGCCACATTTTAACTTTCTTTTTACTATGTTCAAGACGCATCAGTTATCAAAACACTGGGCTTTAATGTTCTTTCAGTAAGGACACTTGGTAATCACTTTAGTTCAAACGGAGAGGAACCTGAGAGGTGTTATGATAAGGAAAAAATCAAGGTAGGTATATAAATTCAGTTATAAATTACCTTATATTTGAGCACGCTAACACATCCAGTAAGCCGATCCTTCACTGTTTATTATTATTGTATTCCGTTAGAATGATTGGGCAATGTGGTGGCAGCTGCATATTGGTAGGTGGATTTGCAGGCAGAATTGTTAGACTCTGTCCCTTCTTGGCAGCGATGATACATACCAATTCCAGAATTCCAGCTATTTATCCATCCATCGGAGGCAT
This sequence comes from Schistocerca gregaria, assembly GCF_023897955.1. Taxonomy (NCBI): domain Eukaryota; kingdom Metazoa; phylum Arthropoda; class Insecta; order Orthoptera; family Acrididae; genus Schistocerca; species Schistocerca gregaria. The sequence goes on along the minus strand of NC_064921.1, from coordinate 100,388,859 downwards.
TGGTAAGCGGCAGAAAAAGCCTCTCTCGGAACCAGCACAATATACAACTTTTACATGACAGTGCACAGTTTAGTAGCTCGTCCCCGACTGACTCTCAATTCCACCTTTTCTACCTAGGCCAATCACAATTTGCTACACAGTTCCGTTCCCGAGGGGAACAACAGCAACTTTTACATACTGAATAACTAAGAACCCTAAGTGAGGATCAGCAGTTTACATAACAGCAACCAAACGCATGAAATAAAACAGAACATTTGCACATATTGACATTTCTACAAAAAATTGTTCACACAGAAATTACAATTATATACAGTTAGTTTTGTTTCCCTCCAATTGAGACAAGGAATTTAAATGACAGATATACTACACTGCATAGAATCAAACCACGACATCAAAGTTTTAAACAAAGAAAGGAGTATACAATTTTATGTTATCGATTCAACCAAACAACATTTACATAAGCTCAACGATGTAACATTAGATAAAACAAAAGGCAAAATAAATCAGTAGAGTATTAGAGCTACGGTGTTACAACGCTTGCAGAGTATCTATGCACACCTGCAAAGCACAAAAGCACGATGAGTTCTGAGACGAGGCGTCTGTCATTTTAGCAATAAGGTCGCGCAAACTGTCCGGTCTCCCGCGTGCAGGCCGACCTCACTCACCTGTGACTCCTGCAATGTTGCAACGTGCGAACATTCTCATTCGAGGTGATAAACGTCTCACAGTTGAATACCTCGACGCTCCATGACAAAGCAAGGCTTTAGATAACTCTGCACATCCGAAAGGAGCTCACAAAGATTCACTGGACCAGACTACAGTCTGGAACCGCGCGACCGCTACGGTCGCAGGTTCGAATCCTGCCTCGGGCACGGATGTGTGTAATCTCGTTAGGTTAGTTAGGTTTAAGTAGTTGTAAGTTCTAGGGGACTGATGACCTCAGCAGTTAAGTCCCATAGTGCTCAGAGCCATTTGAACAATTTTCACACCTTCCGACCTCCATCTGTTTGGCCCAATGACGGATGTACTCCACAAAAAGCAGTGTGTGGATGATGGGGAGATTACTGCTGCAACAAGACGTTTACTCCGACGTCTACCAGTAGGGTGGTACCATGCAGTTCCTAGGCCCCTCCAGTAATGTGGTGTAAGGCCGTCGCATTGAACGAAGATTATGTAGAAAAATACGGTTTTGTAGCTAAATGGTAGGGAACAATATGGTGCATTGGAATTCTGAATAACACCAACCTGATTTCAGAAAAAAATGTGTTGCGTCATGTGTTGAACTTCCCTCGTACTTAGTGAAAGTCACTAAGAAATTCTAAACATATGTAAAATACTTGAGTCTAGGGGCAACGCGTCGGTGTGAGTACTAACACACATGCTCAATGACAAAGCAAGGCCTTAAATAACTCTACACATCCGAAAAGAGCTCACAAAGATTCATTGGACCGTTCTTCCTCCTGATTAGATCTTTAATACTGCAAAAATTTATTCACAGCTTAGACAAAATATATACATGTTTTAGAAGTTCTTCCAATCTATCTGTGGCATGAATCAACAACCAGTGTTTAATAGTATTAGTTGAAAACAGTCTTAGTTGCAATTTTAGTTTTTTTATTTATCAACCAAGCGTTTCACCTCATTTAGGCATCTTCAGGCCGATCTTAATTTGGTATTTCATAGGACGATCCTTTAGACAGCGCAGCTAAACGGCGTCGTCGAGTACATCAGGCCAACGTCGCCTTCGTTAACCTCAGTAAATACTCACGTCCAACTACAAAGTTTTTACTGAGGTTAACGAAGGCGATGTTGGCCTGATGTACTCGACGACGCCCTTTAGCTTCACTGTCTAAAGGATCGTCCTGTGAAATACCAAATTAAGATCAGCCTGAAGATGCCTAAATAAGATGAAACGCTTAGTTGATAAATAAAAAAACTAAAATTGCAACCAAGACTGTTTTCAAGTAATAATAGACATGTTTCAAAGATTTAATGTGCTCCAGAGTAGTCATCAGCATTGTATATAATCCCTTGCCAGCAACGTGGCAGTCGTAGAATATCCAGTTGTGTTGATACACGATCCAGCCTCATTAATGCCTACGTTCGACGTCAACGAGAACGAGAAACAACCACTTCTTACAGACGGCGCTGGCACGACTAGCATGGACGGTAGATAAAACTTGTCTGGGCGGGGGTGGCGGGAGGGGGGGTGTGGTTCAGGGGGGGGGGAGGATAGAGTTCGGAGGTCGCTGTCAATAGTGCAGTCGTTGTTGTAATGCAGAAAAGGAGGTAATTATCCGACGTCGAAAAGGGCGTGATCATTGGCTTTCGAAACAAGAGATAAGAGATTTTCCGAAACGTCTTATTTTTTAAACTGTTCACGTGGTACTGCGGTTAAAGCATACCGTGCATGACAAAATGGGTCTATCCAAAATCTGTGCCTCGGCAACTGTAGTGCACCATGGGCCGTAAATTATGGGGGAGAAGGATGGTTGCAGAGATGTGAAAGGTCGAAGAGACTTGCAACGCGCCGGCCAGAATGGTCGTGCGGTTCTAGGCGCTACAGTCTGGAACCGAGCGACCGCTACGGTCGCAGGTTCGAATCCTGTCTCGGGCATGGATGTGTGTGATGTCCTTAGATTAGTTAGGTTTAATGAGTTCTAAGTTCTAGGCGACTGATGACCTCAGAAGTTAAGTCTCCTAGTTCTCAGAGCCTTTTTTTTTTTTTTTTTTTTTTTTTGGACTTGCTACAGTTGGGCAACTGACCGCCCATGTGAACCACGGGGCTACCAACATTGTCTCCTAAGCGACAGTTCAGAGAACGTTGCTGCTTATGGGCCGCCGCAGCAGGCGTCTCGTTCTCTCGTTCATGCACTCATACTCACTGCTGTTCAGGGGCAACGAAGGCTCGAATATGAATACCTATACTCCAAGTGGACCTCCACTGAGTGGCGACAGGTAGAACTTCAGATGAATCACATTTATGCTCAATTTAACAGATAACTATTGGCGCGTATTGCGTGAAATGTCTGAAAGCAATTGTCGGAACTGCCTATGCCGGAAGAGGGAGCCTTATAGTCTGGGGAATGTTTTCCTATCATTCCCTTGGTGATCTAGTCATTCTGGAAAGTACAATGGACCAACATAAGTATTCAGCTATCCTTGGGGACCATGTCTACTCTTACATGCAGTTCGTTTTTCCGTCGGCTCGATGCCATCTACCAGCAGGACAATGCAACATGTCACGCAGCTCTCGGTGTACGTGCATCGCCCGAGGAGCATCAGAGTGAATGTACCATACTCTCCTGGCCACCGCACTCCCAGGATTTAATCCCAGTCGAGAATATGTGGGACCACGTCGAACGGGCTGCACGCGCCATGGGTGCTCAACCGAGAAACCTTGCGCACCTGACCACGACAATGAAGCCGACTTCATGGCTCCTCATCCCTGTTGATATCTTCCAGAACCTCACAGACTTTCTTCCTGCATGCCTGGAAGAAGTCCGCAATGCAAAAGGTGGTTATTCAGGCTTTTGCCAGGTTGCCATATCAATGTGACTGGTCACTGTAGATCAAGTAGAGCCGTCTATTGTCCGACGAATCTGTGTAACCTTTATAAAGTAAATACCTTGAAGCTTTTTCATTCGATTTAGGAATCAAGGTGAATGAGCTTAAGTCTGGGAAGTGCGGTGAGTGGTACAGTATTCCCTAGCCCCACCGTTCAAACAAATCAGATCATTGTGCTGGAAAATTATCGTGAGGGTCCTGAAAAAAATTGATGCCGTTTCTTTCTCTAAGCTACCCATTTTTGGAGAACAGAATGCGAGCAGCTTAGAAAAACACTTTCTGCAGAACCGGCCCACCATTTAGCGGGGTAATTCTCGGCGCAAGTTGTGTTTGATACACAAAGAAATCACACAGTTTATTCTCTGGTTGGCTTGATCACGTCTAAACACGATAGATTCTTTCTGCCATCCTGTTTCCTCTCCACGTCGACCAAGCTGATGCCATGCAACCGACTTACTCACTTCACTGCCATGACTTAACGGCAGCAGTGGGGTGTCACATGACCGCGTGGTGCCAGTTCCACGCCATCTACAATGTTTTAAAGAGAACACTGTGCTCTTAAGGGAGATGAGAAATTTTTTATCCGGCCAGTTTCTGATCTAACTGCTATGTACTAAAAGATCATGGTATTAAACTCTGCACTAGCATACTCGGCGCGTATAAATGTCAACTACATGTAAACCATAAGTATTCATTGAAGTTGGAACTTCCTGGCAGATTAAAGCTGTGTGCCGGACCGAGACTCGAACTCGGGACCTTTGCCTTTCGCGGCCAAGTGCTCTACCATCTAAGCTACCCAAGCACGGCTTACGCCCCGCCCCACACCTTTACTTGTGCCGTTACCTCGTCTCCTACCTTCCAAACTTTACAGAAGCTCTCCTGCGAACCTTGCAGAACTAGCACTCCTGAATGAAATGTTACTGCGGAGACACGGCAGACAAGTTCCCGCAAAAGGCAAAGGTTCCGAGTTCGAGTCTCGGTCCGGCACACAGTTTTAATCTGCCAAGAAGTTTCATATCAGCGCACACTCCGCTGCAGAGTGAAAATCTCATTCCGGATTCACTAAAGTTATTTATTTTTCCTAATATTTCCCACAGGAGTCAAAGTGACTTACGGTTAGAAATGAAAGGATAAAAAGAGAGAGTAATATATAGGTGAAGGTGACGAGGGATTCTGCTAATATAAAAGCTTCTCGGGTTTCCAACGGTTTGGTGCAGGGTGCCTGCTATGCCTTATACTTTCCTGTTATTTTCATCGAAACGTCGTCTGTACTCTACGAAAAAGTACCTAGAAGCTGTTGTAATAGAGAGGATAGAGTTTACAGATTACGCGAGTGGTATACCGCTTAAAGCAATAAAAGTCGTATCAAAGTTCTAAATTTTTCCAGGATATGGTATTTTTCTGTCTTTGCGGGATCCTGAATTAATAATTACTTAAAAATTTCTTTCATGGAATAGCAGGCCTTCGAAGATTTAGTACCCAAACATTTTTCAGAACTGTTGTACCAATTTCAGTGACTGTTCCCGATTATTATTAACTCGTATCTACATATCAATTTTGAAGCTGATGACACTTTTCCCCTTGATGCATTGAGCAACTTATAATTATTTTGTGTGCCGATGTCAGTGGAAAGTGCAGTGTATGAAGCAACAGATATCTTTTTTTTTTAGTAGTTCTGTTGTAATTGTAGCTAAAATTACATTCCCTCCCTAAAGACAGTTACCTCTCTCTTTAGCAGAACACATCTACATGTCCTGCTGCTGTGCTATCTTTCATTGTAAATGCTGTAAGCTTCTGCGATAATAACATACAATCTGAAGCAAAAATAGTAAAGCATATGAGAAAACAGTAAGCAATTTATGAAAGTAGTCTACTAGATACGAAACTTCATCTTTTCCAATCTATTCTTAAGCAACCAAATTTATGAGTAATATGAATTTTTAAATTAAAGGAAGCGGTACCTGGGGTTGATAACAAGTACGTTTGGATGGTGAGAAACAAAAAGTCTGCTGAATCTTTTTTGTCGCGTTTTTCAGCCTCTGGGAACACAAACAGTATGATCCACATCTACATGTACACCTGTGCTCCGCAGGAGGGTATCATTGTAACTTCCATCCTTACGTGTTCCGATCATGAATGGTTCGCGGGAATAACCATTGTCGGAAAGCCTAAGTGCGAGTTCGAATCTCTCTTATATCGCTTGTCTTTTCGTGAGATGTACGTAAGATAAAGTTACACATTAGTTAACTTTTCTGCGAACTTTAACAATATATCACACAGTCATCCGAAACGCCTTCTTGCAGTATCTGTCATTGGACCTGACTAAGCATGTTAACTGGTTTCAATTTCTTACTGAGCCATCATAAGATACTGTGCTTAAAAAGGAAGGAAAAAAGGGGATGGGGTTAGTAAAATAGTAGGGTAACAGTTTAAAAATCAAATTAACATCTGTACATAAATATAACTGGAATCTGTGACGTAGTAACTCATGTTGATTTTATATAGAACAAATTCAAGCGCGTATAGTTCTGAATAGCAAGGACAGTTCAGGAAGTGACTTTCATGTGCTGAACAAACAACGAATCTTAAATGTGTTCTCTCTTACCTGAAATGTAAAAGAGATAAAGTCGTAAATTTCAAAGACGCTTATGACTGAATTGACCGAATAACCCTTTTCGAAATGCTCAAAGAATTCACACAACCTCCAAACGGAAGTATGGGAAAGATTTCGGTTGCTTTTGATAGCAAATCCGGAACTAGGCAAGGAGATTGACTCTCGCTACAAGTTTTCAACTATGTGCTTGAGGAAGTCGTCCGAAGAAGAATGAATGACGAAGGTGTTTAAAGTGGAATCGGGTTTGACTATGAAATCATGAATATGACAGCTGCCTTTGCAGATGACCTTGCAGCTTTTTCTGATTTCCTAGACACAGTTACAGAACAAATCAGTGAACTAAAGGGACAAACACCAAAAGCGGAAACCTGGATATCCTTCAGAAAACGGATTTTATCGGAAACATCTGTTCACCACAGAGGCTGCTCGAGATAGAAGACAGGAAAATCAAAATCACGGAGAAGTTTAATTGTCTGTGAGAGTGGATAGAGCCAAACACCTATGAGAAAAAAGCCTTTGAATAAGAAATCAGAAAACTGAAAACGGCATGTCAACTAACCAAACGTGTCCATAACGAGAATTCAACATTAGTTAATTGCAAGATACGGCATTACTGCACAGTAATACGATCGAAGCTCCAATATGCCCCAAAATACCTTGCTATGAAAAGAAAATGTCTGATCAAGAAATTAGAAATAAGAGAAAGAGCCATCTTCAGTTAAATCCTATACTTAATCAAAGAAAATGATGAGGTCAAGTGCCGACACAACCATGAACGTTATACAGATTTAGAAAAGATCACAGGCACAACTCATAGGAGGAGAACAATTTTCTGTAGCCGCATTGCTTACGTGAATGCTACAGGGTAGAATAATAGTATTTTCAGTTGCTTCATCAACAAGGAAACTAAGGAGGCGTGGTTCACTGATGTAAAAAGAGACCTATAAGAAGGAATAACATAGGAGGTTATCCACAAACTCATTCCGTATATGAATAAACTCCAAGAGCTGTGGGCTTTTAAGGAAAGCCAAAACTAAAAACTGACAAAATATGCACTTAGGCGAGCTAGGAACAGCACAGGAGACAAATGCCGGAAAACTGGTTATATCCCGGACACAAGGAAAAAGTGCTGTTCAAATAGTGTGGTGCGAGGATGGTCAATCCGACGACAGGAGGAATAAGAGAGTAATTTTGTTTGTAATTCAGTTTCCTGTTTTTTTAATATCTCCTATCTTTTCTTCTTAAACAGAACGTTTTTAAGAGTGGAATGTCAAATGTTCGAAGTGCTAAATCTCCCATTTGTCTAGAGAATCAAAAGGCAATATATTTCTTTTTGTACATAGCTTATTTGTATCCGAAAAAATTGAGAAGTTATTCTCATATGAGTAAATTATGGAAGAACTTTGAGAAAAGATAATTTGTTAAGAATGTTCTCGGCACTACAGCAGGGAACTGTTAGGTTCTAATTGCCAATAAGAATGATATTGTTTTAAGTGCCATCAATACAAAGGCCCTATGCTTTATTTGTGATCGTAAAAGTAAAGAAATAAAGCAATAATATTTTAACTACCATGGCTGTGATCAACAAAAATCATGTCCCGTATCTTTTCATTGATTTAGAAGAGAATAACAAAATTAAATTCTCGAAAAATGCTCACATTATTGATTTCCGCTCCTTACACTACCGCTCTCTAGGGATCAGATGTTGCAATGTGTGCTGTTAAGAAAAAAAAATGCAAATTTATCAAAAGATCTTACTGTTTTCTAATTGTTTTGTCTGTTCTATTCTTGTATTTCTTTTATTCTTTTGAAACCCAAATTATCTGATTCTATTAAAAATATGTTTTACTAAGATAAACAAAGGCTTGCATACACTCTGCTTACCACACAAACTGTGCATTATTTAAGCAGAGGTAGACCTTGACGCATGCCACTTGGAACTCCAGCTCTGCTTGGCACAAAGACAGTACATCAATAATGACTCTCTGAAAGGTTATCTACTTGATACTCCACTGGGAGCAGGTATAGTGGCATGCAACAGAGCACCGAGAACACAGTAGCACTGAAAACGCGTATTGTGAAAAATGGCACTTTGAACGTTTGAAATTTCCACTCTTCATTTGATGATGACTACCTAAGCAGTGAAATTGGTCGTGTACAATTTGTGTGAAATGGGTCTTAGAAAATCAATAAAACAGTTGTGTTTTTCGATGATCACTGTGTTATTATCAGGCAGTATGTCTAGTGTGTGTAAAGAGCTGAGTCATACCATAGAGCTGTGTTGAGCTAACCTCAAATTTATAGTAAATATCAGTTCCGGAACATAAATAGCACGTGAACACCACTCGAACAGTTATTTTCCCTGTACATTTGGAGCTGCACCAAGAGCTAAACAAACGCACGCCAACGCTAGTATTAAAGGGCAAATGCGAAGTGAGCGGCGCCGACTGCGAACGGTGCAGGTACGACGGCGCAAAATGGGCCCCGGTCGAGCGCCGATACGAGGCCGAAGCCAGCCGAGTATCGAGTAACTGCGACGCGCGTGCGGGGGTGCGGCAGACGCAGAGCAGTCACGTGACGCGCCGGCAGCCAATGGGCGCGCGGCAGAAGGGAAGGGTGAGCCCGGCGCCGCCGGTAGCGGGGTCTGCAGGGGCAGCGGTTCAGTGCGCGGGGGGGGGGGGGGGGGGGAGGGGAGGGGGCGGTGCTGCGCTGCGACGAGGGGGTGGCGGCGGCGCCGGCGGCCAGTACTCTGCGAGCCGCCCTGCGAGACGCGCTCACGCTGTCGACCCGAGAGTGGCGTTCCGCGACAGAGCTGACAGTGCCGGGCTTTTGGAGGCGGACAGCGCGCTCCCCGGCCCCGCGCGGGACAGAGAGCAGCAGCGGCGGTGCGGGAGGATGCGCGGCCAGCGCCAGGGCCGCCGGTGCTGACGGGCTGCAGACGGCCGGCAAGCTGGTGCTCCACTACCTGCGGCAGGTGGTGTGGGGCTACGCGGAGGGGCAGCGCCTCAGCAGCAGCGGCGGCGACGCGCTCATGGGCACCGTGCTCAGCTTCAGCCCGCGAGAGCGCCGCCCAGTCTACTCGAGCACCGGTTCGATAGGCGGGGGCGGCGGCGGCAGCATGGGCGGCAGCATGGGCGGCGGCGGCGGCGGCGGCGGTGGAGGCGGCTGTGCGGTCAACAACGCCGGCTCCGTCACCGACTTCACGCTCAACAACTACAGCTACGAGCAGCTCAACAACGCCAAGAACCGCGAGAACAAGACCGGCGGCGGCAACAACAACGGCGACAACCCGACGCCCATCGTCGGCTCGCTGCCCAACGGCAACGCCAACGCCACCACCAACCACAACCACATCAACAACAATGAGAACGCGCGCATCATCTCCGAGAAGAACGCCCTCGAAAAGAACTTCAAAAAGCACTCGCTCTTCATCAATGCGCTCAGCTGGAAGCGGTTCTCCACCACCAACAATAACAAGAAAAAGCTGGACAATAAGAACAAGAACCTGACGGCTTTCCGGCAACCGCTGGTGGACAATATCCACCCGCTGGTGGTGGACAAGAATAAGAACCTCCAGAAGGCGGCGGGCATCACCTGCTACTACAACCCTCCGGTGAAGACCCTGAGCGAAGGCAGCAGCTTGCAGCCGCGGCCGTCGCTCACCACCACGACCAGCACGGGCACGAGCACCGCGGCGGACGCCGTGCGCGCCAACAACGTCAACAACAACAGCCAGCAGGTGTGCGAGAAGCTGGGCCCCAAGGCGGCGCTGCTGGGCGGGTCGGCGGCGCCCGCGCCGCAGCCTCCAGGGCCGCCGCACCACCACCACCACAGCCACCACCAACACCACCACCACCAGCACCAGCCCGTCCCAAAGAAGACGGTCATCCAGGCCTCCACGTCGGAGCTGCTCAAGTGCTTGGGCATCTACCTGCACAACAAGTGCTACCGGCTCAAGGACTTCCAGGCTGGCGACGCCGTCATGTGGCTGCGAACCGTGGACCGCAGCCTCCTGCTGCAGGGATGGCAGGTTAGTCGCCTCCACTCAGTTACAGCGCTTCGCGCGAATCGCATTTCGGTACCACTTGAGTGCAACCTTACTGCCAAAGTAAGGAACAACAAACGCTCTATAAGGTGCATCTATAATAGTGACCGCAACGGCCTTGCCGCAGTGGATACACCGGTTCCCGTGAGATCACCGAAGTTAAGCGCTGTCGGGCGTGGCAGGCACTTGGATGGGTGACCATCCAGCCGCCGTGCGGTGTTGCCATTTTTCGGGGTGCACTCAGCCTCGTGATGCCAATTGAGGAGCTACTCGACCGAATACTAGCGGCTCCGGTCAAAGAAAACCATCATAACGACCAGGAGAGCGGTGTGCTGACCACACGCCCCTCCTATCCACATCCTCCACATGAGGATGGCACGGCGGTCGGATGGTCCAGATGGACCAGTTGTGGCCTGAAGACAGAGTGCTTTAAAATAGTGACCAGCACTTACCTATGGATTCCTTAACCATAAATAAGAAAGAAAATTACCTCAACACAGGTACCAAATTAAGGAACAACAAACATTCTACCGGGTGATCAAAAAGTCAGTATAAAGTTGAAAACTGAATAAATCACGGAATAATGTAAATAGAGAGGTACAAATTGACACACATGCTTCGAATGGCATGGGGTTTTATTAGAACCAAAAAAATAGAAACGTTCAAAAATGTTCGACAAATGGGGCTTCATCTAATCAGAATAACAATAATTAGCTTAACAAAGTAAGACAAAGCGAAGACGATGTTATTTACAGGAAATGCTCAATATGTCGACCATCATTCCTCAACAATAACTGTAGTCGAGGAATAATGTTGTGAACAGCACTGTAAAGCATGTCCGGAGTTATGGTGAGGCATTGGCATCGGATGTTGTCTTTCAGCATCCCTAGAGATGTATATCGATCACGATACACTTGCGACTCCAGGTAACCCCAAAGCCAATAATCGCACGGACAGAGGTCTGGGGACGTGGGAGGCCAAGCATGACGAAAATGGCGGCAGAGCACACGATCATCACCAAACGACGAGCACAAGAGACCTTTCACGCGTCCTGCAATATTTTTTTTTTTTTTTGCTAATGAAACCCCATGTCTTTCCAAGAATGTGTGTCAATTTTTACCTCTCTATCTACATTATTACGTGGTTTATTAATTTTTCAAATTTATACTGGCTTTTTGATCATCCAATATAAGGCACACCTAAAACAGTGACCAGTACTTACCTATGGATTCCTTACCTAAAAATAAGAAAGAAAATTACCTCAACACAGGTGCGGAATTGCTTGCCCTCCTACCTGTAGGTCAGTCAGTATTACCATATCACTTCCATCCGTGTTTCAGTTAGCTCTTGAAAGGACATGAACTGCCGTACGAGGAACTTACTGGCGGATTAAAATAGTCAGCCACATAAGGAAACGCTCTTACTGACTGAGCCAACCACACATGACTCACGAACCTCCCTCGCCACTTCCCATTTGTCAGCACGTCTCTCCTACTTTCCTGTGATAACAAGGTTTAGGTGGATGACATACTACTTAATGTACGATAACTCTGCTTTAACCTTAGATCACTCTGTCGATAGTTATGTATGGATCATCTCAACCTGCTATGCGTTCATTTACCTTCATATCCATCAGAAACATTTCTATGGTTTTGTGTCAAACTGATGGTTTAAATGAGATATCAGTGATAATGCTTCCTCTTCGTGCGCGAGTTACGGAATCGTAAGAGGAAGTTCGTGTTAAGTGGTGGTAAGCTTAACCCTGTACACAGTGCTACTGTAAGCACGTGAAGAATTAGTGTGAGATGCTGTGAACCATTTTCCAAGTTCAGCACGTGACACGTGAATATCAGTTGCGTGAAATGATACAATATACGTGACAGTCTCATAAAGCGGAAGATAAGCATATTATAACCCATAATTATGAGTACGTTGTTCTTCCTATTCTTTCATGATGCTTTTGATCCCCATTGTTGTCCACTATTTTCCAAACATCGGGTCTAAGCGGAGTCGTAATATCTTAGCGCAAGTGCCGTCGGTAGCTATTTCAAAGTCAGCTAAATTTTCTTTATAGAAAGAACAGATTTATGTCAACGTAGTGGTCATTTTTTTACCTACACAGTAAGAAGTATTGTTTCAGTTTAGTTTCGTATGCGATATTCAGTCAGAAGAATAGTAGAGATGCAATGACAGCTGAAACTTGCTGGAGGTTTACGATGCTACAGGGAGATCAACACTGATGGTTTTGTACCTTCGCTTCATTGTGGACTCACTATAGAACTCGCACCCTAATCGTGTCTCCTATACTTGTTATCACTCGCTTCGTTGGCTGCACTAATTCAAATTCTTTCCACTTTCACACTTGAACTCACTCATAATAAGGTTCGCGATTGTTTTATAAATATTTCACACGGAATGTGGAGTAAAACTGGTGCAAGTCTATTGGTTTGATGCAGCTTCTACGACTAACTTATCGGTATCACTGTTTTCTCTTATCCATGTAGCTACATTGTCTACTTTGAAGTAGCAATGTCAGAGTTCAGTTTTCTATCGACATTGCGCTTAGTGGAGAAAGAAGACTAGTTTATTTGAGAATGAGCCACGTAGATATTATAAGAAATCACCTTCTCACTCGTCTGTATTGACTAAAAGAAAACACTGAAAGCATAATAATAGTGGTCTGAGGCCTTTTTACACCCAGTCATCCGGAATACTTGTCATTTGACGAAACACTTGGTCGGTTCTGTATCAAGGGCGTTAACATTCTATTGTAGAAAACTTACTATGAGCATCGGACACGGAAACTGTGCATCGCCAAGTGTAATTCATTTATTGAGCTAAGCGCTCTTACTTTTGGTTAACAGATCCAAAGATTTGCCGGTAATAGTCCACCTGCTTCTATTCGTGCGACTTGCTTTTCAAAGCTTTCGCTTTTCTAGGTGCTTCGCCATACTCCATTTTTGTCATCCGAATGAAAGATGGGAAGGGAATAATATGTTCTGGACGAAAGACAGAGACTGAATTATCTAAAATCCTCAGTAATTTTATTGTAGACAAGACGAGCATCATCGAGTAATAAACGTCATAAGTGGATTACTTTCTGCATAGTTGGTCTTCGTACTGGTACAAAACTGAGGATTGTTGACATGGTGACTGTACTGAAGATGTGGCTTTATATATCTTATCCAACAAACTCATGTTATCACAATAAATCTTTCACTTCACAAATCATGTAGTAATAATACATAATACTTTCTCGTTATTTCCTTAAGGTTTCAAAAGGCGTATATCTTCCAGGAATAATCAAACAGTATCACATTAAATTCTAATCCAATACACGTTTCTTTTTCCCGTGTCAGGACGTCTATTAATTTTTATTTTTAATGGTTTTCATGCCTCCCACGATGTAGTTCAAATTACAGGATGTTCATAAGACTTCGTGCTGTGTTGTGTGTTTTTTTTTTTTTTTTTTTTGGCTCATCATCTGATTATCTTAGTTTAAAAAAGATCCATTACATGTAGGAAGTCTTTAAGCTTATATTGGAATCTGATAATCACGAGAAAGGAATTGGCATCTCATGTTATACTCTGACAAAGAAAAAGAAACTTTTTGCAAACTTTAGGATTTCCTTTAATGTCAGTCAGTGTTTATTATGAAATGAAACGTCGGTTCGCAGCACGAAAAATTCCGAGAATGTCACAACTGCCTTGGTACATTTTTAGCAACACCAGTTTCGATTACTGACTGTATTTTCTTGCGTTGTTCGAGCATTCTAGAAACATTTTAACATGACTATTCACAAACCGAAACCCGCATTCCCAAGAAACTAATGAGCACGTTTAGCTGCTGTTACATTACCATGACATCATCAAGTGAGTAGTATCGGAGATATCTTGTCTGTTGATTACTCACTGGGTTTGCCAAGATATTTGACTTTGCATGTTCATCTTCCGTGTTTACATCTTATCTATGAAATCATGCGCACCTGTGACGAAATTCAAACACAATTCTTAAACAATCCAGGTCATCCTCAGATGGCTTCTTTTGTCTTAAAAGCTTGCTTGGAATGTCTAAGGCATGTTTGGCTGCTTATATTGGCAAGAAATTACAAGGAAAATCGTAGTAATCACTGCACTCGGAATCGGAAGTGCCCGAAACAGATCGTCTGCTCCGTTTATTATGTGAGCCACTGTATACTTTAAAAGCTGAAAGTGTAAAGAATCTTTTGCAACCACTGCAGTGTGTATTTATCTGAAAAGCACTTGTAAAGGGTTGTGGCAGTCTTTTCTTCCAGGAATTTCTCGCAGTGGAAGATAAGAACCGAGAACGCCATCTTGTTGTGGTCGTTCGCCCATCTTATCTGCACATGGCGTAACTCACTTCTGTTGACTGTGGCAGCAAACTGGCTCCTGTGGCGTAGATAATCCGCTGCAGTCCACCAAACGCGATTTCCAGCTCAAATTCATGCGTAAATACACCCTCAGTGACCAGTAATAGTGACGTGTGATTAAACCGTTACTAGCAGAAAAAGTATCTTTCTAACGACCACATATCGAACCTTCCACCTCTGTGTATCTAATTTGGCACTGGCTGCCAGAAAAGAATACCAGAAGCAGCTTATGTAACGTTGGATGTAGAGTACCTCTCAGTACTAGATATCGGTAGACATGATTTTGAGAGCATCGCCTTCGGTATTGGTAACTTACATTCTAATACCTAAAATGTTCTCACATAACAATGAAAGATCGGACCTAATAAAGAAATTATAGTCTAGTATGTGTACGGGTACTGTACATCGAAGTCTTTGAAGTAGCGTGGCGGAAATAGCTCGAGAACGTGTTTTCCAACTATTTCATTCAATACCTTCAACCACACTCAAGCCAGAATCTGTTAAACCTGGAGCGAACGCAGGCTCTGAGTTCGTAAATCATGGCCTTAAAGGTAAAAGTACTTTTATTTTTAAAGAAGGTAATGAGTTGAGAAATGGAAGATACTGTCAGGTACACGTGCAGAACATACTCAAACACGTTGTAAAAACTGAATTATATGAGACATTGGTCCCAAATACGTTAAGTTTTATGCTCGAATAACTTGTACATCCTATCTCATCATATATGAATGCTCAAACGCTAGACAAATTCTCTCTTAAACAGCGGTTTCGGTGTCTAATGTAGGTTCCTCCAGCTACAAAACCATGTTACAATCGTGCACTTTAAAGTCAGTAACGGATGTTATCTTGGGAGATAATGTCCCAAGCTACTTTTACGTGTAGTCGAAGTCTCTCGAGGGCTGTTGTTAGTAATACAGAGCTGTCCTATCATGTTCCATACGTGATCAATGAAGGACGGATCAGATGGCGGTACTGGCCTTGCAAGTTACACAATGTCCCAGTAATTGTAAACAGTTTGTGTGGGAGCTTGATCTTGCTGGAAGAATCTGTCTCCCTAATTATATACATATCATAGTAAAATGGGGTAGATGGTGTTGTTTATGTGTTCTGTAATGTTCCATCAACAAACAGCAGAAGTGCACAGTAATTTTAGACTATAACTGCTCATACTCTAACGGCCATAATCAGTCCTGCGTGTATCTGCATGCCACTCTACGACAATCCTTTCTCATCCGGTTCATAGATTACGCGAACAGCCATTAATGATACAAACATCACGAAATGCAAATTGGCGAGACTTATTCCTTCAGTTGCGTCTTCCACTAACCCACTGGAGAAGAAATGAGGCATTGGTTCCCCTGTTCGCGATCCTAATTCCAGCAGATGTTTCTTGAGTATCCGAACTGACTCTCTGGAAGCATTATTGTTGCTAATTTGTTGTGCGGTCGCGTTGTCAACAGCAATGGCTACTCGCCTGACGCAGGGGAGTGGGTGTGATACTGTAGATTGTTGACGTCCACTTCCAAGAGAGTGACCGTAATTTTGCAGCCCCGCTGGAACAGTTGTAGCATTAATGCTACATAAATGAAATCTCTCGCCTTTGTAAGTGGTGGGCCAAATGCGAGTGCCCTTCGTAACCCATTTTGAAGACGTGTAGGTAAGCTTGTTTGTTTATGAAACTTGTAGATACAAACACCAGAGCGCACTGCTATTAAATCAAACATCTCTGACATTGATCATTGTTGATTCTGACCTGTTGTGGAGATGTTTTCTAATGAAGAAAGAGTTTTTACTTTAAAAATAGTAACTGGAGAGAACTATCAGGACCTATTGACAATCTATGACAAATAACGTACGATAAATTCAACTTACTTTATTTTCAGCATGATGGAACCCCACCTCACTATGCTACAAACATGCGAAACTGCATTGATGAGGTATTCGGCAGGAAAGTTACTGGACGGCGGGGAGCAATAGAAATGCCTCCCAGACCTTCTGACCGTACAACAATGAATTTCTTTATTGGGGTTACGTTAAAGTGTATGCTGCAAAACCAGAAACAATTAAGGTCTTGAAAGAGGCTATTTGCAGCGGTTTTCGAGACATTGATTCTAACAAACGACTGTGTTAACAAGTATACTTAAGCATTCCAGGTCGTCTGATGAAATGTATCAACAAAGGGTGGGTGTGAAATGGTAGACTGCTGCCGTCGCCTTACAAGAGAGTGACCATAATTCTGCAGCCCCGTTGGAACAGCTGTAGCATCACTGAATATATATTAAATGACATCTCTCACCTTTGTACGGCGTGGGCCAAAAACGACTACCCTTCGTAATGCATTCGAGAAAGACTGTTATAAATAATCTTGCAGCTTCAATAAAGAGCTCAGTTATTTCAGAATCCCAGTTTTTTGTTTTGTATTCAATAAGGTTACGATGTGTAGTGACTTTTGGCCTACTCTGTACACTGTGCAATCTTTGGAAGGACCATTCAACCTGCCACAGCACGGCCCCGATGAAATTGTGCTTGTCCACGACGTCTTGACGCTGCTGGAATGCTAATTATTCCAATATTTTGCTCTAAGAAACGAACATCTCTTGGGGCAAGTCGTTTAAGGCTGTGGTAAGCCCTGTATTTTCAAGTTCATTTAGAAATTAATGCTTCATCTGCAGGTGGCTTGTAGCATTGCCATGAATATCCTCTGTCAAAGATCAACGTTAACATGGTATCTTACGTTACACCTGCAGATGTGTTTACTTGTTTACTTTAATAACTTAGTAGGTGCTAAAGAGCATTATTCAGTTTGGAATAACACTAGTGTCCAATGCTCGTTCAGAAGTGATCGCCTTGTATCGCCTTCAAATGTAATAATTAGTGCGACATACCGAATGAAACTTGCGCCTTCACACACTTCTTACTCTCTCCGAGCGAAACATCAACCACGTCACTCCCCACACACTGAAATGCGTCCTATCAGCCCTAATTCTTCCTATCTACTCCTATCTATCCTACTCCACATCTAAACTCCGCTTCCAGTTTTCACCTATCCATCTCATGGTCTGGCTAACAATCCATCCGTCAACTCAGTTTCTGTCTCATACCATCTATCGTCGTCTTAAAAAAAACGGAATATAGAAAAGCCAAAATAACAGTCGGAGGAATGAAAATCAGAAGCGCCAACGTTAAGAATGCAAAAGAATTCTAGTGTTAAACGCAGAGGAGAGAGCTGATGTCTTGAAAAAATATGCTGAGGGCCTCTCCGAGGAAAGGAAACTGTCTGATATCGTGAGAGAAGAAGAAATGGGTGTCGATGTGAATTTCCACGTCAACCGGGACCAGGCACACCGCAAGAACACAAACACAGTGTTTACTGAAGTCCGAAGTCGTAATTTGCGGCCGGCCGCGGTGGCCGAGCGGTTCTAGGCGCTTCATTCCGGAACCACGCGACTGCTACGGTCGCAGGTTCGAATCCTGCTTCGGGCGTGGATGTGTGTGATGTCCCTAGATTGGTTAGGTTTAAGTAGTTCAAAGTTCTACGGGACTGATGACCTCAGATGTTAAGTCCCATAGTGCTCAGAGCCATTTGAAACATTTTTGTAATTTGCGAGTGTGGTCATTATAAACAGGTACTGTGTTTCTGTATCGATCTCCACAACAGATGACCAACTGGCAATCGGTAGGACAACGGTTCAAACTCGCATCCGGCATCTTGATTTAGTTTTCTGTGATTTCCCTAAATTGCTTCCGCCATTTTTGGAGAGATCCCTTTCAAAGGGCACGGCCGATTTCCTTCCCCATCCTTCCCTCGTCCGATGGGACCGATGACCTCGCTGGTCCTTCCTCCAATTCAACCAATCAACCAAACAACAGATGACCATGCAAATGAGGAAAGATATTACAGAAATAAGTGTGGCAAGCTATATACTAATTACATGAAGGTCCTTCAAAGACGGACATTCTAGACTAGAGAATAAAACCTGAGTAAGAGACATACACTGATGGTACCACATACGTGCTGAGGCATGTTTAGACAGGGAGAACAATATATGTTTACTTAACAGTAGAACCTGAATTCTCATTTGCTCAGTGGGGTACCAAAGGGCACACAGTTAGCTACCAAATGTACGTGTAAATAATTTGATCTTGATTTTTAATGGAGATTATTGTTTCAATGTTTTATTATAATCCTCTTGGTTCAAATTCAGTTTTTCACACATGCCATCAAAATGCGTTTATCAGAAATATTGCCACGTAGTGAAACGCCCACCAATCTGAAGGCATAAAGAATTTCATATACAGGATGCGAAGGGTATGAACTGAAATTAATAATTACCGAATCATCAATAGTAGCCGCACGTCTAACCTTTCATGGTTAAGATCATAAGATCTGTCTGCAGTTTCAAGGGAAAACGGTTTCTTTGGCGGTTATGCTAGAGATAATTGCCAGTGAATTCTTCTGACGTGTATAAAGTAGTGTGTTTATATGTATGAGGTGCGTGTGTTCAGTGCTTTTTGCTGCGAATGAGACAACGGAGAGGATAAACAATGGCACTGGTACACAGCCTATACCCATCTAATAACACAAACCGGATCGCTGAGCTCAACGCACTAAACATATGCAAGACAACAGTCAACGATATACTTGTCCTGAGCCAACATTTTACATCACGTTTAACATGTTCGCGCCAGCGCTGAGAAATATGTTTCTCGCTAAGGGATGAAATGAAATGACCGTATGGCATTGTTGGCCGAGATGTCCCTGTCGCGTTCGGTCGCCAAGTGCAAGTGTTGTTGCATTCGGCGTCACACTGGGCGATTTGCGGCCGATGATGAGCACAACACAACACCCTGTCCACGGACGGAGAAAATGTCCGACCCAGCCGGGAATCGAACCCGGGCCTAGTGCATAGGAGGCGAGTACGTTACCACCCAGCTAAGCAGGCGGTCTTGCTATTCTGTGGCGCTCCTTTTTCTGCTATCCGTCATGTGATGCTGCTGCTTTTCCTGTTTTTCGCGATGGTGCTGTGTCATATTAAAAAGGACGTAGGTTACTATTTTGATACACTGATCTTTTATTTCGAAAGTGGCATAAATCCATTCCTTTAAAACTACGAGATATCACATATAAGAATTTTACACTAAATTAATGACAAATTATGTGATATTTCATTTGTGCAGACAGCTCTCTTCTTGAAGAGTCACAGAAAACTGTATTCAAGCTTTCGTTGTGGCTAACAGATAGGTACTACATCGTAAGTTAACATACTGTTAGTGACCCAATTTGGTAGAGTCGAGCATTAGCCACTGGTGGAACACGCCGACGTGAACGTGTGAGATGTGCTTCAATGGTAACGATATTCAACTATCGATAAATTAGGGTAAGCGGAACATTTCAAATCCTGAGTTCTTATAACTCTGCATGCTACTCGCTAGTATGGCGAAGATACTTACCCCAGCCACAAGCTGAACTTCCTCCTCGATATAAGAGAACTAGGTTTATGATATACATGTGACACTTAGTGAGGGGGCCTGCCGTCTTCTAGACCAGACTGGGACGGTCAACGCCTAGGGTTGCTCACCATCGACAGACACCACGACTAGTTTCACTTCTCGTAGCAGTCTGAACGTCGGACTATACCAGTACAGATATACCATGTGACAGAGCTGTTAGATGCCTATTATTCATATATGCGACTAGAACTTGTTGATGAAATTTTGTATTTAGGCCTGTTGTAGACGACTGCTTAGATTTGAAAAAAAAAATGAAGTGGAGTGAAGTGCTCTTCGTAAACTAACTTCAGGTTCCAAAATTCCAGTCATGGTTTATATGATGGAGAAGTTTGAGTGTCTCTTACCTAGTGGTGACTGTAAAACTTACAAATGGATTAGGTAAACATACGGGTGAATTATTATGTAATGTTGACAATACCTAAAATAAAACAGAAGAGAGAGGGACATCCAGCAAGACAACTAAATAGTAGATGGTTAAGAACTATTTTCCTAAGACATAAGACCAAGGCAACGACCTCAGGGAATGTAGGTACGTGACATTAGAAAAACTTTAGGAGAAAAATCGATGTGTATGGTGGAAGACGGTGATGCATGGTACGTTTGGAGGAGGCCTTTATTATTGATTGTTGATAATAATGATGATAGTGATTACCGAAGCATTCCGAGCACAAATAACACAGAGACTGGTGTCTGAATGACCCCTTGCTAAAGTCACGGAATTACTAACCATACGTGGGTAGGATTGGTGAATACTCGTCTTGAAAACTAGTCCAGACTGAGTCCAATACCGGATAACCCGTTGTGTGTTTGCAGTGGAAATTCTTGCGTCGGAATTATTTAGCACCACACGTGAACTCACCACCCTCCGCTAAGCAAGACGCCTGTTGCCATAATGAGCGCATCTCCATCTATTGAGTGATACACAATGCTTGAATCATCCGACCGAAAGTTTTCTTCTAAACGTACAACTCACAATATGCGTTGTAGCCGGTGCCTTATTTCAGTAACTAATCCGCAAGAGGTGCAGGTGATGTAACGACATTCAACTGTGTTAGCTCATACATACCTACGTACAATGTTAGCAGGGACATGACGTCGGCCTTTCCACTGCTGCGAAGCGCGGCATTTGTTGACACGTGCTAGAAGACCCCACGTGACGCGGCCCGACGTAACTAACGTCTGCCCGGTTAAATCACTCGTGCGTACATGCAGCGCGTCATAGTCTGAGTCATGTTTGACATGAAATCAGGGCGATTGCCGTCGTCTAACAGTGCACTTTTTGTTTTCATGAACCTATCACCGAACACAGTTTCTGAATAACAGTCTATTCCTGTATTCTAGAGGTGCTGTATATTTATGCATTGTGATACCATTAGGGTGACAGAAGCCAGAATAATTTTTAAAAAAAATGGTTCAAATGGCTCTGAGGACTATGCGACTTAACTTCTGAGGTCATCAGTCGCCTAGAACTTGGAACTAATTAAACCTAACTAACCTAAGGACATCACACACATCCATGCCCGAGGCAGGATTTGAACCTGCGACCGTAGCGGTCACGCGGTTCCCGACTGAAGCGCCTTTAACCGCACGGCCACACCGGGCGGCCTGAATAATTAAACATACACCTGCTGTACAACATCCTGGAATGTGATTTGCAACATATCTCTCTAAGGATTCCGCCCTTTCAATACAGAGTGTTTAAAGAAAAGTGTCACACTTTCCTATAGCAGGAAATAATAGAAGAAAAATAAAAGAAAACTTCCTGTAGGGTTATTCCATGAAAAGTGAAGGTTTTGTACGTCTTTAAGACGTCAGGTTTGTTTAGTTTCAAAACAATACAACTTACGTCTTCAACCCTTCGCTGTGCATTGTTCATATTCATGTCTACCTGTTTTCCTTCTATTTTCTTGTTAATACTTCAATGTCAGTTATACAAATGTTACGTCTGCAACCACAGAATGATCCCTACAATGATGTGTCCGAAAACCAATAAATATTTAAATTTGGGCCAATCTGCCCTCTCATTCCCATCTGCCTGTTACGTAGAAGTAGGCAATACAGGCAGTACAGTATTCAAGAAACAGGTAAAGAGGTACCAACCACAGTTCCTCCTGCTTGGCCGGGTAATTTTCTCCTGTAGAGGTTTGATTGCCACCTCCATATGACGTAATTGCTGAGGCCCTGTGGCAGCCGTTAAATGGAAGTATGTGACACGCAAATAACACTCCAGCCACTCTTCGAGTCAGTCCCCGTACTGCTGGAGAGATTGGACACTGGATTTATAGCCACGTTCAAGCTTATGATAGTCCACTAACTGTATACTAAAATACTAAACTCCGTCCGAACAGGCCATGAAGGCCCAACGGCACTGACCGGCCGCCGTGTCACTCTCCGCAAGCGTCACTGGATGCGGTTATGGAGGGGTGAGTGGTCAACACAGAGCTCTCCCGGCCGAATGTCAGTTTACGAGACCGGAGCCGCTGTCGAACTTCGGTGATCTGACGAGAGCCGGTGTTACGACTGCGCCAAGACCGTTGGCATTAGCTGTATACTACTTATTTTGCGACATGTTTCGAGGGAATACCTCATCTTCAGGCTAAATGGCATTACAAAACAATTTCACAATAAAATCATACTGATGTTGCATAGTCTTTTTATAAATTCTGTGGCTAACCTGTGGAAGAATGAAAACTTTGTAAGAGGCTATGTCACTTTGGAAGCTGGACTGATGTTTGCATGAAAACGTTTTGTAACAGTCACTCACTTTGTTCTTCTGGCGAGGCCATATCGTTGTGATGAACTGAGGTGTTTCCATTTCACTGGCTCTCCTGGCTTTCTTGATCACTGTTCACAAATTTTCACTAACGTAACAATAACTTGAAACACGATCACAAAAACAAATCTGTAGTGCAGTGGAGAAGATGGCCGTCAAAATACAGCTGGTTCTAATTTGACTATCTATCTGTCTATCTATGTGGTTGTGATATGTATACGCATCTTCTGCACCT
Source organism: Schistocerca gregaria (assembly GCF_023897955.1). Lineage (NCBI taxonomy): Eukaryota > Metazoa > Arthropoda > Insecta > Orthoptera > Acrididae > Schistocerca > Schistocerca gregaria. The sequence goes on along the minus strand of NC_064921.1, from coordinate 100,365,723 downwards.
CTTGTTATCGTATTACAGATGTTGGTTGACAAAATACATTACAAATTGAGTACCTGTTATAATATTATTGTACAAATCATGACATAAACGATTTATTTTACACATTTTAAGCTATTGCTGGGGATAGAGTCAAACGACTGTCATGTTATATATCTTTTATTCTAAGAGTACTGTAGTGAAATTGGAAAATAAATATTAATTTCATTCACGATCTCGTTATTCCCAAAGTGGGCATGGGTGAATACTTCCATTTCTTCCGAGATGTCCATTTTCCAGCTCATTTCTAAATTATGTAATACTTTGAGATAGTTGTCTATTGTAACACCGTATCCTGTTTCATTTATATGTTTCACTATAGCTGATTTATTCGGTTTGCCAAGTCTGAGACAGTCAATGTGCTCTTTAAAGCGGAAATGGAAACACCTCAACTCATCACAACGAGAATGCCACGCCAGAAGAACTAAGTGAGTGGCTGTTACAAAATATTTTCGTGCAAACATCAGTCTAGCTTCCAAAGTGACATCGCCTCTTACTAAGTTTTCCTCTTCTTCCACCGGATAACCACTGTGTAACAGCAGTATGATCTTATTGTGAAATTATTTTTGTAATGCCATTTAACCTGAAGATGAGGTATTCCCTCGAAACATGTCGCAAAATAAATAAATAATACAATGAAACTTCCTGGCAGATTAAAACTGTGTGCCGGACCGAGACTCGTACTCGGGACCTTTGCCTTTCGCGGGCAGTTTGGTCTCTCCACGACACTGCCAGTGCGTCGAGGCCCAAACCCCTCCAGCCACTTTTTTTCATGTCCCCTGTTGGGTCACCGATAATAGCACTGAGTGTGCAGAAATCTTAACACAAAACTCCCATTCTCCGATGTAAGGAAGACAAATAAATCTCTTCTCTGAGTAGAAACTGAACACTGATAAAACTTAACAATTCTTCTGAATCACACAAATAATTTGAAGTCGAACACGAGTAATTCTGAACAAAATGTTTTGAAAAAACTCTTCGTGTAACATAGAAGTTCCGGAAGCAAGTTAATTAACTGAGCTACCCAAGCACGACTCACGCCCCGACCTCACAGTAAGGCTGTGAGGGCAGGGCGTGAGTCATGCTTGGGTAGCTCAGTTGGTAGAGCACTTGCCCGGGAAAGGCAATGGTCCCGAGTTCGAGTTTCGGTCCGGCACACAGTTTTAATCTGCCAGGAAGTTTCATATCAGCGCACACTCCGCTGCAGAGTGAAAATCTCAGTCTGAAAGTAATACAACAGTTAACAAAGTTTGTGAGTGGTAGCGGTAATTTAGAAAACCTTTACATATTTCTTGAGACACCGTCGAAATATAGTCAAAATGGCTTCAAACACAGTCATTGTACTAGCTGGACTGTTGGTAGAACTTAGGAAATCACGAGTGATTCCTTCCACTGATTTCGTGCATTTCTTTACAACCACCGTCCGCAGTGCACCACGTTTCCTGTCCATCAGTACGCCGACGTGAGATCTTCCTGGTGATGGTTTAGCTGTGTTCCTTCGTGTACCCACTGCAGAATCACGTCATCAATAGTCAACTTGGTCAGCGTTAAAAGGGTTGAAATGTTCCTGATGGATTTGTTACTCAAGTGAAATCCAATGACTAGTCGCTGGTCGAAGTCACTGAGCTCCCTTGACCATCTGCTGTTACTACTTCTCTGGTGACAACACAATACTTCTCACCTCCTTTCATACCGGCAGGTCCACCTCTCTTGACTTATAGTGATCAATTGCGAATTACGTAGAGGTATACAATGGCGTGTGACGAGGGCCTCCCGTCGGGTAGACCGCTCGCCTGGTGCAAGTCTTTCGATCTGACGCGTCGATGGCGATGAAACAATGATGATTAGGACAGCACAACACCCAGTCCCTGTGGGGAGAAAATCTCCGACCCAGCCGGGAATCGAACCCGGGCCCTAAGGATTGACAGTCTGTCGCGCTGACCACTCAGCTACCGGGGGCGGACTACGTAGAGGTTCTCGCGTCCGTCGGCCGTCGTAATTTAATATATTATTATTATTATTATTTTGATTGTTGCCGACTTACGTGGTGGGCCATAATAAAAGTGATATTTCATTCAATTTTGATTTACAATTAAATGCTTTGGCGAAGTTCACCTTTTTAACAATATTAATCTTGAATTATTTCTTACATTAATGAATGTTAGACTCGCTGAATCTTAAAACATGAGCATATAAGTTGAACAGTAGAATAAACTTTTCATATTAATTTCCTCGGCTAGTTAGTTCACTTTAAAGCAAAAAATCTTTATTTATTAAATACAATTGCGGCCCACACACGCGCGAGAGTATTTTTTTCTTACCTCCATTAACCATTGTATTATAGTCGGAGTCCTGGCTCTGGCTCTCGCCTGTCGTACTGAAAATAAGAACCTTAAAGCTACGTATTTTCTGCAGCGTCGGGCGGCTGTGGAGAAAAATTAATATTATGTTAATAGCGGGCGAGTTTTTCGCTTCCGCTAAATTTTTTATAAGTTAATATCGCCACGTAATGGCGTCGTTGACAGAATCGGCCGCTGCGATTGTTGAACTGTAAATGACTCGAATTCAGGTTAATTCAAAGGAAGTCGGACATGAAATCGGGATCACTTCTTACAAATTAAAAGTGAACAATAATATTAAATCAATATATTATCTGCTTAATTAGTACAAATATGCTTACATTTGCCAGCACTCACAAGATGTCCACCTACACGCAACCAAGACAAGGGAAGAAGTGAAGGCGACTATTATTATTTTACAGGTACATGATAAATATATGTATTATTCAATTTCTAAATGTCTCTTCTTTATAAATACTGTTTTTTAAGTCTTTACGTATTAGTTCACTGGGGACGCTATAAGGTGACAGGATAAGTTTGATCAGATAGTGAATATCATCCATGAAATAAAAGGAATGTACTCATATCGAGGGCAACATTAACTTACGTGGTTTATAAACGCTCTCCGAACTGGCAACGATCAAAAACATTTTACGGATTTCACTTAATTGCTTCCACTGAAACAAAAGAGGTGTTACGTCACAATCGAAAGGGTCACTTGATTTCAGTCAAGAACACTTGCTACGTTTCAATTATCTGCAGTTAACATCTTTCCTTATGGCGTCTAGCCGGAGATTATCGTTCTCGAGGACAGGAAAAGCTGCGCTGGAACACGCGAGCGGAGAACCAGAAATGCCAGGGGTACGCGTTGGCCGCGGCCATTGGGCGGGTCGCAATGCCAGAAGACCTACAAAGGTGGCTCTCCAATCCACTTACACTGCAGTCGATACCGGCCGCGGGGATTCCCAGCCAGCACGCACTCCTACCGGCCTTGTGTGTCCCTAGCAGTGCACAGCAAATTCCATTAACGAACTTGTCACTTAATGGAATAACGTCCACCCACGGCCCCACCATAACATATTTCTGGTTTTCGACACATTTTTCGTAACATTCTTTCCAGAGACACCCATCGAATATGTTTTGAGTAGTTGTCAATACCGTTGTTATTGTTGGTGTCGGCAGCCGGCAATAATGCAATGTTGGGCAAGGTATCCACCATTTGGTTCCGCTGGCCGTGTTACGCAGTCCTTGGGCGTGCCGGCCCTTCGCACGTTTTCAGCTCGGTTCGGTACCGGCTTCCTTAACATTCCATTATCCCTTTTCTTCTGTCGACACCCTTCCTGTCGGAAAACTGCTCTATCTGTCATCTCATCTTCCCACTACATGCTTCGCCTCCTTGTCATGTGAGTACTTGAGCTTGACTATCTTCATTCCAATTTTATATCTTCTGTCTTTATTCTAAGATGATTTCTGCAGCTTACATGTGGCATGTTTAGCTTTCAGAGCCCCTCGCTGTGAGACACATTCTGTGTTAAGGCGAAGGTCTCCGGGATGTTAAAGGAGCCCTGATTCACCGGTCAGAGTCTTTTTCTGTAGTCTCTTAGTTAACCCCTGATCCTAGTATCATCACAAGTATCAGTTGTTCGGCAATCAGTTGCCATTTGGTGACTGCTAGTAACTCATAAGATGTGTCCAAGATACGTAGCAAATTAAGAATATTAATAGTATAAATATGTGGTCACCACATATTGTTTTCGTTCCTGTCCCTCGACATTCTAGAAGACGCTGCGAACACCAGAACTTTGTTTCTTCCTGTTAATTTCTTCCTACACATGTCATATAGAGGATGTCCCAAAAAGAATGACCCGATTTTAACTTGTAATAATACGGAGACAAATATAACTAGGTAACTCAAACAGCTCTAGATGTAATCGGCATGGTCTAGAGTTTCAGAAAAAAATCGGCTAGAATGCGCTACGATCGCTAACCTGGAGCGTGCAGCCAGTCTCGCGCAATGTGGCGTCCGCGCAACAGAAGGCGTATTGTGTTAATTGAATTAAGTCGTACTCCATCAGTGACCGCAGTTCAGCGGGCGTTTCATATTCGATTTCGTGCTAACCCACCATCACCAAAGAACATTCAAGGGAGGTGTGAACAGTTTGAGGCTAGACGGTGCCTCTGTAAAGGCAAAAGTCCTAGCCGGGAACGCGTTCCTGAACAAACGGTGGAACAAATCCGACGAGCATTTGAGCGGAGCCCCGCCAAGTCTACGCGTCGTGCTAGCCGAGAATTTGCGTTACCATGGCATGTGTTAACGGCACAACAAAGTGACCAGTTTTCTCAATGCCAACGTGCATCAACGTTCGATAGGGCGTACAGGACCGAGAGACCAGGCTTTCCACTCTCGGCCTCCTAGCTCCCCTGACTTAACACCACGTGATTTCTTCCTGTGGGGTGTAACGTTCCCTCTTCTGTTTATTTGGGTTTGATTTGTTTGATTGTTATTCTTTATTTCTATTATTCGGAATCTTTTTTTTTATTAAATTGAGCTTGAAACTTACGTAATAAATACTTCGCGTGAAGTACGATTTGCAGCATAAACAAAAATTAATTTCGGAAATGTAATCCACTGAATATTAAAAGTAAAGCTTTTGAACAACGCGCGTGACTGACTAGATACATTCAGAGGGTACGTACATTCGCGTGCGAGTGGTTGCGGTCTGATGAGAAATTTTCATTGTGAAATAATTTCGTCGTAACACACTCGGAGATTGCGAACGTACATTCAGAGTAGAGGCACGTACGTTCTATCATTCCCCGTGGCCTGGGTAAAAGAATGGCAATTATTTAAATCTAAGAGTATTTCTTTTGCATCGGACTAGTATTTTTATAAGAAAAAAGAAGATTGCAGGTTCTGAATGTCTCGGCAAAACGAATCGGAAGTAATTTTAGCGGCCACGAAAGGAAAGTAGAGAGCACAATCACGTACCTCTATTGTTGAGCAGCGCCGTTTTGAAGATCTTCGGTTCCATCTAAAACTCGCCTTCTCTGCTTGACATAAATACTCCATAGGCATGGGAATAAGGCTTGTTGTGCGATGAAAATAATATAAAACACATCTTGCGTCTTTTAACTCATTCATTTACCACACACACACACACACTAGTAATTAGACAGTACGACATCCCACCAGCCCATCAGAACAAAAAGTAGTCGTTCATACAAGAAATAAAAAACGAAGGGCGAAATTGTTCCTATGTCTCTCAAAGATAAAAAGTTTACCAGATATTTCTCTGATGTGTCACTGGAACAATTTTTCAGCACCTCTACGATTAAATCACAATATTTTCAGTTCCTTTACAGGGGATATGTTAAACAATGTGTTTACGTTTCTCCCTTACCTCGTAACATTGATGAACTAAAAACCAGAATATCAGCTGCTGTAGCTTCAGTGACAGAAGGCACTTTATGCTCAGTTTCGGATGAATCTGGCTATCTCCTAGATCTCGTCCGTGCAGCCAATGGAGGACATATTGAACATTTATGTTGGATTTTTATAAACTTCTGTCTTTTCTGAGTACTTTAGTATGTAATTTGTTAGTGTTAAGCCCTTCTTCCTAATAAATAATTCTATTTAAAATCGGGTCATTCTTTTTGGGGCACCCTGTGTTTTAATAATATTTGTAAATGAATTATCTTTCCTAGCACTCAAAATCTGTAACGCAGATAACATTCTTGTTTCACAATAAATAGACTATGTCTGCTGTTCCTAGATCATTACAAACTTCCTGACGTCATGTAGAAGACTGCATATGAGAAGAATGTAATATCAGAAAACTTCTAAAATCAAAATTTTCACCTGGATCGAAACGAGACTGCTCCATTTTCGGTATTGTGATACACTCTAAAACATCGATTTGGAGTAAAGTACTGTCTTCACACTTCAGTGATGCATCTTATCAGTTCTGCTATGGTTAAAACCCTTTCGTTCAGCATTATGTCAGTTTTTATTCCTATCGCTCTGCTACCAGTGAGACTGTATCATTCTGGGTCGATGCAAACGTCATGATAGTTTTTCTATTACAAACGTTTTCTCACAAATAGAGAAGCCGCATCTTCTTTAGCACTCTTTAAATACTGCTCACGAAACAATGGGATTATATCCTTCGCTTCTCACTTTGAAACACACTTTTCAGTTATACGTCATCACATGCCAAAGAACATTCCGCATTACGAAATGTCATCATGTATGTTGAGAGCAGCAAATGGAACAAAATTTACTTTTACCAGTTACGTTTCCGATGTGTCGAGTCAGCTTCATGTGTGCAGAAAAACTTACCTTTCATTTTATTTGTTATTCCGTACAGAATATTTGTCGTAGAAGATTCACTCAATTTCTCCATTGGCCACAAGAAGATAAGTGAACTATTAGCTGCTTCGTATTGTTCTGTCCTTGTACACATACTTCCGGTTCATGAACCCAGTGAATTCCAATAATCGTTTTTATAGGAATTATCTCAGTATAAGTACAATCACCGTCTTCCAAATAGAAAGTGACGAAGGAACGAAGTCACTAGCTTAATGACTTCGTAGGTAATCATCTCATCTTATTCATATTTCTAGAGATATACATTCGTAGCTAAATATGTATGTGTCTACCTTACTGAATCATCTGAGTAACGACTGTAGACTCAGGCATACGTCTAGCTAAGGAAGCTTTGTTTTGCCGCAGCAGTCAATGATTATTAGCAGTTTAGTGGACCACCCCCACCCCCCTTTTTTGACTGAAACGCTTGACAGTTCCCAATAAGCCCTTATTTATGTAGTGCCGATATCCGATCAAGCTACACCGCAGGATTTCTACATCTTCATGTTTGTAAGAAGATCGACAAACGTGTAGAATACTATCAAACCCACCACTTAACGGTCCATTGCTTACATTTACGTAGCTTCTAACATTATGAATTTCTCCTAATGCTGCAGCTATTATTATTATTATTTTTATTATTATTGTTATTATTACTAGCTTAGCACCTGCTGCTTCGCTTGCGTAGACTGAATGCTCTACACAGATTCTTTTTTTATATATTCTTCTTCAACAGAATTTTATAAACTATATTGTGCACAAATTGCAACACCTACTGAACTTTTCACTCTAATTAAGGCAATAGAAGCACGTTCTTTCCGAACATACTTCCAACCAAAAAGCAATTATGGTAGCTGGAGTACAACGTTTTTGTCCATCATGCCCTTTCCGTTCTTGAAGTTATAGTTTCATAGGAACTTTCATCCTCTAACACATATTTCCTAATATGTAACCGAGAAGTGAAATACCATTTCTCATAGAAAAAACTTTAAAAAATTTAATATAACGAAATATTTTCTTCAAAAATTTAATACCCTATATCACCCCCATAGACACTGAATTTCCAAAACCAGTGAAACACGTATCATTTTATTTCTAACAGAAAAGCTAAATACATAATCTCATAGACTTACCTTTAAAAATGTTTTCACAATTAATTATTTTCATATAACATTTCATCCCCTATTTCACCCCCTCAGGGGTTGAATTTCCAAATACAGAAGCACATATTTTTTATTTCTGACTCAGAAGTCAAATACCAATTTTCGTAGATGTAGCTTTAAAAATACTTCAATACTTCTTTAACAACAATTTATTTTTTAAAAAAAATATTTCACCCGCTAATTCACACCAGTAGAGGTTGAATTTCCAAAAATGCTGAAACACATATTTTTTAATTTCTAACTGAGAACTGAGAAACAAAATACTGATTTTCGTTATTGTAGCTTCAAAACTGCCTTAGTAGCGACATTTTTTAAAAACCCTAGCATCCCCCATTTTGTTCCCTAATCAGTGGAATTTCGAACAATCTCTTCTTAAACGATGCTTATAGTGTAAGACTCACATCCTCTCCAAATTTCAGGTTTCTATCTTTGGATGTTTTGACTGAGTGATGGTGAGTCAGTGAAATAGTCTGGTTCTCTTTCACCTCCCTAGGGGTTGAAGTTTCAAAAACAGTGAAACACGTATTTTTTTTCATTTCAAACCGAGAGACTAAATACCAAGTTTCAAAAATTTAGCTTCAAAGATACTTTCACAATGCAGTATTTTCATAAAACATTTCAACCCCCGTTCCATCACCTTAGGGGTTGAATTTCCCGAAGCAGTTCAGTGCATATTTTTTTATTTCTGACATGAAAACCACATATACATTTTCGTATATTTAGCATTAAAAATGTTTACATAGTGAAATGTTTTCATAAAAACTTTCATCTCCTATTTCGGCCTCACAGAGAATGACTTCCCAAAAACAGTGAAACACGTATGTTTTTCATTTCTAACTGAGAAGTAAAGTACCAGTTTTCATAGATTCATCTTTATAAATACTTCAGTAGTTCTTTAATAATGATTTATTTTCAAAAAGAAAAAAAAATAAACCACTAATTCACTCCCATAGGGCTTAAGTTTCCAAAAATGCTGAATTACTTATTTCTTTTTTTCTGAGCGAGAAATCATATACGAAACTTCGTACTTCTAGTTGCAAAATTGCCTTAATAGCTATGTATTTTCAAAAACTTTTAATCTCCGACTTCACCCCCTTAGGTGTCTAATTTCGAAGAATCACTTCTTTTTTGACCGCTAGAGTATAAGACCAACATGCTCTGGAAATTCCAAATTTCTGCCCTTAAGTGGTATGGGCTGGGACATGACGAGTCAGTGAGTCAGTCAGTCGGGACATTGGCTTTTATATATAGAGATTATTGTTATTATTACTATTATTATGATATTTTCAATTACTTGGTTTTGGTATGAGATATGCTGTGGTCTAACAGGATATTTAAGCTTCCAACAACATTCGTGTCTCTTAATTCTTAGCTGATCACATTGAAACACTTATTCACAGATGCCGTATCTCCGCCAACTATGCATTCGGTGGCTTCTTGGAGGTTGCCATGGTTCTTCCGACATCCCGGCGTTGAGGAGCAACGAAGAGAGTTGGAAATGTATAAGTCGCCATGTCCGTATGGAATCCCAATTCGGATTTGCAGAGATTACTCTTCGGGAATGGCTCCTGAGTTAGGTTGCGTTTATTACGAACCATTCGCGCAGTACAAACTCTCAAGCGATTGGAAAAATTGTGGATGGCTCTCTCATATAACAAGAGCAAAAGAGCGAACACGAAGCATTGCAGACCAGTATCCTTAATGACGGTTTGCTGCAGTATTGTAAGTTCGAAGTAAAAAATTGCCTTAAGATAGAAAAGCTTCAGTCGACAACTCAGCATAGGTCGATATTGCTAGATTGACGGAAAGCGTTTGGTTCTCTGGTACGTAAGTGGCCCGAAGACTTTTTAAGTAACAGAATCCAGTACGTTCGTTGCTCTGGACGGCGAATGTCCTCCAGAGACAAGGGTATCGTGAGGAGTTCCCCAGGGAAATCTGACATGATGCTCTTGTTCTGTATATACGTAACTGATGTGACGTATGGGGTGACCAGCAACCTGCAACTGTTTGCTGATGACACCGTAGTGTACGGAAAAGTCTCATCATTTAGTGACTTTGAGCGGGTACAGAAAGACTCACACAGAATTTATCTTCGACGTAATGCTCTAAATATAGAATTTATCTTCGACGTAATGCTCTAAATATAGAAAAATGACAGCCAACACAAGTGAGGAGGAAAAACAATTCTGTAATGTTATACTGTCAGTGGTGCGTTGCTTGAAAATTTACGTCGTTGCAAAGCGATATGAAGTATTTAAGCACTTAAGGTCGGTTGCTGGAAACGCGAATGGTCGGCAACGGCTTATTAGGGGAATCATAGGAAACTGTAGCACATCTGTAACGGAGCAGGCGTATAGAACACTTGAGCGGTCCCCATTTTTAGATATTGCTCACGTGTTTAGCGACCACACGACGTTGTATAAAAGGAAAGGCATCGAAGCAATTCAGAGATGTGCTGCTAGTTTTGGTGCTGGTAGGTTTTATCAACACGCTGGAATTACGGAATTGCTTTGTAAATTCAAACGGGAACCCCTGGAGGTAACACGGTGTCCTTTTGAAGAAACATTACTGCGAACGTTTAGAGAAACGCCATTGGGACTAACTGGAGAATTGGCGCCAATGTACATCTCAGGTAAGGATGGCGAAGACAAGAGAAATTATGGCTCGCACGGAGTCATACAAACAGTCCTTTCTCCCTCGCTCTACGCAACATTAAAGGCAGAGACTAACAGTGATACAATGTACCCTCCGCCATGCACCGTATGATGGCTTGCAGACTACGTGCGTAAATGTAGATGTAAGTGTATCGCAGACTAAGTCTCAGAAATTTTACATGTTTATAAAACATAACTGAATATTTTATTCAGCGAAATACGCTGCATCGTATACAAGGGTTGTCCAGAAAGTAAGTTCCAATAGGTTTCGAAATGGAAACCACTGGGAAAATCCGGTAAAGCTTTGCACAGACGTGTTGGACAGTGTCTCTAGTATGCCCGTCGATCACGTCGCGTCGCTCTTTTCAATTTTGAGTGAACAGAGAGGACGTAAAGATGCGTAGGGAATAGCGTCTCCCGCCAAGTACGAGGACATGGTTAGAGATTTTGCCTGTGTCATGCAGCCCACATAACACAACTGTCGAGCAGTTCCTTCTTCATACCAATTCTCGGCCGCACACTGCAGGGGCAATGAAGACACTCCTGCAGTGTTTACGATTAGAAGTGTTTGATCACCCAGAATACAGTCCGTAATTGGCTCCCCCTGAGTCTCATCTCTGCTCACAAGAACCGCTGGCTACGAAAACAAAATTTTTCCACAGACAACGAGCTGCAGACGAGTGCAGATAACTGGCCGAAAGCACAGGCTGCTGCTTTGTAGGACGAGGATACTGGAAAGTTGATACAACACTACGACAAAACTCTAAATTGGAGCGGTGACTATGTAGAGAAGTAGGTGGATGGTGTACCCAACTGTTGCAAATAAAACGTTTCTGGTTTTGACTGTGGTTTCCATTTGGCGACCGATCGGTACTTACTTTCTGGACAACCCTCGTAGTCGGCCGCGGTGGGCGAGCGGTTCTAGGTGCTTCAGTGCGGAACCGCGCGACTGCTACGGTCGCAGGTTCGAATCCTACCTCGGGCGTGGATGTGTGTGATGTCCTTAGGTTAGTTAGGTTTGAGTAGTTCTAAGTCTAGATGGCTGATGACCTCAGATGTTAAGGTCCATAGTGCTTGGAGCTATTTGATATTTCAATTTCCCAAGCGTAGCACAGTACACTTCAGACTTGAACGTTGCACGATGAGGGAGGTCATGAAACAAAATAACCACTTCAGAGTCGCAGAAGACCGTCGCCCTGATTTTACCGGCTGAGGATGCAGCTTTGAACTTTTTCTTCATAGAAGAGGTGGTGTGGTCCCCCACCCACGATTGGCATTTTGATTCCGGTTCAAAATGATAAACCCATGTTTCATCGCCTGTGACAACGTTCGACAAAAAATTGTGCAGGCCAGCCTCGTAAGGCGCAAGCAATTCCGCTCATATGGTCCTTCGTTACTCTATGTGGTCTTCTGTTAGGCGGCGATGAAATCATAACAAATTCCGCATTTTTTCAACCGATATTAGCCGAGAAAAAAACTGTTGCACTAGTTACTGAACGTCTTCCAGACTGAGAAGGAGCGCCTGGTCCCCGGCACGAATCCGCCCGGCAGACTTGTGTCGAGGTCCGGTGTGCCGGCCAGTCTGTGCATGGTTTTTAGGCGGTTCTCCATCTGCCTCGACGAATGCGGGCTGGTTCCCCTCATGCCACCTCAGCTACACTATGTCGGCAATTGCTGCGCAAACACTGTCTCCACGTACCGCGTACACCACCATTACCTCTACCACGCAAAGATATGGTGTGAGACGTTCCCAGGGAGGGGGGGGGGGGGGGTTCTTTTGCATCCGAACTTCGGTTCTCTCTCTAACATCCTCAAAGTTGACAGAACCTTATACGTAATTTGCCTATTTGAAGCAATCTGATGAGAGTTAATCGTATAGTCCACAAAGCTGCTGATCAGTCTGGATAATATGACGGCATCCCAGCCACTCTGATAAAAAAGTGTGCTGGATGCATAAACACGTGCGACCTTCTCCACCTCATCCACACCCACCCACACCATCGCCCCCCGAGATTACGGGAACCTGCTTAAGGACATTAATTTGGAACTTCAGATTCTTACAGTGTTATACAAATAAGTGCAAGTAATTACTATTATATCCTACGTGACTTTCAGGTATGTTCTGTTGCCAGTGAATTTCTCAGCTCCTATTGACCCTTAGTTGTTGAGACCAGCAGTCGATTTGATAACTGAAAACAGCACAGTTCTGTTCTAGTTGTGTGTGATTTAAGATGCCGACATTTCTCTTCGTGAATTCACTTTCAGTGCCTTTGATATTTATAGTCTACAACAAAATTGCAAGATCATCTACACGCCAAAACGTACGACGCGAACCTCTGCACTATCTGTCAGGCTTTCTTCTCTTTTGTTCATCTGTTCGGCAACACGTATTTTTTTAGTATTAACTGAAATTTAAGTAGAGTCTTTGTCTTCGAAAAAATAGAAACCGATGCTTTCTAGTTAAATTAGAAAACCGATTATATGAATTAAGTAGATTGATTTCGGGGAGGGAATCAGTGAGGTCATCAGGCCCCAACGGATTAGGAAAGGATGGGGAAGGAAGTCGGCCGTGCACTTGAAAAGGAACCATCCCGGCATTTACCTGCAGCGATTTACGGAATTCACGGAAAACCTAAATCAGGGTGGCCGGACGCGAGTATGAGTTGTCGTCCTCCCGAATGCGAGTCCAGTGTGCTAACCAATGCGCCACATTTTTCTTAATGTTTGTTCGTTATTGTTCGTTGTATTTGGTCGTAGCGGACGTCACATGACACCCGTTGAAGTTCGTTGTTGATTCCTTCACTCTTTTTATTTTATTATTATTATTAAAGAGAGCAGGCAACTCTCTGACCAAACACGCTGACCTACAGTGTCGGCATGCATGATTATATCGTGAGTTACACACAGGACTGGGAAATAGCAGTTTGTTGCGCCACCTCGCTCGTGGGAATTAAGTATGACTTGTGGAACTCAGGTCGCTTGCAGGAGGATACGACGTGTAATATTTTGTAATAAGTCGAAACTGCTGATAACGAAACCAAACTGTAGGCCTATCTATCAATTTGCGATAACGACTAGCGCCTGTACTGTGGATCTATGAAATACGGCAGTCGTTTGCAAGTATATTAGCAATGTGATTCTAACGGCTGTATTGACAGTCGTACATACTTCCAAAACATGTTATAATATCTTAAGTAGGTAATTAATCTATGGAATACAAGACATTATTAACGAACGCAGACATCGACCGCACGGAGAAAAGCAACTATAGTTTCATTACCAGTTTCACTCTACAAACAAGAGCATCTTAAAGTATTCATTGCCCTGACGACAACACAAATTTTGTATTCACAACGTTGCTGAGCGGTACTGTGCACCTTTAAAGTGTTTCGATCACGGCAATGAACATTTGAAAATGCTCTCGTATGTAGAGTGAAACTAGTAGAAAAAGAAATAGTATGCAACATTTGACAGCTTATTTTTTTTAAGTTAAATATCTCCAACTATTATCTCAATACGACAAAAACAGTAAACCATTTGACAGCAGACGATTTATGTAGTTACATCATACAATAGATGTGAAAATTTCTTTTCTCGCTCTAATTCGCTCCAGTCGATTAGTATTTGTGCAATAATTTGATTCTGGATGAGTCCACAGCCTTTAGGTAAGACTTACACGTGGTTTTCTCAGCTTTAGGTTGTTAAGTAATTTGTTGTACTAATTGTCATTGCAATCTCGAGTATTACTACATATCCTCATTCAGAAATCTATAATACGAGGGCCTGTGAAAACTTCTTCTTCTTCACCTGCCTCCATTCTCCTTTGTCCATCGCCTTCCTATTTCTTATTCCCATCGCCCTTAGATCTTCTTCCATATCGTCCAGTCACCTTTTCCTGGGTCTACCTCTTCTCCTTCTCCTGTCAGGTTTTCCCATGAAAACTTTCTTGACACTCCGAGTTTCTGGCATCTCTGTACATGTCCTGCCTATCTTATTCTTCCGTGCTTAATTTTAACAACAATATCCATATGTACAAAAGGTGTTTGTAGTTCTACGTTTGTCCTTACTCTCCTGCAATCTTCCTCTCTCACTGCTCCAACAGTCCTTCGCAGTATTTTTCTTTCCCATCTCAATAACCAGTTCACCTCCTTTAACTGCAATACCCAGCCTTCTGATCCATATATTACTATGGGTCTTAAAATGGTGGTGTATATTTTGAATTTAGTATTCCTACTAACATTCCTGGAATTAGCTACATTCTGCGAGACAAAATAGCAACGATTTCCACTCGCAATCCTTCTTGAATTTTTATTATTGTCCTCCGTTATTACAGAACCTAAGTATTTAAATGTTTTCAGTCTGTTATATTCTCTCCCATTCATTACTATTGAATACTTTTGTAAGTTTTTATTGGGCTCGCCCATCACCATATACTTTGTTTTGTTTATGTTTACTTCTAAACCTACTTCTCTTGCTGCTTCCCCTAACGTATCGTCTGTGAAAACTAACGCCTCCGAATTCTTAAAGTTTTTTTTTTTTTTAAATGAAACAAACTTTATTAACGTTCTACATGTTTATTCTTCGTGTCTATAATTTTATTTCTCAGCATAGTCACCCTGCCATGGCAACGAACTCATTTCTCCCAACGAGAAATTAGTTAGTTGATACCGCCACTGGAAAGTGTGTGACTTTGTTAACTGAGCCACAACCTCAGCTTTGCTTGCACCGCTTCCTTGAAGGTGTTCTTTAATGTTTGGGAAGAAGTGAAAATCGGAAGGGGCCAAGTCGGGATGATTGATGACTGTAAACTGTAAACCGGAGGTGTCGGACTGCTGCAGATGTCGCTCTGCTTGTATGCGGTCTGGCTTATAAAACTGAAGGACAGTTTGCTCTATGTGTGGACGGATCTTCCAGTTTGTGCTTCCAGTTTTCTGAGGGCCTCTCGCAACCTATATTGTCACTTTACACACAGCCAATTTACACATTACAATTCGGACCCCCAACAGCAGATGGTTACAATTTGCGTCAGAGATGCGGGAAAGTCGACCGAGTAAATGCTCACTAAACGTATTACCTTGAAACAGTACAGTACTGCTCGCTCGCACCGGCTGCGGGTGCAACGGAACCCCATGGGAACGGATGGAGAATGCGTTAGGCTTCATTATTTATATATGTCGCGTATCACGTACTTCTTGTACTTGAATGTCAATCTGCACGTGAAGTTTCCTAATCCTCCTCCCACCTTTCCATAAAGAGTGGGCAAATACTGGTTGGGAAACAGCAGAAGTAGTTCTGTAGTATAGCAGTGCCAACCTTACTCATGGGTAGGTGATCAGAGAAACAGCACAGACAGACAGAAGTCAAAGACATTCCAGTATCATGAGATATGGGGTGGAGAGGTTGGTCACGGCCAAGTGGTTCGACCATCCGCTCCACGGGGCCCAGGAAGACCCCCGGGTTTCCGCCATATTCTAGAAGTTCTACAGAAGACGAGTAAGTGAGCAGACGAGACCACAGTGCGTCTGTCTATACGTTCACAGGAAGAAAGGTATCTGAATATCTGAACTAATTCTTTTATTTCCAGTTTCAGATTATGTAGGGAAATGAATGTACGTAATGATTTCTTTCTCATTTATTTAGGAAATTTTGTGTGGAAACAGAGTACGCTCCCATCCTTTGTACAAAGCCACGTGGTGTCGCAAGCTACAAAGTCTCATCAGTAGTTCCAATGTATAAATTCTATCGCGCAAATCGAGTGCAAAGCAGTATATTCAAACCCGAGTGATTTATTTTGGTCGAAAAATTGAACTGTCAAAATGTTTCTTTGTGTTAAGGGGGTCTTAGTACACGTGGTCTGCCCCATTCTAATAATAGTGAATGTGGTTGAGCACTGGGTAGCCAAATTATGACATCGAACGGTCACACTAATTCTCCGCCTTCCGGCATAGTTAAATTAGTGTTCGTTTCCACTCCCTTTGTAGCTGGGTGTACTGTAGTTCCACGTGGTCGATCGTTCGTTGCCGGAGGGCACGAGTTTCAAGTATCGATAAAACAGACATCGCTCCGCTAAACTCCTTCGACCCCCTGTGTTAATGTAGCTGGCCCTAGGTTGCCCGTTACCCTCCTCTCACATAGTGGATGTTCTATGTAAAGTAATGGTAGAGTTTGATGGTACACATTTGGCCAAACGCAGTTCCGTCTTGCCCGTACAACAATAATGTGCGTGGAGATTAGCATTAACATAGCCGAGCTATAAGGTGTAAAAATGTAATCTCTGTAAACTGGAACACTTACTGTAATCGCTGTAAAGTCGAATGATTATTTTCAAAATAAGTAGGTTATGAACGGTCATCAGTCTTTAACATACCCTAAAAGTCACAAAGCAGTCAAGTTAAAAGAATTCATTTAAAATAAAAGATATACAACGCAGGAACCCACTCATCAGCGTGTGAGCCCTCCAGCCCCTTGCCTAGTAACGTGCAAAATAGGATACGCTCTGTTCTCTAGGTATCGCTCTCAACCTCCCCTCCCCAGTTTTCCGTTGCGCCATTTTCATTCAGGGTTAGTAGCAATGACTACCTCTTTTAATAATTCCGATGTCACGTGTCGCTTATACCCTACTTGTGGACCAGTACAGAAACAGGAAAATCCACAAAAATCACGAGGGCTGCGTGAAGCAAAAATATGAGTGTTGCCAGAGGGCTTTAAGCAAGTTCAGGAAAGGCATAGTTACCTCCACAACAAAAGGTTACCTTTCATCTGGTGTCCCTGTGCCAGGAGTCTTGGCGGGAATCTTTCAACCTCACTCACTCGTTTTTGAGAACAGGACAAAAAATCCGGAGGTATTATTTATCAGCAAGCATTCCTACAAATATCCACATAGGCATAAATACAGATGCTAGTCCGAGTGTCAAAGCCGATAAAAACGCGACAGTAACATTTCTTACGTTTTGTGTTCCAGCCTTTCAGGTGAAGTAATAAATTTGACAGGTGCATACAAGGTAGGAGCTTGACAGACAGTCGTAAGCAGAAGCAACCATGTATAACCTGTCTTCTTCGATACGTCGCTTCAAGCCGGCGAAATACGAATCAAACCAGAAACTCTTCGTCCCACGATCTCTTACAAATCAGGGTTGTTCGTCAGCAACGTATATGCGTATTCGCATACCTGATACACTCCGACGGTACGGTGTCCTCAAAAGTAATCACTGACTGCCTCTATTCTGCCTGGACGGTTGCAGCCGTGCTGGGCCCGTAACGTCCAAGCGGAAATACGAGGAGAGTCAGCACGAACACAGCGAATGCCCACCCTCTGCATGACCACGGGCAGCATCGCTGTCTTCCGCTCCAGTGTACGCTGCAGTTCCAGTGCACGTAAAGATCAAGTTGTTAATGGACGTGGCCGACGATGTGGCGCGGGGGGAGGGCAGAAAGAGATGGTATCGGCAGCGGCAGCGGCGCGTGACTCAGCCACCGGGAGCACTTGTTGGCGGGCGCTCAGGAGCCGCTGCTGCCGCCGCCTGGCGTGACTCACTCCAGGTACTGAGGCGGCTTCCTTCCGGTCTCAGCAACAGACCAGCAGCTGCGCTACCACCACATCAACAGTGCAGCTTGTATAGCTGTGCTGGCGACTCGCTTGCTGCCACAGATGTCTGTTGCTTGTAATAAATCTTGTTGTTGTGGTCTTCAGTCCTGAGACTGGTTTGACGCAGCTCTCCATGCTACTCTATCCTGTGCACACTTCTTCATCTCCCAGTAACTACTGCAATCTACATCCTTCTGAATCTGCTTAGTGTATTCATCTCTTGGTCTCCCTCTACGATTTCTACCCTCCACGTTCCCCTCCAATACTAAATTGGTGATCCCTTGGTGCTATGAAACGTCCCCTTAGAAAAAAAGTACACGACTGTGCTTAAACTGAGACACAATAGTTTTTAGCGCAACGCAATCTGACTTTCAATAATCCCTACAAAAGAATGGCCCTGACTAACATTAACCTATACCTTTCACAAATCACTTACCTCACAAAAAATCTTCGTTACTCGAACTACTGCAATACAGCGAGCACCACTACTGCTAGCTAAATAAAAGATTCAAACTACGGAAGGCACTAACTACTGATAGGCATAGTTAGCGAATGAAAGATTATAATAGAGAACAAACAATATATTTACCTTAATAGTCATAATATATATATATATATATATATATATATATATATATATATATATATATATATATATATATATATCAGTTCATGACATCAATTCTTACAAATTTCAAAACTCCGCCATCTCTCTCCCCACGTACACCACTGCTGGCGGCTCATTTCCAACTGCGCAACGCTACGCGCTGTTAGCATCCAGCTGCCGGTGCCCAACACTACAATGGCAGACAACAATGCAAACCAGCCACAGACTCCGCACAGCACAGCCAGTGATTTTTCATACCGAGCGCGAAGCGGCGTTACCAATAAGAAAACCTAAACAGCCTACTTACAGTGCCTCAGAACATGTCCTACCAACCGATCCCTTCTTCTAGTCATGTTGTGCCACAAACTCCTCTTCTCCCCAATCCTATTCAATACCTCCTCATTAGTTATGTGATCTACCCATCTAATCTTCATTCTGTAGCACCACATTTCGAAAGCTTCTATTCTCTTCCCGTCCACACTATTTATCGTCCATGTTTCACTTCCATACATGGCTACACTCCAAACAAATACTTTCAGAAACGACTCCCTGTCACTTAAATCTGCACTCGATGTTAACAAATTTCTCTTCTTCAGAAACGCTTTCCTTGCCATTGCCAGTCTACATTTTATATCCTCTCTACTTCGACCATCATCAGTTATTTTACTTCCTAAATAGCAAAACTCCTTTACTACTTTAAGTGTCTCATTTCCTAATCTAATTCCCTCAGCATCACCCGATTTAATTTGACTACATTCCATTATCCTCGTTTTGCTTTTGTTAATGTTCATCTTATATCCTCCTTTCAAGACACTGTCCATTCCGTTCAACTGCTCTTCCAAGTCCTTTGCCGTCTCTGACAGAATTACAATGTCATCGGCGAATCTCAAAGTTTTTACTTCCTCTCCATGAATTTTAATACCTACTCCAAATTTTTCTTTTGTTTCCTTTACTGCTTGCTCAATATACAGATTGAATAACATCGGGGAGAGGCTACAACCCTGTCTCACTCCTTTCCCAACCACTGCTTCCCTTTCATGCCCCTCGACTCTTATGACTGCCATCTGGTTTCTGTACAAATTATAAATAGCCTTTCGCTCCGTGTATTTTACCCCTGCCACCTTTAGAATTTGAAAGAGAGTATTCCAGTCAACATTGTCAAAGCTTTCTCTAAGTCTACAAATGCTAGAAACGTAGGTTTGCCTTTTCTTAATCTTTCTTCTAAGATAAGTCGTAAGGTCAGTATTGCCTCACGTGTTCCAACATTTCGACGGAATCCAAACTGATCCTCCCCGAGGTCTGCATCTACCAGTTTTTCCATTCGTCTGTAAAGAATTCGCGTTAGTATTTTGCAGCCGTGGCTTATTAAACTGATAGTTCGGTAATTTTCACATCTGTCAGCACCTGCTTTCTTTGGGATTGGAATTATTATATTCTTCTTGAAGTCTGAGGGTATTTCGCCTGTCTCATACATCTTGCTCACCAGATGGTAGAATTTTGTCAGGACTGGCTCTCCCAAGGCTGTCAGTAGTTCTAATGGAATGTTGTCTACTCCCAGGGCCTTTTTTCGACTCAGGTCTTTCAGTGCTCTGTATCTCCCGCTTCATCTTCATCTACATCCTCTTCCATTTCCATAATATTGTCCTCAATTACATCGCCCTTGTATAGACACTCTATATACTCCTTCCACCTTGCTGCTTTCCCTTCTTTGCTTAGAACTGGGTTTCCATCTGAGCTCTTGATATTCATACAAGTGGTTCTCTTCTTTCCAAAGGTCCCTTCAATTTTCCTGTACACAGTATCTATCTTACCCCTGATGCGACAAGCCTCTACATCCTTACATTTGTCCTCTAGCCATCCCTGCTTAGCCATTTTGCACTTCCTGTCAATCTCATTTTTGAGACGTTTGTATTCCTTTTTGCCTGCTTCATTTACTACATTTTTATATTTTCTCCTTTCATCAATTAAATTCAATATTTCTTCTGTTACCCAAGGTTTCATAGTAGCCCTCGTCTTTTTACCTACTTGATCCTCTGCTGCCTTCACTACTTCATCCCTAAAAGCTAATCATTCTTCTGCTACTGTATTTCTTTCCCCCATTCATGTCAATTGTTCCCTTCTGCTTATAACACTTGCGTCTGTCTGCTGATATACCATAACCTTAAAGCTTGAAGCAGGTTCTGAAATAAAACTATCTTGTCAAAGCAATTATGGTATAAAGCAACAGAGCAGTGTTACCCTCTGAGAGGAATTCTGTTATGTTGACCTTGTTGTGCCTAACGGAGGTGGCTTATCGGAAATGAAAGTCAGAATTACGTAAATATTTGAACAGTAACAAACAAAATTTTCCCTATCTGCACTGTTCAACGGATAAAGAAAACGGTCGCCAGCCTAACTAGGCAAGAGAGTGATTAACATTCTCGTTCCAGAATATAGTTATTAATAACGTTAATGGATAAACACAACCTATACTTTGTCACACGCGAGTGCAGTGAACTCTTGACACATACATATATTTACTGTACGATTGAAACTAACAGTTAGAGCAGCACAAACTATTTGCAAATTTATAACAGATACCGAAACACAATATTACTTTCAGGGCTTACACAAACTGAATAGTCTTTATAACGTTATTATTACTATTCACTGCAGAATCATTAATTGGATATAGGTTAAGTCTCTCGCAGTTAATTACTTTACTATTTAAAGTGAAAGTTAATTGGGATCCACTAACAGGTTGCTTCTCACTATCATTTGAATAAAGAAATAATGTTTTTCATAATTAGTGGTCTTCCCATTACTTGTTACCTAGCATTAACACAATCGGCAAACTGTGGATCATGTTAAAATAATAATATGCACTTCTAATACACAAGAGAGCCGGCCGCGGTGGTCTCGCGGTTCTAGGCGCGCAGTCCGGAACCGTGCGACTGCTACGGTCGCAGGTTCGAATCCTGCCTCGGGCATGGATGTGTGTGATGTCCTTAGGTTAGTTAGGTTCAAGTAGTTCTAAGTTCTAGGGGACTAATGACCACAGCAGTTGAGTCCCATAGTGCTCAGAGCCATTTGAACCATTACACAAGAGAGACAAACACTTAGCAAACATGAGTATATAACATTGCACACTTCAGTTTTCTACTTTTACTACATTGAAAGCCAAAATTAACATATATGTAAGGTACTGACTCACCTTCTGCGATTTACAACAGGCAGTAATGTGATCATTTACTAAGCAAAACTTTATAAGCCTCAGTCTTACGAACTCTTAATTTGAAGTTGGCAACAATACATTAATAAGCAGTTTTATCAGGAAAACTACTTTCAGCAAGTATTATTAACTTTAATTTTCTTTTTACTATGTTCAAGAAGCATTAATTAGCAAAAACACTGGTCTTTAATGTTATTTCAGTAGGGACACTCGGTAATCACTTTAGTTCAAACGGAGAGGAACCTGAGAGGTGTTATGATAAGGAAAAAATCAAGGTAGGTACACAAATACAGTTATAAGTTACCTTATATTTGACCACACTAACACATCCATTTAGCTGATCCTTCACTGTACATTATTATACTACTCCATTACAGTGATTGCGCAATGTGGTGGCGATGGCATGTTGGTAGGTGGAATTACAGGTAGAATTGCTGGACTCTGTCATTTCTTGGTGGCGATGATAGATACAAATTTCAGAATAGTTCCAGCTGTTTATCCATCCACCCGAGGCATTGGAAAATGGCAGGAAAAAACCTCTCTCGGAACCAGCACAATATGCAACATTTACATGGCAGTGCACAATTTGGTAGCTCGTCCCCGACTGGTGGCTCGCCCCTGACAAACTCTTGTTCCACCTGTTCCACCTTTTCTACCTATGCCAACCACAATTTGCGCGCGCTACACAGTTCCGTTCCCGAGGGGAACCACTACACCTTTTATATACTAAAGAACTAAGAACCCTAAGTGAGGATCAGCAGTTTACATAACAATAATCAAACACATCAAACAAAACAAAACATTTGCACATATTGACATTTGTACCAAAAATTATTCACACAAAATTACAATTATATACAGTAAGTTTTGTTCCCTCCAAATGGGACAAAGAATTTAAATGACAGATATACTACATTGCATAGAATCAAATCAAGACATCAAAGTTTTTACAAAGAAATGAGCATACAATTTTGTGACATCTATTCAATCAAACATATTTACAGAAGCTCAACGATGTAACATTAAATAAAAAAGCAAAATAAATCCATACAGCATAAGAGCTGTGGTGTTACATACTCTCCTTGAAACTCTGTAGAACCTCTGGTTCTTTCAGTTTATCCAGGACCCACCTCTTTAAATTCCCACTTTTCTTGCAGTTTCTTCAGTTTTAATCTACAGTTCATAACCAATAGATTGTGGCCAGAGTCCACATCTGCTCCTGGAAGTGACTTACAATTTAAAACCTGGTTCCTAAATATTTGTCTTATCATTATATAATCTATCTGAAACCTGTCAGTATCTCCAGGCTTCTTCCATGTGTACAACCTTCTTTTATGATTCTTGAACCAAATGTTAGCTATGATTAAGTTGTGCTCTGTGCAAAATTCTACCAGACGGCTTCCTCTTTCATTTCTTACCCCCAATCCATATTCACCTACTACGTTTCCTTATCTCCCTTTTCCTACTACCGAATTCCAGTCACCCATGATTATTAAATTTTCGTCTCCCTTCACTATCTGAATAATTTATTTTATTTCATCATACATTTCTTCAATTTCTTCGTCACCTGCAGAGCTAGTTGGCATATAAACTTGTACTACTGTGGTAGGCGTGGACTTTGTGTCTATCTTGGCCACAATAATGCGTTCACTATGCTGTTTGTAGTAGCTTACCCGCACTCCTATTTTTTTATTCATTATTAAACCAACTCCTGCCTTACGCCTATTTGATTTTGTATTTATGATCCTGTATTCGCCTGACCAAAAGTTATGTTCCTCCTGCCACCGAACTTCACTAATTCCCACTATATCTAACTTTAACCTATCCATTTCCCTTTTTAAATTTTCTAACCTACCTGCCCGATTAAGGGGTCT
The DNA here is from genome assembly GCF_023897955.1 of Schistocerca gregaria. Taxonomy (NCBI): domain Eukaryota; kingdom Metazoa; phylum Arthropoda; class Insecta; order Orthoptera; family Acrididae; genus Schistocerca; species Schistocerca gregaria. The sequence goes on along the minus strand of NC_064921.1, from coordinate 100,341,888 downwards.
GACATTCCACTCTCCGATCCGTAGAACGCCAGTTTTCTTTCTCCTGATAACGACGTCCTCCTGAGTAGTCCCCGCCCGGAGATCCGAATGGGGGACTATTTTACCTCCGAAATATTTTACCAAAGAGGACGCCATCATCATTTAACCATACAGTAAATCTGCATGCCCTCGGGCAAAATTACGGCCGTAGTTTCCCCTTGCTTTCACCCGTTCGCAGTACCAGCACAGCAAGGCCGTTTTGGTTAGTGTTACAAGGCCAGATCAGTCAATCATCCAGACTGTTGCCTCTGCAACTACTGAAAAGGCTGCTGCCCCTCTTCAGGAACCACAGGTTGGCTGGCATCTCAACGGATACCCCTCCGTTGTGGTTGCACCTATGGTACGGCTATGTGTATCGCTGAGGCACGCAAGCCTCCCCACCAACGGCAAGGTCCATGGTTCATGGGGGGGGAGGGGGGGGGAGGGGGGGGGAATATATCTTACCTCCTCTAAACTTTCGTACTTCAATTGAAGTGTGCCATTCCGTATAAATTACAGCCTGATTTGAGTTAATTTTCTTCTTCTTGTTCTTCTTCTTCCGCCATGCATTAGGTTTTCCCCCAGCCTGTTGCAGCTACACCTGGTCCCGCCATCGTTTTGGAGGTATTCCAACGCATCTTTTACTGAGTGGCGTATATCGCCAAAAATGTAGTGGTAAACTTGATTTGTCCATTTGTAACAGATGGGATATCCATTTTTGTCGGTATTCGTCAACCTCACTACTTATATTGAAAATATTTCATTCCTTCCTGATACCTGTATTTCTTTTGTAGTCTAGCGTGATCTATCCTGCAATGTACCTGAGGAATTTCATTTCTTTGGCTTGTAATCTTATTTTATCTTTCTTTTTCACTACCCAAAATTCACTTCCATATAGTAATGTTGGTCCTGACATAATTTTATAAAATTTTAGATATGTTTCTGTTCTTACTTTACGTTGAAGGGCTCTTGTGATAGTGCCATTTAAGTAGTTAAATTTCTCAATTTTGTCTTTTTGATCTAGGTCTCCCCAGTACGACAGTATGGTTCCTAGAAATTTGAATGTATATACTTACTCTATTATCTTGTTGTCTATAAATATTTTTGTTCTTACTGGCGGGCCTGGGTGGCCGAACGGTTCTAAGCGCTGCAGTCTGGAACCCCGCTACCGCTGTGGTCGCAGGTTTGAATCCTGCCTCGGGCATGGATGTGTGTGATGTGCTTAGGTTAGTTAGGTTTAAGTAGTTCTAAGTTCTAGGGGACTGAAGTTAAGTCCCACAGTGCTCAGAGCCATTTGAACCATTTATTCATACTGTATTTTTTCCACAGAAAGCCATGGCTTTTGGTTTTTTTATTGATATTGACATACATCTGGCATGTTTGGTATAGTTTGTAGGCAACTCTCTACAGTCCATCTTCATTATTCGAAATTAACACTTGGTCATCTGCGAATAGCAAAGTCATAATGTAATCTTTTGGTTGAAGTTATATGTATAGTTCTTCAGTTTCATTCTCCATTGCCGTATAATGTCGTCTATGTATATATTAAAAAGCAGCGGAGAAAGGCTGCAAACCTTGTCGAACTCCTAAATTAATAACCTTTGTTGCTTCTTTATTGTCCCCAATTATTTGGATTCTTAGCACAGACATTTAGAACTATCTGTACAATGTGTATTGGTATACCTCTTCTTATTAAAATTGCACACAGTAACTGTCTATTTACTTTATCAAAAGCATTTACACAATCGACAAAAAGGATGTGTGTATCTTTATTGAATTCCTTATGTTTTTCTATAATTTGTTGTAGTATAATTATGTTGTCTGTACAGCTTAATTTTTATATTTAAATTATATATTTCACATCTAGAGATAACTTTGCACATATCACCAAAACATGTTTTTCTGATAGTGCAATTTTATTTTCTATGTCAATCCATTTAGCAACTTCGACCTTGAACCATGAAAATTATTAATCACGTTTATAAAAATAAATGGGTCGAAAACCAATTCACAGTGAAATTATTATGCTTTAGTTTTCAAGTAAACTAAATTTCTGTTTTCATTTTTAGTTTTTCTAATTTTATCGTCAATAACTCAATTGACAATTATACAAAGACAAGAAGCTGACAGATTTTATATTGTCAACATTTGCAACCTTCTTTATTAATTATTAGGAGCATATGTGTTGATATAAATAATTATTTCCAGAAAACATAATGTAAATTATATCTGAAAACTAATTTCAATTAAGATAATCATAAGAAAATTCATTTGAACTAGATCGTTTCCTATAAGGACCTGGAAGTTATATACATAATACTTATAGAAATCTTAGAGGCCAAATGCATGGTAATAGTTTCATTTGTTGATGTGATTGGTTAATGTAACTATCAGATTCTTTGTGTTGTGTTGAAATGTTGCATTTACTTAACAAGTGTTGTTGTAAAACGTGTCGTGGAGTTATTAATAAATACTCATGATGAAAAGAAAAAATATTACAGTGACTTTTATTGAAACAAAAAAACTTTGGACCATATAACTGGAAAGTGTACATGGGAACCTTCAACCTAGACAACAATGCAGACATATTTTAACTGCTAAGTAACATTTATCTGCTACTATAATGTTTCTGCCCTTAAGAAATTATACAAACGTTGAAAACTTTTCTGTGCATTTAAATTTTATTAATAAGGGACATGTTACATTATATGCTACATTTACAGCTTGATGCAGTAGGAGAGCTTAATATGACAGGAAATGACTATAATGTTCACTGAAAAAATATTCTCTATATGGAAGCCTTCCATAGATAAACACTTTTGAATGTTTACAATCATTACGAAATGGTTTTTTTCTTGTTTCTTTCTGTTTGTTACTTCATCAGCAATATTAGCCATTTGCTGTCACTTGCTAGGAGAAAGCCTACTCTACGCCTTCTTCCGCATTAACCTGGCGTGAATAAGGTGGGATATGTCATACCCGAGGTGTTTAGAAGCTCTAATTATTGAATGCCATTGTTGCCACACAAATCTTACTGTTACAGTAGCTGAAGGTAAGGGAGAGGGGGGGGGGGGCAAGATGCAGTGTTGAGTTCATTGTTTCACGAGTGTCAGAGAGAGATACACGTGTGCAAAGCTGGCTAGGGTGCGTCACACTCGACCTCATAGTCGGTGTTACATTTTTGACCTGTCAGCAGCAAGTTTATCACAGATATAGTTATTTACGGTATTCTTTTATTTATTTTTAGATTTTATATTTCTCTACATGTCTTAAGAAGAAAATGAACGTCGGCTACAAGAACTACTAGAAAAAGTTTTAGAAAACTGATCAAATGCTAGTTCCTGTGACTCCGAGGGCGAAGAAGAGGTTGACAAAGTTTCTCAAAGAAGTGAAGAAAGTGATTCGGAGCAAGAGGGTGTTTTTTACGATTCGGAAAAGCCAAAATCAGCGTTAGCGGCTCCTAGTCAGTCAGCTGAAGTAAGTGGAATTTTTTTACGTCCAAAAATGGTACAAAATGGATGAAGGATTGTCCTATGCAAAGTGTTGGTATCCGATCAGAGAATATTATTACCAATTCTCCAGGCGTAAAAGGTGCTGCAAAACATGGCAAAACAGAGACTGAATGTTGGAGTCTTTTTTTATAACAAGCATTATGTTGAATGCTATGCTTACAGATACAGATAATCAAATAAGGAATATCAGAGAAAATACCCATAAAATAAAGAGCAGCACCACACGAACGATGCAACTTTGGAGGATTTCAAGGCATTTACGGGACTTTTTTATATAGCAGGCCTAAACAGCTGAAATAGACAAAACTTGAACGACTTTTGGCGTACAGCTGGTACTGGAGTTGCAATCTTTCGGACTATAATGTCACTGCAGGGGTATTACTTGCTCCAAAATTGTTTGACATTCGATGATAAGAACACCGGGGAGGAAAAGTAAAAGACTGACAATATGGCTGCTGCAACAGATATTTTTGATAATTTTGTTGAAAATATTCAACAACACTATATGCCGTCTGAGAATATTACTATTGATGAGATGTTTTATCTTTCTGAGGGAGATGTCCTTTCCGTGTGTACATGCCAAGGAAAGCAGCCAAATACGGGATAAAAATATATGGTCTTGTAGATGCGAAGTCATTCTATATCTTCAAAGTGGAAGTATACTCGGGAAATCGATCATCAGGACCGTACTAGCTTAGTAATAAACCATATGGTATTGTAAACGGTTTAGTGGACCCAATAACGAAAACAAACAGGAATTTTACATTCGATAATTGGTTTACTAATTACCCCCTAAAGATCCATCTCTTGAAATAACATTCATTGACTTCTGTCAGCAAATTCCGTAAAATCCAGACAAGGGTACATGAGATTTTCAAAAAAAAGAAAAGACGTACATAGTTCTCCATTTGGATTCCAGAATATTGGTGTCCTACGTACCTAAGAAAAGCAAAATTGTGCTGGTTATGTCCACTTTGCACCATGATAAAAACATTGACCAGTTGACAGGTGATAAAAGAAAGCCAGAAATTATTACTTATTAAAATGCAAGTGAAGCAGGTGTCCATGTCGCAGATGAACTGAATGCTACTTATGATGTTGCCCGCAACAGCAAACGTCGGCCTATGACAATTTTTTATGGTATACTCAATATGGCTGTTATAAATTCCATAACGGTTTAGAGAGAAAAATAACAAATGTGACAAAACACGCATGAAGCGCCGAGATTTCATTCGTAATTTAGGTTTGAATCTGATAAATGACACTCTTCGCATTAGACAAGAAAACGTACGTCTTCCAAGGGGAATTTAAAAAAAATTACTGGTAGATATGTCAGTTGTGGTGACTGTACTGACAAAAAAGACAGAAAAGAAAACATTGTTGTTCGAAGTGTGAGAAGCCAATACATACGGAGCACGCGATTTTTAGGTGCGGAGAATGTGCTGATTTGTAGGTGTAATGTTGGTGCTGCGCTAATTGTTCTCATAAGACCTTTTATTTTCTTTTTTTATAATTAGAAGATAATATCGTTATGTTAACCAATCAAAGAAACTGCAATTTTGTTCTAATTTTGTTTGAAAAAATCTTAAACTTCTGAAACTTGTACTCTTTCTGAGAAAATAGAAACACTTCATTGTTTCACCCAAAAAGTTTTTATATCTTAAAAGTACTTGGGATATTAATAATGCAGTCTAGATACCGCTCGACCACACCGGCCGGCTAATACTGGCTCCTCCTGACATTCACTCGTGAGTCGAACAAACCTGTCACCTTACCGCGCTTTCTTGCATATGGTTAATATCCTCTTTTATTCCTATCTGGTATGGGTCGCACACATATCAACAATATTCTATGACGGAGCACACAAATTCCTATCTGGTATGAGTTCCACACAATTGAGCAATATTCTATGACGTGACACACTAACGATTCGTAAGCAGTCTCCTGTCTCAACAGACTGCACTTTTATAGTACCTGCCAATGAAACGAAGTCTGCCACCTCAACTGGCTACGACTGAGCTTGCGTGAGCATTCCATTTCATATATCTACAAATTGTGACACATATTATTTGTGTGACTTGACTGATTCCAATTGTAACTCAAGGATATCACACTTTTGAGCACTGTCTAACATTTCAGAACATTTAAATAAAGTTATCAATTTTTGCGCCACTTTGCCATCTTATAAAGATCCGACCATATACTTGAGCAGTATTTTCATATAATACTTCGCTATAGATAACTTCATCATCTGGAAAATCTCTGAGCTTACTGATAATTTTGTCTGCCTGGTAATTCATACACAACACGAACAAGAATTGTTTTCGGCGTTCCTCCCGGACACGCTTTCTACAGCCTCCACTGCTACTGCTGCCACCAGGAATTTGTGAGTGGTTATTGAGCGTTGATACACATAGAGGTATTTAAGCAGACATTGACCTCACGCATCATACGCGACTGGAACAGTAAGAAACCGCAACACGTGCTAGCAAGGAGAGTACGCTCTTCCAATCAGTCACAGTGGTTTGCAGAGGGGCGTTTGTAAAGTCCGTGCAAAGTCCAAGAGATGGCACCACCGGCGCGTATCGAGGTCATGTTTAGTTAGTATCATCTTTGGAAAGAACGCACACCAAGTTTCAGCCATATTGGTCTATTTCTTTGTGTTTGGCATTTGTGTGAATCAAGGACGTCGAGTGATTGTCAAAAAATGAACGAAAAAGAATTTCGTCTGGTGATGAAAGGCAAAACGCCTCAGGAGACTAATGAGAAGTTTGATAAACATTACGGTGACTCTGCAGCTTCGATTAGAATAGTTTATAAGTGGTTTCAAAATTTTCGTAGTGGCCGTATACCCACAAGTCATGCTGAACGTTCTGGACGCTCTGTGGTGGTTACGACTCCAGAAATCAATGATAAAATCCATGATAGCAAAACAAGCGAAGACCATTCCTTCAGCCAGAAAGGTTATAGCGACTGTCTTTTGGGATTGGCAAGGGATAATCCTCATCGAGTATCTGGAAAAGTGTAAAACTATTACAGGTGAATATTATTCATCATTGTTGAACCGAACGGAGCTGAAAAACAAAAAAACCCGCCGGCGATTGCACCGCAAAAATGTCCTTTTCCATCACGACAATGCACCAGCATGCGCCTCAACAGTTGTCGCAAATTTAATGGAAATAGGATTCCAACTCGTTTCACATCCCCACTGTTCTCCAGACTTGGCTCCCTCGGACTACTACTTATTCCCCAATTTGAAGAAATGGCTGGTGGGACAAAGATTTTATTCAAACGAGGAGGTGATTACAGCAACTAATAGTTATTTTGCAGACTTGCACAATTCCCATTATTCGGAAAGGATCAACAAATTAGAACAGCGTTGGACGAAGTGTATAAGTCTAAAAGAAGACTATGTCGAAAAATAAAAAATGTATACCCCAAACAAGTAAGTAGTTTTTATTTTTGCACGGACTTTTCAAACGCCCCTTGTAAGTATGTATACGTTCCAATGACTTTAATGTGATCACCACGTCAACGTGGAATAACCAGTCATAGATGTGGAGGGCATACAAAGCGTGTCCGGGGGGAAGGTGGGGGGGGGGGGGGGGGAGGGGTTGGAGCGGAAAACAGTGCAGTCATTGTCGTTGTGCGGAAATAGGAGCGATATATCTAACGTCCAAAAGGGCGTTACTCATCTGTAAGAAAGTTTTATCAAGATTGACACATTAACTAAATAAAAGACCGACATGTGGCTCAAGACCTAGTGTAATTTGTTGATACTGTAGCTGCATGCATGTCCATGCAGTTGCTTTGACGTCACTTCCCATCGCAGAATGATTTGTACTGGATACAGCGAATCGAAGACAGGACATCTTTGGACGTCAGGAGCAAGCAACCGTCAAGTATTGGAAGAAGGAGGCCAAATATTTTAGCTTAGGAAGACGAGATGTACTACTCCGTCTGGTTTTCGGTACAGTTTAGTAGAGGATGATCGCCAGGACCATCGAGTCTGCACGTATTCGTGATCACGACGATGCTTTTGAGCCACTGAGTGTCACCGTCTCCGCATGACGCCCTGCGTCACTCATCGTCATCCGGCGATCAGCGCCGGTCACCGCGAGGGCGCGCCAGGCCCGCGTCAGCCGCTGCCCCGTGCGTTCCTGTATGCTGGCGGACGCCGGCCGGATTTAGCCGCGAGCGCGCTCTGCACCACTGTGACGTCAGCACTGTGATGTCCGCAGCCTCCCTGCAACATGGCGGCGGCGCCGGAAGGTCAGGGAGCGACCTAGGCCACAACCCCGCCCTTCTTCACGTGCGCCACTCTCCACGTCTGCCGTTCATTTGTTTCTTCGGATACGGAATCTCACTTGTTAAGAATCATTTCATCATTAGCAGTATCCCTGACTTTTTATTATTCCAACTGCACCCACGGCGTTTAGATTTAACAACTTACACAGTCTCACGGTTAGATAAAAATATGGCTGTATACTGCGCTACCTTCAATCCATCTCGTTTGTCCTGCAGCAGAAGATTGCTTGATGGTGTGACGCGCATATAAATATATCATCGTCATCTCTATGCCTGCTGAGATCGACTGTCCTAACACGCATCAAAAGCGTTGTTACAGATTATAGCGTGCAGGCAGTCCACTTGCACTTCGTACAGGATAACCTGTCCAAGGTCAGATGACGTGATGCTGGAAAATAAAAGATTAGCGCATTGGTAATCGTTATACAGGATAATCAGAAACAGTCTGAATATATGCTAAGGCCGTTCCAGGGGAGGTTGTGCTGAGAAGTAATCGTTAAGAAAAAAATCGATACGTTGCACATTTTCTGAGTTATTTAGCATTGAGGTTAACCAATTAGGTCCCTGCGGGCGTAAATTCAAACACTTGAGAGGCGCTAAATTGCGTGCGTGAGTTACCCCTTGTTGAAGTGAAGCTTACCAGTTAAAATGTGTTTTTTTCGGAAGCCACAAATTTAAGCCTGGTGAGCAAAAGCTACGAGTGTTAGGTCTGAGAAAACCAAACGAAGAACACATTGGGGGACATCGCCTCTGGCAGACTGCCTGAATTTGAGCGCGACGATGTGATTGGCCAAATTCAATGCTTAATAATTCGGAAACGGCGCAAAATACCGAAGTTTTTCTGAACAATTACTTCTCAACACAGCCTATCCCGCAACACCCCTCAGGTTGCTTCTTACCACCCTGTAGAGTGGGTTGATTTGATGGTGATATGGTTTCGCTTAAGGGCATATTGTTCCCTTTGTGATCGTTCAATAATGCACGTTCTCGCTTGTTGATACATGTGATTGTGAGCGCTCCTCAATAGTATAATTAATTAAGTAATTTTCGCGCTGTGTAACAGATTTATTTATTACTATCATGAATCCGTGCGTTAATCTTTAGTCACGTGTTCATCTACTTAGTCTACAGTGTTTTCAATTTCTGTAGCTTTGATTATTCCAATACGACAAAATACATTAGCTACCCAGGGAGGGCATTGCTCTAGAGGATGTCAGTGGTGAGATAGGCGTGTTCCATGCGGACTCACTACCTGCCTTCCGCATGGAACACGCCTATCTCACCACTGTCTACTAGTGTTTGACAGATATGGTTGCTGTCAACAAGTATGGGACAGCAGGCGATAATTGTAACAACATCGAAACTAGTTGCCAATAAAACCAACACCTTAATACAGTTGGAGGAATTTCGTCATATCAAATGGTTCAAATGGCTCTGAGCACTACGGAACTTAACATCTTAGGTCATCAGTCCCCTAGAATTTAGAACTAGTTAACCCTAACTAACCTAAGGACATCACACACATCCATGCCCGAGGCAGGATTCGAACCTGCGAGCGTAGCAGTCGCGCGGTTCCGGACTGCGCGCCTAGAACCGCGAGACCACCGCGGCCGGCATTTCGTCATTTTTTAACATACATTTCTCTTCCTGCCCATCTTACTCTGCAAAGGTGGTTATTCAGGCCTTTCATAGGTGGTCACATTAATTCTGGGTTACGAAACGATGTGAAAGCCATTGAATCAATTGGAGGTAGCAGCAATGCAGTAATCTTTCCCGCTGTCAGACAAATTTGAACCGACGCACGTGGATACCAGAAAACATACTGGCTGCGTTCTGTGCAGTCCTAAAGCATCGACTGCACACCGCACAGCGTAGCGCCGCGAAAAGGCATCAAGAAAGAGCTGACCGTGCAACATTGCAAAGAGTGGGCGGTACCACACCTCCAGGAAGACAGGATTCAGCGGCCCCTGTCAACACTGACTTGACCAGCCGCCCATTGGTGGATGCAGTCTTACAAGGAGACGGCACGACCCTGGAGTCCGGGATTTGTCCGAAATTTTGTGTGGTGAAAGAGGACCCCTAACACCTCACGTGGTTAAAATATTAGGACGCACTACTAGGAAAATTCCGAGAAAAATCAATCCAAAGTTTCTTAGGTGCCTTATGAGTATAAAATGTTAGTCCACTGCCGAGACGCCGACTGGCCTACACGGTTAGCAGTCGGTCCCTTACGCTAGAGGTCTCGAGTTCGATCCCTCCTCTGGCACTCTTTTTTTTATTCTGTTGCTTGCAAAATTGCAGCGCATTGTTAAGGGGGAATCGTCAAATTAATTCCCAGGAAGACTGTATAAAAATTCATTCATTCTGTAATTCACCATCAGTCACCAATATTCCGACACATGATTCAATATGCCTGGTTTGGCTCAAAATTATCAGAAACTCAAAACATTTTCGTAAATGTTAATGGGGCATATTTTTGTACAGATTTATTGCAAACGCCCTGTGATTGTAAAAACAAATCCGCTTTTATATGTTGCGCAAGATGTCGCAATAATTATTGCTTTATTTGTTTTTACGATAATTTCCACTGTGGTTCTTGTTTATAATTATTGTATGTATAAAAATTGAATGTTTCCCTAATCGAATTTGACTAAAAACCCAATGATTCTACTTATATACTTTACAATGAAAAATAGAAAACCCACCGCCATTAATTGTGTTGTTGGACAAAAAGAAAATAATTTTTATCCAATAATGCAACAAATTTTTTAAAGGTAATGTAGGTTCGGGAAACTTTCTGAATAATTGGTGGACTAACAAAAGAAAATGAAACAGAAGAAAAAAAAAGTGCCAGAGGAGGAATAGAACCCGAGATCTGTGGCGTGAGAGTCCGAGCCCTAAACATTTTTTTTTACAAGTGCTCTACCAAGTTGTTTTTTTTTTGTTTTTTTGTTTTTTTTTTTTTTTTTTTTTTTTTTTTTTTAATCCATTCATCTGGGCCAGACGGCGGCTGGGCAATGAACTAACATTTTATACTCATAAGGCACCTAAGAAAATTTGGATCCATTTTTCCCCGGATTTTCCGGGTAGTGCGTCCCAATATTTTAACCATTTGAGGTGTTCGGGGTCCTCTTTCAACACACAAAATCTCGGACAAATCCCCGACCCCACGCACGAGCCGTCTGTCTCCTTGTTAGCATCAGTATTTAGTATCAGGAACACGATCATCAGCCTGAGTTCTTCGAGTAGTAACAGGTTGTCAAAATAATTGCATGCAGGAGGCACAGGAGGCCACTTCGTAACAAGAAGTCATGTTTCTTTTCTTTTCACATATACGGGATGTTCAAAAAGTCTCTCCGCAGTGCCTTATGATTGTTAGCACCGCGTGCCATATGATTGTTCGCTTGCCTGGGTTACTGCCCTTGAGGTGAGGACACTTTCAACATTTAATGTGAAAATTTGTAAGTAAAAATCAATATTCACTAAATTAATAAGTTGTATTTCACTGAGTAACATTTCGGTATATTCACTGCGGCGTACGGCACGCGTGGCTAACAATCATACGGCACTGCGGAGGGTCTTTCTGAACACCTCGTAAAATATTGTATTAATCTACAACTGTTATTTAGGGTCATTTTTGATTCCTGCCACCGGCCGTCGGACGTCTTCCGTTCCTTGTTTGTGTCAGTGTTGACTCCCACAGTGCCCGACACGACAGATTCGATTACTTGAAAGTTGTGAAGCGGCAGAAACGGGAGTGTGGAGTCAGAGGGATACGGGCAGAGGCCCGTGCTTCTGTGCTGCTCGCAGCGCGCCAGAGACGGAGGGCAGAAGCGATCGATCAGCGGTCCCGGCTCACCGACCCATGGCCAGGTGTCGGCGCTTGCGCCCTGGCTTTACGTTACGATACGCTGCATTCCGTTACAGGTCGAGCTGCAGCCGGGAGCACGTGTTTCACACTTGTTTCGCGCTGCCTCTGCTTCATTTGTCTCATTCTGCTGGGCGCATAGAGCGCTTAACATCGGAGCCATCGGAGCCCTTAGTAACCTAATCTGAGACGAATGTGACTAAACTGTTTAAAACTAAGTTTCAAAGGGGAAACCGTTAAACAGAAATTAGATCCACCCCGCTCCTTTCACACAGAAGCAGACAATACGTAAGGCTAACTAGGCGAGTTTATGCACTGAGCCTCTCCGGTTTCCTTCAAAGTGTAGGAAGGTACCTGTCCATGCATTAAGTTACTAAAACAGTACAACGCCACTCTCGAACAAAACGGAAAAACCGCCTTTGAAGATTAGAATATTTCCGCGCTGGACTACGGAGGTCGGCAGTCTTAAGGTTTCGTGCAAATGTTATCTTTATCACACAAGAATACAGCCAGGCCATTGAAATTAAACAGGATGAGAACAAGCTTAAGAAAAGAAGGCGAACACATAGTAAACAACTAACGCACCTTGACTAAAAACCAAATAGAGTCAATTTATTCGCCATCTTAGATCTAGGAGCCACTACCATTCGACTTGGCGTCAGCTTACTGCACTTTTTCAATTCCTTTGACGTAAACATCATCGTCTTCTTTCGAAGCAGCTGACAGCGAAGAACTGAAACGTCGACTCCTATAGCCTTTGGCGCTGTCTCACGGAGCAGTAGAAGAAACTTAAGCACAAAGATTAAAAACAAAATATTTTCACCAAATAAGTAAATAAGCTGACGGCCGAATAAATGTTTCCAGTACCAAATAAAAAGACCTAAAAGTAAAAGCTGACCTTGAAATGCTGTATTGTACAATACTAACGTCCGGGATAGTTCATCGGGTGACTTTCCGAAAAGGAGAGTAAAGAGTGAAGCGGGGCTATTATAAGCCCCGCTTGACTCTTTTCTCTCCTTTTAGGAAACGGTGTTATTACAGACTTTAAAGTTTCGAGTGCCGGTGGCCGCCTAAGGTAACAGACTGTACTTTGAGTTCCATCGTGAGACTCAGTCGCTGTTGATTTAATGTTGATACTTGAATAAATGCCACATCAATTACTTTCAGATGTTTATTTTTGGAGCCGTAAGCGATTTAAAGCTAATCGAAATGGTCTTCAAACAGATCTGCTTAAAAGTAGACAAAGAATAACCATGAACACATTAGAAGAAACTGAATTTTTAATCTATTTACGTCAGTCAACAAGTAAACTTACTCACAAGGGAACCTCCCCATTGCACCCTCCTCAGATTTAGTTATAAGTTGCCACAGTCAAATTATAGTCTTCAATCTATGCTGTGCCCCTTCCTCGGACAGGTCTTACCGAGATGCAAAATGAGATCATTCGTACATGGTGGTGTGCGGTGATCCAGTGATTTAAGTGATCCAGTCACATTTTTGTGACCACGTCAACGTGCAATAACCACCCACAGATGGCAGCTGCCAGCACTAACAATGGCGGGTATATTAAGCGTGTGATCAGTACTTAACGAAAGTGAAAGAAACACGTTTATTCCATATATCTTTCTGTTCCCTGACAAGGGAACCTCCCCATCGCACCCTCCTCAGATTTAGTTATAAGTTGGCACAGTGGATAGTCCTTGAAAAACTGAACACGGATCAATCGAGAAAACAGGAAGTTGTGTGGAACCATGAAAAAAATAAGCTGCTGCCCTGGCCAGCACGTTCTCCAGATCACGAATTGAAAACGTCTGGTCAATAGTGGCCGATCAACTGGCTCGTCACAATACGACAGTCACCACTCTTGATGAACTGTTGTATCGTGTTGCAGCTGCATGGGCAGCTGTACCGATAGACGCCATCCGAGCTCTGTTTGACTCAATGCCCAGGCATATCAAGGCCGTTATTACAGTCAGAGGTGGTTGTTCTGGGTACTGAGTTCTCAGGATCTATGTACCGAAATTGCATGAAAATCTAATCACATGTCAATTCTAGTGGTGGTTAGTGTTTAACGTCCCGTCGACAACGAGGTCATTAGAGACGGAGCGCAAGCTCGGGGTAGGGAAGGAATGGGGAAAGAAGTCGGCCGTGCCCTTTCAAGGGAACCATCCCGGCATTTGCCTGAAACGATTAGGGAAATCACGGAAAACCTACATCAGGATGGCCGGAGATGGGATTGAACCGTCGTCCTCCCGAATGTCAATTCTAGTATAATATATTTGTCCAATGAAGACGTGTTTATGATCTGCATTTCTTCTTGGTGTAACAATTTTAATGGCCAGTAGAGTATATCGCCTGATCGGATGTATCACATTTTTTGTTACGCCATGTTGGTGGTCTTCTCCAGATACACCGTCATCTAGGCGAACAGCTGCTCGGAATATGCACTGCCCTACGGAAGCGCGACGGTGGGATCTGTATTATGCCCGGGCTTCCACTAGCCCTGTGGTGGTAATCGAAGGCACCATGACAGTTGTTTTATGTGGACACTATTGCTGTCCCCTTCTTACCTTCATACTTGTTGATACAAATACAGTCTAATATGTGGATTAATAAGTTGATTTGAATCCCACATCTCGTGCGACTTGGTGCGTAATGTTACCATACATGTGCTTCACAATTACGTACTTTTGAAACTGGTCAATAGCACTGCAAAACAAACTATGTACACTACTGGCCATTAAAATTGCTACACCAAGAAGAAATACAGATGAAAATTCATTGTACAAATGTATTATACTGTAACTGACATGTGATTACATTTCCACGCAATTTGGGTGCATACATCCTTAGAAATCAGTACCCAGAACAACCGCATCTGGCAGTAGTAACGGCCTTGATACGCCTGGGCATTGACATAAACAGGGCTTGGATGACGTGTACAGGTACTGCTGCATATGCAGCTTCAACACCATACCACAGTTCATCAAGAGTAGTGACTGGCGTATTGTGACGAGCCAGTTGATCGGCCACCATTGACCAGACGTTTTCAATTGGTGAGAGATCTGGAGAATGTGCTGGCCAGGGCAGCAGTCGAACATTTTTTGTATCCAGAAAGGCCCGTACATGGCATGCAACATGCGGTCGTGCATTATCCTGCTGAAATGTAGGGTTTCGCAGGGATCGAATGCAGGGTAGAACCACGGGTCGTAACACATTTGAAATGTAACGTCCACTGTTCAAAGTGCCGTCAATGCGAACAAGAGGTGACCGACACGTGTAACCGATGGCACCCCGTACCATCACGCAGGGTGATACGCCAGTATGGCGATAACGAATACGCGCTTCCAATGTACGTTCACCGCGATCTCGCCAAACATGAATGCGTCCATCGTGATACTGTAAACAGAACCTGGATTAATCCGACAAAACGACGTTTTGTCATTCGTGCACCCAGATTCATCGTTGAATACACCATCGCAGGCGCTCCTGTCTGTGATGCACCGTCAAGGGTAACCGCAGCCACGATCTCGAGCTGATAGTCCATGCTGCTGCAAACGTCGTCGAACTGTTCGAGCAGATGGTTGTTGTCTTGCAAACGTCCCCATCTCTTGACTCAGGGATCGAGACGTGGCTGCACGATCCGCTACAGCCATGGGAATAAGATGCATGTCATCTCGGCCGCTAGTGATACGAGGCCGTTGGGATCCAGCACGGCGTTCCGTATTACCCTCCTGAACCCACCGATTCCATATTATGCTAACAGTCATTGGATCTCGACCAACGCGAGCTGCAATGTCGCGATACAATAAACCGCACTCGCGATAGGCTACCATCCGACTTTTATCAAAGTCGGAAACGTGATGGTACGCATTCTCCTCCTTACACGAGGCATCACAACGACGTTTCACTAGGCAACGCCGGTTACCTGCTGTTTGTGTATGAGAAATCGGTTGGAAACGTTCCTCATATCAGCCCGTTGTAGGTGTCGCCACCGGCGCCCGCCTTGTGTGAATGCCCTGAAAAGCTAATCATTTGCATAACACAGCATATTCTTCCTGTCGGTTGAATTTCACGTCTGTAGCACGTCATCTTCATGGTGTAGCAATTTTAATGGCCAGTACCGTAAATAAACAGCCTATAAAGGACAATGTTCCCTTTTACGCAATATTCTTGCAGACTGTGGATCCGCATATAAACAAGATTATCTCCATCGTTGTTTCAGAACTACAGGCTCTAAGAAAAGAAACACCACGTGCCAATGAGTCAGCTGGCTGCGGCGCGCCGTTAAGTGGTTGACTCTTGCACCTTCTGGGGAGGTGCAATACGGCGGTCCCTGGACTCTGGCTCCCCACGTGGCCGGCCAGACGAGTATGACGTCATGTCAGCGTCTAGCCGTCTGCCAGACGGAGATGGGATTTCCCTGTCGGGGAGCCACATAGGGCGGTGGCGAGGGACGCGCCCCTGGCCGGTGACGTCACCCGCCTCTAATACCGTTTATCTCCCTCTCTCTCGCGCGCGCGTTGACCGTCCCACCCAGCTTCGCCCGTCTGTCTGCGTCACTAACAGGACAACCCTGGCCTTCTCTTTGCTTCCTCGTTTTATTTCCATCCCATCGGTGTTTCATAACGTACAACAGCAAGGTCATCGTAGGCGGGTGATATTACTTCCACTTTGAAGAAAATAATAGCATCTAACCATGTTATTCAAGGGATATTGTAACTTTTACATCACAATGACGTGCAGTAGTTTTGAATGCTGATAGAGCCATGGATACATCTCATTTGCTGCTCACAAAGATTAGTCGTTAGTGTTGTAAGCGTGCGTTGTTGACATTGACGATTCTAATCAGGAGATTGAATCTCTCCAACAGGTTCCTGTCGTTCATAATCCTGTGGACGTCCATGTCACGCTAGTGTTATTGTCTTAAAAACAGTTTGGAGGCGCCCGTTTCAGCGTTACTAAGACGATACTGCGGTTTTCCTCGGAATGTAATATAGGCAGCTGCAGGATTTTCTAGAACTCCAGCGTCAGCATTCCTCCTTCACTACTGGTGGGCATCTGCAATCGTATGCGGCTGTACTCCTCCCGTTGTTGCTAAATGGCAGTACACGGTGAAGTTATCGAGAAGGCGATGTCCAAGTATTCCATTTTCAACCCGGATGGTTTCTCGATATAACTGACAGACAGGCAAGAAT
Source organism: Schistocerca gregaria (assembly GCF_023897955.1). Classification (NCBI taxonomy): domain Eukaryota; kingdom Metazoa; phylum Arthropoda; class Insecta; order Orthoptera; family Acrididae; genus Schistocerca; species Schistocerca gregaria. The sequence goes on along the minus strand of NC_064921.1, from coordinate 100,324,984 downwards.
CCACTTCCGACTAGCGCTGGCGAAACAGCTGCTCTTGCTGCGTTAACAAAGCCAAAATAAAAAAAATCGAAAAGACATAATCCTCTCTGTAACTCCATGTCATCGGCTTACAGCAAATGCACACGACCAGAGGTTGACTTTTGCTCCACGGACCGAACATGATGACCTAAATGTTCTGGTACCATCATCATGTTCCTGATCCACTTCCAAATCGCAGTGATATTACACGGCGTTGTTCGGACATCTTTAATACAGCCAGTTCGTCGGAATGATCATACTACCTCGTACAGATACTACGATGTGCCTTTTTCTAAACTCTCGCGAATCGTCAAAACGAAAATGTCTGTGTTATGAAGAGTCTCTTGAAACCATAAAGACAAAACCAAAACCCAATGCAGTCGCTATTTTATTAATTTTGAATGAGTCGCAATTAAAATCATTATGACTGTAGAAAAAAGACAAAGCATCAGTTTAATGTACCTAAACCTAATAACGGTCATACAGATTAAGTCCTTTTGATATTCAAAACCTCTTCAGACGATCCCGCCACGAGTCACCACACCCTTCTTTTATTCAAGTTGTGATATCGAGGTCTTTTCTCCCCAGTTCTATTCAGAACGCCCTCATTAATTATGCAGTCCCCATCCAATCTTCAGCAATCTTCTGTAGCGCAACGTTTCCAAGGCTTGTACAGCTTTCTTTCTAAACTGTTACCGTCCACGTTTAGCTTCCATGCAAGGGTACACTCCCGGCAAACACATTCAGAAAAGTGTTTCACTTAAATTTATATACAAGGTTAACAAGTTCATCTTTTTCAGAACCACTTATTTCCCATACATTCATCATCCACTTTTACTGGCTTTTCCATAATTACATCGATAAACACTTATTTGTTCTTAATTGGTTTGCACAAGAAGTGCGTGTTGTCGTCTGAAGGTGTCCATAGGTCGGAAAACAGGTACGTCGAAGTAAATCCGTGATAAAGTTATGAATGGAATGGAATATTTGTTCTTAACTCTTGTTTAAGTATTTTCCATCGCATCACTACCTTTCTGTCTCTCTGAATGTTTCTACTCTTTCAGATGTCACATTCATTTCCGATAATTAGTCTACGGCAAAGAACATGTTATTATTTTAAGGGCGGAGAACAACTAACTCATAAATATGTCAAACTGAGTACTCGTAGTAAACACCTATCCTGCGGGGAGTGGCGCCGTTTCCTTACTACAACCAAAACAATGTCAGCACGTAACTGTTAGTGCTTGTCGCCATCAGCGGTTGCGTAAGGTATATAGGGGGAGCGGACTTACGCAACCGCTTGTGTGACCGCCATTCACAGAGCGCGTGCCCCATGATTGTCTGAGTGGCATTACCTAACTGCCTACCCGAGAGCCACCGCATCCAAACTGCCTGCCTCCAGAGTCAAGAGGAAGAGCTTTCCCATGTCCATCGACTTGCCTTTTATTGGAGCACTGACAGTAATAGGTCCGGTAACAGCTCAGATATTTCAGGAATTTATTACACCGCGATCTTTCAAATCTACTCAAAAGATCTACTCATTGTGAGAAAGTTTTAACGACTAGGCATATTCAGAAAGTAAATGTACCAAATCTTTATATTTTTTTTAAAAAAAGAGTGTTTGAAAAAAATTACAGGGTACTGTTGATACAGTTGTTGACTATTTTTCCACGCAATCGCTGTGCCGTTCAAAGCATGTGAGGAGCGGTGGCACAAGCTTCTTCACGCCTTCCTTGAAGAACTCTTCCACCATCTCCTTCCCCCAATTTAGAACCTCGATCTACAACTGCACGTCGGTTCAAAATTTGATTCCGCTCATGTGTGCCCTCACGAAGGTGAACAATTGATGATCTGAAGGCGCCGAGTGAGGGAAATCCGACGCGCGGTCCAAAAAATCACAACCAAAAGAGGCCATAGCGTCTTCGTGGCTAGGGCTGTGTGACGATGGTCATTGCTGTGCTACAGGCACACTCTTATTGTCTAGATTCTCGTCGTTCCGTTTTGAATGCTTTTTTTTAGCATCTCACAGTATCATTGTGCACTGATCGTCTCCAACCCCCCGCTACCCAGAAATTCGACCAAAATTATGCCTTTTCCGTCCCGAAACAATGAGCCCATAATTTTTTTTCCCGAAGTTGCGGTTTTTAATTTTTAACAGGTGGGGTATTAGTGTAACGCCGTTGTGACGACTGTCTTTTTGTCTCAGGCATACAATAAACCACCCACGTTCCACCTACAGTCACAGTAGAGCTCAGGAAACTTTCAGTTCAAGTTGATCAACATACACTCCTGGAAATTGAAATAAGAACACAGTGAATTCATTGTCCCAGGAAGGGGAAACTTTATTGACACATTCCTGGGGTCAGGTACATCACATGATCACACTGACAGAACCACAGGCACATAGACACAGGCAACAGAGCATGCACAATGTCGGCACTAGTACAGTGTATATCCACCTTTCGCAGCATTGCAGGCTGCTATTCTCCCATGGAGACGATCGTAGAGATGTAGGATGTAGTCGTGTGGATCGGCTTGCCATGCCATTTCCACCTGGCGCCTCAGTTGGACCAGCGTTCGTGCTGGACGTGCAGACTGCGTGAGACGACGCTTCATCCAGTCCCAAACATGCTCAATGGGGGACAGATCCGGAGATCTTGCTGGCCAGGGTAGTTGACTTATACCTTCTAGAGCACGTTGGGTGGCACGGGATACATGCGGACGTGCATTGTCCTGTTGGAACAGCAAGTTCCCTTGCCGGTCTAGGAATGGTAGAACGATGGGTTCGATGACGGTTTGGATGTACCGTGCACTATTCAGTGTCCCCTCGACGATCACCAGAGGAGTACGGCCAGTGTAGGAGATCGCTCCCCACACCATGATGCCGGGTGTTGGCCCTGTGTGCCTCGGTCGTATGCAGTCCTGATTGTGGCGCTCACCTGCACGGCGCCAAACACGCATACGACCATCATTGGCACCAAGGCAGAAGCGACTCTCATCGCTGAAGACGACACGTCTCCATTCGTCCCTCCATTCACGCCTGTCGCGACACCACTGGAGGCGGGCTGCACGATGTTGGGGCGTGAGCGGAAGACGGCCTAACGATGTGCGGGACCGTAACCCAGCTTCATGGAGACTGTTGCGAATGGTCCTCGCCGATACCCCAGGAGCAACAGTGTCCCTAATTTGCTGGGAAGTGGCGGTGCGGTCCCCTAAGGCACTACGTAGGATCCTACGGTCTTGGCGTGCATCCGTGCGTCGCTGCGGTCCGGTCCCAGGTCGACGGCCACGTGCACCTTCCGTCGACCACTGGCGACAACATCGATGTACTGTGGAGACCTCACGCCCCACGTGTTGAGCAATTCGGCGGTACGTCCACCCGGCCTCCCGCATGCCCACTATACGCCCTCGCTCGAAGTCCGTCAACTGCATATACGGTTCACGTCCACGCTGTCGCGGCATGCTACCAGTGTTAAAGACTGCGATGGAGCTCCGTATGCCACCGCAAACTGGCTGACACTGACGGCGGCGGTGCACAAATGCTGCGCAGCTAGCGCCATTCGACGGCCAACACCGCGGTTCCAGGTGTGTCCGCTGTGCCGTGCGTGTGATCATTGCTTGTACAGCCCTCTCGCAGTGTCCGGAGCAAGTATGGTGGGTCTGACACACCGGTGTCAATGTGTTGTTTTTTCCATTTCCAGGAGTGTACTTGTGGGAGCTACTGACATGATTTCGTTTGTGCTGCTCTGTCAACTGTTTTCGGTCCCATCTTCCGCACAGTTTCAGATATGTGTCCCAACGCTTCCCCGTGCGACTGCTACGGTCACAGGTTCGAATCCTGCCTCGGGCATGGATGTGTGTGATGTCCTTAGGTTAGGTTAGGTTTAAGTAGTTCTAAGTTCTAGGGGACTAATGACCACAGCAGTTGAGTCCCATAGTACTCAGAGCCATTTGAACCATTTTGAACCAACACTTCCGCGAGTGTCTAGTGTGAGATGGTTCTGGAGAGTTGTGAAAACATCGCCGAAATTTCATTCACTGCCAATCGGCGTTCTTCACGGACAGTTACCTCGATTTTTGAACAACTCATCAGTGTAACTCTTTCTGTTCTCTGCACGTCATGAACATTTGTTGCGCCTCCACTAAACTCGCTACACTACTTAAACCCACTCGTTCTGTTCATAGCGCCTTCGCCGTAAACCGTTTGGATTAGAGAAAAAAACCTGTAAATATTATTCCTTCCGTGATTAGGGAGTGGCTCACAGCACATGAATCACACTTTGCGGACTGTATTACCGACATCTTTCAAGCAAGTGACATTACAACATGAGTTTACGTGCAACTGTGTTCCTGCAATGCCCGTTTTCAGGGGATCCCCCTCTACCACTCACTGTTTTCAACACTTGAAGAACAAAAAAAACACAGCCCATTATGGTCACAGTACGCATATATTTCTGAACGTGCCTCGTGTCACCTCCCAAAAACAAGCTACGAGCATGAAACTTCATCCGCTACATATCCATCCACCCCCCATCGTGGCACGTTTTTCCCCAACGATGGATGATTTAGTAGATACTTTGTTCGTAGGAGTCTGTATATTGGCTGTCCTTGGAATGTTCCAATACGAAAATCATCTCATCGTCATTTTTAAAATATCTGCCACGGAACGGTTTCTTCATCTGAGGAATGAGGATGAAGGCATTGGGACCCTGCCAGGACAATGTTTGGAGAGGGGTATAGAGGAGGGGCGAAACTGAGAACCCAAAGGCGCAGCTTCTGTGACTGTTTTCTGTGCAGAATGGGCACGTGCAACTTTCGTGGAGCCATCACGACCCACTTGGACAGCCTTCCGCGACGCTTTGTCTTGACAGCCTTGCGTAACGGTCAGCCGATTTCTGTAGTGTAGTATCCTCATGTGACAAATTGCCCCTTACGAGCAGAGACTGTTAGCATCACACCACGGCAGTCCCCTGCCCTTTCAACCTCTCCCCCCAGAAAAGAAAACCAATATCACCTCCTCCACTGTGATACATCCAGCATTCATTCACGGTTATTAGGTGGCTAATGAAGCTATCTGACTTCACATAGCTGCAATATCTTCGCTGTTGCCTCGTTTCGAGTGGGTTTTTGAAAGGGTGTCAGCATTTGCGGAACCTATCGGGTGGCTATCCTTGTTGTGTTAGCAAAAGCGTGCAAGAGTCTGAAAACTGATCCAAGGCTGATTTTAATTTGTCCACTGTCGCCACAACTTTGGTACGCCGGTCATCGAAGACCGTTGCATCTTGGTTCTTCACAGAGAGATGATATGCCACTTCGTTCATCACCACGCACATTCGTTTTCAAATTGAAAACGATAACACCAGCCGCTGTGTCATATAATAGTGTATTGTTGTATTCTAACGAAGATTATTCGACATTAATTTATATATTTTTAATATTTTTAGAACAATAAGCTTTTAGTGTTGTAAAAAGGACGACAAACAGCGGTGCCGTTAAGCGCCAAAATCCCACATTCATCCATACGAAGTCTGTGAATTTGTTCGAAACGTCTGTGAATTTGTTCGAAACTGTCCTTCCATCTGCCTACAGGCCCATCAGATCTCCTAACAAGGGAGCAGACTCAGGAACAGTCGCCACCGGATGACTTATAAATGGTATCCTTCGAAGATTTGTCGTATTTCACCCGAAGAAAAGAAGCACATTTGCCTATTTATAGTTAATGGACAAATTCATTCTACCAATTATGTTCGTAAATATTTAATCAATGTGTAAGGTTGTAAAGGAATGTTAGAGTCCAAGGCAATGTGGGTGCAGAATGAGATTTTCACTCTGCAGCGGAGTGTGAGCTGATATGAAACTTCCTGGCAGATTAAAACTGTGTGCCTCGAAGTTTCATATCAGCGCACACTCCGCTGCAGAGTGAAAATCTCATTCTTGAAACATCCCCCAGGCTGTGGCTAAGCCATGTCTCCGCAATATCCTTTCTTCCAGGACTGCTGGTTCTGCAAGTTTTGCAGAAGAGTTCCTCTGAAGTTTGGAAGGTAGGGGAGGAGGTACTGGAAGAATTGAAGCTGTGAGGACGGATCGAGAGTCGTGCTTGGGTAGCTCAGTTGTTAGAGCACTTGCCCACGAAAGGCAGAGCCCCGGGTTCGATTCTCGATCCTGCACACAGTTTGAAATGTGGGTTCTTAGAGATAGAGTATCAGCTCCATTGAATAAGGAGATTTACCTCGGTCTTTGTGAAGGACCCATTCCGATATCGTCTCAACTGATTTAAGATAAGAAGAAAACGGTAATCTTGTTTGCTGGACGAGCAGTTGACCTTCAATCCTTACAAATGCTAGTAATTTAACTACTTTGTCACAACATACATTTCTACCAAGAAACTTCCAGAAGTTAAGCACTAATGTTGCAGTTAGATACGAAGGAATACTTTGCAGTACTTGGCATATGCTCTTATGTCTCTGGTCATTCCTACTCAACTTTCAGCAATAATAGTTACACAAGAGCGTCCTGTCAATCGTTTATTATCTTTTGCAGACCTTCCATCTTCCTTCCAAAGATTTTGCTCTTGTACCTTCATAAGAGACAAAGAATACTTTTTTCTCCGAAATGGCGGAATTAAGGTACTATCAGTTCCGGTAAAGTTAAAGTAACTGCTGGAAAACGTCTGTGGGAGCTCCGTTTGAAATCGATACTGCTAGTTTCTGGATGTCTCCGGAAATACGATGCAGACAGCTGTGCACTGCGGCTGTGATACTTTGTAGAAAATATCCAGCTTGGCCGAAGGCGTAAATGAAATTTCCATAAATTACTTCTGTGGTGGCTTCGGCTCTTCCGCCAGTTTGTTAAGCACAAAAGACAAAAGGACATCTGTCTTATTCAAATCTTCCTGATGATCTTCCTCTAACATTTGCAGATTTTCTGACACCATCTGTCGTACATGGCCCCATCTGTCACTACGGCTCTTGTTGGTTGAGTAAAACGTGCTTCGCATTCAACAGCCACTTTCCGTCCCTTAGGCTTTGCAACCAGTCGTGAAAGTTTATATTGCTTACCAGTACATGTTACTCACACTCTGATATTATACTTCGTATCCCGTACGTTCGACTTGGAGGAGAAAAAAATCTGTTTCAACTCTTTGAGTTCCTTACATGTCCATCGATGCCAAAATGTGTTAACGCATTGTTAACATACGCACGCAGTTAAATCTCATTCATCTAAAATCTTAGGCGCACCTCGCAATTATTTTTTCCATCTATATTTACCGATCATCCAAACAGAAAACTGTTATAGCCGGTCTCTTTTGAACTTTCAGACTTCCTCTCGACAGAGAGCACGATATTGCCTCCTCTGCATTTAGTAAGGGCGTACTGTAAAACAAACGAATGATGTAACTTATTCTTTAAGTCCCCAAGGCACAGAAACCTAAAATATATATCAAAGAACTAAGGCAGTTCCGTAAAACAATTGTAAAGGTGAAACGGAGGCAAAAGTGAGGGGTTTTAATACGTCCCGGGAAGTGTAAGTATAATATCCACAGCGGTGTTTCATTATGGAAGAAAATAATGCCAGTCTTGCTTCTCCAACCCGTTTTTCTCTGCCTGAAAAGGATACCTCTTAATAAAAAAAAGAGCCAGAATGAAACGAGCGGCCTTTCGGACGCAGGAAAAAATAAATATTTCCGGCTAAGAACAGCCATGTGCGGAAAAGATGAAGTGTATTCACTTCAGACTTTCTACGAGCAGCACACAATGTATTCAGTAGATTGTTTACCAAAATGTGAATGAATTACAAGCTGTCCATTGACTAGCCTTTTAAACTTCAAGCTTTTTATTTTATTTTACTGCTCCTGCTTGGACCCGAAACGAATTCGGAGACACGTTGCTGATATCGTAGAAGGTCAGCGTAGTACGTAAAAAAACGTAATGAAAATGTTCTTGCCAAACAGTATTTAGTGAACTTAGAGAAGTTGTATTCCAAATTAACTGACTTAGGGACCTGGAGAATGAGATAGGAGAGTTTAGAGTTTTAGGGTATGCACAGAGGTATACGGACAGTAATTTTTTCTTTGTTCAAAATGTGAACAGAATACGATAAAAACGCTGATATTGGTACGAAGTAACCAAGTCCATGTACTATACTGTGGCTTGCGAATTCTATTCACTGATGAGCCAGAACGTGATACAAAAACCAGCCCCGGCGGGGGCATCGGTACCGACTGACCGCCGTGTCATCCTCCACCAGTGGCGTTGTTGGATGCGGTATGGCAGAGCGTGGGGTCAGCACACCGCTCTCCCTACAGTTGTCGCTTTTCGTGACGTGGAGCCCGATTTACTCGGCCAAGTAGTTCCTCAATTGGCGTCAAAGGCTGAGTAAATCGCAGTCCTCCCACCAAGAACAAATTCCCTACTAGTATCGGGTATCGAACCCGGAATCTACGCGTGGCAGTCAGCAGCGCTGACAAATATTTTTCTTCTTCATTTTGTTCGTTGTTATTCTCTTTAGCTGCACTGTGCAGACGTCACAGGCCGCATCTTCAAATTCATTGTTGAGTAGTTCAGTGTTTTTGTTACAGAGGGCAGCCCGCCGTCTGACCGAACACGCTGAGGTACCGTACCGACATCACTCAACTACCGAGGCTGCCGAAAACTTGATGAGCACTTGCTTTATTCTTGCTTAATTGCGTGATACTCCATCGCTGAAACGCAACACAGCTGTGATTCTGCTTAGCAGTATGTCCTTGGTAGTTTTGCGGAGGCATGTGACACAAGGTCACATGGATCATGCAATTCCCGTAAATTATCGGTCTGCGGTCTGTAGGCCGTAAATTCGCGCTCGATAGCGTCCCAGACGTGTTCTTACGGGTTCGAATCATGCGAATTCGGTTGTCGAGACATCAACATGAGTTCGCTATCATATTCCTCAGCGTACTGTAGCACGATTTTTGTCTTGTAAAGCGGAGAGTTATCCTACTAAAGATGATGACCCTGTCGGGGGATACATGAAACACAAAGGGATCTCCATAAGCCAATCGTTTAAATTTTTCAGGACAGCCACAATTCACATTGAGTAACTTTTAGTCTCCGTTTTCGCTTTTTAAATTAACAAATCGTCAAAAACTCTAGAGTTTACAGTAACGTAAATTCATTATACTGTCGGTGTCAGGGGTTAAATTGGTTGTTTAACTTAAATTTAAGAGCGAAGCCAGTCAATAAAACATGCTGTGTGCGACCTTTGGCTGTCCACAAAATTTTAACAGTCGCTTGTTTCCCTAGGTGGTGATGTCAACTCTCGCCCAATTATATTTACTATTCAATTTGTCAACCTCTTGCACATTTACTGTCCCCAGCCTAAGAGAATTCCCCTCCGTCTGTATTTCTCCGTTTCTCTGATTTTCCCTACTTTAAGAGTGAGGGTAATGAGGACTTATTGTCAAATGAGATTTATGGTAACGCATTTTTAAGCAATTCGACCGAGTATTTCTGCTCGTTTTACTGTTATTTCGTATGCCAGAATAACTTAACTGTCTTCAAAATGTTAACTTTAATACAAATAAGTAACACAAGTGTAATCAGGAAGAAATTCTCTAATTCGAGGGTCAGGAAATAGGCCTACACACATCGTTAAGCAGAAAACAGAATTGTAGACATCGGTCAGCAGGACATTGTATGAGAAGCACGCTCCGCCGTCAAAACACACTCATTATGTATTATTTCTTGTCAGTGATAGAGGGACGGAAATTTGCACGTGAAGCGTGAATTAATTGTTGATGTTTTCCTGCTTACCATGTATACTGAACACGGTAATTATTGTGAGATGACAGACTTACAAGCAGAATCCAGTCTCGCAGTCTCGAACTGTGTATACAAAATAATACGAGCTAACGAAATGTCAGGCCATATTTGTGATTTCGCTGAAGACTAGTATGCAGACTCGACACGTTGTCCTCAACGGAACAAAATCGACAGATGTAATTTCGGAAGTACACCAATGGAATGTTAATAGGGCCATCATTGTTTACAGTGTACCATAAACTGTATAAATATTGCAACGCAGACGGTGAAGTTATCTGTAAAAAAGGATGTACCACGAGACTACTGTAACAAAATGCAAAGATAAGGGAAATTACAGCTCATACTGAAGCGTTCAGACAGTCTTCCCATCGCGCGATCCGCGAGTGGAACAGACGGGAGGAAATATAACTGGCGCGGATTGTGCCCTCCGCCACACACTGCTTGGTGGCTAGCGGGAAATACATGTAGATCTAGATGTAGATCTGCAGAGAAGCGATGATTCCTGTACAGACTGGCAGTTGATCGTGAACGTAAATAAATGTTTCGAAAGGCGTATTACGCATAAATAGGAGATCGGATCCATTACTGTTCACCTCCAACTGAGAGGACGACCAGCCACACAGAGTCTCTTACAGAGGGTGCACAGCGATGTCAGAGTTATTAATGAAGTCTACCGCACTGCCAACATATAAACGGGCAACTTACACAACTTACGTTTTCTACATTTAGAGCTGGCTGCAATTCGTCATACAGCATTATCAGTAAACAATAGTAGGTTGTTGCCCGCTAAGTCTACCATACCAAACACGTATACAGAAGATACACCGAAGAGCCAAAGAAACTGGTACACCTGCCAAATATCGTGTAAGGCCCCTGCGAGCAAGCAGAAGTGCTACAACACGACGTGACATGGACTCGACTTATGTGTGCAGTAGTGCTGGAGGGAACTGACACCGTGAATCCTGCTGGGCTGTCCATAAATTTGTAAGATTACGAGGGTGTGGAGATCTCTTCTGAACAGCACGTTGCAAGGCGTCCCAGACATGCTGAAAAATGTTCATGTCTGCGGAGTTCGGTGGCCAGCGGAAGTATTTAAACTCAGAGGAGTGTTCATGGAGCCACTCTGTAGGAATTCTGGACGTCGCAATGCCCTGCTACAACTGCCCAAGTCCGTCGGGAGGCACAATGGACGTGAATGGATGCAGATCATCAGACAGGATGCTTACCTGCGTGTCACCAGACGTATCAGGGGTCCCATATTACTCCAACTGCACACGCCACACGCCATTATTGAGACTCCACCAGCTTGAAAAGTCCTCTTCTGACATACACAGCCCATGGATTCATGAGGTTGTTTCCGTATCCATACATGTCCATCCGCTCGATACAATTTGAAATGAGACTCGCCCGACGCGGCAACATGTTTCCAGTCATCAACAGTCCAATGTCGGTGTTGACCCCAGGCGTGGCGTAGAGCTTTGAGGTGTACAGTCATCAAGGGTACACGAGTGGGCGGTTCTAGGCGCGCAGTCCGGAACCGTGCGACTGCTACGATCGCAGGTTCGAATCCTGCCTCGGGCATGAATGTGTGTGATGTCCTTAGGTTAATTAGGTTTAAGTAGTTCTAAGTTCTAGGGGACTGATGACCACAGCAGTTGAGTTCCATAGTGCTCCGAGCCATTTGAACCATTTGAGCCATACACGAGTGGGCTCCGAAAGCCCATATAGATGATGTTTCGTTCAACGGCTCGCACGCTGACACTTGCTGATGGCCCAGCATTTAAATGTGCAGCAATTTGCGGAAGGGTTGCACTTCCGTCGCGCTGAACGATTCTCTTCGTCGTCGTTGGTCCCGTTCTTGCAGTATATTTTTCCTGCCATAGCGATGTCGGAGATTTGATGTCTTACAGTATTCCTGATATTCACGGTACACTCATGAAATGGTCGTACGAAATATCTCCATACAAGAAAATCTCCACTTCATCGCTACTTCGGAGATACTATATCCCATCTATAAAACCAAGTTCAGACTGACTTAAATCTTGATAACCTGCCATTGTAGCAGCAGTAACTGATCTAACAGTTGCGCCAGACGCTTGTTATCTTATATAGGCGTTGCCGACCGCAGCGCCGTATTCTGCCTGTTTAGGTATCTCTATATTTGAATAAGCATTCCGATACTAGTTTCTTTGGCGCTTCAGAGTAATAGCGGTCCTGTCATACTTCTTTTTTCACTCCTGTTGGTACCCGTGTCTCTGATGAACACTCGAAGTCCAGGACAGCATATTGCGTTCTGTTACTTAAGAAGTATACTGGGTTGTATAGCTTAAGAAATCTTGGAGTCACTCACATGTCTGGGAACCTGTTCCATACTCTCGTACCTTAGTTAACCGTCTGCATTAGCGTACCGCGTCAAATATTTTTTTGGAAATCTAGAAATATGGAATCTGTCTGTGGCCCTGCACCCATGGTTCGGAATATATCATGTGAGAAGAGAGGCACTCTGAGTTCCGCACGAGCGATGCTTTCAAAAAAACCGTGTTGTTTCGTGGACATAAGCCTTTCGGTCTCACAAAAATTTATTGAATTCAAACTAGGTTGAAGGATTCTGCAGCAGTCTGAAGTCCGGGATATTGGTCTGTAATTTTGCGGGTCCATTCTTTTACTCTTCGTATATATAGGGGTTAGCTGCGTTTTTTTTTAAGTCATTCGGACTTCGCGCTGGGTAAGAGATTAGCATTAAATGCAAGATAATTATGGGGGCTATGCCGCCGAGAACTCTATGTAAAACCGACCTGTCTGCAGGAAACCCAGAACAGTTATTCTCTTGCTACATTGCGCTACTCTTGTTGCGCAATGGTGTTAGGGTGGGATGACATGCGTAACTTACTTTTTAAAGTCATCTGGTGCTTACTAATTGCGCTCTCCCAGAGCGGGTATTAACTGTTTTATTGTATTTTAAGCGCATACACTCTTCGCTTGGCAGTTGTTTTATGACCGCAGCTGCAGAACTGTGCATCTCCGACCTATAGTTAGCGGAAAAGTTTTTATCGATTTCAGGTACGCTAACATGCTCTAAGGGTATTATCAAACAGCTTTTCTCCACCCTGCAGAATACACATTAAGGTGACAAATGTCACGGGATAGCGGTACGCACATATACAGGTGGCGGTAACATGGCGCACATAAGACATATATAAAAGGGCAGTGCGTTGGCGGAGCTGAGATTTGTACACAGCACAGGTGACTTACGTGATTACGGACGGGAATTAACAGACTTTGAACGTAGAAAAATAGTAGGAGCTGAACACATAGGACATTCCATTTTGGAAATCGTAAAGGAATTCCATATTCTGACATCACAATGTGAAGAGTGCTTCGAGAATACCAAATTTCAGGCATTACTTAGCACCACTGACAACGCAGTGGTCGTCGGCCTACACTTAACGACCGAGAGCAGACGCGTTTATGCTAACAGCCAAGAATCAATGTTGGACGTAGACGAACGTACCCGTTTGGAAAGCGCGGCGAAATTTGGCGTTAATGGGCAATGGCAACAGACGACCGACGCGAATGCCTTTGCTCTTAGTATTACATCGTCTGCAGCGCCGCTCCTGGGCTCGTGATCATATTGGTTGGATCCCAGATAACTGTAAAACCGTGACCTGATCAGATGAGTCCCGATTTGTATTGATAAGAGATGACGGGAGGATGCGAGTGTGGCACAGATTGCATGCAACCGAGAGCACAAGTTATCATCAAGGCACTGTGCAAGCTGGCGGTGGCTCGATAATGGTATGCGTTGTGTTTACATGGAATGGACTGGGTCCTATGATCCAACTGAGCCGATCATTGACTGGAGATTCTTATGTTCGGTTACTGGGAGACCATTTGCAGGTATGCAGAGACTTTATGTTCCCAAACAGCGATGGCATTTTTATAGGTGGCAATGCACCGTATCACTGTGCGACAGTTGTTCGTTATTGGTTTGAAGAACATTCTGCACAATCGGAGCGAATGATTTGGCCACCCAGATCGCCCGACATGGATCCCAGCGAACATTAATGGAACGTAATCAAGAGGTCAGTTCGTGCACGAAATTCTGTCCTGCACCGGCAACGATTGCGCAGTTATGGCCGGCTATAGAGTAAGCATGGCTCAGTATTTCTTCAGGGAAATTCGAACTACTTGTTGAGTCCATAGCGTGTAGAGCCACTGCACGTAAGCCGGGGAAAAGGCGGTGAGAAACGGTAAGAGGAAGTATCGCATGACTTTTTGTCACCTCAGGGTACCGAGCAAGGGGCGCATTGGTTAGCACACTGTGAAACGTCCCCTTTGAACAATTATACAAGACTGTACTTAAACTGACTCACAATATTTTTAGCGCAACGCAATCTGACTTTCAAAAATCCCTACAAAAGAATGGCCCTGACTAACATTAGCCTATACCTTTCACAAATCACTTACCTCACCAAAAATCTTCGTTACTCGAACTACTGCAATACAGCGAACGCCACTACTGCCAGCTAAATAAAAGATTCAAACTACGGAAGGCACTAACTACTGATAGGCATAGTTAGCGAATGAAAGATTTTAATAGAGAACAAACAATGTATTTACCTTAATAGTCATTATATATATATATATATATATATATATGGATGTCATGAACTGATATATATATATATATATATATATATATATATATATATATATATATATATATATATATATATCAGTTCATGACATCCATTCTTACAAATTTCAAAACTCCGCCATCTCTCTCCCCACATCCACCACTGCTGGCGGCTCACCAACTGCGCAACGCTACGCGCTGTTCACATCCAGCTGCCGCTGCCCAACGCTACAATGGCATACAACAATGCAAACCAGCCACAGACTGCACACAGCACAGCCAGTGATTTTCAAACAGAGCACTACGTGGCGTTACCAATATAAAAACCTAAACAGCCTACTTACGCGCTATCGGGAGGACGGCGGTTCAAAGCCGATTTCCTGATTTAGGTTTCCCGTGATTTCCCCGTATCGTTTCAGGCAAATACCGGGACGGTTCGTTTGAAGTGGCACGGCCGGCTTCCTTCCTCATCTTTCCCTAATCCAATGGGATCGATTACCTCCCTGTTTGGTCCCCTCCCCCCGAATCACCCAACCAACCAACCTCACGACATTAGAAGCAGTGTGACACGAACAGATTTCACTCTCTAGGGTTGCACCAAGTACTCACCGAAAACTCTGTGTTTCTGTCACATCTCTGCTTTCAGCGTCGGTATGAAAAATGAACAATGCGCAGAGACTTGGCTAGAGCGAGAGAATGTGGCGTATTTTGCCTTTCTTGGATGCACACACCTGCAGCTCTATAGTGCTGCACCTATTCGTTAGAGAAGTGCATCTTCTCTCCTGCAGCGCCAGACAAAGCGCATTCACACCTGTGTGGGAGTAACGAGCACGCGCCACGGCGCCCTCCCCTCGCTTCGCATGAGCGACCCACAGCGGCGGATGCCGCCTCCCCTCCACACGGCCACGGCTGCTGTCCATTACCGCGACGAGCAGCGGGCTGTGTTCAGCGACTGGCCGATGACTCCAAATAGGCGAGGCGCTGCCACTAAAAGCTTTCTGCGCCTGCCACGTGACCGTACCTATTCCGTCTTTCCAGTTACACACATACACTCCTGGAAATGGAAAAAAGAACACATTGACACCGGTGTGTCAGACCCACCATACTTACTCCGGACACTGCGAGAGGGCTGTACAAGCAATGATCACACGAACGGCACAGCGGACACGCCAGGAACCGCGGTGTTGGCCGTCCAATGGCGCTAGGTGCGCAGCATTTGTGCACCGCCGCCGTCAGTGTCAGCCAGTTTGCCGTGGCATACGGAGCTCCATCGCAGTCTTTAACACTGGTAGCATGCCGCGACAGCGTAGACGTGAACCGTATGTGCAGTTGACGGACTTTGAGCGAGGGCGTATAGTGGGCATGCGGGAGGCCGGGTGGACGTACCGCCGAATTGCTCAACACGTGGGGCGTGAGGTCTCCACAGTACATCGATGTTGTCGCCAGTGGTCGGCGGACGATGCACGTCCCCGTCGACCTGGGACCGGACCGCAGCGACGCACGGATGCACGCCAAGACCGTAGGATCCTACGCAGTGCCGTAGGGGACCGCACCGCCACTTCCCAGCAAATTAGGGACACTGTTGCTCCTGGGGTATCGGCGAGGACCATTCGCAACCGTCTCCATGAAGCTGGGCTACGGTCCCGCACACGGTTAGGCCGTCTTCCGCTCACGCCCCAACATCGTGCAGCCCGCCTCCAGTGGTGTCGCGACAGGCGTGAATGGAGGGACGAATGGAGACGTGTCGTCTTCAGCGATGAGAGTCGCTTCTGCCTTGGTGCCAATGATAGTCGTATGCGTGTTTGGCGCCGTCCAGGTGAGCGCCACAATCAGGACTGCATACGACCGAGGCACACAGGGCCAACACCCGGCATCATGGTGTGGGGAGCGATCTCCTACACTGGCCGTACACCTCTGGTGATCGTCGAGGGGACACTGAATAGTGCACCGTACATCCAAACCGTCATCGAACCCATCGTTCTACCATTCCTAGACCGGCAAGGGAACTTGCTGTTCCAACAGGACAATGCACGTCCGCATGTATCCCGTACCACCCAACGTGCTCTAGAAGGTGTAAGTCAGCTACCCTGGCCAGCAAGATTTCCGGATCTGTCCCCCATTGAGCATGTTTGGGACTGGATGAAGCGTCGTCTCACGCGGTCTGCATGTCCAGCACGAACGCTGGTCCAACTGAGGCGCCAGGTGGAAATGGCATGGCAAGCCGTTCCACAGGACTACATCCAGCATCTCTACGATCGTCTCCATGGGAGAATAGCAGCCTGCATTGCTGCGAAAGGTGGATATACACTGTACTAGTGCCGACATTGTGCATGCTCTGTTGCCTGTGTCTATGTGCCTGTGGTTCTGTCAGTGTGACCATGTAATGTATCTGACCCCAGGAATGTGTCAATAAAGTTTCCCCTTCCTGGGACAATGAATTCACGGTGTTCTTATTTCAATTTCCAGCAGTGTATATTTGCAGACAGCTCGTATTTTTAACAGTACCCATCGCTATACGGTTAGCGATTTTTTTGAAACTGCTCATCAAAATGTCCGGCCTCTTGGCACAGTCAGATACAACGAAATCCGAAAATCACTCTGGACAGAACTTTAACATACAAAAAACACCTTTCCAACTTGGCCAAGAAGATACAAACACGAGTGAACCTTGTGAGAAAGCTGAAAGGCAGTACATGGGGAGCAACCACGTCAGTCCTCCGAGGAGCATTCCTTGCACTTGTATACTATCCAGCTGAATACTGTGCACCGGTTTGGCTCCCACGTAGTGAAAGTAGACGTCCAACTTAACTCAGTTATGAGAGTAATTAGTGGTACATTCCGGTCTACACCTACTTGCTGGCTACCAGTGCTTTCAAACATCTGTTCACCAGACCTCCGTCGAAACGCTTCTGAAAACAACTATATCCCTCTTCATGACGATTTGCTGTCACTGCCCAGGAAACGCCTCAAATCTAGAAGACCAGCATATGAATTGGGAGTCCAAATGCTATCCACAGGATTCGACCAGGACGTAGAGTGGAAACGTGATTGGCAAGCTACAAGAACACGAAACCACGAACTTGTAGACAATCCTACAGTACCAGTTACAGGCTTCCACTAACCAAGGGAGGCGTGGGTGCAGTTAAACAGATATCGGACTGAAGAGGGTAGGTGCAAATACAACATGCACAAGTGGGTCTTTTCAAGTGACAGTGTGTGTGACTGTGGTGACACCCAAACAATGAGCCACATTGTGAATGACAGTCCAATCAGACGCTTCCCCAGTGGCACTGAGAAGCTCCATCAAGCATCCCACAGGCACTCCGCTGGAACGAGTCCATCAACATCCGAGTGTAGTCTGAGCCGTTTTAAAACTTGTGTACTGTATATAATTGCACATGTTCATTTTTATATATATTTCTTTGTTTTGCTAAATATGTATTACTGTAATTGATGCATTCGATAATAATAACAAAAATGTGCACATTTTCTCTCACTGCTGTTGTCGAGAAGCGTCTGAAATGACTCTTTATACGTCTGTGTTCCATGGGAATTTGCTCTACATTTTTCTTCGAAAAAACTAACAAAGAAACCTTTACGTCACACCGGCACCAAAGTTATTAGGAAAGGAGAACTAGTGCAGTACAAAATGTTAGCAATTTGCTCGCATTACGGCTCATGTTTACGATATTTTGCTTTGATGTGTTGCGTGTATATATTTCAAGAATTATTATATGGAGTAGAAAGGGAGAGAAGACACGTGCACACACAGTAGAGATTCGTTCCGCTTCTGTACGTGTGCTCGGGTAGCGTAATTTGTTAAGGTGACCGCACATAACAAGCAAGAAAACTGGGTTGGAGTCCCGGTTTGGCACATATTGTTCTGAAATATTCTGCAGCTGATGAGGAATCATAACCGACACTGCACAACAGTATTTGATGTCACAGCGAACCAACGACGAGAGAAAACTGTGTCTCACCCTGTGCAGGAATCACATTAATATATTACGAGCACAAAGGAGAGTGGACACCAGAATAAATAAAGATTTGGGCCGCTCCTGGAAGCGCGCTCAGATAGTCGAAGTTGTCAAGGCGACAGCACGCGACAAACAGAATATCCCGGTTCGAGTCTCAGTCCGGCACGAATTTTCATTTGTTCTGAAATATTTTACCGCTAATGCAAAGGCATAAACGAAGTTCGCGAGTTCATTCTTAGCGGAATGTGGATGTAGCTATTGATCGTCAACGTAGTGTCCCAGACACTGCACAGCAAAATAAATAGTACAGCAATACACACGATTCCAATTTGGTTTCATAATATTTACTGTGTACACCTCCTTAAACCCTTTCAACACCATTATTTTGGAGTGAAAGGCAGTATTCATGATTAATTTAATTTCTGTAGTAGGTCAGCAGTCACAAAATGAAAGAAAAAGGTTCCCGTCGTTTTGTTTGCCATCGTGGGAATAGTTTTTCAGAAGACGGTTGCGCAAAAATTACGATCTGTGTAGAATACAGATACACATCGTGGATGGAACATCTGCCGAAGTTTTACAACTGCTCAATATGTTGCTGTTCATTCACGCTTATTGTCTGGGAACGAGCGAAAGAAGCCCGCTTTGCAAATCTGTCTTTGGGGCTGCCTGTCTGCAGGGTAGAATAGTCATTGCAATACGGAACGTACGGTTTGGCTACATGTTCTGCCCCTTTCTCCCTATTACTGCAACTACGCCAAGGCGTGTATTATGAATCGAAATGTCGGGAGATACGCTGTTGACTGATGTGTGTCACTTTTCTGTAAATCTCGAGGCTCTCGCGCAGTCATCATCAGAACTTTTTGTTGTACGCATGTCCGAATGCTAGTGGAAGAGTTAATTCACTGGCGAGAATGTTTCCTATTACTTCAGTGTCTCAAGCAACAATGGCGAACAGTGGAAAACAATAATTAATAGAGAGCTTCCGGAACTTCAGCAGAGCTGTTACTTCCGTTTCCTGCACAGTATTTCGATGACCGGCCCAGCCGTCTTCTCCAGCGCTGCGAGTTTTGCTGTCGTGTGTGCACGCTGCATGGACTCTAACCACACTGTGAGCTATTGTTAGTCTCACGCCGTCGTTTATAGCCGAGTTTGATTCCAGACGCCCACTGCGCCCTTTGATGCTCTTTTGTACACATAAAAAAACTCGCAGGCCTTACTTTTTGGCAATCTCTCGTAATAAGTTATCAAAAACATTAATTGCAAGTAATTTCGAACGGTCATGTTTCTCCATGTTTTGTTGTTACTGTTGTAGTTGCAGCCTGAACTGTACATGTCTAATTTAATAAATTATTTATCTTCACATTGCAATTGACTTTACTTATGATAAGATATCTTTGATTGACTTGTTTACTGTGCTTTCATCATTAGCAAAGAAACCTGTTTCCGCCTGATCGATATGAAATACAATTGGAATAGTAGCGGACTCAGTACTGAACCCTGTGGAATGCTACAAGTGATTCATTCCTAATCAGAAGACGTTTCCTTATTCAAACTCAAGGGGCTGTATAACACAGCTCATTGATCATTAGATACTATGGGGCATAGTTATTTCCTGTTTGTTCAATACCATAAAATTTAGCTGTTTCATGACGGACGAGTCGACAACCTTCGTGTAATTGTTAAATACGATAATTTCTGCTTGTGAGTGTCAAATTACACACATGACAGACTATTCCAGGCGGTGATATTTTGTCGTTTAATGATTTTATTGAACTCCGGGGTAAGGAATAAAGTTTATGAAATGATTTAAGGAGACCACAAAAAGCCAGTACTAGGATTTAATCAGCTCTCCATCCAGAAATGTATATATGTCGATAGGCAATTGCTACTCTAAACTATTCTGCTTTAAGTTATATTCTGTATTTTCTGCCTTCAATAGTTGTGGGATGGAGTGACTCAAAATCCTGTCTAATGAGGAATTATGCACATCAAACCGAATATAAGACTAGCTTTGAGACATTTCTTTCCTCCAGACTGAAACTTTCTGTCTGGAGCGGAGTGTGTGCTAATATGAAACTCACTGACAGATTAAAAGGTGTGTGCCGGGCCGAGACTCGTACTTGGGATCTTTGCCTTTTGTGGGTAAGCGCTCAAAGTCCCGAGTGCGAGTCTCGGTCCGACATACAGTTTTAAACTGCCAGGAAGTTTCATTCTATTTCTGACCAGTCTTGCCATCTTCATCGGCCCAGAACACAATTTCACGCGATATTCCAATGTAAATGATAGGTGCTCGAGTTTACTCTAAACAGGAAGCCAAATTCCGATCCTGGAATGCCCTGTTCCCAAACTACGTGGGTCACAGAAACGTCACTCAAGTCTAAGACTTTCCACATAAGCTCAGCGCTTCGGTATGTTTCTTTCACTTCAGCTTGTCCGGTTTTCTTATTAATCAAACGTTTCTGACAAAACGAAAGCTTCGTGCCAAAGTTGGTGCAATAAATCGACTTGTTGCGTGACGGGATTTTCTTGAGACACAGTTATTAGATATTGATCCATATGTGAACCGTCGTTGTAATGTATTACGCTCTCGGAAAACAACTTCACGATCGGGACATGAACGTAATGGCATATTCTGGCGGAAATATTATTAACCTGCACACGTGTCGTCTACTCTTATAATAACACAACTCAAGGAAATTCAATTACATCAGTCACAACAGATTTCCTTTTTTCCCTTTTCTGAACTTCAGACAGTTAGCTGTAAGTAACTTTTCATCTTCTGTCATGTGGGCTTCTTAAGTAATTCAGCCACAATGACACTTCATAGGTGCTAATCTCCTATTAGGTAAGAAACAATGACGCAAGACTTCATTCAATGTCATCGTTTTTAGGAGATTCCTCTAATTCAGTATGACAGAGTTACCTCCAGCTCATCTACATCGTAGATGGCACAACGAAAGAGTTATAGAAAGATGGGCATAATTTCCAGCTGCTGGTGCTCTGTAGAATCTACAGGAACAAGGATGGAGTAATGGAATGTAATTTTCCTTGTGTTGTTGTTATTGTTGTTGTTGTTGTTGTTGTGGCCTTCACTCCGAAGACTGATTTGATGCAGCTCTTCATGCTACTCTATCTTGTACAGTGACCTCACCTTCGAGTAACTAGTGCAACTTACTTACTTCTGAATCTGCTTACTGTATACATCTATTGGTAACCCTCATCGATTTTTACTGCCTACGCTTCCCTACAATACTAAATTGGTGATCATTTGATGTCTCAGAATGTGTCCTACCAACCGATACATTCTTTTGGTCAAGTTGTGCCACAAAATTCTTGTCTCCTCAATTCTGTTAACCACATCCTCATTCGTTACGTTATATATCCATGTAAGCTTCAGCATCGTTCTGTAGCATCACATTTCAAAACCATCTATTCTCTCTTTGCCTAAACTGTTTCTATTGTAAGTAGGCTGTTTAGGTTTTTCTGTTGGTAACACCACGTAGCGCTCTGTATGAAAATCACTGACTGTGCTGTGTGCAGTCTGTGGCTGGTTGGCATTGTTGAAATACTCTCTAATGTAGTGATGGGCAGCTGGATGTGAACAGCGCGTATAGTCGCGCAGTGGGAGGTGAGCCTCCAGCAGTGGCGGATATGAGAGAGATGATGGAGTTTTGAGAGCGGATGATCTGGACGTGTCCGTCAGAGACAGTAAATTTGTAAGACTGGATGTCATGAACTGATACATATGACTTTCGAACACTATCAAGGTAAATACATTGTTTGTTCTCTATCAAAATCTTTCATTTTCTAACTACACTTATCAGTAGTTAGTGACTTCAGTAGTTAGAATCTTTTATTTAGCTGGCAGTATTGGCGCTCGCTCTATTGCAGTAATTAGAGTAACGAAGATTTTTGTGTGGTAAGTGATAGGTTGTTATTAGTCAGGGCCATTCTTTTGTAGGGGTTATTGAAAGTCAGACTGCGCTGCGCTAAAAATATTGTGTGTCAGTTTAGTGTTGATCGGGATAAGTAAAGAGCTAAATGTCTGAGTACGTTCAGTTCTGCTCAGCTGTTTGAAAATAAAATAACGTAAGGGGTATCCGAGCACAGTAACTCATAAATTTTTCTAAGGGGAGCTTTCACTACGAGATCTAAATCTGTGATCAATGTTAACAAATTTCTCTTCTTCAGAAATGTTCTTCTTGCCACTGCCAATCTACAGCTTATATCCTCTCTACTTAGGCCATCATCAGTACTTCTACCGCCCAAATAACAAAACGCATCTGCTAGTTTAAGTGTTTCGTTTCCGAATCTGATTCCCTCAGCGTCACCTGATTTAATTCGACTACATTCCATATCCTTCTTTCAACGCACTGTCTATTCCGTTCAACTACTCTTCCAAGTCCGTTCGCGATAAGCGGGAAATCATAGCTGGAGTCCCAGTTCGGCACAAATTTTCGTATCACACCAATAGGTAGTACTTTTTTACCCTAACATGACTGAAGCAAAGTTACTCGCATTCAGCGAATTCATTTCGAAGTTAATTCTGATGGTTGTCCATCGTCAACAGTGTCTGTCCATGCAGACATACAAGAAAATACTCAGAAAATGTCCCAGAAACACATCCGAAATTTTGAACATGGAGTTCGGGTGGTCATCATGTATAACTTAGTTATTATACGTTGTTATGTACGATGTGGATTCCAGTCGTAAATGGGCAGCTAAATTGAAAGAAATTTTGTGCGATATTTAGAATATCGCGCGTTAGAGGGACTGAAAGAGTTTAAATGGCAGCGTTAACCGAATAACTAGAATGCGACGTAGATAGTGAGGGTCCATTATTAGTCGTATCACTGCTGATAGCTCCCGTATAGTGCACGAAGGGTGGCACAGAAATAGCAAAAATTGGATCTATTTCTCTTTCCCTACAAAGCTGTGAGCGCTTTGAAATTACGTGCACCGGCAATGTAATATCGGTGATAGTGTTCGCGCCGCGCTTCGAAACTCGTTGCACATACAATGAGATTTTCTTTTGCGTTGAAATTATGTTCCACGGACAATGTTATTTGCTTTGCTGGCACAGGGGAAGCGATAGCACAATGGAGGCGGCAGAGGCAGATCCGGAAAAGCCAGCAGCGGCAGTGAAAGAGAGGGGGCGCTGAAAGTTGCCCCTGCCGTTATCGATTGGGGCTAACAGAATTGTTGCCTGCTTCCGCAAGGTGCCAGTGAACACGTGCCCGGGTTTGTTTGTGTTTGCTCCGCTCACGCTGCGGCACGCGGCAACGCGGGGAACTAACACGCATCGAACAGTCATGGCGGTTGCCTCTGCACGTGTACTAGATGCAATAACGACTGATGCGTGGTGCCGCCCCATACCCTGTTTAAAATTGCTTGATAACTGACGTCTGTCATTCGACGATACAGTGTTCGTACATCGGCCGCTGGCTACCAAATGTTCAAATCTGTGTGAAATCTTACGGGACTTGTCTGCTGAGGTCATCAGCCCCTACGCTGACTACTGCTACCTTGTACACTACTAGCCATTAAAATTGCTACACCAAGAAGAAATGCAGATGATAAACCGGTATTCATTGGACAAATATATTATACTATAACTGACATCTGATTACTTTTTCACTCAGTTTGGGTGCATAGATCCGCCTAGGCATTGAGTCAGACAGAGCTTGGATGGCGTGTATAGGTACAGCTGCCCATGCAGCTTCAACACGATACCACAGTTCATCAAGAATAGTGACTGGCGTATTGTGACGAGCCAGTTGCTCGGCCACCATTGACCAGACGTTTTCAATTGGTGAGAGATCTGGAGAATGTCCTACCCAGGCCAGCAGTCGAACATTTTCTGTATCCAAAAGGCCCGTACAGGACCTAGAACATGCGGTCGTGCATTCTCCTGCTGAAAAGTAGTGTTTTGCAGGGATCGGATGAAGGGTAGAGCCACGGGTCATAATACATCTGAAATGTAACGCCCACTGTTCAAAGTGCCGTCAATGCGAACAAGAAGTGACCGAGACGTGTAACCAATAGCGCCCCATACCATCACGCCGGGTGATATGCCAGTATGGAGATGACGAATACACCCTTCCAATGTGCGTTCACCGCGATGTCGCCAAACAACGGATGTGGCCATCATGATGCTGTAAACAGAACATGGATTAGTCCGAAAAAAATGACGTTTTGCCATTCGTGCACCCAGGTTCGTCGTTGAGTACACCATCGCAGGCGCTCCTGTCTGTGATGCAGCGTCAAGGGTAACCGCAGCCATGGTCTCCGAGCTGATAGTCCATGCTGCTGCAAACGTCGTCGAACTGTTCGCGCAGATGGTTGTTGTCTTGCAAACGTCCCCATCTGTTGACTCAGGGATCGAGACGTGGCTGGACGATCCGTTACAGCCATGCGGATAAGATCTCGTCTGCTAGTGATACGAGGCCGTTGGGATCCAGCTCGGCGTTCCGTATTATCCTCCTGAACCCACCGATTCCATATTCTGCTAACAGTCATTGGATCTCGACCAACGCGAGCAGCAATGTCGCGATACGATAAACCGCAATCGCGACAGGCTACAATCCGACCTTTATCAAAATCGGAAACGTGATGGTACACATTTCTCCTCCTTACACGAGGCATTACAACAACGTTTCACCAGGCAACGCCGGTCAACTGCTGTTTGTGTGTGAGAAATCGCTTGGAAACTTTCCTCATATCAGCCCGTTGTAGGTTTCGCCACCGGCGCCAACCTTGTGTGAATGCTCCGAAAAGCTAATCACTTGCATAACACAGCATCGTCTTCATGTCGATTAAATTTCGCGACTGTTGCATGTCATCTTCAAAAAAATGGCGCTGAGCACTATGGGACTTAACATCTGTGGTCATCAGTCCCCTAGAACTTAGAACTACTTAAACCTAACTAACCTAAGGACATCACACACATCCATGCCCGAGGCAGGATTCGAACCTGCGACCGTAGCAGTCACGCGGTTCCGGACTGAGCGCCTTAAGCGCGAGATCCGCGGCCGGCGCACGTCATCTTCATGATGCAGCAATTTTAATGGCCAGTAGTGTACATACACGGCAAGTCACTTCACAAATGCTTTTAAAGTGTAACGCGGAGCAATGTTGGTAATGGCCGCCGCCAGGTATGTCGGAAATGCGAGATGCTCTGCCAACAGCTGATTTTAAGAGCTCAGTGACTGAACTGTGGCAGGAGATGCATTTTCTAGCCCTGAATTTAAACACGTGTCCTAAGCTAAACACGATGTCGTGACGGGTAATGTATGCGAGAAAGCGGTGTCCAACAATGTCCGGTAGAACTAAAATCACGATCGCTTTGTTCATAGCTGTTGAAGCTAATTCAGAAAAAGTTAATTTTTAGAGCTGAAAGTAAACTGCAATTTCTTGCTGTCGTTGGCTGCTTGAAACTTTCTCTTACTGGGTACACAAGCTGCCGCATTGTCAAACGATGAACAATCCTCTTTAGCACTTGGTGCTTGGAGAGAGAGAGAGAGAGAGAGAGAGAGATTTATTTTTGATTGAGATTTTTACTTTCAGTCGTAAGAAGTAACTGAATTTTGGTTGCTGCCTCCTTGAATGATGAGCTTCTGCCCCAGTTGTTGACGTATTGCTATTTGGAGGAAGTTATTGTTCTTTAAGGTTTAAAATACGACTCTGTTAGTTACCTGGGCGTATTGCGGATAGCTTTGAGCCCAAGTTTTCGTAGCTTTTCATACCTAAGAGATCACTGTTCTAAGTAAATAAGATCAAACAACAATCTGCTTTTCGTGAGAAAAGGAGATTGCTTAACACACAAACTTCCTTCAAGCTACACGTCCTGCTACATCAAAATTGGTCAGTGGAGTTCAGCACCATACTATTGTACAAGAACATAATCCACTTACTGTAATTAAGAAATTATGATAGGTTGTTGCTTATTTAATGAAAACAATATAGAATGCATTTCTTTTCCTGTATTTTAGTGAACTTTGTACACTTACAATTCTATCGATTGATAGACGGCAACGACAATGAAGTTCACCTCCTTTTCCTAAAACAAGATATTTCTATTCTTCACACTTCCAGAAAACTTGTGTACATAAATGTTTGGCAACTCTTACGCATAGTTTAGTCGGTTTTATGACTAAAATATCAATTTTCATTAAATATAACAATACTTTCTGAGCGACGGCCTAGCAACACGTCCTCTTTCCACGAGATACAGATTAACAGTTTTCTTTTTTTTAATAAATCGATTGTCTTTTTTTTAGAGTCCATACTCAAAGATTCGCAACTACTATCGTTGCGGAGATTGCACGCTAATGCGTTTGTTGCTGTCCACCTGCGCTTCACTTCACTTCAAGTACTTTTTGAATCAAATTTACATTTACGGTATTTACACATATTACTGACCTTCTCAGAATGAAATCAGACACAAATTAGTTTTTTTTAAAAAAGGGGGCAGTGAGGCTCACATAACATTATAGGTTGCCGATTACAGACGACACAGGCAGTTTCAAACGAATAAAGAATGACAGGTGGAAAAATAAGAGCAAATAAAAAAGTCTATACGATTATGAAAATGATATGTTAAAGAATTATAAGTTACAAAATTACATTTAAACCAATTAACTGAATAAAAAAATGAGAAGTTCTCTTGTTGCATTTACAAATAAAAAAATTCATGCTATTTGGAAAAATTCGATTGCTCTACCTTCTGTATGGTAGGTTATTAGCAAGTCAATGCGCTTAAGTATAACACTGAGGGAAGTTGTTACATTTTTGATTGTGAACACCCAGTCGGAATGATGAATTGTAGCCTTCAAAAACTTGGTTTCATGCAATGTCATGCGTAGCTTATCTAATGTAATCCAATCCCTGTGGTTATGATAGCCGGCCGCGGTGGTCTCGCGGTTCTAGGCGCGCAGTCCGGAACCGTACGACTGCTACGGTCGCAGGTTCGAATCCTGCCTCGGGCATGGATGTGTGTGATGTCCTTAGGTTAGTTAGGTTTAATTAGTTCTAAGTTCTAGGGGACTGATGACCACAGCTGTTGTCCCATAGTGCTCAGAGCCATTTGAACCATTTTTTGTGATAGATTTCACATACATTTGAACATTTTTTTGTGGTTATGATAACCCCGTCTATGACGCTGCATCGCATCTGATGTGGAAGTATCCAGTAGTGTTTCTTCAGTGCTACATCTGAAACATGTGTGTGTGTGTGTGTGTGTGTGTGTGTGTGTGTGTGTGTACGGCGTGGTTATCACGTGTCATAAAATACGAAATAAGTGTCGGAACCATGATTCGAGATCCAAACACACCAAGCAAGAGTGCCAGGGAAGGAACTGGAAGTGAACTAATTGTGGCAGTCTGGCATAGGCGAACGGTTCGGAAGTTATGTTTAGCGCTCTGACTGGAGGAGACCAACTCCAACGCATGAAGTGTCAACTATCAAGTAATTTTTAACAGACTATAGAAGTGGCGTCAACTAAAGAGGACTTGCAATATTGCGGCCGAACTCCCCCGCATGGGGCCTCCCGCCCAACAATGCCATAAGCGCATTTCATTTCAATCAGACTATAGTTGCCCTCCCTGCGAAACGACCAGTTGGCGTCTCTGCCAATGCGTCGTCTGTATGTCGATTAATATTACCTGCTAGCTGACGTCTGTGACTTGCCACTACAGTGTCGCCACTTCAGCTGCCGCTCCGTTAAAGGCGGTACGCAAAGACGGCGTGTCATCGCAGAAGTTGATGCAGGGTGTCTTGTAATCGTGTGCGGTCACTATTCGATCATGATTTTAATCGCTGTCATAATGTGACTTATGGTGATTAATGACTTGTGGCATTTACAAAACTTTCAATTCACACGCGCTGAAGCGGTGTTACATGTAATACAGAGCAGTGCTGGAAGCAGCTGCTGTCAAGTATGACGGGAACTCCAGATTCTCTGTCCACTGCATGTTTCAACTTTGACCAATCACTGCCCTACGGCAGACGACTTGTTCTACAGCACTTAATTTACACTCGTGGTCTAACCTAACCATAACACAATGTGTTAGGGATTTGTTTGGTCCCGGTTACAACAGATGTTTTTTATATCTACATCTACATCTACATACATACTCCGCAATCCACCATACGGTGAGTGGCGGAGGGTACCTCGTACCACAACTAGCATCTTCTCTCCCTGTTCCACTCCTAAACAGAACGAGGGAAAAATGACTGCCTATATGCCTCTGTACGAACCCTAATCTCTCTTATCTTTGTGGTCTTTCCGCGAAATATAAGTTGGTGGTAGTAAAATTGTACTGCAGTCAGCTTCAAATGCTGGTTCTCTAAATTTCCTCAGTAGCGATTCACGAAAAGAACGCCTCATTTCCTCCAGAGACTCCCACCCGAGTTCCTGAAGCATTTCCGTAACACTCGTATGATGATCAAACCTACCAGTAACAAATCTAGCAGCCCGCCTCTGAATTGCTTCAATGTCCTCCCTCAATGCGACCTGATAGGGATCCAAAACGCTTGAGCAGTACTCAAGAATAGGTCGTATTAGTGTTATATAAGCGGTCTCCTTTACAGATGAACCACATCTTCCCAAAATTCTACCAATAAACCGAAGACGACTATCCGCCTTCCCCACAACTGCCATTACATGCTTGTCCCACTTTATATCGCTCTGCAATGTTACGCCCAAATATTTAGTCGACGTGACTGTGTCAAGCGCTACACTGCTAATGGAGTATTCAAACGTTACGGGGTTCTTTTTTCTATTCATCTGCATTAATTTACATTTATCAATATTTAGAGTTAGCTGCCATTCTTTACACCAATCACAAATCCTGTCCAAGTCATCTTGTTTCCTCCTACAGTCACACAACGACGACACCTCCCGGTACACCACAGCATCATCAGCACACAGCCGCACATTGCTATCCACCCTATCCAAAAGACCATTTATGTAGATAGAAAACAACAGCGGACCTACCACACTTCCCTGGGGCACTCCAGATAATACCCTCACCTCCCATGAACACTCAACAACGAGGACAACGTACTGGGTTTTATTACTTAAGAAGTTTTCAAGCCACTCAAATATTTGGGAACCAATCCCATATGCTCGTACCTTAGTTAGGAGTCTGCAGTGGGGCACCGAATCAAACGCTTTCCGGAAGTCAAGGAATATCTGTTACCAATAATCGTGTAAGTATCAAACAGCGATCGCAGCAGCGCTAAAATTTTTCTTTTTTAAATAATTTTTTTGAAAATAAATAAGTTTTATACGTAAAATTTGCATTCATTTGAAATATTGTGTTATATAGGAAATGGGAAATAGCGATCAGTGCTACTTTCATAGCAAAAATGAGCAACAAACACATGTCATAAGAATTGGTACAGCATTGCTCAAACAGTAATGTCCCTCCTTGTTGCTGTGTGTCATGTCGTAAGGCACGTGTTTGTACGTGCAGTGTGCAACACTAGCCCCAACCTCGTCTACACGGTAGTTCCTCGCTGACTTCCGCCTGCTTAGCTGAGTGGTTGCCGGCACGGTAACTCAGCGCGTTCGGTCAGAGCGGCAGCTGCTCTTTGTAATAAAAAAAACTGAGTGAAGGCATCAACAATGAACTTCAACGAATTTTATATGACGTCCGTTACGATCAAATACAACGAAAAATAATGAACAAAATGCAAAAAAAAAGTGATCACATGCTTGCCTCCTATGCAGCGGGCACGGGTTCGATTCCCGGTCGGGTTGCAGACTTCCTCCGCTCGTAAACTGCGTGTTGCGTTGTCCTCTTCATCATTTCATCCTCATCACCGACACGCGCCTCGTCCAGTGTGGCGTCGACTGAAATAAGACTCGCACTTGGCGGCCCAACTTCCCCGGATGGGGTCTCCCGGCCAGCAATACAGCAATGCCAGACGATCATTTCATATATTTTCTCTCCGGCCAACGTCAGCTACTTCGGTGCCAAAACAGTAAAAATCATCAACGGCTTTTAGTGTATCATTTTCTAATCAAATTCATTCAGTAGTAATTGATTTAATTCGCTGCTTCCTATTATCCTCGTTTTACTTTTAAATATGTTCACCTTATAAACTCTTTTTAAGTCACTATCTGTTCCATTCAACTGTTGTTGCCAGTCCTTTTGGCCGGCCGCGGTGGTCTAGCGGTTCAGGCGCTCAGACCGGAACCGTGCGACTGCTACGGTCGCAGGTTCGAATCCTGCCTCGTGCATGGATGTGTGTGATGTCCTTAGGTTAGTTAGGTTTAAGTAGTTCTAAGTTCTAGGGGACTGATGACCACAGATGTTAAGTCCCATAGTGCTCAGAGCCATTTGAACCATTTTTTTCAAGTCCTTTGCCGTCTCTGCAGAATTATAATGTCACCAGAAAACTTCAAACTTTTTAATTTTCACCAAATTTTATAACCTCTTCAATTTTTATGCTTCGTTTCCTTTACTGCTTGTTCATTGTACACTGAATCGAAAAATTCTACTGTATACACTGGTTTCCATTATTCTACACTCACATGCAATTCTTTTACGTTTTGCAAAGTATATGCTACATATATACTGATCCCCCCTGGTTACACAAAACGGGTCAGAACACAGTCCCAGAAGCAGGAAAAATGCATGCCAAATTTAAAAGAGCGCATAATCATTAAGATTGGCGAAGTGTTAGAGAAGCTCGAAATTTAGCGTGAACTTTAGTGCGAGATGCTTTTAATAATTTCCAAAATGAAACTGTGTCTCTAAATTTAGCAGAAAACCCAAAGAAGTTCTGGTCGTGCGACCAGTACACCAGCTGCTAAACGCCATAAACAGCTTCAGTGCGCGGCAACAACGGCGATGTTACTGATGACAGCGCCACTAAAGAAGAGTTACTAAATAGGGTTTTCAGAAACTCCTTCATTGAAGAAGAAGAAGAACAACAACAACAACTAAATATCCAAAAATTCGAATCTAAAACAACTGCCAACATGAGTAACATAGAGGTAAGCCCCTTCAGCGCAGCGAAGTAGCTTGAAAGGAAAGGTCGCCAGTCCAGATTGTATACGAGTCAGGTTGTTTTCACAGTATGCCAATACAATAGCTCCTGTTTAGCAATCATACACAACCGCTCGCTCTTTGAAAGATCCGTGCCTAATGACTGGAAAGTTGCGCATGCCGTAGCAGTAGGTTACGCAAGAAAGGAAATAGGAGTAATCCGTTGAGCTACAGACGCTATCACTAACTTGGATGCTGTAGGGTTTTGGAACGTATACTGCTTTCGAACATTGTGAATTACCTCGAATAGAACTATTTATTGACAAATGTTAACATGCATTCTGAAAATATAGCTCTAGTTGAACACTACAAGCTCTTTCTTCTGACAAAGTAATGAGTAGTATCGATAGGAGATCTCAGATTGATTCCATATCGATTGTGTGACAGGATTCTTGATTCCTGTCATAAAGGTCACAGTTCACAGTAGTTGATGGGCAGTTATTGAGTAAAACAGAAGTAATATCTGGAGTTCCCCAAGGAGTTTCATATGCCCTATGCTGTTCGTGATTTACATAAACGAAGTAGGAGACAACCTGAGAGGCGCTCTTAGAATGTTTGCAGATGGTGCAGTCTTTCACCGTCTTGTAAAGTAATCAGATGATCCAAACCAATTGAAAAATGTTTTAGACAAGATATCCACACTGTGCGAAAAGTGACAGCTGACCATAAATAATGAAAAGTGTGAAGTCATTCACATGAGTACAAAAAAAAAATCCGCCAAATTTCGGTTACACGATAAATTACGCAAGTCTAAAAGCTATAAACTGAACTGAATACTTTGGGATTACAGTTACAAATAACTTAAATTGGAATGATCATAGAAATAATGTTGTGCGTAAAGCAAAGCAAAGGCTGCGACTTATTGAGAGAACACTTAGAATGTACAACAGGTCTATTAAAGAGACTTCTTACACCACTCTTGTCCGCCCTTTTCTGGTTCAAATGGTTCAAATGGCTCTGAGCACTATGGGACTTTACATCGGAATTCATCACTCCCGTAGAACTTAGAACTACTTAAACCTAACTAATGTAAGAACATCACAGACATTCATGCCCGAGACAGGATTCGAACCTTCGACCGTAGCGGTCGCGCGGTTCCGGACTGAAGCGCCCAGAACCGTTCCGCCACCGCGGTCGGCCCCTTTTCTGGAATACTGCTGTGGGGTGTGGGATCTGTATTAGAGAACTCACGAAGGAAATCGAAAAAATTCAAAGAAAGGCAGCTCGTTTTTTACCATCGTGAATTCGGGGAAAGAATGCCACGGACATGATATGTAAATTGGGGTGGCAGTCATTGAAACAAAGACGTTTTTCGTCGCGGTTGTATCATCTCGTGAAACTTTATCATCCGATTGCGAAAATATTTTGTTGGTGCCCACCTACACAGGGAGAAACGATCATCAAGATAAAATAAGAGAAATCAGAATTCGCATAGAAAGATACAAGTGCTCGTTTTTTTCGAGCGGTCTAAGGCGCTGCAGTCATGGACTCTGCGGCTGGTCCCGGCGGAGGCTCGAGTCCTCCCTCGGGCATAGGTGTGTGTGTTTGTCCTTAGGTTACGTAGTGTGTCAGCTTTAGGGACTGACGACCTTGGCAGTTAAGTCCCATAGGATTTCACACAGATTTGCTCGTCTTTCCTGCACGCTGTTCGGAAGTTGAACGGCAGAGTAATAGCTTGAAAGTGATTCGATCAACCCTCCGTTAGGCACTTAATTGTGAATTGCAGTAATCATGTAGATACAGATGTAGATCAGCATCTGTATTCTGCGCATAGACATGGAGTGTGTAACTGTAACATATATTAAGAGGTCTTCAAAATGGTTCAAATGGCTCTGATCACTATAGGGCTTAACATCTGAGGTCATAAGTCCCCTAGAACTTAGAACTACTTAAACCTAACTACCCTATGGACATCACACACATTCATGCCCGAGGCAGGATTCGAACCTTCGACCGTAGCGGTCGCGCGGTTCCAGACTGAAGCGCCTAGAACCGCTCGGCCACACTGGCCGATTCGTTCATGAATAGCAATAAAAACTGAGTGTGCGTTACTCCACAAGTTGTTAGCTGCCTGAACTTATCTGCAGGATCGCTGTGGGAGAAAGACTTAGGGTGCCGAAGAATATTTGTAGTTTCTGCCCTGAAAGGTGATTCTTGAAGTTACCTAAGCATCGCACTTCTGCCGACTACTATTTGTCAACATTTCTGTTACAGTCACTCGCTAGTCAAACAGCCTGGTCTTTATTTGCATACCCTCAGTGTCTCATGTCGGTCGTACCTGATATGGCTCTCATACTCTCGAGCAGAGTCCACGTATACATTATACCAGTGTTTTGTAAGAAATTTCTTTTGTAGGAAAACTACAGTTTCCCGGTATCCTACACAGCATCTGGCGTTCGGTTTATCTTCAGCTCAGTCCATACGGTCGTTCTACGCTGTATCTCTACCCAGTGTCACTCCCAAATATTTGTACGCCGTCACTTACTGTTGTTCTGACTCAATAAGCCGCTAGTCAAAATGAATTCCACGCTTTAACATTTATCAAAGAGCTTAAGTTCGCATTTCTCTGCGTTGAGAGCTAGTTATCAGACTCTGTAGCGGACCGATATTATGTAGAGATTTAACTGGCTATTACTGCGCAGTTTTTACTGAATATAATTTCCTGTTGTAAAATTCAACCATCCGCAAATACTCAATTGATGCTCTCCATAAAGGCATAACAGGAAAGCAACGGTCCTACTAAACACTCTTGGGTTACACGGATTATCACTTCAGTATCTAATTATAACTATCCATCCAGGACAACCTGATACACCATGTCTATCAAGATATTGTAGACCAAGTCCCAAAACCCTTTAGATATCCCATAGGAACGAATTTTCTTTAGACGGCGTCGAAGTGGTACTGCATCAAAAGATTTCGAAAACTGTAAACACCGAATGAACCTGATTTTCTCTATCCTTAACGCTGAAAATATCACGCTTAAAGAGGTTAGTTGAGTTTCGCATGACTGACATTTTCTAAAACCGCACTGAACCACATTTACAAGGTTATTTAGTTCCAAGTGAATCACAATGTTGGAACTAAAGCTGGTATTCCAGTATTCTGCGACTAACAGATACGATATATTATGCTAATTCTGTAATCAGTTCTACTTCCTTTTTTGGTAGCTGACTCTCTTCCACTCACAGGGAAATAGTCATGTCTTATTTTGTAGCTTTTTTAACACCATTGCTGCTGATTGCTACGTCATTCACCTTATCAGAGGTTTAGTTTTCGCATGATCGCAGTATTTCTTGGTTCTTTTTTCGTAGTGAAGGAACGTTTGAAAAGAGAATTCAATAATTCAGGTTTTGTTTCGGATTTTTATTTCTATTGCCGTGTCTTCTTCTAGTGTCTGGACATTCATGTTTTTGCTACTGACTACCTTAATAAATGTCAAATATTTCTTCCACTATGGAGACCAGTCTTGTGATAAAATTTTCCTACAGCAATTACAAAAGGCTTTACGGTAAGTAGGTTATGTGTCTAAAATTAATCTCTCCAAGATTTCAACCTGGCTGCTACATATCGTTGCCGATACTACACTATTTGAACTAACCTACAACACGTCACAGACCTACTTGAAACATAAACCTCCCACATTGTGAGTATATTCACTCTCCAAGACCTCAGCCTTGTCACCCTAATGGGATTCCTTTATTCAGTACACTCACTCTCCTTTTGATGGTAGTCACATAGCATCGAAAAGGAGTTATATGGGAAAACGATAGAACTGAAGGTGAGATAGAGACAAGTTCTCTGTTGCCTCGCTACCAGGTTAGGACAACTACCTAGGTTTGAGTCTCTGTCAGCCACAGTATTAGTTCTTCGCATATAAGTAATTTTATGTTAGCTACCGTAAGCCAAGGAATATTGCAGATTGTAAATAAATTAAAAAATTAAAAAAACTGGTGTCTTCAGTGCTAGGAGAGAAACTGTTGTGCTGAATTTGCCGGAAGTCAACGAAACAATGTATAACACATTGAGTTACTAACGCTCCCAAGAACGCCATGTGCAGTGACACATACGTGGGCGGCAGCGCAAGGCCGGAAACAAAGGATGAGTCGAGAAGCAAGTAATGAATAGGAAATCAGGTGACAGATTCGGGACCTTCATTGGAGGAACAAACCGCTGCTGAATGATAATCTGCGTGTCGAGAAGCAAGTAATGAATAGGAAATCAGGTGACAGATTCGGGACCTTCAGTGGAGGAACAAACCGCTGCTGAATGATAATCTGCGTGTATTTTATTTGGAAGTACCTAAAATTTCTACGACAAATTAAAGTGTCAAAATAATTACAGAAAGAAAAGGAACCTTGTAATAATGATACTCTACTGTCAGAGGAGCCGAGATCTGTAAACAGATTTCGGCTGCCATCATTTTGAGATGAATTAATATCTGTTCAACATGGTGACGGGCGTTAGATTGAAGTTCGTTGGAGCGTCTTCTTGGTTTTGAGTCACGAACCATTACAGAAAAGCCCGCCGTTCCAAGGGTCGAGGATGGGACAGGCTGGGAAACCTATGGGGCAAAAGTGAACCGACTGTTCTGTGACCCAGCAGGGACAGCTTGTCGCTTGACGACCCAGAAAGGTGCCACCAGAACTACTTTCTTCAGCCATAGGCACACCAGCATTGGGTGTCGGTCAACTAAAAAAAACCCTAAGCACTGCCGTTTCAGGGCATTCTGCATCTTTTTGGAAGGATCATCAGCTGCCATCTCGCCCGCGACAGCTTTTTATACACAGGTACGCTCCGTCTTGCTGAGGTACAATTTTACGGTTTGTTACTTGGGGTACAGTCTAGTAATGACATTCAGGT
Organism: Schistocerca gregaria; assembly: GCF_023897955.1. Classification (NCBI taxonomy): domain Eukaryota; kingdom Metazoa; phylum Arthropoda; class Insecta; order Orthoptera; family Acrididae; genus Schistocerca; species Schistocerca gregaria. The sequence goes on along the minus strand of NC_064921.1, from coordinate 100,288,635 downwards.
TCTTTCACTGTTCCGAAAGTTTGTCGATTGCGAGTATTTAGCGGTACAACGGAATAGAAGCAGCGCCACTCATGTGATAAGGCTCACCGAAGTTTCCCACCCTTCGGTTTTTTTTTACCAAAACCTAGTTTTCAATGTTCAGTATTCTGTCTCTGAATTGTTCTCATGTTAAACTTGTGCTGTTACAGGTCAATGCTTTTTCTACATGTCGTCCTGTGAATGTTTTCTGTATCAGGCTAACGTCGACCAAGAGTACCTTGTTGAATACTTATTTCAGAATATATTTGTTTTATTTTTCAATCTTTCATTTATTAGTGTTTCGATTTCTGCCACGTTTCCCTAGTATCCATTAACATCAGTGCCTCCCTGGACTGTTGGAAAACAGGAACAGAAGAGAATCGAAGCGTTTGAGAAGTGGTCCTATTGAAGAATGTTGAAAATAATGTGGCCTGATAAAGTAAGGAATGAGGAGGTTCTGAACAGAATCGGAGAGGAATATGTGGAAAACATCGACAGGGAGAAGCGACAGGATGATAGGACGTATGTTAAGACATAAAGGAATGATTTCCATTGTACTATAGGGAGCTGTAGAGGGCAAAAACTGTAGCGGGAGAATGAGAGTGGAACAGATCCAGCAAATAAAGGAGGACGTAGGTTGGATGTGGTACTCTGAGATGAAGCGGTCTCTTCTATTCCTGTTTTCCGACAGTCCATATTTCACTACCATACAAAGCTGTGCTCTAGACGTACATTCTCTGAAATTTCTTCCTCAAATTAAGGCCTAAGTTTGATACTAGTAGACTTCTCTTGGCCAGCAATGCCCTTTTTGCCATTGCTAGTCTGCTTTTGATGTTCTCTTTGCTCCGTCTGTCATTGGTTATTTTACTGCCTAGGTAGCAGAACTCCTTAAGTTCATCTGCTTCATGACCATAAATCTTGATGTTAAGTTTCTCGCTGTTCCCATTTCTGATACTTCTCATTACTTTCGTATTTCTTCGATTTTTTCTCTATCCATACCCTGTACTAATTAGATGTTTATTCAATTCAGCAGATCTTATAATTCTTTCTCACTTTCACTCGCGATAGCAATGGCATCAGTGAATCGTGTCACTGATATTTTTTCATCTTGAATTTCCATCGCATTCCTGAACATTTCTTTTATTTCCATCATTGCTTTTTCGCTGAACAGATTTGACAGTAGTGGTGAAGGACTACATCTCTGTCTTATTTCCCTTTTAATCCGAGCACTTCGTTCTTGGTCGTCCACTGTTATTATTCCCTCTTATACAATAGTATAATCTCTATACAGTAGTACAGTCTCTATACAATAGTATATTACCCTTCTCTTCCTGCTGCTTAGCCTCATTTTCCTGATAATTTTGAACATTTTGCACCATTTTACATTGTCAAACGTTTTTTACTGGTCGACAAACCCTATGAACGTGTAAACGTGCCTTGATTTTCTTTAGTCTTGCTTCCATTATCAACCGCAATGTCAGAATAGCCTCTCTGGTGCGCTTACCTTTCGTAAAGCCAAATTGATCCTAGATATTCATTGATGCTATCTAAATGTTGACGGAGACCAGGCAGTGAACAAAAGCACGGTGAGCCGTTTGGCCAGCCGTCTCTCATCATCGCAACCAGGTCACTCGATCGTGACCGAACTCGAGCATACAGGCCGGCCGCGCACAGCGGTGACTCTTGCAACGTTGGAACATGAGGTGCTCGACGGATCTGAATCAAACACCACGGTGGAGAACTGGAGGTCTCTGTTGGTGATACTGGCACACTAGTCCACCAGTTGGGATAGTCAAAGGTGTGTGTCTGCTGGTTTCCTCGCCGCCTAACAGACGTCATAAAGAGCAACGAAGAACCGGCAGTGCAGAACTGCTTCCGCGCTACGAGGCCGATGGTAACAGTGTTTTGTCGAACTTCATCACAGACAATGAAACGTGTGTTATTCACTCCGAACGGGAAACAAAACATAAATCCATAAAATGGCATCTAACGAACTTTCTTCCAAAGAAAAGTTCAAAATCGCACCTTCAGCCGGTAAAATCATGACGACGGTCTCCTGGGATTCTGAAGAGGTTATCCTGTTTGCTGCCCTCCCTCATGACACAACGATCAACACAGGTGCGTATTGTGGTTCCTTCATGAAATTGAAGAAACTACTTCAATATGTTCGTCGCCACAAAAACGCAAAAGAAATTCAAAATTTTGTACATGGCTGCACGTTCAGAGACCGTGAATAGTTACAATTGAAAGAAAACAGCCCTCGGTCACTATTTTTAACGAATTAACTGGGTTTCCAACAGTGCTAGGAGTGTCTTCTTCAGAGTTTAAACCAAAGAATGGTCTATGACATGTTCACAGAATTATGACTAAAAAGTATTTCTCTCAATAGCAAATGAACATCTCTGTGACAACGCAAGGCGTCGCAGTCGTCTGCGCACCCGAGAGAAACCCACAAAAGGTCACTGAGCTGTTCTTCCTCATCACTCTAAGGCCCGGACCTCGCTCAGTACGACTTCCATGAAGGATGCGCTCCACGGGAAGCACTGCGTGCGAGTTTGCTAATGCAGCAAGACGTTGACTCCTGCGTCGATCAGTGGAGTGCTACCGTGCGGACATACAGGTCTTCACAGTAAAACGGCGTAAGGCCGTCGCATTGAACGGCGATTGTGTGAAAAAATAGGGTTTTGTAACCAAAAGAGTGGGGAACAGTACGGTGTATGGGAATCCTGAAAAACACCGAGCTGCTTTCAGAAAAAAAAGTGTCGCATTACTTATTGAACGTTGGTCGCAGTCCTCAACAGAACTAACCATTTTATACACGTACATTCGGCCCTCAGCCAAGTTTTTATCATAATGTTACAGGATGATAGATAGTAGACAGTATGCGCGGCAGCGTGTCCCTTTCTCAGCAGCGTCTCCTCGAGTATCTTACCGACGATTCAAAATAAACACCTCGGTGAGAGGCTCTGCTAAGAAAACCTCGTTGCGCCCAGCTGGTTGCCATTGACGGGGATCTCGGCCGCCGTTTAGCTCGTCGTCACCTCCGGCTATGGCGGGGCGTGTGATTCCCGCTATGAAAAACGGCGGGGCTGCGACTGCCTGCCGCCGTCTGGGGCGCCGGCATCCCAGGAGGCGAGCGCCCGGGGGACGGCTCCCTCCCGCCGGTAAAGTCTGTTACGGTTATGATGTTCCCAATGAAAATACCGCGGAGACGGATATTGTACGGTAATAAGTTCTGCTGCCGAGGAGATCTAATTTTAGAAGAACGCCTGCCAAACATCCATCAGCGCATATTCAATTTGTGTGCTACGGAAAATTGTGCTGTAGAGCCGTTAACAGTTCAGCTGAATTTTGTTCTTTCAAGATTTGACACTCCGAGAGTAACTTCCTCAACAAATAATTAATATCTTTGTTTTTCCTTACCCTGACTGTTAAGCTTAAGTATTGCGGTAGGTGGATCAAAACAAAATGTCCAGACACCCTGTGACCAAAATGGTACTGAAACAGAGGATGATAGACTGAAGGACGAAATGCTAAATGTCTTTTTCCAAAGCTGTTTCATAGAGGAAGACTGCACTGTAGTTCCTTCTCCAGATTGTCGCGCAGATGGCAAAATGGTAGATATCGAAATAGATGACAAAGGGATAGAAAAACAATTAAAATGGCTCAAAAGAGGAAAGGCCGGTGGACCTGATGGGATGTCAGTTCCATTTCACACAGAGTACGCGGAGGAACTTGCCCCCCTTCTTGCAGCGGTGTAACGCAGGTCTCTAGAAGAGAGTAGCGTTCCAAAGGATTGGAAAAGGGCACAGGTCATCCCCGTTTTCAAGAAGGGACGTCGAACAGATGTGCAGAACTATAGACCCATATCTCTAACGTCGATCAGTTGTAGAATTTTGGAACACGTATTATGAACGAGTATAATGACTTTTCTGGAAACTAGAAATCTACTCTGTAGGAATCAGCATGGGTTTCGAAAAAGACGATCGTGTGAAACCCAGCTCGCGCTGTTCTTCCACGAAACTCAGAGGGCCATAGACACGGGTTCCCAGGTAGAAGCCGTGTTTCTTGACTTCCGCAAGGCGTTCGATACAGTTCCCCACAGTCGTTTAATGAACAAAGTAAGAGCATATGCACTATCAGACCAGTTGTGTGATTGGATTGAAGAGTTCCTAGGTAACAGAACGCAGCATGTCATTCTCAATGGAGAGAAGTCTTCCGAAGTAAGAGTGATTTCCGGTGTGCCGCAGGAGAGTGTTGCAGGACCGTTGCAATTCACAATATACATAAATGACCTTGTGGATGACATCGGAATTTTACTGAGGCTTTTTGCGGATGATGCTGTGGTATATCGAGAGGTTGTAACAATGGAAAATAGTACTGAAATGACATGCAGGAGGATCTGCAGCGAATTGACGCATGGTGCAGGGAATGACAATTGAATCTCAATGTAGACAAGTGTAATATGCGGCGAATACATAGAAAGATAGATCCCTTATCATTTAGCTACAAAATAGCAGGTCAGCAACTGGAAGCAGTTAATCCCATAAATTATTTGGGAGTACGCATTAGGAGTGATTTGAAATGGAATGATCATATAAAGTTGATCGTCGGTAAAGCAGATGCCTGACTAAGATTCATTGGAAGAATCCTAAGGAAATGCAATCCGAAAACAAAGGAAGTAGGTTTCAGTACACTTTTTCGCCCACTGCTTGAATACTGCTCACCGGTATGGGATCCGTAGCAGATAGGATTGATAAAAGATATACAGAAGACCCAATGGAGAGCCGCGCGCTTCGTTACAGGATCATTTAAATGGCTCTGAGCACTATGGGACTTAACTTCTGAGGTCATCAGTCCCCTAGAACTAAGAACTACTTAAACCTAACTAACCTAAGGACATCACACACATCCATGCCCAAGGCAAGATTCGAACCTGCGACCGTAGCGGTCACGCGGTTCCAGACTGTACCGCCTAGAACCGCTCGGCCACCGCGGCCGGCCAGGATCATTTAGTAATTGCGAAAGCGTTACGGAGATGATAGATAAACTCCAGTGGAAGACTCTGCAAGAGATGCTCAGTAGACCGGCACGGGCTTTTGTTGAAGTTTCGAGAACTTACCTTCACCGAGGAGTCAATCAGTATATTGCTCCCTCCTACGTATATCTCGCGAAGATACCATGAGGATAAAATCAGAGAGATTAGAGCCCACACAGAGGCATACCAACAATCCTTCTTTCAACGAACAATACGATACTGGAATAGAAGGGAGAACCGATAGAGGTACTCAAAGTACCCTCCGCCACACGCCTTTATTGTCTACAACCATGACTTCTGCATTCTTGGTTTTTATTTTTAGTTTTGTTACCTGTTGGTTTAAGGCCTTAAGCATCTTATTAAGTTCTTTGTTTGAGTTTGCCACTATTGTAAACCATTGATAAACCTGACACAGTGAGTATGAATACCTTTAGGTTCTAGTCGTCGTCTTTCATTGTTGTTAGCGCCTCCTCGATTAACATATTATCTAAAGTGATAAGGGTACACCTTACTCTCCTTTTTTTACTTTTGTCTTGCTGCCCATAATATCCAGTTCAGTATTTTGACTTTTGTACAGGTATACAATAAAAAATAATCGCCTGTCCTTCCAGTCTAGTCCTACTTTGGAAGTTATTGTTTGGATCAATGCACAGTTGACCAGATCAAATGCCTTTTTAGATCAATAAATTCCATACGCGTTTTTTGTTTACTTCTAAACTTCTTCCAAAAATTTTACGATGTGCCAATACTGCTTCTCTCCTTCCTTTTCCTGATCCGAGGCCAAATTTTTTTATTGTGTATAACTCTTTAATATTGTGCTTTCGGGTATTCTGCTGAATTGTTGAGTCCACTTTTTTGCACGACTTTTCGTGAAGCGACCCTGATGTGTGTCTTTATACATTCTCGCTACCTGTATTTCAACGAAACAGCAGAAAAATGGAATCAACAACCGATGTTTCTCCCAAAAGGAAACAGTTAATCAATCGTGCAGAGAAAACGTGCGAGATCACTAATAATTCTCTTAATTTGCATTAAGTAGGTAATAATTCTCTTAATTTGCATTAAGTAAGTAGAATTATATCCTGAGGCTACTCCATCACTTTCATGTGCAACGTTTTTGATGACGTTGAGCCACAGTCATGCAATATCATTTGACTGTGTATTACTGTATTTATCTTCTGAACGATCTAGATTTCGGCTTTTATGCGATTATCAAGTACAATGATAAACGTTCTTGGATTATTAACATGTCGTATCCGTTAAGACAGTCCAAGGCAGGACTGGTTTAACCAATGTGACATGTTAATGCTCTATAAACTTTTGGTATTGTACTCTATAATGACATAAAAGCCGATATGTAGGTAGTGTAGAAGGTAGATACAGTAACACACAGTCAAATGACGGTTTATTCTCAAAAAATAAATAAATAAAAAGTCTTCCATGTGGTCACGTGGCGAATTCCAGCTGCATCCGAACAAGTTATTTGTCAAGAAATCTGAAAGCTACACATACAGTCATCAAGTAACGTAAATCTCCCCATGAAAAATTGAAGTACCACTTTGTGCCGTCTTTTATAGCTGCAATTCTGAAAATACCTCGCTTCCCATTTTGCAGAGAATTTCAAGCTCCCTTCGGCATGAAAACAAATTAGTGGAATGAATCTTTTAATTTTACGAGAACTTAAGCAAGAAATAAATGGAAAAAGTGCTAAGCGCTTTGAAGCATTCAGTGCATGAGTTGTCTTCCAGGATTAAGCAACGCCTGTTCTTGTCGCAAGTGTCAATATAGTGATACGTTCAGTAAAACTATATGGCATGGAAGTTTTCCTTGTTGACGAGACACTGCAAAATAAAAATCCTAAAGTTCGATTCTATGGCAGTTGCGGGAATTTTTCTTGCCCTTATAGCGGATGCGATTTGGATTCCACGATAAACCAAGTTCAAATCTTGTCTGGATGAGCCGATTCTCAGGTAAAAGGAATCGAGAACGAATGCTGCTGAAGTTATGTGACGTTGAAACTACAGAGACGTCGAATGTCTTACCTTATACTTGATTTTTCTCTCCTGACATTCAAGCCTTGTTGCGAACCTGCTAATGGGAACCAAATACCTCAGAATGCTATTCGCTCGCGCTTGCCTGAGGTAATTCTCGTCTGCTAACGTTCGCTCGTCTCTGTCTGGCATGAACCAGGCAGAACAGATCCGGCTGCCGTTGATCTAGAAAATGTGTTTACATGCTCAACAAAAGGGTGTTCCAGTAACATATTAAAATTGCCTCAATGCCTCAGTTCCGACCAAGGTTTTCGGTAGGTACCCCTTGGTTTTCAGGCGAATACTGGGACTAGAAATCACTTCTGAAATGTTCCGAATTAGGATTTCCTTTGCTCCACTCCCAGGCTACAGGGATTTTTCGCTGAAAATGACGAAGTTATGTTGTAAGTAGGATGTTTAGGTTTTTATGTTGGTAACGCCGTGTAGCGCTCTGTATGAAAATTGCATTGTTGGAATATTTGCTATTGTAGTGTTGGGCACTTGGATGTGAAAAGCGCGTAGCGTTGCGCAGTCGGAGGTGAGCCGCCAGCAGTGGTGGATGTGGGGAGAGAGATGGCAGAATTTTGAGAGCGGACGATCTGGACGTGTGTCCATCAGAATAAGTAAATTTGTAATACTGGATATCATGAACTGATATATGACTTTTGAACACTATTATGTAAATAAATTGTTTGTTCTCTATCAAAATCTTTCATTTACTAACTATGCCTATCAGTAGTTAGTGCCTTCAATAGTTTGAATCTTTTATTTAGCTGGCAGTATTGAAGAAGTTCGAGTAACGAAGATTTTTGTGAGGTAAGTGATTCATGAAAGGTATAGGTTATTGTTAGGCACGGCCATTCTTTTGTAGGGCTTATTGAAAGTCAGATTGCGTTGCGCTAAAAATATTGTGTGTCAGTTTAGTGATGATCAGGATAAGTTCAAATGGCTCTGAGCACTTAAAACTACTTAAACCTAACTAACCTAAGGACATCAGAATAAATAAAGAGAGAAATGTCTTGAGTACGTTCCGTTTTGCTCAGCTGTTTGAAAATCAAATAACGTAAGGGGTTTACCAGCACAGTAATTCATAAATTTTTCTAAGGGGAGGTTTCATATGGCAACGCTGGCAGGACTCGAACCTGGAATCTCCTGATCCATATGAAACCTACGCTTAGAAAAATTTATGATTTACTGTGCTGGTAAACCCCTTATGTTATTTGATTTTCAAACAGCTGAGCAAAACTGAACGTACTCAGACATTTCTCTCTTTACTTATCCTGATCATCAGTAAACTGACACACAATATTTTTAGCGCAACGCAATCTGACTTTCAATAATCCCTACAAAAGAATGGCCGTGAGTCATAATAACCTATACTTTTCATGAATCACTTACCTCACAAAAATCTTCTTTACTCTAACTACTGCAATACAGCGAGCGCCAATACTGCCAGCTAAATAAAGGATTCTAACGACTGAAGGCACTAACTGTTGATAGGTATAGTTAGCAAATTAAAGATTTAAATAGAGAACAAACAATGTATTTATCTTGATAGTGTTCAAAAGTCATTATATATATAATTTCATGACATCCAGTCTTAAAAATTTCGTTTTTTTGACGGACACACGTCCAGATCGTCCGCTCTCAAAATTCTGTCATCTCTCTCCCCACATCCACCACTGCTGGCGCCTCGCCTCCAACTGCGCAACTCGACGCCCTGTTCACATCCAACTGCCCAACACTACAATAGCAAATATTCCGACAATGCAAATCAGTCACAGACTGCACACAGCGCAGTCAGTGATTTTCATACAGAGTGGGACACGGCGTTACCACCATAAAAACTTAAACAGCCTACTTACAATGTAACAGCCCGCCGTACTCTCACCAGTAGGGAATGGAAGGTGATCGAAAAATGTCATGTCAAGGATAGCATGACAACAGTCATCACCCGGCACTCTACTTCAATGATGGTGGTCTTTCTTCAACGAAGCAGTGGCTACACGTGTGCTCGTGGCTTACGTAGCTGCTGCGAAGATCTTCGGACATATTACAGTTACGTGGCTTACGCAAAGAGCTGAATAATGCGCTGAGCTTTTGCACTCTTCAGCGTACGGGGTGTCGGTGGCGAGTCCATGACTAGCATAAAGTTGAATCTTAGCTGATTGCCACCCATACTTTGTGTACTGTACCGCATCAATTCTTACTCCACGCATGTTACGATATCGCCAAGGAACGCCACACTAATGATCCCATCACCATGCTTTTGTAATTGATGAATGCTCGAAAACAGGAGCAAAGGGTATATGGTGTTTTGTAAGTGCTTATAAGACCGCGAGGACCTGGTTTTTCAACCCGAAATCAGCGTCTCAAGAATATTAGTCGGGACGTCGCAGAAATCACACGCGTCGCAGCCCACGGCCGCCGAGGCGTGTCCCCTGCACATTAGGGACGGCGGAATACTGATCTGGTGTTGCGTCCGCCCCCGGGCCTCACGTTTGTGAATCACGCTGCCGGAAGCAGCGACGCATGCCGCGTCATAACCGCACCCCCTCCCTTACAAGCCTCCTCCCCATCACTGCGCGCTGCCGTCACTACTTCGCCATAATGAGCTACGGAAGAAGTTTGTTAAAAGCGGGGACCGTACTCGTAACGAACGCCGGGCGCCCGATCTCATTACGTCATCGTTAAGCAAAGCCAATTTGCTTAGTCAGCATCAGATTATACCGTTTGCTGTTAGCTCAGAGCGAATAAGAAATAGCACCTTTCGCGAAATGTGTAAATCTTCCCAATTTTTGCACCATTTCAGGATGTTCTTCGTTGTGATTAATGCACGACGGATTAGAAGTTAACCTGCTTCTCGGAACTGCGACTTTTCTCGTCGTTGAACCGTCACATTCTGAACCTAAAGCCTCCCAGAAGTACGCTGCTCACCACTACAATTACAACGTCTGGAACAATGGAAAACAACGAAATATTATTGTACGTATACAATATAGTTGAAACAACGCATGGCCGAATTTGTTGATGATTTGGGGGTGTACAGGGAAGTAAATTTAGTACAAAGAGCTGTACCTCTGGAAACAGCAACGGATCTTACTAGGCTGGACACAGGGTTGAACCGACCTGATGTCACAGATACGGATACGTCACACAGTGAACGTTCAACAATATACCGGAGTTCATGAGCTAACTCCTGGCTAACTGGTGGTAGCGATCGAGTTTCTCACCAACTGCACCTTATAGTAATAGCAACCTCAAGGTGTTGGAGTCGTGCTTCTATGAAATAGTGTCACTAACGCGCTAAACCCAAGAACAGTACACTAATAATATTAACAATATGCATAGAGCAGAAAAAATACTTGTTTTTGCCAACTACGAGTACAACAATGGGCATGGAGGAAAAATGTTTCAAGCATGGCCTTCTATATGAAATTATTTGGAAAAAAAATCAAATTTGTATGACTGATATGTACACCAATCCAAAATGATACAGGGCGACTTCAGGCTTCCAAAAACTATCTGAATCCCTGGGCGATCGGACGTAAAATATATTTTTGATTGCGATTGTATACTTTCTTTTTGCGTCGTCGGTCTTCTGACTGGTTTGATGCAGCCCACCATGAATTCTTCTCCTATGGCATCCTCTTCATTACAGAGTAGCACTTGCGATCTATATGTCCTCAATTTTCTACTTGTTCTATTCCAGTCTCTCTCTTCCCCCACAGCTTTTATACTTTACAGCTCCCTCTAGTACCATGGGATATACTATTTAGTGCAAAACAAAATCATGTTCCATCTACCATTGAAACATTCGGAGAAGATGACAGACATACCACTATTTCCCCATAATATACCAGTCAGCGATGTTACCATGACGTCATGCGAGCTGTACTGTGATTGGCTTAAAGAAGCGACTGAAGTAACCATTATGTTTTGGAAGTTGCGTGTTTAACATGTCGTATGTGGTGGTTTTCGTATTTAAACGTGCATACTACGGAACGTGTAGTTTCTGTTATTCACAGCATGTAAGCTTTTAGTACGGTTCGATTTCTTAAAGAAACGGTAAATTTGATTTTGTTAAATATGTTACTAGTTCTGAGAATCTCGGTATGCTGCACTTATTCACAATAAAAGGTGGCTCACAAGAACTCAAGCACAATACACAGCAAAAAAAAAAAAAAAATCTCGCTCGTAACGTGTTTTATCCTGTAAACACCGCCAGCAGCCACGGGGATTTTTTAACAACTGAAGGTAATGGCACTTGTTTTGCCCCCTCATTCGTCCTAATGATTCGTGAAACTCTGGCTAGGTGGACACACTTGTGCTGCCGTATTTTAGTGCACACTGGCAAGACATTTACAAACTCAGCACTTGCAAAATGGTTCAAATGGCTCTGAGCACTATGCGACTTAACATCAATTGTCATCAGTCCCCTAGAACTTAGAACTACTTAAACCTAACTAACCTAAGGACACCACACACATCCATGCCCGAGGCAGGATTCGAACCTGCGACCATAGCGGTCACACGGCTCTAGACTGAAGCGCCTAGAACCGCACGGCCACATCGGCCGGCTCAGCACTTGCAAAGCTGCTGTAAATTAAATCTTTTTAACACAGTAAGATGATAGATTCAGTCACGACTTGACCCTACTGCCACCGCACCATTCTAGAGAGTTCTTTTCTTCGTCGAAACTGATAAGAAGTGAATTTAAATTTAACAAACTATGGAACCAGTCACCTGATAGTAATATAATATAATGTTGACTTCTACTTTGAGGTTTCCGGAAATTATCATCTTCAGTTACGTTATGATGACTGACAATGAATGTAATACTTATAAGTAATAAAATAACTACGGCATTTTTATAAAATCATTGGGCTAAAGCGCTTAGTAGTAGTATAGCGCTACGCTACCTACTACCAAAAGACGGGTAATACATAATTTGTAATACGTATGACCATTTTGATACAGTCGCGGACAGATACACAGCACTCTCTATGTTATTAATTCAATCGACGCGCAGGTCGCCGAAGTGGCGTCAACTCGAAAGACCTGCACGAGTCGAGCGGTCTACCCGACGGGAAGCCCCAGCCACACGACATTTCATTTCAATAAAAACTATGTTGACATTAGTAAAACTAAATATGTCTTAAAATATGAAGTTTACGATTAATCAGTAGTACAGATCACGTCTGTGGAAACTGTCGGTCGAAACCAGAAGTGGCTAGAAATCCAAGCACAGGTACTTCACCACAAGATATGGCACTGCATTTTGTAACAAAACGGAAGGTCGTACGTATACGAGAACATCTCTGACAAAAGTTCTTGATGTGGCAGCGTTGCTGCTTTGGGCCGAGGTTTACGTGAGTCTCACGACTCACAAATGCTTTTTATGAATTACCGTCGTAGCGACAAACTCTAATTTCCAAATATCAAAGGCTTCGAGTTTGGATGTGGGAACTTTTGTTAATATGTTCTACAGTAATAACATATAATATTACATAAGAATTGAAAGACCTGGTTGTTGTTATATATTTATCATCGATTTAGCTTAAAGATAAAACTTCGCTGTAGCTCCAACTACAAAAAACATAGATCATCGAAATGAGAAATACTTAAAGCATTTGTATTAATTTACGATACGTAGGCAGAATAGTTTCATTTTGTGGCAGTAAATGATTCTGAATGCTAAATCACTCTAACGCTATATTCTGTCAACTAAGAGCACCAATGCTAATCATGACTGCTTGTACCAGTGATATCATATGAGATAACATGCCTGGTAGACTTCTACAGCAGATTCATCAGCGCTGGTAACATTAAACAGTGACGCCTTACATTGCCAAACGACATTTAGTTCTGTAGGTTTTTAGAAATACACATTGAATGACATTGAAGTCGGCATGCAACAAACGTCAGATTAGCATGAAGTACATTGCGTGTTTGCATGTGCAAATTTCAGAGCAACCACTGGGAGAAGGTAGAAGTGACGCCGTCTACTTCCTGGATATACGGAAAGATTACGGAAAGCTTTTTTCCATCGCATTTCAATATTAGTTCTTTATGAGAAAATCATACTGTATTTGAAGGAGAACCGTCTACCAGCTCGTGTTGGAATTTCAACATCGGCATGATTCTGCCTGCAGGATCGTAGCCGTGATCCACTTACATTAACAGTAAACTATAGCATTAAAAAAACAGAAAATATGCTAACACAATGTAAATTCAATAAAATTATTTGTATTAAATAATAAAATAAACGAAAATTCAATAGAATAATGCATGCTTATTTTCACAGAAAAATTTTCAGTGTGAGAGAAATACTTTGGTAATAAATTATATGTGCAACGTCTTCCTAGATACACTTTCCACTACATCTAGAATGTTACGACTCATCGAAATTGAAACTACCTTATCAAATACTTTCATACAGAATAATCAGTAATGAGAGCGATGGACCAAGAGTAAACTCCTAGTAGCCAATATCCGTTAAATTCATTAAATTAAATTATTGTCAGATCTAACTTCAGTAATAATTTTTCATTATAAAATCCTTTATAAACAAACATGTACGGTAATTCACTTCCCGTTTACTATAAGATGCACATTGACTTGGAATATTTTATAATTATAAATCAAGAGAATTGTAGCTCTAACATGATTCTCGAATAACGGAGATACACAAACGAATAAATAAAGTACAGTCAATCGTGTATTATCAATCATGGGGTAGTTTCCTCTGAATAAAATGAGATAATGCCAAATTCCTTGGTTTGAAGACCGTAACTAATAATAGCCTGGTAAGTACAATTAACATATAAAATGATACACTATCTAATCCTAGTTTATTATTTAAGTTTCACAGATGCATAAAACGAGCCATAAAAATTTAAGATTACGTCTTACAAATTTATAACGTAACTCTCGGACTGTAAATAACTGCTGTAGTCAACAGTATTCACTTGGATCAATGGGAGAACCGCTGTTGCTGGCACGAATTAAGCCTATATACTACATCAGTTGCTAACGCCAAACTTTATCAACTGAAGACATAAAAGTCTGTAAATGAGTCCGCGATCATGTTATGGCACTTTGTTTGTAGCTGTCCGAGTCGATGACATAAAGCGTACTTTTCACAGTTACCAGTTTCAGCTGTTGCCGTCTTCAGATCTATTAAAAATAGAACAGTAATACAACTAAGTTCAACCAGGTGAAGCAAACTATGTTACCAGCCTAGTGATACATAAATAATAAGATGTTAGCGTGATTAACAGCCTTGCAAACCAGCCATGCATACCATAAAAATATTCTGATGTTGGTATCAATGTCAAAAATCCAAATATCTAGGTACGTAGTAGGTGTTGGTGATGGTGTAAGTACGTACAGTATTTAAACAAGTAACTGAAGCCAGTAGAGGGCACTAATGCTAGGATGGATGGGTAACCAGTATTGTACAGATGTGATGTTAATTTTAAACATTTTGTTCTGGCCTCTATACAATTATTTGTTATTCACTCACTAGACTATTATTTTTCTGTTATTACTCCTTACATGTTTTATGTGAATTTAAAATATGGGTTTTATTTCCACATTTTTCCGTACGAAGTAATTTTAATTAATGACTGCGCATACTGCATTTTAACTATTTAATTTATGACACTGATTACCCATGCACCCTAGCATCAATGCGCTCTACGGGCATCAGTTACTTTCATAAGTACTGGACGTGTCGATGCCATCAACAGCACTTATTATGTACCTACATACATAGCTTTTGACGTTGATATGCGAATCAGAATATTTTTATGGTACTTATGACTGGTATGCACGGCTCTTAATCAGTCTAATATTTTATTTTTATCTATCACTAGACCTGTTGTAGATTTTTCTTCAGGTAACGGAAGTTAGTAACTCTATTGTTTTTTTTTTTTTCTATTTGTAAACCCATTTGAAGATGGCAATGACCGAAACCGATAATTGCGAAATGTGCAGTTTATTTGATCGAGACGGACCTGTACAAATATATACAAAACATTGAACCCTGTACCACAAGTCACTTACAGATGTAAGTATAAATTCTTCCTACACACTTCATTCGCAGTAAAGTTACGTCATTAACTATTATTCCTTGAGTTGCAACGTTAGCGCCCAGAAGTGTATTTTGTTCTCGCTGAATGTGCTCTGGAGTAGTCACATCAGGTATGCAGTCAAAAAGCTTGAAAAAGAGAATTTTTGTTTTAGAATAATTCAGTTCCGAATCGCATAGTGAATAACTGGACCGCGAACGCTCTTGCGAATCTGCGCAAGTACTGTTAACATTTTTTTTTACAAAACCACGTAACAGTATTACCGCCACTGTTCTAACCCACCGCCATTGTGTGTCGTCCCAAGCCGTACAACTTCCCACTTTTTCTAGACTAGACAGTGTGAGCCCGCACAGACTGACTTCCGCGTCCGGTAGGCCGCTAGTAATCAGCTTTGCCTCTGACTGCTTAATACGGGTGCACCGAGAAGTCTCCAGACGGACACAGGCGGTATCCAGCTGTGTTATCGATCACCCATGGGGTTGTTCCTGCTTCCTGTACCTTCAGCCCTTGCAGTATGAGTAGGAAGCTTGTGTTGAAGTCATCTCGACCGCTGTCAGTGCCGTTTTTATCCTTTTATTATTTGTGCAGCGTTCAAACTGTTTGATAATGTGGGCCTTTTACTACAATATGTATTAAGTTTTCATTAAATGATATAAAGGGTGATTCCGTGTTGATGATACAAACTGCCACGAAAGATGAAGAAGGTTTACTTTCGCTACTGTGAAACGCATCTCTTTTACTTCACCTGTGCCCATAGCACTTAAAGTATACATTTCAGAGGCAATATTAACTGCACTTTTTTGTTTTTCTACACACTGTTGTTGCTGTTGTGATCTTCAGTCCTGAGACTGGTTTGACGCAGCTCTCCATCCTACTCTATCCTGTGCAAGCTTCTTCATCTCCCAGTACCTACTGCAACGTACATCCTTCTATATCTGTTTAGTGTATTCATTTCTTGGTCTCCCTCTAGGATTTTTACCTTCCACGCTGCCCTCCAATACAAAATTGGTGATCCCTTGATGCCTCAGAATGTCCTACCAACAGATCCCTTCTTCTAGTCAAGTTGTGCCACAAACTTCTCTTTTCCCCAATCCTATTCAATACCTCCTCATTAGTTATATGATCTACCCGTCTAATCTTCAGCATTCTTCTGTTGCACCACATTTCGAAAGTTTCTATTCTCTTCTTGTCCAAACTAGTTAGCGTCCATTTTTCACTTCCATACATGGCTAGACTCCATACAAATACTTTCAGAAAAGACTTCCTGACACTTAAATCCATACTCGATGTTAACAGATTTCTCTTCTTCAGAAACGCTTTCCTTGCCATTGCCAGTCTACATTTTATATCCTCTCTACTTCGAGCAAATGGTTCAAAGGGCTCTGAGCACTATGGGACTTAACATTTCAGGTTATCAGTCCCCTAGAACTTAGAACTACTTAAACCTAACTAACCTAAGGACATTACACACTTCCATGCCCGAGGCAGGATTCGAACCCACGACCGTAGCGGTAGTGCGGTTCCAGACTGAAGCGCCTAGAACCGGTCGGCCACCAAGGCTGGCTGTACTTCGACCATCGTCAGTTACTTTGCTCCCCAAATAGCAAAACTCCTTTACTACTTTAAGAGCATCATTTCCTAATCTAATTCGCTCAGCATCACCCGACTTAATTCGACTACATTCCATTATCCTCGTTTTGCTTTTGTTGTTGTTCATCTTATATCCTCCTTTCAAGACACTATCTATTCCGTTCAACTGCTCTTCCAAGTCTTTTGTTGTCACTGACGGAAATACAGTGTCATCGGCGAACCTCAAAGTTTTTATTTCTTCTCTATGGATTTTAATACCTACTCCGAATTTTTCTTTTGTTTCCTTTACTGCTTGCTCAATATACAGATTGAATAACATCGGGGAGACGCTACAACCCTGTCTCACTCCCTTCCCAAACACTGCTTCCCTTTCATGTCCCTCGACTCTTATAACTGTCATCTAGTTTCTGTACAAATTGTAAATAACCTTTCGCTCCCTGTATTTTACAAGAGAGTATTCTAGTTGACATTGTCAAAAGCTTTCCCTAAGTCTACAAATGCTAGAAACATAGGTTTACCTTTCCTTAATCTAGCTTCTAAGATATGTTGTAGGGTCATTATTGCCTCACGTGTTCCAATATTTCTACGGAATCCAAACTGATCTTCTCCGAAGTCGGCTTCTACCAGTTTTTCCATTCGTCTGTAAAGAATTCGCGTTAGTAGTTTGCATCCGTGACTTATTAAACTGATTGTTCGGTAATTTTCACATCTGTCATCACCTGCTTTCTTTAGGATTGAAATTATTATATTCTTTTTGAAGTCTGATGGTATTTCGCCTGTCTCATACATCTTGCTCACCAGATGGTACAGTTTTACCAGGACTGGCTCTTCCAAGGCCGTCAGTAGTTCTAATGGAATGTTGTCTACTCCCGGGGACTTGTTTCTCAGGTCTTCCAGTGCTCTGTCAAACTCTTCACGCAGTATGGTATCTCCCATTTCATCTTCATCTACATCCTCTTCCATTTCCATGATATTGTCCTCAAGTACATCGCCCTTGTATAGGCCCTCTATGTACTCCTTCCACCTTTCTGCTTTCCTTTCTTTTCTTAGAACTGGGTTTCCATCTGAGCTCTTGATATTGACATAAGTGCTTCTCTTTTCTCCAAAGGTCTCTTTAATTTTCCTGTAGGCAGTATCTATCTTACCCCTAGTGAGATAAGCCTCTACATCCTTACATTTGTCTTCTAGCCATCCCTGCTTAGCCATTTTGCACTTGCTGTCGA
Organism: Schistocerca gregaria; assembly: GCF_023897955.1. Taxonomy (NCBI): domain Eukaryota; kingdom Metazoa; phylum Arthropoda; class Insecta; order Orthoptera; family Acrididae; genus Schistocerca; species Schistocerca gregaria. The sequence goes on along the minus strand of NC_064921.1, from coordinate 100,270,640 downwards.
TCTCGTTTTTGAGACGTTTGTATTCCTTTGTGCCTGCTACATTTATTGCATTTTAATATTTTCTCCTTTCATCAATTAAATTCAATATTTCTTCTGTTACCCAAGGTTTCATAGTAGCCCTCGTCTTTTTACCTACTTGATCCTCTGCTGCCTTCACTACTTCATCTCTCAAAGCTACCCATCCTTCTTCTACTGTATTTCTTTCCCCATTCCTGTCAATTGTTCCCTTATGCTGTACAACCTCTGGTTTAGTCAGTTTATCCAGGTCCCATCTCCTTAAATTCCCACCTTTTCGCAGTTTCTTCAGTTTTAATCTGCAGTTCATAACCAATAGCTAGTGAGTGTTCAGTGTCCACATCTGCCCCTAGAAATGTCTTACAATTTAAAACCTGGTTCATAAATCTCTCTCTTACCATTATATAATCTATCTGAAACCTATCAGTATCTCCACGCTTCTTCCATGTACACACTTCTTGTACATACTTGTATGTACTTCTTGTACATACTACATCCTTCAAAAATATGGAAACTAAAGAGTTCGCAATACAAGAGATGTGTTCGAAGATGAACAAGTGCTCATAGGTCTTAAAGGTATCCATTGTAGGGTCCATGTTTACTTGAAAATTTCTTCTTGTTTTGGTTCTTACTACCATCTCTGAAAATTGCCTACGTTACACTCTCAGCAACAAATGCTACATGCTGGGAGGGGTATTGTCCTGCCCACAGATCTTATGAGGTACACCGAGTTACACAAAGTGTTTGCATTGTCGGGCAGGGTCGTCCTTCAACTATGCTGGCATAGCGTTCGGCAAGAAGTACCTATATTAGCACCACCCTTCTTCATCATCCCTGCAAGTTTGTAGCATCTTCACGAAATCACTCGGTGTGTAATTTTACATACACTCCTGGAAATGGAAAAAAGAACACATTGACACCGGTGTGTCAGACCCACCATACTTGCTCCGGACACTGCGAGAGGGCTGTACAAGCAATGATCACACGCACGGCACAGCGGACACACCAGGAACCGCGGTGTTGGCCGTCGAATGGCGCTAGCTGCGCAGCATTCGTGAACCGCCGCCGTCAGTGTCAGCCAGTTTGCCGTGGCATACGGAGCTCCATCGCAGTCTTTAACACTGGTAGCATGCCGCGACAGCGAGGACTTTGGGCGAGGGCGTATAGTGGGCATGCGGGAGGCCGGGTGGACGTACCGCCGAATTGCTCAACACGTGGGGCGTGAGGTCTCCACAGTACATCGATGTTGTCGCCAGTGGTCGGCGGAAGGTGCACGTGCCCGTCGACCTGGGACCGGACCGCAGCGACGCACGGATGCACGCCAAGACCGTAGGATCCTACGCAGTGCCGTAGGGGACCGCACCGCCACTTCCCAGAAAATTAGGGACACTGTTGCTCCTGGGGAATCGGCGAGGACCATTCGCAACCGTCTCCATGAAGCTGGGCTACGGTCCCGCACACCGTTAGGCCGTCTTCCGCTCACACCCCAACATCGTGCAGCCCGCCTCCAGTGGTGTCGCGATAGGCGTGAATGGAGGGACGAATAGAGACGTGTCGTCTTCAGCGATGAGAGTCGCTTCTGGCTTGGTGCCAGTGATGGTCGTATGCGTGTTTGGCGCCGTCCAGGTGAGCGCCACAGTCAGAACTGCATACGACCGAGGCACACAGGGCCAACACCCGGCATCATGGTGTGGGGAGCGATCTCCTACACTGGCCGTATACCTCTGGTGATAGTCGAGGGGACACTGAATAGTGCACGGTACATCCAAACCGTCATCGAACCCATCGTTCTACCATTCCTAGACCGGCAAGGGAACTTGCTGTTCCAACAGGACAATGCACGTCCGCATGTATCCCGTGCCACCCAACGTGCTCTAGAAGGTGTAAATCAACTACCCTGGCCAGCAAGATCTCCGGATCTGTCCCCCATTGAGCACGTTTGGGACTGGATGAAGCGTCGTCTCACGCGGTCTGCACGTCCAGCACGAACGCTGGTCCAACTGAGGCGCCAGGTGGAAATGGCACAGCAAGCCGTTCCACAGGACTACATCCAGCATCTCTACGATCGTCTCCATGGGAGAATAGCAGCCTGCATTGCTGCGAAAGGTGGATATACACTGTACTAGTGCCGACATTGTGCATGCTCTGTTGCCTGTGTCTATGTACCTGTGGTTCTGTCAGTGTGATCATGTGATGTATCTGACCCCAGGAATGTGTCAATAAAGTTTCCTCTTCCTGGGACAATGAATTCACGGTGTTCTTATTTCAATTTCCAGGAGTGTATTATTTCACCGAATAATAAAATTTCGAAAACCTATTTACCATTAATAGCGTCTATCCTGTTTATTTTTGCTGACCTTAGGTTCCCTTTCCGATGATAGTAACAGACAGCAGTATTCTCACTTCCAAACAATATTTCATACAATCTGAGGACCACTAGGAATGATTATACTCTCACAACCGAGTGCAATGCTAGATTTGAGCGAGGTGCTGAGTAGTGTTAGCAAGCGGCAGTCAATTGACCGCGCTGTACTCGACATAAACACTCAATACACCTTAGAATGACATGTAATTGAGTCCAAATCCGCAGTGTGAAATAAAGTGCAACATAACTGACATTTTCAGCGTTTTATTTCTATAAACGCCACGCAGCTGTTGCGGAATATATCCGGCGTGTTTTGAGGGTTTGCTACACAGTGCTAACACTCCCTTCAGCCAAACAACTAAGTACTGGTACTTGTCAGAATAAACTCTAAGCAGAATGCAGTTCGATGTCTTTCTATGTATCAAAGAAGAGGTACGAGTTTCTTTTCTCACTTCTTTCGAATCAGCAAGTCATGCTTAATATCTGTGCTTGCAAAGGTACGGTATTACAAAGTACCCTGTGAGGTGGCGCAGTGGTCGACACACTGCACTCGCTTTCAAACGGACGGCGGTTCAGATCCGAACCGGTCTCCAGATTTGGGTGTTCCATGATGTCCCTAAATCCGTCCAGGCAAATGCCGGGTTGGTTCCTTTGAAGGAGTAAGGATGATATCCTTCCCAGTTCTTCCCATTTCTAATGACCTCGTTGTCGACAGGACGTAAAACCCCACTCTTCTTTTCTTCCTTTTAAATATAATGATTGGATTTTCTGTACTTCTATCTTGTGTAAATGGAGTGGGACTGCGGCTGATAAGAGACTCGAAGAAAATAAATACCGACAGCCGCAATTTTCAAAAAATGTTCAAATGTGTGTGAAATCTTATGGGACTTAACTGCTAAGGTCATCAGTCCCTAAGCTTACACACTACTTAACCTAAATTAGCCTAAGGACAAACACACACACCCATGCCCGAGCGAGGACTCGAACCTCCGCCGGGACCAGCCACACCGTCCATAACTGCAGCGCCGTAATTTTAAAAATTATCTTATTTGACTAACAGTTTCGGTGTCTCATTGGCATCACCTTGGCATAACTATGTAAGTTATCAAAATGACATTAGAGGTGCGGAGATTCCACGTCTACAGAGATGTTTTGGAAATCTACGGAAGCCAGTTGAAGTTAGTGATCATTGTGACCGAACTGTTCTAGGCGCTTCAGTCCGGAACCACGCGGCTGCGACGCTCACAGGTACGAATCCTGCCTCGGGCGTGGATGTGTGTGATGCCCTTAGGTTAGTTAGGTTTAAGTAGTTCTAAGTCTAGGGAACTGATGACCCCAGATATCAAGTCCCATAGTGCGTAGAGCCATTTGAACCATGTTTGAAATTAGTGATCTTTATAAAGGAACGGACGTTTTGATGACTTATCTGCCTACGTGTTTACGGGCCTAAAAACGGTGACAATGAGACACCGAAACTGAGAGTCAAAAATATTAATAAAATTGCGACTGTCGGCATTTATTTTCTGCAAGTATCGGATTTTCAGTATTAATCCATACAGATCTCTACCTATAAGCGGATAGGTTCTTTGAGGAACCTAGACAGTTATTGAAACAGGGGGAAATGATATAAAGCTTTTGGTTTGATTTCCCTTAGTTTCCAAGCTCATAGATTCTTCTGTCGAATGCAGTAAGTCTAAGGCACAGAACTGAGCTGCCCCATATCCTGTAAGTTCAAAGATTACAGTACAAGCAGGTGAAGAGTTGTTGATCTATTTTTCAGGAGTCAGGATAGATTTAGATTTCAGACGATTCCCAGTATTGTAGGGAATATAATCTCGTAGCACCCTTTTAACTCACGCACTTACACACACACACACACACACACACACACATACACACACACAACGCGCGAGTTCCAATTACCACATCAGTCCGTGATGAGCGTCCATCAGGAGAACTCGCCCTTTAAATGCGTTTCGCTAGGAGCAGACACGGAAGAACTTGCATGAGCAGGCGCACAGACGCGGGTTAGCACGCAGATTGGCGTGCACAACAGGCTGACATGCACGACGGCTGACTCACGTGGCGTGAGAACGCTGCACTTGCACGGTGTTGCTTCTCTGCTGTAAAACAGCAGCTCCGTGCGAGGCGGTCTACATAGCCATTAAGTACTTTGTTTTCACAGCTTCAGACCCTCTCGTAGGACAGTCTTCCTGTCTCTCATCTGATTGTTATAGCTGTGTGTTTACCTACAGAATCATTCAACCATGTTCTTACAGACCAAATTAATTTCGAGTTCTTTTACCTCCAGTCTGAACGAAAACAGCAGTCGGGAGCACTTGTGTGTTTTGCTTTTTTCTTACCGTATTGTCTCGTTCGTGTCTGCCACAGAAAGTTAATTACGCGCCGTTTAGTGCTGTATTCCAACTGCCCTACGTCTGGCAAAATACACCATATTCTTGAAGCAGTTATGCACTTTTCTCCGAACCGAAATAGAGGGCGTATGGTAGGACTTCACGGATGCCATTAGCTAAATGGTCCAGGCACATTAATGTAAGCGCCATCTATATTCTATGTCAACGTGCAATAACCATCACAGAAGGCACGTGGCAGCATTAGAGTTATAGGGTATATGGAGCGTGTCGGCGAGACGCGGGAAATAGTGGAGTCGTTGTCGTAATGCTGAACAGGAACTATTTATCTGACATCTATAAGGGCCTGATCATTGACTTTCAGGCCAAGAGTGGAAGCATTTCCGGAACGGCTAAGTTTCTAAAAGGTTCGTGTGGGGTCGTGCCTAAAGTATACCGTGTATAGCAAAACGACCCTACCCTTCAACGCTCCCAACGCCTTCTCCAATCCCATCTTGACCACTTAACTGCTTGGTGCAACCAGTGGTTGCTCAAGGTCAGTCCTTCCAAAACCCAAGCAATCATCGTAGGCAAAACTAGCCCTTCCTTCCGTCTCCTGGATTTCTACCTCACCATCTATGGCCGCCCCATAAACCTCACCCCCACCCTCAAGTACTTTGGCGTCACCCTCGACCGCCACCTTTCCTGGAACCCCGCTCTGGACAGTCCAAGCAAATTCACGAACCCATCTCCTCAAACTCCTCTGTGGCGGAACATGGAGTCTGGATCCCTCCACCATCTTCCACACGTACAAGTCCCTCATCTGTCCCACTTGAGTCAGACATGCATCTCTGTCAATAAGAATATTTAAAGACCTGCCCGGATAGGCAAGCGCGTTAACGCCTCGCTTCCGTCTTTCAGGGATACCAGGCTGCTCCTAATATAATCCGCCCTACGGCTTAACGAGGAGGGCTGATGACAGGGCCACACTGCATGTCGTTTTTAGGCGGTTTTCCCACATCCGTTGAATATCGCGCAGGTGCCGGCGTCCTACTTCTTATGCGTTCACAGTTTTTCTAGGAGGTGATGGAATGCTATTGAAGCTCACTTATCAGCATGTTGTGCCCATTAACGCACTGGCATCTGCACAATATTCTTGGAGATTTTTTCTACGGGGTGGTAAAGGAGGGGTAATGCATGTATGGCTGTGACTGTAATGAGAGCTTTTCAGGTAGTGGAGAGTTCCATTTGTATCGCTTTGAGAGCGCGAGGAATGAAATGAACTATAAAGCATCTCAGTAGAAATTACAGGTGAAGAAATTAAAGGTGCTACCTCCGAGTGACGGTGAGTAAGCCAACAGTCGAGCGTAAGTATTTGTAATCAAACAGTGAGCCTTGATAAGTTCAGAAAGATACAAGGAATGGTGAGACGAAAATTCATAGGCACACAGCAACAGGTCCATGAGAAACTGTCCTCAGTAAAATGCAAGATCACCTCTGCTCCAAAAAAACGAATACGTGATGCCATGTTCTCTGTGCAGTTCTACTACATGGGAACAAAAGTAAAATAAAGTTTACATGGTTGTAGTGTTATAGTTCATATTACGAGGTGATCACTTTAGAAGAGATAGAGGAACGACTGAATGAAAAGAGATGATTCGGTGTTGATGTATATTTGGAATACGAAACGGAAATACTCATTTCAGATTGCCTTAGAAGAGACTGCATTTCGTGCGATAAAAAGACTCTGATGACAAATGTAAATGTGAATTAAGCATATAAAAAAGGCTGTTAAGTTATTATGGACTGTGCAACTTAGAGACTTCGTGTTGGGAAGATTTATACGTAGGCTATTCGTAAAGTAAGGCCCGATCGCTCGCGAAATGGAAACCACAGTGAAAATCAAAAATGTTGTGTTTGCATTAGTTAACTACACCTTACAGCTACTTCACCAGATAGCCGCCGCTCCAACTGAGACATCTGCTGTAGCTTTGTAACTTTCCGATACCCTCGTCATAGAGGGCAGCCGCTTGTGTTTTCTGTCAATTCTCTACGCTGTTCTCTGGCTTGTTGTCTGTGCCAAAATGATGTCTTTGTAGTCAGCGGTACACGTGAGCAGAGATGAAAATCAGAGAGAGTCATGTCCGAGTTGTATAGTTGCGGCGGCGCGGCTTTCCATCCCTTTACGACGGACCTGCACCTACCGGTGAACATTGTCTCGGCAGATCATCAGTAGGGAAGCCGGGTGAAAACTACTGTACTTCGACGTGAACCAGGCTGCAATTTAAGTAACTAATCTACGTTTCAGGAGAAAGTTTTCACACAAAAAAAGGTTTGGAAATTTTGTCCTCAGTTAATATATTCTGAAACTTAGCATCACTGCCAAGCTCGTGCTAGTTTTAACACAGCCACTCACAATCCCTTTCACTCACGTTAGCAAGTTTATGGTGTTGCATTTCCCGAAAACGTAATAGCTACAAAAATACTGATTGTTTTTGATTGATAATGCTCGCCAAATATTAAGTCTGTCGGTACCAAGTGCAGTCACAGTTTTTAGCCACCGACCTGCTCAATACGCCACGCATAATTCATGTCTTTTCTCGTCTCAAAATTCACTTAAAAATTCCGAAATTCCTACACGCCCATCGGAATAATTATGCTATCACTTTACCACACTTTGATGTATGAAACACTGCTAGATCCGGCAATTTCTCATTTCCATCGGAACTACTACTACACACGTCCGAACTGTTTCATGGCTAGGCTCCGACCCTTCTCTAGAATATTCTTAAGCCTTCTCTTCCAGCAGAGAAAGGCGCGCGGAGAATATTCCTTTACCACTGGTCAGTTTACTCAACAGCCAATAGCAAAACAACAATCCGCGCTTTTCATCAATAAATAGTGAACCTAACGACTGCACTTTTTACTGACGTAATTATCTAATATGCTGAAGTTTTGCTTAAGTTATTTACTATTGTTATTTATACCTGAATTAATTTTCCCTTTACCATAAACTTACTTTACAAATCTATTCTACAAAAATCCCCTCTGTCCATATCCATACTTCTTCGAAATGTTCCCGCACTAAATCCTACTACATAACTAGTTAAACAGTTTTATCTTCAATTAACCTTAAAGCACACTCACGCATCATTCATACTGCTAAAGCACATTTATAACATTTTACATACACAAAAAGCCATAATAACACTTTATGAAAATACTAAAACAGTTTATGATACACATTCTATTACTTTAGAGTACTCTAGTGGGCACAATCGAAACTAACATCACAGCCCCCCTATCCAATATTGTCCTCTATCGGCTGATACATAAACTATGTGTGCGTCCAGTCTCGCGTCACCATCTGTCACTATCTAGCTCTGAGACACACCTCCCACTTAACCGCCTCCAAGGCAGGATCGTTACACGGCGCTACGCCTCATAGTGGGTGATCAAACACTTGCCATCGAAAACGCTGCAGGAAAGCCTTCATTGCCCCTGCAGTGTGCGGCCGATAATTGTCATGAAGAAGGAAATACGTGACATTTATGATGTATGGACTGGATGAAATCGTGCAAAATCTGTCAGGGGGACCCATAATTGGCCGGAGACACTATTTCTAGGCGTATTTACGTGCTCACTGTGCGCTCACAACTGAAAAGAACGACGTGACGCGATCGATAGGCATACTAGAGACAGTGGTCCATCTATGTAAAGCTTCATCGGATTATTAATGCGGTTTTGATTTCGTGACTGATCGGACCTTACTTTCCGAATAGTCTTCGTAAGTGATGGAGAGGAAGGAGATACACGATCTATAAGTAAACTGTCAAAGTCAAATGGTTAAAATGGGACTTAACATCTGTGGTCATCAGTCCCCTGGAACTTAGAACTTCTTAAACCGAACTAACCTAAGGACATCACACACATCCATCCCAGAGGCAGGATTCGAACCTGCGACCGTAGCGGTCCTGCGGTTCCAGACTGAAGCGCCTAGTACTGCACGGCCACACCGGCCGGCCTGTCTAAGTCAACTCAGTTGCTGTCACTAATTAGCAAATGAAACCAATTAATGTGGCTATCTTTCCTTTCCACAGTGAGTTAAAGCAAAAAAAAAAGATGATGGTGCATCTGGTCGCCGTTACGATGGTAAGAGAGAATGGGCTTGGATGTAGATCCTAATACATCCTGTTTCTGTTTGGCCCCATGTGACTTTTTATAATATCAGAAAACTGTTCAGACGCAAGACGTTTTCGTCGAATAAAGAGGATATCTGGCTTACGCTTGTCCCTCATATGGGGGAGTATAAACAATAAAATTTCGCTGAACTAAACTTTTGTGTTTGCAAAAAATGTTAGTGCGTTTTCTACCAAACGTATTCACGTATTCTCGTATGAAGTTCACATTACGTCGCCACCCACCGTGGGAACTGCCACTTCAAACAGCCGGGGCATGTGCAGGCCTGGCGGCCCGCCAAGCTCCCGGTCCGCTAACTGCTCTGCCGTTGCCGGTCGCGGCAGCGTCCCTAGCCGGCGGCCATCAATATGCACGGCTGGCTGAGTAGCGGGCCGTGTCCCACCCGCGCCCACGTCACCTCACCAGCTGCAGCTAATTTGCCGCCAGCTCTGCCCTGCCCACGCACACAGGGCATGTTTCCCTCTGGTACCAAAGGTCAACCCCACACCGCTGATACATGTCCTCTGTAAACGTACAGTACAGCCACAACATCACCCTACGCGTTTCCGCCATTGTAAACATAAGACATGGGCCCGCTTCTGGCGACTGTCATTCGGATTTATAGAACGTTTCAATGACAACTTTAAAATAATTAGATCAATGTGTAAACTATTGTTAACCCCAGGACGCCCAAGCCTTTTTTTCTAACTTGATGCCGAAGGGGGGGGGGGGGGGGGGGGAGGGGTTCGACGAGCCCGCAGGTATTAAATAAGTTTACTGACGAAAAATTACAACTTTCAAAATGGTTTGTGTATTTTAACTAAGGCATTGGTTTATAAATGTTGTTAATTGTTATAAATATTGGATTGAGTGAATAAAAAATTGCCATATTAGAATACAAAATGCAGATGAGTTCATATACAATAGACTACTCTGAGTCCTCATCTTCAAGGCAGGAGAGACACTTCACAACTTTTTCTGAATGTGTGTTATACACATGTTTATTACACTGTCCACAATACTGTTTTGGTTTACTTAGATTGTTGTACTTCTGCTTCTTTGTTTTAGCTTCTCTTACACAAATATGGCACCGACCTTTCCCTGCAGGAGGCTGACGTGCTTCTGTTGCCACTTCTTTGATTTTCTTTTGTAGAATAGTCTCCATTGATTGAACTATTTGGTTAGATAACCCTCTTGCATTGGTAATTCTTTCTTCTACCTGCAATTTCACTAATTCCATCCACATCACTTTCCCGATCTGAATCATACTCCATAACACCATCCTCATATTCACTTTCACTCCCCGATCCAGAATCTTCATCTAAAATTTCATTCAGAACCCCTTCTAAAGAGGAGTCACGTATTCTTTTAGTCATTTCTAAGTCTGGGTGTGAACATTAGGGAACTGCACTATCTCACTGCAAGTTTACGAGATAAATACCAGCTGACTGACATCAACAATCACTTCCTCTGAAAGTAAACCGACTGTTGTGAATATCAAGAATACCAACCAATAAGGAGCAAAGTTCAAAGTTGTGTTGTTGTAGAGATGAGAAATACTTAATCCTACTAAGGGAAATTTTCTATGGCATGGAAGCCTAGAGAAGTGGGGGGGAGGGGGGGGGGGAGGGCCCATAATAAGTTTATTTATTTTTTCTTTCAAAGCAAGAATTTTCTATAAAATATATTGACACTAACATTTCATAAAATAGCCAACAAACAATAACTCAAAGGGAATATGTAGTATGAAAGTTACTTGGACAAAAGCAGGGAACCTAGGCGTCCTAGAGTTTTGTATCTACTGAAGGAGTCATATTAAAAGTGAATGCTGTGCTATGGTATCATCTATCCATAGATCCCAAGGGCGTCGAGAAATTGGCAATGGCATTGAATGTTTCCACCAGACACCGATATCAGTCACGCGGGATCCCGCGGACCCAATCGTGCTCGCCAACTGAGCCACAACTCCAGAAGTTCTGGACTACGAGCCCTCTCCGCTGCCGCTATATTGGAGGGACGGAGGTAGCCAGACAGCCGACATGTTGTTGACACCGAGAGGTGACACGACGCAATCAATACCTTCCCTGCGCGATAACAACGCTTTAGCCATTGATGACAGTGCTACTAAAGCAGAGTTATTAAACACGGTTTTTTGAAACTCCTTCACCAAAGAAGACGAAGTAAGTATTCCTGAATTCCAATCAAGAACATCTGCCAAGACGAGAAACATAGAAGTAAACATCCTCGGAGTAACAAAGCAGCTTAAATCACTTAATAAAGGCAAGGCCTCCGATCCATATTGCATACCAGTCAGGTTCCTCTGAGAGTATGCCGATAAAATAGCTCCATATTTAGCAATTGTATACAACCACTCGCTCACAGAAATATCCGTACCTAAATATCTACATCTACATCTACATCCATACTCCGCAAGCCATCTGACGGTGTGTGGCGGAGGGTACCTTGAGTACTTCTATCGGTACCCCCTTCTATTCCAGTCTCGTATTGTTCGTTGAAAGAAGGATTGTCGGTATGCCTCTGTGTGGGCTCTAATCTCTCTGATTTTATCCTCATGGTATCTTCGCGAGATATACGTAGGAGGGAGCAATATACTGATTGACTCCTCGGTGAAGGTAAGTTCTCGAAACTTCAACAAAAGCCCGTGCCGGTCTACTGAGCATCTCTTGCAGAGTCTTCCACTGGAGTTTATCTATCATCTCCGTAACGCTTGCGCAATTACTAAATGATCCTGGCCGGCCGCGGTGGCCGAGCGGTTCTAGGCGGTACAGTCTGGAACCGCGTGACCGCTACTGTCGCTGGTTCGAATCTTGCCTTGGGCATGGATGTGTGTGATGTCCTTAGGTTAGTTAGGTGTAAGTAGTTCTTAGTTCTAGGGGACTGATGACCTCAGAAGTTAAGTCCCATAGTGCTCAGAGCCATTTAAATAATTCTGTAACGAAGCGCGCGGCTCTCCATTGGGTCTTCTGTATATCTTTTATCAATCCTATCTGGTACGGATCCCATACCGGTGAGCAGTATTCAAGCAGTGGGCGAAAAAGTGTACTGAAACCTACTTCCTTTGTTTTAGGATTGCATTTCCTTAGGATTCTTCCAATGAATCTTAGTCTGGCATCTGCTTTACCGACGATCAACTTTATATGATGATTCCATTTCAAATCACTCCTAATGCGTACTCCCAGATAATTTATGGAATTAACTGCTTCCAGTTGCTGACCTGCTATTTTGTAGCTAAATGATAAGGGATCTATCTTTCTATGTATTCGCCGCATATTATACTTGTCTACATTGAGATTCAATTGTCATTCCCTGCACCATGCGTCAATTCGCTGCAGATCCTCCTGCATTTCAGTACAATTTTCCATTGTTACAACCTCTCGATATACCACAGCATCATCCGCAAAAAGCCTCAGTAAAATTCCGATGTCATCCACAAGGTCATTTATGTATATTGTGAATAGCAACGGTACTACGACACTCCTCTGCTGCACACCTGAAGACACTCTTACTTCGGAAGACTTCTCTCCATTGAGAATGACATGCTGCGTTCTGTTATCTAGGAACTCTTCAATCCAATCACACAATTGGTCTGATAGTCCATATGCTCTTACTTTGTTCATTACACGACTGTGGGGAACTGTGTCTAACACCTGTCGGAAGCCAAGAAACACGGCATCTACCTGGGAACACGTGTCTATGGCCCTCTGAGTCTCGTGGACGAATAGAGCGAGCTGGGTTTCACACGATCGTCTTTTTCGAAACCCATGCTGCTTCCCACAGAGTAGATTTCTAGTTTCCAGAAAAGTCATTATACTCGAACATAATACGTGTTCGAAAATTCTACAGCTCATCGACGTTAGAGTTATAGGTCTATAGTTCTGCACATCTGTTCGACGTCCCTTCTTGAAAATGGGGATGACCTGTGCCCTTTTCCAATCCTTTGGAACGCTTCGCTCTTCTAGAGACCTACGGTACACCGCTGCAAGAAGGGGGACAAGTTCCTTCACGTACTCTGTGTAAAATCGAACTGGTGTCCCATCAGATCCAGCAACCCTTCCTCTTTTGAGCGATTTTAATTGTTTCTCTATCCATCTGTCGTCTATTTCGATATCTACCATTTTGTCATCTGTGTGACAATCTAGAGAAGGAACTACAGTCCAGTTTTCCTCTGTGAAACACAGGAAATACTGGAAAATTGCTCAAGTCACACCAATACCCGAAAAGGGAAGTATTAGTAATCCGCTGAATTACAGGCCTATGTCACTAACGTCGATTTGCAGTAGGGTTTTAGAACATATACTGTATTCCAACATTATGAAATACCTCGAAGGAAACGATTTCTTGACATATAAGCACGGATTCAGAAAATATGGTTCTTGTGAAACACAACTTGCTCTTTATATTCATGAGATAATAAGTGCTATCGGCAGGGGATGTCAGATTGATTCCATATTTTTAGATTTCTAGAAGGCTTTCGACACTGTTCCTCACAAGCGTCTTCTAACCAAACTGCGTGCCTACAGAGTACGCCCTTAGTTGTGCGACTGGATTCGTGATTTCCTGTTAGAAAGGTCACAGTTCGTAGTAATAGACGGAAAGTCATCGAGTAAAACAGAAGTAATATCCGGCGTTCCCCAAGGAAGTCTTATAGACTTTCTATTGTTCCTGATCTATATTAACGACATAGGAGACAATCTGAGTAGCCATCTTGGATTGATTGCAGATGATGCTGTCATTTACCGTCTTGAAAATGTCTTGTAAAACTAATTGCAAAATTATTCGGATAAGATATCTGTATGGTGCGAAAAGTGGCAGTTGACCATGAATAAGGAAAAGTGTAAGTTATTCACATGAGTACTAAAAGAAATCAGCTAAATTTCGATTACGCGATAAGCCACACAAATCTGAAACCTGTAAATTCAACTACATACTTAGCGATTTCAATTACAAATAACGTAAATTGGAACGATCACATAGATAATATTGTCGGTAGAGCAAACCAAAGACTGCGATTCATTGACAGAACACTTAGAATGTGCAACAGGTCTACTAAAGAGGCTGATTACACCACGCTTGTCCGCCCTATTCTGGAGTACTGCTGTGTGGCGTTGGATCCACGTCAGGTGGGACTGACGGATGAGATCAAAAAAGGACAAAAAAGGGCAGCTAGTTTTGTATTATCACGAAATTGGGGAGATGATACGTGAATTGGAGTGGCAATCATTAAAACAAAGACGTATTTCGTTGCGACGGGATCTTCTCACGAAATTTCAATCACCAGCTTTCTCCTCCGATTGCTAAAGTATTCTGTTGCTACCCACCTACATAGGGAGAAATGTTAATCACGATAAAATAAGTGAAATCAGGGCTCGAACAGAAAAATTTAAGTGCTCGTTTTTCCCGCGTGCCGTTCTAGAGTGGAACGGTAGAGATACAGCTTGTTCATTGAACCCTCTGGCGGGCACTTTATTGTAAATAGCAGAGTAGATGTAGATGTAGATGTAGGTGGACTCTGTTTCTCGTTGCATTAACTGTAAAAAATCTTTGTAAATTTAATGAAACAACAAGTTTACTGTTACCAGTCACTGTTTTTTTATCTCCACGACGCGTTTCAAAAGTTTAAATCTCCATCATCAGGTGGATCCATATTTGTTAGTATGACGTGTGATTGTGTGTTGTGTTACAATATTTTGGAGGAACCTGTGGCACTGTCTAGTGGAGAAACAAAGTACTATTTCAAAACATGGTTTTGGGGTTTTTCTTTCCTGAAAAAAAACTAAACGCATATATAATGGTAAAAATAAATAAAACAAGTAAAATAGAGTACCTCCAGTGGTCACAGGTTCCTTTCACTGTTGTAACACCATCACATGGTTCAAATGGCTCTGAGCACTATGGGACTTAACTTCTAAGGTCATCAGTCCCCTAGAACGTAGAACTACTTAAACCTAACTAACCTAAGGACATCAAAAACACCCATGCCCGAGGCAGGATTCGAATCTACGACCGTAGCGGTCGAGCGGTTCCAGACTGTAGCGCCTAGAACCGCCACATCACATGAGTACTGTCACATTTTGTTACACAATGCGCACACACATGTCATATTAACAAATGTAAATCCACCTGATGATGGAGGTTTAAACCTTTGAAATGCGTCGCAGAAATAAACAACGAGTGACTGCTAACAGTTAATTTGTTGTTTCATTTAATGTCAGTAACAATCACGGTAAAGCCTAACCTAAAATGTTCACATTTAAAGAATCATCTTACGTTAGGAGAAATATAGGTAAATCTCCTATTTACTGTGTTACCTTCTTCGCTAACCACTTTTTCTCCTGTCCAGCTTTCCTACAATGACAGTTGCTGCAGCACTCTGTAGCTCACATCTCCTTACGTTGTATAAGAAGTACACAAATATTCCTTTTGTTGGCTATCCCTTTTATTTATTTGAGAAAGTTATAGAATTTTTTATGCTGTAGTGTGGGTTGCGTGGCAACGATTGTGTTTGAATTCCACAGACTCGGTGGAATGAGAATTTTATGCCAAAGTAATGATTTAGTCTGGGCTGGTTATAGACGAGTTTGTTGAAGACCAGTCAGTAATTCTTTATCTAAGTTATTCATTGTTGTACAACGCAATGACACAAATATAATTGAATACGCAATTTAAGTCCGGATTGTGGACACGTTAATAAATTCTTGTCATAGAAATATAAGGAAAAATGCGTTGCTAATCTGTAAAATATGCTCTATTAATTTCGAAGCATGTTTTCCATTTATATACTCCTGGATCGTAAGGTTTAGCTTAGTTCGAATGCGTAGATGGAACCTACAATCTCACAATAGCCCTGTTTTGGGGAGCGTTCTTGACAACAGAACTTCCACTTGTTACACAATATGACGGCAGCTACCATCTACCCTCCACTGAGAAAGCTAGTCTGGTACACGAGTGGACGCCCTACTATGCACGAATGTATAAAGAAGTTCTGTGAACGAAACTGCATGGTCAGAAAATTAATATTTCTATATTAAAGCTATTTCAGCAGCATTGTCAACACAGGAACCAGATTCCTCAAGACACTCACTTAATCAACTATCCAATCTTCAAAACCATGATAAAACATTAATCAGAATTGAAAGTTTCTGAAATGTTCTTAGAGAAGATAATTTTAAGTATTAGTGCCCAAAATAATTTTTAAAACTTTATCCTAAAGATTGCTCCCTCGATAATTAAACAGTTTGAGAGGAGCCTCAGCTAGTTTTGGAAGACAAAGTTTAAGCGCTCTCGTCCTTAAGTTCAATTCAGAGTGTCGTACAATCAAATAACGTTATCAGAAAAGCTTGCATCATTGGAATACATTTCGTAGTTTACGCTCGCTGTTCGATTTCGTTTCCTAAAAGTAGCTGTAACACGTCAACCGAAGTTCCATACCTTGGAGTTTGTGTAAAGGTGAGACAATAGAGACAAATTTGGGAATACTGGGGTTCAACTAGGTTTCATGCCATCCGGATTCTGACTTCCCACTTTCCGCAAATCACTTACGACAGATTTCCTAATCTTCGGCTTCTCTCGAGAGGAAAGGGTTCAGTGTGGCCCTATCATAAATCGTATTTCAGATTCCCACGAATTCTATACATGACTTGACGGGCATGCCAAAACGATTACTCAAAAAAAGTCGCAGTTGATTTCTTTCCCCATCATTCTCCATTATCCGGTGTCCTTATATAACGACGTAGGTGTAGTTGAAATGTTAATTCCTAGTCTTTCTTCTTTACTTGTTAGCTGATGTACTTGAAATCTTAAAATACACGTTTGTAACTACTAAAATGCTTGTTTATGTTACCTTACTTCTTCCGTATCATTAATTCAAAACATCGTCAGTTGTTTCATTTTACTCTAATTTCTCCTAAGTGTGACAGCGTCATCTGCATTCAGAATTTATGTGTTTTCCTTAGCTCGATACTGATTTTTGTGGCCCACTTTAACCTGGGCTTGCAGTAATACACATTTTCTGTCGTAAAACACAACTAAATCTATCACCACTATTTTTCATTTACGTTGTCCAGAGGTAATTTCTTCCTTTTGAACGAAGCAATGTCCTACATGGAAATGACAGATACGAAATGCCATTAAGTCCATTATACAACACGTACTTTTATTATGGTATTACAAGTACGAATGGAGTTTTGATGCAAAAAGAGGCGCCAGAATTGCAACTAAAATGGATGTTTATTCAGTCGGTGATGTTTTCGGGCTATGCCCATTCTCAAACCAATCATTGTTTGCCAAGTAAAATGCCCGTCAAAAATAGTAGCAAATAAAGTGGGTACGTATGTGTATGGTCCCAATAAATGTTCATTATTGCTGTTTTACTCACCGACTAAGTAAATATTCATTTTAGTTGCAACTCTGGCTATTTGCTTTTGTACCACAGTCTAAAATGAGTTGATGTCACACATTATCCAGCACGCTGGTGGCCAGCTTAGCATATTCTTCGGTCTGCGGCTTTTTTCCATTCTATTAAGACGTTATATGCTGAAACAAACGTCATTTAATGGGTCCCCCTGAAGTTCTTCTTGCTTCTTGCAGCGCTTCAGCACCGTTAGAGATGTGTAACTGCACTTGGGCATGTTAGCGATGAAGCAAGACGTTCATGATTTCATTCTGTCAACTACCTTCTGAAAATGAATCGGGAATCATTTACGTGCGAGACAGAGCTCCCTCCCTAGACTGCCACAGAACCCACCATTCACGTGGCTATTGCTGCAGCCAGACACCAGGGCCTCTTAAAGTTGCGCGAAGCAGTGTGTGGGAGGGAGGGAGGGAGGGAGTAAGGTGGTATCGGGTGGAGCAGTAGCACAGTCCTCCCTCCCACATCCCCCGCCGGCCACTTGAGAGGGCACGACGTGCATGCAAATCGCGTTGCGTCATCGAGCGTGAGTCAGCGCTGCTTTCCAGGGGGGATTCCACCAAGATTGGCCCCGCGCCCAGTTAATTGCACTGCTCTGGTCTGCAGAGTGGAAATCATACACCGTGCTCCACCAAACAGCACTCGCGGCTAGCGGTACGACGGCAGAACGCCCTCGGCTTCCAGGTACGGCAGTTGCCATGTAAGCAAACCTATACAAATAGACGATGCTTTGGGCGAAAAGAATTACACTACTACCGATTAAAATTGCTACACCAAGAAGAAATGCAGACGATAAACGGGTATTCATTTGACAAATATATTATACTAGAACTGACATGTGATTACATTTTCAAGCAATTTAGGTGCATAGATACTGAGAAACCAGTACCCGGAACAACCACCTTTGGCGGTAATAACGGCCTTGGTACGCCTGGGCATTGAGTCAAACAGAGCTTGGATGGCGTGTACAGGTACAGCTGCCCATGCAGCTTCAACACGATACCACAGTTCATCAAGAATAGTGACTGGCGTATTGTGACGAGCCAGTTGCTCGGCCACCATTGACCAGATGTTTTCAATTGATGTGAGATCTGGAAAATCTGCTGGCAGCAGTGGAACATTTTCTGTATCCAGAAAGGCCCGTACAGGACCTGCAACATGTGGTCGTGCATTATCCTGTTGAAACGTAGGATTTCGCAGGGATCGAATGAAGGGCAGAGCCACGGGTCGTAATACATCTTAAATGTAACGTCCACTGTTCAAAGTGCCGTCAATGCGAACAAGAGGTAACCAAGACGTGCAACCAATGGCACCCCATACCGTCATGCCGGGTGATAACCCACTATGGCGGTGACGAATACACGCTTCCAATGTGCGTTCACAGCGATGTCGCCAAACACGGATACGACCAGCATGATCCTGTAAACAAAACCTGGATTCATCCGAAAAAATGACGTTTTGCCATTCGTTCACCCAGGTTCATCGTTGAGTACACCATCGCAGGCGCTCCTGTCTGTGATGCAGCGTCAAGAGTAACCGCAGTCATGGTCTCCGAGCTGTTATTCCATGCTGCTGCAAACGTCATCGAACTGTTCGTGCAGATGGTTGTTGTCTTGCAAACGTCCCCATCTGTTGACTCTGGGATCGAGACGTGGCTGCACGATCCGTTAGAGCCATGTGGATAAGTGCCCTGTCATCTCGACTGCTAGTGATATGAGGCCGTTGGGATGCAACACGGAGTTCCGTATTACCCTCCCGAACCCACCGATTCCATATTCTGCTGACAGTCATTGGATCTCGACCAACGCGAGCAACAATGTCGCGATACAATAAACCGCAATCGCGTTAGGCTACAATCCGACCTTCATTAAAGTCGGAAACGTAATGGTACGCATTTCTCCTCGTTACACGAGGCATCGCAACAACGTTTCACCAGGCAACGCCGGTCAACTGCTGTTTGTGTTTGAGAAATCGGTAGGAAACTTTCCTCATGTCATCACGTTGTAAGTGTCGCCACCTTGTGTGAATGCCCTGGAAAGCTAATCATTTGCATATCACAGCATCTTCTTCCTTTCCCGTCTGTAACACTTGATCTTGATGTAGCAATTTTAATGGCCAGTACAATAGTTAGGTTTTTTCATACTTCCGCAGAAAGGTTAACAAAATCTTAGAGCCTCTACAACGCCACAAGGCTGACCTTGTTCTTTTTGTTATCGTTGTTGTTTTGTGGTGGTTGTGGTCTTCAGTAGGAGAACTGGTTTGATGTAGCTCTCCACGCTAGACTACCATGTCCAAGTTTCATCTCTGTATAACTGCTACAACCCACATTCATTTGAAGCAGCTTTCTGTGTTCTTTTCTTTGGCGTCTTCTGCAATTTTTGCCCCCCCCCCCCCCCCCATAGCCATTACAAACTGGCGATTCCTTGGTGCATCAGGATGTGTCCCATCAATAGAACCCCTCTTTTAGACAAGTTGTGCCATAAATTGTTTCGCAGTTCGATGCGGTACTTCCTTATTAATCTTAATCATGTTGGCATCACAGCTGGTTGACAGTAGTATTAGTCGTTAATCACAACCACCAGCGCTGTATTAATGCACATTTGCTATGTCACGACCGGTTTTGTTCTTTAGAACATCCTCAGGTTATCTCCAGGTAAACAAGACAAGAAATGTTATTTTGGTTGCAGTGTGCAAAAAGAGACAGGGGGCTACGGAAGATTTTGTATAGGTTGCAATCGACGTCGTGATCTTCGAGCATTTAGTAAAATTTCTTGTTTAACTGCAGGCAACTTGATGAACTCTTAAAGAACGTAACGGTTCGAAACACAATAAATGTGTATTAAAACAGCTGTCATTTATATTACCTCCTCATTAGTGCTCAGTCTATCCGTTTAGTCTTCAGCATTCTTCTGCTGCACCACTTTTAGAAGCTTGTATTCTCTTCTCCGAACTGCAAATCTTCGACGTTTCACTTCTGCACAACGCTACAGTGCAAAGTTACCTCCAGAAGATATCCTAACACTTAAATCTATATTAGATGTTCATAAATTCCTCTTTTTAAGAATGGTTTTCTTGATGTTACCAGTCTGTACTCTATATCTCCTTTGACTTCTTCATGTTTTTCAGTTATTACAGTAACTGCAGTAGTTTCTCACCGGCTATGTAATGAGATATTTACTTCCAGGCTGAATTTTAACCTTTAAGATAACGGGAGAGCCATTTATTTTGTCTGCGTAAATGGCCAAATCTTCACATTTCTTTTCTTAGCTGACTGTAATATGTGTGTTATTATTGACCGTAGTATTCAACAGAATTAGACAAACATAGAAGTACATTCACTACACATGGTGTGTAGGGGATAACAAAGGAATATCGACGCCTTAAGGTACTTTCCCGTTTGTTTTGGAAGTTTTCACATCCATGGAAAAATTCATGGCATTCCGTGTGACCCAATAATGTTAGACCTATAACTGTACCAGTAAAATCAAAATATATTGAGTACCATCGGAGCTATAGAAGCGATTTCTCAAGTCTTGAGTTTCCGGTATTGTCTCAGTACCTGTGCACACCGCCACCCTGGCTGGGTAATACCAGAAGTATTACATATAAGCAGAATATAGTTCCCGTTCTAAGAAAGTAACACTTTTTACTAAACATGTATCAAACTACGTACCAGCATATTTTTCGAGAATGGTGTTGTAATTGAAAAATCAATTTCAGCTATATTGAAATCTTTAACTCTCTTGATACTTGTTGCTGATAGTTTTGTTAAGTTTCTTTAGGATTTTTTAAAACTAGTAACCCAGTCTTCTAGAGCCAGGTTTGTAAGTTTATTGAAATTGTACTTAAGGCCTAGTCTTTCGGAAAGGTCAAAGGCATTTCGTTGCAATTCAATCAGGGAAATGGCATAAAATAATAGTGCCAATGTAGTCACATTGTTGACTAATTCTTGTTCTTGTTCAGGAGTAAAAACAGATCTTCAGCCCAAGGAAGGCTTGTTCCCTGAATTTGATTTTAATAGATCATGAAGTGTAATTTTTAGTGTGTTCAGCTCCTCTGATACGCTGTCCAGTGACCTCCCTCATTTCACTAAGCTTAATTCATTTTTTAAGGATACGTTCAGCAATCTAGCCTTGTCTGAATTTCTTATTTCTCACTAACATATGATATTACATATAAGTCCTTACTTAACTGTAAACAACTACTTTTACGAAGCTTAGCGCATGGAGAAATATCGACAGCTTGCCGATATTACCCCATATTTGTCTGTCGACGTCATCATTGCGGAGATCACACTTTAATGGTTTTGATAATGTTGGAAATTTACAAAACCCATGCTAAAAGAAGCACTAGAAAACTTGCTATCTACTTACATTATTACCGTTAAAAGTATTGAAATGCTTACCCCAGTTTAAGGAAAAAAAAGCGCTCCATCTTCAGGACACAAGTGGCCCATCGGGACCATCCGACTGCCGTCTCATCCTCAGCTGAGGATGGAAGTAGGGCGAGCGTGTGGTCAGCAAACCGCTCTCTCGGTCGTTATGATGGTTTTCTGTGACCGGAGCCGCTACTATTCGGTCGAGTAGCTCCTAAATTGGCATCACGAGGCTGAGTGCACACCGAAAAATGGCAACAGCGCATGGCTGCCCGAATGGTCACCCATCCAAGTGCCGGCCACGCCCGACGGCGCTTAACTACAGTGAACTGGTGGGAACCGGCGTATGGTTCAAGTGGCTCTGAGCACTATGGGACTTAACTTCTGAGGTCATCAGTCCCCTAGAACTTAGAACTACTTAAACCTAAGTAACCTAAGGACACCACACACACCCATGCCCGAGGCAGGATTTGAACCTGCGACCGTAGCAGTCCCGCGGTTCCAGACTGTAGCGCCTAGAACCGCTCAGCCATCCCGGCCGGAGAACCGGTGTATCCACTACGGCAAGGCTGTTGGCGCTTCAGTTTAAAACTAAATTAAAAATATCATAGAAGTTCAATAAAAGTTGATTTTTATCCGCACAATAAAACTCGTTTGCAATAACTCGTCGCCTATGCACCCCACTTTTGGCATAATCTGCTATACTGCAGCACTGTTTGTTCTTGCTTCCCACGTCCGGGTTCCCGGGTTCGATTCCCGGCGGGGTCAGGGATTTTCTCTGCCTCGTGATGGCTGGGTGTTGTGTGCTGTCCTTAGGTTAGTTAGGTTTAACTAGTTCTAAGTTCTAGGGGACTAATGACCATAGATGTTAAGTCCCATAATGCTCAGAGCCATTTGAACCACTTTTTTGCAACCCTGTTTCCCACAGATTACAGCGTTACTCAGCCGAGAGAAGGGTAGTGTCGGTATCGCCTGGTATGTCGGTATTTCGCCGTATACACTAAACAGTCAAAGGAACTGGTGCACCTGCCTAATATCGTGTAGCACGCAGAAGTGCCGCAACACGATGTGGCATGGAGTCGACTAATGTCTGAAGTAGCGCTGCAGCTAACTGACACCTTGAGTCCTGCAGGGTTCTCCATAAATTCGTAAAAGTATGAGGGGCTGGAGATTTCTTCTGAACAGCGGGTTGCAAGGCATCCCAGATATGCTCAATAATGTTCATGTTTGGAGACTAGCGTAAGTGTTTAAACCCAGAAGAATGTTTCTGGAGCCACTCTGTAACAATTCTCGACGTTTGGGGGTGCCACATTCTCCTGCTGTAATTGCCCTGGTCTATCGGAATGTACGACACAACATGAATGGATGCATGTGATCAGACAGGATGCTTATGTACGTGTCACTTGTCAGAGTAGTACTTTTGAACAGTCCCCCCCTGCTGACATGCAGGGTCTGTGGATTCATGAGGTAGTCTCCATACCGGTACACGCCCCGCTGCTCCATACAGTTTGAAACTAGACTTGTCCGACCAGGCGACATGTTTCCACTCATCAACAGTCCATTGTCGTTGTTGACGGGCCCAGGCGAGGCGTGAAGCTTTGTGTCGTGCAGTCATCTACGCGTTGGATCGTGCCCACTCCTCGCTTATAGGGTGGCTAAAGGATGCTGCGTTCTCGGAATGCTTTGCAACAATTCAAACAAGTAACATTAGTAGTTTTATTTCTATAAAGCAGATTAACAACACTTAACATGGAGGTTTTGAAACAGTAGTGGCAGACGATGGGTGACATGCAAACAGTAATATTCCTAGCTATAGGCAAGGTTGAAGAAGTCTGTCCAATACTGTCCGTATACTGAGGCTGGCAGAAGCGACGCTTATATTCACTTCATGCAGATATCGCTCCTGTTGTGGCGCGCTCCTAATCAGTGCACCACTGGCCGACGTCGTTTCACCGCTTTCTCAGGTCTTCCGTTCTTCAACTTGGTTCCGGCGCTTGTGGTTACGCCAGAACACTCCGGAAGTCCATACCCACAATGTTTAGTTGAATTGTTAGCACACTGACACTTGTTGATGGCCCAACATTGCAATCTGCAGAAATTTGCGGAAGGGTTGCACTTCTGTCACGGTGAACGATTCTCTTCCGTCGTCGTTTGTCAAGTTTTAGCAAGATCTTTCTCCGGCTGCAGCGGTGTCGGAGATTTGATGTTTTACCGGATTCCTGACATTCACGGTACCCTCGCGAAATAGTCGTACGAAAAAATCCCCACTTCATCGCTACATCCAAAATGCTGTGTGTCGTCGCTGGTGCGCCGACGCCATGTTCAAATTAAGTCAGATCTTGATAACCTACCACTGTAGCAGCAGTAACCTATCTACCAAGTGTGCCAACACTTATTGTCTTATACAGGCGTTGCCCACCGCAGCGCCGTATTCTGCCTGTTTACATATCTCTGTATTTGAAACGCCGGCCGCGGTGGCCGTGCGGTTCTAGGCGCTCCAGTCCGGAGCTGTGCTGCTGCTACGGTCGCAGGTTCGAATCCTGCCTCGGGCATGGATGTGTGTCATGTCCTTAAGTTAGTTAGGTTTAAGTAGTTCTAAGTTCTAGGGGACTGATGACCACTGCAGCTGAGTCTCATAGTGCTCAGAGCCATTTTGTTTTTGAATAAGCATGACTGTACCAGTTTCCTTGGTGCTTCAGTATATAATATTCTTTGGCTGTAACTACGCCAAAATATATTTATCGTCATACATATTGATTTAATACGCTCAGTCTAAGGAAATACAAGCAGACAGATGTCCCCTGCTGAAAACACGATGCATTGATCACAGCTCACAGATTTGTAGAAATATGGGAAATACATCGGCAGCTTTCAAAAGGCTCGATAGAATATCTGCAGTAGTCATAAAATCATCAAAAAACATTTTAAAGTGATATTTGGAAATTTAAAACGCTGTTGAAATTCAGAGTGAACTGCGATTCGCAATTGGAACTTAATCACCAACGCCACTAACAATTTTATTCATTCTTAATAAATGTCAGATCGTTTCTTATACTCAAAATAGGAAATTTGTGAGATTATATGTACTCGTCAAAAATATTGGAACATTCTCTCACCACAGACGTATAAGTCTTCCCCACACAGAGGTCATAAATATACTCTTTTCTCCTATCTGTTCTCTCCTCTGCATGTAACAGTGTTATTCCCATTGCACTCGTAATGTTACCATCCTTGGTTTTAATTTCACGGAAGGTTGTTTTGACTTTTCTATAAGCTGAGTCAGTCCTTCTGGCAATCATTTCTTTTTCGATACCTTCGCATTTTTCATCCTACCATTTCGCATTAGCTTCCCTGCACTTCCTATTTATTTCATTCCTAAACGACTCATATATCTGTATTCTTGAATTTTCCAGAATATACCCGTACTTTCTTCTTTCATCGATGAACTGAAATATTTCTTCTGTTGCCTTCTTTCTACTTGTGTTCTTCTTTCCGGCTTCTGTGATTGCTCTTTTTAGATATGTCCATTTCTCATCAACTGAACTGTGCACTGACCAGGATCTATAGCCTTAAAGAGCTTCAAGCGTATGACTTCATTCCTGACTACTTAAACACCTCATTTATTTGCGTACTGATTCCTCCCGACTGATCTCTTGAAATTCAGCCTACTCTTCATCACTACTAGATTGTAATCTGAGTCTATATCTACTGCTGGGTGCACCTTACAATCCAGTATCTGATTTCGGAATCTCTGTCTGACCGTGATGTAATCTAACTGAAATCTTCCCGTATCTCCCTGCCTTTTCCAAGTACACCTCCTCCTCTTGTTGTTCTTGAGTACAGTATTCGCTATTACTAGCTGAAATTTATTGCAGAACTCAATCAGTTTTTCTCCTTTCTGTCTCCTACTACCAATCTCATATTCTAACGTAACCATTTGTTCTGCTGATTGTCCTACAACCGCATTCCAGCCGGCCATGACTGTTAGATTTTCCTCTCCCCTTACGTACTGAATTACTCTCTCAATCTCCTCAATTAGTGACCCTATCTTTTCATCTTGAGTTTGCAATGTCTGCATGTATACCTGAACAAGCGTAGTCGGAATTGGTCCGCTGTTGGTTCTGATGAGGACGAACCTGTTACTGAACCGCTCACAGTAACTCACTCTCTGTGCTATCTTCCTGTTCATAACGAATTCCAATACTGTTGTACCACTTTCTGCTGCTGTTGATGTTACCCAGAACTCGACTGAACAGAAATCCTTGTCTTCTTTCACTTTTAGTTCATTCACTCCCACTATACCTAGATTCAGACATTGTATTTCCCTTGTCACATTTTCTGCCAACTCCACAACGTTCAAACTTCCGATATTCCGATTCATAAAACGTTATAATTTTGTTGGTTATTCAATGGTCGCCTCCTCCTTGGGCAGTCCCCTCCCGGAGTTCCAAATAGCTGACTATTGGCTCAAATGGCTCTGAGCACTATGCGACTTAAGTTCTGAGGTCATCAGTCGCCTAGAACTTAGAACTAGTTAAACCTAACTAACCTAAGGACATCACACACATCAACGCCCGAGGCAGAGCTGACTATTCCGGAATCGTTTGCCACTGGAGAGATCTTCAGTTACAGACCTTATGTCCTGTGGAAACACATTGCAAATCTTTAATACAGTGTCTTCAATTGCCTTTTGCGTCCTTATGCCGTTGATCATTGCTTATCTGCCAATCCCAAGGGCAAGAAAGTGCTCTTTCGCGCTCTTTAACGCCGTTGGCTGAATGAGGGTGACTTCTTATGCCGGAAGAGTACGCCGCAAATGCTGATAATTTTTATTCAATATTTGGGCGGTGACGAGGCTTGAACACTGGATTGAGGCTGTTCTGATTTCTAATCACAAGCATTACCCTTCTTTCTTTCCTACTTACGGCGGTGAGGAAAAGCTTAATGCAGTTCTTTTAAGTAGATATTCAGACACAATTTTGTAATCAAAGATTTTATTGCAATGCTTTGTGTTTATAAGATTATATTAACAATAGGAAAAATATTGCTGATCAAATTACAATGAAATGAACACCCTTAGCCGTTTACAGGCGTTGACATACGTGAACGGGAACATATGAAAACGTTTGCCCCGACCGGGACTCGAACCCGGGATCTCCTGCTTACATGGCAGACGCCTATTTTTCCGTTGCGGACGTCACATGACATCCGGTTAAGTTCGTTTGTTGACTGTTTCACTCAGTTTTTTTTTATTATTATTACAGAGGCCAACCAGCTCTCTGACCGAACACGCTGAGCTATCCATCTGAGCCACCGAGGACACAGAGGATAGCGCGACTGCAGGGATTTATCTCTGCCACGCCTCCCTCGAAACCCACATCCTCAACTTATTGTCCCGCACTATATTCGTAGTGCTCCCGCCCATTATACACATTACTCGCGGCGCACAGAAGAAGAAGATGGTCAAGTGGCCGGTGAGCCTTAACTTTATATATATTAAGATGGTATCTGTTCTTTCGGACATCGATGACATCTGTCCTTTCGGACATGTCCGAAAGAACAGATACCATCTTAGTATATATATTGCTGATCAAAACACATGAAACCCCTAGACCACGGGTGCCCTGTAATGTTATATTCAAAAGAAAAACAACGTTGAAATAAACCACATTGATGCTAGTTTTTAACACGTAAAGAGACATTGGTTCGATAAATGCTACCGCCTGCTGAAACAGAGGAAATGTGAAATTCGCTCGCGTCGAGTGTGCAGGCCGGTATTTACGCAGCGCGCTGGCGGGCAGGCACCTGCCGCTGTGAAGCCCCCCGCCCCTCTCCTGGGCACGTGCCACCGCGCTGAAACAAAGGGGAGCGCCGGCTGAGTGGGTGGGGCCGCGGTCTGCCTGCTGAGTGCAGGGGTCCGCCGGCCAGCGCCGGCTACGTGACTCAGCCGAGACTCGCCGCCGCGTCTGCGTCGCTATTTTATCCCCACGCCCACCCTCGCTCCCCACGCCTTTTCTCACTAACCACGGCTCCCCCCTTCCAAACAACCTCTCTGTACAGGCGCAGCCGAGCTCGCGCTTCGCTTGGGTTCGCAAATCCCAGCGGCAGGCGCACCGACCGTAAACACGGACACAACTGCGAAACTGCTTTTATTAGTTGAAACTGAGAATGAATTTGGCTCACACTACGCTTAGGAGGACAAGTACTTGAATAAAAAAAAAATAAGTGTCAAAAAATCGATGTTTTAATTTTTGCATTAAAAGATTCTCTGTAGTTTTCTGAACAAATTGTACCGAAGAAATTTGAAAGTGTCCGCGCACATGACGATGCCCCTACGTCAGGCACTCAGCTGTCAAAAACATAATTTTGTTCTCACGCTTTTATTTTCATTACTTTTTAGACTCTAATGCGTTAATGGCAGAAGACTGTTACAGAAGTAATTACCTAGTAGCAGTCAAAATCCAAATAAAAGGGGGGGGGGGGGGGGGGTTGGACGTAAAACGGGCCGACTTGGAACAGGAGAGGTACCACACGACATTTTAATTTCCACTGTCTATACTTTTACAAATAAATTCATAAAACATTGTCAACACGACCAGGAAGGATTCAGGATTCAAACTCATAGCAATGTAAGTTCAAAAGTATAACAAAATTAATTTTTTTACGTGTGAAATTTCATCATTTTTTCACTTACTGTTGGCTGCATTTGTTGCTATAGGTACACTTTTCTTCACAAGTAACAGAGATTCTTCGATGAATTTTGCACAGCATACAAACCATACTTACAGCTGTATGAAACTCTAGAATGTATTTAATTAATGAAAAGTGAATGAGCTGTTACATTTAAACTTCATGTTTATCATAAATTCAAATTTTATAATTAATTATCTCAATTTTAGCACAGTTTTTAATAGATTTGGAAAATTCTAGAGTTTCATACACCTGTAAGTATGGTTTGTATGCTGTGCAAAATTCATAGAAGCATCTTCCTTACTTATGAAGAAAAGTGTACCTATAGCAACGAATGCAGCCAATAGTAAGTGAAAAAATGATGACATTTCACTTGTAAAAAAATATATTTTGTTATATTTTTGAACTTCCACTGCTATGAGTGTGAATCCTCAACCCTACCTGGTCATTCTGACAAAGTTTTATAAATTTATTTGTAGAAGTATAGAGAGTGGAAATTAAAATGTCCTGTGGTGCCTCTCCTGCTCCAAGTCGGCCAGTTTGACGTCCTACCCCCCTTAACAACGGTGTACGTGACGGATACCAAAAACCGTTTTGGGAGGACTAAATACGAGGGTTTTCCGTAAAATAAGGTTCCCATGGCCCTACAGTCCTGAAAAGCGCTGTTACGGTGGATCCCGCGATTCTTTAGAATACCTTGGTTCCCCCACTCCAAATCCCCTCTCTAGCGAGCTGCCTGCGGAACTCAGTCTTGGCTTGGCAGCCGTTCGTGGTGGATCTACCCCTCGCTTCGACCGCCAGGTGTGAGCTGCGCTCGGTTATCGTTTCCTGTTTGCAAAAAAACATTGCGCTGGCTGAAATCCATTCCCAGCTATGCGAAATCAATGGAGACAAGTGTATGAGCGTACAACACGTGCGCAAATGGTGCAGATAGTTCAAGAACATGCGTACTGACGTCCATGATGAGGAGCCTTCCGGATGGCCATCTGTTTCTGACGAAACACGTTCAAAAGTGGAGGCAGCGGTGCTCTCAGATCGAAGAGTGACAGTTAGTGAGCTCTCCGAAACGATCCCTGATCTCAGCAAAACCTCTATTGACTAGATTTTGACCGAGCATCTAGGGTATGCTAAGGTTTGCGCGAGGTGGGTGCCAAGAATGTTGACAGAAGACCACAAACGACAACTCGTTGAAGCGGCCCAAGATCTTCAAGATCACGGAGCTCGTGGCGAGGAATACCTCGACTCCATCGTCACTGGAAACGAGACTTGGGTGCACTACCACACACCCGAAACCAAAGAACAGTACAAACAATGGAAGCACCAAGAGTCGTCGTTATCGCGAAAATTCAAACAAACGCAAAGTGTCGGCAAATTGATGGCAACAGTGTTTGGGGACAGGAAGGGAGTATTATTGTGCGAGTTCTTACCCACCGCTACAACAATCAACGCTGCCGGGTACTGCAAAGATTGCGTCGTGCAATTCAAAACAAGAGAAGGGGTATGCTGTTCAATGGGGTGCGTTTGCATCAGGATAACTCTCGACCGCACACCGCTAAAGCCACTAACGAGCTCACCGCAAAATTTGGATGGGGTATTGTCAAACACCCACCCTACAGCCCTGACTTAGCACCATGTGACTACCATATCTTGCTTGATATGAAGAAACACCATCTCTTCCTTGACATGAAGAAACACCTGGGTGGAACGCATTTCGGCGACAGAGAAGCTCGTACAGCACATGGAGAAATGTATTAACCTCAGTGACGAATATATAGAAAAATAGGTTAAAGTCTGAACTTTCCAGAAATGTATGCATTCATGAAATAAACATGTTTTACACTGAAAAAACATTAGGAGCCTTATTTTACAGACAGCCCTCGTACGTTGAAGACTGTTGTCCTGGAGTCCCTGCTATGTTTCAGTGATGGTGCAGTGTCAAGGTTTAAGGTTTTGGGATTGATGGGAGTGCCTGATTGACTTAATATTCAACGACCTTTAACTGTCACTGACCGAAGGAGAGTCTTCGAAGCAGAGAAACCAGTGTTGGAAGCCACCACACAAGCAAGAATTGAAAGAACTCTGGAAAAGAAAAGGGCGGAGCAACACCAGAAACAAGATGAATATGGTCATGGGATGCACTAGTGTTATGCAGAAGAGGTAGAGATACAAGCTTCAACTTTAACATGAATTTACCAGAAGTTCACTTTTTTGATGTTGTGGAACAGATAGTTAAAAATTATTTAAAAATTTTGTATACTATCTTAAAACATACTTAACCAAAAAGTAAACTTTTCTTATCACGTAAATTTGAAAATTAAAGAGTTTATAAGAGTAAGGAGTTTATAAGAGAAGAACTATGAATAACTTACTGAAATTTTTGAAGAGAACAACTATGGGTTACTTACTGAAATTTTTGACAATCATTATGAAAAACTTTTTTCATCCATAACTTATGACAGGAACATCGTTTTGAAACTCTACTTCAGACTTAGTAGTGTTAAGAATTTCCATAAAAATTAAGCTTCTACTTTGTCTTTATTTCGAGACATCTGTACCAATGGTGTTTATAAATTATTAACATACTTTATGTCACTTGCAGTACAAACCATAATACAGAAGAAAATGCGAGACCAAAAGGTGGTTTAAGCATCAAATTGTTCCTAAAAGTTGTGTTAAAAGATTGTAAGCGTTACATGGGCATAAATCACTTACGCTTTGATTGACACTGTTTGCAAAAGGAAAACTTTTCAAGATTTCCCCTTGTTTCACAAATCAGTCCCCTTAAATGATCTTCCATTTTATTGTAAGATTATTTCGAGGCTTCCAGCCTTCTCGTCAGGTGCACCTACCCACATTAAAGATCGGTGGAAATGAACGAAAATGAGCGAGCACATTGCCATTAGACTCCCAGTAGTTCACAGAAAGTTGGATATCACGTGACGTGAGTTCAGCTTGATTCTAGTGCCAAATGGGTCTTGCGCCGTAACAGGAGTTCAATGAATGGGAAAACAGTGTATGTCGATCGGCGACCAGTTACGGTGCACTATTGTGATGTTCGTCAATAACGTGGCCGGGGGATAACATTTGGATTTCTTCACACGGGGAAGAATCATCGGGAACTGGAAGAACATCGACGTGCGACAGGTGGAGTCGACGCACGTCGAACACCAGTTGCAATTGCGGCCGCATTTAACCGTGTTACAAGGCACGCAGTATCACGCCCCACAGACGAACGGAGACTGCAAGGGGTGGTCTCTTTGATCATGACGAATACGTTGTGTCCCGTTAACAACCGAAACGCGCATCGGAGGCACCGTTCGCGTTGGTGCCAAGAGCATAGGGGTCGGGTACTCTACTCGGATGAGAACTGATTCAGTCTGAGCAGTTATGGGCGTACCCTCAGATGGTGAGAAAAAGGAACGTGAAATGCACCCACGAACATTGTGCAAAATGGTCGTTGGGGTGGTCCCGTTGTTAAGGTCTGGGGAAGCATAAAACTACGACACAGTAACAATCACAAAACAAACAAAGCACAGAAACAAGCAGTAACAGCACGTTTTAAGACTCTAAGTAACAAGGCAACGTCGCTTCGGAGAAGATGGCTCGACGAATTTTTATTCCGAGGTTCCTTCTCCCCAACAACACATTGTGTATTGTTTATGGCAGGGGTCTCCAATCTTTTTAGTCCGCGGCCACATTGACTCCTCCACGAAGTCATAAGGGCCAAGATCGAGCTAGTGGGATTAAAGCACCCTAGCACTCCATGACACCCTAATGTAAGGCTAACGGAAATATGAAATCGCAAAAATCTAAGGTTATGGGAATAGCTAGCGCTGAAACGAACTACGATTTTTATTTAATCATATAATTCTGTTTAGTGTATTCATCTCTTGGTCTCCCTCTACGATTTTTACCCTCCACGCTGTCCTTCAATACTAAATTGGTGATCCACTGATGCCTCAGAATATGCCCTTCCAACCGATCCCTTCTTCTAGTCACGTTGTGCCACAAATTTCTCTTCCCTCCAATTCTGTTCAATTCCTCCTGATTAGTTATGTGATCTACCCATCTAATCTTCAGCATTCTTCTATAGCACCACACTTTGAAAGCTCCTATTCTTTTTCTGTCCAAACTATTTATTGTCCACGTTTCACTCCCATGCATGGCTACACTCCATACAAATACTTTCAGAAACGACTTCCTGACACTTAAATCTATACTCGATGTTAACAAGTTTCTTCAGAAACGCTTTACTTGCCATTGCCAGTCTACATTTTATATCCTCTCTACTTCCCCCATCGTCAGTTATTTTGCTCAATAAATAGCAAACATCATTTACTACTTTAAGCGTCTCATTTTCTAATCTAATTCTCGCAACATCGCCCGATTTAATTCGACTACATTCCATTATCTTCGTTTTTCTTTTGTTGATGTTCATCTTATATCGTCCTTTCAAGACACTGTCCATTCAGTTCAGCTGCTCTTCCAGGTCCTTTGCTGTCACTGACAGAATTTCAATATCATCGGCGAACCTCAAAGTTTTTATTTCTTCTCCATGGATTTTAATTCCTACTCCGAATATTTCTTTCGTTTCATTTACTGCTTGCTCACTACACAGATTGACTGTGGGAAGTATTGACAACATTCTTTACAGTCTCTCGTAGACCAAGCAGGTTAGTTTGGTTTGGGTTTGTTGTTGTTGTGTGAAAATAAATTTAAAACAAGTCGAAAGAGCGTTATTATTAAAGTGCATCAAAATGAGTAAAGCACATGTGAGGACGCCGGAGTACCGGGAGAACCATTTCCAGTAATATATCAATTGACGCACCATCAACACTCAGTAATCTGTAACATCTTTCTTTTCTCGTTCAATCTCAATTTGCTCCACAAGTTTTCATGAACGATCTTTGAGGCTGGTTGAACCAGTTTTTCATCCACCTTTCTTTACTACATGCAACAAAGTAGACCAATTATTACATCAGGTGTCTCTTTATTGTTCAACATTCCGAACCACAGTATTATTGCACAATATTATTGACAATATAACTGACAATACCATTGAGCAGTGTAGGGAAAACGTGCAATACTGTTGACCGTCTATGGGCCGCTTTAGTTACTACTGTTCGTCTATTTCGTCCTCACAGGTGGACAATGTACTTAGTTTTAGCTTACGAGCAGTCCGTTACTGCGAAACCCTGCGGCAGTTGCAATCTACCAATAAAAATAGCTGGCGTGGAATGGTCATTGCGGTATCTTTCTTCCTCGCACTTTTCAGCGGACAACCCATCTTCTTCTGGAGCAACACTCTTCATACTACGGGTTATTACACCTGGAGGATTTCCAAAGTGCTATTTTGGCAAACATCTGCCGCGGACGGCTTGCACGCACCTGTTCCAGGCTCACGCGGCAGGCTTCTGTAGGACATGATTACAAACGGTGAGAACAATTCGCAGCCGCGCAGGATTAGCCGAGCGGTCTGAGGCGCTGCAGTTCATGGACTGAGCGGTTGATGCCGGCGGAGGTTCGAGTCCTCCCTCGGGCATGGGTGTATGTGTTTGTCCTTAGGATCATTTTGGTTAAGTAGTGTGTAAGCTTAGGGAGTGAGGACCTTAGCAGTTAGGTACCATAAGATTTAACACACACTTGAACAGAACAATTCCTATTTGTTCTAATAAATGCTTCTATATATCTATGTTAATATGCTTTGCTATTTGTAATATGATCCCAAGAATATTTCGCTGTGTAGACCTAGCAGGGTGGCGTTGTTATAAGACACTGGACTCGTAGTCGTAATGACGGCGCTTCAGATCCCCGTCCAGGTAAGCAGATTCAGATTTTCAGTGATTTTTCAAAATCGAATAAGGTGAATTCCAAACTCTCGACGTTTTCGGAATATAAAACAGTAATCTTCTTCCCATCGTTGCCTTCATATCACAGTGTGGCCACTTTCAGCCACATAACGGTTATCTTCAGTCTCCAATCGCACACGCCGCGTAACACCAGATTGTGCATTGTCGCACTGTAACTGTTTTTCCCTTCTAAAGACTCCCCGATGCAAAAACACTTCCCGAATAACCCTCTGACACTGTTTTAATGGAATGTGCACTGAAGCGTTCTGAAAAGTGGAGAGATTCAGAAGCATCTAACTGCGTCACTCACAGAGGCAGTCTGTTTTTCCAATAAAGGATTACACTATTGAGCCGACACCGCAAGGGCGCCCTCTGCAGCATGGCACCGCTCTTGAGGCCCGGCTAACGAAGCCAATGAGCGTTCTGCCAGAACACCCCTCCAAACTCCACCCCCCTTCTCAGCGCTCGGGGCTGCGTCACCATCCCAATGCTAAGCCACCCCTTCGCGCAGGACCTGCGCGTGCAAACACGCGACGGAGCGGTTCGTTGCTGAGGCGCGCTTGAAATCTCGCATAGCACCGACTGCTTGCATCCTCTTCCCTCACGGCCACTCTCCTTGCGTGACATTAATCGCAGTGCCGCAGAAATGCTATCGGAGCGAAGGGAATTGCGGGAACGTCTTTTAAGAGGTTGTTTCGTTTCAAAAGAATTACTGCTCGGAGTAGCAGCTCCGTATTTTAGAACTGCTTCTGACAAGCACTGACATCTCGAAGTTAACGAGTGCTGCACCGTGCGAGCTTCAAGAGTGAATCGATAAACCCCTTTAATTAACGGGATGCCACCCACAACTTTCAGATGTGATCCTATTTTATTTTTTATTTTTATTTTTATTTATTTATTTATTTTTGTTAATGACTAAATTCGGTGGATGTTGACAGTCCTGCTTCTTTGATGTGCAGTCGTTCGGTTTATTGGTTATTTCGGTTACAAAGTCTTGTGTACACCACTGAAAGGTCTGCCAATGAAGCATGGCGCTGCCTGAGCTTGTTGGAGCCTGAAATGTGGCTCTAATCTGTTACAGAAAGTAGCAGAATTCGTCAGCCACCTCCGTGTTTTTGACAAAGTTTGGCAGATATAATTTGACGTTGGGACCTTCTGACGCAATTGTTTCCGTCCATCTGACGTTCTGAAATTCCTACCACCGAATGTGAGAGTATGAAGCGACAGTCGTGTCCTAGATAGCATTTATTCTTGAGCGGTACTACCAAAAAATGAACGGACGTTTTCTATTCTACTTGATGTACGTGATTTTCTGGTCGATGTTGATTGATCCTTCCGCAGATATCGTTAAGACATCTGTTTATTTTTCATATTGCCAGTTTCGAGATATTCAGTCACATTATCAAATGTTACGTGACTAGTTATGTCGGACGTCTCAGATTTAGACAGAGTTGTTCAGCTCAACTGAAGGTGCTGCTTCCAATTTTTTTAAATACTCGTCAACATAAAGGATTAAAAACACGGTTAATGGTATCTTGAGTAGACACCAGTAGTTCAAATGGCTATCTTTTCAATTTCAGTTAACATCTGCAAATGCAAGATGCATTGAGTTTAAACTGAATTACATGGTACTGTGTTTACGTGTGCTGTATTTGTGCGAATCCTGTATATTATTCCGAGTGCATAAGACTGTATATGAAGAGTCACATTTCTCAAAGTGTTATCTGCGGCCGGCCGTTGTGCCCGAGCGGTTCTAGGCGCTACAGTCCGGAACCTCGCGACCGCTACGGTCTCAGGTTCGAATCCTGTCTCGGGCTTAGGATGTGTGTGATGTCCTTAGGTTAATTAGGTTTAAGTAGTTCTACGTTCTAGGGACTGCTGACCTCAGATGTAAAGTCCCATAGTGCTCAGAGCCACTTGAAATTTTTCTTATCTGCGAGTGACAGTCTGAGTGTAATTGGTTGTATACAGTATACCGATTACTTGTAATTTGTGATAGGTGGAAGTGCAGAAATTTCAGCAGCATTTCTTTGTTCTATCCACTCTATCTCTTACGCGATTATTCTCGAAGTAAATCCATATATCTCAGACGAAATAATTTTTTTCGTCTTCCTGTTTCTAGCAAAATTTCTCATTTTCATTGAGTGTACAAATGGATGCGTGTTTAGGTTTAAGTAGTTCTAAGCCTAGGGGACTGATGACCTCAGATGTTAAGTCCCATAGTGCTTAGAGCCATTTGAGCCATTTGTACAAATGAGCTTGTATATTGTGGCCAGCGTGTTGAAATATTTTGAAATGTGTACCTTTGTAAAAATTACAGTTCAGATATACTACTTTTCCATTCCAAGGGAGATATGATTTTCATGTGTATAACATATTGTAAGTATATGAACTGACTCACTCGTTCACTTTAATCTTTCTCTCCTGTCAGCGTCCATAACTACTCATAGTACTCACTGAAGACATGTGGAAGTCTCGAAGTGCATTAAACTGTAGCTACAAGAAAGCGAAATTGCCTTTTGCACTTATCCAGTCTCACACGCAAAACGCAGACTAATGCGTGTTGTTTCATCCTAGCCAAGGAAGGATGGCCTAGTGCTGAGTTGCATCTCACTGACTTCCCATTACGTGTGTCACCCACAGTACTATGAGATTTCAAATTATTAGGAAATGTGAAATCGTTAGTGGTGTTGGTGATCATGTTCCATACCCTAGCCTCTCTCATCTTTAAATTTATTTAACACTTTCAGCTTTCAAGTTTCGCGTCAAGATATACACAAAATCACGATAGCCAGGTGACTGAAAAGGTGCAACAGACAAGTATTATTGTTTTGTAACTGAACATTAAAATCACAACACTAGGAAGGATACCAAATATCAGAAATTTAATATGTTACATGGAGGGCATACTATGATTAAATATGTAGGTGATTTGGGGGTATACTGTGTGATATACGTAGTACAGAGAACTGTCAGTTCTGGCGGCAGAAGTCGATCTAATCCGGCTGGGCAGTTTCTCGAACTGAGCTGGAATGACAGATACCGGTACGTCATTCTCTTCCGCTCGGGGCCATGAGAAATACGTCCGGGCTCCACGACGAGTTTGTCAGGTCACACTAGTCCCGTTGTGCGTCATATTTCGTGAATGCTCGGCGGCGTGCTGGGCCCGCGAGAAATCAATATGTCGATGGAAAGGTCTTAATTTTGTCGTGTGGAGAGCTTGCATGCACTTCAACGCGAAGTTAAGAATGTTTTAAACTCGTCTGAAATAGCTACTCGCTCCCAGCCGGCGACGGCTGCTGTCACTGGTAACACCTGTAGTGTCAGGTGGTGGGGCGTACGCGCCGCGGCATGTCTTTCTTGAGGGGCTCGATTCCGCTTCAGCTCTCTGCTACAGAACATTACTCGTAATGGCTGACAAGTGTTGGCGCCTCTGATTTCCGGAAACCCAGGAGCGGATGTTTTTTTGAGAAATATGGCGAACGATCTGGCCGGGGCAACACCGAATATTCCATGTAACCACGATGGTGACGACAGCACACGCAAAGTGAAGTCTTGCGTTATTTTGTTGTAAGATATCGTCACGGAGCCCTCGAAGATATAGCACCGCCATTTGTCTAAACTCGTTAGAAATGTAACAACTGCCTTCCAAACTACCGGCTATGCAAACCAAGGCTGGCTGTGTTGTGTACACTATAGTATCCCCTTTTATCATCTACATCTACATCCATACTCCGCAAGCCACCTGACGGTGTGTGGCGGAGGGTAGGGTACCCCGAGTACCTCTATCGGTTCTCACTTCTATTCTATTCTCGTATTGTTCGTGGAAAGAAGGATTGTCGGTATGTTTCTGTGACGGGCTCTAATCTCTCTGATTTTATCCTCATGGTCTCTTCGCGAGGTACAAGTAGGAGGGAGCAATATACTGCTTGACTCTTCGGTGAAGGTATGTTCTCGAAACTTTAACAAAAGCCCGTACCGAGCTACTGAGAGTCTGTCCTGCAGAGTCTTCCACTGGAGTTTATCTATCATCTCCGTAACGCTTTCGCGATTACGAAATGATCCTGGCCGGTCGCGGTGGCCGAGCGGTTCTAGGCGTTACAGTCTGGAACCGCGTGACCGCTACTGTCGCAGGTTCGAATCTTGCCTTGGGCATGGATGTGTGTGATGTCCTTAGGTTAGTTAGGTTTAAGTAGTTCTTAGTTCTAGGGGACTGATGACCTCAGAAGTTAAGTCCCATAGTGCTCAGAGCCATTTAAATGATCCTGTAACGAAGCGCGCGGCTCTCCGTCGGATCTTCTCTATATCTTTTATCAATCCTATCTGGTACGGATCCCATACCGGTGAGCAGTATTCAAGCTGTGGGCGAACAAATGTACTGAAACCTACTTCCTTTGTTTTCGGATTGCAATTCCTTAGGATTCTTCCAATGAATCTTAGTCTGGCATCTGCTTTACCGACGATCAACTTTATATGATCATTCCATTTCAAATCACTTCTAATGCGTACTCCCAGATAATTTATGGAAGTAACTGCTTCCAGTTGCTGACCTGCTATTTTGTAGCTAAATGATAAGGGATCTATCTTTCTATTTATTCGCAGCACATTACACTTGTCTACATTGAGATTCAATTGCCATTCCCTGCACCATGCGTCAATTCGCTGCAGATCCTCCTGCATTTCAGTACAATTTTCCATTGTTACAACCTCTCGATACACCACAGCATCATCTGCAAGAAGCCTCAGTGACCTTTCGATGTCATTCACCAGGTCATTTATGTATATTGTTAATAGCAACGGTCCTACGACACTCCCCTGCGGGACACCTGAAAT
The DNA here is from genome assembly GCF_023897955.1 of Schistocerca gregaria. Lineage (NCBI taxonomy): Eukaryota > Metazoa > Arthropoda > Insecta > Orthoptera > Acrididae > Schistocerca > Schistocerca gregaria. The sequence continues at coordinate 100,231,555 of NC_064921.1, read as the reverse complement.
CACTCTTACTTCGGAAGACTTCTCTCCATTGAGAATGACAAGCTGCGTTCTGTTATCTAGGAACTCCTCAATCCCTTACTTTGTTCATTAAACGACTGTGGGGAACTGTATCGAACGCCTTGCGAAAATCAAGAAACACGACATCTATCTGTGAACCCGTGTCAATGGCCCTCTTAGTCTCGTGGACGAATAGCGCGAGCTGTGTTTCACACGACCGTCTTTTTCGAAACCCATGCTGATTCCAACAGAGTAGATTTCTAGTCTCCGGAAAAGTCATTATACTCGAACATAATACGTGTTCCAAAATTCTACATCATGCCAGATGCTGGGTCCATATCATAATTATGAATGCAATCAGGTGACTTTCGTTCTCTTCGCAGCCTTCACACACGGGTAGGTCCTCCATGGTGCTGCGTGATGCTGTACGTTTAAGTAAGACCCGTCTGAAAGATGCCATGGTGCCGCTCCTGTGTCGTGTGGGAAAAACCGACCGGCTAAAACCGATATCGGTATTTTAATTGTGAATAACTGGTATTTTTCGGTATTTGTTTGTGCTGGGTTATAACACTTTTTTTATTTTAATTTTAATAAACAAGTTAAAAACCTAAATACCAATTAGACACATCAGCGGTGCTAAAATTTTCCGTTTTTAAGTAAACCGTTTTTAAAGAGTAAGTAATTTTTATTCGTAAAATATCTATTGCCTTGAAATAGTGTGTTGTTCAAAAATGGTTCAAATGGCTCTGAGCACTATGGGACTTAACAGTTGTGGTCATCAGTCCCCTAGATCTTAGAACTGCTTAAACCTAACTAACCTAAGGACATCACACACATCCATGCCCGAGGCAGGATTCGAACCTGCGACCGTAGCAGTCACGCGGTTCCGGACTGAGCGCCTTAACCGCGAGACCACCGCGGCCGGCAGTATTTTGTTATAGAAAATGGAAAAAGCGGTCAATGCCACTTTAATAACTGTGTCAATAGAAACGAGCAACAAACGCATGGCACCAGAACTGGTACAGCACTGCTGAGGCAGTAGTGTACGTATTAGCATGGGGCGTGGCCTGTTAGATGGCATATCTGTACCTGCATTGTGCAAGATTTGTCCCACATAGTAGTTTCTCGCTGTCGTTGTTGGACATAAGTCGTATTACAGGACGATATCGTCTCTACTCTGGAAGTATTTCACGAAGCTCTATATCAGCGAAGTGCAATGCCCCATTTGCTTCAAAAGAATAAAAACGGGAAAAGCCACAACAGCTTGCAACATAATACAGGGATAAAACTTGAAACTTAAACATAGTTTACAAGAAAAATGGGAAGCAGATTATAAGCTACCTGTGTCTACTTAGCGTGCCTTTATCTGCTTGTAGTTCTTGAAAAGGGAGAAATCAACAAGGGAGATAGCTCTTCAACATCAGTTTCCACTCTCTTTCAGAGACTGTTCGTAACGTCCAAACAGTGTTATGATCCCCGATTACAATGTGATTTTGAAGCAGAGTTTCAAAGAATTAGAATTAATTGGAAAATGCTGGTGTATTTTGTAGTAGACCACCACTTACGATTTTTCGAGAAAAGCCCCGAAAGGTGGCCCGGCGAAATTTTCTTTTATTTCCCTATTTAATGTACCTTAAAACAAAGGTTGCCAAAATTTTTCAGTCTCTCTTCGATTTTTACGCTTCTTATAGGAAATAACAGGAAAACACCATTTCAGAAACCGGTTATTTCGACCGGTTTTGATAGTCCAGTTAAAATGCCGTCGAAAAAATTCGATATAGCCGATAACTGGTTGTTTCAGCAATAACCGCCATCCCTAGTGTCGAGTGTCGTCGTTGGAGGCAGCACCGTCGGCGGGCGCGCTCTGTCTCCGCTGCGTCACAAGGAAAGCAGCAATAAGAGTCTCCTTCCTGACAGACGATGGTGCTTCAGACGTGGTCGCTCTTTCGGTCGGGATACTTGTCTTGCTGCGAACAAGACCATTTGCTACCTTAAGGTACGTGATGTGGACGTGCGATCCTGCACGGCCGAACGAATTATGTCTCTGTCCTCCCAGGCACTAGTCGCGTGGGGCCGGTGAGATCCTGCATGGCGATCAGTATATCCCTCCCGAAGCTCCCGACTCCATATTAGTACGACATTAGCGGGACCACGATTACACATCCAGGGACAATAAACCGCTTTGTCGATAGGCCACGATCCGGTCGCATTCTAATACCGACCTGTACTGTTCTCCTCTTTCCATCACACATAATATGGTCATCTAACAACAAACAACACTTTAATTTTTCATTACAGAGATGTAGCTGTACCTGGCCGCGCTTTGTTGTGTCTCAGTCTGCTTAAATGGAAAAGAAAGAAAAGAGAAGGCACACAGTTCTAATACATATGGCTATTGGATATATGTCTCTTTCCATCCCCCCCTCCCCTTTCTTTGTCCATCTTCCCTTCCCTCCGCCTCTCTCTGTCCATCACCTCCTCCCCATCTCTGTCCATCTTCTCCTCCTCCCCCCTCTCTCTTCTCCATCTCCTCCTGCCCCCCCCCTCCCCCCCGAACCGCTCTTCCTGTCTTTCAGTCAATCACCTCCTCCCACCTTTCTCTATCCATCTCGTGATTTCCGTTTCCTACGCCCATTTCCTTCCACCCCCAGGCCATCTCTTCTCCCCCCTTTCTCTCTCTCTTTCTCTCTAACCTTAGTCTTGTTTATTGTTATTGCAAATTCACATTCAGTATCAATAGGAGGAGGAGCATTTTAATAATAAACTAATAAGAGTAAATACAACTTTCCTAACAAAGTTTCACTTATATAGTCTGTATGTGTCAAAGCGTTTGTTGCAGTAATGTGTAAAAATTTGATGTAAATCGGAAAGTTACGTATAGAGATTTTTGGCAGCAATGTTTCCCCTTTATGTATTTCGCATATATGAAAATATAAATATTAAAACATATATTAAAGAATTAGGTACCTAAAAATATGCCCGTATTAGAAGCTGACAGCGTCAAAATTTCAAAGTAATCGGTCAAGAACTTACGAATATCAACGATTTTTATAATGTTTCCCCTTTTATTGCACAGATATCAGACGGCGTTCCAATAAGTATATAAAAAAAGCTTGAGTATTCGAATACAACGTTGAGTCAGAATTTCAAAGCAGTTCATTAAAAACTCTCAGAGATTTTAAATTTGGAAGAAACGAACATCTACTTCTGGCCTTACATAGAAAATATGTATGTTCCTAATGGCAAATCTCCGAAACTTTTTGACCGATTGCTTTGAAATTTTGATACAACGTTCTACTGGTATACCTATTTTTAACAGATGTTATATGTAATTTATTTAATTTAATAATAGGGAAACGTTGTTACAAAAAAATCACAAGAAGTTACATATACAGATGTCTTCGCAACCACATGTAGTGGACAGGAGTAACGCCGTCTACAGCAATGCAAATGAAAATGAAAATGTTCGCTTTTTTCTTTAATACATATATTAAGGAAATAGATATCTAAAAACACGACTGCATGAAAACGCAGTGTTGTGTCAGAATGTAAAAACAACTCATCAAGGACTTCCGGACATCCATGATTTGAAAATACAAACATCTATATTTTTATTTGTATAGCTGTAGACAGGGCATTACTGCTGTCTACGTCTGGTGGTTGTGATGAAAAGCCAGAGCGAGCTGAAAAGTAATGCCTCCGAATTTTTTACTTGAAAACTCTGAAAGCTTCTTAAACAAAGCCTAAGTTATTAACATTCTACATCTTTATTCTTCATGTCTGCAGGCTTATTTCTCAATATAGTCATCCTGGCGACAAACATTTCTCCCAACTCTACCATCAATGAAGAGTATTTGACGTTGTTGACGGAGCCACAACCTTACCTCTGCTTCCACCGCTTCATTACTGTCAAACTGAAATCCTCGGAGCTGTTCTTTAAGTTCTGTAAATAGATGAAAATAGTGTGGGGTCAAGTCGAGACTGTGCGGAGGATTATTGGTTACTGGGAACCCAAAGTGTCCAAAGTTACAGATGTCGCATCGCTCGTGTGTGGCCTGGCATTGCATGCTGAATGACAGCGTGCTCCATGAGTGGCGGAATTCCTCGTGCTCGAACCTCGATTACAGCACGCTGTTTTTCACGCACAGACGTAGTTACGTTACAGACAGCCGTGTTACACGTTACAATTCGGAGCCCTCTAGCGGCAGAGGTTGCAACTTGCGTCAGCGAAGCGGGAATGTCGACTGAGTAACATGCATGACATGTAATACCTCATCCGACACTGAGACTAGAATAAAAATTCAGAGGAATTGCTTCTCAGCAGGCCCTCGTACTAACATTTCAATATGCTTCATGCGAATATGACATTTGTCGCATGCCGCCTTGGTGGAGCTACAATTTTAATGAACATAGTGTAACATAGAGATAATTACAATTAAACTTTTCGTACGTGTTAGTAATATGAATAACTACATCTTCATAGCGTAAGTAAAGTAGTTCATGTGAGCTAAGGTCTGAAACTATACAATGTTTCTAAAAGATTGACCTGATTCCAAAAGTCCATGTCTATTGATAAAAACGTGCTACAAACGTGGTACCGGTTGTAAGACACTCACAAAACTTTTAAGTTTTAGTTGTACTATTACGAATGCTTAATGTGAACATCAGCAGCAGCACGACCAACATCTAGACGACAGCTAAATTCGTCATAAATCTTACACAATGTGTCTGCTTTCACAGAAGTTACGGCAGCTATTATTCTGTACTTCACTTCTTCTAAGTCACGAGGTAAAGAGAAGATGAACACATTCTCCACATATCTCCACAAGAAAAAATCTCAGGGGGTCATGTCTGGCAATCTTGGAGGCTATGAATGCAGGGCGGTGTCTCGGAGTCCCATGTGCCCTATCCAGCTTTGAGGCATTGAGAAACTAATGTACTTTATGCCAGTGTGGTGGAGCTCCATTCTGTTGGAAAATGAAATCGGAATCCTCTTGAAACTGTGGAAAAAGCCTATTCTGTAGCATTAGCTCATTCCAGTCGTTGTGAGGTAGGAGGGAGGAGGGGGGGGGGGGGGGGGGGGGTGACCGCACACATGTCACGGGAAATGGCACAAGAAACGTTCACTTTAGGTAAGTCTCTTTCATGTTCAGTAATGTCATGAGGCTTCTGGAGTCCCCATATGTGCATGTATGTCTGTTTACTTCGACGCTAACACGAAATGGTGCTTCATCACTGAGAATTAACCGAGGTAAAAATGTATTGTCTTCCATGTCCTGTAGCAGAGCGCTGCCGAAGTCAACCTGTTTCCTTTTGCCACCAACCAGAAGATCTTGGACTTATTGTAGTCTGCTTATGGATCAAACGTCGCCTCAACACTGCCAGACAGTCATACAACGCATTGCCAGTTCATCGAACGGTGTAGCGCAGTGGTTAGCGCACTAGACTCGCATTCAGGAGGACAACGGTTCAAACCCGCGTCGGGCATTCGTGGTTTAGGTTTCCTGCGATTTACCTAAACAGCATGAGGCAAATGCCGGGATGGTTCCTTCGAAAGGGCAAGGCCGCTTTGCTTCTCCATCGTTTCCCTATCCGAGCTTGTGTTCCGTCTCTGATGACCTCGTTGTCGACGGGACGTTAAACACAGACTATCATGGAGTCCGCTCAGCGTTTCGCTGAATTCTTTTGACCATGTCATCAGAACCTTTGCAAAAGCATCCTGTCTTCTTGCAAATTGGGGATACCAGCGATGAATGTTTTTGAGTGCAGGCGGATCAGTGCTAAAACGTCGACGAAAAGCACGCCGTTCGGAAATCACTGACTCGTTGCAAACTGCAGCGTTGAGCGGACTCGATCTCACTTCTGACTGATTGCGAACTGATAACACGCATAGATTGACATCTATTGGCGATGTGATGCAACTCTAGGCCACGCCCATTCAAACAACATACATTTCCTTGCGGGAGCCGCGTGGTCTAGGGCGCCTTGCCACGGTCCGCACGGCTTCCCCCTGTCGGAGGGCGTGGGTGTGTGTGTTGTCCTTAGCGTAAGTTAGATTAAGTGACATGAAGTATTGCGTAAACCTAGGGACCGATGACCTCAGTAGTTTGGTCCCATAGGAACTTACTGCCACCTGGCGGGCATGTTTCGTAATTAATTCCGTCCAAAATCAGGTCATTCCTTTTTAAACACCCGTGATAACTGAACAAATAATTAATTTATTGAAGTCGTGTGACATTGTTAGATGAGATACCTACAGTAATGAATCTACATTTTTTTTATTTCATACACATAACAATCTTTGATAAGTACACTACTGGCCATTAAAATTGCTACACCAAGAAGAAATGCAGATGATAAACGGGTATTCATTGGACAAATACATTATACTAGAATTGACATGTAATTACATTTTCACGCAATATGGGTACATAGATCCTGAGAAATCAGGACCCAGGACACCCACCTCTGGCCGTAATAACGGCCGTGATATCCTGGGCATTGAATCAAACAGAGCTTGGATGGCGTGTACAGGTACAGCTGCCCATGCAGCTTCAACACGATACCACAGTTCATCAAGAGTAGTGACTGGCGTATTGTAACGAGCCAGTTGCTCGGCCACCATCGACCAGACGTTTTCAGTTGGTGAGAGATCTGGAGAATGTGTTGGCCAGGGCAGCAGTCGAATATTTTCTTTATCTACAAGGCCCGTACAGGACCTGCAACATGCCGTCGTGCATTATGCTGCTGAAATATAGGGTTTCTCAGGGATCGAATGAAGAATTGAGCCACGGGTCGTAACACATCTGAAATTTGACGTCCACTGTTCAAACTGACGTCAGTGCGAACAAGAGGTGACTGAGACGTGTAACCAATGGCACCCCATACCATCATGCAGGGTGATACGCCAGTATGGCGATGACGATTACACGCTTCCAATGTGCGTTCACCGCGATGATGCCAAACACGGATGAGACCATCATGATGCTGTACACAGAACCTGGATTCATCCGAAAATATGACGTTTTGCATTCGAGCACCTAGGTTCGTCGTTGAGTAAACCATCGCAGGCGCTCCTGCCTGTGATGCAGCGTGAAGGGTAACCGCAGCCATGGTTTCCGAGCTGATAGGCCATGCTGCTGCAAACGTCGTCGAACTGTTCGTGCAAATGGTTGTTGTCTTGCAAACGTCCCCATCTGTTGACTCAGGGATCGAGATTTGGCTGCACGATCCGGTACAGCCATGCGGATAAGATGCCTGTCATCTCGACTGCCAGTGATACGAGGCCATTGGGATCCAGCAAGGCGTCATTTGCATATCACAGCATATTCTTCCTGTCGGTTAAATTTCGCGTTTGTAGCACGTCATCTTCGTGGTGTATCAAATTTAAAGGCCAGTAGTGCATTATGGTTCAAATGGCTCTGAGCACTATGGGACTTAACATCTATGGTCATCAGTCCCATAGAACTTAGAACTACTTAAACCTAACTAACCTAAGGACATCACACAATACCCAGTCATCACGAGGCAGAGAAAAGTGTATTATGTGACCGTTATCTTAATTGAAGCTGTGCAGTGACTTGACATGCCTTTCTAATCTCTATCGTCATGTAAGGCACTCCTAGGTTCATTTTCCTCATCTCATGGCACGTATTGCTTCATATGAATAGAAAATTGTGTATTTACTTCACTATTGTCCGCCCCTGGTAGCTGAGTAGTCAGCGCGACAGACGGTCAATCCTAAGATCCCTACTTCGATTCCCGACTGGGTCTGATATTGTTCTCCGCCCAGGGACTGGGTGTTGTGTTGTCTTAATCATCATTATTTCATCCCAATCGACTCACAAGTGGCCGATCTGGAGTCAAATCGAAAGATTTGCACCCGGCGAACGATCTACCCGACGGGAGCCCCTAGACCCAAGACAGTTACAGTTTACTTCACTATTCTACCCATGTTTTGCGTACGACAAGGGCACTTCACTTCATAAGATGGTCTCATTCCACGAATGCTGTAAGAAGATTCGCCTGGTAAACCATTATAAGCCATATTCATGTTTCAGCCGACATGTGAAAAGTACAAGTGACACTGATCACAACTGATGGTGCAAAGCGATCCACAGCCCTTGAAAACATAACGTTGCTTGTAACTTGCAATTGTGCCATGACATGACGGTAATAGTTCATATTTCATTCTTCAGTGCTGTAACAACGAAACTGCAATAACAGAATGAAAACTTTTACAGACATAACTATAATATGAGGCCTTTTAAACAGTTTATACAGTAAGGGCCCTTACTGCAAGATGATATGTCCGAAACACGCATTCAGAATTAGTATTTAAAGTGGGCACTGACATGTAACTCCACTGCCTCTACACTGGAACCTGAATGACACTAAAACTCACCTGAGACAGATAGTGCGTCTCTCTCAACTTCTTCCCGTACTTAATACTGCTACCTCCCTCTACCTAAGGCATGTCTTTCACTTTACCTACCATTGGCACAGAAAGTTATTTACGGGTTCCAGTGATTGTCGGGATTTCTGAATGTTCGCCAGTTCTTCGTTCACTTCCTTTTGCAGCCATTTGTTTTCATCAACGGTGAATGCCTCCTCGACACCTCCCTTGCACATGAACTCCACCTGTTCGTGGGAAACAGGGGCCTGCTGTGCCTTCGCAACCGTGGCGTCAGCCAGAGAGGCGCTTAGCAGATGATTAATTACGGCGCCCGCCTGGTTCTAAGGAGGGGAAATCCAGTGTCCAGAGCGTCGGGTGAAAGCAGTTTTGCGACGGCGTATTTTGAGAATTTACTAATGGCTGCGCAGACTCATCGGTCAAAGTTAACGAGATCCCTCGGGTGGTGTCTCGTCCACGCAATCTATTTCTCTGTTGTAGCCAGTACGTTTCCTGCGTTCAAAAAGCCTTTCGCCCCTTTTATGCTTTAAAAATACTCACGTTCCTACATGGAGATACTATACAGATATTAAAAGCTTCCTGTAATCGATAGAACTGATTGGAGAGGGTGTCTTGAGGGACGATGAACGGTTATGAACCCACGTACAGGAACATAGAACGTCGAAGTTGCAAGTCGTACAGTCATTTCCTGCTCAAAACGGGGGTTACGTGGAATGTTTTCCGAGAGTTTTGAAAATTGGTATTCTTATAGTGTAACACGGCCGGGTGTACAAGTGGGTGGGGAACCCTTCTCCTATAAGAACGTCGTGCCCTGAAGAAGGCCGTTGCAATTCGGCCGAAACGTCGGTTTCAGTTTATAGTTGTTGTTAGTTTTTTAGCAATGACGCGGCATAATACCCAGAAGAGTTTTAATCACTATAACCCTTCTCTTCTTTGGTTGTCATTTCGACTGTGAGCCCTGTACACACCACGTACCTGATAATCCCGTGGAACACTGTTCCACATCTGATATCAACAACTATATTCTGAGACGATAAAAGAAAATCGCAGGTTGCACTGTTTACATTCTAATTCATAAGTGTTTATCCCATTTAATGGACGATTACCAGTCCACAATATCACACAGACGAGCGTACGTGTAACCGACGCGACGCGGGTGATTGTTGTTGATGCGGAAGCCGAATGATCGAACGAAAGTTCTTACGCTCATTACACGTACAGATATCTGGTAACAGTCCTCCTTATCACTAGTAATGTCATAACACTGTTCGTAAAGTTAAATTTACAGTTCAGAGTTCTCAATTGTGCGAGCGTGCGCGTAACCGTCGCGGCGCGGCTGATTGTTGATGATACCGTACGCGATGACCGAACGCACTTTCTCACGCTCGCTACAAGTCACTGACACTTAAATGCTGTCTTTTGTGGTAAATAGTATTACTGATTCACATTAGTTCATTCTGGGAGACCGAACACGGCGCGGATGATTGATGAACGGTGCGACACGCAACGAGAGGATACACAGATACGTTATTGGCGGCACTGCTCACTTTTAATTACATCATTACGCACTTTCCTCTGAATCACTTCCATATTCCATCACTTTACTGGGATAGCACTTGCAGCAACACCTGAACTTCCATAATAACGATGCTTATTACGTGCAGAGCTACGCACAACACAACAAAACAATTCCGTGTCTCATGCTCGATTCTGCAAAACGCGCTGCCCGTAAAGATACTCCGCAACCAAGCCAGCGATATGACAATACACTTACAATAGATTTCGACGTGCTCTGCTCAAATTTTCGGTTTGCCACCTCGTATCTTTGCCGCTCGTGCCACCATACTGTAAAAATGGCGCCCACAAACAGTTTTTTGACGATATCTCCTATCAGACTAATTTTAAGAAGAAAATAATGATGTAATAAACTGAACTAAAGAAAATTTGCTAAAATTATGGAGTAAGATGTACATGTAAACGGATGCGCAGCTCTGGTGTTGGGGCGTCCCCCTTTTACGGTACACATGCCGACAGAGCTCCAATATTCTGCCTGAATCATCAGTATGAGTCAATCGTTCTGCCCTGTCATTCGCATTTTGAGAGATTCTAAGAAAGTGAACTGCTTTATTTCTGAAAATCAGTTGCGAGAAAATGAGGTGATTGACGTGAAGAAAAGAGGATTGGAGACATTTCTTAAGTCAAAGTGTTCCAAGGAAGGACAACAAGGATAAACTCTTGAAAGGACTGAGATTGATATTGGCTCACGATATGCATCGAAAACGCTTTAATAATGAGACATTTATTTCAACATATTTGCGGAAGGGAAACTATGTCGCACCTTCCCATCCACAACTGCGATCTTCTACCCCAACATTTTTATTGAGAGGGGATTGTTTTTGTGCGCTGCTAAGATAATATCAGAGTTTGCAGGAAAACAAAAGCAGGCTCGCTTGTGCTACGTTAAATTGTGTTTAGCGTGCGTAATTTATCGATGAAAGACTGCGTTTCACAACATGGTGGAGCTCGTAATGAAGATTGGGGTCGAGCGATTATTTAGGGTCTAGAGCGTGTCCATGATTTGGACGTCAGTGATTAGGACGCAGTCGACGCAAAGTATCGAGGCTTGTGCATGACAAAATTACACCAAAATCTCATTCTGGAAAACATCCCCCAGGCTGTGGCTAAGCCACGTCTCCGCAATATCCTTTCTTCCAGGCGTGCTAGTTCTGCAAGGTTCGCAGGAGAGCTCTGTGAAGTTTGCAGAGTAGGAGACGAGGTACTGGCGGAAGTAAAACTGTGAGGACGAGGCGTGAGTCGTGCTTGGGTTTGCTCAGATAGTAGAGCACTTGCCGCGATAGGCAAAAGTCCGGAGTTTGAGTCTCGGTCCAGCACACAGTTTTAATCTGTCACGATGTTTCATTTCAGCGCACACTCCTCTGCAGAATGAAAATCTCATTCTGAAAATTATACCAAGCAACACAGACTGAAAAATTTTAAAAAATGTCATTCAAACGAGAGCTATGTTTCAATGCAATATATTTACTCTTATCTTGAGCAGAACTCGAAAGAATTTCTCTGGATGAAGCTGAGGGCTATTACCGCCCACACATATAAACTATGAAAGCACAATTCCTCTATATACGCTGCTATTTTTTGAACCTTTATTCAAAAGTTGTACATTTAGGATGTAAGCTTATTTGGGTTACATCGTCACTGTCAGGCGACGTGTAATTAAACAGTGCTATTAGTGTATACAATTTTTACTTTATGTACCTCATCGGTTTGTAACTATTTGTCGTCTAATTACTTCCACATTTCGTCGTTGAGGTTGTAGCTGTCAAATATTTCTAGTATTGTACACTCCTGGAAATTGAAATAAGAACACCGTGAATTCATTGTCCCAGGAAGGGGAAACTTTATTGACACATTCCTGGGGTCAGATACATCACATGATCACACTGACAGAACAACAGGCACATAGACACAGGCAACAGAGCATGCACAATGTCGGCACTAGTACAGTGTATATCCACCTTTCGCAGCAATGCAGGCTACTATTCTCCCATGGAGACGATCATAGAGATGCTGGATGTAGTCCTGTGGAACGGCTTGCCATGCCATTTCCACCTGGCGCCTCAGTTGGACCAGCGTTCGTGCTGGACGTGCAGACCGCGTGACACGACGCTTCATCCAGTCCCAAACATGCTCAATGGGGGACAGATCCGGAGATCTTGTTGGCCAGGGTAGTTGACTTACACCTTCTAGAGCACTTTGGGTGGCACGGGATACATGCGGACGTGCATTGTCCTGTTGGAACAGCAAGTTCCCTTGCCGGTCTAGGAATGGTAGAACGATGGGTTCGATGACGGTTTGGATGTACCGTGCACTATTCATTGTCCCCTCGACGATCACCAGAGGTGTACGGCCAGTGTAGGAGATCGCTCCCCACACCATGATGCCGGGTGTTGGCCCTGTGTGCATCGGTCGTATGCAGTCCTGATTGTGGCGCTCACCTGCACGGCGCCAAACACGCATACGACCATCATTGGCACCAAGGCAGAAGCGACTCTCATCGCTGAAGACGACACGTCTCCATTCGTCCCTCCATTCACGCCTGTCGCGACACCACTGGAGGCGGGCTGCACGATGTTGGGGCGTGAGCGGAAGACGGCCTAACGGTGTGCGGGACCGTAGCCCAGCTTCATGGAGACAGTTGCGAATGGTCTTCGCCGATACCCCAGGAGCAACAGTGTCCCTAATTTGCTGGGAAGTGGCGGTGCGGTCCCCTACGGCACTGCGTAGGATCCTACGGTCTTGGCGTGCATCCGTGCGTCGCTGCCGTCCGGTCCCAGGTCGACGGGCACGTGCACCTTCCGCCGACCACTGGCGACAACATCGATGTACTGTGGAGACCTCACGCCCCACGTGTTGAGCAATTCGGCGGTACGTCCACCCGGCCTCCCGCATGCCCACTATACGCCCTCGCTCAAAGTCCGTCAACTGCACGTACGGTTCACGTCCACGCTGTCGCGGCATGCTACCAGTGTTAAAGACTGCGATGGAGCTCCGTATGCCACGGCAAACTGGCTGACACTGACGGCGGCGGTGCACAAAGGCTGCGCAGCTAGCGCCATTCGACGGCCAACACCGCGGTTCCTGGTGTGTCCGCTGTGCCGTGCGTGTGATCATTGTTTGTACAGCCCTCTCGCAGTGTCCGTAGCAAGTATGGTGGGTCTGACACACCGGTGTCAATGTGTTCTTTTTTCTATTTCCAGGAGTGTATATTGTGAAAAGCAATGGTCCCATAACACTTCCCTGTGGCACGCGAGAGGTTACTTTAACGTGTGTAGACGTCTGTCCATTGAGAACAACATGCTGTGTTCTGTTTGCTAAAAACTCTTCAATCCAGCCACGCAGCTGGTCTGATATTCCGTAGGCTCTTACTTTGATTATCGGGCGACAGTGCGGAACTGTATCGAACGTATTCTGAAAGTCAAGGAAAATGGCATCAACCTGGGAGCCTGTACCCAATATTTTGTGGGTCTCATGAACAAATAAAGCGAGTTGGGTCTCACACGATCTCTGTTTCCGGAACTCATGTTGATTCCTACAGAATTGATTCTGGGTTTCCAGAAATGACATGATACGCGAACAAAAAACATGTTCTAATATTCTACAACAGACAGATGTCACAGATATAGGTCTATAGTTTTGTGCATCTGCTCGACGACCCTTCTTGAAGACTGGGACTACCTGTGCTCTTTTCCTATCGTTTGGAACCTTCCGTTCCTCTAGAGACTTGCGGTACACGGCTGTTAGAAGAGGGGCAAGTTCTTTCGGGTACTCTGTGTACATACAGTCGAAATGGTATCCCGTCAGGTCCAGTGGACTTTCCTCTGTTGAGTGATTCCAGTTGCTTTTCTATTCCTTGGACACTTATTTCGATGTCAGCCATTTTTTCGTTTGTGCGAGGATTTAGAGAAGTAACTGCAGTGCGGTCTTCCTCTGTGAAACGGCTTTGGAAAAAGGTGTTTAGTATTTCAGGTTTACGCGTGTCATCTTCTTTTTCAATTCCATTATCATCCCAGAGTGTCTGGATAACCTGTTTCGAGCCACTTACTGATTTAACGTAAGACCAGAACTTCCTAGGAATTCTGTCACGTCGGTTCATAGAATCTTACTTTCGAATTCACTGAACGCTTCACCCATAGCCCTCCTTACGCTAACTTTGACACCGTTTAGCTTCTGTTAGTCTGAGAGGTTTTGGCTGCGTTTCAATTTGCAGTGAAGCTCTCTTTGCTTTCGTAGCAGTTTCCTAACTTTGTTGATAAACCACGGTGGGTTTTTCCCGTCCCTTACAGTTTTACTCGGCACGTACCTGTCTAAAACGCATTTTACCATTGCCTTGAACTTTTTCGATAAACACTTAATATTGTCAGTGTCTGAACAGAAATTTTCGTTTTGATCTCTTAGGTAGTCTGAAATCTGCCTCATATTACTGTTGCTAAACAGATAAACCTTCCTCCCTTCTTTGATATTCTTATTTACTTCCATATTCAGGGATGCTGCAACAGCCTTATGATCACTGATTCCCTGTTCTGCGCTTACAGAGTTGAAAGTTCGGGCCTGTTTGTTATCAGTAGGTCTAAGACGTTATCTCCACGAGTCGGTTCTCTGTTTAATTGCTCGAGGTAATTTTCGGATAGTGCACTCAGTATAATGTCACTCGATGCTCTGTCCCTACCACCTGTCCTAAACATCAGAGTGATCCCCCGTCCGTGTCTTCTCCGCTTACATAGTTTTGTTACCCCGTCACGTTCCCGCAACGCCACCAGGTGGCATCTAACGTCGCTGTGGGCAATGGTCATAATGTAGTGTATGTGTCACTACGAGCCCTGGTTTTTCGTATCTTGTTTTCGTAGTGCTTATACAAGAAGTTGTTGGTGGCAGTAAGATCGTTCTGCAGTCTGTCACAAATAGCGGTTCCCTAAACTCTCTCAGCAGTATTTCGCGAGAAGGTCGCCTTCTCCCCTCCAGTGAACCGTACCTGAATTCACGTAGCGTTTCCGGAATACTCGTCTGCTGATCGGAGATGCTGGTAACAAATCCAACAGTACGCCTCTAAATTGCTTCGATGTATTCCTTTAATCTTACCTGCTGGGGGTCCCAAACTCCCGAGTGAAATTCAAGTGTTGAGTGCTACTGACAAGGGATTTAAATCGATTCCGTATGTCTGGATTTCCTGAAGGCTTTTTACACTGTACCACACAAGCGCCTCATAGTGAAATTGCGTGCTTATGGAATATCGTCTCAGTTATGTGACTATATTTGTGATTTCCTGTCAGAGAGGTCACAGTTCATAGTAACTGACGAAAAGTCATTGAGTAAAACAGAAGTGATTTCTGGCGTTCCCTAAGGTAGTGTTCTAGGCCCTTTGCTGTTCCTCATCTATATAAACGATTTGGAAGACAATCTGAGCAGCGATCTTCAGTTGTTTGCAGATGACGCTGTCGTTTATCGACTAATAAAGCCATCAGAAGATCAAAACAAACTACAAAACGATTTAGAAAATATATCTGAATGGTGCGAAAAGTTGCAGTTGACCTTAAATAACGAAAAGTGGGAGGTCATCCACAGGAGGGCTAAAAGGAACTCGTTAAACTTCGGTTACACGATAAATCAGTCTCATCTAAAAGCCGTAAATTCAACTAAATACCTAGGTATTACAATTACGAACAACTTCAGTTGGAAGGAACACATAGAAAATGTTGTAGGGAAGGCTAACCAAAGACTGCGTTTTATTGGAAGAAAGAAAATGTAACAGACCTACTAAGGAGACTGCCTACACTACGCTTGTCCTTCTCTTTTAGAATACTGCTGCGCAGTGTGGGATCCTTACCTGGTAGAGCTGACGGAGTACATCGATAAAGTTCAAGGAAAAGCAGCGCGCTTTGCATTATCGCGAAATATGGGAGAGAGTGTTACAGAAATGATACAGGATTTGGGCTGGACGTCATTAAAAGAAAGGCGTTTTTCGTTGCGATGGAATCTTCTCACGAAATTCCAATCACCAACTTTCTCCTCCGAATGCGAAAATATTTTGTTGACACAAAGGGAGAAACGATCACCAAGATAAATAAAGGGAAATCAGAGCTTGTACAGAAAGATATACGTATTCGTTATTTCCGCGCGCTATACGAGATTGGAATAACGGTGAATTGTGAAGGTGGTTCGATGAACCCTCTGCCAGGCACTTAAATGTGATTTGCTGAGTATCCATCTAGATGTAGATGTAGAAGTGTTCTGTATGCGTTCTTCTTGTTACATAACCTAAACTTTCGTAGAATTCTCGCAATAAACCAAAGTCGACCATTCACCTTCCCTACAACCGACTCTAGGTTCCGGTTCCGTTTCATGTTGCTTTAACCGACATGAATGTTTCAGCAGGTCACTACGAATATTGTATTCGAACATGGTCAGCAGTGTGAAACTGCTTGGCAGGATTAAAAGTGTGTGCCGGACCGAGACTAGAACTCGGGACCTTTGACTTTCGGTGCTCTAATGGCAGAAGTACAGCTGTGAGGACGGAGTCTGAGTCGTACTTGGGTAGCACAGTTGGTAGAGCACTTGCCCGCGAAAGGCAAAGTTCCCGAGTTCGAGTCTCGGTCCGGCACACAGCTTTAATCTGCCAGGAAGTTTCATAACAGCGCACACTCCGCTGCAGTGTGAAAATCTCATTCTATGTCATCAGTGTGTTTCCTACTAAACTGCACTGACTTACATTTTCCCACATTTACTCACAGAGCAAGCTGCAACTAAATTAGACTAAATGCAAATTCTGCCTAAGTCATCCTGTATCCTCCTGCAGCAAACAGTCGCAGATTGCTGCTCACCTTATCTATCAGATCGTTTGTGCGTTGGTTGATTCCATGATGCTATTACTCTCTTTCAGGAATGGTGGAGAAGGGTAAATGTAGGAATTTGGGGTAAGATATCCGGGTCCAGAAATGGTCCACCTTAAAGGTATAAGCGAAAATCGTCCTGATATCTCTGACAGTGGATCTGTTCTACTGCAAGCTTTCCGCTTTCCGTATCTTGAGAGGCGGTAGCATAAACCAAAAGAAGAAAAAATGCCGTGCAACATGTACTCTAAAGCACAGACCTTATGAACTTTGCGTGCTCTTGTTCGCCATCTCTACTCTGAAACACATCTCTTCTACTGAACAAGTGCTCATACCTCTTAAGATACGAATTTGACAATGATGGGCTTGTTCCTGCTACTAAGATAAGGAATCCAGTTGATTTTGGCCCCGCTGCCCCGCCGCACTCGACTTTGTTGGTGTCACATGCTGGCGTAACACGCTTAGTAAGTTGTACTGTACCCAATTAAAGACTATAAATTAGGTGTGCTTTGCAAGTCATAACTGGAAGCTGGAGAGATCTGGACAAATTGAATAAAAGTCTCTAAGCATTCTTTCCACCAACCCGTCGTCTTCTAAAGTTGTGTCCACAGCGCAGAAGACAGCTCGTCGGGCTTGGGATCTTCCTTGTCGGTGGCTGGTACGCTTGAACCTGTGATTGTGCTTTTTGTGGGATGTCACTTGCCCAGGTTAATGAAGTATCTGCGCTAGCAAAATAGAAATGCGTAAATACAAGTTCCAAAAACAAATTATTGGACTTACCAAAACGAAACAGTAATACAATCTCCAAAATAACAACAGACTAGATCCCAACTGCGGGTCGTCACACGTATAAAATAACAAATAAAAATAGAAAAGAGCTGACTCTTCAAGGGGAGAGATCATAACAAAACACTTCTACAATGTCAAGATGCTCATCGACTATACCAAGTCTATCTGCAATAGATCGGCCAGCTAGAAGAGGCATCTGGCCGTGGTTGCTGGGGCAGCAGCTCCGTATACTTCCAAGCGGTGCGTCTAACTGCGCTTTGTCAGCAGTGCGCCGTCCTATAAAGCGATCACGTGGTTTTTTTCTTTATTGTTATTTCAACACCTTGTACAAAAGGTGGTTTGGCAGCGGCAATAGTACGCTGCTCTTCGGCCACAGTCAGTACAAACAGAGACAATAAAGACACAGAAAAACAGATCATAACAGTGGACAAAAAAAGTAGACACAGGCGTAGTAAGAAGATAAAAAACGGTCAGCACTGTACACGAACACTGAATACTTAGATAACACACGTGAACGATGGAGCGTGGTGCGGTGAAAACAACTGAAGCACTAACACGACGGCACGCACACCGAACCGATGGTGGTGTTCACTTCACATATGCGAGTTCGGGGACCTGCCAAAAGGGGAAAAGGTGGGGGAGGAGGGAGAGGGGAGAGTGTAGATGCCAGTGGCAGAGGAGATAGGAGGGGGAGGAAAGAAGAAAGAAGGTACAGGTGTAGGGGAAGCCCGGGGTAGGAGGGAGGGAGGAAGGAGGAGGGAGAGAAGGGAGAGAGGATGCCCTAAGGAACCACAGGGAGGGGATAGGGAGGATCAAAGTTGATAGGAGGGGTAGATGGAGGGGATGATGGCACCATCAGGGAGGGGGAGTTGATGGAAGCCACCTTGGGAGAGGGTATGGAGAGGTGGAGAGCAGGTGGGGCGTGGGAATACAGGCATGGCGATCATGTGGCTGGAGTATCAAAGTAGTTCCTGGGCTAGGTGCGACCTCTGGTGAAGCTGTTCTGCAGGGGCCGCGAACTGGTAGTGGTCTCTGGTGGCCGTTGCTGGGGACCTGGTGTTGTGTTGTGTTGTTTTGTGACTGCCAGTAAATATTTGTGTTGACAACACAGACTATGTAGGTTTTCCTGGTGAATATACGCCCTGTGATGCAGGCATCCCGTGTTGGTTGGACGTGAAGTGGGATGCCGATGCAGTAGGCGCTAAGATGTATGAAGAGGGCGGCCACACAGGTAGTCTCTGTATCTGCAGAGGGCAAGATCTGTAGTACTGACAATGGCGATAGGCGACACTTCTCATTAATGTTTCCTATTTGGTTATTACTTAAATATTCACACATTTTACACTGTCTTTTACAAAAAGCTTTCTTAATTGTATGGTAACTTTTCTATCCTCTTACGATACATAGTACGTCACGTCCGCTTGAAACAGAGATACATGTCTGGCTCTGAAGAACGCCCGAAATACAGTGACTAGCGCAGCCAAAGTACTTCGTCTCAAAGCGACCGAAAGGTGTCTCATGTTTCTGCAAACTAGTGAAATTTAATAACCAAGAACGATAAACTCGTAGGGTAACCATGAGAGAGTGACATACTAAAAACTGGGTTAAATACAAAGAAAAGTCTATTAATAATTAATAAGGGAAGATAGGCGCCTAGTACCTTAATGTACCGACCAATCAGAAGCAAGTTCAGTACAATTGGCGGACTCTCCCACGGGATTGGTACATTCTGTACCAATCTGTCGCTCCACTTTTGTACCATATGCTACTTAAAGTGTATCAAGCTGCATCAAGGCGAGCTTTTGGCAAAATAAAATATTGGCGGCCACTGCCAGGAATATCATAAGACTCCTTGTCATTGTGTTTCGTACGTTGATGACAGGTTACGCTTGGGTAGCAAGTTTTGAATAAACGATGCTGGATTATAGTACACCTGTTGGTTTCAATTATCATTATTCAACTACTTCACGTGCGGCTGCTGTGCCACTGTCCCCGATGGATTACCTACCAAAGATGTGGAAGTGATGTCACAGCCAGGTGACAGCTACACCCCTGAGGCAAAGCTGCGAACCGCTGCCTGTCCAAACAGCCGCTCCGCGCCTCGCGCGGCAGCCACAGGAGAAGAGCCGCGTTCATCTGCAGCGGACCGCCCTTGTTGTGGCCAACGGGCAAACACGCGGCACGGCAGCTCCAAATTAGCTTTGTTTGTGTGCGGACAGAGCCGCGCCGGTGGTGAGCAGCGGCGCACAATAGGGATTACGGCGCTACTGCCGCTTCGTGTGGGCGGCGCTTCGGTCACAGGATCGAACGTCACACGAGAGAATACCCTTATTTAGGCTACCAGTTCTGCTTGTTAATCTCTAATCCTCGGAGAAAAAACTTGCAACCAAACTTTACACGGAGAAATCGAGAGTCCCAGCAGTTGTCACCCTTGTGCAGTGAATGTCCAGCACCGATAACTAAGAAAATGTAGTTACTGATATCTCTTATGCGAATCAATGGCTCGTTACCCTCTATTTTTGGATCTCAACTTCTTACGCAGCTAAGGGACCTTTCTACTACCACATAATAAAGAATTTTCCAACAACAACAACAAATTGTTCAAATGGCTCTGAGCACTATAGGACTTAATTTCTCAGGTCATCAGTCCCCTAGAACTTGGAGCTACTTAAACCTAACTAACCACGTCCATGCCCGAGGCATGATTCGAACCTGCGACCGTAGCAGTCGCGCGGTTCCAGACTGTAGCACCTAGAATCGCTCGGCCATCCCGGCCGGCAACAACAACAAAAACCATCTGCTTTCATAACACTATATCTTCTACCTAAATGGCAACAGATATTTGGGATAAGTTTAAATTCTATAAAAATTATTTTCGAGAGAATCATCCTACTTTACAACGGTATATTTTTTAAATGCATGCCCACAGAACACTGGAGTATTTTTTTATTGTTACCTTTAGGATCAAAGTTTTCACTTTCCTTTCACAAATGTCCAATGTACTGTGCACCGAACGCACAAAAGGTAATCAAACTCGTATGATACTTTTGCGAGCAAGGCTGCAGCTATAGCATTCGCTGCTCTTGCTATGCGGTGTCACACTTCACTCAGAGTTTGGGAGGGTAGCTACATAGACGGAATCTTTCACACACCCTTTCTGACTCCCATCCCCCACAAAAAGAATCACACACTATGAGATCAGGCGCCCTTGTAGGCCAATGTCAATGCGAGATCTGTACGCCGATTATTGCCCATTAATCGTTAAAACAACTATTGTTAAGAAGTGCACCTTCCTGCAGGGGCTCCATAACGTTGAAAATTGAAATTTCCGGCACGTTCTCGCAGATGTGGTCAAAGCCAGATGAGAGAGCTAGCGGACGAGTTACCTGACCCAGGGAGGCCCTTAACTTACAACTGGCACCAATGCACACTTTCAGCTTCAACATTTATGTTAAAACTCATCCATTCGTGTGAAATCGACGGCAGCCTCCGAACCGTACATACCCCGCCAAACTGCGTGTTGTCGGCTCCAAGAGGTCGCTCTGTGTGCACGGCGACTCCATATCCCTTACAGCTGACGCGTCCCTCGCAGATATGGCGTATTGCACAGTACGCAAGGCCGTTACATCTGGAACTGACATTCACGGGTGACTCGCGATTTACAATGGAGTGTGATTGTGTCTCGCAGTTCTTGGAGCCGTTACAATCCTGCTATTGTTATTGAATGAGACTGATACTGTGGTGCCAGTCTTCTCAAGCAGGGCACATCATGTTGCAAGATTGTACACTACAGCAACAATTTTTTTTTAATACTGTGACGACTGATAGTTATATCCTGTATAGGTACGTACGCCTTTTTCGTAGTGTGAACGGAATTGGGTGATATCTACTACATGATAATGCCAGTGCACTGGAGGCTCGCCTGCTAGACACTTTCTAGGGCTATTCAGAAAATAAGTTCCGATTGATCGCGAAATGAAAACCATTTTGAAAATCAGAAATGTTTTATCTGCAACAGTTAGCTGCAGCTTCCAGCCACTGCTCTACATAGTCACCACTCCGATTTTGGCATTTTAGACATTTGTCGTAGCGTTGCACCAACTTTCCAATACCCTCATCATAGAATCAGCAGCCTATTCTTCCAGCCAATTCTCTATGCCCATCTATAGCTCGTTGTCTGTGCGAAAATGTTGTCTTCATAGCCAGTAGTTAATGTGAGCAGAGATGAAAATCAGAGGGAGCCAATTACGGGCTGTAACGCGGGTGATCAAACACTTTACCATCGAAAACGTTGAAGGAGCATTTTCATTGCCCCTGCAGATTGCGACCGAGAACCGCATGGCAGTTCTGAAATATGGGCTGCATATCATCAGGTGAAATCTCTCACCAGGACCTCATACTTGGCGGGAGACACGATTTTCTACACATCTTTATGTGCTCACCATGGGTTCAGAACTGAAAAGAGCGAAGTGATGTAATCGACAGGCATACTAGAGACACTGTCGAACACATATGTGCAAAGCTTTATTAGATTTTCACAGTGGTTTCCATTTCTTGACCGATCGGAACTTACTTTCCAAATATCTCTCGTATGTTTCATACCGTAAGTCTGGAAAAGCTATACAAACCTCCTTTCGTAACATCTGTAGGTACAGGAAAAGCTTTGACATTGTTGACTGGAACACACATTTAGAAATTCAGAACACAGCAGGTACGAAACCAGAGAGTGGAAAACTATCTACAAAAATCAAACTGCATTTATAAGAGTCAGAGGATACAAAGGGAGGCAATAACTGAGATGGGAGTGACACAATTTTGTATCCTATCACCAACGTTATTCAATCTACAGCGCTGAGCAAGCAGTAAATGAAACGAAAGAGAGGTGGGAAACTGAATTAAAGTTCAGGTAGGAGAAATAGAATCTTTAATGTTTGTCGATGACATTGTAATTCTGAGAGACACGGTGTACGAATTGGAATATCAGTTAAACAGACTGTATAATCTTGGAAAGCGATTATAAGATGACTATCAAAAAACGTAAAACAAGGATAATGGTCTGTAGTCGAGCTATAGCAAGTGATATTGAGGGAATTAGATTACACAATATGAGACGCTAGAAAAAAATAGATGAATTTTGCTATTTGGGCAGCAAAGAAACTGACGATGGCCGAAATGAAAAGGGTATAAAATTCAGACTGGAAATGGCAAGGAAAGTTTTCCGGAAAGAGAGAAATACCTTAACATCGAATATAAATTTAAGCGTTACGGAATTTTTCAGGAAGTTTTTGTCCCGAGTGTAGCTTTGTACAAAAGCGAAACAAGGAAAACTTTTGAAGTGAAGAGTTATAAAGGAATGCTAAACATACGATGGATAGACAGAATAACGAACGGGGAGATAAGGAAAATACCTTTAAGGTAACTCGACTAAAATGAGCAATACCTTGACAGGACACATCCTGAGGCAGCAAGGAGTGTTCAGTTTGGTAATAGAGGCAGGCGTGGGGGATAATTGTACAGGAAGCCCAAGGCTTCACTACAGTAAACAAGTTCAAGGAGATGTAAGTTGCAATAATTTTGTGGAGACGAAGAGGCTTGCACAAGGTACACTAGCATGGAGACACGCATCACATCGCTCTTCATACTGAAGACGATAACAATAATAACTGATTTCGCTTCTCTTTATTCGTAAAACGTATTTCCTGAAGTTCATGCATCCAAACGCTATCGATTTCTAAGTCGCTAAACTCCATTATCCATCCCCTTTAACCGATATCACAGACGTGGCAATACTTGTTCAGACGGACAGCTGTGTACATTTAGTGGTAGATGAAGATATGCTTGTAGTTAACAAGTTGGTGTTTTAATCCTGAGGGTGTCATTTCTTGTCGTAGACGTCCGTAATGAGAGAGAAAGAAGAAACATAGCGCGTGCGGCAGGTTTATCGAACAAACGCTTAAGTCGGCCAGGTCCACAGTGGGTGACCAAAATACGGCTGTGACTCACCTGCCATCGACCCGAACGGCGACATTGTGGCAGTAGCAGCCGTACTGGCTACTGTTGGACTGTTTATGTCCTCTCCGCTACTGTTTTCGTTGTGGGAAGCCGTGCACTTATACTGCTCTTCAGCACAGTTCTCTAGAGAAAGACGATTATACCTATTATTATTATGGGATATTAGGCGTTTATCCTATTTTGCTTTCTCGATTTCAGTCGCAAGTTTCTCGTTGTACCGATCTCAAAATTCCTAATCTATTGTCCACAGCAAGGCATGAGTATTTCCACAAGTGTTTTACGGATTAAGAATGAACTGCAGTCGACTCTTATAGTATTCGCTCCTACCATGTGCATAACTATTACAGTATTTAGGGTGTTGCCAGTTTTTCGCTTTATTCTACCTTACTTCAAAGTTTGCAGGACTGTACGTTATTTCAAAACAGACTGATTTTATTGGATGCCGCTGTTTTCTCTCCGCATTTTTCTCTGTAATATAGGGAGAACATTCATGAAACCGACGAACTGCAGGTACGGATTCCTGACTGGAAATGGAGAAAAAAGTCCTGTGAGGATGTTTCCGGGCACTTGCCGCAGTGGATACACCGGTTCCCGTGAGATCACCGACGTTAAGCGCTGTCGGACGTGGTCGGCACTTGGCTGGGTGATCATCCAGGCCGCCATGCGCTGTTGCCATTTATCGCGGTGCACTCGGCCTCGTGATGCCAATTGAGAAACTACTCGACCGAACAGTAGCGGCTTCTGTCAAGAATACCGTCATACCGACCGGTAGAGCGGTGTGCTTACCCCACGCCTCTCCTATCCGCATCCTCCACTAAGGATGACACTGCCGTCGGATGGTCCCGATAGGCCACACCTGGCCTGAAGACGGAGTGCTCTTTTTTTAATGAGCATGATTCCAGAAATGCATCATTGTCACGGGAGTTGGCGCTGGCGAATACCACTTCCTCTGACCATGTGACGTGTGTTCCTTGCGTGTTGCAGGCTGTATGATTGACGCAGAGTACTGTAAGCAGCAGAATGGTCCATTATTCAAATCGGGAACAAGTCGAGATGGTGCTTGTGTGCGCCCAAGCAGATGGAAACGGTCGACAGGCAGCATGGTATACCAAAACAAGCAACCTCATAGACACTAACCACATCACACAACTTGTCAGGACCATTTTGGGCGTTTGTGTGACTATGGAACCTTTCAGGCAGGCGAAAGTTTAGGGAAGCGGCGGACTGAGAATACATCAAATGTGGAAAACAGAATTCTACAGGATATTGAGACGAACCCTAGTAAAAGCAGTGATCTGTGTAAGCCCAGCCCGCGGGCCCCCTCCACGTTCGTCTGCCTGAAAGGGCTCATGATCACACAAACCCACAAAAAGGGCTTGAAATGTTGTCTGATGTGTTTGGTGTAAATGAGCGTACTTCTTTTGCTGTAGCCGTGATGCTCCTCGACCGTTTCCTTCTGCTTACAGTACGCTGCGTCAATCACACAGCCTGCAACACACGAGGAACACCCGGCATGCGGTCAGAGGAACTGTCACTCGTCAGAGCCAACCACGGGAGGGGGAGAACGGTGTGTTTCCGGACACATGTTCCTCCAGCATTTTCATTCAGGAATCCGACTCTGAAGTATGTCGTTTTTAATATATAATACACTACTAGCCACTAAAACTGCTACACCACGAAGATGACGTGCCACAGATGCGAAGTTTAACCGACAGGAAGAAGATGCTGTGATATGCAAATGATTAGCTTTCCAGAGCATTCACACAAGGTTAGCGCCGGTGGCGACACCTAAAACGTGCTGACATGAGGAAAGTTTCCAACCGATTTCTCATACACAAACAGCAGTTGACCGGCGTTGCCTGGTGAAACGTTGTTGTAATGCCTCGGTAAGGAGGAGAAATGCGTACCATCACGTTTCCGACTTTGATAAAGGTCGGATTGTAGCCTATAGTGATTGAGGTTTCTCGTATCGCGGTATGCGCAGTAACGAAACGTCTTAAACAGATTAAAAGTGTGTACTGGACCGAGACGCAAAGCTAGTGAAGAGGCAACTCATCCTGGTTACGGCTAAAACAGCTCCATGAAATCCTTCTTCGCAGTGCTAGGGCAGCAACGAATGCAACACAACCTAGATAGAGTTTGAAATGTAGGTGACATTTACGCGCAGAATCTAAGCTTTCGCGGTGGACCCTGAGTAGTGTCTGTCTAGCTCAGTCGGTAAGAGCATTGTCTAGAAAAGGCGGAAGTCGAGGCCTTGTGTACGCACAGTATACAAATTCATACCAGTAGTTTTCTTTTCCGAGTAAGTTCATTTCTTCTCTGTTAATTGTCCTCTAATCTCTGCCTTTCTTCAGTCTGCTTGCGTAATCTTTCTTCCTGGATAGCAGAATTCTTTCGCTAATTCTGAATTATCTCCTACAACTGTTAAGTTCACAAATCGGCTATTTTCTCTTACGTTGCTTCTCGTCATTTTCGCGTTTGGTTTGTTCGTATATTTTTAACATGCAACGTGCATGTCAGTGGCGTATTTTGAAATGTAAAACATGCAGTTATCCGCCTGATAATGAACCACACAAACGCGTGTTGGATAAATAAAAGCGCGATTGATACAGAACATTGTTTTGTTTGCGCTATGTTAATCAGTAGCGGGCCTCAGTCAGCGATACATTATGCATCCAATACCAGTGGCGTTAAAGCGTTCAGTAAATCAAATAATGAAAGAAAGGTTCCTTAAAATAAATGATATCCTTGCATTTGCTGTCTTTTTAAATTTCAAATAAACAATTTATTTCATTATTAGTAACTGCCTAATTTCGCCTCCTTGGGCGTTATCAACGCACATCGCCCCAAAAATAATGTTTTGCTCACTGCATGGTTCTGATACACTTAGAAGTGTGCGGAAAAAAACAGTGTGAATGTGTCCCTAATAAGAATTTAGCAAACCGAAGTATATAGGGGCAAAACTACGGAAGATGTGAAGGTCGGATTTAAAATGAAAAAGGTGCAGCCCACATGTTGGTTTTATCATCTAACCAACATACGTAACACATTAAAAATGGTCAGTTGAATTCTTCAACTGGGAACATTCATAGCGCAGCCAACGTCTTAAAATGAAGCATTTACACTATTCTAAACCTTACTGACCTACTAATGGAGAGTATAAACCATTCCTTCTTCTGGTATTACATTTATATTACTTTTGTTTTCGAAATGCAGTTAGTTGCTGGAACCAACTTCATAAGGCAGTAAATGTACTGTGAGGCTGTTGTCGATATTGCTCGACTATTCAAAGAGCTGTTTGTAAGAGACTGAGAGGGAACATCACATAAACGCTACGTGGCTGTGTGATGAGAGTCACGTATGAATGTGGTCCTAACGCCAAACCCCCCAACTGCTGCGTCACTGCTCGACAACTCTCTCCATACACGTGCAAGCACGTTAATGGGTGCTGTTTCTGTCCCAAAGACACCTTCTTCCTTAGTGAAGAATTACTCCAAGAGTATCATGAAATAAGACATAATAAGACAATAGGAAACGTGAGTTAACTTTTAGAGATTTTCTTCGCCAGTTTCTGCTATTATCGGTAATCTAAAACTTATCGTGCCTAGAAGTTTTAGAGCATCTACAACATGTGTCTTCCATTTCGGATTCCTGTGGGAACAAACAACTAGCAATTTAAAATATTCAGTTTCATTTACTGAATTTCCCCCCATGCATTATTACTAACGGTATGGCCTGGCCTTATGCAATACAGAATCTATGTACTTAACTGTATCTAAGTGTGTCCGATACCTTTTAGTCGGTGGTGACACATGACCAATGCAAAACGGGGGTTCATACTCGTCTTTAAAATCTTCCATACTTAAGTAAACTACTTTTCTTTGCAAAGCTAAGCTGGACAGTCCCTGTTCTTTCAGTTCGGCCACCTCCAATTCACACAACTACCATAATTGTAAACATAACAATTGATAAAAATTGAACTGAAAACCACACGAATGCGGTGAAG
Source organism: Schistocerca gregaria (assembly GCF_023897955.1). Taxonomy (NCBI): domain Eukaryota; kingdom Metazoa; phylum Arthropoda; class Insecta; order Orthoptera; family Acrididae; genus Schistocerca; species Schistocerca gregaria. Next base: position 100,203,936 of record NC_064921.1, on the reverse strand, counting down.
ACACACAGGGAAGACGAGGAGGAGTGGATTAGTGTTTAACATCCCGTCGACAACGCGGTCATTAGAGACGGAAAACATGATAGGATTAGGGAAGGATGGGGATGGAAATCGGCCGTGCCCTTTTAAGGTAATCATCCTCGCATTTGCTGAAGCGATTTAGTTAAATCAAGAAAAACCTAAATGAGGACGGCCGGACGTGGGTTTGAATCGTCATATATATATATATATATATATATATATATATATATATATATATATATATATATCTTGCTGAATTTCTTTCTAGGTCTTCAGTCTTCTGACTGCAGCACTTGTATGTAACGTCCTCAGCGTCTGTTCACTACAGTCCCTCAAATACCAAGCAGGTCATTCTTTGACGTCTTCACAAATTTCCTATCATCCTGTCCCTTCTCCTCGTCAGTGTTCTTCATACATTGCTTCCCTCGCCGATTCTGCGTAGAATCTCGTTTTCTATCTAGTAGGTACACACTCTTTCAAAATCTCTCTTCAGTACCACATCTCAAGCAGCTAGATTCTCTTCTTTTCTCTTTTCCGATTTTCCCTCAGTCCATGGTACAATACCATCCAATACTGTGCTCCAAATGTACATTCCCCGAATTTTTTTCTTCAGATTAATGTCGGTGTTGCTACTGGTAAGCATCTTTTGGGCAGGAATTCCCACTTTGCGTATGCTAATCTGAAATCAGATTTTTATGCCCTCCTTGGTTCCTCCGTCAGCTACTTAGTTACTAGTTAGTTTCATGTTCCATAGATCATTTCAATTATTCTTTTGCCGAAATTATATGGAACGAGTCATTTTGGATGATACTTACACAAGATCGGTATTAAAATTAATGAACTCATTATCACTTTTAGTTAACATTAATAAACACGTTATTTTTAGTCCTACTCATGGAACTACACTTTCTTTTTTGGCTGCCACACTTTAAGTAGGAATTCGTCAATGGAATTGGAGAAATGATTGAAAATTTGGGTAAATGATAAAAAAATTTTGTTGGAGTATACTAGCTCCTTTCCGATCCACGGACAGCTGTAACAGTGAATAATAAAGGTCATTTTTCCCTCTAGTAGTTATGGAGATCACTGTTCAATTGTGATAGATTATTTATGACGAATATCTTTAGCGAATACATGTATTGTTATGGCGCACTTGAAGTTCTCAGCTCTTTGAAGGAGTACCTACTTGACACCCGTGGGTGAACACCGCACTTTATTCTTACTGTTCACTTCTGTATAATGAATACTTTCTTGTTTACCCCATAAAATTATTTCTTATTCTTCTTCCAATGCATCAAAAATCCGTAAGTTTTTCTATATCGTGGTCCCTAATTTTGATATTAAATTTATAACCAATCTCATTTCTGCTACTCCTCATTACTTGCGCCTTTCTTCGGTTTAACCGAGTGAGGTGACGAAGTGGTCAGCACACTAGACTCGCATTAGGGAGGACGACGGTTCAAATCCCTGTCGTCCATACTGATTTAGGTTTAAATTCTGCAATGATTCCTTTGAAAGGACACGGCTCCTTTCCTGCCTCATCCTTCCCTAAACAGAGCTTGCGGTCCATCTCCAATGACCACGTTTTCAGTGGGACGTCAGAAGCCAATCTACATTCCTTCCTTCCTTTTCCATCAGTTCACTCTCAGTCTGTATTCTGCGTTCATTAGACTGTTCATTCCATTCAACATGTGATGTAATTCTTCTTCACATTCACTGAGGGCAGCAATGTCATCAGTGAATCTTGTCAATGATATGCTTTCACTCTGAATTTTAATCCCACTCTTGAATCCTTGGTTTATTTCCGTCATTGCTTCTTCGGTGTATAGATGACACACTACATCTTTGGCTTATATCCTTTCTAATCAGAGTACTGCGGTCTTGGTCTTCCAGTCTTCACTCTTGCTTCTTGTTTATGTTGTATATTACCCTCCTTTATGTATAGCTTACTCCTATTTTCCATAGGATTTCGGATATCTTGCATCATTTTATAATGTAAAACGCTTCTTCGAGGACGATATTATGCCGTGAACGTATCTTGATTTATCTTATTTGTTGTTTCAGTAACAATCGCAACGACAGAACTGGCTCTCTCGTGCCTTCACTTTTATTATACTGAAGTTCAGTTTTCTAATTCATCGTGCAGGTATTGTATTGTATATGCGACGTTACGTAATTGTCATTACTAAAGAAGTAAAAGTATTTAATATATTTTATTAGAGTAAATAAAATAATCAATCAAATAAAATGTCATACACACGCAGCAATACTTCACTGCGACTTTACGTTATTGTCATTATTAAAGAAATGAAAGTATTTAATGTGTTTTATTAGAGTAAATAATATAAGCAATAATATAATATATCGTAATAGTCAATAATACTTCATTTGTTAAAAAGGATATGAGCAAGTACCGATATTTTTGGAGTACGTGCATGAGTAGTACATATTTAAATATGTATCGATACTTTGATGGTATCGGAACATCCATACAGAACATTGCACCACACTTTGTAATCGAAAAAAAAAATTAATAATAAATTCAGTGAATAAACTAAAATTGTTTCATGTGTCTCCTAGGTAATGGTCCATTTTTCAGACATAATTTTAGCGCTAATGACTTCAGCTGCTCTCTGCCCTAAAGCCTAAAAAACTGACAAAAGTACTTGGTTTTCAAACACTTGCACAGTACATTTTAGCTAATTATAGTTTATTAAATCATATTTTACGTACTACACATTGGCACAAGAGACTGATTTACATGTCCTGTTCCACTATGGTCAACTGTTAATCATTGCAAACTTGAGCCTCAGTATTGTCTACAGAGACTGTTTGCTTTATATGTAAAGGTTTTTTAAATTACCGCTACCAGGCAGAAACTTTATCAACTATTGTATTACTTATTTATTTAGCGACATGTTTCGAGGGTGAAACCTCTTCTTCAGGCTAAATGGCATTACAAAAACAACTTTACAATAAGGTCTTACTGATATTACATAGTCTTTTCGTAAATGTTGTGTCACTCACTTTGTTCTTCTGGCGTGGCAGTCTCGTTGTGATGGTTTGCCTGTGTATCCATTTCCGTGGCTCTCTTGGCCACTGTTCACCAATTCTCACTAATATATCAGTAACTTTGAAACACGATTACAAACAGTTCTGTAGTGCAGTGGACATGATGGCGGTGGAAATACAGCTGGTTTCGATTTTACTATCGATTTGTGGATCTATGTGGTGTCAGATGTTTACATGTCGTCTGCACGTCTTGATATCGCATTACAGATGTAGGTTGACGAAATACATTACAAGTTGAGCTCCTGTTACAATATTGTGATGCCATTTAGCCTGAAGATGTGGTTTAACCCTTGAAACATGTCGCTAAATAAATAAGTAATACAACAGTCGACAAAGTTTGCGGTAATTTAAAAAACTTTATATATATGAGAAAGTCACGGTCGAATAATAGTCAAAATGGCATCAAATTCTGTTTGCTTTATGTTGTTAACATGGCACACCTAAAAATTTCGTCGACTTAAACTGCTCAGCAAAACTGTTGGTCAACTCGATACTCTCCAAGTCTGCCAGCGATTCCTCGGAGATGGCAACTAGTCAACACATCCGATACCGGGCTGCCCCGGAAGTGTCGCGTCTCGCCACATTCAAGAAGCGCGCTGCGGGTGGCCTGCGCACAGGCGTTAGCTACACGCAAGCGGCCTCCCCTCTGGTGATGTTGGACTCGTCCACGGCAAGCACAGCACAGAGCGCCGTCATCGATCGCATCAAAGCGCCAACATCTCTCTGTCCCCTTTCCCTTTCCTTTCTGTCCAGAGTCTCTCTCCTCCTTCCTTCCTCTCGCCGCTGTTCTGCCTCGTAAACCGTACGATACAGCCACCCGCGGCGACCTGCGACCTTCGATGGTATTCTCACTTTCGTCCGCCCTTACTTGTCATTTCCATGGTCGCGTCTGCGACGCCTCCTCTCCCAGGTGCTTCCGACATTTAACACTCGCTCGCTTAATTCGTTACAGCCACTTGTCTGGTATTGTTCCGGAGAGGAGGCACCCATATTTCTCTCGTTTCAGTTGTTGCAAATAATCACTACGGTAGTGTCGGTGTCACAGTCGACCGCTTTAACGATCGCGGATCATGGACGGCAGTTCACATTACGAAACTGTAATCTGTGCATCGAGTTATGCACCGAATTTCTGATCGCCTACAACACTTTGTAACACACAATAAAGCCCTTAATTTGATAAGTAGAGTAGTATATCTTCAGCAAGAGGTTTTATACATTTGCAGCTACTTCTATTGCATACAACTTATGATTAGACCGCTAACAGTACCGGGAATATATTGACTTCGTTCATCGCTAAACATCATGAGACCTTGTTGACACATCCTCCGTTTACTCGCAGTTTCAAATTTGCGTAAAATCTAAGAGCCAACTATCATGGCTGCTGTTGTGGTAAGAACCGGCTTATGATTGGTTGGCGTACTTCATCATTACATCATGCTGCCATGGAACGCAACCATGTCTGCAAAGGTAGCGTCAGCGCTCTCGTAGAAACATAAGCAGTTCTGCACATTTCTGTGTCTGCTCCGCTTGGAGAGCTCCCTTCCACGCTGTCACGGATGAAATTTTTCTCGCACAGTCTAATTTCCACTGCTTGTTTAATAATAGAATCTCGGTATATAAAGCGTGGAATGAGAATTTACTAGTACTCTGTACTAATACAGGAAACAAATTTCCGGTGTGCGTCCGCGATCATCATCTATGTTTTATAAATAAAACCGCCAAGTTCCCCAAATAAAATGTCTTCATTTATTACGACTTTTCGGGAGTTGACCTCATCAAACATCCGCAGTTAAGATGGAAGCAACATAAAGAGTAACAGGCATTTGTTTAAAAACATGAAGCCCCAAAACTCAAAAAGTTAAAAAAAATCTTAGTTCATAAGCCACAGTTTTTTGCTTATTATACAGACGTAATTATATCAGCAAATACTACTTCATGTGGCTGTTGTGTAAATATTATTAACAGAATTAATGAATACTTGTTGTCAGCTTCAGGTATAATCCACGTGGGCAAAAGTCCTCATCTGAGGTGTAATCCACGTGGGCAAAAGTCCTCATCTGAAAAGTTACAGTCATAAATTTGCAGTTACACTCATTTTAATCATGTTTTATTATTTGACTGCGTATATTTCTAATTTAAAGCATTTCTCCTTTTTTAATAAAAATAGGATAAAAATAAAATTCGAAGGCCCACCTATCTCTAGAATTTATGTCTTCCCATAATTTTTAAACTAGTTGTTAGAAGACACCCATTGTAGGCATAAATTTTAAATTTTACTGTTGACGCTGAAAGATGTTACACAAGTTCAGAGTGTTTTGGTGAGTGAGCCTTTTTAAATCTTTTTTAAACTTTGTTTTCATTTTGGAGGCTAATGTTGTGTAACAAACGCCTGACACTCTTTTTGTTCCTTGCTTTTTAAAAGCACATATCTGATGATGTCAGATGCCGAAACGTCGTAATAAGTAAGGATACTTTATTTAGCGATCTAGACGGTTTTATCCACGAAACAGTACACTGTGTTTATTTCTGAAAGTGTGCTTAAATTCACGATTTTAACGTGCTTTTTGTGTTTCATACAGTGGTCAGTAACTGTACAGATAGACTGACCGATGTAGTTCCTTCTGCACTTACAAGGGATCTTATAAATTCCAGGCGTCTGAGAGTGAAACTGTCCTTAACCAGGTTCAGTACCTCCTTTATTTTCTTAGGTGACCAGAAAATGGGTCTCAGTCTTTTCTTTCCCACGTCATCCCCCGAGAGTGTTTTATACAAGGCTGTTGTCGCGAGAAACGTAGACCTCTTATCATGAAATGTGTCAAAAACCAAAGGCAACGAAACAGAAAAAATGCAACAGCAGTGAATGCAGAATCTAAGGCCTAATGCGATTTATGACCAAAGCTTAACTCTCACACTTGCGAGCATGTACCTTCTGCGTGTTATTACCCAGGTTAAACTTTACAAATAAAGGTATTGTACCTTGGATTCTGTTTTTACTGTTGCTCTATGCTTTTAAAGTCCAGTTGCCATTTGTTTTCTTACGGGTCTGAAGCTATACTCCAACTGTTGACAACGCATACAGCCACATCTTATAACACAGGTCCATGCTGTCAATTATGAATAAGATTGTTTGTGAGTATAATATTTGGAAAGGATTTCTTATAACTTAAGGTTACATGAATAAGCACACTAAGGAAACTGAAAGTTCTTCCCCTGTCAAGTAAAAACGTGTAAGGTGCGCCTTGAATCAAGAATTTCCCTTATTATGAAACAGGTTTTCAGGGATAACGCAGAAGCGCAAATGTGTCGGTTTACGACAGGTAATCTCACCCCAGAACCATCTGAGTCAATAGCTGCAAGACAAAATAAAAAAAGTTCAAATGAACCGTTGCTCTTCTGTCGGCGATAAAAACTTAAGTAGATACGCGTCGAGAATTGATTTATTTATCTGTCTAACATGTATAAAGTACTAGACTCATAACAGTTCTTTGAAGTCTTGTCTCGCAGTTCTCATCGTTCCACAAAATACTTTCGGACATATTCGACAAACCCCTGTGGCGTCCGGAGATCATAGGCAGCGGCAATTCTCACCTAGTGATCCGTGTTTCGCACACACGACGTTCCACATGACAAGTCAAGCGATAGATAAGACGATTACGTTGGCTCGGAAACAGGATCTTCTCTTAATCACTATAGCCAAGATGCTCGTCACGAAACAGTTCAGCAACTATATTGATATTTGAACATTTACATATCGTAAATTTTTTTGTCTCACTTGCACAATGCTTATAATAAGAGTGTATTTGATCTACTTTTTTCCAAGGTCCGATCGGTCGCGAAATGGATGGTTCAAAGTTCATATGGCTCTGAGAACTATGGGACTCAACTTCTGAGGTCATTATAACTTAGAACTAGTTAAACCTAACTAACCTAAGGACATCACACACATCCATGCCAAAGGCAGGATTAGAACCTGCGACCGTAGAGGTCACGCGGTTCCAGACTGCAGCGCCTAGAACCGCACGGCCACTTGAGCAGGCCGCGAAATGGAAACCACAGTGAAAATCTGAAAAAAATTTGCGCAGATGTGTTGCACAGCGTTTTTAGTCGCGTCATGTCGCACTTATCAGTCCTGATCACACAGTCAGCACATAAAAATGCCTAGAAAAATTTAATCTCCTACCGAGTGCGAAGTGCATGTCATTCGATTTCTTCATGCAGAAGGATAACGCCTGATTTCATACAGTCCACATAACGTAACTGTCGAGCTTGACAGTTAAGTGCAGCAATGGTCCAGGAACTTCGATGCAAGACGTACAGAAGTTCATGATGCAGGAGATCATGGAAGGAAGCGACTGTCAACCGGTAACCTTGTTGAGCGATTGGATCAGGCGATTCGAAAAGAAACTCTACAGAGGGCATGTCAGAACAAGCGAAGAGGAATATTGTCAACAGGAATTGTATTTGTTCATGACAATGCTCGGCAGCACGCCGCAGCTGCAACAAAGAAGTTCCTGCAGCGTTTGCGAAGGGGAAATTTGGATATTTGTCTTAAGTTTATATTGGAACAAACTGCTGAGGTCATTGGTTCCTAGGTTTACACACTTGCTCAAAATAAGTTACGCTAAATACAATACCCACAACCATGCCCGAGGAAGGACTCGAATGTCCATCGAGGAGAGCCGCGCGAACCGTTGCAAGGAGCCCAAGAGCGTGCGGCTACCCAGAGCGGCTGCGATGGGAAGTATTTGATCACCTACCATGCAGCCCTCTGATTTTCATCGCTTTGCTCACATGAACCGCTGGCTATGAGGGTAGCATTTTCGCACAGACATCGAGCTCCAGACCAACTCAGAAATGAAGTGAAATGATCTTGTGGCATTGTTGGCCGGGAGGCCCCATTCGGGGAAGTTCGACCGCCGGGTGCAACTTTTATTTCAGGTGACGCCACATTCGACAACTTTCGGGTTTTTGATGGTAAAATGATGATGAGAACAGCATAACGCCCAAACCAAGAGTAGAGAAAAATCCCCAACCCAGCCGAGAATCGAACCAGGGCCCACTGCATGGTTGTCAAACACGTCACCACTCCGCTAAGCAGGCGACACCATCACAGAAAATTGGCATAAAGCGCAGACTACTACGACGAGGGTATTCGGAAGTCCGTACCACGCTACGACCAATTTCTTAAGCTGGAGCGTCAACTATGTGGAGAAGCAGCTGGAAGGTGTAGTTAAGTACTGCGAATAAAACTTTTTTGATTTTCACTGTGGTTTCCAGTTCGCAACCGATCGGACCTTGACAATAATAGCCCTCATACGCAGTTGTTCAATCCGTTCTGGCTTACACAATTTCATGTATCTGAAAATGATCACATGTGATAGAAATTTCTCTTATCGTAAAAAAAATATATACATACTTTTTAAATATTCTCTTTATGTCCACCTTTCGGACGACATCTGAGAACGTTGTCATTTGCCCATAATGCACACGAACTTTCATCAGGGGTATGAATCATAAAGTTATCATGATAACGAAAATCATAGTGTTCCCAGAGAACACCCAGTGATAATAGAGAGTACACTTGCCGCGCGGGATAGCCACGCGATTTGAGGCGTCTTGTCACTGTCCACGCGACTCCCCCCCATCGGAGGTTGGATTCCTCCATCGGGCATGGGTATGTGCGTTTTCCATAGCGTAAATTACTTTAAGTTAGTACGGGAACATAATTATACGTATTAAGGCTAAACTGTGGTGTACTACGTTGTTACAGTTTCTCCGAGATATCGTAGACATTGTACTAACCTCTGGTTTTTAACCTCTGGCATACGGTCAGTACCTAAGGAACCCTTGTTGCACATGCGAATCCATGTATGATTTTGGACTGATATAGAGCTGATTAATTTTTCAACGAAAACAAAAATATCGATGAATCAATATCTGGGAGCAAGACGCGGTTCCGTTTTAATCGTTAATGTATGTTAAATGCTGAAGCTCGTTTGTTGGTCCCGATTATCTATGTCGCGCATTGAACAAGTTTAAATCAGCAGGAAAAGTGAATGCTTCGGTGGAGGCTCATATTCTGACTTTATACATTGCCAGCCAATGGCTATTTTTCAAAATCAACTCGGAGTCAACTTACTTTTTTCGTAAAATAAAGAACAACCGCCTTCAGTAAAAATCGTGATTTTATTTCAATGCACGATGCATTAAGAGCCCTGTGGTACAGAAATAAGGTAATAGAAAGGTGTAAAGTATCAAACGACTTGAAGATGAGACCCCAGTGCTCGAAATGCTCCCTACATAGAAATAAAATCACGACTGCGACGGAAGGCGGTTATTCTTTATCTTACGAAAGTTGTACATTCACAGAAGCAACGGATAATATGTAGTTGTTTTTCTTATTTCGTCAATTCTGAGGACAGCGGGTTATTGGTCATCAAAGCACCATGAAATTATTTCTCTCAATACCTTGTCTTAGTTTGTAGTTTAAGAACTAAATTAAAGACATTATGAGTGTTATGCCATCACACAGCGGCAACTAATGGCAATATGCCATCATTGTTATCCTGTATTTTGTTCTGAGGGTACTTCGCCTCGCAGGGTCCTAACATTAAAAGAAGGTCGACAGCTTCTGTGATGGCGATAGACCCCTCAGCTGCCTAGAAATCGTTGTATGAGTTGGTTCATTTTCAGCCCAAGCTCAGGGAAGTGAAAGCTTTCCTCCTAAAACTGTAGGGTTGTTCTACATCTCGTAACTCACTGCATGTTGTGCTAAATATTCCATTTTAAAATATACTAGCTTAAAACAAGTGGACTTTTTAACATAACGTCAGGATCCAAGGCAATAGTACATTCAACGCTTATATCTGCCAACAGAAGACATTCAGGTGATGTCCTCTGAACAAAATAGAGTTCCTAGGCAATCATAGATGCTAGGGTTACAGTTAAGGCATATCAAGGATATGGATTCAGAACTTACAGTATAACAAAAATAAAGAAATATATCAGCTCTCTGGTATAGTAGCTATCTAACGGCCGCAATGGCCGACGTACGATGACTACAGGGTGAATCTTCTAAAATATGCACCACAGATATTATGGAAATGTCAAGTGCTATTCATGTGTGATTTTCAGAGAATGGATTGATGGACAAGGGTCTTATTGTTAGCCAATAAACAGATTGTATTTTTTGTAGAAACATACAGTATTTTATATGGAGCAATGGCTATTGGCATTTACAAACCAGAAGTATGGTAAATTAGAATGCCAATGGTGTTGGTTGCAGGATTCTAGTGCGAGTCGTTTACGAAATATCTTATTCTGAGAAGTTCACAGACCGACATTTGAACAATACCTGTGGTAGCACATACTAAAGAAAACCACAAGTGCACATACTGGTTATGTGGATTCTGAGCAGTGGCTCAAATGGCTCTGAGCACCATGGGACGTAACTACTCAGGTTATCGGTCCCCTAGAACTTAGAACTACTTAAACCTAACTAACCTAAGGACATCACACACATCCATGCGCGAGGCAGGATTCGAAACTGCGACCGTTGCGGTCACACGGCTCCAGACTGTAGCGCCTAGAACCGCACGGCCACACCGGCCGGCCTTCTGACCAGTAACGGGACAACTGACCATCACACGTTGTGTTCAAAATGAACTCCGGAAGCAGCAACTAACGCTGCCATTCTGGTATGGAACGACTCATGTCGTTGATTAACATTAAGTGTAGTTGATATGTTCTTATAGACAGCGTCTTTCAGTTTTTCTCACAAAAAGAAAGAATGTCTGCAGGCGTCAAATCTGGGGAACGGGCCGGCCAAGGTACAGGTCCTCTGGGTCTAATCCAGCGATTTGTAAACAGGTCGTGAAGGTATGCTATAGTGCTTCATGTTGGTACCACACGTTCCTCCTACTCTGAAGAGTGTCCGTGGAAAATGGTCTGTTAGGGTGCTGCGAAACTTGTGCGCCTCCTGTGTTCCGTCTATGAAAAACGGGCCTATGATCTGATGGTTCACTATCCCACACATCACGTTTACACCACATGTACGCTGACGTTCCATCTGACGAAGACAGCGAGAGTTGTCAACAGACCAGCAGTGCATGTTTCGGCGGTTTACCTGGCCACGATTGGTAAATGTGGTTTTATCACTGAACAAGATACGTTATACATACGTTATACATACCCGTACATGGAATTTAACACGATTGTGATAATCGTTTCCGTCCAGCTCTTGATTGAGACAGATGAGATAGGGATGGAATCTATGTCGATGGACAAGAATACTTGCCTCACTCATGCCACTTCCTCATGCGATTGTACGGGAGCTATCGTGCAGATCAACTGCAACAGCAGCAAGAACATTAATTTTTCCCTCTTTTGTCGTCGCACGCTTCTTTCTCTTACGCTGTCTAAGTGCTACACTACCACTTTCATGTAACTGGTTAAAGAAGTTGATAAATAACTTCCAAGATGGTTGACATGTACTGAGAGATCTTGCCGCATATACACTACAAGAACGAATTACATTCTTCCTACGCTCTACACGCACCATGAGCACGTCCGCTTTTTCTGCATCGTCCACTCACAACCTACTACTTGGACTGCCACACATTAACTGACTAACAAGCCGCAATGTACTCAAGGAACACACAAGCACACCCTAATCAAACACAACAGCATACCTAGCAACTACGCAGGTTGAATGGCACAGAGAAGTGTCGGTGTGGAAACTTTTCAAAATACGATATCTCGTAAATGACTCATTGCAACAAACACCACTGACGTTCTAAATTACCCTACTTTTAGTTTGTTAATATCAATAGGCATTTTCATATTTAAAAAAAGTGTATGTTCTCACAAAAAATATACTTTCTAAGTATTACTACAATGTATTTATTGGCTAACAATCCCAGTCGATGACTACGTAATCATTCTGTGAAACCCCACATCAGTAGCAGTTTCCGTTTCCGTAATATTTACTACAGCGCTTTGCAACAACGCTTACATTTGTTGCATCAAATCTTTGTGTAGTGTTCTAGAACAAACATTAATAAGTATAATAAAATTAAATAAACAAATATAATAAAATAAATTATAATAATTTAATACTTACAGTACAGTTATATTTAATACGTAAATTATTATAATTCTTTCCTGGATCATGCAGAAACTGCTAATTAATAACATCACATTTAGAGACGAGGCGAACAGGGATCGCAAAGGTATGACTGGTTTTCGGTTTCTGCTCGTCTTCGGACATGTCAACACATTTTTTGGTAATGTCGTATATTTAAGTCGAGCTTTATTGGTGTCCTCAATGACAGTAATTTTTTCAACACAAGCACATCAAATTTGATGTGACAACGCCGGTCTAGTTTAGAGGCAATTTAGCGTAGCAATTAAGTCTTGGGCTCTCCACCGGTCATTAGCAGCCATAGACACTGATTTCAGAGCAAGAAATTTGCGTCGTCGGACAATATACGCCTGAATCGTTGTTCAACGATAAAATACTGGCTCTATGGCTCTTTTAGTCGCAACATATCATTAAGGCACGAGAGATAAGTAGAAGAAGACGTCAGACCATCGTCCTGTCAGGAGCTGCGGACATCTCGAAAGTCATAACAATTGGCATATGGGGAGAAAGAGACGTATTTCATTTAGCTGCCTCATAGACCGTTTGAAAAACAATATACTTAGATTAACACTCTACGTATTCCGTGTAATATCAGTGCCACACGCCCACGCGTCTGTTGCTGTCCCTGAGCGTGCTCCTCGAATACCCTCATCCTATATGGGCCGTTGGCGTCATCTCGCCGGCAATCTGTCCCGCCGTAACCCGGTTGGCGTAACGCAGGATGGGCCCTGGAGAATAGAGCACGGCACTAAAGTCTGCAGGCGCCCTGACGTATCCTACGTTGTAGGCGTAACGTTCCAGCCCTCTGCTGTCGTAACTATCTTACGACCGAAATGGCCGCAGAACGAATGTTGAGAAAACTGCTGCCGCGTGATACACTACATGCAGGCTCAGATCCAGTCATTGATCCAGGGAAGGGGAGTCATGACCGGTTTCATTTCAGCCAATTAAAGGAGCACATTGACAGGCTGTCAACAACAAGTTCGACTTGGTTCGTGAGTCCAGGGGCAGAACTAAGAAACCACAGGAAGCTGAGGGAGAAAAGACGAAAAGAGACAGTTCTTTCACTAGGGCAAAAACAACAACAGAAAGACTGGTTTCCCGAGCGTCGTCAGGGAAGCGAGTTAAAGAAACAGCGTCCCACTCTACTTACATGCTTTTACAGCCATAGTGTGTATAGTTGCGCTCGCAGTCGTAATGCTTAATCAAATGCACTGAAGAGCCAAAGAAATTAACGTCTCAAGTAGTGCTGGAGGAAACTGACACCATGAATCCTGCAGAAGTGACCATAAATCCGTAAGAGTACGAGGGGGAGGAGACCTCTCGTGAATAGCATGTTCCGAAGCATCCCAGATACGCTCAATAATGTTCGTCGGGGGAAATTTGGTGGCAAGAGGAAGTGTTTAAACTCAGAATAGTGTTCCTGGAGCAATTCTGAACGTCTGGGGTGTCTCATTGTCCTGTTAGAACTACCCAAGTCCGAACGGAGTGCACAATGGATACGAATGGATGCAAGTGATCAAACAGGATGTTTGCGCACGCGTCATCTGCCAGAGTCGTATCTAGACGTATCAGGAGCCCATATCACTCCAACTGCACTCACCCCGCACCACCAACTTGAACAGTCCCCTGCTGGCATGCAGGGTCCATGGATTCTTAAGGTTGTCTCCACCCGATCGTTACAATTTGAAACAAGACTCGTCAGACCAGGCAACACGTTTCCAGTCATCAACAGTTCAATGTCGATGTTGACGGGCCCAGGAGAGGCGTAAAGCTTTGTGTCGTGCAGTCATCAAGGGACACGAGCGGGTCTTCAGCTCCGAAAGCCCATATCGATGATGTTTCGTTGAATGTTCCATTAAGTTTCGGGTGTGCAGCCGCAAGAAATCTCCTTCTTCTTCTAATATTTCGGCCGTATAACGTTCAGCCATCTTCAGACTGAGCCGCAAGACTGCCGCTCCAGTGCTCGCTTCGTCCCTTTATACTCGTGTACCGCGCGACTGCGCATGCGACCACAGATGCAAATGCGCCAGAGACGTTGGTCGGCGGCAGAGACGTGCATAATGCGCAAGTTGTATCTATGACTCCGCAGTCGATCTGTGTTGCCATATCGATGTATCATTGTGAGTTGCACTGTGACGACGTCTTTGTGAGTTTATTACAGCAAGTAATGATAAATCAAGATTGGAATCACTATCTCTATTTATTAAATTCGTCGTCAAGCGAATTTCAATTGCCTCCATCACTATCGAGTCGCAAAAGGATGATGTAGTTGCCTAAATTTCGACGTTGAATGGCTTGCACGCTGACACTTGTCAGTGGGCGAGCAGGTTACGTGATGAAAGATTATCCTCGCAGTGGCAGGCCTCGTACTGCACACTCTCCAGACAATGTGCAGAGAGTTAACGAATTGGTGACTGCTGATAGACGCATCACATTGATCGAATTGTCACGCTACGTTGGGATAGGGGAAGGAAGTATTTGCAGAATACTGAAAGTGTTGGCGTTAAAAAAGGTTTGCGCCAGGTGGGTTTCCAGGATGTTGACAGTGGCTCACAAAGAAAACAAGGATACGGTATGCAGCGAACTTTTGGAACAGTACGAGAACGGTGGAGATGAAATTCTTGGAAGAATTGTGACAGGTGATGAAAAATGGCTATATCATTTTTCATCAGAGACGAAGAGGCAATCAACGGAGTGGTATCATGCAAATGCACCCAAGAAAAAAAAATTCAAAACCACACATTCTGCTGGGAAAGTTGTGGCTACTGTGTTCTTGGATTGCGACGGACTCTTGCTTGTAGACATCATGCCAAGTGGAAACACCATAAATTCTGATGGATATCTGAAGACACTGAAGAAACTTCAAGCTCGACTGAGTCGTGTTCGACCACATCGGCAAAAGCAGAATGTTTTGTTGTTGCACGACAATGGGCTGTCACGTGTCACGGAAGCGATCAAAAACTCGGATGGACAACACTAAAACACCCGCCTTACAGTCCTGACATGGCTCAATGTGACTATCACCTTTTTGGGAAACTGAAAGACTCTCTTCGTGGAGCAAGGTTTGAAGATGATGACACCCTGCCAAACAGTGGCTCCAACAGGTTCATCCAGAATCTTACCGTGTGGGTACACAGGCGCTGGTTCCAAGATGGCGAAAGGCAGTTGAGAGGGATGGAAATTATGTGGAGAAATGAAAATATTGTTCCTAACGGGTGTATCTACACACTGCAAAACTTTCGAACATGTAGGATAAAAGATGGATTTACAATAATGGCCATTAAAATTGCCACACCACGAATATGACGTGGTACAGACGCGAAATTTAACCGACAGGAAGAAGATGCTGTGATATGCAAATGATTAGCTTTTCAGAGCATTCACAAAAGGTTGGCGACGATGGCGACACATACAACGTGCTGACATCAGGAAAGTTTCCAACAGATTTCTCATCCACAAACAGTAGTTGATCGGCGTTGCCTGGCCTTTCTGGATACAGAAAATGTTTGACTGCTGCCCTGGCTAGCACATTCTTCAGATGTCTCACCAATTGAAAATATCTGGTCAATGGTGGCCGAGCAACTGGCTCGTCACAATACGCCAGTCACTACTCTTGATGAACTGTGGTATGGTGTTGAAGCTGCATGGTCAGCTGTACCTGTACACGCCATCCAATCTCTGTTTGACTCAATCCCCAGGCGTATCAAGGCCGTTATTACGGCCAGAGGTGGTTGTTCTGGGTATTGATTTCTCACGAACTACGCACCCAAATTGCGCGAAAATGTAATCACATGGCAGTTCTAGTACAATATATTTGTCCAATAAATACCCGTTTATCACCTGCGTTTCTTCTTGGCGTAGCAATTTTAATGGCCAGTGGTGTAAAAAAATAGTGTGCATTCCTTTGGAGTTGACCCTCGTATTATTACATTATAACACAAGCTGACAAAACCGACATTACCCGAACAGTTTCTGCACGCTGGGCACAGGAGCATAACTAGTCTACAAAACGATATTGTAAACATCACTATGGCAGCACTCCTCCATAGCTCTGTAGATGACTGTTGTTTTCGTCTTGAGCCATTTGAACTTCTCAGCTGAAAGCTGTCAAAACTGCCACCTGGCCGAGCGGTTCTAGGCGCTTCAGTCCGAAACCGCGCTGCTGCTACGGTCGCAGGTTCGAATCCTGCCTCGGGCATGAATGTGTGTGATGTCCTTAGGTTAGTTTTTAAGTAGTTCTAAGTATAGGGAACTGATGACCTCAGATGTTAAGTCCCTTAGTGCTTAGAGCCATTTGAACATTTGAACAAAACTGCGTCAGGTGCCAGCGATTTCCTTAAATTGACACGATTGTGGCAAATTAATAAAATTTTAATTCATTTTACAAAGTTTTTCCACGTATCTCAGAGTTTATGACGTGATATCTTCTGAACTCTGATAGGTAGGTGGCTCATAACCGCACAGCGATTGTTTCCTGACAGTAAGGGATGTGTACACCGAGTCTGGTTGAAATCGGTCCAGTGGTTTAGGAGAAAAAATGGTTCAAATGGCTCTGAGCCCTATGCGACTTAACGTCTCTGGTCATCAGTCGCCTAGAACTTAGAATTAATTAAACCTAACTAACCTAAGTACATCACACACATCAATGCCCGAGGCAGGATTTGAACCTGCGACCGTAGCAGCAGCGCGGTTCCGGACTGAAGCGCCTAGAACCGCTCTGCCACAGCGGCTGGCTTGCAACAAAAGATCTTAATGAATTGTAGACCTGTGAAATGGTGTTCTACTTATTGCCGGCATTATATAAACGAAAGTTACATTATGCTCTTCAACAGGCAAATTCGGAACTAACTTCTTCATCACAATCAATCATAGTATTTTCGCTGTATGATTAAGGATGTAGCGAACAATAAAATTGGTGGAACGCATTTAACAGACTGAAGTACATTGCTCGAATTTTACAGTAAAGTTAAGTAGCCACAACGGATACATTTTCAAAAACCTTTTGCAACGATAGCGACCAAAATCAAGGTGGGTTAATGGAAGACTAAGATGATTCACGAAACATCTGAGCGATTCATCAGTTATTTGTGTGGCAAGCATGACAGTGATACAAAATACCTATAAAATCCACTCGGGGACGCTACAGCAGAAGCTAACCCGCAAATGTTTGAAACTACTACTTATTCGTAAACTTTACTCGTTTAGCACACATTTCTCGTGTAACAGTTTTTTTTTTTTTTTTTTTTTTTTTTTTTTTTTTTTTTTTTCATTCTACTGACTGGTTTGATGCGGCCCGCCACGAATTCCTTTCCTGTGCTAACCTCTTCATCTCAGAGTAGCACTTGCAACATACGTCCTCAATTATTTGCTTGACGTATTCCAATCTGTCTTCCTCTACAGTTTTTGCCCTCTACAGCTCCCTCTAGTACCATGGAAGTCATTCCCTCATGTCTTAGCAGATGTCCTATCATCCTGTCCCTTCTCCTTATCAGTGTTTTCCACATATTCCTTTCCTGTCCGATTCTGCGTAGAACCTCCTCGTTCCTTACCTTATCAGTCCACCTAATTTTCAACATTCGTCTATAGCACCACATCTCAAATGCTTCGATTCTCTTCTGTTCCGGTTTTCCCACAGTCCATGTTTCACTACCATACAATGCTGTACTCCAGAGTTACATCCTCAGAAATTTCTTCCTAAAATTAAGGCCGGTATTTGATATTAGTAGACTTCTCTTGGCCAGAAATGCCTTTTTTGCCATAGCGAGTCAGCTTTTGATGTCTTCCTTGCTCCGTCCGTCATTGGTTATTTTACTGCCTAGGTAGCAGAATTCCTTAACTTCATTGACTTCGTGACCATCAATCCTGATGTTAAGTTTCTCGCTTTTCTCATTTCTACTACTTCTCATTACCTTCGTCTTTCTCCGATTTACTCTCAAACCATACTGTGTACTCATTAGACTGTTCATTCCGTTTAGCAGGTCATTTAACTCTTCTTCACTTTCACTCAGGATAGCAATGTCATCAGCGAATCGTATCATTGATATCCTTTCACCTTGTATTTTAATTCCACTCCTGAACCTTTCTTTTATTTCCATCATTGCTTCCTTTATGCACAGATTTAAGAGTAGAGGTGAAAGGCTACAGCCTTGTCTTACACCCTTCTTAATACGAGCACTTCGTTCTTGATCGTCCACTCTTATTATTCCCTCTTGGTTGTTGTACATATTGTATATGACCCGTCTCTCCCTATAGCTTACCCCTACTTTTTTCAGAATCTTGAACAGCTTGCACGATTTTATATTGTCGAACGCTTTTTCCAGGTCGACAAATCCTATGAACGTGTCTTGATTTTTCTTTAGCTTTGCTTCCATTATTAGCCGTAACGTCAGAATTGTCTCTCTCGTGCCTTTACTTTTCCTAAAGCCAAACTGATCGTCACCTAGGGCATTTTCAGTTTTCTTTTCCATTATTCTGTATGTTATTCTTGTAAGCAGCTTCGATGCATGAGCTGTTAAGCTGATTATGCTATAATTCTCGCACTTGTTAGCTCTTGCCGTCTTCGGAATTGTGTGGATGATGCTTTTCCGAAAGTCAGATGATATGTCGCCACACTCATATTCTACACACCAAAGTGAATAGTCGTTTTGTTGCCACTTCCCCTGATGATTTTAGAAATTCTAATGGAATGTTATCTATCCCTTCTGCCTTATTTGGCCGTAAGTCCTCCAAAGCCCTTTTAAATTCCGATTCTAATACTGGATCCCCTATCTCTTCTAAATCGACTCCTGTTTCTTCTTCTATCACATCAGACAAATCTTCACCCTCATAGAGGCTTTCAATGTATTCTTTCCACCTATCTGCTCTCTCCTCTGCATTTAACAGTGTAATTCCCATTGCACTTTTAATGTTACCACCGTTGCTTTTAATGTCACCAAAGGTTGTTTTGACTTTCCCGTGTGCTGAGTCTGTCCTTCCGACAATCATATCTTTTTCGATGTCTTCACATTTTTCCAGCAGCCATTTCGTCTTAGCTTCCCTGCACTTCCTATTTATTTTATTTCTCAGCGACTTGTATTTCTGTATTCCTGATTTTCCCGGAACATGTTTGTACTTCCTCCTTTCATCAATCAACTGAAGTATTTCTTCTGTTACCCATGGTTTCTTCGCAGCTACCTTCTTTGTACCTATGTTTTCCTTCCCAACTTCTGTGATGGCCCTTTTTAGAGATGTCCATTCCTCTTCAACTGTACTGCCTACCGCGCTGTTCCTTATTGCTGTATCTATAGAGAACTTCAAACGTGTCTCGCCATTCCTTAGAACTTCCGTGACAGCTATAGCGGCAAATGTCGTGACATTCGGGCTTACAGGGGAGGTATTCCGGCAGTAGGTCGACGAATGTAAACAGAATAGGCAAAATCTATGGGCCTGTCATCTGCCATAGACCATACCTTGCCCAACAGGCTCCAAATGTAGATTGACGTCTTCGTACTGGACTTGCGAGATGATACCTAGACCCCTAAAATTATCTGTCAGTTGTGTTGGTCCAAATCCAGCATGCGAAATAGGTTTCGTTCGGCATGACACGAGTCATTCAAATTGTTAGTCTTTTTTTACCATAAGTTTGTTATATTACATCTCTGTGTTCCTGTGCATTACGCTAAGATAGCCAGCAGATCGCTTGGCAGTTGTTTGTACCATAACTAAAACAAGAAATAAAAAATTGTTCAAAATATTTACTGGGCTGCCCTCAAGGAAGAATGCAGTAGTATTCGTGAAAGGCCTCGGTCATTACTCTTGTCACAGTAAAGAGCGTGTAAGCAAATATGATATGCATACGCTTTTAAAATCTTGCGTACAATTCTGAGACAATGCAGAAGACAGCAAAACGTCAAATTCATTTTTCGATCTATTGTGCCACGTTCTTCCTGCTGGCTACGTACACGTTGTAACCATAATCGGCAAGACTCATTTTAGGGCTCCAGTTCTCAGCCGCTATCCATCTTAATCAGCTATGACAAGCGGTGTCAGTTGTCACATGGTGCTCACCTTACGTCCTAAAGGACGCCCACACCAACTCCATGACGCACTTGAGATATACGAAGAACTTCTTCGTTGCAAAAAATCACTATCTGCTAATTCATTCTTGGGTTGACATTGGAAAGCGAAGTTTTTAGGTTCCATGGTGAGAACTGTCTTGCTGAGGCAGTACGCAGTAGATGAGTCTATGCCCAAGACGGACGCTCATCCTTGCTCTGCTGACAAAAGTTTTGGGACAGCGATATGCAGAGGGCTGTTGTACCTCGTGCACAAGGTACGAAAGAATAGTGCATTGATGGAGCTGTCATTTGTACTCAAGTAATTCATGTGGAAAGGTTTCCGACGGTATTATGACCGCACGACGAGATTTAACAGGCTTTGAACGCGGGATGATAGTCGGAGCTAAACGCACGGAATATTTCATTTCGAAAATCTTTAAGGTTTTCAATAATCCGAGATCCGCAATGTCAAGAGCTGCCGAGAATATCAAATTCTGAGGCATTCCCTCTCACCACGGACAACGCAGTGACCGATGGCCTTCACTTAACGACCGAGAGCAGCGGAGTTTGCGCTGACTTTCAGTGCTATGGGACAAGTAACGACCGATTCGAATGCCTTTGCTAACGGCACGACATCGCCGGCAGCGCCTCTCCTGGGCTCGTGACCGTACCGGATGGACCCTAGACAACTGGACAACCGTTGCGTGGTCAGATGAGTCCCGATGACAGTTGCTAAGAGCTGTGTGACATAGATCCCATGAACCCAGGTACCTTAGTTATCAACAAAACACTGTGCAAACTAGTGGTTGCTCCATAATGGTGTGGGCTCTGTTTACACGGAATGGGCTGAGTTTTCTGATCCAACTGCACCGATAGTTGACTGGCTCCTTGGAAAACAATTGCAACCATTCATGGACTTCATTTTCATGGATGACAATGCGCCAGTGCAAAGTGCCACAGTTGTTTGCAATTGGTTTGAAGAACGTTTTTGCCAATGCGAGCGGAAGATTTCGCCACGCAGATCGCCTGACTTGAATCCCATCGAATCGGGAGATGAGTACCTGCACAATATCCTGCACTGGCAACACTTTCGCAGTTGTGGCCAATGTGGCTCAGTATTTCTGCAGGGGACTTCCAACAACTTGGTGAACCCTAGCCACGTCGAGCTGCTGCACAGTGCTTGCAATAGGAGATGCAATACGATATTCGGATGTGTCCCATGACCTTTGTCACCTCAGTGTATGTTTCCTTTTTGTATGGGATTGCTCGTCAGAGTCACTGCAAACGATTATAATTCCTTGAATCGTATTCGCACAAATAACTGGCAGTTTTTTATACAGTTCCTCGTTTAATAAATCACAGAGACAAAAAACTGGAGAATAATCATATTGGGTGAGTGTGACAGTAGGTTTGAGGATTTTCTATTTACACTCCTGGAAATGGAAAAAAGAACACATTGACACCGGTGTGTCAGACCCACCATACTTGCTCCGGACACTGCGAGAGGGCTGTACAAGCAATGATCACACGCACGGCACAGCGGACACACCAGGAACCGCGGTGTTGGCCGTCGAATGGCGCTGGCTGCGCAGCATTTGTGCACCGCCGCCGTCAGTGTCAGCCAGTTTTCCGTGGCATACGGAGCTCCATCGCAGTCTTTAACACTGGTAGCATGCCGCGACAGCGTGGACGTGAACCGTATGTGCAGTTGACGGACTTTGAGCGAGGGCGTATAGTGGGCATGCGGGAGGCCGGGTGGACGTACCGCCGATTTGCTCAACACGTGGGGCGTGAGGTCTCCACAGTACATCGATGTTGTCGCCAGTGGTCGGCGGAAGGTGCACATGCCCGTCGACCTGGGACCGGACCGCAGCGACGCACGGATGCACGCCAAGACCATAGGATCCTACGCAGTGCCGTAGGGGACCGCACCGCCACTTCCCAGCAAATTAGGGACACTGTTGCTCCTGGGGTATCGGCGAGGACCATTCGCAACCGTCTCCATGAAGCTGGGCTACGGTCCCGCACACCGTTGGGCCAACTTCCGCTCACGCCCCAACATCGTGCAGCCCGCCTCCAGTGGTGTCGCGACAGGCGTGAATGGAGGGAAGAATGGAGACGTGTCGTCTTCAGCGATGAGAGTCGCTTCTGCCTTGGTGCCAATGATGGTCGTATGCGTGTTTGGCGCCGTGCAGGTGAGCGCCACAATCAGGACTGCATACGACCGAGGCACACAGGGCCAACACCCGGCATCATGGTGTGGGGAACGATCTCCTACACTGGCCTTACACCTCTGGTGATCGTCGAGAGGACACTGAATAGTGCACGGTACATCCAAACCGTCATCGAACCCATCGTTCTACCATTCCTAGACCGGCAAGAGAACTTGCTGTTCCAACAGGACAGTGCACGTCCGCACGTATCCCGTGCCACCCAACGTGCTCTAGAAGGTGTAAGACAACTACCCTGGCCAGCAAGATTTCCGGATCTGTCACCCATTGAGCATGTTTGGGGCTGGATGAAGCGTCGTCTCACGCGGTCTGCACGTCCAGCACGAACGCTGGTCCAACTGAGGCGCCAGGTGGAAATGGCATGGCAAGCCGTTCCACAAGACTACATCAAGCATCTCTACGATCGTCTCCATGGGAGAATAGCAGCCTGCATTGCTGCGAAAGGTGGATATACACTGTACTAGTGCCGACATTGTGAATGCTCTGTTGCCTGTGTCTATGTGCCTGTGGTTCTGTCAGTGTGATCATGTGATGTATCTGACCCCAGGAATGTGTCAATAAAGTTTCCCCTTCCTGAGACAATGAATTCACGGTGTTCTTATTTCAATTTCCAGGAGTGTATTTATAGAGTTCTCACCCCCTTCCCCCCCCCCCCCCTCTCTCTCTCTCACACACACACACACGCACAAAAAGCACAGACGCCTCTCAAAGATTCAGAACAATTGCCAGGAACACCTTCAACTGTTCCACTGTCAGCCATCTTGTTTTTACACCTTCAACTGTTCCACTGTCCGCCATGTTTGTTGTTTAAAGCTGGTAAACAGTAACAGTGACACGGAGGCTTTCGGACAGTCGTTCTTCCCGCGAACCATACGCGACTGGAACAGAAAAGGGAGGTAATGACAGTGGCACGCCACACACCGTTGGGTGGCTTGCGGAGTGTAGATGTAGATGTAGACAGTGACAGCTCAATATGTAGCTTTGACAGTGATGAAAATGAGGAAAATATAAAACGTAAGTGAAACATAATGTAAATAGACACACACACACACATATACAATTAATTTCAGGCACAGAAATAACAATTTTCAAATCGTAATTTTGGGTTAAACAATTTATCCACTTTAAGGTGTAAGTGGTTGCATGTGACAAACCGTGTAACAAATCAGTCACTGTTGAAACACAATACATCGAAAAAACCACACCATGTGGAAAAAAGTATGAATTCATAATTTTATGTGTTTTTTCAAATAATTGTAATTACGAGTCACAAACTAATAGTTACATGTATACAAACAGTAAAGAACACTCTTTATCTTTAACAGCCATAAAATAAAAGCCCACTGTAGATGCTGCAACTGCACCATAAAATTGTGTTTTGCTAAAGGCAGACCCTATTCAAAAACATAAGTATTGAAATCGGAAGTTCTAACATGTTGTTATGTAGCAGCCCGACTTGTTGTAGTACAACATCCAACACAGAGACCATTTTAATTGCGATCTAACTCTTCCTGTGCTTATTTCTGAGCAACTATTGTGTTGGAACCACATGTTCGACGTTCTTAAAGACTAATGTCTTCGGGCAGACACGGTTTGGATACGCTTATTAATCCCACGACAATAAGTATGAACACGTTTACCACCCGCTGTTCTGTAGTATATCAGTTGTGGACCGACGGTACACACTGATTTACTCCCTCCAACCAACAAGGGTTTATCAGTCTCCAACTACGTATATTTTGCCTATCTACCTGAACCTGGTTAGTGGAGACTCATTCATATGAGAACAATAAACATGGGAAAAATTGAAGTCATATCTTTTATTTTGCACATTTTCACCGACAAAACATGGCGCATACATGAAAATTATCGCCATTTAGCTGTTGATGCACCAATATGTGATACGGACTCTGAGAATACAATCTATCGTATTTCCAAATCATGAGCGTCACTCGAGAACTTATGCAGGATTTACAGCGACACAACACGAACTCAGCCTAACCACTTTCCCCATTGCGCTAATTCTACGCGCAGCTTTCTTGGATTGTAAGCTTACACTAATGGTAAACTCTTTCACACTGCGGTAAAACAATGCAAAAGACGATATTCTCAATAGTAATCTTTCAGCATAAAAACTGACGCATTACTGATATTTCTTCCTGATTTACCGTCGTTAACGTCATTTCAGTTTTTTATGGTACACATGAGATTCCCATCTTCTTTAAAAAATGTTATTGCACTGTATTGTACCGACAACTACTAGGAAGTGAACAGTGCCATCTTGTGAGCTCATGTTAATAAAGCGAATTTGATCTTTACTGTTTTTTGGTGCACAGTTATCAAGACATTTTGATGTTCCAACTAATACAGTGTCATCAGGAACAGTCTGAAAGCTTATAAGGGTGTTGCAGGGTAGGCTGTGGTGATAAATAACTGTTAAGAAAGAAATTCGATACGTTGCACCGTTCGCGAGTTAATTAGCATTGAAGTTAGCCAATCCGACTGTTCCACACGCGAATTCAAGCCGTCCGCCGGAGATGGTATCACCAAACGTTTTCTTTGCTTGGTTTCCTAAAACCGAACAAGAGAGTGATAAAAAAACTGAAAGCTGTACTGTAGTAAGGATGGAAACGGACACAAAGACTGAGCGGTCTCATGCCCTATTATCTACGCTGTTATAAGAACGACACTAATATTGTACCTGGATGCTTGAATTTGTGTGCTCAACGGCCTAATTGGATAACTTCAATGCTAATTAACTCAGAAACGACGCAGTATACTGAATTTATTTCTTAACAGTTATTTCTCAGCACAACGTACCCTGCAACACACTTACACATTCTTCAGACTGTTTCGACCACTCTGTCACGACGTTAACAGGCGAGACATCTTCCGAAAGACGAAAACCGGCATTTCGGAAACCACTCTTCGCTGTCTGAAGCGAATTTGCTAGCCTAGTTAAATATGGCGCCTGGAAAACAGTTGTTACATTGTATGATTCAGTCGGTACAATCGCTATTTTTCTTCAATTAGACAAGGTATACCACCTTCAGTCTAATATTTCTACTTATCGTTCACTGTACAAAAAGCCATTCTCTCTATATTAGCCGAAATTTTTTAAAATCAAGACGAAACCTGACAGCCTAAGTACGTTCCAAAACTGGTTTCATTTACAGAGAAAGTGAAAATAGATAGCGGGACTGGAGAACTGGATAAGAGAAGCGGATTTCCAAAATGGATTCTAAGTGTTTACTTGACGGGCCAGAAGCGGTATTCGGAAATCGGTGAACGAAATCAGATTTTGGGAGCCCCATTGTGGCGATACCTGTAAGACACCGCTAGCCCACGCCTCTCGCGGTGTGCGTTTAACCCCATTTAAATGACGCGCCAAGCGCGCGCCCAGCGGCTGTACCATTAATTAAATAATCGGCGTGCTATTCACAGTTGAAATCTCTGGTCCAGAGGGACGTGAAGAGGCTGTGGTCCAGAGAGAGAGCAGAGTCAGTCGAGTCTTGTTCAGTCTTAAGAGTCAGTCGAGCTAGAAAGTGTCTTGTGAAACGATCATTCTGTGGATAATATTAGTGTGATGATTTCTTTTATATGTGTGGTGTTGTTTTCTTCGATGATTGAAAAAAAATATAGGTAAAATCAATTTTTGTGATGTCCATCAATAAGTTCATTCCAGTAAAAATAGAACCACTTCCCTTCACCTTTATTCACCCTTTTTTCTTTCTTTCCTTTCAACAAAATAAAAAAACAAAAAATTACCCTCCCTTTTTTTTAATTCCGGACATCACACCATGTAAACCGGGTGTGTAAAAAATCAAGCGGATTCGTTTTTTTTCCCCATAAGACCTATTTATAGCAATAGCGCAACATTGCTGGTTGCTTGTTGATTCTGTTAGTACCATACAATACCTATGAAGTTACATTTTGGTATTTCTGTAAGAAACTCATATTTAGAAAGTTGAAACCCATTTAGCTACCATGAATCGAGAATCTATAAGAAATGAATCCCATAGCAGAATCAACGGAGGAAATAGTCGCGATTTTTTTTTCAAATTGAATTAAACGACTGTTTTGAAAAGTAGCATTTTTCCAGCTGACGCCGGCGGACAAAAGTTCATGTTTCACACATACAACTCTAACCCAAACGTATCAGCTGAACTAATATTAATAGAATATATCATAATATTAAATTATTCATAACTTGGGACATATTACAGGTTCGCAAAATGTAAGACCAATTTTAGAATCAGGACATACGTAACACGTCAGTTCTCGATCTTTCTACGATTTGTAATTTTTTTATTATGCTAAAGTAGCAGACTGGCTTCTGGAAATATTGGACACAAGAATGATTGCTACCACATTACCATATCTTCAAACAAATTTAATATACAAAGCAAAAACTCTTTTACGTTAATACTGACATAAACTAAAGTAGCATTAGTCTTCAGGCAGCTTAGTAATAAATTTGTGTTTGTATTTTTGTTTTGTGTTTCTTTTGTGACCTCACTTGCGTAAAACTGGCGTAGAGAGGGACATCTATAACTAGATTTTAGAGAAACGCCAAGCGCCATTTCCGAATGAATTTGTGTTGTGATTTCAGCAACTGCCATCGAAGTGTTGACTGGCAGAAGTGGATAAATGTGCTATGAAGAAGTGTTTTGACTTACCAGTATTTACGTAGCTCATAGAAACACCCGATACCATACGTTAACTCTATTAAGTGTGGAACAAGAAACATAGAAAAAACTGCAGCCATTAAAATCCATCACTGCTGAAACACGCAAGTTCGATTCTTGGTGTGATTGAATGGGGGATTAGACTATTTTATCGACCCAAAGTATAGGTAAGCTCACAATCTGCAACTGAAACTGACATTGTATGTAAGCATCAAAGAAAAAGATTCATATTACAATGTTATAGCATAATACGCTCAGATATTTGATAATTCATTCAACTGTTTCATTGATGTAGTTATTTCAGACAATCTGTTCGTAAATCATACTATTTCTTGTATGTACTCAGTATGAAGGCCGAAGAGAAGAATGGGCACAATTTATTCTTACGGTGGATAACATTATTGATTTTCAATATGGTTACGTTTGGGATCACTGTATGTACTTCAGAATTTCGGTTCAGATGGACCGCCCCAAGTTCAGAAATGATTCAAATGGCACTAAGCACTATGGGACTTAACATCTGAGGTCATCAGTCCCCTAGACTTAGAACTACTTAAATCTAACTAACCTAAGGACATCACACACATCCATGCCTGAGGCAGGATTCGAACCTGCGACCGTAGCAGCTGCGCGGTTCCCGACTGAAGCGTCTAGAACCACTCGGCCACAGCTGCCGGCGGCCCCAAGTTCGTCAGAAGATGACACTGTATACTTTCGAAATCAATCATGTGAATTATATACCAAATAACACCTGAATGCCCCTAAGGGTCCGTCCATGAGGATGAATCACAATAAAATAAGAGCTTGTTTCTCACTGCGTGTGATCCAAATCACTTACCAAAGTTCAGATATGTTTTACCTATCGTTTTCCTTCACTGTACATATTTTGCAACTGTTGTTAGCTACTGTATAGAAAAAAGGAACTTGTTCAACTTACTGTTGACCTTGATTTTTCGAATATTTTATCAGTCATCACCTAGTTCGGAACTCTTGCTTCATTGTATGTCTTTAGTCTTCTTTACGGTCAGTTTCAGAGCTAAGAAAGACGCAGACTTCCGACTATTCTTCGTTGTTGCTCATAGTCTGACATTTTCTAATTCTACACGTAATATACAACATCTACGATAGCCGCAAGAGAACAATAAAAGCGGAAGACCAAGAATGAAATACCAGAATGAGATTTTCACTCTGCAGCGGAGTGTGCGCTGATATGAAACTTCCTGGCAGATTAAAACTGTGTGCCCGACCGAGACTTGAACTCAGGACCTTTGCCTTTCGCGGACAAGTGCTCTACCATCTGAGCTACCGAAGCACGACTCACGGCCGGTCCTCACAGCTTTACGTCTGCCAGTATCTCGTCTCCTACCTTCCAAACTTGACAGAAGCTCTCCTGCGAACCTTGCAAAACTAGCACTCCTGAAAGAAAGGATACTGCGGAGACATGGCTTAGCCAGAGCCTGGGGGATGTTTCCAGAATGAGATTTTCACTCTGCAGTGGAGTGTGCGCTGATATGAAACTTCCTGGCAGATTAAAACTGTGTGCCCGACCGAGAGTCGAACTTGGGACCTTTGCCTTTCGCGGGCAAGTGCTCTACCATCTGAGCTACCGAAGCACGACTCACGCCCGGTCCTCACAGCTATACTTCTGCCAGTACCTCGTCTCCTACCTTCCAAACTTTACAGAAGCTCCCCTGCGAACCTTGCAGAACTAGCACTCCTGAAAGAAAGGATACTGCGGAGACATGGCCTAGCCACAGCCGGGGGGATGTTTCCAGAATGAAAGTATCCTTTCTTTCAGGAGTGCTAGTTCTGCAAGGTTCGCAGGAGAGCTTCTGTAAAGTTTGGAAGGTAGGAGACGAGACACTGGCATAAGTAAAGCTGTGAGGACCGGACGTGAGTCGTGCTTCGGGAGCTCAGTTGGTAGAGCACTTGGCCGCGAAAGTCAAAGGTCCCAAGTTAGAGTCTCGGTCGGGCACACAGTTTTAATCTGCCAGGAAGTTTCAAGAATGAAATACTCGCATTAAAAAAGTGTAACACAGGGGTTTAGTCTTTCGCCAATACTGTTCAATCTATAAATCGAAGAAACAGTGTCGGAAATAAAAGAAAGGCTCAAGAGTGGACCTAAAATTCAAGGTGAAAGGATATCATTGATAACATTCGCTGATGACATTGTTATCCTCACTGAAAGTGAAGGAGAATTACAGGATCTGGTGAATGAAATAAACAGTGTAATGAGTGCAGAATATGGATTGAGAGTAAATCGAAGAAAGAAGAAAGTAATGAGATGTAGCAAAAATGAGAAACTTAACTCAGGACCGATGGTCACTGGGTAAACTATGTTAAGGAATTGTGGTGCCTAGGCAGCAAAATAAACTATGACGAACGGAGCAAGGAGGACGTAAAAAGATCAGCACTGTCATAAAAGGCATTCCTTGCCAAGGGAAGTCTGCCGTTATTAGACGTAGGCGTTAATCTGAGGAAGAAATTTCTGAGAAAGTACGTTTGAAGCGCAGCATTGTACGGTAGTAAAACACTGACTATGGGAAAATCTGAACAGAATAAAATCGAAGCAGTGGAGATGTGGTGCTACAGAAGAATGTTGGAAATTAGGTGGGCTGATAAGGTATGCACTGAGGCGGTTCTCCGCAGAATCAGCGAGGAAAGGAATATATGGAAGACACTGTCAAGAAGACATGATGGTAGGACCCGTTAAGACGTGACGAATAGCTTCCGTTGTAGTAGAGGGAGCTGTAGAGGGTAAAAACTGTAGAGGGAGGCAGAGATTCGAATAAATCCAGCGAATAATTGAGAACGTTGGTTGCAGGTTCTGCTCGGGTATGAAGAAGTTGGCACAGGACAGGAGTTTGCAGTGTGTCTCATCAAACGAGCCAGAAGACTGATGACCCCGTATACGAGTATGATGAGGTGGTCTTCCCTTCCTACCTTCCATACGTGCCCCAGTAACACCACAAGTTGAGAACGACATACCTACGTTATAACGGCACGCCAGCAGAATGTCGCAGCTAACAAGCAGAGGGAATACTGCGCGCTTCGCGCTGTTGAATTGTTCATACGGACATTCGTTAGCATAATTGCGATGCGTATCACATTAATTACACGGTCACGCGCATGCGCGGCAGCAGCTGATAAGACAGGAAATTGTACGGCATTGTAAATTAACTGAATGGGTAGCGGCATAATTGAATCTGGGCCATATAACTATGCAGAATTACGAGTCCACATTTACATTCTGCCGTATGCTTCATAAAGAGGGGAAGTGTAGCAGTGCGACGTTTTCAGTTCAGCTCAGTTCGCATACACGGGCTATTCATACTTGTCATTCGCCCAGCTGTAAGTTTGATATGACACGTTCTAGAAGCACTGTCCTGGATGACTGCGTCAAATGCATGTTTCCCACGCTGAGTACTTTCGCAACAACTGTATACAGCTTCGTCTCCTTCGCTGAAACAGAAGTACACAGCAGCTCAATCTCGTCCTCAATGGCTTTCAAGTACAATCATGCTCGTGTGATGTAATCGCTCCATTTTTTTTCTCTATGACTAGAACGTGTGTGAGTAGCGGAGTACCACCAAATGATATTGTTTACATTGAGCCTAACACATTTCCCCATTTATGTGGCGTAAGTAGGGGATTTAACCTTATACAGGGTGGTCCATTGATACTGACCAGGCCAAATATCTCACGAAATAAGCGTCAAACGAAAAAACTACAAAGAACGAAACTTGTCTAGCTTGAAGGGGGAAACCAGATGCCGCTATGGTTGACCCGCTAGATGGCGCTGTCATAGGTCAAACCGATATCAACAGCGATTTTTTAAAATAGGAATATTACATATTCGTGTAGTACGTAAAGAAATATGAATGTGTTAGTTGGACCACTTTTTACGCTTTGTAATAGATGGCGCTGTAATAGTCACAAACATATGGCTCACGATTTTAGACGAACAGTTGGTAACAGGCAGGTTTTTTGAATTAAAATACAGAACGTAGGTACGTTTGAACATTTTATTTAGGTTGTTCCAATGTGATACATGTACCTTTGTGAACTTATCATTTCTGAGAACGCATGCTGTTACAGCGTAATTACCTGTAAATACCACACTAATGCAATAAATGCTCAAAATGATGTCCGTCAGCCCCAATGCATTTGGCAGTAGATGTAACGACATTCTTCTCAACAGCGAGTAGTTCGCCTTCCGTAATGTTCGCACATGCATTGACAATGCGCTGACGTATGTTGTCAGACGTTGTCGGTTGGTCACGATAGCAAATATCCTTCAACTTTCCCACAGAAAGAAATCCAGGGACGTCCGATCCGGCGAACGTGTGGGCCATGGTATGGTGCTTCGACGACCAATCCAGCTGTCATGAAATAGGTTATTCAATATCGCTTCAACCACACGCGAGCTAGGTGCCGGACATCCATCATGTTGGAAGTACATCGCCATTCTGTCATGCAGTGAAACGTCTTGTAGTGATATCGGTAGAACATTACGTAGGAAATCAGCATACATTGCACCATTTAGATTGCCATCGATAAAATGGGGGCCAATTATCCTTCCTCCCATAATGCCACACCATACATTAAATGTGGTGGCTGGCCGTGTGGCATCGCCCGCTCTGCCTGTGAGTGGACATGTGGCCGCTCCTTCAGCAAGGTCCGAGCAGGCACACGGGGGGAGGGGTTTATTAGTTATTGGGAGCTCCAACGTTAGGCGGTGATGGAGCCCCTTAGGGAAATAGCGGAAAGGTCGGGGAAGAGGGCCAGTGTTCACTCTGTCTGCTTGCCGGGGGGTCTCATCCGAGACGTGGAGGAGGCCCTACAGGCGGCGATAGAGAGCACTGGGTGTACCCGACTGCAAATTGTTGCTCATGTCGGCACCAATGACTCCTGCCGTCTGGGTTCAAAGGTCATCCTCAGTTCGTACAGGCGGTCGGCGGAAATGGTGAAGACGGAAAGCCTCGCTCGCGGGGTGGAATCAGAGCTAACTATTTGTAGTATCGTTCCCAGAACCGATCGCGGTCCTCTGGTTTGGAGCCGAGTGGAAGGCTTACACCAGAGGCTCAGACGATTCTGCGGAGAGCTGGGGTGCAAATTTCTCGACCTCCGCTATCAGGTGGAGAAACGTAGGGTCCTCCTGAATAGGTCAGGCGTGCACTACACGCCAGAAGCGGCTACAAGGGTAGCGGAGTACCTGTGGAGTGCACATGGGGGTTTTTTAGGTTAGAGAATTCCCTCCCTAGGCCCGACAAGACGCCTCCTGAGACGCGGCAAGGTAGGAGTAGGCAAAATGCAACAGGGAATAACAATATTAATGTGCTAATAGTAAACTGCAGGAGCGTCTATAGAAAGGTCCCAGAACTGCTCTCATTAATAAACGGTCACAACGCCTATATAGTACTAGGGACAGAAAGTTGACTGAAACCAGACGTAAACAGTAATGAAATCCTAAACTGAGATTGGAATGTATGCCGCAGAGACAGGCTAGACAGTGAAGGGGGAGGCGTGTTTATAGCGATAAGAAGTGCAATAGTATCGAAGGAAATTGACGGAGATCCGAATTGTGAAATGATTTGGGTGAAGGTCACGGTAAAAGCAGGCTCAGACATGGTAATTGGATGTCTCTATAGGCCCCCGGGCTCAGCAGGTGTTGTGGTTCAGCACCTTAAGATTAATGTGGAAAATATTTCGAATAGATTTCCCCACCATGTTACAGTTCTGGGTGGAGATTTTAATTTGCCGGATATAGACTGGGGGACTCAATCGTTCATAACGGGTGGCAGGGACAAAGAATCCAGTGAAATATTTTTATGTGCATTATCTGACAACTACCTTGAGCAGTTAAACAGAGAACCGACTCGTGGCGATAACATATTAGACCCTCTGGTGACAAACAGACCCGAACTATTTGAATCAGTTAATGCAGAACAGGGAATCAGCGATCATAAAGCGGTTACTGCATCGATGATTTCAGCCGTAAATAGAAATATTAAAAAAGGTAGGAAGACTTTTCTGTTTAGCAAAAGTGACAAAAAGCAGATTACAAAGTACCTGATGGCTCAACATAAAAGTTTTGTCTCAAGTACAGATAGTGTTGAGGATCGGTGGACAATATGCGTTAGATGAGTATGTGCCAAGCAAGATCGTAAGAGATGGAAAAGAGCCACCGAGGTACAACAACCGAGTTAGAAAACTGCTGCGGAAGCAAAGGGTACTTCACAGCAAACATAAACATAGCAAAAGCCTTGCAGACAAACAAAAATTACGCGAAGCGAAATATAGTGTGAGGAGGGCTATGTGAGAGGCGTTCAATGAATTCGAAAGTAAAGTTCTCTGTACTGACTTGGCAGAAAATCCTAAGAAATGTTGATCCTATGTCAAAGCGGTAGGTGGATAAAAACTGAATGTCCAGACACTCTGTGACCAAAATGGTACTGAAACAGAGGATGACAGACTACATGCCGAAATACTAAATGTCTTCTTCCAAAACTGTTTCACAGACGAAGACTGCAGTGTACTTCCTTCTCTAGATTGTTGCACAGTTGACAAAATAGTAGATATCGAAATAGATGACAGAGGGATAGAGAAACAATTAAGATCGCTCAAAAGAGGAAAGGCCGCTGGTACTGAAGGGATACCAGTTCGATTTTACACAGAGTACGCGAAGGAACTTGCCCCCCTTCTTGCAGCGCCGTACCGTAGGTCTCTAGAAAAGCGAAGCGTTCCAAAGGATTGGAAAAGGGCACAGGTCGTCCCCGTTTTCAAGAACGGACGTCGAACAGATGTGCAGAACTATAGACCTATATCTCTAACGTCGATCAGTTGTAGAATTTTGGAACACGTATTATGTTCGAGTATAATGCCTTTTCTGGAGACTAGAAATCTACTCTGTAGGAATCAGCATGGGTTTCGAAAAAGACGGTCGTGTGAAACCTAGCTTGCGCTATTCGTCCACGAGACTCAGAGGGCCATAGACACGCGTTCACAGGTAGATGCCGTGTTTCTTGACTTCCGCAAGGCGTTTGACACAGTTCTCCACAGTCGTTAAATAACAAAGTAAGAGCATACGAACTATCAGATCAATTGTGTGATTGGATTGAGGAGTTCCTAGATAACAGAACGCAGTATGTCATTCTCAATGGAAAGAAGTCTTCCGAAGTAAGAGTGATTTCAGGTGTGCCGCAGGGGAGTGTCACAGGACAGTTGCTATTCACAATATACATAAATGACCTGGTGGATGACATCGGAAGTTCACTGAGGCTTTTTGCAGATGATGCTGTGGTGTATCGAGAGGTTGCAACAATGGAAAATTGTACTGAAATGCAGGAGGATCTGCAGCGAATTGACGCATGGTGCACGGAATGGCAATTGAATCTCAATGTAGACAAGTGTAATGTGCTGCGAATACATAGAAAGATAGATCCCTTATCATTTAGCTACAAAATAGCAGGTCAGCAACTGTAAGCAGTTAATTCCATAAATTATCTGGGAGTACGCATTAGGAGTGCTTTAAAATGGAATGATCATAAGTTGATCGTCGGTAAAGCAGATGCCAGACTAAGATTCATTGGAAGAATCCTAAGGAAATGCAATCCGAAAACAAAGGAAGTAGGTTATAGTACGTTTGTTCGCCCACTACTTGAATATTGCTCAGCAGTGTGGAATCCGCACCAGATAGGGTTGATAGAAGAGACAGAGGAGATCCAACGGAGAGGAGCGCGCTTCGTTACAGGATCATTTAGTAATCACGAAAGCGTTACAGAGATGATAGATAAACTCCAGTGGAAGACTCTGCAGGAGAGACGCTCAGTAGCTCGGAACGGGCTTCTGTTAACGTTTCGAGAACATACCTTCACTGAAGAGTCAAGCAGTATATTGCTCCCTCCTACGTATATCTCGCGAAGAGACCATGAGGATAAAATCAGAGAGATTAGAGCCTACACAGAAGCATACCGACAATCCTTCTTTCCACGAACAATACGAGACTGGAATAGAAGGGAGAAAC
The DNA here is from genome assembly GCF_023897955.1 of Schistocerca gregaria. NCBI lineage: Eukaryota > Metazoa > Arthropoda > Insecta > Orthoptera > Acrididae > Schistocerca > Schistocerca gregaria. The sequence continues at coordinate 100,168,720 of NC_064921.1, read as the reverse complement.
GATAGAGGTACTCAGGGTACCCTCCACCACACACCATCAGGTGGCTTGCGGAGTATGGATGTAGATGTAGATGTAGAATCCGCCAAGGTCGCTGATGTTCCACTTGTCGCAGCTATCGTGGATTTTCCGTTGCCCAATAGTGCATATTATGCCGGTTTACGTTACCGCTGTTGGTAAATGACGCTTCGACGCTAAATAGAACACATGCAAAAAATCTGTCATCGTCCCGTAATTTCTCTTGTGCCCAGTGGCAGAACTGTACACGACATTCAGAGTAGTCGCCATGCACTTCCTGGTGCACAGAAATATTGTACGGGTGCAATCGATGTTGATGTAGCATTCTCAACACTGACGTTTTTGGGATTGCCGATTCTCGCGCAATTTGTCTGCTACTGATGTGCGGATTAGCCGCGACAGCAGCTGAAACACCTACTTGGGCATCATAATTTGTTGCAGGTCGTGGTTGACGTTCCAAATGTGGCTTAGCACTTCCTGTTTCCTTAAATACCGTAACTAACCGGCGAACGGTCCGGACACTTGGATGATGTCGTCCAGGATACGGAGCAGCATACATATCATACACCCATTGGGCATTTTGATCACAATAGTCATACATCAACACGACACCGACGTTTTCGCAATTGGTAAGCGGTCCATTTTAACACGGGTAATGTATCACGAAGCAAATACCGCCTCACTGGCGGAATGTTATGTGATACCATGTACGTATATGTTTGTAACTATTACAGCGCCATCTATAATAAAGCGAAAAAACTGGTCCAACTGAAACATTCATATTTCTTTACGTACTACACGAATATTTAATAAAAAATGGGGGTTGCAATTTAAAAAAAAACGCAGTTGATATCCGTTTGACCTATTCCAGCGCCATATAGCGGGGCAGCCATAGCGCCATCTGGTTTCCCCCTTCAAGCTAGACAAGTTTCGTTCTTTGTAGTGTTTTCGTTTGACCCTTCTTTCGTGAGATATTTGGCCCGGTCACGATCAATGGACCACTCTGTATACCGGGTGCTGCTCCTAAGAATCGTCGGGCACATTTTCTCTGGTGTTTCTACAGATATTTGAAATTTCGTTTTTGGAACATGCAGCTGAAGTCAGCCCGAATTGTTTTGTTCTGCTATCACGTGTTTCACGCGCCTTCCAGCGTCGGTGAATTGACAAAGCGTTCCAGTATTAACCTAGTGCGATATTCATTTTTTCCATGTGTATAAACAGGGAGAGTAAAACACGAAGAATAACCAGTGCTGCAGCAGGGACAGCACTGCCCTGACCCGCGATGACTGCTCTCCCCACGCAGAAGAGCTGCTCGGTCAGTGCTGATGTACAGAATATTCTACCCGTTTTACTCTCACTGTTAACACACGTCGATAAAACGAATAACGCACCAGACTAATGTGAGACCGCTCTACTGAACGGACGCATAAAATTCTGACATTCTGACATAAAAATCATTCTGGGCGTAATGGCAAATAAAGTGACGCTTTCCGTCGACGCTACGCATCGTTTGGAAGACGGGGTGGACAGGATTTGTTTGGACTGATGCCAGTCACAAGTTACAAAAGTGAAATTGCAAATACGAGCCGAAATACCGGAGAAAAAGCGTCCCACGGCCCGCAGGAGAGACAGCCGGTATATTCGGACTTGTTCCTTACTTGACTGATTATGGATTCCGTGTATCCAATCTAGTTGGCGGTTACATTTCTGAACATAGCGTACAGACACTGACATAGCCATCTTTAATGATTTCTGTTATGCGGGCATTAGGTCGTGGTCTAAGTCATGCTTTTGTGTCTAATGTTTCGTCTGCTAAAGGTGCAGACATCATCAGAGGTTATAATAATTCAGACAGTAGTTTCAAATCTAAATAAACTCAGCAAGTCGAATTGCTTTTTTTTTTTCGTATCGGTACAGTGATCAGTTCGTGATGGCATTAGACCACTTTCAAAGTTCACCGAGTCATGTCGACGTGTATGATGGGGCTATTGCTGCGGACGATTTATTTCTCTGTGGTTGATTTAATAGTAAGGACTGCAGTTTATATGAATTCGTGGTGTCTATTCTTTCGGACATGCGGAATCCTCAGCTGTGATGTGTATTATGTAAATTGAAGGTGGGTAAGGGAAGGAGTCAATCTGTATATTGAGCAAGCAGTAAAGAAAACAAAAGAAAAATTAGGAGTTGGAATTGAAACCCATGGAGAAGAAATAAAAACTTTGAGATTCGCCGGTGACATTGTAATTCTGTCACAGACAGCAAAGGAGCAGTTGAACGGAATGGGCAGTGCCTTGAAAGGATATAAGATGAACATCAACAGCAGCAAAACGAGAATAATGGAATGTAGTCGAATTAAATCGGGTGATGCTGAGGGAATTAGATTAGGAAATGAGACACTTAAAATAGTAAAGGAGTTTTTCTATTTGGGGAGCAAAATAACTGATGATGGTCGAAGAAGAGAGGATATCAAATGCAGACTGGCAATGGCAAGGAAAGCGGTTCTGAAGAAGAGAAATTTGTTAACATCGAGCATAGATTTAAGTGTCAGAAAGTCGTTTCTGAAAGTATTTGTATGGAGTGTAGCCATGTATGGAAGTGAAACATGGACGATAAATAGTTTGGACAAGAATACAATGGAAGCTATCGAAACGTGGTGCTACAGAAGAACGCTGAAGATTAGATGGGTAGATCACATAAATAATGAGGAGGTATTGAATAGAATTGTGGCACAACTTGAGTAGAAAAGGGATCGGTTGGTAGGGCGTATTGTGAGGCATCAAGGGATCACCAATTTAGTATTGGAGGACAGCGTGGAGGGTAAAAATCGTAGAGGGAGACCAAGAGATGAATACATTAAACAGATTCAGAAGGATGTAGGTTGCAGTAGGTACTGTGAGATGAAGAAGCTTGCACAGGATAGACTAGCATGGAGAGCTGCATGAAACCAGTCTCTAGAGTGAAGACCACAACAAAACAACAAAGGTGGAGGGAGGGGGGGGGGGGAGGAAAGGAAAGGAAAGGGAAGTAACTCATGATGTCATCTGCAGCGGGACTTTATGCGGAGTCGGGGTGCCGAGTCAAAAATGTATGCCAGACAGGGATTTGAAGGAAGGAAGATTGCATTTAACGTCCCATTGACATCTAGGTCATCCGAAGTGGAGCACAAACTCGGATGGTGTCAAGGATGGGGAAGGAAATCGGCCGTGCTAAAGGAACGATCCCGGCATTCGCTTAGAGCGATTTAGGTAAATCACGGGAATCTAAATCTGGATGTCCGGACGCCGTTTCGAACCGTCGTCCCCCCGAACGCGGGTCCAGTGTGCTACAACCGCGCCACCTCGCAAGGTGGGATTTGAACCCGGTATCTCCCCGTCTTGCTAGGCAACTGCGTTAACCACTGAGCCACTCGGACACTGTTTATCGCAACTGCGCAGTCTATCCAGGTACGCCCCTCAGCCGCCCCAGATTCGCACCTAGCAAAACTTATCCGCAGTTTCTGTCCATGTTCTCCATGCTCGCTACTTCGAGATTCCCGCTGGAGGTTGAACGTGTTTGTGCGTTCGAAATGAAGGTGGTGAATGCATAGCCCATCGAGGCGACTCAAATGACTGCCCGAAAGAACAGACTGAATGCATGGTTAACGCAATCCGGTTCGAATCCCTGTCCGGGATACGTTTTACACATTTTCACACGGCTCCGCTGACTCCACATAAAGGCCCGATACGGCTGACGTGATGCGTTCCTTCCTTTTTCTTTCGTTTCTCCTCCCTCCACCTGAAATTCACATAACAGGCCTACAAATTGTCTAACTCTAATCCTAATAACCAAACAATAAACATCATCAACGAAGTGAATCCCGACTGTAAAAGCCTACACTGTAGTCATCTTTCTCAGGTTGTACATCTACATACTCTGAAATAATCCCCAAGCCACTAACAGTGCATGGCGGAGACCACTTCCTGGCAGTGAACTGCCCTTCTGTTCTGTCGCATTCGCGTATGGAAAAATGACTACAGAGAGTGTAAAATTTTTCTGTTTACATCGTACTACAGTAATGTAAGAGAAGGCGACACGGACAGTTTCACAGCGGACGCTTGTGATCTATTAAGCAGGGAAACCGCCTCGAATTCGCCTCCAAAAGCTACAGAAAGTAGAACATCCGCGCTGCCCAGTGTTTCGGTAATCGTCTAGTCCTGTTACACCACAGGTTTCGGAGGTAACACCTTTTATATTTTTTATTTCTGTTTCTTCGAAAACTGACATTTTGAGCCTGTGACTGTGTACAAAATGTAGGCTGACTCTTACATAGAAGATAACAGCAACCAGCCACCTTTTACAACGCTGTTTACTTATTTAAATAGCGCCGTTACCGGTTTCGAACTTCAGAGGTTCATCTGCAGACAGCTAGTTCACGTTAAGATGAATTTTACATTAGCTTTCACTTTTTGTTTTCTCAAATGATGAAGTTTCCTTGGGGTTGAAAAATCCGCACCATTACGTTCCAGTGCTGACTGCTTGTGATCATCCTACGTCAGATTTCGGTCAAAATGGTTCAAATGGCTCTGAGTATTATGGGATTTAACATCCGAGGTCATCAGTCCCTTAGACTTAGAACGACTTAAACCTAACTAACCTAAGGACATCACACGCAACCATGCCCGAGGCAGGATTCGAACCTGCGACCGTAGCAGCAACGCGGTTCCGGACTGAAGCGCTAAGAAACGCTCGGTCACAGCGGCCGGCTGAAATTTCGGTAATCTTAAACATGTCGGTTGGGGATACAGAAACTTGTTGAGTCACACTATAATATATCGGCTATCAATAGAATGACAAAAGCCAAGTAAAAGGACTGGAACTACAATGAAGAACTTTCGTTACCTGGAAACATTTTTACATCGCTAATATAAGTCCACAGAAAAATGTCACAGACAAGCAAAGCTCCTATATTTGTTTTCATCTTATTTACTTCAAAAATCAAGGAGTCTTTGGCTGGACGCTTTGCATATAGATGTTGGTGATCATGAGGTCCCATACTCCGAGGAGCGTAGAGGACGATGCGGGAGTCCTGCACCGCTGTACTAGGCAAGATCCTAGCGGAGGTGGTTTGCAATTGACTTCCTCCGACCGTAATGGGGATGACTGATGGTGATGAAGACGACACAACAACACCCAGTCATCACGAGGCAGGAAAAATCCCTGACCCCGCTGGGAATCGAACCCGAGACGCCGAGCGCGGAAAGCAACATCAAGACCACGAGCTGCGGACATATAAATGTTACATATTTAAAATTTTGAGATGCAACTGAACAAAATATTTGACTGTATTCCACTGGAAAATGACTAAACCGCCGAACCTACAGTAATGAATGCCTTCCAAAAAGAAATAGCGATTAAAAACTGTGGAATGTGGCACCTGGTACGGAGTTAGATTCCGGAGCGCTGGCGTGATTCGTTAGCAGCTGGTCGATCCTGAATCTCGCCCTGAGTATGTAGGTCGATCTCATTAGCGCGACTTCCGCCTGTGGCTAGGGCTGCGCCGAAATCTGAAGAGTGCAGGAGGCGAAGACACCTGCGGCTGCACGAGTCGGCCGAGTCACGTGACGGGAACTGCGAGTGTATGCTGGCCAGCAGAAAGCACTCGGATCACAGCACGTGCATCTGTGCGAAGCTAAGCAACTGTTTTCATTTTGCATGTAATATGAAATCGAAACATATTTTTGTAGAACTAATACTGTGTGAACGTTTTTACGGGAGATGTAGCAACCTTTCCGTGACTCACAGCTCTTTCCTGTGGAGTCATCTGCTAGCAATTATCGAGTGTTTATACAACATTCTCTCTTTAGCCAAACAAACCCATAAGATTCACTTAGGTATTCAGTGGATCTTCTGTATGGTCCCCTTCGTCGGTAAATCACACTTCCTTCACTTTATTTAGTGTATTTTAGTCAGACATACACCTTCCCCACAACTAGATTGGAGTGGTTGCATCATCTTAAGATGCTCTGTTTTCATACTAGTCACCGTTAAAGTAACAAAACACTATCGGGTCTTTTCACCTATTTACCAACTTTACATTAAATTTGTTGCACTGAGGATGAATTGCCATCTTTTCTACTAACTGTTTGTCGTCTGTATGTCTTCCTGCATTTCGTAACAATTCTGCAATCATGCGACCTTTCTTTTCTTCAGGAAACAGTAGCTAAAATCTATTGATGTTAGTTACTGTTCAGTCACAAACCCTCAAGTTGTACAGTTAACAATATTGTTCCTTTGCTGCGTATACTAAAGACACTTCCGGAAGAACATGCAAACACGCAACTCATGACCTCCGTAATAAATCTCTGCAGTTTAGGAAATTTTACGTGAAGCAAACATTTGCCTTTCTGAATATTTTCTTTGACCACAGATAAAAACATTGTGAAACTACACTATATGATACTATACGATCGATGGTTAAACGTGTGTATCAGAAGAAAGAGTGCGCACGGTTTTACATGAATAATTACCAAAAAGCTTTCTACAAAATCAGCGCCACATTTGTCAAACGATGACAAGAAATTGACCACGCACGATTAGGAGCCTCACACTTAATTATTTAGACAGACAGTTCATCCATTACTGGAATCGCGAATTCGGCCATTTTATCCTGTTATCAGCATTCATACCAGCCAAATATCGGTCCCAGGGATTTCAAGATTTTCGAGAATGTTTTAGTTTCAATAATATAAATGTGACAAAGTCATGCAGAAGGCAAGCGCCTGTTACACACATCAAAAAAAAGTTTTGTATCACCCCAGTTCCCAGAACTTCTGACGATGAACGTTGACTGTGGATATTGTATCACAGACACAGTCACTTTGACTGTTCAGAGATGTCACTAAACCCGCCCAAAGATGTGAACAATCATGCATGAGTAGCGCCTATTAGACGGAGGCGGTCCGGCAGCCAATCAGTTCCAGTCCACTAGGAAGGAGGTACACGGTTCGTGCTGCTTGTAGTTCAACCATGACTAAACGGTCAATACAGCGGTTCGATCGCGTCGCCATTGTTACTTTGTGCCAGGAAGGGCTCTCAACAAGGGAAGTGTCCAGGAGTCTCGGAGTGAACCAAAGCGATGTTTTTCGGACATGGAGGAGTTATAGGGGCTACTACTGCCATGTATGACCGCTACCTAAGGATTATGGCTCGGAAGAACCCTGACAGCAACGACACCATGTTGAATAATGCTTTTCGTGCAGCCACATGATGTCGTGTTGCGATTCAAACTGTGCGCAATAGGCTGCATGATGAGCAACTTCAGTCCCAAGGCCCATCTTTGCAACCACAACACTATGAAGCGCGGTAAATATGGGCCTAACAACATGCTCAACATGCTGAATGTACCGCTCAGGGAAATCACGAATCCAGTTGCACAACTGAGGCGATACTCCGTAGGCACGCAGTTTGGTTAGAAGACGCTTTTGAGGAACGGTGCCGAAAGCCTTTTGGAAATCTAAAAATACGGAATCAATTTGACATCCCCTGCCGATAGCAGTTATTACTTAATGAGTATAAAGAGCTAGTTGTGTTTCACAAGAACGATATTTTCTGAATCCGTGCTATGTGTCAATAAATGGTTTTCTTCGAGGTACTTCATAATGTTCGAATACAGCATATGTTCCAAAACCCTACTGCAAATCGACATGAGTGATATAGGCCTGTAATTCAGCGGATTACTCCTACTTCCCTTTTTGGATATTGGTGTGACTTGAGCAATTTTCCAGTCTTCAGGTACGGATCTTTCTGTGAACGAGTAGTTGTATATAATTGCTAAATATGGAGCTGTTTTATCAGCATACTCTGAGAGGAACCTGACTGGTATACAATCTGGACCGGAGGCATTTCCTTTATTAAGTGATTTAAGCTGCTTTGTTACACCGAGGATATGTTTCTTATCTCTCCAGTTGTTCTTGATTGGAATTAAGGAATATTTACTTCGTCTTCTTTGGTGAAGGAGTTTCCGAAAACCGTGTTTAATAACTCTGCTTTAGTGGCACTGTCATCAGTGACTTCACCGATGTTACCGAGCAGTGTAGGTATTGATTGCGTCAGAGCCATTTGAACCCCACTATGGGACTTAACATCTGAGGTCATCAGTCCCCTAGACTTAAACCAAACTAACCTAAGGACAGCACACACATCCATGCCCGAGGCGGCATTCGAACCTGCGACCGTAGCAGCAGTGCGGTTCTGGACAGAAGCGCCTAGAACCGCTCGGCCACAACGGCTGGCTGTTCATAGTTATTGTGATATTTAATTTCTAAGTTGGTTATCGCATTTGGACGGTTTGCAGTGAAATAATAACTTTTACTCGTCTTTTGCAATTAAATTTTTATTACCGTTTTGATCCAAATACGTTTCGTCTAGAGGAAGCAATCATCCGGGTACGAATTATCTGGTCGCGGATAATCGGTACTTATTTTGGCGATTTTTCAAGAAATAAAAAAAACCCTCTTATAATCAGAACGAATATTATCGTTTACAATGCATTATTATGCATATCACTCCCGTTTTACTGCCGGAAGACGCTGTCGGCCCGTTCCGACCGTCGGACATCGCTGAAATATTTGTTCGTTCTTTCCAATTTTTCGCAGACAATTTATATCTATATGTTTGGGTAGCGCCCACGAGTGAAAGATTCACAATTTTCAACCCTATATTCCAGCCATCAACATGTGAGTGATACCACTGATTTTCAATCCTGACGAGTACCTTGTTTTACAAAAACAGCAAATAGCAGTTTCCGGTAAAAACATATGTACCATGCAGGGTCCGCATTAATCGGGAGTTTGCTGTATTTCTGTTGGACATCATCAGACATCTATAAGGAAATAAAAAATTCTTTGCTAAGCTACAATTTGGACCTAAGTCGAATTGTTTACACTTTTTTAAATTTTAAATGGTTAGTTTTTCTGTGAAATTGGATGGGGATCTCCTTACCTGTATTTTAGGTCTGTGATGAAACTGCTTGACAAGCAGCAGTTGCACTGTTAGCATTTGCAACCGCTCTTCCTCAGTTACTGCTTCAATACTCTTAATTTTTTGCGAATATTTGTCCCATATCTGGGCTTATCTTTTTGGTTACCCGTTCCTGTGGCTTAATCATGCTTTCAGCAGTAGCAAAAATTGGTAAAACGTAAATGATGTCATATTTTTGTGGTCTCTACCCTATACAGAAATAAATTTGATGATCTTTTAGATGATAATCACTTTCACTTTACGAAAGGTAAGGGCACGAGAGGGACAGTTCTGACTTTGCACTTTACGATGCAGTAAAGACTTAAGTAATATCAAGACACCGTCATAGTACTTGTCGACCGGGCAATGTAACACCGCTCAAGATATTCGTAATTATGAGAAAAATGGGTGTAAGCTGTAGGGAAAGACGGGTAATGTACGAGAACCAAGTGGGTAAAATATAGAACACCAACAACTGGCCGGATTAAAAAAGGCTGTAAGGCAGGGATGCAGCCTTTCTCGATAATTCTTCAATCTATACTTCGAGGGAGCAATGGCGGATATAATAGAAAAGGTTCAACAGTCGGATTAAAATTGAAAGGATGTCAGTGACATAAGCTTCACTAACGCTATCCACACTGAAAGCGAAGCTCCAAACACCATGGGCCACGTCCATGCCCGAGGCAGGGTTCCAACCTGCGACTGCAGCACTTAAGTGCCTAGAACCGCTCGGTCACAGCGGCCGGCTAAAGCGAAGAAGAGTTAGCGCACCTGTCACATACAATGAACAGTGTAATAAGTCCAGGATATGAAAGCTAAACTTAACTCCTGCCGAACAGGCCATCAAGGCCCATCGGTACCGACCTGTCGCCGTGTCATCCCGGCCGTATGTCAGTTTTCGTGGCCGGAGCCCCTACTTGTTAATCAAGTAACTCCTCAGTTTGCCTCACAAGGGCTGAGTGCAACCCCTCTTGCCAAAAGCGCTCGGCAGATCGGATGGTCACCCATCCAAGTGCTAGCCCAGCCCGACAGCGCCTAACTTCGGTGGTCTGACGCGAACCGGTTTTACCACTGCGGCAAGGCCGTTGGCTCCAGAATATAGGTTAAGAGTAAATCGAAGAAGAGCAAAAATAATGAAGAGTAACAGAAATGAGATTAGCGATAAACCCAACATCGTAACTGCTGACCGCGAAGTAGATGATGTCACCTTAGATGGAAAATAACTTATTACAAACGAAGTATGGAGGGCATAACAAGGAGTCTAGCACTGGTGAAAACGGCATTCCTGGCCAAGACCAGTCTGCTGGTATCAGGCATATGCTTTAATTTGAGGAAGAACTTCTGATAATTAACGTTTGGAGCACAACGTTGAATGATAGAGAATCATACACTGTGCAAAAATCGGAAAAGAAGTGAATGAGATGTAGTTATACTGGCAAATGTTGAAAATTAGGTGGAATGATAAGAAATGAGGAGGTTCTCCACAGAATCGGAGATAAACAGAAAGTATGGAGAACACTGGCAAGAGAAGGGACAGGAGGATAGGACACGTGTTACCACATCGGGGAATAACTTCCTTGGTATTGGAGGGAGCTGTGGAGAGTATAAATGGTAGGGAAAGAAATTGGAACACATCCAAGTAATAACTGAGAACTTAGAGTGCATGTGCTACTCTGTGATGACACAAGAGAGGTTTCTATGGTGAGCCTCATCATACCAGTGAGAAGACTGATGATCTGATGACTCAAGCAAAAAACTTAGAGAGAAGTGGAGAAGGCAGTAAGGAGAGAACAGTAACGAGAAAATTGGAGGAGGGATTGGGACGGGAGCGTCACATTTTCAGGAACTCGCCGAGGAGTACTCGCACCCGGTACGCTGTCACCCGCTTGGCGGTCGATAAGAAGGGCGCGGCCCTTGGTCAGCCCACGCAAGGCCAGCAGAGGCCCAGCTGGTGGCGGAAGGCAAACTGAGGACCCGCTTCCTCCTGCCTCTTGCTAATGAGGCCAATCGATGGTGCTCCTAGAGGCGCCGGCACTCTGCCCTCAAAGGCTTCCACAAATTCTCGACATTCTTTCCGCCGAATGCATAGTTGCTCAGGCTCTATCAGTACTCATCTGCGAGTCATTTGCTAGGATTTTATAATTGCCTTGTATCCCTGAGCGAAACCGCCAGTTTCAATACATGATATGCGTTTGCGTCAGCTGGAGTTTTGTGGAATTGAGAGTCAAGTTCACCAAGTGTGTGTCTGTTCTACTCACCGCCGTCAGTTCTCTGGTGCATCATGGAACTGAAAGATATACACTGATGATCCAAATCTTTATGAGCATCTACGTAGTAGCGTGTTGGTCCACCTCTGGAAAGCAATATACTCGCGACTCTGCAAGTCATAGATTCTGTAAGTCCCTGGTAGGTATACGAAGGTGTGTGGCACTAGACGTCTACGAACAATCCACATCTACATGTACATCTACATCCAAACTCCGCAGGCCACCTGACGGTGTGTGGCGGAGGGTACCTTGAGTACCTTTATCGGTTCTCCCTTCTATTCCAGTCTCGTATTGTTCGTAGAAAGGATTGTCGGTATGCCTCTGTGTGGGCTTTAATCTCTTTGATTTTATCCTCATGGTCTCTTCGCGAGATATACGTAGGAGGGAGCAATATACTGCTTGACTCCTCGGTGAAGGTATGTTCTCGAAACTTCAACAAAAGCCCGTCCCGAGCTCTCCAGCAGAGTCTTCACTGGAGTTTATCTATCATCTCCGTAACGCTTTCGCGATTACTAAATGATCCTGTAACGAAGCGCGCTGCTCTCCATTAGATCTTCTCTTCTATCAACCCTATCTGGTACGGATCCCACACTGCTGAGCAGTATTCAAGCAGTGGGCGAACAAGCGTACTGTAACCTACTTCCTTTGTATTTGGATTGCATTTCCTTAAGATTCTTCCAATGAATCTCAGTCTGGCATCTGCTTTACCGACGATCAACTTTATATGATCATTCCATTTTAAATCACTCCTAATGCGTACTCCCAGATAATTTATGGAATTAACTGCTTCCAATTGCTGACGTGCTCTATTGTAGCTTAATGATAAAGGATCTTTCTTTCTATGTATTCGCAGCACATTACACTTGTCTAAATTGAGATTCAATTGCTATTCCCTGTAGCATGTGTCAATTCACTGCAGATCCTCCTGCATTTCAGTACAATTTTCCATTGTTACAACCTGTCGATACACCACAGCATCATCCGCAAAAAGCCTCAGTGAACTTCCGATGTCATCCACAAGGTCATTTATCTATTCTGTGAATAGCAACGGTCTTACGACACTCCCCTGCGGCACACCTATTCGGTGATTTATGGTCGCAGAGTTGGCGCCTGTCACCATCCGAGATGCGTCGTTCCACCGGTTTCAGATCAGGAGACTCTGGTGACAAAGACGCTAGAGGGCGTTCGCTGCAATGCTCCTCAAACCACTACACCGTGATTCTGGTCTTGTAGCACGAATAGTTATCCAGATTGAGAAAGGCATCGTCGTCGAGGAAGCCTACATACATGAAGGGGTCCAGGCGATGCGCAATAATGTTCACATAGCCCACACGTGGTGCCTTTGAAAATAACCATAGGTCTCAAGGAAGCCAGCCAGCTGTTACCCAGTATATCACACACTAATCCGATAGGCTTTACCCCCCCCCCCTCCCAGCCCCACCTTTTACACTGTGTAACCTGCAACGTCTGGTAATTCTCTGTGCCAGCATTAACATACACGTTGAGCACGACGAAGAGCGTCGATTGGCTGGCGCCTAACCCAAGCCCTCGACTCGTTTTAATGTCAGTCACAAAGTTGTTCAGTTGAAGCATACAAGGTAACAGTCAGGTGAATGTTCCTCATAGCGTAATACGTCCCTACAGGAATGCCTCTGTAACACGGTGCATGCTTCGACCAGTTATTCGCGAGGATGACGTATATGAATACAGTCATCAACCTGGTATAATAAGAAACGTGACTCATCCGATCAAGTGACACGTTTCCATAATTCCTTGGCACAGTCCTGATGATCCCAGGCCCGCTGAAATCGTAACTGATGAGATATTTGGGCCAACATGGGGGCTTAGGAACATCTGCTGTGCAGTCCCATGTTCAACAATCTCTGCTGAACAATGCGCTCCGAAACAGTTGAGTCTGTCCCACCATTGTGTTCTGCCGCCATATATTCCACAGATCGTCGCCTGTACTGCCTTACAGAGCGGGCAGGCATCCGACCACCACTTTCTGTGAAGAAGCACCTTGTCACCTGCTCTTGGTTTCGCCGTCCTTCAACCACATGCAATAGATACTCACAACATTCGCATGCGAAAATCCGACCAGGCGTGATTTCCCTAAATCCGTGATTTCCCTAAATCGCTCCAAGAAAATTCCGGGATGGGTACTTTGAAAGGGCATGGCCGATATCCTTCGCATCCTTGACACTGTCTGGGCTTACGCTCCGACTTTAGTGACCTCAATGTCCGCGGAGACGTTAAACCCAATCTTCCTTCCTTGCTTCCCTCCTTCCTATTTACCGCCTGTATCGTCGCTAGATCGGTTCATTCTGCCCTGCTCCGCTTAAATGCTTTCTTTGCCACGCTAAGGCCGCAACCAGTCTGCTGACGAGAAGTCTCATGATATTTTGGCTTAGCAGTACTTGTAAAACTTACATAAATACAATAAAGATACAACACCGAGTTGGATCGCGGCAGACAAAATTTCATAATTGTATTATTGTATAAAGGATGTCACAGTTGCCAATTGAACAATCGAATGAGTACATCGCACAGAGTAAATCTACGAATGAAATTACTGGATAAATGTGCGGAATAGTGAAGTAATACAGTCAGTGTAGGTCGAGATCCGCAGTTCATTTGAACTGTGCAAATATGAAATGGCATATTCCAGATTGATTGTTATAATTGTGACTGAATGAGCTCGAATCCATTGACAAATACGTACTTACGTGTTTGAGTGTTGGTCATCATCAGCACAATTATCTGCGTTTCTTCATCTACGACTTGATAAAGGCCTCCTCTATACCTTACCATACAATGCAACTTCCAGCTATAAGGATCCTCGTAGCTCCTACATGTATCCTGGTCCCATTTCCCCACATTCCATTGGATCATTGTCACAATCTTTTCTTGTCTCTCGCCATCCAGGAAATAGCTTGCTTCGTCCATCTTCCACCAATTCACCTCACTGAATGTACCATCCACCTCCATCTCATTTTCATCATGCTCATGATTACTTCCTCTACTCCTCTACGCACCCTGATCTATTTCTTTGTTGTCTATCCTAGTAATTGCAAACATGCGGCTGTCCATTTCTGGCCAGGAAACACTTAGTTTTGGTGTAGTTTCCACGTTAAAGTCTATGTTTTGCTGCCATGAGTGAATCTTATTTACATACACACGGGGAGTTTAAAAAAATGGCTCTGAGCACTATGGGACTTATCTTCTGAGGTCATCAGTCCCCTAGAACTTAGAACTACTTAAACCTAACTAACCTAAGGACATCACACACATCCATGGCTGAGGCAGAATTCGACCAGCGACCTTAGCTGTGGCGCGGTTCCAGACTCTAGCGCCTAGAACCGCTCGGCCACACTGGCCGGCTCGACCCCTCAATTGCTTTCTTTAATCCTCTTTTGGAGTGTCCGGATACTTTTGATCACATAGTGTACATGCTGTCGAGAGAGCGTTGGCGGTCTGTTGCTCGTTGGTGTGTCTCAGGCCTCTCTCGTGATAGGTGTGGTTCATCCTGCGCCTACTTACCGCACTTCATCTTTGCTGACTGCACTGTGCTGACGACAGCTTAAGCCAGCAAAGAAAAAAAATGGCTCTAAGCACTATGGGACTTAAAAACTGACATCATCAGTCCCTAGACTTAGAACTTCTTGAACGTAAGTAGCCCAAGGACATCACACACGTCCATGCCCGAGGCAGGATACGAACCTGCGACCGTAGCAGCAGCGCGGTTCCCGACTGAAGCGCCTATAACCGCTCGGCCATAACGGTCGGCCCATCAGAGAACCTATTCCGTTTTCTCATAGCTTCGTTAACAGTCGGCAAAGTGACTTTACAGAAATCTATGAATATGAAATTCATCTGTTGCCTTTCATCCATGGTTGCCAGTAAAGAGAAAAGGGCAAGCTGAGTTTCACACGAGCGATGCTTTCTCAGACTGAGCTGATGTGTGGACAGAAACAATTCCCTCTCTAGAAAATTTATTATATTCCAACTGAGGATATGTTCATGGATTCTGCAGGAAACCGATGTTAAGAATTTTGCGGGTCCGTTCTAATGTACAAGAGTCACCTGCGTTTTTTTTTTTTTTTTTCAGTCGGACTTTGGGCTGAGCGAGAGATTCGCGATAAATGCAAGCTCAGTAAGAGGCAAATCTAAATCTGAAGAGTACTCTTTACAAAACCGAAATAGGATTCCATCAGGACCTGGTGACGTACAGTGGAAACTCGATTAACCGTCATCTTCGGGACCGTGGTCGTGACGGTTGAGCGAATAGATGGATAACAGAAACACTGTATTCCTCCAAAACATAACCTCAGTCAATTATTCTATGTATAGACACATATCATTCTCACAGTAATATAATAATATTTCGGAGCGAAAACAAATTAAAAACGATTGTAATAGCAAATAAAACTGTTTATTACATTTTTGTACTTTGAAACCTAGAGCAGCTTTTTCAGAGAGTGATGCTAATGTCTTTTGTGGTAAAGCCTTCCAATGAAGCCCAGTTTCATCACAATTGTAAACTTGCTCCCTAACAAGATTCAATTCAGCCATTTTTTCTTTAAATTGTTCCCGGAACTCAGCAACTACAGAGCTATCCGCGCTGAGTTTTTCTCCACTGATATCAAGTTGTCGAATCCCATGACGAAATTTAAATTTGTCGAGCCATCCGATACTTGCTTTAAAAGACGAGTCACCATCAAGTTTGTTGTTCATTTCAACAGCCTTGGTGATTATTATAGGCCCTGAAAGTGGAATCCCCTAACTTTTTGCTTGTATAAACCATCGGTACTTTGCAGTGTCCAATTCATCGTATTTTGCAGGTTTCAATGTCTTTCTTGTTCGCACTTCTCCATCCATGCTCTACACTGTTGACACATGTTGTTCTATTTTGTCAGCATCACGTTTTATATGGTTAACTGTTGTCCTTCCAATACCATAAATCAGCGCTACACTTGTCGCAGTTTCGCCCTTTCTTAAGCGTTTTATGATTTCAAGTTTTTGATTAAGTCCTAAAACAACACGTTTACGTTTATCAGACATTTTATCAAGTCACTGTATCACACACACCTGCACTAAATACGGTAGTGTAAAATATTAGTCAATAAAGATTATTCAAGTGGAAAACACGTAATACGGCACAGCCCGCTAGATACACTGCGACAATTACAGTCTTCTCGCCACAACTGAAACCCGATCCAGTGGTGATTGTTGACTCACAAGTGAGACAAAGAGAAGAAAAGGGGGAGTTGTGTCAGCACATCAACTGAAGGTCATGTTTTATGTACCATTCTACGGCGGGCGGGTACACTTCCCACCAAAATAGAGTAAATAAGCAAAGCGAACGCGTTACTGCACCTTAGAGCATTCTGTTATTACAGTGTTATTATGCTGTTACAGCAGTGACGGTTAAAGAGTGACGGTTAATCGAGATTTTACTGTATTTTCTAGCAAAGGTTTCAGTTGTTTCTACACAGCAGCGATGCTTATTACTGTGTCCCCCATACGGGATTAAAGGACGGTATGTTTGGGCGTTTCTCCTGCGTGAAAGACTTCTTAAACGCGAAATTTAAAACTTCGGTTCCACTTTTCCTATCGTATATTGCCATCCAGACTGGTCAACGAGTGACTAGATACAAGCCTTAGACGCACGTAGCAGCCTTTTTTTCACCTGCGTATTGTGCCATTGTTGCCTTACGCCGTGCCGCGGAAAGGCTGCACCACAGTGGTTTCAAAAGGTGCGATCCGCTTGAATTACTCCTGCGACAAGCCCTCTGCGGCGAGGCGTGGCCACGTGGCCGTGACAGCGGCAGCCGGCGGCTGGGGTCGGCCGCACCGCCCTACTCCTCGCCCGTCTTGCGGCGTCGTCGCCCGCAGCGTCGCGACGCCCTATTGATTTGGCGTCGGCAGACGTACCGCACCACACTACTGCACATCGCACGGCGTCTAGGCGTCGGCACCGAGACGCCAGCACCAGAACTCAGCTACAAACGTCCCAACTCAGCAAATTACTGGCTTTTATCTGTTACGTCTAAATGCAGACTAAGACAACTACGAGGGACGTTCAGATTGGTTCAAGTGGCTCTGACCACTATGGGACTCAACATCTGTCATCAGTCCCTTAGAACTTAGAACTACTTAAACCTAACTAACCTAAGGGGTATGAAAGGGAAGCAGTGGTTGCGAAGGGAGAGAGACAGGGTTGTAGCCTATCCCCGATGCTATTCAATCTGTATATTTAGCAAGCAGTGAAGGAAACAAAAGAAAAATTCGGAGTAGGTATTAAAATCTATGGAGAATAAATAAAAACTTCGAGGTTTGCCGATGACATTGTAATTCTGTCAGAGACAGCAAAGGACTTGGAAGAGCAGTAGAACGAAATGGATAGTGTCTTGAAACGAGGGTATAAGATGAACATCAACAGAAGCAAAACGAGGATAATGGAATGTAGTCGAATTAAGTCGGGTGATGGTGAGGGAATTAGATTAGGAAATGAGACACTTAAAGTAGTAAAGGAGTTTTGCTATTTGGATAGCAAAATAACTGATGATGGTCGAAGTAGAGGGGATATAAAATGTAGACTGGCAATGGCAAGGAAAGCGTTTCTGAAGAAGAGAATCTTGTTGGTATCGAATATAGATTTAAGTGTAAGGAAGTCGTTTCTGAAAGTATTTGTATGGAGTGTAGCCATGTATGGAAGTGAAACGTGGACGATAAATAGTTTAGACAAGCAGAGAATGGAAGCTTTCGAAATGTGGTGCTACAGAAGAATGATGAAGTTTAGAGGGATATATCACATAACTAATGAGGAGGTATTGAATAGAATTGGGGAGAAGAGAAGCTTGTGGCACAACTTGACTAGAAGAAGGGATCTGTTGGTAGGACTTGTTCTGAGACATCGAGGGATTACCAATTTAGTATTGGAGGGCAGCGTGGAGGGTAAAAATCGTAGACGGAGAGCAAGAGATGAATACACTAAGCATATTCAGACGGATGTAGGCTGCAGTAGGTACTGGGAGATGAAGAAGATTGCACAGGATAGAGTAGCATGGAGAGCTTCATGAAACCAGTCTCAGGACTGAAGACTACAACAAAAAAACACCCTAAGAACATCACACGTATCCATGCCAGAGGCAGGATTTGAACCTGCGACCGTAGCGGTAGCGCGGCTCCAGACTGAAGCACCTAGAACCGCTCGGTCACAGTGGCCGGCCGAGGGGCATTCAATAGGTAACTCAACACTTTTATTCTCAAAGCAGGTTGGTTTCATTCAGGATTCCAGTACTCCATTCTATTCCCCACTCCTCTGGCTACACATCCCACACTTTCAGCATAATCTCCTTTAAAAGCGACGGCCTTATGCGACCTTACTGGGAGGGCTTGTATGCCTGTACCACTCTATTGGTCGACGTCACAGACAACGTCTTGCTCCATCAGTAACCTCCCCATCTTTCAAGCACTGCTTCGCGCGGAGTGCATCCTACAACGGACCAGAGAGATGGAACTCAAAAGGTGCGAGATCCGGGATCTAAAGTGGACAAGGAAGAACAGTCCAATAAAGTTTGTGAACTGCCCTTGGGTGCTCAGACTTATGTGAGACCTTGTCATGGAGAACGGGAAGCTTCTTTTCATTTTTGTGGCGATCAACACACAAAAGTCGTTTCTTCAGTTTTTACTGAGGGAAGCACAATACACTTCATAGGTGATCGCTGCAGCATGATGTTGGACATCAAACAAAATAACTCCTTCAGAGTCGCAGAAGACCGTTGCCTTGACTTTGAGGGTGCGGCTTTGAAGGAGAGGTAGCGTGGTGCCACTCCATAGATTGCCGTTTTGTCTCCGGTTCGCAGTGATGAACCCATGTTTCATCGGCTATGACGATGTTCGGCAACAAAAAATTGTCTTTCGTTGTCCGCAGCTCTTGGTCTTGCGTAGCATTCTCGCTTCCCCCGCGCGGGGTCCCGGGTTCGATTTCGGACGGGGTCGGGTATTTTCTGTGCCTCGTGATGGCTGGGTTTTGTGTGTTCTATATCGTCATTGACTCGAAAGACGCCGAAGTGCCGTCATCTAAAAAGGACTTGAAATACGGCGGCCGAACTTCTCCGCATGGGGTCTCCCGGCCAACAGTGCCTTACGATCATTTCATTTCATTTGTCTTTCGTTGCTTTTTATGGTCTTCTTTAGACAACGAGGGAGCCAGCGGGCAGCCGGCCGGGCTGGCCGAGCGGCTCTAGACGATACAGTCTGGAACCGTGCGACCGCTACGGTCGAAGGTTCGAATCCTGCTTCGGGCATGGATGTGTGCGATGTCCTTAGGTTAGTTAGGTTTAAGTACTAAGTTCTAGGGGACTAATGACATTTAGGCCCCATAGTGCTCAGAGCCATTTGAACCATTTTTGAGCCAGCGGGCACACACCTCTGAGGACCCCAACTGTGCCAGCACTACCTACAGAGACGTCCAGTTGTGCAGTGAGATGTTTGATTGTGATTCGTCAGTCACCTTGCATGAGGGCGCCCGCACGTTCCAACATCGTAGGAGTCACAGCTGTGTGCGGCCGGCCGGCATACGCGGGAGATCGGACAGGTTTGCGCGACTTTGTTGAGATGAAGTAAGATGCCACGCCCAACGACTCGCCGTGATTTTGTTTACTGCCAAGTCTCCGTAGACATACTGCAAGCGCCTATGAATATCTGCGATGCTCGGGTTTTCCGTTAAGAGAAGCACAATGATAGCCCTCTGCTAGGAACGCACCTCTCTTACAGACGCCGTTCTGAAGGCTAGGTATAGCGGCGACACCTGTCGGAACTTCATGTAACTACAGGGGCTGAAACTGGAATGTCACACGAAATTCCACAACCAATTCCGCAGTTTTTCAACCGAAACTGGCCGAGGAAAGAATGTTTTGCATTGCTTATTGAACGGCTCTCGAACTATGTAGGCGATATCATAAGGTATGCTATGGTTGTATCCGATGACCTACGAAACACACTATCGTCTTGTAATATTCAGAGCAGCCACAGAAATGCAGATACGTGATTAGAAAATCAAAACAAAAGACACGTTTCCGTACACACCTGACAGTCTAAAACATCAAATTCTCACACGGATGACTCGCACTCGATTGTTGGCAGTGCCAATGATTCAGCCTTGATATGGAGTGCGAAGGGTGAGTGCAGGGAGGAGTCTAGGCATCCTCGCCTGGAGAAGCTACTTGAAGGAGAAGTAGCGGCTCAAGTTCCAAAAGCCGACATTAACCACGGGAAGAGCATTATGCCGACGTCTAAACTCCCTAGTCATAGTGGCCTATTTATCCCAGCCGAAATAATTTTTTGCTCCTGAAGCAAGCAAAAACTATGTAAAGCTAATGTTGTATAGCTGCCTAAGGGGCATCAATCAGCATGACTACTTTTATGTGAATGCGTGGTGTCTTTTCTTTCTGACATGATTCACCCTTCAGTGTGGGTGCACATTTACATGCGGCGTCCAGTGGGTGTCTGAAATTAACATGCATGGAGAACATGGACGGAGAGTGCGGATAGGCGACGCTCAGTGGGAACGTGAGTTGGCTGGGGAGCGTGCCGAGATAGTCCGCGCATTTGCGACAAGCCCCATGTCCAGATGTTGCAGCGGTTACTCCAGCTGCCTAGTGAGCAGAAGATCCCAGGTTCGAGACCCGGTCTGGCACACATTTTCAGTCGTTGCCGCTGATGCCACATAAAGCCCCGCTGAAGGTGACATTAGTTCCTACCCTTTCCATTCCACCGCTCTGTGCCCCCTCCACTTTCAGTTCATATAATATAACTGCTTTTGTTGTAACTTTGTCCGTTACGAAGACATGAACGACAGCACGTCTGTTGTAAAGATCATCCACTGCTCTGTGCCCGTTCCACTTTCAGTTCATATAACTGCTTTTGTTGTAACTTTGTCCGTTACGGAGATATGAACGACAGTAAGTGTGTTGTAAAGAGCAATGTACCTATATTACTGAGAGGCTAAAATACTAATAAACCCAGTGACAGATTGGCTATCTAACGGTTTCCAGGGGCGACAAAAACTTTATTTCCATTATTTCGTATATTTAATAACCAAAATTAAAAATTTAATGTGGTGTTATAATGTACTCATTAAGATTACTAATATTATGTTAAGGGTTTAACACTCTAAGCCAAGTATCAAAATCGGAAACTGTGTTTATGTCTTCAGACGGCCTCAGTCAAGCGTGCAAATTACCAGACTATCTTCATCCAGTATTTGAGAATGACAACACTTAACGATTTCCAACCAACTTTACACGCAAGATCAAATCTTTTCGAAACTTTTCTCAGTGACATCTTACCATCTTTGCCGATATACAGTATATTCGGTTTTTCCATTTATTTTACATTTTGCTCAAATGAGCTATTACACTATACTTACTCCTTCCGTGATAAGCTTTCCAACAAATCTTGAAGAACAATTAACAGCAAAATGTGGTTAGAAAAATGACAGTATCAATGAGGCGAGATGTAGCTCGTCCTCTCAAATACCTTTCGCACGCGAAGCATGCGCAAAAGCGGCCAATTGGTACACTGTCCAGTCACGTTACTGTGACCACCTGTCAAAAGCCTAAATAACCAATTTATGCAGCGCGGACAGGTTCGAGGCGTGCAGGAAGAGAGTCAGTGAGGTTCTAAAAGATATAAAGTCACATGCTGACTCGAGCTCCGCGGCCTTCTGCACTATAATCCATGGTGCGTACAGCTGGATCGAGATGGTCCAATAGATTTTCGATTGGGTTTTAAACTGGGGAGTGGTGGCTAGCGGAGTACGAAAACTCATCCCGGTGCTCTTGTAACCACATATGTACGTTGCGAGATGTGTGACACGTTGCAATGTCCTGCTGGTAGATACCATCGTGCTGAGGAAAAACATACCGCATGTAGGGAAGTCCTCAAGGATAGATGCATACATGTCTTGATCCATTTTTCCTTCCAGAACAGTGAAATCACTCTGGGAACGTGAGAGAAACATTCCTCAGATCATAACGCTCCCACTGGGTTGCACGGTGTTTGTTTTCAGAAGTTCCATGCCGTATACATCAATGGTCATCTGTCCAACAGAGCATGGAGTGAACGTCCAGTTGGGGTATCGGAGTGGAAATTCCAGCCTTCGTCACTGCTGAACAGCAGTCAAATGGTTCAAATGCCTCTGAGCACTATGGGACTTAACGTCTGTGGTCATCAGTTCCCTAGAACTTAGAACTACTTAAACGGCTCTCAGCACTATGGGACTTTTAAAAAAATGGTTCTAATGGCTCTGAGCACTATGGGACTTAACATCTATGGTCATCAGACCAATAGAACTTAGAACTACTTAAACCTAACTAACGTAAGGACATCACACAACACCCAGTCATCACGAGGCAGAGAAAATACCTGACCCCGCCGGGAATCAAACCCGGGTGCGGGAAGCGAGAACGCAACCGCACGACCACGAGCTGCGGACACTACTTAAATCTAACTAACCTAAGGGCATCACACGCATCCATGCCCGAGGCAGGATTCGAACCTGCGACCGTAGCAGTCGCGCGGTTCCGGACTGAAACGCCTAGAACCGCTCGGCCACCGCGACCGGCGAACAGCAGTCAGCATGGGTGCATGAACCAGGCACCTACTGCATAGGCCCATACGCGGCAACGTCCACTGAATGGAGACACTGTTGGCAGCCCCGTGGATCATCTGGGCGGTCAGTTGCTGAACAGTTGCGATTCTGTTCGCCCGTACACATCTCCGCAGCCGTCGTTGACCCTGTCATTTATGGCACTCGGTTCACCAATGTTGCCTCCGCCCCGGTTTTGGATAGCTCCGTTTTTCCGTGCACGGTATACTTTGACCACGGCTGTTCTTTGTAGTCCCAAGGAGCGACACGTTCTTTGGGATCCAAGTTAAAAAATGTTCAAATGTGTGTGAAATCTTATGGGACATAACTGCTAAGGTCATCAGTCCCTAAGCTTACACACTACTTAACCTAAATTATCGTGTGGACACTACACCCATGCCCGAGGGAGGACCCGAAACTCCGCCGGGACCAGACGCACAGTCCACGACTGCAGTGCCTTGGACCGCTCGGCTAATCCCGCGTGGCTCCACGTTAAACTTTAGAGTCCTTTCCCCGTCGAAGTAACGTTCAATTGAAATATTTGCTCCAGGCCACTACGACAAAAATCAAGACATAACAAACAGAATTATATTTTTAGTGTCAGCATACCATTACAAATTTATTTATTCACCGAAACATTGTTTACATGAAACAACAGTGTCAGTGAATGAGAACTAGCTCTAAATGTACAAAAATGTAAGTTAATGTGGATGAGCAGGAAAAACCAACCCGTAACGTTCGGATGCAGCATTGGTAGTGTCCTGCTTGACACAGTCATATCTTTTACGCGTCTTGGCCTAACGTTGCAAAACGCTGTGAAATCGAAGGACCATGTGAGTAATGTGGTAGGAATGGTGAATGGTCGACTGCAGTTTATTGGGAGAATTTTGGGAAAGTAAGGTTTATCTGTAAAGGAAACTGCATATAGGACACTAGTGCGACCTATTCTTGAGTACTGCTTGTATGTTTGGGATCCACACCAGGTCGGATTGTAGGAAGACATCACAGAAATTCAGAAGCATGCTGCTAGATTCGTTATCGGTTTGTTCGAACAACACGCAAGTATTACGGAGATGTTTCGGAAACTCAAATGGGAATCTCTGGAAGGAAGGCGACATTCAGTTCGAGGAGCAACAGTGACAAAATTTAGAGAACCGTCATTTGAAGCTCAAAGGCAAATGATTCAACTGTCACCAGCATACATTTCGCTTAAGGACCACGAAGACAATATACGAGAAATTAGGGCTCATACGGAAGCATATGGACAGTTATTTTTCCCTCGCTCTATTTGTGAGATGAACCGGGAAGAAAATGATTATTACAGGTACTTCAGCCACGAATCGTATGATAGCTTGCCGAGTATCTATGTAAATGATGGTGCACATGACAGAGAGATTTGAAAGGCTATAAATTGTAATCCGAATAGGTAAAAATAGCGGTTTCGATGTTTTTCTATTATCCAGTCCTATGAAGGGATTTGTACCACCCTCAGAAAATATAGGAGTGTGTCCTACTTCTACAGCCCTTTAATCAGGAATACCTCTTATCGTGTGAGAACAGGTCTGCAGTAAACATGCTCTGTTGCACTCATAACAAGTGCTAGAGTACTTCTTTTTATTTTTATGTTTTCAAGGCAATGAGGAATACAGAGAAAAAGAAACAGTAAAACACTAGGCTAGAATAAAGTAATTTTCTTCATCTTTAAGAGATACAATATACTGACAAGGGTGATCTTTATACTGTTTTGTCATGAGTAACTCTGAGTATATGCCATTGGATAAGACGTAAGCAATAAAATCAATAAATTTCAATTATTTGTTCGTTCCACTTTGCACATTCCACCACAAAAAATGCTAGATGTTTTCATAAAATATAAAACATTTGGGAGGGGGTATTATTAATTTTATTAGAAGTATCGTTCCGTTGACATGTAGCTTGCTTGTAACCCATTCATTTTGACAACCTCCATTCACTTTAAATCATAGTTAAGGACCCACTGATAACGGGTCACGCTCTGTTCAATTTGAAGTGCTTGTTACGGGCGAGACGGTACAGATTTGAAGATAGCTGATACGAAGGGGATTCGAACAATAGGTTATACATTGTTATTGCGGGCCAAACAACTTCGACTGAATTGTGCACTGTAGCTCTAAGTCACACAGATCCGTGATACTATTTTTCAACAAAACCATCATGTCTCTGTAATCAACGGTCGGAACGTTCTCTCCGCCTCGAGACGTTTCAGCTAGCCGAAAAGATGCAAATCGCATATTACAATACGTGGACCGTATGGAGGATCGACATCATCCACGCCTGTACCGTCGTAGTCAAATTACTGACGCATTTTCACTACGGCTAAACATTTTATTGTGTTGGTCTATACAAGACAAAAAGTTCGCGGCAAATCTGCTTTAAGTTTAGACGTATGACTCACAAGAATAGTACTGTCCCGCCTACTTCAGCTTTCCAATTGCTGCGGCATTTCACTCACACGCTATGAAGCTCCTGTTATCCGTGCCGCAGCAGAACTGTGTGTGGAGGAAACCTGGAACGTATTATTTCGTCTGGAAATGTTAAGCTCTTACTGTGCAGTGGTATTATGAGAACGCGGCAATTGCCACGACCCGGTTTCACAGAATGTTGCTCAGTGGAAGAGGAGCCAATCTCCGCTCACCCGTAGATACTCGACCGATTCTGAGAAAACGACCTTCATAGTTTTCGATGTAACGTAGATGCCTTTTAGCGCACAGCGTAGTAGCTATCGTCGCGGCGTGTAAACATTTCGTACCGTGTTTCTATTTAACTTTTTTATTTATCTATATTTATCTAACATTGGTTCAAATGGCTCTGAGCACTATGCGACGTAACTTCTGAGGTCATCAGTCGCCTAGAACTTAGAACTAATTAAACCTAACTAACCTAAGGACATCACACACATCCATGCCGGAGGCAGGATTCGAATCTGCGACCGTAGCGGTCGCTCGGTTCCAGACTGTAGCGCCTAGAACCGCACGGCCACTCCGGCCGGCACACGAATGTTTCTTACGAAGTTAGGGGCAAGGGCGTTACATTAATTATAAAATTACAACTGTGTTTCACGATAAGTGTCGTACATTTAATACATATACGTGTGTATGGTATTTTAAGGGGTTACAATATTCTTAAATCGTCATAATCTTATACACCGAAGCTCCAAAGAAACTGGCGTAGCCGAGCGTATTCAAATACAGAGATATGTAAACAGGCAGAATACGACTCTGCGGTCAGCAACGCCTATATAAAGACAACCGTCTGGCGCGGTTGTTAGATCGGTTACTGCTGCTACAAAGGCAGGTTATCAAGATTTGAGTGAGTTTGAACGTGGTGTCGGCTCACGAGGAATGGGCCACAGCATCTCCGAGGTAGCGACGAAGTGGGGATTTTCCCGTAATACCATTTCACTAATGTACTGTGAATATCATGAATCCGGAAAACATCAAATCTCCGACATCGCTGTTGCCGGAGAAGGATCCTGCAAGAACGGAACCAACGACGACCGTAGATAATGGTTAAGAGTGAAGGAAGTGCAATCCTTCTGCAAATTGCTGCAGATTTCAATGCTGGACCATCAACAGGTGTCAGCGTGCGAACTATTCAAAATGGCTCTGAGCACTATGGGACTCAACTGCTGTGGTCATTAGTCCCCTAGAACTTAGAACTACTTAAACCTATCTAACCTAAGGACATCACACACATCCATGCCCGAGGCAGGATTCGAACCTGCGACCGTAGCAGTCGCACGGTTCCGGACTGCGCGCCTAGAACCGCGAGGCCACCGCGGCCGGCCCGCGAACTATTCAACGAAACATCGTCGGTAAGGGCTTTCAGAGCGGAAGGAATACTCGTGGTGTACCGTTGATGACTGCTCCACACAAAGCTTTACGCCTCGCTTGGCCGCGCCAACACCGACATCGAACTGTTGATGACTGGAAGCATGTTGCCTTGTGGGACGAATCTCGTTTCAAAGTTTATCAAGGGGATGGACGTGTACGGCTATGGAGACAACTTCACGAATCCAATGCCCTGCATGTGAGCAGGGAACTGTTTAGGCTGGTGGGGGCTCTGTAATAGCGTGGGGCATGTGGAGGTGGAGTGATGTGGGAGCCGTGATACGTCAAGATACGACTCTGATAGGTGACACGTACGTAAGTATCGTGTCTGGTCACCTGCATCCATTCATGGCCGATGTGGATTCGAACGGACTTGGGCAATTCCAGCACGACAATGCGACAACCCACACATCCAGAATTGCTACAGAGTGACCCCAGGAACACTCTTCTGAGTTTCAACACTCCCGCTGGCCACCAAACTCCCCAGACATGGACATTATTAAGCGTATCTGGGATGCCTTGCAACGTGTTGTTCAGAAGACATGTACACCCCGGATTTATGGACAGACCTGCAGGATTCATGGTGTCAGTTCCCTACAGCACTACTTCAGACATTAGTCGAGTCCATGCCACGTCGTGTTGCGGCACTTCTGTGTTCTCGCGGGGGCTCTGCACAATATTAGGCAAGTGTACCAGTTTCTTTGGCGCTTAATGTATTTCATTCTTATATCAGTTCTAAATTCTTATATTTTATTCTAATGTTTCAGAAAGATTTGATGCAATCCCCTGGATGATTTCAGTCATAGAGACATTCGAAACATAGAAATTCCGAACACCACGAGGATTACGTGAAGGCAGGTTTACCACAGCAACATTCCTTCGTATGGAACTCACTCGGGAGAGAAATGCCGTTATCATTGATAAAGATTCACGCCTTGGCAGTAATTGCGTCGCAAACCAAGTATAACGGATCGCTTTTCCGAAGACTGGCGCTTGCAACTCACCGTAAATCAAGATACACTACAGGCATTTCTTCGAAAACTATTTCAAATATTTTTTTTCCATTCGTTTTCGTTTTTAAATCCATTCATCAAATATACTATAAGTAGATGAATAAGGACATCATTTCAAGGTACACTGTAAAACATTCCTTCAGTAATGTTCTACGGACGTGGGTAGGTAAACGAAAAATAAAATTACAAATGGGTTTTCCCCTCACTTATATGACTACAAAGGAAGATACATAAAAAAAGGTCTATTTTCCACTGCCACTTCGAACCTGAGGAGGGGCACTTCAGGCTTTGCCCCCTAACTACTTCTACCCCAGCAGTTCTTCCTAAACTAGGAAAGGAAAGAGATGGAGAAGGTATCATATGTGTTTTTTTCCAGTGTTTACGTTGTGTTCGATTGATATTTTTAGTATCTTTTTTCACCTGTAGAGTGAAGTCCACGAAGCAGCTTGTAGCCGTGGAATAACCCATACACGTCTTTTCGAATACAAAAAGGGAATGCTGTCTGCAATCATAGTATCGAAAGTCCAAAAATAGTGCACCAGATGAGATGAAGTGCTAATTGCAGGGACCTTCCAACCACGTGGCAGTTGGTAAAAAGCACACCAAAAGAAGATGGAAAAGTATTGGCCGAATTTCGGATTACAGACAATGGCGCAAAAATCGAGAACACTCTTCTCGCCAGCTGCAAAATAATATAGAACTGCAAGGTCATGGAACGAATTCACAGAATGAGTCTTCGTCTGCGGGTACTACACGTCATGCGGGAACAACGTCATGTGCGGTGGAGTTTGGTCAGGAGAGGCACGTGTGAGGAAGAGCAGAATTATCTGGACCAAGTTCCAGACATCTGCCGCTGGGCCACAAAAGAAGCGATGATCAGCGGTGTCCTTTACCTTGCATGCAAGGCGAAGTGGAGAGTCGGCGAAGTGATGTCGATGGAGATGTGAACGATCGGGTCGTTTCTCGTTGACGGTGACATACTACTGGCCATTAAAATTGCTACACCAAGAAGAAATGCAGATGATAAACGGGTATTCATTGGACAAATGTATTATACTACACTCCTGGAAATGGAAAAAAGAACACATTGACACCGGTGTGTCAGACCCACCATACTTGCTCCGGACACTGCGAGAGGGCTGTAGAAGCAATGATCACACGCACGGCACAGCGGACACACCAGGAAGCGCGGTGTTGGCCGTCGAATGGCGCTAGCTGCGCAGCATTTGTGCACCGCCGCCGTCAGTGTCAGCCAGTTTGCCGTGGCATACGGAGCTCCATCGCAGTCTTTAACACTGGTAGCATGCCGCGACAGCGTGGACGTGAACCGCATGTGCAGTTGACGGACTTTGAGCGAGGGCGTATAGTGGGCATGCGGGAGGCCGGGTGGACGTACCGCCGAATTGCTCAACACGTGGGGCGTGAGGTCTCCACAGTACATCGATGTTGTCGCCAGTGGTCGGCGGAAGGTGCACGTGCCCGTCGACCTGGGACCGGACCGCAGCGACGCACGGATGCACGCCAAGACCGTAGGATCCTACGCAGTGCCGTAGGGGACCGCACCGCCACTTCCCAGCAAATTAGGGACACTGTTGCTCCTGGGGTATCGGCGAAGACCATTCGCAACCGTCTCCATGAAACTGGGCTACGGTCCCGCACACCGTGAGGCCGTCTTCCGCTCACGCCCCAACATCGTGCAGCCCGCCTCCAGTGGTGTCGCGTCAGGCGTGAATGGAGGGACGAATGGAGACGTGTCGTCTTCAGCGATGAGAGTCGCTTCTGTCTTGGTGCCAATGATGGTCGTATGCGTGTTTGGCGCCGTGCAGGTGAGCGCCACAATCAGGACTGCATACAACCGAGGCACACAGGACCAACACCCGGCATCATGGTGTGGGGAGCGATCTCGTACACTGGCCGTACACCTCTGGTGATCGTCGAGGGGACACTGAATAGTGCACGGTACATCCAAACCGTCATCGAACCCATCGTTCTACCATTCCTAGAACGGCAAGGGAACTTGCTGTTCCAACATGACAATGCACGTCCGCATGTATCCCATGCCACCCAACGTGCTCTAGAAGATGTAAGTCAACTACCCTGGCCAGCAAGATCTCCGGATCTGTCCCCCATTGAGCATGTTTGGGACTGGATGAAGCGTCGTCTCACGCGGTCTGCACGTCCAGCACGAACGCTGGTCCAACTGAGGGGCCAGATGGAAATAGAATGGCAAGCCGTTCCACAGGACTACATCCAGCATCTCTACGGTCGTCTCCATGGGAGAATAGCAGCCTGCATTGCTGCGAAAGGTGGATATACACTGTACTAGTGCCGACAATGTGCATGCTCTGTTGCCTGTGTCTATGTGCCTGTGGTTCTGTCAGTGTGATCATGTGATGTATCTGACCCCAGGAATGTGTCAATAAAGTTTCCCCTTCCTGGGACAGTGAATTCACGGTGTTCTTATTTCAATTTCCAGGAGTGTATAACTGACTTGTGATTATATTTCCACGCAATTTGGGTGCATGAATCCTGAGAAATCAGTACCCAGAACAACCGCCTCTGTCCGTAATAACGGCCTTGATACGCCTGGGCATTGAGACAAACGCAGCTTCGATGGTGTGTACAGGTACAGTTGCCCAAGCAGCTTCAACGCGATACCACAGTTCATCAAGAGTAGTGACTGGCGTATTGTGACGAGCCAGTTGCTCGGTCACCATTGACCACACATTTTCAGTTGGTGAGAGATCTGGATAATGTGCTGGCCAGGGTAGCAGTCGAGCATTTTCTGTATCCAGAAAGGCCCGGACAGGGACTGCAACATGCGGTCGTGCATTATCCTGCTGAAATGTAGGGTTTTGTAGGGATCGAATGAAGGGTGGAGCCACGGGTCGTAACACATCCGAAATGTAACATCCAATGTTCGAAGTGCCGTCAATGCGAACAAGAGGTGACCGAGACGTGTAACCAATGGCACCCCATCCCATCACGCCGGGTGATACGCCAGTATGGCGATGACGAAAACACGCTTCCAATGTGCGTTCACCGCGATGTCGCCAAACACGGATGCGACTATCATGATGCTGTAAGCAGAACCTGGATTCATCCGAAAATATTACGTTTTGCCATTCGTGCACCCAGGTTCGTCGTTGAGTACACCATCACAGGCGCTCCTGTCTGTGATGCAGCGTCAAGGGTAACCCCAGCGATGGTATCCGAGCTGATAGTCCATGCTGGTGCAAACGTCGTTGAACTGTTAGTGCAGATTATTGTTGTCTTGCAAACGTCCCCATCTGTTGCCTCAGGAATCGAGACGTGGCTACACGATCCGTTAAGGCCATGCGGATAAGATGCCTCTTATCTCGACTGCTAGTGATACGAGTCTGTTGGGATCCAGCACGGCGTTCCGTATTACCCTCCTGAACCCACCAATTCCATATTCTGCTAACAGTCATTGGATCTAGAGCAACGCGAGCAGCAATGTCGTGATACGATAAACCGCAATCGCAGTAGGCTACAATCCGACCTTTATCAAAGTCAGAAACTTGGTGGTAAGCAGTTCTCTTCCTTACACGAGGCATCACAAAATTCACCAGGCAACGCCGATCAGCTGCTGTTTGTGTATGAGAAATCGGTTGGAAACTTTCCTCATATCAGCACGTTGTAGGTGTCGCCACCGGCGCCAACCTTGTGTGAATTCTCCGCAAAGCTAATCATTTGCATATCACAGCATCTTCGTCCTGGCGGTTACATTTCGCTTGCGTATCACGTCATCTTCGTGGTGTAGCAATTTTTATGGCCAGTAGTGTACATTGAAAAAGAAGTAAAGAAAACCAAAGAAAATTTTGAAATAGGAGCAGTGTTAGGAAAAGAGGCGTTCACCGCCCGCTGTATATTGCGCCGCTTCTTTTCGGCTCTGGAAAAGGCGCATGTATTACTTCGGAAGCTCTGTCCGTCCTTTACTCAGAAACGGTCGAATATCTGCGAATACGCCGAGACACATATTCCCTTATATTCACGCCTCTTCCATTGTTCGACGTTTCTGGGGAATCGATTTATGGCACTTGCCGTATTAGCGTGGGACGCCGTGTTTAACTTTTCTGAAGTCCCTGCCAATCTAGGTGGAACAGGTAATAAAACGATGTGCCGTTGTGCTCTAGAAAATGATACCGGTTTGTCCCCGAGAGACAGATTGTCAGTGTCCGCGATCTAAATATATTTGAGCGAACTTCTTGGCTTTATTGCCTCGGAGACGTAATCAATCGATACAGTTATCTGTGGGCCATCGTTTATATCAGAGGAAAGGACATTGAACCGTTGCGTGCCGGCGTGTGCGAATGGAAGTAAGGAGGGGCGGGAAGCAGACGGCAAGGGGTGCGGGGCGCAGCGCGCTGCAGGGGCTGTGCCGGCGCCGCCGTCGGGCCAGGCGTCGCGACGCCGAGATCGATAGTGGCGGCGGCGGAACAGGGGCCGCACCCAGGCCTCCGGCCGAGCGCCGCAGCTCGTGTTCCGGCGCCGCGGCGTGCGAGCCGTTTCGCACAGTGTCTCTTAGAAAAATATATCTTACTCTGCGAACAATGACGACGTATCACGTAAGATTCATAGCGAGAACCGTGTTGGTGAAGTACGGAAACGTCGACGATGCCTGTAAGCTGTTAAATAGAATTTTGGGGAAGGAAGGAATATTTGACCAATTCAGGAAGACACAGTGTTATGAAAAAGCGTATCAAGTGAGAAGAAGAGTTAACTACGAAAGGTGTACGGCAATATACCGGGTGATCAAGAAGTCAGTATAAATTTGAAAACTTAATAAACCACGTAATAATGTAGATAGAGAGGTACAAATTGACACACAAGCTTGGAATGACATGGGGTTTCATTATCACCAAAAAAAGTATTGCTAGACGCATGAAAGATCTCTTGCGCGCGTCGTTTGGTGATGATCGCGTGCTCAGCCGCCACTTCCGTCATGCTTGGCCTCCCAGATCCCCAGACCTCAGTCCGTACGATAATTGGCTTTGGGGTTACTTGAAGTCGCAAGTGTAGCGTGATCGACCGACATCTCTAGGGATGCTGAAAGACAACATCCGACGCCAGTGCCTCCCAATAACTCCGGACATGCTTTACAGTGCTGTTCACAACATTATTCCTCGACTGCAGCTATTGTTGAGGAATGATGGTGGACATATTGATCATTTCCTATAAAGAACATCATCTTTGGTTTGTCTTCCTTTGTTATGCTAATTATTGCTATTGTGATCAGATGATGTCGGACATTTTTTGAACGTTTGTATTTTTATTTTTTTTGTTATAATAAAACCCCATGTCATTCCAAGAATGTGTGTCAATTTGTACCTCTCTATCTACATTATTCCGTGATTTATTCAGATTTCAAATTTATACTGACTTTTTGATCACCCGGTTTAATGAAGACATGAGTCGCAAGATACAATTTGTTATGAGGAGAAATGGCACAGAACCATTTCCAGGATGTTATTAATGTACGCCTTGCAAGATCTTGTTATCAGTTGCGCCAATTACTTCGTAGACAACATGTTTCCCATACATTTCCTTCACTCTGTAATACTTGTTAAAAAAATGCTTGTGAGGGAATGGTAAATTTTTTTTTTAAAGATATAGAAAGTTCCAACGTATGTGAGCGATGTAATTTACTATTCAGTTTCATTTGTTTCTTGTATGCTGACCTGTGTAATAAGCAGCTATTCACATGTTTTTCATGTGCTGTTTGGTCGCTGAAAGATAAAAAATAATCGAAAGTAAAATTTAAGAAATCCACAGTTACTTGAAAAAACAGTGTACGAGGTGTGAATAAAAAGTGACAGGAATTTTTTAAAGTCGTGGCCCTTATGCATACGATTTCAAACTATTTTATCTTGTTGGTATACAGGGTGGTCCATTGATCGTGACCGGGCCAAATATCTCATTAAATAAGCGTCAAACGAAAAAACTACAAAGAACGAGACTTGTCTAGCTTGAAGGGGGAAACCAGATGGCGCTATGGTTGGCCCGCTAGATGGCACTGCCATACGTCAAACGGATATCAACTCCGTTTTTTTAAATAGGAACCCCCACTTTTATTACATATTCGTGTATTACGTAAAAAAATATGGATTTTTTGGTTGGACCACTTTCTTCGCTTTGCGATAGATTGCGCTGTAATGGTCACAAACGTATAAGTGCGTGGTATCACGTCACATTCCGCCAGTGCGTACGGTATTTGCTTCGTGATACATTACCCGTGTTAAAATGGACCGTTTACCAATTGCGGAAAAGGTCGATATCGTGTTGATGTATGGCTATTGTGATCAAAATACCCAACGGGCGTATGCTATGTAGGCTGCTCGGTATCCTGGACGACATCATCCAAGTGTCCGCTATTGGTATGGTGCGGCTCTCCATGAGATGGAGCAACATGTCCTCAGGAAATACAGCCGCCGTACTTCCCCAGAGCTTTCAGTCGTGCCAAAGATCCAACACAGCGTGACCATGGTGTAGCTAATATTACAAGACCAGTTCAGACAGTCGTTCAGACTGTCAACTCTCTACCATACAGAAAACCTTACCGTCCCTCTTCAATAAGCATATGTTAGTTCTCATATCTTCACAACTACCCCACTGACATCACTGCGACTAGGGTTCGGTAACATGTGCAGCTGAGACACATTTTCTTACAGTTTTTGGTTATTTCTTACAGTAAAATGTCTATCAAAGGATATTGTTTTGGCTGCCTAACTTACAATTGTCAGCGCCTTAGATCCTATACAGACCGTATTTTCGTAATAACCTAATTAAATTTTTAGTAAAAGGTGACGTTGTGTATTTGAGTTGCTAACTGCCTTGTTTGTTCTGTACTCTTGCCTTCTGGTTTCTAGGAAACATCTTTCCTCGTTTCAGAGAGATTACATATGGCTTACAATCGACTTGAGAAGAATTTCTAACATCCTGATTAATTATTAATTAAAACGGGTATAAGGTAATAAACCGTTGAAGCACGCTAGCCTATTTACTGTGATTGCTTTCTCGTGATTGCTTTACTGGCTTACAAACAACATTTCCTGTGCCCTGGAACCGTCGCCGAAGCTCTTAAATGACATGCAAATAAACACGTACTACTCGGAACATTGTATTAATTAGTGCTACTGTGACCGCGAATTCATTTTTGGGTTTCATATCCTTAGACCGGTGTATTTCTTTTTGGCTTTTGGAAAAAAGAAACTTCAGTCTTTGATGTATACATGTCTATACTCCAGCTGTATCAGACTAATAGCGAAACATGATACGTGTTAAGGTACACGATGACAGGATCAAAAAGGCTCCAGTAAACATCTGTACGCAAACGAGCTGTTTGTGAGGTAATTGTAAGTTTGTGGTTACTATCCATCACTGGCTTCAGTATGAT
The DNA here is from genome assembly GCF_023897955.1 of Schistocerca gregaria. Taxonomy (NCBI): domain Eukaryota; kingdom Metazoa; phylum Arthropoda; class Insecta; order Orthoptera; family Acrididae; genus Schistocerca; species Schistocerca gregaria. Next base: position 100,133,486 of record NC_064921.1, on the reverse strand, counting down.
ATATTGTCCTACTTAGTACAAATGTATTTGAACTATAAACTTTTAGTTTAAGTACCTATCGAGTTGGGTCTAGAGTTCACCCATGGCTTACCTTAAGAAGAAATTCAATATGTCAGGATGTTACAAGTTACTGAATACTGTACATTTATGTCTGTAAAAGTAGGTGTTCTGCATATCGTCCTCGCATTTTGTTGTAGTACTGCACTCGTCTCAGAAGTGAATGATGAATTCTTTCAGACACTCATGAATCATCTCGTAGTGCTTCATAAGGCTGTAAAGTTCGCTGCTCCATTTCTTCGACACGGGAGTATTGTACGCTTTCTGTTGAGATGACCCCAGACAGAAAAATCCAGGTTGTTTAGGTTAGGTTGTTTTGGAGCAGAAGGTATTTGTCATGCTCGACTTTCCATCTTAGCACGTATCACATCAACAACAAAAATGTTCCACGCAACAATTTATTTTTTAATTATTTATGAAATATCCAGGTGCACTGCTATGTAAGTTGTTTGTGTTTTATTTTATTCACATTGAGCCCATTTCGGCAACTTGCCATCGTCAGGTGCTCTGTAAATACATGGATAAGTGATAGTCTTATTATAATGGTTTTGTAACTACGAACTGAGAATTTATAATATATTCTTAGGTGTTTTACCTTACATGTGACATCGTTGCTGTCATGTCCTGTCTGTTTTGTAATTATTGATTCTTCCAGGTGTAGAGTGGACATATAAATCAGGTGTTACTACGTTACTTTTCTGACAGTTAGATGACAGTGGGTCAGCGATGTCATATGTTTACATAGTTACCACTATAAACAAAGGATGTATGAAAGTCAGTTGTTTATTATAACTACTTTTCATGTAGGTTTGTTTCTGATTACGTTTTTGCCTAAAGTTAGTTTTAGTTTTATTTTACGTTTTTAATTTTTCGTAATAATTGTCATCTATGATTTATGTTGGTGTTCTGTCTCTGTTTTGCACTACTCATGTTATCGCTGTTGCTACGGATATGTGTTGTTTAGAGTCGCTGATATTAAATTTACCCGTTTTCCCGATTTATAATGTGAATAAAGTTTTCTATATAATTTTTGTGCTTTAGGTCGGTTTGTTCGTTCAGTAAATTTGTTGGGTTGCTGTATGCATGTGAATATATCTCTATTTCCTCCAGGATGTTCAACAGTGTTCCCTTTTGCGTGATATGTAGGATTTCAAGTGCTTCGTTTATGGGTTTTACATAGTGTTTCTCAGCTTGTAAATGTTGAAAAAATGTAGATGGGTTGTTTTCACTTTCACTGGTGTGGTCTTTATATCTAATTTTGAAGTTTCTACCAGTTTGCCCTATGTAGAATTTTTGGCACGTGTTACACGAAATTTTGTAAACGCCAGGATTGTTGTGTATGGGAATTTTCGAGCTGCCGTTGTGGATTTTATGTTTGAGGTTGTGTGTGTTTTGAAATGCAAATGTGATGTCGGTTTTGTTGAATAATTTGTTAATTTTGTTCGAGATGTTTCCTAGATAGGTCGTGGTTACGTATTTTGTTTTCTTCGTTTTCGTTGTGTGTGTGCTTAATGTTATTTCTTTATGTATGTTGTGCCTTTCAGGTTTTGTTTTATTTTGGTATAATTGTGTTACAATTTTGGGGTCATAATCATTTTGCTGGGCTATGTATTCTAAGATTTTTATTTCCCTCTGGATTGCTTCATTTTCTAATGGTAAGTTTATTAGTCTGTTTAGCATTGTGTGAAAGAATGCGAGTTTGTGGGCTTTTGGATGACATGAGTGTGCATTAATAATACAGTCTGTTGTGGTAGGCTTTCTGTAAATTTGGAAGCAATGTTTGTTGTTAGTGTTCTTAATAGTTAGGTCGAGGAAGTTAATTGTTTTGTTAGTTTCGTGTTCTATGGTGAATTTCATTTTGGGGTGCAACTGATTGAGTGCTTTATGTATTTCGTCGATGTCAGTTAAGTTACCTTCTATAAGCATTATAGTGTCGTCTACATATCTGTAATAATATATGATTTTTTGATTAGTATTGTTTTTTGTTTCAAAAAATTTTTCTTCCAAGCTGTTGAGGAATATGTCGGCTATGGTTCCAGCAATACTACATCCCATTGCGACTCCATCTTTCTGTGCATATGTTTTATTATCAAACTCGAAGTAATTTTGGTTTAAGACAAGTTTCGTTAGTTGCAAAATTTCTGTAGTGGCTTGTATTGAGATTTTTCTGTACTTAAGTAGGTTTTGTTCTATGATATCTATTGTTTCCTGGATTGGGATGTTGGTATATAGGTTAGTAATGTCAAAGGATACGAATCTTGCATTTGGAGGTATTTTTATGTCCTTGATTTTTTTGGCTAATGTCCTGGAATTTCTTATTGTATATTTTATGTTGTATGTGAAACCTATATACCAACATCCCAATCCAGGAAACAATAGATATCATAGAACAAAACCTACTTAAGTACAGAAAAATCTCAATATAAGCCACTACAGAAATTTTGCAACTAACGAAACTTGTCTTAAACCAAAATTACTTCGAGTTTGATAATAAAACATATGCACAGAAAGATGGAGTCGCAATGGGATGTAGTATTGCTGGAACCATAGCCGACATATTCCTCAACAGCTTGGAAGAAAAATTTTTTGAAACAAAAAACAATACTAATCAAAAAATCATATATTATTACAGATATGTAGACGACACTATAATGCTTATAGAAGGTAACTTAACTGACATCGACGAAATACATAAAGCACTCAATCAGTTGCACCCCAAAATGAAATTCACCATAGAACACGAAACTAACAAAACAATTAACTTCCTCGACCTAACTATTAAGAACACTAACAACAAACATTGCTTCCAAATTTACAGAAAGCCTACCACAACAGACTGTATTATTAATGCACACTCATGTCATCCAAAAGCCCACAAACTCGCATTCTTTCACACAATGCTAAACAGACTAATAAACTTACCATTAGAAAATGAAGCAATCCAGAGGGAAATAAAAATCTTAGAATACATAGCCCAGCAAAATGATTATGACCCCAAAATTGTAACACAATTATACCAAAATAAAACAAAACCTGAAAGGCACAACATACATAAAGAAATAACATTAAGCACACACACAACGAAAACGAAGAAAACAAAATACGTAACCACGACCTATCTAGGAAACATCTCGAACAAAATTAACAAATTATTCAACAAAACCGACATCACATTTGCATTTCAAAACACACACAACCTCAAACATAAAATCCACAACGGCAGCTCGAAAATTCCCATACACAACAATCCTGGCGTTTACAAAATTTCGTGTAACACGTGCCAAAAATTCTACATAGGGCAAACTGGTAGAAACTTCAAAATTAGATATAAAGACCACACCAGAGAAAGTGAAAACAACCCATCTACATTTTTTCAACATTTACAAGCTGAGAAACACTATGTAAAACCCGTAAACGAAGCACTTGAAATCCTACATATCACGCAAAAGGGAACACTGTTGAACATCCTGGAGGAAATAGAGATATATTCACATGCATACAGCAACCCAACAAATTTACTGAACGAACAAACCGACCTAAAGCACAAAAATTATATAGAAAACTTTATTCACATTATAAATCGGGAAAACGGGTAAATTTAATATCAGCGACTCTAAACAACACATATCCGTAGCAACAGCGATAACATGAGTAGTGCAAAACAGAGACAGAACACCAACATAAATCATAGATGACAATTATTACGAAAAATTAAAAACGTAAAATAAAACTAAAACTAACTTTAGGCAAAAACGTAATCAGAAACAAACCTACATGAAAAGTAGTTATAATAAACAACTGACTTTCATACATCCTTTGTTTATAGTGGTAACTATGTAAACATATGACATCGCTGACCCACTGTCATCTAACTGTCAGAAAAGTAACGTAGTAACACCTGATTTATATGTCCACTCTACACCTGGAAGAATCAATAATTACAAAACAGACAGGACATGACAGCAACGATGTCACATGTAAGGTAAAACACCTAAGAATATATTATAAATTCTCAGTTCGTAGTTACAAAACCATTATAATAAGACCATCACTTATCCATGTACTTACAGAGCACCTGACGATGGCAAGTTGCCGAAATGGGCTCATTGTGAATAAAATAAAACACAAACAACTTACATAGCAGTGCACCTGGATATTTCATACATAATTATGTCATTAAAAGACATATTTCGCGCTGCGGGCCCCAAAGAACAGAAGTTAAATTTATTTTTTTTTCCGAAAGGAGATTGGTTGTATTCAAGATTGTTCCCAATTCTTTTGGCTACAAAACCCTATATTCCAACACAGTCTCTGTTCAACGCGACGGCCTTACGCCACCTTACCGAAAGGACCTGTGTGCCCCCGTGGTACCATTCTACTGCTCGACGCGGAGCCAAAGTTTGCTCTATCAGCAAATTCCCCATCATCCACGTACTGCTTCCCGTGGAGTGCGTCCTTCATTGGGCCTGACAGATGGAAGATGGAAGGTGCGAGATCGCAGTTGCAGCGTGGATGATGAAGAATAGTCCAGTGAAGTTTTGTGAGATTCTCTCGGGTGCGCCTACTTCTGTGAGGTCTTGCGTTATCGAGGAGAAGGAAAAGTTCGTTTGCACGCTGAGATCATTTCTATAATTTCATGAGGGTAGCGTAATACACTTAAGAGTTGATCGTTGCACGATGAGTGAGGATATCAAACAGAATAACTAGAAATTTTTGACAACATGTCTCTCTGGAGTATAGCGGTTTTACTTGTTATTTCAAATTGTATAGAAACAGTAACAATCGGAATAATTTTTTTATATATAAGTTCAACGCTTTCGGTCTGTTTTAGACCATCTTTAGACTCACGCCATGATTTAGACGGAGAGTGTGAACGGAGTAGGCCCTGCTCCGCCACAGTTAGCGTTCGTCAAGGTGTAGCGCCTGTTCCGTTCACAGCCACCATCTAACATCGTGATGTGAGTCTGACGATTGTCTAAAACCGACCAAAACTGGTAACCTTATATATAAAAAAAGTTATTGTGGCTGTGACTGTTTATATTCAACATGGAACAGAATAACGCCCTCCGAGTCTCAGAAGACCGTTGCATGACTTTACCGTGTAAACTTTTTCTTCGGAGGGGTTGTGGTGTGGCGCCACTCCTTTCCAGTTCGAAGAGATGAATTGATGTTTTATCTTCTGTCCTGATGTTCGACAGAAAACTGTCACGATCAGCTTCGTAACGTGCAAGCAATTCCGCACAGACGGTTTTTAGTTGCTCATTATGGTGCCCCAGCGGGCACATAGCTTTGGGTAACCTTGTTTGTGGGCCAGTCTGTCAGCACTACCAACAGAGACATACAGTGCAGCAGCGAGGTGTTTGATTGTGATTCGTCGATTACCGTGAATGAGAGTGTCCGCACGTTCCAACATTACGGGAGCCACAACTGTGTGTGGCCGTCCGGCACGCGGGAGATCGGACAGATTTGCGCGACCTTGTTATAATGACAGACGCCTCGCTCAAAGACTCATCGTCCTTCTGTTCATTACCAGGTCTCCGTAAACATTCTGCAACCACCAATGAGTATCTGCGATGCTCTTGTTTTCCTCCAAAAGAGACCTGACGAAGTTTCTCTACTTGGACTGCACCTCCGTTACGGACACCATTTTGAAGGCTACGTATAGCGCCGCCACTTATCGGAATTCATGAAACCATATGGGCTGAAACACAAAGCATTGGCCGAGAATATAAAATTTCATGCAGTAGCTCTCACCAAGGACAATTCTGTGGCCAACGGCCTTCACTTAACGACCGAGAGTAGCGTCATTTGCTTACGAGTTGTCAGTGTTAACAGACAAGTAACACTCGGCGAAATAACTGTAGAAATCAATATGGGACGAACGAGCTGAGAAATTTGGCGTTAATGCGCTTTGGCAGCAAAGTACCGACGCGAATGAATGACTTTGCTAAAAGCACGACATCGCCTGCACCGCCTCTCCTGGGCTCGAGACCATTTCTGTTAGATTCCAGACTTCTGGAAAACCTTGGTCTGGTCCAAATGACTTCCAATTTCAGCTGGTAAGTTGGTAAATGCTGATGGTACGCTTCGAGTGTGGCGTAGACCCCACGAAGCCATGTACATAATTGGCAACAGGGCACTATGTAAGGTAGTGGTGGCTCCTTAACGCTTTGTGCTGTGTTTACATTTAACGGACTGGATCCTCTGGCCCAACTGAACCGATAATTGGAAATGTTCGGCTACTTGGAGACTATTTGCAGCCATTCATAGATTTCATATTCCCAAACAACAATAGAATTTTTGTGGATGACAAGGCGCCATATCACTGGGCCACAGTTTTTCGTGATACGTTCGAAGAATATTTTGGACAATTTGAGCGAATAATTTGGCCACCCAAACCGCCCGACGTGAACCCCTTCGAACCTTTATTATAGAAAGTTCTGTTCATCCACAAAATTCTGCACTGGCAACACTTTCGTAATTATTAACACCTACAGAGGCAGAATGGCTTAATATTTCTGCACGGAACTTCGAAAGACCGTCCACATCGATATGCTGCACGAAAAAGGATATCCGACACGATGTTATGAGCTGTCCCATGACTTTTGTCACCTTAGAGTATTTCATACTGAGATCTACATCTACATCTACATGATTACTCTGCAATTCACATTTAAGTGCTTGGCAGAGGGTTCATCGAACCACAATCATACTATCTCTCTACCATTCCACTCCCGAACAGCGCACGGGAAAAAACGAACACCTAAACCTTTGTGTTCGAGCTCTGATTTCTCTTATTTTATTTTGATGATCATCCCTACCTATGTAGGTTGGGCTCAACAAAATATTTTCACATTCGGAAGAGAAAGTTGGTGACTGAAATTTGGTAAATAGATCTCGCGCCGAAGAAAAACGTCTTTGCTCTAATGACTTCCATCCCAACTCGCGTATCATATCTGCCACACTCTCTCCCCTTTTACGTGATAATACAAAACGAGCTGCCCTTTTTTGCACCCTTTCGATGTCCTCCGTCAATCCCACCTGGTAAGGATCCCACACCGCGCAGCAATATTCTAACAGAGGACGAACGAGTATACTGTAAGCTGTCTCTTTAGTGGACTTGTTGCATCTTCTAAGTGTCCTGCCAATGAAACGCAACCTTTGGCTCGCCTTCCCCACAATACGTGGTCTTTCCAACTGAAGTTGTTCGTAATTTTAACACCCAGGTACGTAGTTGAATTGACGGCCTTGAGAATTGTACTATTTATAGAGTAATCGAATTCCAACAGATTTCTTTTGGAACTCGTGTGGATCACCTCACACTTTTCGTTATTTAGCGTCAACTGCCACCTGCCACACCATACAGCAATCTTTTCTAAATCGCTTTGCAACTGATACTGGTCTTCGGATGACCTTACTAGACGGTAAATTACAGCATTCCCTGCGAACAACCTAAGAGAACTGCTCAGATTGTCACCCAGGCCATTTACATAGATCAGGAACAGCAGAGGTCCCAGAACGCTTCCCTGGGGAACACCTGATATCACTTCAATTTTACTAAATGATTTGCCGTCTATTATTACGAACTGCGACCTTTCTGACAAGAAATTACGAATCCAGTCGCACAACTGAGACGATACCCCATAGGCCCGCAGCTTGATTAGAAGTCGCTTGTGAGGAACGGTGTCAAAAGCTTTCCGGAAATCAAGAAATACGGAATCAACTTGAGATCCCCTGTCGATAGCGGCCATTACTTCGGAATTTTAACACACACAGTGTTGACTCGTCAAGAAACATTCCGAGTTATCCTCGAACGGCTTGTTTGCGGAACCGAATTTACCGGAACGTTTTTGGTTCCGTTGCCGTATACTTACCCCGCAAAGATTTTCGATATATTTATTTTGACATACACTCTGTCTGTAGACGAATTCCCAGCCATATCCTGGGACTCAGCCTTGTGAGTGCGATAAATAATTTTCCCTTCCAGCTTATTGGGGTGTGGGGGCCCGCAAGTCACTCGTGGGCCGCGTGCCCTCTGGCGAGTGCTTGGCGAACGAGCCGCCGGCGCGCTTATTTATGCTCGGTGACCTCGGCGTTCGCGACCTCCTGCCCCAGCCACCCCACCCCACTACCCTCCTCTTTCCTGACGTCACGGACGCGAGCGTGCGGAACACTGGCCGTATTTCACGAGTGACTGCCGCGTTAACCCTGTCTGATAACTCGATGGGTATTCAGTCTCGGCAACAAACATCCACAAGCTCTGAGCAATACTGCGGCGCTTCGTTTCTGTTTTTACCTGTACGGTGCGGCATTTGTCTAACTGCACGCAAAACTCCATTAATAGTTCACAAATGTAGCACAGTAGTGAAAACCAGCATACAGGCAGAGTTCCACGAAGGTACTAGTGTAATGTCTGAAGCATATATGTGTCGATTTCATTATGAAAGTACTACAGACACACATAAGTCACAGCCAGCTGGGGTGGCCGAGCGGTTCTAGGCACTACAGTCGGGAACCGCGTGACCGCTACGGTCGCAGGTTCGAATCCTGCCTCGGGCATGGATGTGTGTGACGTCCTTAGGTTAGTTAGGTTTAAGTAGTTATAAGTTCTATGGGACTGATGACCTTAGCTGTTAAGTCCCATAGTGCTCAGAGCCATTTGAACCATTTGAACCTTCCGCTGTCCTGTTGTATTACTCCACTGTTCGTACTTTGTCCAAGGCTCTGTTCTTCCTAATTACCTCAAAGATTCTCTTCGACATTGATCTTGTTACGGTTAGTAGTTCTTGCTGTGAAAACGTCACCCACTCTTCTCGTATCGCTCTTTGCAGCTCACATAGGGCCTCAAATTGCCTTTCATTGCGATAAACACACTTATAAGTATTTCACAAATATTTTCCACGCAATTCAAATCCGGACTACGAGCTGGCCAGGGCAAGACATCGATGTCTTTATCTTCATTCCACTGTTTGGTTGTAGCAAAAGCATACACAGATGCACTGTCTTGTTGAAACATCAGACTTTTGTCCTTTAGGTCCTCATACATTCTAAGAATTTCTGTCTCTAGCATTTCTGTGTACATGTTAGTTCCTTCTAGTGCACAGCCAAGTAATGTGTGATTTACCTTCAGCGCAGAAGGCTGCCCAAATCATAACACTTCCACCACCACAATTTCTCCTCATTTCTTGTCTGTTGCTCTGTTCTCAGATCACGTCAATAATACTGAAATCCATCCAGCCTACCTGAATTAAACTTCTTCCCATCACTGAAAATCACTTTCTTCCATTCTGAAGTCCAACATATATGTTTTTCATCGATTAGCCGAGCGGTCTAAGGCGCTACAGTCATGGACTGTGTGGCTGGTCCCGGCGGAGGTTCGAGTCCTCCCTCGGGCATGGGTGTGTGTGTTTGTCCTTAGGATAATTTAGGTTAAGTAGTGTGTAAGCTTAGGGACTGATGACCCTAGCAGTTAAGTCCCATAAGATTTCGCACAGACTTGAACATTTTAGTTTTTTTGTTTTTCAGCAAACTCTAATCCATCCCGTTTATGCTTGTGTGTTAGAGCGTGTTGCTGCAATCTATTCGGAAATGCAAGATGTCTGTCATGTGGCACAATTTGTCGTACACAACTAGCAGTCACTGGAAACTGTAAATCAGCAAGAAACTGATAACAATAACGTTTTGCGGCCCTTGCTTTGTGCAAATGCAACAATTTCTATGCCTCAGATAATTCTCTGTTTCGCCCAAATTTTCCGTTCTGTCTACATCTAATGAAATTATCAGTAACTGTACACGAACACTTCATCTTCTTGGTGACTTGATGACTGGAGAGTCACATTTCCTTGTGCCTACCGATTTCTTCGTTTTCATTACACGACAACTGTTTTCCGCGTGGCATTGACATAACCTTGGTTTAGGTCCACAACATTCACTGTCACTATTGGCGTCGGTTTCCTGTCTGCAGTGTAGGCACTTACACACTCACTAACACCGCACAAAGCCGCCTGTCTTTATACCGAGTTCCATCCTCTTCCACCTGAACAGTTGATGTCTTATTGTATGCTGTACTACTACCGCCACATGCGATATCGTTTGACTGCATTTGTGAGTGTACTGGATATCATAGTGTTGCACTTACATTGTGCACAATGCACAGCTATTTCAGCCGTCAATGTTAATTTCCCTGCAAATATCCATACATTTTTATTGATTTCAATACATTACACCTGATATAAAACTTGCATTCTTCGCCTACAAACGGCGAGGAGCAAAATAACACTGACAAATCTTGAGGGGTCTTGGGGGGATAGGGGGGGGGGGGGGGTGGAGAGGAGCAAACTGAAGACAGAAAGCCTTGTCCGGATACATCAACTAGCAGCTCTACACTGGGCCGAATTTGCAGTGACCAACTCCTGCCGCTAGGCAGCAAACCTAATCTCACATGTGTGTCCTATTAGCAGAACGCAGCAATCGATTGCTGATCGCTTGGAATTCGCACGAAATCTGATGAATCGCAAGCGACTTTGAGAATACAACGTACCATACTGATAAGTGGACATGTAAGTTTAAATATTTAGGACAGACCTGTTATGTAGCTATGCTCAAGTACTTTCTCATTTCGTATAATCTGATTTTTCTTCAGACAATTTAGAATAACATATATGGAAATCAGCAGTGCCGCTATTGACCACGTTTCTAGAGACTCATCAATACTGCAAGGTCATTGTGAAAATACATGCAGTTGAGCTACGAGACTAATTAATGAAGGCAAACTGAGGACCAATAAATGAAAATGTTCAAATGGCTCGGAGCACTATGCGAGTTAACTTCTGAGGTCATCAGTCACCTAGAACTTAAAACTAATTAAACCTAACTAAGGACATCACACACATCCATGTCAGAGGCAGGATTCGAACCTGCGACCGTAGCGGTCGGTCGGCTCCAGACTGTAGCGCCTAGAAACGCACGGCCACCTCAATGAAAATGTACGAGGGCTATTCGGAAAGTAAGGAACGATGTATGATGATGATGACGTTTGGATTGTGAGGCACTCAACTGCGCGGTTATCAGCGCCCGTACAAATTCCCAACCTTTGCTCAGTCCAATGTCGCCCTGTAAATGAATGATGATGAAATGATGAGAACAACACCCAGTTATCTCGAGGCATGTGTAAATCCCTGACCCCGCCGGGAATCGAACCCGGGGCGCCGTGCTCGCGAAGCGAAAACGCGACCGCGAGACTACAAGCTGCGGACAAGGAACGATAGGTCGCGAAATGGAAACCACAGTGAAAATCAAAACTGTTTTATTTGTAATGGTTAGCTAGATCTTCCAACTACTTCTCTACACAGTCGCCGCTCAGACGTAGACATCTGTCGTAGCGTTGCACCAACATTTCAATTCCCTCCTTATAGAAGACAGCCGCCAGAGCTTTTCGACAATTTTCTACTCTGGACTGCTGTCTGTGTCAAAATATAGTCTTCATAGCCAGCGGTTCATCTGAGCAGAGATTAACCTCAGGAGTAGCCAATTACGGGCTGTATTGTGGGTGATCAAACACTTCCCAACGAAAACGCTGCAGGAGCATCTTCAATGCCCTCGCACAGTGCGGCCGAGAACTGAAGTTAGAGCGAACCGCATGACAGTTACGTTATGTCGATTGCATAGCGCCAGGCGAAATCTCTCGCCAGGCCATCATACTTGGCGGGAGACGCTAATTTCTAAGCATCTTTATGTTCTCACTGTGAGCTCAGAACTGAAAAGAGCAAAGAGCGACATGATGCGATCGACGATCGTACTAGACACAGTGCCCAACGCATCTGTGCAAAGCTTCATCAGATTTTCACTGTATTTTCCATTTCTCGACCGATCTGTCCTTACTTTCCGGATAGCCCTCGTATTTCTATACCGGAGATCTTTGCGAAAGCGATCGGCAACCCTTTGGACACCTCGGTCACGCGTGCAGCCTACACGGCCCCTGCACGCCTCAGAGTCACGATCTCGCCCTGTCCTGTCGCAGTAACGGACGGACAGCAGGTGGCAACACCCGTATATTAACTGCACTTTCTAATCGTATTGGTGATGTTGCTATTTTAATTTCTATTGCTTGAATATTAAATTTTGTTGGTTGAAATTATATTTATTATTATGATTTTATTTCTAATTCTTTTGAAATAAAGCTTATCACTATATTAATTGTTTTGGCAGCTATAACTAAAAGAGCTCAAATTCCCTTTTCTTCTTGACTTCCTGCTGCTATGCGCTAGCAGAGGCCACTGCTTCCAAGGGACCTATTTGCGTCCAACGCAAACGTGCCCAGAAAATAGTGCCGCGAGTATTCCTCTGCCGATCGCTATAAAGGTCGGCGCCAGAGCTGCATAAGTGAGTTCTTCCGGCTTAGAGAGCCCCTACTAGCTTCTGGGCGGGTGCTGTACACCCTGTCGTCTTAGAACACTGACGCAGCTGTATTCAGCATTCGTCGTTGTTTCGGTTGGTACTATCAGACTACATCCAGGACAGACTTTTGTGTTCCTTTGCTGGTGTTATTCAGGACAGCTTCATCCTACTTACAATATTTTCTATAGAAATGTATCTGTCTATGAAGATACTAATTGTGCTTCTTTATTAGATTGTAGAATTACTTTTGTGTTAGCAGAAGATCCAACACCGTGTTACGAGTGGAGGCCGAAATGCACGTGTTTTAGCTCACGCAGGCTGGCATAAGGAGGGAAGAACTATACTGACGCGAGGTCTGGAACATAACAAGGAATGAGAATCCAGAAAGCGGAGGTAATTAGTTTGATCCTTAACTTTAATCCATTAATGATGAACGTCGCTCTTGACGGTACATGATTCACAATATTATCTGTTCAGAATACATTCTTGAAGATAGTAATTATAGTAACCTTGTTAGGTCGTAGCAAATGACGTAGCTGAAGGCTATGCTAAACTGTCGTCTCTGCAAATGAGAGCGTATGTAGACAGTGAACCATCGCTAGCAAAGTCGGCTGTACAACTGGGGCGAGTGCTAGGGAGTCTCTCTAGACTAGACCTGCCGTGTGGCGGCGCTCGGTCTGCAATCACTGATGGTGGCGACACGCGGGTCTGACGTATACTAACGGACCGCGGCCGATTTAAAGGCTACCACCTAGCAAGTGTGGTGTCTGGCGGTGACACCACAATTACCATACTGTCACATCTTCATACCTGTAGTTGTGATTTTGTGATTATCGTCGAAGCAGACTTTTTTCCTTGGTCAATAAGCTTTTTCAAACTTTGATCACAGTTCTCCCTTTGTCGGTGTGAGCGACACATCGTTATTTGTATTAGCACACTCGAAACATAAACACAACCCACTTGGCGTCATTAATTAATGTAGTATATTACGTAAAGTAACCTACAGCTCCCTAGAAAAGCATTTCAAATAATAAATTTCAATTTTGAAGGTAAGGAGATCAGCTGCTACTGCCGCTCTCAACATAGAAATTCAGTTTCCGTAACAGAACTTCTAATCAAGGTGTCGTTCGTAACGCTGGTTGAAACAGGCTGGAAATTGCTGCTTTGTGGCCCTTTAGTGTGTCTCAAGCTAAATTTCTCGCAGTAAGTGTTCTAGCACTCCGGCCGTTAGATTATATCGCTCCCTATCGGAGCAACAATGTAGAAACCGCTGCTTTTCGTCGGTGTCATAGCGTCGTTTAGTTACAACGTGTATACTAAGTGATTTTCATGCACTTATGACTAAGGTGAAACAGTTCCAACACAATGAGTCCCAAGTTTAACAGCAAACTTTCCGAGGTTGATCAGAGTAGATTAGTGAGTCATTTGGCATCAGATATCATTGCTCTGCAGTGTCTCTGGCCACAAAACATCGTTCAGTTTCTTCGAGATTGTATTGCAGTGAGCATACATGCACAGTACTCCAAATCCAAAAATGATGACGGAGACTTACAAAAGAAACAGTGATGCAACAATCCAGTATTGTCATCATCGGCAATTTGGTAACGTGTGCTGTGTAAAAATCTTCACCTACATGGAGACGTATTTTTCCTGCATGTTTCGCAGTGCCAGCTATCCACCTCCCATTAGGTAACCTTCTCCGTATTTCCCTATCTCTTGGAATCCATCAAAGAACTTGCTGGTCCTCATACCACTCACTGTCTTGATCTGCAAGTTCCGCACACCTCCATTTCATTTTGATGACCGTCATAACTGCGTCTTCTACTCCAAACCATTCTCTGGTGTCTTTGTTATCCTGCCGCTGCTATTAATCCCCGTCACACATCTCTCCTTGGCGATGGTGGTTTAGAGGGCAGGGCGCGAGACTGTAGCCTGGAAGGTCCCAGGTTCAAACCCTGGAAATGACAGGGAGTTCCCCTGTTCCATTTCCTCCACGACGGACCCGATACACTCTTCCTGCTGTCAGACCGAGTGACGGTTTTTTTTTCCGAGGCTAAAGGGCGGCCGGAGCCATGGGCTCGCCATTTTGGCCCTCCTAGTGCTGCGGCGAACGAAATGCTCCACTGAACCTGCAGTCAGGCCAGCAATCCGTTCACGGATTGAACGCTAAATACAGACCTGTCTCTCCATTTCTCGCTCAGTTTGGAATGATTTTCTCATTAAAAATCCCTCTTTTTCACTACCATTAGTCCAAACTGCTAAAACAACCCGTTTATAAATTTTCCGATTCACAGTGGTTACCTTGCGGACCAACCTTCTTGGATTTCTCTCAAAAGTAGAGCATTTAACGTTCAGTGCCCAAACATCAGTTTCCCAAAGCTACACGACGCAGTTCTCAACGACCTCAGAAACAACGGCTGTGAAGATTATCAGTAGGATTTAGGAGTATATATTGTATTCTAACATTATGGATTACCTCAGAGAGAACAAGCTATTGACACACAGTCAACAAGGATTTAGAAAACATCGTTCTTGTGAAACACAAGTTGCTCTTTACACACACGAAGTATTGAGTGCTACTGACAAGAGCTTTCGAATTGATTCACTATTTTTATATTTCCAGAAGGCTTTTGACACTGTGCCACACAAATGGTTTGCCGTGAAATTGCGTACTTATGAAATATTTTCTCAGTTATGTGACTGGATTCGTGATTTCCTGTCAAAGTGGTCGCAATTAGCAGTAATTGACAGAAAGTCAACTAGTAAAAAATAACTGTTTTCTGGCGTTCCCCAAGGTAGTGTTACAGGCCCTCTGCTGTTCCTTATCTTTATAAACGGTTTAGGAGACAATCTGAGCAGCCAGCAGTTGATGGTGATGTTTACCGTCCAGTATAGTCATCAGAAGATCAAACCAAATTGGAAAACGATTTAGAAAGATATCCGTATGGTGAGAAAATGGGCAACTGACGCTAAAAATGAAAGCTGCGAGACCATCCACACGAGTGCTAAAAGGAATCCGTTAAACTTCGGTTACACGATAAGTCAGTCAAATCTAAAGGTCGTAAATTCAATTGAATACCTAGGAACTCCAATTACGAACAACTTAAATTTGGTAGAACAGACAGAAAAAGTTGTAGGGAAAGCGAACCAAAGACTGCGTTTTATTGGCAGAACTGTTAAATACCCCTCCTCTTTTGGAGTACTGTTGCGCGGTCGGGGATACTTACCAGATAGGATTAACGGAGTACATCGGAAATGTTCAGATAAGAGCAGCACGTTTTGTACTATCGCGAAATAGAGGGTAGAGTGTCACTGACATGATATACGATTTGGCGTGGACATCATTAGTATAAAGGCATTTTCCGTTGCGGCGGAATCTCCTCACTAAATCTCAGTCACCAACTTTCTCCTCCGAATGCGAAAATATATTGTTTTGATGCCGGCCTACATAAGAAGAAACGATCGTCATAATAAAATAAGGGAATAAGAACTCGCACGGGAAGATATGTGTTCGTTTTCCCCGCGCGCTATTCGAGATTGGAATAGCAGAAAATTATTGTGGAATTGGTTCGATGAACCCTCTGCCAGGTACTTACGTCTGATTTGCGGAGTATCCATGTAGATGTAGATGTAGATTTCCGAACGCTTACTGAGTTTATTAACGTGTTCGCCGTTAGCTGAATGCGTTTCGTAATACATTTGTAACCGTGAAGTTGTTAGTTCCAATCTCGCTAGTAGCCAAATTTTTTACTTTTATTTGAATTCCGTAGTTATTAACAAATGTAAAAGTTAAATAACATATATTCAATAATAATTGTTTAGTAAAAATAACATCCTTTTGCTTTTAACTAATGGTTGTTTGAAAACAAAACTTTATAAAGATATGCAAAACATCTTTTTGTTAAACGAAACAAGTTATGAAGAGTAGAAATACTGTACACTGTTTAAGAACAAAAATTGTTTCATTTTCTGTTTCATGTTTCGCATTTTCGTGCCAAATTATAATTTACCTTGGATACCAGAATTTTTATGCGAAAAGTAATTAAAAACAAATTTGTTGTTTTTATTACATAAATATGAGTCAGTATTTATTAATTAACACTTGCGTGTGTTAATAAATATGGAATTTAAATGAAGGTAAAAAAACTGAAGTTAGCAAGAATTGGACCAATAACTTCATAATTACAAAGCTATTACGCTACGTATACACCATGAGTGGTACTTACCAGCGCTACGAAATGTCCTAATCTTGAAAGGCTCTTTTTAGAGTTCTTTTGAGAATTGCGTCTTACTGCTTTAGGAAATTTATGTCCCAGTACTGAGCTTCTAAAAGTGTGAAAAAAATTTAAATGCGTCACTCTGCAAGCTCATCTTGTCAGGCAAATCAGAAGCACAGTTAGTATTTCTTGATTCATGAAAAGCAGTCACTTTGTTTCTCTCCTGTTTATGTTGTTCCTGGCAATGCCATCGTTGCCTTCACCTGGTTTTGGTACAGAAAATCATCAACTGGTCCCATGTTTTCATTATTAATTTATACTCTTTCATTTTCATAATTTGATAATAAATTACTCTAGCTTTATTATAAAAAATTGTAGACGAACATTCAAACTTGCTCCTTTATTTTCTTCCATTCATTGTTGAAGGTACCTGCGCAGTAGGATGTTGTCAGTAAACGAAAGATGGGTCAGAAAGTTCCATTAACGATCATTTCACCTTCATTTACCGAGTTACAGCATGTGGGAACTTCTTGTAGGATTGCAGAGAGCCTTGGCACCTCTGTCAATCCTGATTTTATCACTATCCTGATGAAGCTAAAGAAAGCTGTAGGTATTGACGTATCCTCGCATATATTTCGATATACTAATGCGGGTGGAAGCAATGCATTGTTTCTCGAGGGTTGTCACCGCAGTGCAGATTTTATTGCAACTGACTCAACAGCTTTCTGAACAGTCTGTCAATACTACATATGCGGTATGTGCACTCACTGTTTCGTTCTATACTTTCGTTCACTGCTTGCGAACAGTCTGTTGGGTTTTTCCGCTTTTAAATTTGGCATATTCATTTGCCGCATTGAAACCTAACTTCTGTTTCTGTTCGGCGAGCGATAATTTTACTATATACCTTACACATTTACTGATAGAATACTAATATAGTGTTTTGTCTCTTACCTGCGTCTTTTATTGTGAAATAGAGTAATTACATCACTGGACGTATTCCTCCACTTACATTCCGTAAATAATTTTATATGTTCCTCTTGCATTACTTCACCTCGGTTTTTAACGACTTGTATTGAATCGTCCTCATCTTCAGACACCTTTACTTTCTTTGTACCTCCATTGACGCTACTTCCATAATGTTATTGCTTGCATTATCAATTACCTGAGTCATATTTTGAACTATACCAACAGCTAAAGAGATCTTGGGATGATTCTACAATTTTCTCTGTTGTTAGATACTGTGTCATCTAACGTTCCAACAGATAAAACGTAGAGCCTGCCCAACAATTGTTTTTATTTTGTTTTATTCGAACTTCTATTGTTTCCAATTTATTCTCGTTCCAAACTTTTATTAAAGATTCATTATATCCCCTCAATAAGTCACTGCCAGATAATTTTATGTAATTAAATGTATCCTCTTATGTTTGCGATATTATTTCCCTTAAACTGTCCGTCTCTTCAGTGGCTGCTTCCTCCCATTTGAGATTTTTCCTGCCTTTGCTCCTTCATACCTGCAATAACTTTAAACTTTTATATAAGCGCTTTTGTTAAAATAAACCTGTTCCTTTAGCCGCTTAACTGCAGATCGTAATCTAAACTGATGTATTAACATCCATACTAATAATAAATCTGTAAAACTGTCGTGTCCGTTTTTTTTTTTTTGAACATGCTATTCTCCTTAATGTGGGTTCTGCAGACAATTTAGGCATGGCATGGGCCACAGTATAGGCCTCATTTCATAAAAATCAAATCAAGGAAAAAAATATACTGTAATTATAAAGTTTCATTCATACTAATATTATAAATATGAAAGTAACTCTGTCTATCACTTTTTCACGATGAACTCGCTGAACCGATGTGGATGAAATTTGGCACGGAGATAGCTTGAATCCCGAGGAAGAACATGGTCTCGTTTAGAAAGTGTGTATTACAAGATACTTATCGATTTGAAGAATATTATGCAAATTAGGGAAAAGCATATACTCTTTGAAAAAGGTATTTGCTCTATGACTTTCGAACTTCATCATATTTGTGAAAATACTTTTATTGGTTGACACGTGCTAAGTGATACGATTCAACGCAATGGAACAGTGCTGATATCTTCTTCACTGTGTTTACTTCATACTTACGCACTATTTGTAGACGCTGTATAATGTACAGCTATTTCAATAACACGATACATGGATGCTTAGTCCCGCCCATGCCCATCTCTACGCACTGTTTGGTAGTGAGGCTGCGTATTCTGATGCATCGTGCGTTGGGACAACTTGGGACGGGGGTGAGCGAGGAGCGCATTGCGAGCTATGCTTACCTGAACAGGCAGACACGAGAGGTCATCTGATGTTATTGCACACACAGTGACTTACTTACTGACCATCCCTGTTCATAACAAAATAACCGTATGTGCGCACAGCTGCGGGTATCAGCTAGTGTTTAATAAACATCATAACTGCAACAGTTACGAACTCTTGCCTTCCAAAAAGCAGTTGCTGACAGTTGTGAAAATTACCGCACTATCGGTTTAATAATTCTTGTTTGCAAAAAACTAACACGAATTCTTTACAGAAGAATGGAAAAACTGGTAGAAGCTGACCTCGGGAAAGATGCTTGGATTCCAGAGAAACATAGGAACACGCGAGGCAATACTGACCCTGCTATTTATCTCAGAAGATAGGTTAAGGAAAGCCAAACCTTCAACTATAGCATTTTTAGACTTAGAGAAAGCGTCTGACATCGTTGACTGGAGTACTCTCTTTGAAATTCTGAAGGTAGCAGGGGTGAAACACAGAGTGCCAAAGGCTATTTACAACTTGTAGAGAAAGTCAAGAGGCATGAGCGGGAGGCAGTGCTTGACAAGGGAGTGAGACAGGGTTATTCAATATACATATTGAAAAAGAAGCAAATAAAACCAAAGAAAAATTTGAAATAGGAATTAAAGTTGAGGGAAAAGAAATCAAAACTTTGTGGTTTGTCTGTGACATTATAATACCGTCAGAGACAGCAAAGGACTTGTAAGAACAGTGGAATGGAAAGTGTCTTGGAAGGAGAATATAGGATTAACATAAACAAAAGCAGAACAAAGATAATGGAACATAGTCGAAGTCGATCAGGTGGTGCTAAGGTAATCAGATTAGCAAACGAGACACTTAAAGTAGAAGATTATTTTTGCTATTTGGGCAGAAAAATAACGGATTATGGCCGAAATAGAGAGGATACAAATGTAGCCGGGCAATGGCAAAAAAAGAATTTCTGAAGAAGAGAAATTTGTTAACATCGAATATAGATTTAAGTATTAGGAAGTCTTTCCTGAAGGTATTTGTCTGGAGTGTAGGCATGTACGAAAGTGAAACACGGACGGTAAACAGTTTACATAAAAAGAGAACAAGGTTTCGAAATGTGGTGCTAGAGAAGAATGCTGAAGATTAGAAAGATTGGATGGGTCGACGTAACTAATTAGGAAGTACTGAATAGAACTGGGGAGACAAGAAATGTGTGACACATCTTGACCGAAAGATGGGTTGATACGACACATTTTGAGTTGTCAAGAGGCCACACATTTAGTTGTGCAGGAAAATGAGGGAGATAAGAAATGTAAAGGGAGAGCAAGACATGAATGCATAAGCAGATTCAGAAAGATATGGGTTGCAGTAGTTACTCGGAGACAGAGGCTAGCACAGTATAGAATTGCATGGAAAGCTGCATCAAACCAATCTTTGGACTGAAGACCACAACAACGTCATGAGGTTCGGTTTAAGGCCCAAGCAACACATGGAGTATTTTTAATATTTTGGAATATAAATGACAACTTGTAAGTAGCGATAAGAAAGTTCCATTTCCGACCCTGTTAAAAACCTGTGTAACACCGAGTTTTAAATCACTTTCTTGAATGAAATATACGTGATCATGCTATATTTTTTTCCTTTCCCTGAGAGCTACGAGGGGGTGGAGGGGCTCCCTTGCCCCCTTTTCACATGTAACATACAACTTAAGTGTTTAAGCAGTGTCTTATGTTTACACACCAGTATAAAATTAAATGACTGATTTCATATCTGCGTTCCACTTTTTCCGATGGAAATTGAAATAATTTATAAATTATAGAATGAAACAGATCCACTTTAAATTAAAAATATTAGAAATTTTATGTTTTCATCATTTACGGTCAGTAATTTTTTTACAATAATTTTTTTACTTCATATCTACACACACCTTCAAGAGTGTACCGACGGGGTCCCAGCTAGGTAATGTAACCCTACCCGCATCGTACTGACATCTTTACGTATTTCGTCATAAGAATAATCCTGACGTAAATAAATACAAACGCGATGATTGGTCAGCAGCCGTAGCATACGTACGCTATTGTTTAGCTCTTGGAAATAGGTCCTACTTACGTATTAAATACATATCCATATTACCATAAAAGAAACTTTAAAACATCCTTATGTATTAACAGCCATCAATGTTTTTCTTAAGAACGCTTTAGCAATGTAGTTTTCCATTTCAAAAACCATGTACAGTCACAGTCTATATTGTGTTGTGCTCCGAATGTCGCGCTTTAAATACGCAGTGTGAAAATGGCTATGTTGCTTCTGCTCCATAGTGAAACATGCGCGTGGCACAGGGTTAAGGAATGGCGACAAACAGGTTATTCTTAATGTTTTGCACAAGTTTACAGGACTAATTGGTTTTGAAGTTTTCCGGTGGACTGTATTTAATAAAATAAAGTAGTATTTTGAAAATCTGATGTGTAGATGACTCAGTAGCATTGAATAATGGTAAATTGGTACAGTCCATGGATCAGCGGTTCAAATCTCGCTTTGGTTTTTCTTTTTTTCGTTCAGTTGGAACATCTACGTCTTTTACATGTGAAATTCATCAAATTTTCGCCAATTAGAACATATATAATCATCATGTTTTGTGAAAAATACACATCTTCTGGTTTCTAATTATGTACTGTACGCAAAACTCCAGGTTTCTTTGCAAATATAAATTTTTAGTTATCGATGCTTTGTAAAATATTGTTAATAAAGGTAGTTTAAATTAAGAAAACATAAATTAAATTTTTATGACAAAAATGAAAAATCTCATTCTCTTTGCTTGGACTACGTACATTGCTTTAGACCACATGAGGCAGAGTGATATGGATCGTAGAAACATGAAAAACAATAATTTTGACAGCATCTAGCACACAATACGAATGCTGCATTTTTATAGTTTCCACTGTACCACTGTAATATGAACCCACCAGAACTGGTTTGGAGCCAAGTTAAGGGATTTGTCGCGAGAAGTGTCAAGTCACTTTTGCTGCTATATGTACTGGACTTAATGCACGGAGCTTCGTCACATTCATTGCTGAAGGCTGGCGGGATAGAGAACAGTAGGCGATAAGGGAGAGGAGAAAACGTGGCGCTTGACTGGTTTCGTGGATTCTGCTGTTCATCGACTCGTTATCAACATTACAGATGGCAGTTTCAGATCTGAAATGTACTTGTTGGATTCGAATATGGAAGAAGTTCAGAGATTACCAGACGACTGACTGTAATAACTTCAGTGGCTTACATATTTAATTATATGCTACAATCCCTGCAATACGCTCTTGCTACACACGTAACTCGCTCAGACCCTGTATTTAAGTAATTACAACACTGTGATAGCGAAGAAGAAGAGCATATTATCCTTTCCGTCTGGTCCCCTAAGAAGCGTGCGGTAATGCTATAATTTTGCCGAATATTGTTTCGTTCTCTTTAAAAATTAAATGACATTCGAAGCTATATTGTCTCTCTTCTCGCTTCTTTTTACTTCTCAACTGCAATTGTTCACATCACTGTAGGATAGTTGAACCAGCTGACTGGACTGCGCTGTCCAAGTTAAATGCGCCGGTACGGCTGTTCAGTATTATGGTTGTCGATGGTCGCGTAAGGCACAGCATAAAGGGTATCCTTATTATCGCACTTGACTGTACTAGCGACAGCTTGTCGCTTCACGCGAAAGGAAATCCAGTGAGATTCCAACCAACGCGGAAGAAAACGTAGTGTAATGTTTACCTCAGGTTAATTCTAATGATTAACACAATATAGCTAACGTTGGCTGCAACTGAAAACAAAAGACTACCGGCTGAAGCCTTCCAATTTCTACCGACTTAAAACGATTAATGATAGTGACTGATCGCACCTTCCAGTTAGCCCTTTCGCAGGCCGTGCGTGATATCCAGTACTTCCCACTAAATGTCTTAACGCTTCTGTACACCCCTGGCATCTAATGGCATTCTGACCACCAGCCGTAGTTTCTGTTGTGAAATATAGGTTTCGGGACTGTGGGAAATATATATATCCCTACAAACAACGGCTTTTTTATGATTATTGGGTAGTGTGGTTACCAAGAAAGTAGTTTCTGGAGGGGGCATGGGATATTTCTGGTCCCTGGAGAGCATTCTTACCATTACCAGCGACTTAGGGGTATCTCAAAGCTTTTGGGAATGTGTTTTACCACCTCTGTCTATGCCTGACGACGTCTTGTGATGCTACACTGCACCAGCTGTAAGAAAATGCTACAATAATCACTTTCTATTTGTCGTGGAACGACTACTGTTGTCATAACACATTACTTGGCTTCTGCAATATACATTATTGTGACGTGTATCAGCTCATACCTTTATTTCATTATGAAGGTTCAAGGATTGTTTTCACATTGTGGTAAATATACTTTAATGTCGGTAAGAATAATTTTTTTTAAAAATGAAAGTTTAAGAATATTTAAAATAAAAACAGAAAACACTGTTCACATATTTTTTTACGTGTAACGGCAACACATGTTGTTGTTGTGATCTTCAGTCCTGAGACTGGTTTGATGCAGCTCTCCATGCTATTCTATCCTGTGCAAGCTTCTTCTCTCCCAGTACATACTGCAGCCTACATCCTTCTGAATCTGCTTAGTGTATTCATCTCATGGTCTGTCTCCCTCTACGATTTTTACTCTCCACGCTGCCCTCCAATACTAAATGGGTAATCTCTTGATGCCTCAGAACATGTCCTACCAACCGATACGTTCTTCTAGTCAAGTTGTGCCACAAACTCCTCTTCTCCCCAATGCTATTCAATACCTCCTCATTAGTTAAGTGATCTACCCATCTAATCTTCAGCATTCTTCTGTGGCACCACATTTCGAAAGCTTCTATTCTCTTCTTGTCCAAACTATTTATCGTCCATGTTTCACTTCCATACAAATACTTTCAGAAACAACTTCCTGATACTTAAAGTCTATACTCGATGTTAACAAATTTCTCTTCTTCAGAAACGCTTTCCTTGCCATTGCCAGTCTACAATTTATATCCTCTCTACTTCGACCATCATCAGTTATTTTGCTCCCGAAATAGCAAAACTCCTTTACTACTTTAAGCGTCTCATTTCCTAATCTAATTCCCGCAGTATCACCCGACTTAATTCGACTACATTCCATTATCCTCGTTTTTCTGCTGTTGATGTTCATCTTATTTCCTCCTTTCAAGACACTGTCCATTCCGTTCAACTGCTCTTCCAACTCCTTTGCTGTCTCTGACAGAATTACAATGTCATCGGCGAACCTTAAAGTTCACAAAAGGGAAGTGGGAAATCTGTTTACAACCATAGTTTTAATACCTCACAAAGTTGCCGTAGTGATACATGTACCACCATAATTTCTGGTCCTAAATCACAAAAATAAAATTATCAAAAAATAGATAGTCAGTTGATCACATTTGTAATAGGATAGCAAAAATATTATCTTCGCAGAGTTGCTACAAAAAGTGCGCGCATGGAAGGGTTAGCACGCTGCACAGTAGTAAATCACTGCTCCCGACAGCACTGAAGCACGCGCGGTGTTTTAATGTTCCCTTCCGCCCGTGTGCCCACAGGACGTGGCGTTCATCAACCCGGCCAACGTGGTGTTCGTGTACATGCTGGTGCGTGACCTGGTGACGGAGGAGAACCTGTCGTGCGAGCACGAACTGCAGGCGGTCGTGCTCACGTGCCTCTACCTCTCCTACTCGTACATGGGCAACGAGATCAGCTACCCACTCAAGCCGTTCCTCGTCGAGGACGACAAAGAGCGCTTCTGGGACCGCTGTCTGCTCATCGTCAACCGGCTCAGCCGCAACATGCTGCGCATCAACGCCGAGCCCGGCTTCTTCACCGAGATCTTCACCGAGCTCAAGGCGTGTGGCGCACAGGTCAGCCCCTAAGCTTTGCACCTTAACACTGCAAAACGCGCCGATGAGCGACTAAGTTAGAGGTGCCTCCTCTGTCACCCTAATTCTACTTGGTAACTTCTCGAGGGGAAATCCAGAATTACTGTCTCAGATTGCTTCTTGCACCACTGCCGAGATGAGCGATATAGGTTTTAGTGTCAGCGGTGTTGAGAAATAACTGAAATCGCTTCAACTGAACTAAACTCGACGCCCGATGGAATCCCTATCAGATTCTAAGCCAGATTTGCGGATGAGTAGCCCTTCTTTTAACTATAAACAGCTGTAGACTCTCTGAAAAAATAATTGGAACAAAACAGAAGTCACATCTGTCTACAAAAAGAAAGGGTACCAGACACAGAACTACCGTCCAATATCCCTGTTGTAAACAAAATGACCTCGTCCATGCCAACGAGCACGAATTTCAGAAACATTGTCCATGTGGAAACCAACTCACATTTGATTCAAATGACACCCTGGAAGCCATGGATCAAGGCAGTCAAGTACACACATCAAAAAATGTTTTGTATCACCTCGTTTCCCAGAGCTCTGGAAACTGTACAGACAAGTGGAACAGAGACAAACATAAACATCATTTCCAACCTTTTCACTGCTCAGGAAAACCACGCATTGCATGTTGTACCACCGTACAGCGAGACCTTCAGAAGTGGTGGTCCAGACTGCTGCACACACCGGTACCTGTAATACCCACTATCACGTCCTCTTGCACTGATGCATGCCTGTATTCATCGTGGCATACTATCCACGTGTTCACCAAGGCAGTGTTGGTCCAAATTGCCCCGCTCCTCAACGGCAATTCGACATAGACCCCTCAGAGTTGTTGGTGGGGCACGTCGTCCATAACCAGTGCTTTTCGATCTATCCCAGGCATGTTACATAGCGTTCATGTCTCGAGAACATGCTAGCCACTCTAGTCAACTGATGTCGTTATTCTGAAGGAAGTCATTCACAAAATATGCACGATGGGGCGCGAACTGTCGTCCATGAAGACGAATGCCTAGCAAACATGCTGCCAATATGTTTGCACTATCGGTTGGAGGATGGCATTGACGTATTGTATGGCACCTTCCATGACCACCAGCGTCATACGTCGGCCCCATACATGCCACCCCAAAACATCAGGAAACATTCACCTTGCTGCAATTGCTGAACAGTGTGTCTAAGATTAGATTAGATTAGATTTACTTTCATTCCAATTGATCCGTAGTGAGGAGGTCCTCCAGGATGTGGAACATCTCATAAAAACAACAATACATGACAAATATTTACAACTCAAACAAATAAGCTAATGCACCATTCCACAGGTCCCAAGTGGAATGATCGTCATTTTTTAATGAACACAATATGAAAGAGTCATTTTTCAAATACTAATGCACTGAATTTAAAATATTTTTTGTTTATTTATAAGGTAATAAACATGCAATACAACTACTATAATATTTATTTACAATTACTGATTAAGTAGATGAAACGAGTTCACATTTGTCAGTATGAACAACCATCATATGTACAAGCGAATGATGACTATGAAAAGTTGTGCCACATCAGTACTCAAACCCAGATTTCCCGCTTTACATAAGCAGACACCTTCACTGCTTTGGCTCTCCGTGCATGACTCATGGCCATACCCAAACTTCCATAAGTCACCGTTCCTGGTAACAACGTGTACTCATGCACACATTATGTAATTTCCATACAGGGGAGGAAATTTTAACTGAAAGCTACTGCCTGGTATCGGCACATAGATTTGATACTGCAGTGCCTCTGTTGTTAAGAAGTATGATGCAGTGTTCCTTCAGACATGCATGCATGCCTAAAGGAACATTGCATTGTTCTTCTTAACAACAAAGGTGCTGCATATTGTATTTGAGTAAGCACTACACCTATTCTTCTTATCAGAATTATGACAATATGGGACACCAAGCAAAATTTGTGATTAAACTGAGGAGTAATTGGTAAGCAGGATGCAACATGTTATCTCTGATGGAGATTAATTGACAGATGTAAAGGTAATTTCAGATGTGCACCAGGGAAATGCATTGGGCCCCTTGCTGTTCATGACAATCTTAATAGCAACCTTAGATTTTTCACAGATGATGTATTTGACTACAGTGAAGAACTGACTGAAAAATACTGCACAGATTCTCAGTCAGATTTTTTCAGGGTTTCAACCTGGTGTAAATGTAGGTAACTTTCTTTAAATGTTCAAAAATAACTGTGCACTTCACAAAATGAGTAAATGTAGTATCCTACAACTACAAAATCCACTAATCATAAATGGATTGGTCAGCTCATACAAATAGCTGGCTGTAGCAGTTTGTAGGGATATGAAATGGAACAATCACATAGGCTCAGTCATAGGTAAGGCAGGGAACACACTTTGGTTCATTGGTAGAATACTAGGGAAGTGTAACCAGTCTGCAAAAGAGATTGCTTACGTAAGGGGAAGCAACTCGTCACAGAACACTGCATGTTGGAGCAGTAACAGGTAGGACTAACAGAGGATAATGAATGTGTAGAAAGATGGGCAGCACAAATGGTCACAAATTTGTCTAACCCATCTGCCACAGATATTCTGAAGAAACTGAATTGGCAGGTACATGAAGAGAGATGCAAACTGTCCTGAGACGGCCTACTTACCAGGTTTTAAGAAGACACTTGAACTGTTGGAGCTAGTAATATACCACAACCCATAAATATTATTCCGTGAGGAATTGCAAGAACAGTGTTAGATTAATTACAGCACACACAGAGGCATTTAAACAATCATTCTTCCTAGACTCCCTGCTTGAACAGAATAAATGGTGCAATGGTGAGTGCCCTCTGTCATGCACATCATAGTGGTTTGAAGATTATGGATGTAGATGTATATCAGCAATTGGGTTATAGATCCCTGCTGTATAGCCCTAATTCTGCTTGATAAACTAATGTGTTATTGCATTTATGACATTCCTTTTCCATGTATGGAGTTGTACCTTCATAAACGAAAGCAGAGA
The DNA here is from genome assembly GCF_023897955.1 of Schistocerca gregaria. Lineage (NCBI taxonomy): Eukaryota > Metazoa > Arthropoda > Insecta > Orthoptera > Acrididae > Schistocerca > Schistocerca gregaria. The sequence goes on along the minus strand of NC_064921.1, from coordinate 100,105,584 downwards.
GTCACATTGAGAGAGTGTGTAACAGGCATGAAACTAAACTCTGCCTGGGATCCACAAGAATCAATGTTGGTCTGCTTTTGTTCCATACTTTCACAAATGATCTTCCAATTACCTTTAAGGAATGTTTAAAAACTGGAATTTTAGCTGAAGAAACAAGCACACTAACGAAGTGATTGCAGTCATTGTTACGAGACATTCCTCAGATGATAACTGAACATGTCTAAAACTGAGGTCATTTAAGGACTTTATTGTATGAAAAAGTTTTCTTGGGTTTTAAGAGTATTGTGATAAAATGTTTTGCATAGTTCTTGAAAGCTAACCTACTGATAGCTACATGTGTTCTCTTTGACATTTGTCTGTCTATGGTACTTACTGTTCTTACTCTGCAACCTATGGCAGCAAGCAGTGTGTCTAATAAATGTCCCAATATTATTGTATACTCACTTTTCAAAAAAACTAAATTATTATTACTGATGCAAAAATTAGTATTTGTATACTTGGCAGCTATGAAAATTCTACATAGTTATTTGTGGTGTTGTATGTGCAGGTCCAACAACAGCAACAACAGCAGCAACAATTGCAAGAACCTACACCACCACCACCACCCCCTCCACCACCTCCACCACCCCCTGCCCTCAGTGCATCGGTAGTGCAACTGCAAAAGCAGCAGCAGCAGCAACAGCAACAACAGCAGCAGCAGCAGCAACAACAACAACAACAACAACAAAAGCAGCACCATCACCACCAGCAGCAGCAGCAGTCAAAGCAATGCCAACAACAGCAGCATCCAGAGGGTGGGGGCCCAGTAGCACTGCCTGCGACTGCTTGACCTCCCACTGGTGGCCAGGGTCCCCAGCAGAGTGTCGTGTTGGTACGCCTGGCGCGCAGCCACTACGTCACTACACTGTGACCTGCGGCAGCCCCCGCTCTCCTCCCGCGCGGGGGCACAGCCCTCTAGCGGCACACGGAGGAGCTCCCTCCAAAACAGCCAACCAGCGGAAAACAGGCCTTTTGTCAACAACTGCCGCTGATCCGTCGATATACTGAAATTTATCTCAAGTATACAAATGCGTGTGCCACTCTTTAACATCAGAAACTGGGGAAAGTTGCTTTCTTTGCAGGTCATAACTTTTGAAGTTGGACATTCTCGTACACTGAACAGAATAGTTCACCTCTGTCACTTACGCATCTCAATCTGTGTATTGCATCATAACAGCTCTCTTCAGTGCATACACACTGTGCTTGTGATGGCCTTAAATTTTCATTTTTCAGAAACGTTTCTGATAATATGTGTGAAGTTAATAGCCAAACTTCCAAGTTTCCTTTCAGTCCAACATTATTTGCTATCTAATGTTTTGAACAAATTGTGCCTGTCTTCATTAGGCTTTTTCCTCTGTAAAAGTCAGATTACAATTGTGTAATTGTTCCCTCAAAGTGGTAGTAATACCAGTCTTGTTTCAGTGGATTTTCTGACCAGATATTCATACAGTGTGTAAACTTATTGTTTTCTAAATATTCTTCCACAAAACAATTATCTGCAGAGATTACAACTTTCCTCACCTGTGGAGATTGTGGTTTTAAGTTCATTGATCTGTGATGTTCCTGATAGGTTTGGAAGGAAATTAACAAAAACATTCAGTGTTTATAAGGCACAGAAGACGCTGGTCTTTCTAATTTATTCTGTCCCTGCCAAGTGTTATTAAAAATCTGACATAGTATTCAGTTGGTATTTCCTTTTTGAGAAGCTTTTGCTGGATCTGAGGTGATTGTATTATGTGGGGGATTAATACGTAAAAAAGTTTGAAAAGATATGGGGATAAATAAAACTTTATTTTGAACCACCTGTAAGTGAGCAACATTTCCATTCACAGTACAAAAGTCCCTCATGTGATTCAGCATAATACTAGACATTTCTATACTAGTTATTGTTTACTGCTTTGTTTTCTATGGTTCCAGAATATTGTTGCCGAAATACTCAGGTATATTCACGTTGATATTATATGCATTTCTCATCTTCTTCAGGTACTTTGTTCTGGAAGTAGTGTCACAGATGAATGAGGTCATTATGCCTGCCACTGAACATTGCACCAGCCAGCCAACTTCACCGCTAAAAAAAAGTGATGTGTTGATTCCTATTATGTCATGTGTACAGCACTCAAAATATTATAACTGAAGCTGTACAGCTACATGAATCATTCCATGTGTTCCATATGATGGCATGAAGGTTGTAAAATTATTCATCCTTTTAAATGTAAAACATTGATAGGACAGCAGTAAAGATGCATTGTTTGAAACATTTATATATATTGCATTTCCCAGGGAAAAAAATGAAATTTTATATGACAAATATGTTTCTAGGGAAATAACATGGCCAACCAGTAGGAAACACTAAAACTTTTTAAAGGCATGGATATCATCCATGTGCCATGTGTAACAATTCTGATCAGGTTAAACAACATCTACAGACATTAGATCACATTAATATCACTGTTATTTTCTATATTTGATGAGAACTCCTTCCAATCACAAGATATTTCTCTCTACAAAGACTTCAGACTTGTAGCTAATGAATAGGAAATTCATTGCAATAGTGCAGGGTGAACTGAGTGATTGTTGTTTAAAAGAATTACTACAAACACTCAGTCATAAATGTAGGATATAACAGGGACTATGCTAATTCGAAGTATTCAATTTACATAATGTAGTGTAACTACATTGTGCCCACATATCCCTTAAGGGTTAATACAGGAACCCTTTTGGAATGGACTTAAGTGGGCTTGTTGTTGAATATTTAACTAAAGTAAAGTAGAGGTAAATTAAGTTAGTGGTATATAAGTAATATATTAAAAGCCTGTAAAAATTATTTGCTTGTTTACCCTTCAAGTTTAAGTGCTTTAGAATAATGTATGTAAATTAGATTTTAAGTCTCTTAACAGAAAGATTATATACAAGTAGTTCTTCCAATACAGTCTACTTCAGTTTTATGATTTAGACCTATGTGTCTCTCACATCTAATACTGCTGTGAGGAGCATTCTAATGAAATAGTAATTCATTCATTTGATCTATAATTTTAATGTTTGCAAAGAAATTGTGTTTAATTCTATTGTTAACCATTGCTGAGAAAATATAAAACAGTTCAGCAGTGCAATACAATTTTTCATCAAAAATTTTATGACTGAATTTTCAGGTATTACTGTGCAAAAAGTGGTAACAATATAATAGCAAAGGTGTACATTGTGCTACTCATTGCTTTTCAGGACTTCACATTATTGAGCATACAATGTGAATGTTAAGTAATATGCTGTTTCAACAAAAGACAGTGAAAAATTACACCGTGAGAACTTCCTTTAATAATTTCACACATGAGAGCTGAATGTAAAAATTTGTTTGTTGGTGTCGAAGAAGTGAAAGTTAGAGAGGTTGATGGCTAATGCTGAATACCTTACTATTAAAAAAAAATCAGGTGTAGAATTCAGGGTATCTGATTATAAACAGTTAAGTAAATGTACCAAAAGTGCATAAAAAGGCAGTGAACCATGTTTGTGGACATGCCATTGTAACATGTGTCTTCTTTAAACCTACTTGTTCAAGAAAACTTGTAAATGTATGCATGGGCTGTGTGAATGAACTGATTAGCAGAAATCATTTATCAAACCCAGGAGTGACAGATTTTCTCTATATGTTGATTACCTAAGGATTTTCTCATAGGTACATAACATTTCGTTGACTGATGAGGCAAATTCTTTTTATATGATTCAGATGTTATATGCTTGTTTTGTATTATCAGCAGTCACATTTTGCCAGTTCTCTCTTTATATGATAGCTTGAAAGGAAGAAAACCTTTTTATTTCACCAAGTGTTATGTAAGCTATTTTAATTGCTGTACTTCACCAGTACTAATGGAAACTTCATCCTTTCTAGACTGTTTGCAGGTGTAGCAAGTGACATCCTGATATGTTTTTTTGCTATTTAGTTACTTATTAGACCACTCTTCCTGGTACTGTTGATCATATTCATCTGCTTTTGTTTGCTCCTTCTGTACTACCTACACCTTTTAAAACATTAGTAGCATTTTCATCATTGTCTTTTAGAATACTTTTTTTCTGCCTGATTTCCAGTCTGTGTGAAATATATGCAGTGAGTCAGATGTTTTCATTTTCCATCCCTTCATAATTTCTTCCAGTAACTTAAGTTCAGTTTTCCACTCAGTTAATAACACTCCAGTACTCACATGAAGTGCTCAAGAAACACCATCCAAAATTTCTGCCTTAGAGCTTCATTCCTATTTACTGCAACAACATAACTTTACTCAGATTAAAATTACTCTGTGACTGATGTTTCATTAAGTCGAGTGGTAGAGGCTACCTGCCAATCAATTTTAGTTCCCTCTTGAGTGCCACTTGCTTGCTGTGTTGCTTACTTTGTAGGTACATGTAGCGCCTTCTGAAGTTTGGCAGGCTGCATGCTGGCAACATTTCCCCTTGACACTTGAAACTGTCAATCACAAAGTAATTTTAATTGGAGTATACACAGTTTCTAATAGTACAATTCCCTAAGTGACCTTACTCACTGTTAGACTTTATTTATTTTAAAATTCATACAATTTAATCAGTTTAGATGTATTTGTATGTTATGGCAGTAAAATGCAATTCCCACAAATTTTTTCAGGCTCCTCTGAGATAATTTACAACAGAAACTGGAAAACTTAATATGAAAACTATGGGAGCAACTTATGAAGCATTCTCACTGAAAAACAAAATTGTGATTAAGTTCAAATTAATTTCTGCAGTTGGGGATTAACAATACTGCAGGGGCAGACACATGAGTGTATGTTACATATGCAATTGCAAAATCTTTTACTCAACTATTCCCCATCAGACACAAATGTCTACATCACTCCTGTTCCATTAATCTTTCTTTTCTGCCTCCATCCTTCATTCATAATTGTGTCACAGTATAATACTTTGTTTGTTTACACATTTTGATATTTAATTAGTGTTTCTGAGACATGTTTATGTGTAATGCACTTTTCATTTGTAGCTATCACTTGTATGTGTGTATTTTATATAGAAAGTATCTTTTTTTTCCTTTTGTGAGAAATTTATGCCCAGTAGTATAAATGTTATTTAGTTTCAGAATATTTTATAGAAAAATCAACATTTTATGTATTGTGCTACAGAAATCCTCAGTTGATTGGTTCATTTTAAACACTAACAAACTGGGTAAGGAGATGAGAATGTAATGTCTAAAACAGTAAACGATTCAGCCATTCAGCAGCAACAAACCATGACATTTGCTTCAAATATCTAAGAGTGACATACATGCTACTAACTACATCTATATGTAATGAGAAATTCAGTGATGAATTACTGGTCTAATTCAGAAAAGCATGAATGTTGATTGTTATTTAACACATTTTCAGTCTTTGTTCATATAATGTAACTAAAGGCTTTGAGAACACATTTTCCTACCCTGTAACAAGATTAAAAATTCTAGTAATATCTAATTGATCACAGATGTTCTATTTTCTAAAACTTTCACAGCTTTATGCGAGAACAATAGACTAATATGTAGCATTTTATTTTAATTGTCACATTGGTTCTTCTTTTGTATTTTGTAATGATTTTAGGATATTCACAGTTTCATACTTTTATGTGCATGAGAATCTGCAACTATTTCATCTCCATAGATGTTTTCAGCTAGTACCCATAGAAATGTGGCTTAGCAGTTTTTTTGTTTTTTTTTTCTATTTCTACTATTTTTCTTATCCTTTTGTGTGTAGATCATCTTCACATCATTAATTGTGTTCTCCTTAATTTGGTCTAATAGTTTAATTTTCTTATTCTTCTTATGATGTTTTTATTCAAATCCTGTTTAGTATCTAAACTGAAAGGATCTTTCTTCACATTCCTTGAGCTGGATAACCGTGGTCACCCTTTAATTTAACTGGTATTACAATTTTTCGTACACATTTAAAGTTATTACCCACACAATGCTTCATTCAGTAATACAAATATTTTGAATTTTTTTCTGCACTATGGTGCTGCATTCCAGTTTAGATGAAACATTTTTCTTGGACATCATATGTGTTAATCTATGGACGATATTGCCATATGCTACAACATTCACTAGCCAACATGGGTTTTAATGAATCATGCATCCCCCTGTGAGTATGTTCTGTGACCATAAGGCAAGTTCCTGCATAGTTTTTCTTTTCCCATATAACAAAAGAAAATTTTCATTATCTGTTGGCAAATGTTAAAAGGACTGTTGCAAGATATAGAAAAATTTTCAGTAATTCCTTTCCTTCACTTTCACTCACGTCAGCTTATGAGATGTACTAGATATTTCCTGTTCTCACAGCTGCTGAACCAAGTATGTAACCCATTCTGCAAGGTTTCTTTTTTCGATCAGGGTCCAACTATACAAAAAACTTCCCTTACGTTGCAAAAAACTATTGGTGTATGTATTTTCAGTAGACAAAATCTGAACTTAAAACTAAAATGACACCTGAACCAACATTACTTTTCACAGAAGTTAAGAAAGAAATTGATTTCTGCAACACAAATTATTATATAATTTCTTTCCTCTCTCTGTCTCTCTCTCTCTCTCTCTCTCTCTCTCTCTCTCTCTCTCTCTCTCTCTCTCTCTCTCTCTCTCTCTCTCTCTCACACACACACACACACACACACACACACACACACACACACACACACACACTCACACTCTCTATCTATCTATCTATCTCCGTATCTATCCTTATCTCTTATGTGAACACACACACACACCAAGTAACTGATTTTACCAAGGAGGCTTTCCCTTAGTAACAGCATTGAAAAGTGAATATTTTCATCCAAAAAATTGTAATCAGTTAATTGTTTCTTTCTCCCTTGCTTGCTTGACTCATTCCTTCTAGTTTCTAATATCATACAGATGTGTATCTTTCAACTGCAGACACTCAGCAGATTTACAAGTATGATACTATAAGAAGCCTAATACCTCTTGCACTGAAATCAATCAGAAATCTAAAAATAAGTTTACAATCAGTTAAAAGAATAGTTTGGCAATTTCAGTTTTATTTCAACCATTGCGTTTCCATTGGAAAATAATTGAAAGGGTATGCGTTAAAACTAAAGTAAAAATGCTATTTCATGCTCATCATGGATGACTGGAATGAATGATTAATTTTGAATTTATGTCTCATATACATAATGAGAGAACTTGCAATTTAAGGAGTCTAATGTATTACAGAACTCTTCCTTTTACGAGAAATTGGCTGATTATCATAAAATAAACAGAAGTGAAGTAATGTAATTTCAACAGTAACTGCAACCAAATTGAACAAATTTACTGATGAAATGACAGAAAATCACAACACATATGCTATGGTCTTGAGACCTCTTTAGACTCACTGAAAATCCTCATCACCAAAGCTGATTTTTTGTATTAGATTTATTTTTTCTCTGTTGAAATAAATTTGCTATTACTCTCACAATTACAGCTCTATAAAATAGGAAAATGCAAGTTTTATTTGTCTAGCTGAGAAAAGGAGATGAATCAGTTCATAAGAAATTAAATTCATCAAATGAAACTGCCAACAAGGTCAAAATTGGAAGAATAACAAGAAAGAAATACATTCACATTAAATTTGTTGTTTAGTATGCCATAAGTAGGTGTTACAGAACATACGAAATTTGAGTGTATCAACACCCAGTTATCAGCAACTAATCATAGCAAAGAACAGAAAGTTGGCAAAAGAGTTTCTAATAACCAATTTGCAACTTATATTGAAATTCATACGCTAGTAATTCAAAACCTCACAAATACTTTTTGTTCACAATTTTCCCCACCTTCTGTTTAGCTATTGCATTTGAACTGTTTACAGATACATTTGTAATGTAGTTCATACTTTGTAATTATCTGGAATATTAGTACAGAAGGAGAAGTATAATTAATCTGTGGGCTAGTTCACAAGTGCTGTAGTACTCTTAGTACCTTCAGAAAGTCAGTGTTCTTCAGAAATTTGGCTACCTATTCTCTCAACAGTCCAGAAATAATTTAATTCTACTTTATTAGCTGAAGAGGAGTAATAGGATTGCATGCATGCAATGAAGAATTTTTTATAAAAGAAAGTACAAGTATGAAATGTTTAAGAAAAATTGTTGCTGTTATTTATGGGCTCATAACTTTACTTATAATTTCTCTTGGGAAAATAGGATATTTTGGGAAACATGAGTTTTAATATTTAGTCAAGGAAATTGCTGAAACAAAGCGTACTAAATATTCTAATACAATACTTTGTTAGGTTAGCAAAAAATGTATTAGAAAAGATCATCAAGAAACAGAGCCTGCTTTGAAATCTAGCACAAGAGCTATAAATAATGACAATGAAAGTAGGGAGTAGAAAGCTAGAAGATAATTGCACAATTAGGAGAACTAACTTAAGTGCGGATACAGTGTCTTATGTATACTGAGAACTAACAACAGACACTTATTATTTATAGAAGGTATAAGTGGTCTTGCAGAATTAATTTTTGAAGATAATTTCTTAGCTTCCAAAAATTTTGTAACTCAAAAACAGAAATGGCTGATCTCCAATTCATTGTAGCATAACAATATATAAAAGATTATATCTAATCTCTTCAAATGAGTTTTCAGCATTTATGATAGCCTGCTAGAGTGGCATGTTATTTACATTTCTCAACAATTTAGAAATTCCAGTGAAAGTATGTGTCAGGTACTGGTAGTGATTGCATCTACCTCTTTGAGAAAGATGCAAACTAAACACTGAAGTAACTGTGAGTAAAAAAAAAAATTAAAGACAATAGGATAGTCTTATGTGACTTTTGACTCAGAACCTAGGTAATTCCAGTATCATATTGTGTAAAAAATATATAGGTATTAAAACAAAAGCTAAAAGACTGGAACTTTACGTTTCAAGTAACAATAGGAGGTATTTAGTGTTTAAAATATTTTTTGTGTGATATTCAGGTAAATTTTGAAACATGTAAAATAAGTATTATGCAGCAGACACAAGTAAACATGTGAAATTGACTGGAAAACTAAACTTTGATATGCAGCCACACCAATAAAAAAATCAAAATATTGTGTAAAAAGGAGCCATATACAGAACTCATATACTGTTTCCTAACATGAAAATATTACTGATTACTCTCTCCATGTTTGGTGAGTGCAGTTGCTTCACAACTGTGTACTGTATTTATGAATAACAGTTTCAGTTGCTAAAATGTTCCTTATTTGAGTCCATGATTTGGTCCACCTTTCATATCTAAAACCATTTTCAGATCAACTATAAATTGGCTTCAATATAAAAGACTAAACCAGTCATGGACTAAAATAAAGAACATTTTAGCAACTTCAGCAGTTATTCAGTAATATTACTATTTTTTTCATCAAAGGACTAGCAGAATACAGAATTCACAGGTGTGAGACTTACAGTGGTCTGAACATAAATGAGGAGCAGAATGCACAATACAACTTAGTATATAAAATACAAACACTACCTGCTTTCTTGATGTTTTTGTCTTGATTCAAATTGGTGCATGAGCCATCCTTTTGCTTCTCCCTTCTTCACCTAAAAAATCTGTTAGTATATTACCTTCTCCACTTCTGGGAGATATATCTTTCCTTATCTGGGCTTCTTAATCATTATTTTCTCAAATCCCATGTATTTCTTCAATGGAAATTTTGCAAATTAATCATATCAGCTCTTCATATTGGTGTTTCAGGTTTTCGTTTTACAAGTTACTATGTGTTACATCATTCACTTTCAAACATAAATATTTACTACATTTCATATTCCATAAAACTAAAAGTGTTTCTTACATGTACCTAACACAAGATCAAGGATAAAAGTTTGTTTCTGTTAAATTCGTTTCTGAAAAGGGTAAAGCACAATGTTCACACATTATGGTCTGAGTTTGATGGATAAGCAGCAGACAGGCTGCATTAATGTGATTCTTCTCTGTTTGCTGTGAGCATGAAAAGATAATGACATCTCTGATTTTCAACTGCATATAATCCTGGAAATTCTTTAACTTGTAGAGTATTGACTAGGAATGCCAAACATGCATTCATTTTTGTATTTCTCATTTATCATCAATGGTATTGCATCTTGTAGTCCATCATGGAAATGTTAAGTATACCAGTAGTTGCAATTTGGACTACGGCAAGCACTGGTTCTTGACATCCTGGCCATATATCTGACTCTCTTTTAAGTCCTCAAGGGTGTTGACTCTGTCTAAATTAAATTTCACAGTGGAATATATCCCCATCTTCAACAATATGACTCATATAGGTCCCTAACGAAAAAAAGAAAATTATTTTCCTTCCCTGATCTCTTCTATAGACTTTATTATTATTATTATTATTAGTATTATTATTATTATGACCATTAATTTAATTTGGCAGATTTTCTCTATTCTGTGGTGTGTTACTGTCCTGCCAGAGTGTATGGAGAACAGATACAGAATACTGGCTGAAATGCCTATTATAAACTGATGAGAATTGAATTTAATGATATAAGAATAATGCAAATAGTAGTTAACAGTCTATAATTTTACATACAGAATGTGGATACATTAAATTATCTGGAAAATAAAATAAATGAAATACACCAAAAACAAATTTCTGGTGGAGAACCACAACTAATGCCACCACTGCCTCTTTTTGTATTATAAATGGAATTCAGCTATAAAAATTAACAGCACATGCAGAAAATTTCATTCCTGTTCAGTCAATCCAGACTGTAAAAACTGTGAAAATAATGGTCTTATGATGATAATACGCAAACTTGTGTGGATAACTAGGACAAAAATTGAGAGCTATAGTTTTCATAATAAACTAAGTTTTAACAATGTAAGGAAAAAGTAGATTACTACTTACAGTAAAGATGAGACATTAAGTTGCAGATAGGCACACTTACTCATTACATTTTAGCTACAGCCTCCATCACAATAGGGAACACACACATGTTCATTCACACAAGCAAGCACACCTCATGCACACGCACGCAACTGTCATCTCCAGCAGCACTGCAGTCCAAGCTACAAGAGACAGCTATCGTATCTGTGTGAGGTGTGCTTACTTGTGTGAATGAATATGTGTGTATTTCCTTTTCTGATGAGGGCTGTGACCAAAAACTAAATTGTACATGTATTTTTGTGGTGTCTGTCTGCAACTTAATCTATCTTTTCCTCATACTGTTGACATCCCAATCTGGAGTTTTCACTGTTTAAACTAATATTTAGGTACTTATTCAGGTTTTGAGTATATTTTACTGTAAAGAAATGGAAAGAGCTTGTAGAAAAGAAATGGCATAAAAGTTTACAGAAAGAAAACAGCATGAGAAGTAGGAAAAGAAGAGAGTGGCAGAGTAGATAGAAACCATAACAGAGAGGAGAAGGCGAGAGGAAAGGGGCACTAAGGAAAGAGGGAGAGATAAAGAGAGAGATGGACAGACAGTTGATAGCATGTAAAATGCCTTTTATATAAAAGCTGAATTTTTAGTTAAAAATCTATTCCTTGGTAGCCTTCTTTTAAAAATAATGCTTAGTTATCAGTTTTTTTTTCTTTTACTATAATTAAATTTGAGTTTTATATTTCTTTGCTATACTTTTTTGTAACAATTCTGCAGTTAAATCACTTCAAGAAAATTCTGATAATTTCTAACTAGGAGATCAGAAACAACCATGAGATCAGAAACTCTGTGCTGTTATTCTGGACAGTATACAGAGCTGTATACTTGCATCAAAAGTGAAGGTGGTCTTAAAATATGGATACCCACCACTTAACATGGTTAGAGTGAGCAGTTTCAGTCCATTAGCATCAAAAGCAACCTCCAATTACAGATACATGATTCCCAATTAATTCCATGAGTTTCTGCCTAACAATAATCTAATAACCCCTTATAGATGTTGATGATGTCAAGACAGGGTACAGATCACTGTTAGTAGTGAATTTTCCTCTTTACATTATAATCTGTTTCACAGAAACTAGTACAAGAGATAAACATTTCCAACTGTAACCATTAAATAGACTTTTGTTAAGGAGTGTAGCAGCAATTTATTTTTGTCTCCTCTGGTTTGTGTTCTTGTAACAAAGTTATGTCTTGTATCTGACACAGTTTATGTATTGGAAGTAAGGAACAACAATATACAGCCTGTTTTGCAACAATAATAAATGTGAGAATGATGGATAATTAGAAAAATTCTTCATCTTTTGGTAACTACTGTAAGTGATTAATAGATACTATTATAGGTAAACTCCCAGAACAGTGAAAGTAGAACAGAACATCTTTTGTGAACTTTTTACAACCTTTGCCAAAACAAAATTAGTGGGTCAGTAAATAAAACAACTGTCAAACCTAATCACTGTGTTGTTCTCATAGCTCATAATTGCATTTATGATGTTAATTGTAAGAAATGTCACACTTATATAATTTTATCTAGCACAAATTCTTCCACTGTTTTGCATATTCTTCATTTATCTTTACATGCTATTATGTCATTTATCCTATTACATAAAATAGTTTTTAGATAGACATGTTGTTGAATACTGAATTACACTAAGATGAAACAATGACAGAATTTGAGGAGTTGAAGTCAGTGACATGTTGCTTGTTTTCTCCCTTATGATGATAATTTGTGCTAGAAATAATATTTTCTTTGAGCTCCAATTGATCCTCTTTTTTGGTCAAAGTATCACAGATCTGTTTTGGATTTAAGGTTTCCTTCCACAAAAGCAAAAGAAGTTCTTCATGTAACCATACATATATATTTAAAATTTGTAAAAGTAGTAAATTACAAGAGAGAATTGCTTGTCAGCATTTTACCTTCAAGAGGCAAAATATGAATCACTGTCGATAGCCATATATAAAAGTAAAATTGACATACTGCCCAGCTTTTGTAACTAATAGTTCCTTTTTTGGGGAGGTGAGAGTGAATGTTTGAGAAGCTTAAAAAACTGGGTGAGTTGGTGCTTCTCATCCCTGTGCTTAAGTGCTCAGACCTTCTTTTTTAACCTTCCCCATCTTATACATGTTTTCTCTCTGAAAAATGAGTGTTAGTTCCAAAAACTAAGTTGGGTGTCACTTAGTTTTGAATGTGATGTTAAGTACTGGCCAATAACTCTCTTCCTTAATTTATTGGGTTTCTCAATTGAATTGTCAGGATGCATCTATACTTTGTGTGATGTAGAGTGCATGGTGTAGAGTGTGTGATGTAGAGTACTAGAACTTTATGTATAATTATCATTTACTCACCTTTCCTACACCATGTGCGATTGATACATGAAAAGAATGACTGTCAATAAGGTTCAATATCAGTTTCCTCTGCATAAAACTCTACATTATGATAATTACATTGTTCTGCAATCACTTTTCCATGTAGTATTTAAAAGCTGTTTTTTCTGAATTAAAACTCTGTGTTTTGATGGCTAGATAGTACTCACATAATGCTTCTAATGCATCAGACTTTGAACAACCAACCTGGATTCTGCTCATTGCATATCATGATTTGCTTTTCATTATAATGTAGCTCCTTCTAAGCAGTCAATTCATATTTGAACCAATCTGCATTTCAGTGTTTTTCTCTAGTATAGCTGAAGGAATAAGTCACTGCTACAACTGTCTTGATTTTATTTTTAGCAAGAAAAATAAATAAGTAAATTAACAATTCATTCCCAGAGCACGTTTATAAATTTGGTTTCATCATTTTTACAGAATACACCTTGTAAAAGAGGTTTGCCAAACAGTCACTCTATATACACAATAATATCCTCAGTACATTATGAAATAGCATGTAAAAGTAACTTTAGAAAGCTATAATTTCATTACCTCAGTCAGGTCACTGTTATTTTCATTTATCAGACAAAACAATTAAATTACACAAAAGAATAAAGTAAATGCTCCCTGTTTCTGATTAAAAACAGTGATTTATACTTATTAGTCATACGTATCAGTCATGTTTTACAAAGATACATGTTAGAAAGTATACGTTTCAGATTTCTGTCATTAAAACAATATGAGTTTACCAGCCTCAGAAATTGATAGGCTCTCTGGATTCCCATTCTATAAACCTTAATAGACCACAGGTGGTAATGGGTTCAACTATAAATTTAGTAACAAAACAAGTACTAGTAAATAAAAAGGCAATCTTTTTAAAGTTGATTTTCATCTATGTTAAAAAGGCCGGAGAAGTGCAATATTAATCTCTTAGGTAACTTTTGCAGTTGTTGCTACTGTGACAGGTACATTAAATGCTACAGTTCAGGAACTACGTGGATCATTACTTATTTGCCACAAGGGCAATGAGGTACTGTAGAAATTCAATATCTGCAGCATGTAGCCTGTCTTAGTCTGTGATAAGAAAAATAGATACCTCTCTTTATGTAAAAGACACAATACATTGTAATCCAGAATTCAGCATTATGTGTTACAGAATAAAATGATCCATTTTCTGCAGTCTTATTTGCCACAAACTGTAGAAAAATCTTTTAAATGCGTTATTCTAGAACATAATTTTGAAAAAGTGAAGCTGGTGTTAGAAAACTTTCTGTTTTTCTTTGTACTGATGGAGAAGGTGCACTCTATCAAAACTATGCTCATATCTAGTCATTTATGTGTATCTGTTGGATTTATTATAGCATAAAGCACATTTCCTAATAGCTTTAAGTTGTTCTAATTTTCTTAAGTGCCACAGGTTAGAAGCTTTCATACTCATTGTAGCCATACTGATGAGTTACTGTACAACATAAGTAGAACCTGTATAATTTATTGCATATATTTTCTACCTCGAAGTATGAGAAGGTAACATTCATGCTGCCATTAGTAGTACTGCCATTCCTATAATGAAAATTTAAGTAGTCAAAATTTACAGTTATATTTATGTAGATTTCTGTATTTAATTTTCATCAGTTCTTCAGATTACCTCAAAATCTCAAACTGTGCTGGTACACTAATAAAGCATTGTAAAAAAAAAAAGAAAAAATCCTTTACATGAAAGGGACTTGGTAGATATACAGAGCATAACATGTTAAATGGATTGAAGATACCTAATTTCTTCTCCATGTTTGATGTTGTTATTGATAAATTTCTTATAAAAGAAAAAAAACAAAAACTGAAGTACAGATTAAATTGTATTTTGATGTTTCATTAATGTAACGTAAATATAATTTTCCGAACCATAATGCTGTTTGTGTATTAGTGGGACTTTATTTCTACAAGAAATTATATGCTCAAAGAAGAAAGGAAACAGTGAAGAGTGAATGTAGTATGCTGTGTGTGAGAATAAATGTTGTAATGTTAGAAAATCCAGAAACCATTAAAAGTGAATTAAATTTTCTTAAGTGTTGAATGCCAATGAACTGATCCAGTGCAATATTTTCAAGCAAAAGATACCATAACCTGTAAGTGATGTATACATTATTTGTATTTAATATTAAAGAAATCATTTTAGTTCTATCTGTTAATGAAATCTTATTTTGGATTGCACTTCACCTTATATTTTATATTTTGCCAAATTCAAATGTGTATGTACTTATATTGGTATCGACTGATCACACAGTGAGGTAGTTGCAACATACCAGATTTACAATTTCCTGAGTATTTTTTATTATCGCTACTCTCTCCCCCCCCCCCCCCCCCCCCCCCTCTCTCTCTCTCTCTCTCTCTCTCTCTCTCTCTCTCTCTCTCTCTCTCTCTATTTATCTATCTAACTACCTATCTATATCTTGATGGTATGAATCTTTCAGCCTTTATTTTTCTTTGATGATATTTACACTGATACTGTGTAATAAATTTGGTAATGTGTTGCATATTATGACCAAAGACAAAACATTTCAATTACTGTATCATAGTGTGGGTATGACAAGAAATTACTTAAATGGAATAAGCCAAGCAATCTTTTAATATTTTCAGTTATTATACTAACTGACTATCTCCATTAGGGATTTATTTACTGACTACCAGTACTGTGTGTCATCTGTTTATAAAGGCACTTTGTCCTTATGTAATTATTTTAGCAAAATGAAAATATACAAACACTGGCACTGACATGCTCGGAGAGATACTTTCATTAGAGACATTAATGCTATATTCAAATTGAAGAGAAAGCAAAGCAGAGCTTTAGCCAAAGCAAACTATAACCTATAACCTTTGAGAAGCACCCAATACAGAATTTTTGTTTCCATTACATGTGGGACATATGAACATACTGATCATTGATACAAATACATAGATGGCAATAACCAAAGTTTAGATAGCTGCTTAGGAGAGGACAGAGTTCACACATATGGGTGTGATTGCTGTATCATTTATGTAACTAGAAACTAGAAACATAAAGTCACTACCAACTTCTAAATTGTTTGGTTAGTGTGATGGTGGCCACATAATACTAATAGTCACTCCTCAAGAGCACTGTTTGAATCATGTGCCAAATGGACTTTCTGGTAAGAGGCACACCAAACTGAGAGCAGCATTCTGTATGACTAAAGCAGTTCTATCCTATCCTAGTGATCTGCAGTGTTTTCACTAGATCTTTTTTAAGAGTATAACAGTGCTCTAGAGTACATGTTACAACCACTGAGGCAATTACTGCCAACACAAAATACTGACGCTTGGACAAATACAAGGATCTGAAACAACTCTCTTAAAGCATGTGACATTAAACCAAGATAAATGAATGAACTTCTAATATGAAATTATGAGACAGTATTGCTAGCTATGATGCAAAATTTCAATACTGGTAGACACAGTTGCTAATAATTTTTTCTTCAGGGAGGAGGATAGATTAGTGATGATTAAAAAGGTAGGACAGGTCATTCAGAATCAAGAGGCGAGGGATTAACCCACTGTGTGGGTAAGGACAGACCTCATCTACCAGAAGTACTTAAATTTCACCTCCTGAATGTAAGAACAGGCCAACAATTTTGTCTCATAATTTAATAGCTTTACTGAGAGATTTTCTTTTTTCCTTTGATACAATCAAACTTTAAGCATCAACAGATATTTTCTGCTTATCTGAACATTACTTGGAAACACTGGATTAAACAAACACATCTGTACGGACACAAGCTGATGTCATATTAGTGTAAAATCAATAAACGGCAATGGGGTATGACTATTTGTTTAAAAATACATGTTATGTTACATTCTCTACAAATTGGTGCATATTATATTGTTTTAATGCCGTGCTACAAAATAGTATGTAAAAGCAAAGAAGCTAATAGTACCCACCATTTTACAGACTAACTGGGAGAAACATCCCAAGTTTTTTCAAGAAGTTAGAGCATTAATAAGATTTCCTAGATTCAACAGATATCATTATTTGTGGTGGGTTCAATATTGGTTTTCTGCTGTTGTTATTGATCAAAACATCTAGAGATATTATTTGCCAACTTTGGATTATTTGCTGAATAAAAATTCCCAACCAAGTTTAAAGTTGCAGAATCAGATTCTTTATTAGTCATTCAGCATTTGTACATGAAACAGACATCGCCAGTACATTTAGTCTTTAATATTACAAAATACATACAATGATTTGACTGGCATGTTTGTGACATGTTTACAAAGTTTGTTACATATTTTGATTGCCATGAAGGTATGACTATTGTTTGTCTTTGGTGCTTTGTTTTGTGGTAAGAGCAGAGTAGTAATCTTTCTTGTATTATAATCATGTCTTTGATTTATTACACCAAATTTGGTAGTTCAGTGATTATGTAATTAACACTTTCTAGAATACATAAATTAATTACAGTTAAAAATTTATGCTTAGTGAACATAGGCTTGCGATGAGTACTGCTAGCTGCTCTTGCCATTACTCTAATTGCTTTCTTCTGAATTATAAGAATTTCATTTATTTTTTGCTGTTTCTGTAGAGTATTGATCTGTATTTTAAAACTGACTGAAAAAAAGCCAAAATACATTATCCTTACATATTCAGAAGGTCATAATGCAACAGCCAGAGTTTGTCTTTTACCCCGAATCTCTTAAATTGGTCAATTGTTCGCATGACAAAAGTTACAGGAAATACAAAGGCTGAGCCTAAATACAGTTAGGATCTATGAAGATAATGATATATCGTCAGACAAACACGGCCTACTATCAACAGCAACAGAAAATGGTGGAAAGGGAGTATGATTCATCATGAAGAAGAAAGTAGGACAGAGAGTGAGTTATTGTGAACAGTTTTCTGACAGGATCAGATTCATCAGAACTGACAGCAAATCAATGCCAATAACAGTACTTCAGATACATGGTCTGACATCACAAGCAGTAGATGAAGACATAGGAAAGTATATGATTTTATTGAAGGATTAAAGAGAGATGATAATCTAATAGTTATGGAGGATTGCAATGCTGAAGCAGGAGAAGGAATAGAAAAGAGGGATAAAAGACAATATTGGTTTGGTTGTAGGAATGACAGAGGAGATAGTCTAATTGAGTTCTGTGAGAAATTTCAGTTAGAGATGGCAAATACTCTGATCAAAAATCACAAGAGGAGGAAGTACACTTGGAAAAGGCCTAGAGACATGAGAAGATTCTGAAAAAATTAATGTGTAAAGAAATTAGATACTGAAAAACTGAGAAATGATATGTTTGAAGTTCTCTATGGCTATAGATACAGTGATAATGAAAATCACAATAGACAGTTCAGTTGAAAAGAGACATGCAAGGAAGGTGATTGTGAAGAAACCTTATGCAACAGTACAAAAACTTCAACTGATCGTTCAAAGAGGGAAGTACAAAAATGTTTCAGAAAAGATAGGAATAAAGCAATACATTTTCTGTTTTCTACTCCATAATGTACTCTGGACTTCCCTAAACATTTTGGTGTATAATACATTAAAATGAGACAATTGTGAGACCTTCAAATAATATTTTGAATGCTGACATGTAACTGTCAAATTTTGGGGCTATGCATATACTGCCACAGTTGAGCAGTCATATCTTGGGAACTATAGTCTAGAAGGCTTTGTTTTGTGCCTACTGCTATGTCTCAGAAGTTGGCATTATGAATAAACAAATCAGTCCTTTGTTTCTGGTACTAGTTTTGGTTGAAAGTAGAGTGATTATTGGCTATTTGTGTAGTAAGCTAACTTCTATTGCTTTTTATACACAAACAAAATGACTAACTGTAAAAGTAACTTCAAGTAATGCAAATTTGTGGGTAACAGATATGTGAGACCTGCATTTTCTTCTGAAGTACTTGAAAACATGTGTTCTATTTTTGTAGGAAACCATAATAATGTTTCTGAAGTGATCACACCCTTAGTGAATCGAAAAGGAAAGTAACTTTGAAAATGGGTGACAGTGGTAAAAGTAATGATATTATGGACATTGTCATAATTGATCTGCAAAACCAAGCTGGATAACACAAAACTGTCTGATGGCAAGACAATAAAATGTGCTGGAAGACTAATGGACAAAGTAATTGAGGAATGACAGGAATATTATGGGAAGGCCTTTAGAGATAAGTGTGACAGTTAAGAGAAGATGAAAAGAGCTGTGTGGAGCACTTTCTTTCATCAAATGTCAACTAATGAAAAGCTGTGTCATGCTTTGTGCTTTGTGTCCACCTCCACCAAACACTTGGTGTAAATATGGGCAAGCTGAATTTTCTGGCACCCTGCATGAATTTACACATAAACATTCTCATCCTTTGGCAGTAATGGAGCCCATCAAAACCTATTTACAGAGATTTGGCAAATCCTGAGCTGCTAAAGAAATGTTTACATGAGAAGACCCAGAATATAAATGAGTCCTTCAATAATGTTCTGTGGTGCCGTGAGCCTAAAAATTTATTTGTTGGCCTTATGACTCTAAAGTTAGCAGTATATGAAGCTGTAATAACTTTTAATGGTGGGAACTATGAAATACTTAAGGTTCTGGAGAAGTTAGGAAGAAGATTTAGACAGACACAAGTAAAGGACTGTGAGAGCTGGATGAGCTTTGTGTATGTGAAGCAGAGTTAGCTGCTCAGCAAATGACAAAAGAAGCAAGAAAGAAAAGAAGGAGGCAAGCACTGGGCTGTTGTGACACTGAAGAAGATGCAGATTGTGGGCCAAGGTAATTCTAGTGCATAAAAGATGCAGAAAAGTAAATCTGTATAAGAATTTGTAATTAAAAAGTTTTAAATCTCAATATCTCTAAACTACGTTTTTTGCAATAAATGACCCATTTTCTAATAAAGTAATAATGGTAGAAACATGAAATTTTCATAGTATGCCAAGTGTGAGATTCATCACATATGGAACTAGAATAATTAAAATAACCTGAGTTGTTTTGTTTTTATGTTCATTTACTTAAAAAATTCTGTCAAAAAATTGAGTGTTAGAAAAAGAAAGATAAGCTGCCCCACAATACAATTTTAGTAATAATTCTAGTTCTGTATGTCTAGAAAGGTGCATTCAATAACTATGAAAATTTGTAAATTGGTGTCTTAAAACGTTTCCAAGATAATGGGTCACAAAATTTGATTATTTAACATTGGCGGCATAGGATACACAATGTCCCCTTAAAAGCAAAGGTGTCAACATTAAGACTGTAAGAAAAACAGTATATTGAAGGCTTCTAGACCTGATTGATTAGTATGTTAGTTGGTGTAACATTCCAGGAACCATTTGCATGATAAATCATAATGATGTGGAATGAGCCATTTTACTTTCACTTCATAAATTAATCTGTGAGTATGGCTACATGCCAAACATTTATAAGACTTTGTTTTGTATAGATGTACATATCTGTTCCTCTTGAACTGAAGTCAATTACTTACAACAAACTTTGTGAGTATTGAGGTTTACACTTACTAACACTCTTTGTTCCATAATCACGATATATACAAACAGTGAACAAGAAGTACAGAATCACACAGCCCAAGAGTAGTCTAGATCTGTGGTAGCTGTCATCATAATGTGGCCAATGTAATATGCAGATCATATGGAGTACCAACAAGACCTGTAGTTCACTGCAGAGTGCCTGCTTATATCCGGCAGGTTACCCACAGGATCATGCCAGGTGACATGACAGTCACCTTGAGGGAACAGTTTCTTTCTCGCATTTTTGTTGTGTTGACCATTCACAGATTGCAGAGTCGCTGGCAGTGTGGGCAGCAAGTATGGATCGCTTTTGACAGTGTGATAACTCCGTCTCACTATCCAAGTCAGTTACATTAACCCTTCTCCTGAAGACAGCACACAGGGTTGGTAGTGCCCCCTACAGTGCTGACTGCTGACTGCAGTAACCCATCAGAGCACTTTCCAGCAATCAGAGTGGTCTGGTGGCTCACCAAAAACCACATGAGTGTCTCGTCCATGGAAGCAGAGTGTGCATAGTTGACATCTTCTCCTTGAAAGTCCACACCATCTGTTCCACCTCCCTGTTGGACTGAGGGTGGAATGGGATGTTGAGCAGGTGTGATCTCTTGGAGCTCAGAAAAATGAGCAAACTATGTGGAGGTAAACTGGGGGCTATTTTCCATGACAATGGCTGACAAGAGACCCTCAGTAAAAAGGAAGTGAGACAAGCCCAAATGAGATTTGTTGGTTGGATATAAGGAAATTTGGAGAATGAGTCAACCACTGTGAGTCACATCCACTTCAAGAAAGTGCTAGTAAAGTCAATGTGAAGCTGCTTCCAGGGGCCTGGCTGGAGCCAGGGAGAAAATCCTTGTGGGGGAGCTGGCTGCTGGTGCGTACACATGGTACAGTAGCGAACCATTGACTCGATATCCCTATCCTTGGCCTGGCAATAGGTATGCTGATGGGCAAGTTGATTCATATGCAGAACAGCCCCATGCAGGAGATGAAGGACTTTAAGGCACAGAGCTGGTGAAATAACAATCTCAGGCCAGTTTCATTCCATCTGGAGGAGGTGACCCTGGACAACAGAATGGACTGTGGCATCTGCCTCACAACTGCTGAATGATTGAGGGGGAACTCTTGAAGGGGAAATGAAGAGTCAGAGCCTACTTAAAAAATGATGATTTCCTAAGTGTCAAACTCTGGATCTGTACCATCAGCAGATGAGACAGAATGTCAGCATTTGCATGCAACCACAAGATTTGCAGAGGATGGTGTTCATATATGTGGACAAAAACAATGCACAATGCTGATGCCTTTGCGTCACTTTGCCCAGGAGTCTGGACCAAGGATCAAATAATGTGAGTAACGGTTTGTGGTCAACTGAAACCTCATGCTGTACAAATAGGTATGGAACTTCTCCATACACAGACAATAGCTAACGCCTCTTTCTCTCTCTGCAAGTAATTATGCTGAGCCTAGGTGAGAGCTTTAGAAATGAAAACAATGGGATGTTCAGAGTCATTGGGGTCCTGGTGGAAGACCACCATGCAAACTCCATGTTGTGAGGCATCAGTGGTGAGGAGAAGGGCTTTCCCAGAGATTATGCCACAAACCATGGAACAATTGCAGAGCCTGCTTGAGCATGAGAAATGCCACTCCAGAAGCAGATGACAGCATGAATCAAGCCCCCTTCTTACAAAGGACTTTGAATGCAGTGATGAGAGAGGAGGAAGCCAAGGTACTCTACCAAGACCTGGAAAAACTTACACTTCTATCTTGGCAATAAGTGATAAAACAAGGAGTGCTGGAGGTGCTCAGCCATAGATGCCCCTGTCACAATGATGTCATCTAAATAAATGGCACACAAGGGAATGCCCTGAATCTGTTGTTCCAAGATACACTGAGAAACAGCTGGAGCACTAGCGACTGCAAATGGTAGCTGGTTATACCGGACCATGCCAAAGGGTTTATTTTAAACACCAACAGGTCACAGGAATCTGAACATAACAGCAGCTGTAAATATGCATCTGACAGAGTCATCTTTGTGTAATAGTCTCTGTTCTGTATCTTGGAGAACAAGTACTCTGGTCATGAAGTTGGTAAAGAATCTACAATCAACTGGTCATTCACCACACAGCCTGAGAGAGCCATCCAGTTTTTTGCAAATGATGAGGGGTGAAGCCTAATGACTTGAAGAAACTGAGGTGACCACATTTAGGGTAATAAACCTGTCCATTTCCACCTTCACAATGTCCTGGAGGTTGTGAGGAATTAGGCATGCCTGCATGAAGCCTGGCTTCAAATGAAGGCGCATCTTGACAAGTGCTGCCTCACCCAAACATGGAGCAAACAGTTCCGGAAAAGAGGTCATCATATCTTTAATTCTTTGAAATGGAATATCTGAGGATACCAAATATAAATTGCTTGAAGGCACCTAACCCAACGATGTTTTCTGCTACCCTAGAAGAAGTCACCAAAAATAAAAGCATGTGAGACACATTTCTATATGAGACCTCCATTGAAAACATGCCTTGTACTGGGCATTGCCATAGGCAATGACCTTTCCCTGATATGAGGGCAGTGGACAGGAGGCCAGCATCGCATAGGCAGAATTATTGATCAGAGAAGAAGATGCACCAATTTCCATCTGGAAATGTATTATCTGATTCACCATGTGCAGAATGAGTGGGAGCTTGACAGGTTTCCCTGATGCCAGTTTAATCAGAGTGTCAATAGTGTGAATGGTGTCAGGATTCACTGTAGGAGACAACTTGTGGAGCAGCACCATGACAGGAAATAGGATTGTTACCTGTCAGTGTTGGTTATCTGGTATGCTGCAAAATGATGATTGATGTACTATAAATACATTTACTACTGGTGAATGCAATCCACAAAGGAAAGAAATGAAAGAACAGTCAAGGACAAGGCGTCTCTAACAACAACACTGACAACTGTTGTTGTAAAACCAAGTGCTGATGCTGTTGCTCCACTGCCCATCCAATCAACGCTCTACCTGTTGGTATGCAAACCCTGCTGCAGTAGTTTATGGTCCGTGATGTCACAGAAATCAAAGTACAGCAGGTCCAAAACTACTTGTTGCCACTGTTGAGATTTACACTTACTAACACTCTTTGTTCTATATTCACTAGATAGACAAACAATGAACAAGAGTACAGAATCACACAGTCCAAGAGTAGATCAGCTCCAAGGTGGTAGTTGTTATCACAAGCTGGCCAGTGAAATACGCAGATGATACAGAGCACTGACGAGAACTGCCGTTCTCAGTGCAGCACCTACTTCTTTTCAGAATTTGTCTTGTGGTGGCCACTTGCAGCTTGCAGCATTATTAGTGGTGCAGGCAGCACGTATGGATGAATTTTGGACAGTTATAATAAATCCATCTCACTGCCTGAATTGGTTGCATCAATGAGGGCATAAATGTACTGTGAAGCAGCAATCAGACTGCCCAGCTTCTTAAACAGATGTCTGCAAGATGACTCTGGGTGAGTCCCAAATATTATTCTTAAAGTATGATTTTGAGCAATGAGGACTTTCTTTCTTGAAGATGAGTTACCTCAGTGAATTATTCTATATGACACTCTCGATTTAAAGTTGCAAAATATGTCAACTTATTAATTTGTCTCTCCCCAAGACTTCAAATGATAGTAAGTGCAAAATGTGGCTGAACTAAGCTGTTTCGTAAGTCCCACAAAACATGAAACTCACCATCAGTATAACATCCCTTATACCACACCCTATACTGTGTCCTTTTAAAACTGAGGGTGAGATCCCATCAATGTTACTTTTAAGAACATTGTTTGTTATTTATTATTGTTTCTGTTTTTATGTTTTGGCTAATTACAATACTATTGTCGTCTTCAAAAAGACCCAATTCTGATTATTGCACATTATCTGGAAAATCACTTACATATATTGGGAACAGTAGGAGTAGTTCTGAAACTAAGTACTGGGGAACCCCACCCAAGTTTTCTCCACACTCAGAATAATGTCTCCAGACTACATTGGTCGAATTACTAAGTACAACTT
Organism: Schistocerca gregaria; assembly: GCF_023897955.1. NCBI lineage: Eukaryota > Metazoa > Arthropoda > Insecta > Orthoptera > Acrididae > Schistocerca > Schistocerca gregaria. The sequence continues at coordinate 100,080,716 of NC_064921.1, read as the reverse complement.
TTTGCATCCTTTTGGTTAGATATGATTTTATCCATAAGTCACATAAAACCAATTTATCTAGGAAATACTGTGATTCAAACAGTCAAATGCCTTAGATAGGTTGCAAAAAAATATGACTTACAGTTATTTTATTATTTAATGACTTTGGTGACTTTGCATGCAAATGACATTCACAGCAGAACAACTCTTCTGAAATTCAAACTGTCATTTGCTGATGGTATTATTGTTGCCCAGGTGAGATACTATTCGAGAGTACATAACATTCTCAAAAATTTTGGAAAATGATGTCAGCACTGAAACAGGTCAGTAGTTGTTGACATTTCTCCGATCACCTTTTGTGCGGAGGGGTTTGACAGCAGCATCTGTCAGTCTATCTGGAAAAATGCCTTCAGTTAATGATGAATTACATATTTTGGTAAGATAGGGATTATTATATGGAAACAAGTCTTTAGTGCTCTATCAGAAAGAGCATAAAAACTATTTCATTTTAAATTTTTGAAAAAAATATATAATTTTCTTAATTTCAGAAGGAGAAATTGGTGATACAGTCCTATAATTCAGTTTTATGAGAGTTGCTTTCTCAACATAGTGCTGTGACTTTTTTTTTAACTGTTTGTCCTGATGTTTTCTACTATATTTAAGAATTGATTATTAAATGCATTTGCTACCTCTGACTCATCATTTATAGTCCTTCCATTCATTTCAGTAGTGATGTTATCCTGTTCTGTGGTTGCTTGTCCTGACACTCATTTCATTACATTCCATACAGCCTTAAGTTTGTTGGCAGAATTACTGATTTCTGACATTATGTGCATGTTCCTTGATTTTTGATAACTTTTCTTGGTAATTTTGAGCAAACATTGTATTGTGTAACTACTGCAGGATTCTACTTGTTCATGCACACAGATACATTTCCCTTTTCCTTTCACAAGATACTTTAATCTCTCCAGGAAACCATGGTTTTTTACATGGCTGTGTAATGTCCTTTCTGATTAGGTTACGCAACGCAGAAAGCTTGTATCAAATACTCATATGAATAGATTAAATTTTATGTTAGCATTTTATATTAGCATTTGGTTTATTATTACTTTCATCCCAGCTCATCTCTTCTAAACTATTCTTAAAAACATTTGTCCTGGAGTCATTGATTATTCAACTTGATTTCCACTGAGGAGTAGCTATTCTGTAGGGCACTATCTTATCTGTCCTATCTAGCAGTGCATAATGATTAGAGAGAGCATTTGTTACTGGGTAAACAGTTACATTCTTCCTTTCACCTTCACCGAAGAAAACATTATTAATTAGAGTCCTGCTGTCTTTATGCACCCGTGTTGGGAAGTTAATTACAGAAATCATATTGTAGGATCCAAATAAGATTTCTGTCCATAGCAAACTGTTTCTCCCTGCATACAAATGCTGATAATATTGCCCTTGTTCTGTCACCTTCTGGTAGCTTCTGCAATTTTTACCTGGAATTCTCCTCGATTACAGTCACCTTCTGGTGATTTATTGATGTTGTCGACTTGCTAATCAAGACCTCTCTGATGCAGTTGCTGCCAAGACTGTAAAGAGTTCCAAATACATGCAGAAGCTACAATATTACAGCTCAACATTCCATTGGAAAACTGCTGTATTTTAAATCATCTTACACTATCTTACAACAGACTGCAACATATCATGAAGTTCTAAGTCATACATCAATACAAATATAAATATGTTTGTCACATCTAGTGACCACAATTCAACTTAATAATGAATGAACACATCATTTTTCAGACCTCTTTTGTTTTTATGCCTACTGATGGCTCTTCTTCTCTGAAACATCCAAAAATAACAATCTCAAACAATGGGATGCTTGCACCTATTTCAAAGCTACTTACTCTTTTACACAATCACCTTCAATCACCTTTCTTCTAAGATCAAGGAATATGCCGAAAATTACTTCTGTACAATCTACAAGTAATGCTTAAGATCCTCCAACTAAGAGAAAAGATACTAAGTGAAACACCTAATTAGACAAAATACTATTGGCACCTTTTAAATTAGGATCTGCAGACAGAATATTACTCTCAAACTCTAGCTTCTGTTGCATTTAATTTTATTCAGTCTTTTACTAGAAGCAATATACATAATTTTGTTCTTTCCTTCTGTTTATTTTCTCACTGGACATTACATATATTCATCACTCCAGAACACATTTATTTAGGTGTCCTTAAAACAAAAGTGTAGATTTTTTTCTTATCTTAAATTATAGTTTTCATTCATATAGTTTTGTTATTCAAATGACTGGTTGTCAGATGAATAAATACATGTCAACATTTTTTATCTATGCAGTTTCTATCTTTTATTGTACATTTCCTTATACTTTGATTTGACCCATTTTATAGATTGCATAAACCTTTCTGTTACATTTAATGTCTCATAACCCATGATGACACACTCTAAATTACCTTGAGGTGCTACATTCTGATCTTGGACGTTACAGTGCCTAACATCTCCAAGTCTCAAGGGTTTGTTTTTTGTCAATATTCACAGAAATGAAGATTGCACAAATTCAATGTATACCCGGTAAGTACATGTACTTTTGACTATGTTGGAGAACACAGTTGGGTGACAAACTGTCACTTTGCAGCTTCCTATCTTTATAAGAGATGTATTTGTACCTTAACCTTTGGATAGATACTGATTACATACGTTATAAATTCTATGATGAGAGTGTTCCTTGCAAATGTTAGGACTGGCCCTTCCTTACCCTGGATTCACCCGACCCTCAGATTTAGGCTCCCTTTTCTATACGTAAACACACCCTCTCACTATCTACACCATTCGCATCTACATAAAAAACAACAGATGCACTCCATCCCAAAAACATTCTAATTATATGCCCAGTGTCTGTTTACTATTTAATCTTCAGTTGCTTTAAAATAAAGTTGCTCTATAAGGCAATAACTGTATACATACATGTTGCCACATTGTTTTGTTGAGTACTGTTATCAGTGAAGCATTCACATTTTATTCTGATAGCCTCTATTTCAACAAAAATTATAACAAATTATTATTTGTGTCATCAGATCATATTGTACGCCATTTTCCATTCATTGCACTAAGACTCGCTTTATATGACTCTGTAGCATTAAAATAACAAATACAGTGGTTTTCAGCAGGGTAAAAACACCATTGATGCGGTACACAGTTTCATTGAGAAAATAAGCACATCATTAGACAAGAGAAATAAGGTGACAGGAATTTTCTGTGACCTCACAAAGGCATTTGATACTGTAAACCATGCATTGCTTGTATACAAACTTGAAAAGTATGGCATTAGTAACAGTGCCCTAGAATGGCTTAAATCCTACTTATCCAACAGAAAGCAAGTTAGCATTTCTTCAAATGGCATATATTATTTTTCTGACTGGAAAAAAAAAATAGCTCAGGGTGTTCCACAAGGCTCAGTATTAGGCCCAGTCCTATTTCTCTTTTATGTTAATGACTTACCATTAAATATCAGCTCATCGTCAGTTCTGTTTGCAGATGATACTTCTATCTTAGTTGAAGATCAGGACTCAGAAAAAATTCCAAAATCTGTGATCAGTACCCTCTGCACCTTAGAAACTTGGTTTCAGCTAAATGGGGTGAATCTAAACATATCTACAACTCACGTGAAGCAGTTCAGAACCAAACAGTCAAAATGTGAGCAGATTAAAATTGTACACAACAACCAAGGTACAGAAGAAGTTGACTCAGTCAAATTCTTAGGTTTAAATGTAGATAAAAATTTGAGCTGACAGGCACACAATGAATACCTGGCAAACAAACTGAGCAGCTTTGCATTTGCAATGCAAATATTGTCAACTGCAACTGACATGGACACATGACAAGCTACTTCGAATCCATTATTAGTTATGGTATTATTTTTTGGGGTAACTCAACAAACATAGTGGGAATACTAAAAAGACAGAAGGAAATCATACGAAATATGTGCACTGCAAATCACAAAGAACCATGTCGACCATTATTTAGAAAACTTAAAATATTAACTCTGTCATCCTTATACATATATGAGATTATTATACACTCCTGGAAATGGAAAAAAGAACACATTGACACTGGTGTGTCAGACCCACCATACTTGCTCCGGACACTGCGAGAGGGCTGTACAAGCAATGATCACACGCACGGCACAGCGGACACACCAGGAACCGCGGTGTTGGCCGTCGAATGGCGCTAGCGGCGCAGCATTTGTGCACCGCCGCCATCAGTGTCAGCCAGTTTGCCGTGGCATACGGAGCTCCATCGCAGTTTTTAACACTGGTAGCATGCCGCGACAGTGTGGATGTGAACCGTATGTGCAGTTGACAGACTTTGAGCGAGGGCATATAGGGGGCATGCGGGAGGCTGGGTGGACATACTGCCGAATTGCTCAACACGTGGGGCGTGAGGTCTTCACAGTACATCGATGTTGTCGCTAGTGGTCGGCAGAAAGTGCACGTGCCCGTCGACCTGGGACCGGACCGCAGCGACGCACGGATGCACGCCAAGACCGTAGGAACGTACGCAGTGCCGTAGGGGACCGCACCGCCACTTCCCAGCAAATTAGGGACACTGTTGCTACTGGGGTATCGGCAAGGACCATTCGCAAACGTCTCCATGAAGCTGGGCTATGGTCCCGCACACCGTTAAGCCGTCTTCCGCTCACGCCCCAACATCATGCAGCCCGCCTCCAGTGGTGTCGCGACAGGCGTGAATGGAGGGACGAATGAAGACGTGTCGTCTTCAGCAATGAGAGTCGCTTCTGCCTTGGTGCCAATGATGGTCGTATGCATGTTTGGCGCCGTGCAGGTGAGCGCCACAATCAGGACTGCATACGACCGAGGCACACAGGGCCAACACCCGGCATAATGGTGTGGAGAGCGATCTCCTACACTGGCCGTACACCTCTGGTGATCGTCGAGGGGACACTGAATAGTGCACAGTACATCCAAACCGTCATCGAACCCATCGTTCTACCATTCCTAGACCGGCAAGGGAACTTGCTGTTCCAACAGGACAATGCACGTCCGCATGTATCCCGTGCCACCCAATGTGCTCTAGAAGGTGTAAGTCAACTACCCTGGCCAGCAAGATCTCCGGATGTGTCCCCCATTGAGCATGTTTGGGACTGGATGAAGCATTGTCTCACGTGGTCTGCACGTCCAGCATGAATGCTGGTCCAACTGAGGCGCCAGGTGGAAATGGCATGGCAAGCCGTTCCACAGGACTACATCCAGCATCTCTACGATTGTCTCCATGGGAGAATAGCAGCCTGCATTGCTGCGAAAGGTGGATATACACTGTACTAGTGCCGACATTGTGCATGCTCTTTTGCCTGTGTCTATGTGCCTGTGGTTCTGTCAGTGTGATCATGTGATGTATCTGACCACAGGAATGTGTCAATAAAATTTCCCCTTCCTGGGACAATGAATTCACGGTGTTCTTATTTCAATTTCCAGGAGTGTATTTTTGTACACCAAACATGACTTATTTGAGGGAAACTGTTTTGTCCATTCACATGATACCAGAAACAAAGAAAATTTTATGCTCCCCACCCACCACCTCAGACTGTATGCCCAGGGACCATAATACACGGAAATGAAAATTTGTAATAAGTTAAAAGGGAACAAGTTGATGCAGATGAATTTAGGTTCACTTAAAAGAAAGCTATATGAGGTACTGACACTGAAGTGATAGTACTCATTGGATGAATTCATGCAGGACAAACTGGCAATTTGAGCTAGGTACAATGTGTTATCCTTATAGTGTTGTTACTTATTATAGTCCTATCATTTATTAATGTAAAAATCATTGTAATTGTTTTATAAATATTTGACCTGTCTCCTGTATGCAAGCCAAATGGATTACAAATGTACGTCATGAGATGAATAAAACACAATTCACACAATGCACAATATGTAATAGAATTTCACCTTATTCACTGCTGAAAATCCTTATACTTCTGCTGTTTATTGTCAATAAATTTCTTTTTATAATTACATCATCCTCTAATTCCTTTATTAGCTCTTCAATTCTTATACTTTATCCTAAAAATGTAGCACTTTGTTACTTAATTACTGTTTCTTATAGGGCTTAATTATTTTTAGCACTATCACAATCTTGTGGGCAATAGTTCAAGTAGACCCTTCTAACTATGCTGCTCTCCAGTTACTCATGTTATCAGTTGTCATACCTCACTTCCAATACCTCTGCCCCTATGGATATATTCACATATTATGTTACCTTGTCACCTTTCTTGTTAGTAGATGACTATCGCCTCTCCTCATCCTCCCTGTCATTATTGTGGTAATGCCAACAACACTGGTAAATAATGTAAACTATCCATCAAAGTGTCAAAAAAATTATTTGTCTCTGAGTCTGTCACTCTTATGATAGTTAGTGAGTTACCCTGTGTCTATCTAGACATCTTTCCATTGATTCCTGTGAAAACAGGATACGCTCACCACTAAATTGGTCAGAAAAAGGAAGTGCTTCATCAACAGAAACTTGTGTAGAGACAGAGGGAAGATGGAGCAAGTATTTCGAACAGAAAAGAAAGAAAGGTGGAAGAAAAATGAATGCGTTTAGGCCAAAGGAAAGAAGAAGATAGACCACAAAGACAGATTCCCATGCCACTCCAAAAGGACTTTGTCTGGTCAAGTACTTGACTGAAATGCCAGAGGATGAAGAGTCTTAATATGCCCTACAGAACAGTTTGCTTTAGCTATAATGTACAAGGGTCCAAGAAGCAGTCCTAAACACACCCTTACTGTAAGCCAGAAGAGGTTAGAATATACTCACATCAGTCATCGGTAGTAAGTTGTCATATCAGCTTCATCCATCCGTCTCACACCATTAGGTCATCACTTAGAGCACATACGAATGTAATAATTTACATGATTTATTGAAATAACTTCTCTCAACCACAAATATTACTGCAATTAAAGCATATATACCAAGTAATATCCTACTCATCCTATTCTAGAAAATTTGTCTACAGAGCCAATCAGTTATCAATAAAGAAAAGGAAACGATAGAAAATTTATCACGGAAAAGATACAAATTACTATTTTTTATATATCAACAAGATTTATACTGTATATCAACATTTGTTTTTACCTATAGGGATTTTATTTTCCCCACTAAATAAGGTAATTGTCACATCAATATATTTACTATTTGTATCTCTTCTATTGGACTATCCAAATATTTTGATCTCATAATATGCCGCTCAGTATAATTTTTCTAACTACCCCACAAACTATTATAACGTTTTGGATCCAACAATTCTAAATTCAATTTTTCTTGTGTGCTACCTGATCAGTACTTCTTTCTAAGCCTTTCTTGAAAGTCTTCCCAGCTTTAAAATCTTCCAAATGAGCAGTACCCCAATTCAGCTGCTTTCTCTACTAGGTAACAAAGAATAAACCATTCTTTGAATGCCCTTGTCACTTCTTGGGTAATGGTCTTGAAAAACACTCTGAGAAAATAAATAGGAGAACTTCTTCCTCAGGTTTGAATTTTGGGAACTGGTTGAATAAATGTATACCTGTCCCCAACTGCATATCGCCTTCAAGGAAACTGGAGATGTTACTTCAAAGTAGTCAAAACATCTGTGTTATTGGTTACATTTATTATGTCTTTACCCTGTTCTAAAGTCTCTATTTGATTTTGTGTTTCTAAGATCTGGTTGTTCATCAGTTAAGATTTCTTATTATAACCAATGCTATTTGTTTTTTTTTTTTATCTACTGCTTTGAATTTCTCCTGTCCCTCAAATCTAACTAAGCCACAATGCCCTTCAATGTCCTTGTGTAAATTCTTAGGTAATTTAGCTAGTGTGGCCTCTATATTGGTAAACTTACCTTCTTACAATTTTTTTAAGTTATTTGATAGTTTTTGGTAGCTTTGAGACTGCCTGATAGAACATCAACTCGGTTCTTTAATTCTTCACCTTGAGCATCAATGCTGCCATCTAAATCAGTTTTAGTGGTATATAATTCTGTTTCTATATTATAGAAGATTTCTATATTATAATATTCTTATTTATTTTTTACAAAAGTTTTTTACAAAAGTTTACAAAAGTTTGAACAGCATTTAAATTATTATTTAAATTTGTTTCAACTGAACTAATCTTACAATTTAAATTAGTCTAAATGGCATATATTTGCATAATTAGATTTTCATGCAGGAACTTAGCCAGTTTGGTATTTCATCCATGCTCCTAGTGAGCACACACATGCAAATCTATACTAGTTTCAACCTCTCATGCTTGATTTACTCCTACTTCAGTGTTTTTCCTTTCACAGCAGCATGATCCACAAAACAAAACAAAAAACAATCTCACATGCCAATAAAATATTATGTATCGCAGCTCACCACACTGCTTGAAGGTAGCTCTCATAGTGATGAGCTGCCAGCAAGAAGCTGGTCTGTTGAATGACAGAGATGCCATAGGCTGGCGGGATGCAGTCTGTGACCAACAATGGGATCTGTAGTGCCACTGTAACCAACCTCCTGTGCTATGACTCACATTGGTGAGATGACACCTGCTTACTGCTGTCACAGGTGTCATTCTTCCTAGTCTTGGACTAATTATATCTTCCACTTCATGACTGGTGTTAATTCATTCAATAATTGTTCCCCAGGAATCTACAAATCTTTTTAATGTACTTTTTATTTCATTGCTGACTATTGCATACTTAGTTGTCAGGGTACTTGTTGACTTCTGTTGTCCCTGACAACACCTTGTATGCTGGTGTTATTTTAATGGAATTTTCTCTGTATTTGCTTCAGAACTCTCTTAAACTACTTCTGCTTGTTCCCATCCTGTCACTAGGGCACCAAATGGATTCTTCTTGCATTGTATAATATTAATGATGCCAATGGCATTAAGGTTCTACCTCCTTTTGGCAGCCTGTGTGAGTTTTATCTGGAATTCTTCTCAAATACAATCACCTTCTGATGATTTCTTGATGTTATGAAATTGCCAACCAAGGTCACTGGATACCATTTACAGCTCTTCTTTGATGCAGTATCTGTGAAGTCTGTAAGAGAGTTCTAAATACATTCAGCAACTATGAAATTATAGCTCTACATTCTCTCACAAAACTGTTGTACTTTAAATAATCTTGAACAATCTTCCAATATACTGTAAAGAACCCAATTTTCCAAGCCATACATCAATATATATCTAAACATATCTGTCATGTCTAGTAAGTAAAGTTCAGCTTAATAATGAATGAACCAACTGTTTTTAGTCCTCTTTAGTTTTTAGAACTATTGACAATTATTCTTGTCTGAGGTGTCCAAACCACCTCTGAGTAATGACAGCAAGGCACAATTAAACATCCACACAACTATTATGCTATGATTCTGTTGTGCCTGAGACGTGCTGTATGCATTCCATTTCATGGATTTTATGTATAAATTATAATAACCTTGAATAGTGGGATTCTCCCACCTACCACAAAGCTACTTTTGCTTTTACACAATCATCTTTTTTCTAACATTAAGGAATAAGTGGAACATGTACCTCTGGACAAGCTACAGGTTACATGTCATTAGCCAGGCTGCTCTCTGCTCCCCCTACCACAATAACCTGATCCTCTTTGCAAAAATCTTTGCATAAATTCCCTATGTCATTTGTAGTCTGGCTAAGGGGAACACATCGCTTCACAATACTTGTAAACTGGTTCCCTGTTCCTAATTATTTCTGCACCATCTGGCCTATACCCCTCCCATGGCTACTACCTAGCAACAAGACACTTTTGTTCCTGCTCTCTTTTAGTACTAAGCTACACTTAGTTTCTTTGATAGCAGTCTGCTGCACCCTACTGTGGCATATGGTTGGATGAGGCTCTTCCTCTCATACTTCATGTAGCGAATTTATTCGATACTTTAAGCTCAAATGTAGATAAGGAAGCTAAATATCTGTTTCTCGTTCACCTATTGGTTGTTATCTTCACCCATTTCCCATGCTCTTTTTCCTCTTCAACCTATCTAGCACAAATTTCAAGTGTTCCAATTCAGCATGAAGGGCACATTTGCCTCCTGTTTGTCTTTTTTGCACAATCTACATTTCCATGGGAGGGCGTCAATGAGTTCCCCTCTGGGGAAGAAATGGGAGTTCATGTGGTAGGCACAGGACATTCAGTATTACAGACAAGTTTAATGGAGCTTAGGAAGACTTACAGTCAAATAATGCAAAAGAGAAGATAACATTACTTTAGTACTTCTAAAACCATCAGGATAAATGGCAACCAAAAGCGTATTCAAACTGATTTGTGGAATAAATGAATATAGAGATACACTCATCAGACATTTGGAATAATATCATCTGTACAGTTCTGACAATTATCAAGGACAGAACTAATGCATAATAAGCTTAACAGCTTACGATACTGCGTGAAGAATTTGACAGTGCACTGAAAGACCTGAGTCGAAACAAGGCCCCAGGAGTAGACAACATTCCATTAGAACTACTGACAGCCTTGGGAGAGCCAGTCCTGACAAAACTCTACCATCTTCGAGCACGATGTATGAGACAGGCGAAATACCCTCAGACTTCAAGAAGAATATAATAATTCCAATCCCAAAGAAAGCAGGTGCTGACAGATGTGACAATTACCGAACAATCAGTTTAATAAGACATGGATACAAAATACTAACCCGAATTCTTTACAGACGAATGGAAAAACTGCTAGAAGCTGACCTCAGGGAAGATCAGTTTGGATTCTGTAGAAATATTGGAACACGTGAGGCAATACTGACCCTACAACTTATCTTAGAAAATAGATTAAGGAAAGGCAAACCTACATTTCTAGCATTTGTAGACTTAGAGAAAGCTTTTGACAATGTTGAGTAGAATGCTCTCTTTCAAATTCTGAAGGTGGCAGGGGTAAAATACAGGGCATGAAAGGCTATTTACAATTTGTACAGAAACCAGATGGCAGTTATAAGAGTTGAGGGACATGAAAGGGAAGCAGTGGTTGGGAAATGAGTGAGACAGGGTTGTAGCCTCTCCACAATGTTATTCAATCTGTATATTGAGCAAGCAGTGAAGGAAACAAAAGAAAAATTCAGAGTGGGTATTAAAATCCATGGAGAAGAAATAAAAACTTTGAGATTCGCTGATGACATTGTAATGCTGTCAGAGACAGCAAAGGACTTGGAAGAACAGTTGAACAGAATGGATAGTGTCTTGAAAGGAGGATATAAGATGAACATCAACAAAAGCAAAACAAGGATAATGGAATGTAGTCAAATTAAATCAGGTGATGCTGAGGGAATTAGATTAGGAAATGAGACACTTAAAGTAGTAAAGGAGTTTTGCTATTTAGGAAGTAAAATAACTGATGATGGTCAAAGTAGAGAGGATATAAAATTTAGACTGGCATTGGCAATGAAAGCGTTTCTGAAGAAGAGAAATTTGTTAATATCGAGTATAGTTTTATGTATCAGGAAGTCGTTTCTGAAAGTATTTGTATGGAGTGTAGCCATGTATGGAAGTGAAACATGGACGATAAATAGTTTGGACAAGAAGAGAATAGAAGCTTTTGAAATGTGGTGCTACAGAAGAATGCAGAAGATTAAATGGGTAGATCATATAACTAATGAGGAGGTACTGAATAAGTTTGGGGAGAAGAGAAGTTTGTGTCACAACTTGACTAGAAGAAGGGATCGGTTGGTAGGATGTGTTCTGAGGCATCAAGGGATCATCAATTTAGTGTTGGAGGGAAGCGTGGAGGGTAAAAATCGTAGAGGGAAACCAAGAGATGAATACACTAAACAGATTCAGAAGGATGTAGGTTGCAGTAGGTACTGGGAGATGAAGAAGCTTGAACAGGATAGAGTAGCATGGTGAGCTGCATCAAACCAGTCCCAGGACTGAAGACCACAACAACAACAAGTTTAACAGTTCATGCATATAATCGCTGATACAGAAAGAATGGAAAAGAAAATTGAAAATCTATTAGATGTTTATCAGTTTACCTTTAGGAAAGGTAAAGGCACCAGAGAGGCATTTCTGACATTCTGCTTGATAATGAAAGTAACACTTAAGAAAAATTAAGACACATTCATAGGCTCTGTCAACCCAGAAAAGGCATTCTACAATGCAAAAAGTGTAAAATTCTCAGGAAAATAGGTGTAAGCTGTAGGGAAAGATGGGTCTTACACCATTTTGCAAGAACCAAAAATGAAAAATGAGAATGTAAGGTCAAAATTTAGGGACTCAGATTAAAAATATGTATGGTAAATATTTCGAGAAATCAACACATCAAAGAAGCTACAACAGAAATAAAAGAAAGGTTCAGGAGTAGAGCACAAATTCAGGATTAAAGGATATAAATGATAAGATTCACTTACGGCATTGCTATACTCACTGAAAGTGTTGGGATGTGGTTTGGAAATAGACACATGCCACAGTCAGGCAGTGGCAGCTGACCAAGACACAAGCAGCAACAGGGAAGTAAATTATTTTGTGACTTTTATGAGTTCCTGACCAGTAGCATATTATATAGTTTCATTTGTGTACTTTGGTAGTTTAGTTTTTGGATCTCTGTGTGTTAATTTAATACTTAATAGACACAGTTCTTGTTTTTCACTTAGGGGGAATCAGAAATTAAACAGATTTTGTGACATATTACACATTCCTAATCAGGAGTGAATTATTGAGGCTCACCTGTGTGCATTGGAAGTTTAGTTTCTGAATCTCTGTGAGTTAATCTAATCTATTAGACACACTTCTTGCATTGTCAGAATCTCCATCAGAGTTCCAAAGAGGGTGCTGATAGTCCTTGATTTATCTGTGTAGTGTAGTTTTCCACAGTTTTTACTACGGATAGGGACTAAGATAGCAGTATGCAGATGAGAGCCAGGTTGGTGACGCTTTGCTCACAGCTCTAGGCTCTGATGGCTTCAGTTACACAGCTTCGGGCTGCAGTGGATGAGCATCACTGTTGTAAGCTGGAAGTGGGTATCCAATGAACATCCAGAATGACCCATCAGTCTACAACTGGTCCACATCAGTTACTGCTCACACTGAGGCTGACCCCTCACTCATCATTGAGTGGAGGTTCCCTCTGGGCATCGCAGGCTGTGAAAAACTTCCTGGGGAGGTGCGTGTAAGGCCTCCATGGTAAGTCTGACAAACAGGTTCCAAATGCTGTCTGTGGCTGACACTGTCCCTCAGCAAAATGTAGTCACATGTTCTGTTTCAGGGGAAACCTCTCAGGTGCAAGATCCAGGCAGTCAGTCACAGAGGGTAGGATTATTAGTAGTCGGAAGCTCCAGTATTAGGGGGGTTATGGAGCCTCTTAGGGACATGGCTATCAAAGGGGGTGGGAGGTTGGGTGGGGGGGAGCCACACCAGGTGGAGTCATTCTAGACATATAATGGGTTCTTCCAGGTGCCTTCAAGGACATAGGGTGCAACCAATTTCAGGTGGTGGTTCATGTCAGTGCAAAATTATGTGTGTCACTTTGGATTGGAAGAGATTCTCTCTGGGTTTGAGTGGCTGTCAGAAGTGATAAAGGCTGCCAATCTTGTGTGGGAGATGAAAGCAGAACTCACAATTTGCAGCACAGAGCATAGTCAACAGGAGCAATTGCAGACCTCTGATACACAGCTGAGTGGAGGACCTGAATCAGACACTCAAATGGTTCCGCAACCATGTAGGCTGCAGACTCCTCGACTTTTGCCATAGAATGGTGAGGTTTGAGCTTCCACTAAATAAGTCAGGAGCCCATTGCATACAGGAGGTGGCTACATGGGTAGCAGGTGCTTTGTAGCATGGACTGGGCAGTTTTCTAGGTTAGAGAGTCTTATGGAAACACAAAACGGGTTTCAGTCTCAAAGGATGTGTATCGAACACAGCAAGAACCTAGATCTATGAACCATCATTATAATAGTTGTGAACTGTCATAGCTTTGTTGGGAAAGTATGAGAGTTCCATGCACTAATAGAAAGCATGGATGCTCAAAATGGTAAAGGCACTGAAAGATAATTAAGGCTGGAGATACATTCAGCCAAAATTTATGCAAAGGACCTAACAGTGTCCAGAAAGGATAGGCTGAATACAGTTAATGGTGGCAAGTTTCTGTTGTTTGAAGTAGTTTATCTTGCACCAAAATTGAAGTAAGTAGTTCTTGTGATTTAGTATGGGTAGAGGTCATTCTTGGCAACTGGAATAAAATAATAATTGGATCCTTTTATTGACCTCCCAACTCAGATGAATCAGTTACATGCCCAACCCATATGATTATAGTTGATGGTGACTTCGATTGACCCACAATATGCTGGCGAAAATGCATGTTTAAATCCAGAGGTACACAGAAAACATCATCCGGCATTCTGCTCAATGCATTCCCTGAAAATTATTTCAAGCAATTAGTTCATGAACCCCTGGGACAGTAAACTGTCATGAAAACACATTTGACCTCTTAGTAACAAATAATCCTGAGCTAATAAAGAGCATCAAAACAGATACAGGGATTATTGAACACAGCGCTGCCGTAGCATGGCTGAATACTGTAACTCCCAAATCATCCAAAAACAAATGAAACATATACCTATTCATAAAAGCAAATAAAAATTCACTTGGCTCTTCTCTGAGAGACACTCTCCACTCCTTCCAAATTAACAATGTAAGTGTAGACCAGACATGGCTTAAATTCAAAAAATAGTATAGACAGGAACTGAGAGATGTATAACAAATAAATTAACAAGCAATGGCATTGATCCCCTTTGGTATACAAAACATCTCAGAATACTGTTGCAGAAACAATAAAAAAGCATGCCAAAATCAAAGACACAATCAATGCTTTCTCTGCATGATAGCGACAGAAATATTATTGATGACATCACTGCTAAAGCAGAGTTACTAAACACAGCCTTCCAAAATTCCTTCACCATAGAAGATGAAGTAAATATTACAGAATTTGAACCAAAAACAGCTGCCAGCATGAATAACTTACAAGTTGATATCCTGGGAGTAGTGAAGCACTTAAACCACTAAATAAATCAACTCTTCCAGCTCCATATTTAACAATCTCACACAACCACTCACTCAATGAAAGGTCAGTGAAGGCTGTAAAGTTGCACAGGGCACACCAATATTCAAGAGAGACAATAGGAATAATCTGATAAATCACAGGCCCATATCATTACTGTCGATATGCAACAGGATTTTGGAACACTATGAATTACCTCCAGTGAACAGCCCATTAACATGCAGTCATCAGGGATTTAGAAAACATTGTCTTATGAAACGCAACTAGCCCTTTACTCACACAATGTCTTGAATGCTATCGACAAGGGATATCAAATTGATGCCATATTCCTAGATTTCTAGAATGCTTCTGACATTGTGCCTAACTTGCAGCTTGTACTTAAAGTGTGTGCTTATGGAATATATCTCTCTTATGTGACTGGAATTGTGAATTTCTGTCAAACTGTAACAGTTCATACTAACTGACAGAAGGTCATTGAGTGAAACAGAAGCGATTTCTGGTGATCTTCAGATAGTGTTATAGGCCCTCTGCTGTCCTTTATCCATATTAAAAATTTAGGAGACAAACTGAGCAGCCATCTTAGGTTGTTTGCAGATGATGCTGTTGTTTATTGTCTAGTAAAATCATCAGAAGACCAAAACCAATTGAAAAAGATTTGGAAAAGATACCGGTATGGTGCAAAAATTGGCAGTTCACCTAAATAATTAAAATTGTGATGTCATCCATTAAACTTTGGTTACATGATGAATCACTCAAATCTAAAGGCTATAAATTCACATAAATACCTAGAAATTAGAATTAGAAATAATGTAGATTGGAAAGAATACATAGAAAATGTTTTGGGAAAGGTGAACCAAACACTGTGTTGTATTGGCAGAACACATAGAAGCTGCAACAGATCTATTAAAAAGACTGCCTAGACACCTATCCTTTCTCTTCTGGAATACTGCTGTGTGGTGTGGGGTCCTCACCACATAGGATTAATAGAGTAGATCGAGAAAGCTCAAAGAAGGGCAGCATCTTTCGTATTATTGAGAAATATGGGAGAGAGTGTCACTGACATTATACAGGGTTTAGGGTGGACATCATTAAAACAAAAGGCATTTTTCGTTGCTGTGGAATCTTCTCATGAAATTTCCATCACAAATTTTCTCCTCCAAATGCAAAAATATTTTGTTGATGCCAACACAAATAGGGAGAAATGAGCATCATAATAAAATAAGGGAAATCAGAGCTTGCATGGAAAGCTATAGCCTAGGTGTTCATTTTTCTTGTGGGCTGTTCGAGAGTGGAGTTGTGATCAGGTGCAGTAAAAGAAGCATGAAAAGAAGCCTGATTGTACAGAGTTTATTGTAATGGATAACAGTTTACAACTAATGATAGACAACATGGCACACACAGAATAAACAGCAAAAGCCAAAGCATATAAAAATGGAAGATAACACAAATCAAAGAAAAACAATGTTGCTTCCTTAAGATAACATTAACATTGCACCATTAACACCCTCCCTCAATGTTAATTGTCAGTGTTGCAAAAACAATTTACAAGCTCTAAGTAAGCCCTAACAAGGCTCTAAATTTTTCAAATTTTATTTTACCTAGTGGCTATGTTAGAACATCAGCTTGTTCGTCATTTGTGCTAATGTACTTTAACTTAACTTTCCTAGTAAAAACTGTCACAAATAAAATTTTGGGGCCTATATGCTTTAGTTTATAATGGAACTGTGGGTTCCTAAAAAGCCTTATTACTGACATATTGTCTTCATAAAGTACAGCAGCTCTTTGACTGCCAGGAGGACTATGATACAAATTACTGAACCAACAGGCTTCACTAATTGTCATGCTAAAGACTACAAATTCAGACTTTGTTGATGACAGACACTGTGGGTTGCTTCTTACAAGGGAAATTCCCCATCACAGCCCCCCTCAGATTTAGTACCAAGAGGACCCAGTGGACAATCCATCAAAAATTGATCACAGATCAAGCATGAGAACAGGAAGAAAGTGCACTGTACTGTGAAAAAAACAAAGCAAAATAGAATCAGTAAGTGGTCCCAGGACAAGAAGTGCAATATAGATCAGATAGGGAGAAAAATGGCATCATGGTTAAGTAGTTGTGGTGTTTGACTACCAAGAGGGCAAGCTGTAATCAAGCCTCAATTTGCCAATTTCCTTCTTCTTTTTTCCACTGTTCACTTTATTCATATTTGTATCTGTGTCATGGTTTAACATCCATTTGCAACAACAAGGTGTAAGATATGGATCTGTAATAATGGCTGGTTCTGCACAACTACTCTATTAGCAATTGGAAGGGAGTGGCTTTTGAATGGGAACTACAAATATTTTATGACAAGGCAACAAGTCAACCAAATCCACCACCAGAAAACACATCTGGTATCTCATACATGGCATAAATGGCAGTACATGTGTAATATGATAGGAAACTCTTATCAGCGCACTTAATTTGTACTAATTTGTATGGCTGGTAAGTGAGTGAGATATGACTCATTGCCCGATATAGCTGTTCGTATGAATGTGAATGTGGTCACTCCCAGTAAAATACTAGTTTGTCACATAAGCTGGAACATATGAATGCAACAGTTTCACAAACATACAGTTTCTCTGTGCACTTTCAAAACATACTTTTTTAACAGTTTTGAAGTTGCATTCCATTTTGGAAGCCTTGACTTTTGAATTCCTTTGTTTTAACAGAGTTCAAACCCATTTATTTGTTGTTTTCATTTCTGTGGGATGTCGATGTGGTACCTCACCTGTTCTCCCCATTCATCACATTTACTTGCAACATTAACATTTTCTTACCACATGAGTCATATTCTATAACCAGTGTATAGCATGATAATTACCAAGATGACAGAAGAGAATAAACATTTCAATGACCAGACAGACAGTTCATAACATTGTGAAGAAAAAATAAGTGAATGGAAAGAGGGAGTTTTGGACACAGCTCACCTCCTTAGCAGTCTGACACCATGACCACCGACACATGATGCCATTAGGATTTTGGGCTACTTTTTATCAGCCTTCTGGCTCTTGGACTGTTCACTGTTTCTATTTTGCTTTTTTTAATAGTTCAGTATACCTTCTTCCTATTTTCATGCTCTATCTGTGTTTAGTCTTCGAAGGGCTATCCAGTGGGCTGTCTTACCACTCAAAAATGTATCTAAGTCAGTACTTATAAACTCTAGTCAATTATAATTCCTTAAACTTTTATTTTCAGTTTTTGCAATAAAATTCCTAATCAAACCTTTAACTTCATTATTCTGCTTCATAAAGAATACATTGTTGTAACCAGAGTAATCATCTTTCAAAAGTAAAAATTATCTTGCTTCTCCAACCGATTGTGTCTCCATGGGTCCAAGACGTCTGCATGAACCAGTTCAAGTGGGGCATTAGCTTTTGATATAAACTGACAGGGAAAGGCAAGTGACGTTGTTTACCTGTCAAACATTCTTCACAGGTGACAAAGTCATCAACCAAGCTCATTCCTTTATGTGAAAATTGCTCTTTCAAATGCACAATGGTCTGATGGAACAATTTTTTATGCCAGACACTCAAGTTTTCAACACTTTTATACAAATTTAGCAGGCCACTATCAATATTCACTGACAAAAGATCACTACCATCATTATTGTCAACCAATGTGCTTTATCTGCACATGTCTTAATCATTGACAGTTCTGACTGTGTTCCGTTTAATGAAAACAACATATGATACATTTTGCTGACATGTTTGGATAACGCATGAACTTCACCTACCTGTTCAAGAATTATCATTGTTTCTTGTTTGACACAAAACATATATATTTGTCTAACACAGTTCCTACAGAAATAGATTGAATTGTAGTTCAGGCACAAAAAGCACTCCAGTAAGCACTGTTTTTATAAATTGAACTTTCTTCCATGCACACAGTTCCACAGTACCATGCCCAGTCACACGAAGAAGTTTACTGTCACCTGCAGTAATTCTCATTGAGCTTTGCACACTGTCCAATTTCATAAACAGTTCTTTCTTATAGCACATGTGCTCGCTGTCACCTGTATCCATGATCCGATAAGCTGCTATATCAACTCCTTGATTCATACGCACAAAGGCATTTACATCCTGAGCCTTTTTGCCTTCCTTCAATATCAACAACCTGCAATCTGATTTCAAATGATCTCTTTCCTTACAATAATTGCAACTTCTCATTTCTCTCTTTTACTTTCACAGTACTTTGCATAACAGCCCTCCTTACCACAACGAGAATGGGTAATTCTATTTGTCTAAAACTGACATGGTGAGACCATGGTTGTGTACAATTAATGTACATTGATTCTTACAAAGAAGAAGACAGCATCCAGCCACTATTAATAATGCTATTTATTTAAGTAAATAGCACAGTAAACAGTTTTGAACTGACAAGTTCATCATCAGACAGCTATTCACAAGATGCACTTTACATAATTGTCAGTTTTAGATTTTTATTCTCCCATTGCCACCACACACCAAGAATATTTTGCTACAATGGGAGAATAAAAATTGAAAACTGATGACTATTTAAAGTGCATCTTGTGAACAGCTGTCTGCTGATGAACTTGTCAATTCTAAATCGGTTACAGTGCTATTTACTTAAATAAATAGGATTATTAATAGTGGTTGGTTGCTGTTTTCTTCTTTGTAAGAATCAACCTACATTATAATGGGCAATATTGCTGCCTGCTTACCTCTGGCTGATTGGATTAATTATTTCTCTCTTCCTCAAAGAGAAGTCTTCAAGTTAACAGATGAAGGATTTGCCTTTCAAAGGGGTTGGACTCCCATGCTGAATGGAAATTTTTATATTGCTCTGGCAATAACATTAACACTTTTGTTGTTATCATTTTATCTGAAAGTGGTTCACCCACTTGCTTCAATATTGTGTTGATTTCTCCTATTTTTGATATAAATGTAACCCTCATGTCATCACCAAACTGGAACAAGAACTTCTGCTAAAGTAGGTGAATTCTCACTGCGGACTCTTTTTCATACACAGTCTCAGTTTAACCCACATTCCGGCTGATGTCATACACGAAAGTATATGAGTGAGTGGTGCTACCTCCATCTGCATCACAATAAGTTGTTGTGCTTTTGCGTCCTTTTCCAGCCACGTTTTGACTTCAGCTTCTTTCTCCTGTGGTGGCTTAATAGCAATGCCACTGATAATATCTAAAAGGCCTTTTCCTCTGAATATCACTTCCATTTGGAATTTCCACACTTCCTGATTGTTGCCTCCAGACAACTTATACACTGAAACTAATGTGTAGATTGTTCCATTGCACCAAGCCAGTAACATCAAATTTTGTGGTTATGCACAACACCACCAAACAAATCTCATGCACCTGGGCCCATAAACTGTGATCAGGCACAGTAAATAGCACACGAAAATAGGCCTGTTTGTGCAGAGTTTATTGTAACATCTAAACAGCTTACAACTAATGGCAGATGATGATACACACACAGAATAAACAGAAAAATCCAAAGCATCTAAGGAATCAAAGATGGCAGAATCAAAGAAAAACAGTGTTGCTTCTTTAAGATAACATTAACATTGTACCATTAACAAAGTAATAGAGAACTATTTTGAAGGTGGTGATGAACACTCCGCCAGGCACTTAGGTGGTATTTGCAGAGTATCTGTGTAGATGTTGATAATTACCAAACAGCTTGTGAATCCCCCACATGTGGAAAGTTATCCCTTCCCAGAAATCTAATTGTGAGCAAGCCCTGCCTTTACAATCTATGCTATGAATTTAATATGCGCAACTTAATCAGATAACATTAATTTTATTGACCATGGCTATAAATCCCAAAGTGGGGATGTACACATAGAACATTTTATCTGAAGGGAAATTGTCTACATAAACAATATTTCATTTAAACATGCCAATTTGTTCACTGAAAACATCAATCACATGCATAAATCACGAGAAAATGTTGAATGGTTTACAAACATAAAATCTAGAAATTATAATTAGTGGCTTTAATTTATTAGCAGTGTTACTTGATGCCTGCAGATGCTAAAGTTGATCAGGAAATCACTCGATAAGCTTGTTAATCTCATACCAAAAACAGTGACTGTAGACTTGGTGGTAATTTCACACTATGAGTGAATCTGAGCCAGGTACAGGTACAGAATTCTGCATGTGCAGATCAAGAATGCCCTGTGAGACTAGTGCTGTTACTTATGCTCACTGAATTATATATTGCTGCCACAATGGATGTATCCTCTGTGCAAATGGCTGCTGCAAGTCTGCTCCCTGCTTGTCTGATAAAATGCTCTCTCCCACACGTTTGACTGATATGCACTGGATACTTAAAGCTCTCTGTCCCCATAAGAAGTCTAGAGTGGACCTCCTCAGTGTCTCCTAAGGAAGTCTCTAAATTGTTGATGGATTCCAATGCCCTTCTATCTTTTACTGCTGGACTGTACCTGCCAGCCAATAGTGAAAAACTCAAGACATAGCAGTCCAATAGAGAGGCTCTTTTTACATACAAAATTCCACCCAAAGCTATGCATTGTGATCTGATGCCAATAGAGCCACAAAATGGCCTCCATCTGCTAAAGCAATGGCTGCCTCTGCAGCATCTCTGTGATGTCACTGAGAAATTTACCAACAGCAATTAGCCTTGCATCAGAGTTCCTCCAAAATTCCAAGAGCAGCTCACGAGCCTAGGCCATTGTTTTCTGCAGGCCATGTTTTCTTCTTAAAAGCACAAGATAACTATCTGTAAAGGCCCTTAAAAATGAAAAAAAAACTGTAGACTCCTACTGCTAGCATTGCCACCCCTGCTCTATTTCACCCCTGGGCAAAGCAAGGCAGTAAAAATACACTATAGCCACCACCACCGTCTGTGACCTGGCGCCATCACTTCTATCTAGTCAGATATTGCTTGTTGCTGCCCCTCTACCTAACTTAAGGTTACCCACAGCCATATGAGTTTTTGGGTAATAATCTGGTTTGTCCAAATGACAATCCTGGTTATTGAGTATTGATAAGACATCATGTAACTCTGCTAACCAAAATGTGTAAATGATAATTAAATGACACATACAGTCAATCACAGGTGCTCCCAAGGAACACATCCTAACCTTATTTTATTGCTGGGCTGAAAACTGAAGACAGGCCCTTCAAATTATAAAATGTACAACAGAGAATAAGAACTCAAGTACCAGCTGAACAAACACAAAAGGAAATCCAATCTCTTAGGTCAGAGTTAACATTACATTGCACAATTCAAAGCTCTCACTCCACCTGACATTTAATACTGTCCTTCGCTCATTCACGTATTACATAACCAAGATATTTGGTACTCAAGTTCCATTCATACCAGTACCTAATAAATGTGTATTGTATTTCAGCATCATTTTATATAACTTTGAGAAGATATGAACACTGATTCTATTTGTAAATATTATCATCATTAAGTATGATTGATTCAAGACTAACAAATGTTTCCAAGCAAGGTGTTTGAATAATGATCCATAGATCTAGTTAAAATAATACATCTGAACATGAAATATTAATGTATTACTACTGAAGTTGTGTGTACTCACATTTTCAAAATGCTTAAAGGGCTAACTGGCCTTGAATGAAATGCTTCATAAGATAATCTGATACTTGTATTCACTAAATTACTCTGACTATGAAAACAGGGTGTGAGTATTTGTATAGGGTGACAATGACAAACAAACATATAATAAAAACAGGCACAAGTGTAATGTCTGCTTGTGTATGTGCAGATGGATGTGTGTGTGTGTGTGTGTGTGTGTGTGTGTGTGTGTGTGTGTGTGTATGTGTGTGTGTGTGTGTGTGTGTGTGTGTGCGAGTGTATACCTGTCCTTTTTTCCCCTTAAGGTAAGTATTTCCGCTCCCGGGATTGGAATGACTCCTTACCCTCTCCCTTAAAACCCACATTCTTTCATCTTTCCTTCTCCTTCCCTCTTTCCTGATGAAGCAACGGTTTGTTGCAAAAGCTTGAATTTTGTGTGTATGTTTGTGTTTGTTCGTGTGTCTATTGACCTGCCAGCACTTTTGTTTGGTAAGTCACATCATCTTTGTTTTTAGATATATTTTTCCCATGTGGAATGTTTCCCTCTATTATATTCATGACATGCAGGTATGTTATTCAGGCTGACCAGAGGTAACATGATGAGCATCTCAGCTTGGTTATGTATGTGGAAATCTTCAGTGAGGGGCAACTGATGTATTTACAAGTATTGTAGTAGGATATAGTTGTGTGTGTTGTGATTTTTGTCTGCAAGAGAAGGCAGCAGTACACAATGACAATGAAGGAAATGTAAATCATAGAGAAATAGCATGGTGCCATCCAACAATGAGAAACACAATTTGAATCAGAGACCTTGGTAATTTATTAATTATCCTGTCTTAGAGTTATTTGCATGCTTAGTAGGAATAGTTAGTAGAGAATGTTAGATATAAAGCATGACATTTATAATGAGGTACAGACTAATGTAGTGAATCATCATTAACAAGGTACTAACCCACTCTTCATTGATGATAACATTATGAGATAATGAACAGATGGATGTTGCCATGAGTAGCAATAATTGCATGCCATAATAATAAAAATGTACAACATACATATTTTTATTTTGGGAGAAGGGTTTGAAAAATTTAATTCATACATTAGTAGTCAGTAATTTTATATTGTTTTGTGAGTAGACTGACTTCATTGTGTACAGTTCATGGAGATATTCATTAGGATGTATGATAGCTTGTATAAAATTTCATGCACTGAGTCTCATTCTAAGGATTGTGCAAAACCATGTGGAGATCAGGGTGAGGACACAGAGACACATGCAGCGTGCTGGCAGCCTGACATAATTGGGGCACTGAGCATCAGGAGGACACCAAGAATGAAAGCAGTGTACGTTATGGCACAGCAGTGTAGGGGCCCAAGAGGCCTGTCCCGGCAGACATCAGCCATACTCAAGATCATCTGGGCCACAGCTGTCTGGCAGCTTCTGATGAAGTGCTGAGTGGTGCTCAGCATGAGATGGACTACAGTGGGGAGGAGCCAAGAAGTGATGGGCAGATGATAACCAGTGACTGTTGCATGGTAGCCAAAGTGAGCAGTGGTCTGTTTCAGCAGCAGAGTCAATGTCAATAGGGGATTCCTGTGCCATTTCAGAGCCCTCAGGACTGGGAGTGCTGGCATTAGTCCACAACAAATGAACTTCCTACCTTTATCAGTACTAGCCAAGATATGTCAGCTACACTATGGCACAAATGTAACCTTATATCCTACTTCAGACCAGTATCCACTAGCCAGTCTGCACCAGAAAGCAGTTCTGTGCAATGCAACAATGTTTGCAATATTTCTGTTCTCTCACTGAGAACTCTCACACTTTATGCACCCTGACATTCAATACAGTTTAGCATACCCTTTTTCAGTGGATGCTTTGGAAAGCACAGAATAACTGTCCAAGGTACTCCATATCTAATTCCTGTTTAGCTCTAACAAGCAAAAGTATTAACACTGTGAAGGTACAGTTGAAATGACAATCGCAAGCAACACCAGTTGCTTCAGCGTGAACATTGGAGACGCTACTGACTGCTTTGTTCCTGGACAATCACTTTTGGCTAAGGGACTGTTATAATGGAAGAATAGTAGCCACATATCTTCAAAATGGGTGAGGGGGGGGGGGGAGGGGGAGGGGCACTGTCACATGCGGTAAAGTACTTTTGGTTACAGGTGACAAATCAGCAGTTTTTTTAGGGCAGGGAGGGCAGAAACAAAAGGTGTTCAGATACAGGCTGAAAATGACATTCACATTGATAAAACAGGCAGCCAGAAAACAAATTTTAATACACTCTGTTCATGCAGACAGCCTCTGATTGTAACTAGAGATTTTCAAAAACAAACAGGAAAATGAGATTTGTCCAGCTGTAATTCAGCCAGTGCACAAAATCAGTTATCCCTACTGCATCAGAATATCCAAGGACTAAGGGGCAAGCTTAATGAGTTGCTTACTTGAGTTGAAGAATTAGAGTTGAGCAAACCAGTTGATATAATCTGCATCCCTGAACATCATGTGACCACTGGTGTAGATACATTAAATGTTACAGGATTCAAGTTAACTTCTTACTTCTGTAGAGAAAATATGGAGATAGGAGGAGTTGCCACATTTGTCAGAAACTGTTTTGATTTCAAGAATATTGATATTAATAAATTTTGCTCAGAGCAGCACTTACGAGCTTGTGCAACAAAAGTAGTATTTCATAATAAGTCCTTTATAATATTACTAACAAAGAGATAGAGGGGCTGGCCAGTACTTACCTCAGCTCAGTACAGCCGATAGAAACACAAAAAAAACAATCGAAAATTTAAGCTCCTAGCTTTTGGAATAAATGTTCCTTCATCAGGGAGGAGAGAGGGGAAAGAAAGGGAAGAAGGGAAAGTGGATTTAGTTACTCACAACCCAGGTTATGAAGCAACAGGGAAAGGAAAACAGGGAAGGTAGCAAGGATGGAGGCATGGTTGTCAGTGGGAAGCCAAAGATATTCTACTGCAGGTACTGTGCCAGCTTCAAACCAAAGAGGATGCATACAGAAGTAAAGAGGTGTATAGTGTAAAGATGTAGGATGGAAAAATGCATGAATGGCTAAAGAGGAAAGGGAAAGAGGAGAAGACTGAAAAGTAAATGGGAGTGAGGTTGTTTAACGTAGGTTTAGTCCAGGGGGATGGCGGGATGAAAGGATGTGCTGGAGTGCAAGTTCCCATCTCCGCAGTTCAGAGGGACTGGTGTTGGGTGGGAGAAGCCAAATGGCACATACAGTGTAGCAGGTTCCTAGGTCCCTAGAATTATGCTGGAGGGCATGCTCCGCTACTGGGTATTGGACATCTCCTAGGCGGACAGTTCGTCTGTGTCCGTTCATGCGCTCAGCCAGTTTAGTTGTTGTCATACCAATGTAAAAGGCTGTGCAGTGCAGGCATGTCAGCTGATAAATGACATGTGTAGTCTCACACGTGGCCCTGCCTTGAATTGTGTATGTTTTCCTAGTAGCGGGGCTGGAGTAGGTGGTTGTGGGGGGATGCATGGGGCATGTTTTGCAGCGGGGTCGGTTACAGGGGTAGGAACCGCTGGGTAGAGAAGGTAGTCTGGGAATATTGCAGGGTTTAACAAGAATGTTACGGAGGTTAGGGGGACGACGAAAGGCAACTCTGGGTGGTGTGGGGAGAATTTTGTCAAGGGATGATCTCATTTCAGGGGTTGACTTGAGAAAGTCAGCTGAGTACGAGAGGGTAATAAATAAGTCATGAATTGAGAAATTCAGGAGATTGCTCAAAGACATGAACTGGATATATGATTACAATACTTCTGACTCAAATGGAAATACAAAGCATTCATCAATAAAGTTACCTCCTCTTTTGAAAATTGTTTTCTTATAAAGGTAACTCAAATCATACAGAAGTCAAAAAGTAATGGTGGATTACACAAGAAATCAAGATATATGGGACAAAAAAGAGACTGTATCTACTATCCAGGAACAGCTCAGGTGTTAGAATTGTAGTTCATTACAAAGAATACTGCAAAATATTGCATCAAGTAATCCAGAAAATGAACCAGCTTTATTATGAGGAAAGATAATTACATCAAGCAATAAAATAAAAACTGTAAGGGATATAGTGAAGACAGAGACAGGTGGGGCCAAAAAGGAAGAGGAAAATATGGTTCTAAAAATACATGAGACTTTGGTAACAAATGCATGTAGTGTTGGAAACCTCTTAAACAAGCACTTGATTTCTCTTCCTGACAGCTTGGGGTTATGAGGTTTCGGTGAACAGTGCAATGGAGTACTTAAGATCAGTCTTTAAAAAAAGCTTCGGTAAGATGGAAATGACACTCGTGTCTCCCAAAGAAGTAGCATTGATCATAAAACCCTTAAAATCTAAGTATTCCTGTTGGTATGATAACATTTCAATGAAGTTAATCAGAGAGTGCTCATGAGAGTTGAGGTTTATCTCAAGTTATTTGTGTAATTAATCTCTGATCAGTGGAGAATTTCCAGACTGCCTAAAATATGCTGGAGTTAAGAATCTTTACAAGAAGGGGGATAAAGAGATACCATCAAACTATTGACCAATTTCACTTTTGCAAGTTTTCTCAAAAATATTTGAAAAGGTTGTGTTCAAGCATCTGACTGCAAATAATATATTATCCAAGTCACAGTTTGGATTTCTTAAGGGTTCTGATATAGAGAAAGCTGTTTACTCTTACAGTGAGAATGGTCTTATTTCATTAGATAATAAATTAGAGGCTACTGGCACTTCTGTGACCTGTGAAAAGCCTTTGACTGTGTGAACCATAGCATTCTCTTACATCAATTAGAATATTATGGTGTCACTGGCAATGCCGTGAAATGGTTTGAGTCTAATCTATCTGACAGGAAACAAAGGGCAAAATACCTGTGCACTAAGCACTCAGTCTTCATCTGATTGGGAATTAATTACAGGTGGTGTTCCTCAACATTCCATCTTGGGTCCATTGCTTTTTCTTGTGTACACTTATGATCTCTCATATGTTACATTGACAGATACTAAGTTTGTTTTGTTTGCAGATGATACAAACATTGCAATAAGTAACAAGTCAAGTACAGATTTAGAAATAGCCACTAATCAAATTTTCACTAACATTAATAAGTGGTTTAAAGCTATTTCAGTGTCATTAAACTTTGTGAAGACCCATTATATGCAGTTCAAAACATGTAAGAGATTTCCTTCCAGTGTATGTATAGCATATGAAGACACGGAGTTCGAAGAGGTTGACAGTGTTAAATTTCTGGGATTACAACTCAATAATAAAATCAGTTGGGAAGGGCATACCACATAATGGCTTAAGGACCTAAACAAGTCTGTATTTGCAGTGAGAATGATGTAAAATGTAGAGGATATAAATATAAAAACACTTGCATACTTTACTTACTCTCATTCTATTATGTCATATGGGATCATTTTCTGGGGTAACTCATCAAACTGAGCAAATGTTTTTAGGATCCAAAAGCATGAGATAAGAATCATTTGTATAAACCTGTTCAAGGAACTTTGTGTACTAGCCACTGCTTCTCAGAATATTTATTTCTTAATGAATTTTTTTGCAAGTAATATATCTGTATTTCCAACCAATAGCTCAATACATAGTATCAATACTAGGAATCAGAACAATCTACATAACAATCTAAAATCACTTACTTTGGTCCAAAAAGGGGTCCAATATTCACGA
This sequence comes from Schistocerca gregaria, assembly GCF_023897955.1. Taxonomy (NCBI): domain Eukaryota; kingdom Metazoa; phylum Arthropoda; class Insecta; order Orthoptera; family Acrididae; genus Schistocerca; species Schistocerca gregaria. Next base: position 100,052,388 of record NC_064921.1, on the reverse strand, counting down.
ACTCACATTTTCAATAAATTCCCAGCAACCATTAAAAACTTGGTTTCAGATAAAGCATGGTTTAAACAGAGTTTGAAAGACTTTTTGATAGGCAACTCCTTCTACTGTATAGATGAATATCTTAACAGAGACTATTAAGCCAGCTTAAGTAAAAATGTCTGTTAGATTCCAGTTTTGATAAAACTTGATCACAACAGTAAAGATTGGATATTTTGTGTATGATAAATTTATTAATATTCTATAACAACTTTTCATTCTGACAGCGTGTTAATTCTGTAAATATTAGCTGTTCCAGTTTACTGCATTGTAATTATCTATTTTGACAATCTCCTGACAAATGATCAGGGTAGTAAGTATTATATTCAAATGTTTCATGTTTTCATGTTATACTTTCTGACATGTTCCACACCCACAACAATCATTTCATTTTTTGGGTCTATGGAACAAAACTGAATCTAATCTAATCTAATTTGATAGTATGTGATTACCAAATGCTGTTCCCTTCCTTATGGTCTCACCCTTCCCCTCAATTTCCTGTAATATTATGACTCACACACCAGCTTTGGTGCTGTCAGTTACCATGCAAAAATCAGCTGATAAGTCAGGATGTGACACTATCACAGCAGTTACCAGTGCACTCTTTACTGCTTGGAATTCACTCTCTGCAAGTGTATCCCACACCCATGCTGTCTTCTTCCCTAAAACTGCACAGAGCCTTGGTGCTGTTAACATGTCCAACTCATAAATGATTTTATAAACACTGATGATTCATTTTGAATTCCTTTCAATCCACAAATAAATGTGGCTGTAGGTACACTGGTATTCAGGCTGAAGGGCAATCATTGAAACTGGTAGCATCAACTGAAAATGATAAAAGCCGTGACATGTGGCAAAAAGGTTGGAGTACTTTCTATCAGAAGCTTGATCTAATGTGAATCAACAACAAGACTTTCAACCATAAAATCTTTCCAATGGTTCTTCTAGTTTCTCTGGCTTGTCTGTCTCTGATGTGATAACTATATCAATCTGCCTAGAATTTAATACAATGTGTCTTGACCTGCCTTCTCAACAATGTGCATGGGATGTTATATGTGGAAACTGCATGTTCAGCCACACCATCTTGCAACATGCTTCCTATTTCTTGACTTACTTTTGATCAGTAAGCAACTAGAATGACATAAGGAAGCATAAATTTGCCAAATTCCTTCATGGTGAAAGTGTACTGAAAATTGTCGATTGTCACAGTTTCTGTAAACATACATCACAGTTGTTGATTAATATTTCCTTCAACTCTTATCTGTCTTCTACACCTATTTCGGAAAGCTGTTCAACACATTTGTTGATTGCATGGCTTGTTTCCCTTTTTATCAACTCTCCGCCATCTTCTGAATCCATGTCATCTTCGACTTTCTCACTCTCTCTTCTGTCCTTACACTGTTTCAAACAGCTCTGTAGTTTGTGTACATGGATGGCTTGTTTCTTGAATCAAAGCTGCATCTTTTTCCCCTTTGCATAATGAATTCATCTCATCAACTGTGCTCTGTAATTGCTGAGGAAGTGTTTCCTGATTATTAACTCCACCGGCAGCCTGGGCACCTCCACAAAACTAGTTATTAATGTGTGTCCTTGGCACACTATTTCAAGTCTCAATTGCCTGTTTACTATGGTAATCTTCTCTAAGATGGCACACTTTATCCTAACTTTTCTCAATGGAAGTTCTGGCTACTTACATGTTTGCATTTATCAAACATCGATTCTGCTCTTACTGAAATTTGACTTCATCTCTCCAAAATGCCATGTATTGCTAAATTTCCTATCGTAACCTTTATTACAGGTTGAATGCCCTTTGTAGTTTTCGTCTCTTCCTCTTATAACAACACTTCAGAAACGTCATCGTATTTTATTACATTGATAAGGGTGGTCCCGATTGTTGTGGGCAATGTAAAATTAGCCTCTACCATGTTTTCTTGCAGTCATTGTTTAGTGTACTGTGTCTGTACTGGTTATGTTGTGAGTTAGGACCATGGATTTCAATAATTTTGGCATCTTTCTTCTTCATATATCCTCCTCTGTTTTTCTGACCAAATTGCTCTCGATTGTGGTTTTTTCCCAAAGTTTTGTAGCCACATTTTGGTGGCCTACTATTATTTTGCTCAATATTTCTCCACCCTACCACCCCCCCTCCCCCCACCCCATTTTATGGCCTGTAATTATTCTTCCTCTAGTTAGTCCATCTGCCATTACTTTGTACTTGGTTGCATCTGAAATCTCCTCGATCTGATGAACTTGGGGAGCGGTACCCATTTCTTGAATGCCTGTTCCTCTGGTGATAGTTATTTTGGTTCTGTCAATGCAACAGATCTCCAAAGTGCCCCTCATTATTGCACATACATTGTCAGCTGTGCAGTATGCTGAATGCAAATTCTAACTTGTGAGGAATGTTCCAGAAAGTTCTTATATCCACATTATATCTTCCTGCTATCATTGCTAGTAATGTGACAGCAGCTTAATGTAACAGTAATGACTTCTCCTTGTGTGCACGGTACATCTAGAAACTGTTTTTTCTTAATCATCGCTTCTAGAAATTTGCTTTTCATATGCAGACCCCACTGTCTTTTGCAACTGTCATCTCATGCTTTATTCTCTCCTGAGTTTCCTTTCACCAGTAATTCTCCAGGAACCTTCTTCTATATTAATTGTATGAGTGATGTATGGTTGCTATGCCTCTGATTTTCTCCATCATCATCCCTTTCAAGTGTCGGCATATAAATTCAAGTCTGTACTGTAGTTGCCAAGACAGTGGTAACCATAAACTGATTTGTGAAATCCAGTTTTTTTATGTAGTGTATTCCTTTCATCTTTCTAATTTTGGAATTAGCTGAACTGCAAGAAGTGCTTGTAATCAAATGATACCTCACTTGACATGTTCGCACTAACACAAATTTCAATTCTTCTTACATTTTACTTGCTCTGTACATCAACAGATGTTGTAATGTTGCACAGTTGTGTAATTCATTTGATCTCACATCCTCATCAGACATTGTCCTGTCCTTTAGTTGCTGTTTTATGTACTTCTTAAACACACCTTCTAGCTTCTTTGCCATCTATGAATTGATAACTTCTTGCTGACATTGTGAGAGTAGTGTGTGTACATCTCCAGTTTTCATGACTGGTTTCAGATTTGTCAGATTTGATACATCCAGTACTGAGTTTTTGTATTTCATTCTCTATCTTCTCTTGATTCATATTCTCCAGATGATTTGCCATTTCTTCCAACCTTTCATCAATATATTCCTCCAATTTTTCCTGTCACAACTCCAAATTTTCATCTCTTCTTCCAGTTTTTAAGATTGTCTCCTGACTGCTCTTATCTGTGTTCTGACTCTCTTATTTCAATTCATTAACTATCTTTTTCACTTCTTGCACTTCATCCCTCACTTCCTCAGCTGTTTGTTTCATTTCCTCTGCCAGCTTAGTAATTTTATTTTGTTTCTCCCTAGGTTTCCTGAATACCATTCTGTATCCTCTCTCTCATGTCCTTTTCATTCATGATTTTTTTCTCCCATGTCATTATTTTCTTTCCTGACTTTTTTTTTCAAAGCCACTTTCTTATCATTTTTTTCCCATTCCTTTAATCTCTTGCCTGATTTTCTCTTGTATTTTTTCTCCAATGTACTTATTTTATTTTCTCACGGATTCAGAAATTTTCTGATACTGAATTCATCAGCTCCTGTTTCAATAGTTCTGTCTGTGAAGCTGCTTGTGATCTTCCCAAAATAATATTAATTCATTTCTGGTTTGATTTGGTGCTGTTTTCTTCCTCCCAGTTACGATTTGTCATTGCTGCTTCCACACTTTGTTCTCTGACCTTTTCTGTTTCCCAATGAGTACTGCTGTTCACTGCACTGTTTATATTCTCTCATGTGATGTTGTCCACTACACTATTCTTGTGATCACTACCTGTTGATCTTGACTGTTTCACAGTATAAGTCGTATGATCCTCTCTTGACTCACAGAAATCTATACTTCTGTCTTGCTTTATTATGCCCTCTGTTTCATAACCATCCTGGCTTAATGTGCATCATGCTTTGCTTCATATTAATGTTCGAACTTGACTATATACTTATACATGATACGTAGATTGACACACCTATTGTACAACTGATATTTTTACTTATCATACTCTACATAACTTCCATCACTATAACACATTCCTATCCAAATTTTTTGTGATGCTGGTGTTCAACACAGCTATATCATTGGATGTGGAGCAGAACCCACAAAACCATGAACACAGATAAAATACATGAAATATTAATTTGTGCCAGAAAGTATTAGAAACTATTGTGGAATGATCTTTTGTTCCTTGTCCAGTGATACCAAGAATGCAAAAGGAATGAACACAAAAACTAACATTAATGAACCTGACTGTGCATCAGAAAATCCAAAAGGAACTTGCATCCTGAACATGGGTTCACTAATTTATGTGGAACACCCATGCATAGGAAGTTTCCTCAAGCCAGAGAACTAATTGTGAGCAAGCCACGCCTTTAACATCTACACTATGAGTTTCATGTGTGCAAAATCATTGGATAATGCTTATTTTATTGGCCCTAGCTATAGAACCTAAAGTGGGGATCTTCACATAGAACATTTGATCTGAAAGAAAGCTGTCTAATGGAAACAATATTTTATTTAAACTAAAAATATCAATCCTATGCATAAATCATGAGAAAATGTTGTAACATTTATGAACACAAATTCTAGAAATTCTAATTAGTGGCTGTAATTGATCAGCAGTGTTACTTGACTGGACGAGAAAGTATGCCCTGCTGAAATTAAAGTCAATTAGGAACTCAGTCACAGAACTTGTTAATCTCACAAGGAAAACAGTGACTATAAACTTGGTGACTTATTGCAAAGCTCACACTATGGCTGACTCTGAGCCAGGTACACATACAGCATTCCAAATGTGCAGACAAAGAATGTCCTATGATGCTGGTTCTGCTACTTATTCTCAACATAATTATACATGACCACTGCAGTGAACACTGCCTTTGTGCAGGCAGCTCTTGATTGAAGACAAGGGTGCGTTGCTATTGCTGGAACTCTGCTCCCTGCTTGTCTGCTAAAATGCACTGATCTTTGTCTCTGACATACACTGTTAACATGCAAAAGATGTGCACAACTTTGCATCCCCATAAGAAGTCTAGCCACAAATCTCCTACGATTCCCTAAGAATTCTCTAAATTTTTCGGAGATTCTAGTTGCCTGCTATCTTTTTGTGCTGAACCATACCTGCCTGCCAATAGTCGAAAATGCAAAACACTGTGGTCCAATAGAGAGGATCTTTTTACGTTTTTTACATACAAAATCCTGTACAGAGCAAAGCATCATGATTTGACACCAGTCAAACCAAAAAATTCCATACTATTGCTAAAAAATGGGCAACAGCACTGATAAATACACCAATGGTACATTTTCATGACCAAGAACCAGTGTTGCATCAGAGGTCCTCTGAAATTCCAAGGCTAGCTCACAAGGCTAGGCCATTACTTTCTGCAGGCTGTGTTTTCCTCCTAAAAGTATCAGATGGCTGTCTGCAAAGACCACCAAAAAACATGAGAAAGCTGTGCTCTCCTGCTGCTATTTGACCATTGGGCTAGGTGAGGCAGTACAAATACACAGTAGCTGCACTCTTGGCTAGGCACTGGAGCCATCACTTCTGTATTGTCATTATCTGATTCACTGGTCTGCTCTCATGCTAAAGACCAATTTTTTTCATTTCATTCTCTGTCCCTGCCATCTCAGATTTGACTCATTGTGCCTTCCGATGGACACATAATTATCTAGAAACAGCTGACTCACGCACTACGTTAAGAGAAAGGAAATGAGGCTACGAACTGAGAATTTATAGTCACTGTGATTTTATATCTTCCCAATGGAACTAGGTCTGATATCATCCTCTAATTACAATCTTATTTTTGTGGAACTGACATTTAAATTTGGTAGCCACATTTCAAGCTTTATTCATAGTTTGCACTACAGAAGCCAACATTTAAATAATAACAACAGACTAACAGACTTGAAAACATGAGCACTGTGACATCTGTAGACACCACAAATTTTAGATGGTGGTAAAATTTGAACCTCAACATGCCACCTTAAATTTAAATTAAGAATTGAATCTTAATTTTGTGGCTCTAGGATTTAAGTCCAAGTCCTTCAATAAGTTTCTTATGATTCAGTGCAGATAGACCCTTCCTCGTTCATCTACTACCATGTCTTCTATTGGCTGATATTCCAGTTTTTTTATGTGTGTGTGTGCGAGTGTGTACCTGTCCTTTTTTCCCCCTAAAGTAGGTCTTTCCACTCCCGGAATTGGAATGACTCCTTACCCTCCCTTAAAACCCACATTCTTTCATCTTTCCCTCTCCTTCCCTCTTTCCTGATGAAGCAACCGTTTGCTGTGAAAGCTTGAATTTTGTGTGTATGTTTGTGTTTGTTTGTGTGTCTATCGACCTGCCAGTGCTTTCATTTGATAAGTTACGTCATCTTTGTTGTCTTTCTGCTCCCAGGATTGGAATGACTCATTACCTTACTTGGGACTAAGTCTCATTAACAGGGTGGAAGAGAAACCAATTCAAAAACCAGTTCATGCACTTCCACCATTGTTTTGGTAATGTGTCAGATGGTGCATTATCCTGTTGAATAAGCATTCTTTTGCATAGCAACCTTGGTCTTTTCTCAGCTAACACAAATTTCAAATGATCCAACAATGAAGCATAGTAGAGTTCAGTTATAGTTCTGCCTTGTCCTAGTAATCTATGAGAATTAATCTACACTACAATGTCCATCACCTTACCAGCTGACAAAATCGTCTTTGCCTTCTTTGATGCACTTACACCTGCCTTTGTCCATTGTTTTGACTGCCGTTTTGACACTGGTGTGTAATGATGAATCCAGGTTTCATCAACATTCACAAATCAGCATTTTGGATTGTGATTAAAAATCGCCAGGCATTGTATTGAACTGTTTTGTCGGATGCACTTTTGGTCTATTGTGAGCAATCGCAGCATGCACCTCATGCACAGCTTCTCCATAGCCAATTCTCCATGCAGGATATTATGCACTCACTCAGTTGAGATGCCTAGAGTCTCAGTACCCTCAAAAAATTTTATTCAGCAGTCTTACATTACCATACCATGGATTTTGTCAGAGGTTTCCTTTATAGTGACTTCAGTTGGACAGCTGGAGCACACTTCATACTCAGTACTCATCTGACCACATTTAAATTCATTAATCCAAACGTAAATGGTCATCAATTATGATGCAGAGTGCATGTGAACCTCATATAATTGAATTTTGATTTCTGCAGCAGTCCAGCTGTTCAAATGAAAGTATTTAATAACAGCATGAAACTCAATTTTCTCCATTTGCAGTTGCAGTCAATACACTGACAAATTCAGGTGCCTGTCAACAAAGAACTGCATGCAGTGCATTGCTGAAATTCCTTATGTGATTCTTGGAATAATCAAGCTTACCAATCATGAATGCCCAACAAAAGTGTTTAATTCAGCCACAGAAATTTTTGCACTAAGATCTTTGACATGAGACCATATAACTCATCCTTGATTTGTTTTGTTCTTATTGGGTCTGATGAAGTGTAAGAATACTGGACTACCTGCAAAGACACATGGATCTGAATTTGTGGATGAAATTCAATTGATGTTAGGGTCACATTCAACTTGGCATATCACTATTAACAACTTGGTGTAGCCCATAAATCCACTGTCAACAACTCGGTGCAGCCCATAAATGGCTTTTTCAAGAATACTCACCTTATCAACAGATTTCAGCATTTGGAGCAAGTCACTTGCCTTTGTAGTACGTTCAGTATTAGTGATACTAGTTACATATAATAACAACTGACAGGTCATATGATTCCATCAAATATATTTTCCTGGGTCCTACAAGGTACAAAGCACATTGCCACAAACATCAGTCAGAGCGAAATAACTTCAGGTCCAGAGAGGTTAGTTGAGCTACCTCAGGGCAGCAATATTGTTCCAGGTGACTCCACAGAGTTACATCCCCACACGTCCTTGACTATATGATTATATATTTCTCCAAAGCTTTCAACTTTTTTGAGATTTTTGACCAACTTTTCCAGTACCATTTCTGTGTCAATTTCACCACTGAGAAATGCAGGGTTGATATACAGTTGCAGGTCATGCACTTCAACTTTGACTCTCAGAGCCATGAGCTGTCTAAATGACTAGATTCTTGCAACTGGAGAGAATGTTTAAATCAACTCCAGGCCATTGGTTATCTTCTTAGCAAAGATCCATCACTTCTACAGTTATTCCTCAAAACAGTCCTTCAGTCAATTACCCTTTCATTTGTTGATCTGTCTACAATTTTCAAAGGTTTCATTACTCACCTCTGACCTGATTTCATTACATATACTTCACTTCGCTTTCAATGATCTGGACCATGTAATGCATTATTGACATTGACCTTTCTTGCATTTTCAATTATGCTAATACCATGGACTGAAATATCTGATGAATCTCTACCCAAAACAGATACTTGAGCAGGTGTGATGCTTGAAGCATGGTTTTCTTCGTCATAAGGATTGAATTCTTGGCCTGCATTGACTGGAAGCCTTGATGCTTGAAGCATGGTTGTCCCCATTACATGATAAGTCATCATCAGGGTTGAATTCTTGGCCTGAACTGACTGGAAGCCCGTCTTTTTCATAGCTGTAGAATGTTTTTGTTGGAATGTTGTACATTTATATTCATAACATTGACTGTGTCACCAAGGATCTCAACAGTGAGTATTATGTTTTTACTGCTCAACAGTTTGTCAGTTAGTTCCATGTCATGAATGTGTTCACTGTGTAAGACTGGTGTATTTGTATTTACCTTTTCCTAATTAAATATTCTTACCATAGAAACAGTCCACAGTCATAAATAAAAAAAGGAGTATCATTCAGAAATGTAGTGATCAGTTGTGAAGCAAAACAAAAATTGTTATCTGAAAAGTGTGTTTTGTGAAATTGGACACGGTTGAGATTAAGATACTGGTGTTTCATTGAGAAGACTATGTGAACTGGAAATGCAGAATGAAAATGTATCTTAACATAAAGAAATGCTGTATAGTGGCTTAAAGAACAAAGATGAGCACCATCAAGGTGGATACTAGAAACTGCAATGAACTGTGTATTTGGAGCAATCTCAATCAAGTAGCTAGAATTCATGAGTGATAAGGAAACTGCATTTGAATTAATGAAAAAGTTTGATGAATTATACTCCAAAGAATCAATAGCACTACCAACTGTATACAGATAAAAGTTGGATAACCTGAGGTTAAAGACACAGTGAAATATCAACATTCTTCACTATTTATGGGAAAATAATGAATAAATTAAAATTAGCTGGTGTGAAAGTGATGGAAAAGGACAAGATAAATTACATGTTGAAAACCATGTCATAATCCTTGAGCTGTATTTGGTACTTGATCAATATTTTGAAAGAAGAAAATCAAACAGTTGAATATATGAAAAGTAAACTTCAGATAATAGATTTCAAAGACAAGGATGGAAGTGAAAGTGTAAAATCTAATTCATTTCACACATAAAAACAATGTGACCTAACAGGGGCAGTTGTGTTAGGGGTGTGGCAAACCAGGACATCTCAAGAGACTGTCACTAGTCAGGAACAAGCTACGACTCATGCACACATGGTGGACATCATCAAGGTGCTGGTCACAGCAGTTGGCAACATGGGCAAAGGACAAAGCGATCAGTGCACCAGGGACAACAAGAACTGGTCATGTGGTCAGAGTAAACATTCTGCTTTGAGAGGCTGTTGTCACCCAGGACACTGAGGATATCAACAGAATGGAACCAGCATGAAAATTTTGTGATAGATGTACATCATACAGTGTTTTATAATAGTGTTGAACCAGGTAACATCAAAAGAGATTGATTGGTTATTAGTAGAGACCAGATTACATGCAACAGAAGGCTCTTCTTTTAAAGCACCAAAAATTGAATTTGCAATGTAAAAGGCACAAGTGTCTATAGTCTTATCAACTGAAATCCAGGTAAAGCTGTCCTTGAGTTCACTGCATATTTCTTCCAGAACGTTTACATAAATTGTCAGTATGTATTTTTTATGCAGTGTTGATTCCTCTGGCATATTTTGATTTAAGCAGTGTTTGTGCAGGAAGATTTTGAGGACAGGGTTTGTAAGTTTGTGAAGAGAAATATTGCTTCCAATGAATGCTTCACATAGGTCCATAATAAACTGATATTTTTGGTTACCTTTGGATAAATTCCTGCTACTGCAACTTGCTGTTGTCAGAAGTTGTTACCATGGTCCTTTCTTTTGCATTCCCGCAATATGAAGACTTGTCTTCATATGCCGGTCTATTTGAAACTTATTTTTGCACAAAATGTTTTTCTTGCAAACTTGACAATATAAAACAATTCCATCATATGTAAATGTTCCACGATGGCCAGCTATCCATGAAACAATGTTTATTTTTTCGGTCGGCAACACATAATACACTATATGCTGTAAACTCGTTCAACTGTGTACAAGTAAATAGAAAGCTAATCTGAAACAATGGACATGCACCTAAAAGTAAGCGTAGTTTAATTTAATTGTTGCCGACACTTCAGTATGACAATGGAAGGGATTAACCAGGGCCGCGGGTGTTCCTGTTCTACTTCTGTAATGATTTCACTATGCAGTGGCCTCTTGGTTAGCAACTGCACATAGTTCTAGGTCACAGTCAATCTGTGAGACATCAATACTAGATGAAGCTAGAGACTGTCCATCATTTTTTTTAAATATTGTAAACATAGAGAGAAAATGTGCATCATTACTAGTTTTTAGTTAAAATATGCAATAATTGTTAAAAAAGAGCCACATATGCAAATGCATATGCAACATGCACATGCATATTGTCCGGTGTCTAGTTATTAGACAGTGGTTGCACACATCATCCTGTTAATAATGAAAACTATTTTTCTGGGTGTGTAACCTCAAAAAAGCCTGTTAACATAAAAATTACAGATGGTATTTTTGCAAGCTATAAAAATAGCAAATGTAATTAGTTACTTTAAAATTTATGATGATGTGATTCCAGCTGAAATGAAAAATGTATTTTAGATGAAAGGTATGGACAGACATTTAATTAGCTAATAACAGAAAAACACAAAATTGTATCCATAGGCAATATCTCACAGGTTTTTGATAAAGACAACAACTTTCCTCTGATTGGTTGGGAAAAAAAATAGCCTGTATAAAATCAGATGTAAAATTTACATGAAAGAGATTAATATAAGTAGTGTCAGCAGTAAGGATAGCATGGCAATAAAGGAGAAATGGAATTCTACTCTTTGACATGTAAATTTTAGCAATCTGAATACCTTAAGTAAACATCATTAGCAAATGGGTTGTCAAAAAATTTAAAATCACTGTTTTAGGAAGAGTAAAGCTTGTACTGAAAAAAAAATGCAATTTACATTTTGGAAACAACAGAAGCAAAGCAAAATAAACATTAGAGATTATCCAAACTGATTTGAATGGGCCTGACTTAACTCGTAATTTGCATGAGGAAAGATATTTCTCACTTTTATTTATAATGATAAAAACCAGCTACAGTCTTCACTATCAAGTCTAAAAATCAAGTTTATGATAGCTTTGTAGAATATGTTAATGAAATTGAAAATTTGACTAGTAAAACTACTAATAAATTGTGATGTGAGAATGGGAAAGAATATTTAAATTCAGACCTGTATCAGTTTACAAGATAGGTAGGAATCACTTTAAATGCATGCCTCCCTATGAATATGAATTAAATGGTACAGCTGAAAGATACAACAGGTCAGTTATGGATATGACAAGATGCCTGTTAGGTGAAGTGAGTGAAGATAGGAGATTCTGGCCTGAAGTAGCTTGTGCAGATGCACACCTTAAAAACATAACTTTAACTAACACTATTGAAAGGAAACTGTCTGAGAAAAAACCTAATGTTAAGCATTTAAAGTTTTAGGGAAGTAGGGCTTTCATATGTGTATCAGAACAAATGAGAAAGTCAAAGTGGGATCATAAAGCAGACTTGGGAATTTTAATAGGTTACAGTGAAGGAGAATACATATTATTGATTAACAACGTAGTTATCATTGCTAGACCTATTGATATTGTGGAAGACAACATCAGATGTATTGCAGTGAGTACTGTGTTAGTGGTTCTGAATACAAAGGCATAGGTAATGAATCAGTAAATGAGCAAATGGAAGAAAGAGGTATTGAAGTGTGTCCAAGTAAACATAAGCAAAAACGAGAACAAGATTTGAGAAGGTCAACTAGAGAATATAGAATACCTGATGGATTTAATGATTATGTTGTTTATATCAAATTCTGTACGCTGATATGCCAGGAAATTTTGAGGAGGCAATGAATAGTAATGAGTCAGAAATTTGGAAGTGAGCAATGGAGAAGGAAATTAAAATCTTAAAATAAACGACACCTGGGAACTAGTAACCAGTGAATGTAAATGTTCTTGATGTAAAGTGGGATTTTACAAGAAAATCAGTGAACACTTGTAAAGCAAGAATTGTTGTAAGTAGCTTTCACAAAAAAAAAGAAAAGAAGTGGATGATATTTATTCACAGTCACTATGAAGCAAATGTTGGATGTCTAGTTGTCATTCTGTTATCAAAGGGGTTTGAGTGTAGAAGAAAACAATGTGCAGATTACATTTCTTAATGGTAACACTTTCTCTGAAATTTATGTGAAGCAGTCTCCTGGTTAGAAGGATGGAGCAGATAGAATTTGTAAGCTATTTAAGGCACTGTATGTCCTGAGAGAAAGTGCTAGACCATAGTATGATTGTTTGGATGAGTTTTTAAAAGGTTAAGGTTTTAAATTAAGTGTTTTTATTGACTATGTGTATTGATGACAATGAATTATGTGACTTATATAATTGTGTTTGATGATGATTTCCTAATTTGTTGTAAAAGTAAAGGGAAAATACAAGAAATCTAAAATCTGTTATCCAAGGAATTTCAGATGAAAGTCTTGGGTGAAGTAAAGAGACTTGGGTGAAGTAAAGAGTCACCTTTGGGTAAACATTAACTATAATTATGCAAAGAATGTAATGACTCTGAGTGATGGTAGTTATATTGAATCTCTAGCTAAGAAATATCAGACTGAACATTCAAAGTTGTTCCGTACTCCATGGAAGGAAATTTCAAACTAGAAGTAGCACAAAATGCAAGTCACGATATTAAGCTCAGGAACTTGATAGGTGCTTTGCTGTACATTAGCTTACGAATGTGGCTAGATATAAGTTATAATGTGAACTCTTAGAGTAGATTTCAAAATGGTTAAAATGATACACATTTTTAAGTATCCTTCGCAAGTACTGAAATATTTGTATCGAACAAAAGGTTTGAAGTTAACATACAAAAGGGCTGAAAATACTGAGTCCTTAGATTTTTCATAGAAGCCGATTGGCAGGCAATTCTGTAGATTGTAAGTCCACATCGGGCTACATAATTATATTATTTGGAAATGTAATATATTGGAAATCTAATAAACAAGGAACTGTTGCAGAAGCTGTCACTGAGATTAAGTTAATTCTAGATATTTTAATACAAAGTATGACAAGCCTTTCAAAGTATATGAAGACAACTCAGGGGCAGCCAGCACTGCTAGCTATGCTAATCATGCTAAAATTTCAAAGTATGTTGAAGTACACTACCCATCTGTGAATAAATCCTATATAAATGGAATTATAGACTTTTTAAAGTAGATTCTGAATAGATTCAGAACCAATGTAGCAGACATTTTTAGAAAATCTTGGAGCAAGAATAAATTTGTAAAAATTGCAAGATATGTTGAATGTAATTTGATTGATTGTAATAGACATTGACTGTGGATATTGCATCATAGGCACAGCCCCTTTAACTATCCAGAGATATCACTAAACCCACCCAGAGATGTAAACAACCATGCATGAGCAGCACCTATAAAATGGAGGGGGTCTGACAGCTGATCACATCCAGTCCATAAAGGAGGTACATGGCTCATGTTGTGTGTAGTTCAACCATAGCTAGATGGTAAATACCACAGTTTGATTGCATCCACATTGTTACTTTGTGCCAGAAAGAGCTCTCAAGAAGGGAAGTGTCCAGGTATCACGGAATGAACCAAAGCAATGTTGTTCGGACATGGAGGAGATGCACAGAGACAGGAACCGTCAATGACATGCCTCGCTCAGGCCGCCCAAGGGCTACTACTGCAGTGGATGACCACTCCCCATGGATTATGGCTTTCAGGAACCCTGACAGTCACAGGACATCATGTTACAACTCATACTGTGTGCAATAGGCTGCATGATGCGCAACTTCACTCCTGACGTCCATAGCGAGGTCCATCTTTGCAACCAAGATACCATGCAGCACAGTAGAGATGGGCCCAAGAACACTTGCAGATTATGACTCAGAGGAACCCTCACAGCAACACCACCATACTAAATAATGCTTTTCATGCAACCAGAGGATGTCATATTACAACTCAAACTGTGCGCAATAGGTTGCATGATGCACAACTTCACTCCCGATGTCTATGGAGAGATCCATCTTTGGAACCACAACACCATGCTGTGCAGTACAGTTGGGCCCAACAACATGCTGAATGGACTGCTCAGGATTGGCATCACACTCTCTTCACTGATGAGTGCTGCATTTGCCTTCAACCAGACAATCGTCAGAGACTTATTTCGAAGTAATCCGGTCAGGCTGAACGCATTAGACACACTGTCCAGTGAGTGCAGCAAGGTGGAGGCTCCCTGCTGTTTTGGGGTTGCATTATGTGGGGCCAACATACGCCACTGGTGGTCATGGAAGGCACCATAACAGCTGTACAATACATGAATGCTATCCTCCGACTGATAGAGTAACCACATCGGCAGCATATTGGCGAGGCATTCATCTTCATGGACGACAATTCGTGCCCCCATCGTGCACATCTTTTGAATAACTTCCTTCAGGATATTGTCATCACTCGATTAGACATGAACCCTATCGAACATATCTGGGATAGACTGAAAAGGGCTGTTTATGGATGACTTGTCCCACCAACCACGCTGAGTGATCTATGCCGAATCACTGTTGAGAAGTGGGACAATCTGGACCAATAGTGCCTTGATGAATTTGTGGATAGTGTGCCATGATGAATATAGGCATGCACCAATGCAATAGGACATGCTACTGGGTATTAGAAGTACCTGTGTGTACAGAAATCTGGACCACCACCTCTGAAAGTCTCGCTGTATGGTGGTACAACATGCAATGTGTGGTTTTAGTGAGCAATAAAAAGGGCAGGAAAGATGTTTATGTTGATCTCTGTTTCAATTTTCTGTACAAGTTCTGGAACTCTTGGAACTGAGGTGATGCAAAACTTTTTTTGATGCGTGTAAATGTAAGGAGGCATGTTGGAATGTGGTACATTTATATGGATAGTCTTGACTGTGTTGATAGGGATCTCAACAATGAATTTTTACTGCTCAACAGTTAGTTTCAAGCCATGAATGTGTCAGAATTAAAACTACAAAACAACAGACTTGAAAACATGTACCCAGTGACATCTATAGGTGCCAAAGACAGTGTTTGAATGCGAACAGAAAGTGAGGATGAAATAGAGGACCTGGTGAATGGAATAAGCCCTCTAATGAAGTCATGCCATGGATTGAGAATAAAGCAAAGAAATGTTAAAGTGATGGCAAAGAGGCCATGAGAAGCAAATTAGCACAGGCAGAGATAGAATTTCTGGCTAAAAAAATGTATACAGGTATTCAAAATTGACCTTGATTTCAGGAAAATATTTCTGAGAATATAAATTTAAAGCACAGCATTGTATGGGAGCAAATTATGGACTGGGGAAAATTCAGAAATGAGGAGAATTGAAGCATCTGTTATGTGTTACTATAGAAGGATGTTGAAAATTAGGTGAGCTGGTAAGACAAGAATTGAGAAGGTTCTCCACAGAATTGGGGAAGAAAGGAACACATGGAAACATTGACAAGAAGAAGGGACAGGGTGAAGGGGATGAAGGGGAATGTGTTCAGACATCAAGGAATAACTTCCATGACATAGTGCACACAAATTCACTTGGTCCATGTCTGTGCAGACATAATGGTAGGAGGGGTGACAACTGCAGTGGTAGGGTTTCACTGTGTGCAGCCACAGCATGGTTGGGGCAGCCTGCTCACAAGCAGAACTAATAAGCTACAACTATTCAGTCTGTAAATGATTATAACAACAGGTTTTGGCAGTAGGAACAGTAACTCAACAAGTTGGTAATGTCCGACAAGAGCACCTGAGACACAGCAAGTTTGAAGTTAATAATTCTGTTATGTTTTCTGCTCCCAGGAAAAACTAACATCTTTTCAGTTTTACGTTCTACAGGATGATTATAATTGAAGTTAAATATTCAAACCACTGTAGAAATAACACCACTGGTCAGAATGACGTCAAATATCAAATGAATATTATCAGAGTAGGGGGAAAATGTATGGCAGAAGAAAAATAAATAGTTACAAAATGTAGCAATAAATGGTGCTGTAAGCATCATAATTTAATAGTGGTCGACTACAAATGACAAATGAATCATTCAATAATGCCTAAGCTGTATGTTTGACATTAAACAAACAGTTCTACTCATTGTGGATTGGTGTACAGCTGTGATACTGTTAGTTATGTAAACCCATCCACCACAGTGAGATCATATCACATCAAATGGGAGAAATTGGTTTGTAATTGTCCTGAGGCCAAAAACTGCATAAAAAATATCACCCACAAGTTTTTAATTGTCCTGAGGCCAAAAACTGCAGAAAAAGAATAAATCACATAGGTTTTTAATTGTCCTGAGGCCAAAAACTGCATAAAAGCATCAATCAAAATCAGATTGGATTATTAATTTCCATGAGACAGGTGCAAAATATGTTCAATATGCTGTCCACTGTTTTCTGCAACATTGAAAGTGACAAACAGCATGTTCCACAACTGACTGAAGTGTTTCCGGGGTCACATACAGAATGTGTTGCTCAGTGTGTGCCTTCAATGCGCCTAAGTTTGCATTTGGAACACTGAACACAACATCTTTCAGATAGCTGCACAGCCAGAAGTCACACAGATTAAGATCAAGTGATCAGGATGACGAGGCTGTAGGGAAATGGCGGCTGATAATTCTAGCATTTCCAAAATGGCACTCCAGCAGATGCTTAACTGGATTTGCAATGTGCACGTGAACTCATCCAGACATTCACGCTGTTGGAGAGCTGGATTGACATGGTTGTGCAGAAAACACTTATAGCACTTACCGGAGACGGTACAAGTAACAGGACTGGAAGCACCTGTCTTTTAGAAAAAATATGGCCATAAACCAGCACCACAAAGTGACATTTTCAGGATGAAGTGGTATTAGTTGATTTGAGTGTGGATTTTCCATTGCCCATATTCAACAATTATATGTACTGACATATCCTGTCAGATGGAAGTGGGCTTCATCTGTCCACAAAATCTTCCATGGCCAACTGTTGTCCACTTCCATATGAGCAATAAATTCTAAAGCAAAGGTCTCTCTCACTGGTAGGTCAACAGGAGGCAACTTTTGCACATTTTTAATTTTGAATGGATAGCAAAGAAGGATGTTTCATAGGATTTTATTCAGGGTGCTCATGGGTATGTTCAAGAAATTCTCCGTGCACTACACGTTTGCACACCACCAATCGTCTCCTCCTGCATTGCTGTGGCCATTGCTTCCACTGATGTTGAATCAGTTTGTTTCCTCCCTCTACAAGATTCCACACCAACCTTGTGGAATTTCTGAATCATTTCCTCCATACCAATGGCAATCATCAGACCAACACCTTTTTTCAAACCCTTCAGTGTCCAGAACTTCTGCATAGTGAAGTGTGTACAGTCATCATTCTTGTAATACAGCTTTAGAAGCAAA
This sequence comes from Schistocerca gregaria, assembly GCF_023897955.1. Lineage (NCBI taxonomy): Eukaryota > Metazoa > Arthropoda > Insecta > Orthoptera > Acrididae > Schistocerca > Schistocerca gregaria. The sequence continues at coordinate 100,034,348 of NC_064921.1, read as the reverse complement.
GCCCAATCCTGCATTGAGACAGTCATGGCGAACATCACAGATGTGAAAGGAGGAAAGCTGTGTACTCAGTGTGTTTATACCAACTTCAATGGGTTGTGTGCATGACAGGTGTTTTTCCCCCTTTTCCGATAATATTCCATTGCAATTTGACAGCATTCTAACCAGTGGTGTTATTTCTACAGTGTTTTGAAAGTTTAATTTTAATTATTATCACCCTGTATATCTAATGTAGCTGTTCATGTAATAAGTATTACATACAGTAGTCAGACTGTCATTTATTTGAAAAGCCATTTAATATTACTGTCTAGTTGTTTATCTTCCTTATTACAATGATCCAACTGATTTTACTTGAAGCATAAACAATTAAAAGTTATGACTAATTATAAAAGTTATAAGTAACTCAAATAACAATGACACCATGTAATAAGAAAAAATTTTCAGCTAATGCACTGCATCGGAGGTAGTGTTACTACTCACTCAAAATTAAACATTCCCAACTTTTTGTCCGCAGCTTGTGGTCGTGTGGTAGCGTTCTCGCTTCCCATGACTGGGTTCCCGGGTTCGATTCCCGGCGGGGTCAGGGATTTTCTCTGCCTCGTGATGACTGGGTGTTGTGTGATGTCCTTAGGTTAGTTAGGTTTAAGTAGTTCTAAGTTCTAGGAGACTGATGACCATGGATGTTAAGTCCCATAGTGCTCAGAGCCATTTGAACCATTTGAACCCGACTTTTCAAGAAAACATTTTGAACTACCTGAAATTATTTACCCTATAAAATAACTAACACTGTAAGTTCAGACCCTCATAATTTCAGTTGCCTGCTTTGCTATAGTGCATACAATATTCTGAACTTTGACAACAGATTTTTATTGCTATATTTTTTCAGAATCAGATAACACCACTCACTAATTCATTTAGTAACCAATCCAGAGTTTGAATAATTTAGGATCATAAAAGCTTTATTTCAATATTGATGCCACACTAAAAAAAGAGTATTTCAGACTACAGATGAATAATAATATTCCATATACGTTTATAATTTAATAACTTGAAACATTTCCAGAATGAGATTTTCACTCTGCTATGAAACATTTTTCATAAAACAGGTGATAGTAATCTCTCAAAGTCAAAATAATGACACACAACCTAGCTGAATTTCAAAACATTCAGTAAGATTTGAAATCACATCATGTTTTTACTTCTATCTTTAATACATTGGAGCCAATGGAAGTACTAGATACGTTCACTATGTTTTAGCCATAAAATCCGACAGACGTATGTCATACGTTCTTCACTTCCGGCTTATTTACTTGTGATTTAAATGCATGTTTTAAGTTTATAAGTGGAGAGACTAATTGTTTGGCTTGTTGTAAGTGCATTGTTGATGGCTAGCACATGCCAGTTTCTAATGAATGGTACCAGTGTTAAGTGAACTGAGTGTGCGCTTGGAATATTGTTGAAGGTCGTTTTTTCCTGTGTCGGCTGCTATGTTGTGCTATTGTGTACATTCTTCCCTTGTGAAAAAACATATAAATAGTGAATATGGCAAACAGACATTGCTTGTCAAACTTAGAGATTGAAGAACTCTTGAACAATGGCTAAAACTTGATGATCTTTTGTCCGACATCGGCAATTTTTCAGAAGAGGATGCCGACTCTGTGAGCTGGAGAGCAAAACCTGTGCTGCTGATCAAAATGATAGTAGTGAGTATGAAGAAGCTAATGCACAAGTTTCTATAAGTCAGGTTTGTCATTCAGTTCAACAGCCTGCCCTTCATAATGAATGGTGTCATTTTGATGCACGCCATGAATTACCTCTGTTTGCAGAAATGAGTGGAATTCAGGTTCTTGTAGATACATTATCAACAGAACTAGACTGTTTGTTGCAATTTTTTGATCACAGCATGTTTCTAAAATTAAAGTAAGAGACAAATACTGATACTATTTCTGAACTTCGCCATCAGAAACCAAAATCTTTATGGAAGAAATAGAGAGCAGTGAGGATATATGAGGTATATCAATTTTTTGCAATCTTTTTGGATATGTTTGTTGTAAAGAAACCTAATCATAGGAATCATTGGTCTGAAGACCCTGTGCTTGCTTCATTATTTGCTTCTCAGCTATTGTCAAAACACAGATTTTTTGTCATATTCAGGATGCTGCATGTGAACAATAATGCACTATGAATACCTAAACAAAAACCAGGCCATGACCCCTGCATAAAATAAGACCTTTTTGGAACCTCTTCACAGAAAGATGCAGAAAAGTCTTTTATCCATCACAAAATGTGACTGTGGATGAAGCAATATGTCTTTGAGGAAGAATTGGATACTTTGTTTATATGAAATACAAACCAGAGAAATATGGGATAAAACTGTATGTTGTAAGTGATGCTCAAACAGGTTACATTTGCAAGGCAGAAGTTTATACTGGAGGAAAAGGAAATGCTGACAATTCTCTCAAATCCCTGCTGCTGATGCTATGCTCCTCTAACTTGGAAAAAGGATATGTGGTATACATGGACAGATTTTATACAGTTCCTGCAATCCTTGAAGAACTATCAGAAAGAAAGACATTGGGTGTTGGAACTGAGATGAAGAATAGGATAGGTTTGCCTAACGACCTAATAAATCAAAAACTAAAGACAAGGGAAATGACATTTCATTGCAAAGGACACCTTTTCTGCTTCAAATGGAAAGACACACGTGATGTACACATGTTGCCAACACAGCATGAGATGACTGCTTTGCATCTCTGTAAAATCCAGGAGTGGATATGTTGACCTAGTAAAGTCAGATGTTGTACTAGACAACAACTTGTCTAAAACAGGTGTTGAGAGAGGAGACCAGCTAATGAGTTACTATCCCTTAAACGAAAGACTGTAAAATGGTGGAAAATGATTTTCTTCCATATTTTTATGAGAGCAGTTGTGAAAGTCTACATTATTCACAATATCAAAATATCAAAAAAGTGTGCATTAGCAGGTTTTCTCTGTAAATTAGCAAAGCAACTGGTTCAAAAAGGAGGAGCAAAACTAAATAAAGAGACAAAATCAGCATCCGGAACTGCAAGTGCAGACTCATAGCATGTCATTTTTCTGAAAAACTGCCACCAACAGAAAAGAAAACAAGCCCAGCTACAAGATATAAGGTCTGTTGGTAACAAGGGCAAGCTGCAGGAAAGGTAATGAGGAAAGAGACCAGATACTACGGTAGGCCATGTAACACAGACCTTTGTGTTCCCGAGTGTTCTGAAAGATTTCATACCCGAGTTAAGTTCTCTAATTTCTAAAAATGAGAGAAAAAAATTGCACAATAAATCACTTTACCTATAAATGAAGTATTTAGTATTTCCTGCTGAGAATTTATTTTAAATCAACATTTACCTGTGACTTGTGAAAATTATGACCACTTTGGGGAAAAATAAAAATGCTGAAAAACAGTGTCTTTAGAGTAATATCTACAAATCCCTGTATAATTTATTTGTGCTGAATGTATACATATTCACAAAGAGGAAGTGTGGAAGGTTAAGCTGAGATATTGCCTAGAGAGGTAAGTGGATTAGTAAATTTATTAAAAAATTGTAAACTGTAGCAAAATTTCCTCTGGATCCAAATATTAATTGGACTGCCGACCCATTAGGCTCGAATATGTTAAATAATCATTTGTCACCGAAAATCACCAGTATGTGTCCAGCTAGTGTGATGCTCACTTTCAGTTAAAGTGAAAGTTTATGGCCAGGGAGTAAACACAAAACATCTATACAGCTTAAAGTCTGAAAGTGGCAACCAGTGCTGTAAATTCTCTGTGTAAGTCTTTGAGAGTCTATGATCAGGAAGCAACTGCTATACATCTATGATGCTTAGAGTCAGTGACTGACAAGCAGTCAGGTGTCATTTCTATGTCAGCTCATGCTAGAGTCTTGGTTGATCAGTTGAATACACAACAATATTGTGTTGGTTAAAGTGAAAGCCCCTGGCTGAGTATACAACACCAAACAATTCATGTGAAAATCTATGATTGTCATCAGATGTGTAACATTGTGTATTGTATCTGTAACTTCAAAGAGTTAATGTTTGATCACTAATTTTCACTGGACAGGATAATTAATTATGGTGACTGTGCAGAAAGTTATGTCAGGTGCACTGTAAATTGCAAATTTCTGTGACTGTACATTTTTATAAAGGAAAAGATACATGTCTTCTCACTTTGTTAAACTGTGATCTATAAAACTGGAACTGGCCTTCAACAAGACTATAGTATGAATAAAAGTGGAAGGAGCAACTTTAAAAATTCACCTGTTGTGTGGTCTACATCATATGACACTATCCTTCAAAGTATGAGTTATCAGAATATCTTTTCTGAAAATCAATAGTTGAGGCTTCAAGACACACAAAACTGAGTGCAACATCCACTACACACACACACACAAACACACACACACACACACACACACACACACACACACACACACACACACACACATGGTGTATCATAATATCATAATTAATGGCGTAAACGCATACAGTTGACAGTACATGATACTAGAAGGAAAAAAGTCTCAGTAAATACAGAGTTGATAATGCACACCTCAAGAGCTATGAGCAATTTTTCATCTTTGATACTGTGAAACAAATCTCTTCTACTGAAAACTGTTTGCTTTCCCTATTTTAGGAAGTGGCAGTATGGACCAAAACAAGAAAAAAATTTCCACTAAACATGTGCTCTAAAACGCATATGTTAAGATCTGTGAGCACTTTTTCCTCTTCGATGCTTTGAAGCCTCTTCTAGTGAACAAATGCTTATAAATTTTCAGGTATGTATTTTAGAGCACATGTTTACTGGACATTCTTTTTTCTTGTTTTGGTCCATACTGAACACTTCCAAAATATGAAAAGAAAAGAGCTTGCAGTAGAAGGGTGTCCCATTTATCTTGACCACCCTAACTAACTGTTTGTCCAGATGCAAATTACAAAATGTTTCAAGCAAATTTTCTTTAGCCACCAGGGGGACATCAATCAGCATGATTGCCTTCATTGTAGCTTTGTTTTTTTACAAAGATATGAACAGTGGTATGCTTTTTTTAAATGGCGCCATGTATATTTTATTCAGTAATTCATTTCTCTCCTAAAGACTTATTCAAAACTGTATCACAGAGTACCATTCACTGAGAAACAATGTTATTAATTACATATACCAACACTGACATTGGCAATCCCAGCGCTTAGTGGAGGTACTCGGCGTAGTGGAACACATCCACATGCTGATGTTGACAGAGGACAAATGTGAACATAAGTAGAATGCACAGCCATTATTCCATCAATCACTGTCAGATGAAGAGTTGTGTGAGTAGAATGTACACCAATGAAGAGAAGGTAGAAATGCTACTCATCTATGGGGAATGTAAGTTAGCAGAACAGTAATTGCAATACTGTTTTCTTATGTATGGGTACATTTAGTACAGTAGTTTAGTCCCTTTCAATCCTGTTGTGTAGAGTAGGCATACAGTAAAGGCTGTCCTTCCTACAAACTGCATTGACATAACATTTCTTTTATTGTTGTTGTTGTTGTTGTTGTTGTTGAAGATAGGCGAAATGCTACGCAGGCAGTGAAACTGTACAGAGAGCGACATCCTGACAAGAACCCACCTTTTCACCAGATGTTTTCTCATCTTGTGATGCTTCAGCAAACAGGAAGTTTCAACCCACAACAATGCAATCATCATAGCACTTGTACAGACAAAGCTGCCGAAGTTACCGTTCCACTTCTGTTGTTATGAATCTACATGTGAGCACACAGCAGCTTGAACATGGGATTGGCATTCCTAAGACCAGCATACATTGTATTCTTACACCTCACCAGTTCCATCCTTACCATGTACACCTACATCAAGAATGGCATAGGAATGATTTCCAGAATCGTGTACAGTTCTGTCAGTGCACACAGCAGCAAATCCTTGCCAACCAGAACTCCTTCTCCAATATTCTATTTACCAATGAATGTTCCTTATCAAACAAAGGACAGGTAAATACAAGAAACATGCATTATTGGCCCAGTAACAATCCATGATAGCTTAGACAGGTAGAACATCAGCATAAATGGAGAGTTAACATCTGGTGTGGGGTGCTTCGTCCTACAATTATTGGCCTTTACTTCATCAATGGTAGTCTAAATGACACAGCGTATGCCAATTTCCGCAGATGAATTCTTCCTCCTCTTCTGGATGAAGTGCCACTAAGAACCAGAATGCTGATGTGGTATCAACACGATGGAGTTCCAGCACATAATGCCTTGTGTGCACATTGTGTTCTGAAATGAAGGTATCCTGCCAGATGGATTTGTTGAGGAGGACCAGTTACTTGGCCTGCTAGGTCTCCTGATTTAAATTCTCTGGACTTTTTCTTTGGGAATGCAATAAAGATGTTGTCTATCATGATATTACAACAACTCCAAAGGACACACAGGAATGTCTTATGCTTGCTTGTAATTCTCTTCAGCAGGCAACACTGGAAGCAGTAAATAATTCTTTCATTCAATGAGTGCACCATGTTATCGGTGGCCAGGGTCACCCCTATGAGCACCTTTAAATATTCTACTCCTGGGCAATGGTACAGGAGTGTCAAAGTCAATTTTGTATTATGTTTTTATTTGGTTTTCATTTGTTTTCTAACAACTCCAGCAAGCGGACAAGTTTGTGATCCTGGGCTCAAAGTCAATGTTGTGTTATGTAATTAATAATGTTGTGTTTCAGTGAATGGTACACTGTGATACATTTTTGAATAGGTCTTTAGGAGACGAAATGAATTACCAAATAAGAAATGCAGGGTGCCATTTAAGAAAGTCATACACCACTATCAATATCTTTGAAAAAAAAAAAAAAAGCTACATCGAAGGCAGTGGTACTGATGGCTATAGAATATTTGCTTGAAACATTTTGTAATTTGCATCTGCACAAACAGTTATTTAGGGTGGTCAAGATAAATGGAACGCACCATGTGTGTGTGTGCGTGCATGTGTGTGTGTGTGTGTGTGTGTGTGTGTGTGTGTGTGTGTGTGTGTGAGTGAGTGAGTGAGTGAGTGAGTATGTGTGTTTCCTTCCCTGACAAAGGCTGATAGGCTGATGTGTAAGAGTCTTTTAGTAGTACCTGTCTGCAAATTAACCTGTAACTTTTTCAGTAAGAACAAATCTACCTTTTCCTTATATTGTAATTACTGAATATGTAAGTGCAGTCCAACATCTTTGAAAACATAGGTCCATTGAAATTGGATGATAACTTTGAGGTAGATGTTTATCATCCTTTATAACATAGGGATAACTTCGGAAAGTTTGAGGGAGTCAGAAAAACTCCATCTGTTAAATATGTATAGTTTACAGATTATGTTAATTGTGTTTCTTACGATGTTATTGGAGAGCCATTAGCAATCCTTGCTTTAAGAGTTTGGTAATTTTGAGACAGTTCTTTAATTTCAGTGGGTGTCATACTATACCAATAAAGATGTGATCTACTGGTTGCTGGGTATTAGGCAAATCCCTTGCAGATGTGCCTGTTGCTTCTATTTTACTTTCAGTTTCTTTGACTGAACTAATGAAGTAGTCACTCAGTTCATTTGGACTAAGCCCAGTCTCATGTGTGCTCTTTGAGGGCTTATCTTGGGCCAAGCTGCCGTGCCTCTGGCTGAAAGCTCACTTTCTGCCAGTCTTTCTGTTGTGCATACCTCCAAAACAGTGTCTCTGTTATATGTTGAGTAGCAACTACCTTTTCATAATATTGTTACATTCCATCCTAAATTTTCCATTGTCTAATTTAGTTAAACTTTCTATTTTTATATGTTCTGGAAAATTTAGTTTTTATTAATGATGAAGAGGAGTACTATCATTCTAAATATGTTTTAAAATTTTTTTAAAGGTGGGTTCAATATCAGCTTCATCAGTTAAACACTTGTGGGTAACCCAGTGCTGTGCCTTAGACAGAAGTGCCAGAGTCACACTATTAAATAATAAATGTGTCTTTATGCCCATAGATCACATCAGATACAAAAGGAACACACAACATGGCTGAACAAGACCACACTGAGAGTAAGTCAAAGAAATTAATCCTTACAGAGTTTGGGTGGTTGACTTGTGCTGAGTCGACTGCCGCACATAGGTCGTATCCCAGACTGTATCTTTTAAAGCACAAAAAAATTAAATACTGTACTGTTCCTTTTGTTTTCTTACCCATGTCACACAGTGCACACTAGAGTAATTTGGCTGTTCAACACAGAGTTTGAAGAGCAATAGCTCATGGTTTTCAAAGCATGTATTTACACTACTAACTGTGTAAGTGCCTCTGGGAAAATTGACAATGATATTATCTATGCAAGAATTATTACATGTAGCATACAGATTAGTACAGAACACATAATGGACCTTAAAGGATAAAGAAAAGTTCTTGATTTCTCATTATCCATGCTCACCTTTTTGAAATCACTGTTGTTGGAATCACAAATGATGACAGGTGAGTTTAGGATTATTCTGTGTACCTACTTTTTGCATTCTCTTATAGCCAACAAGTATTCAATAGTGTTCCAAACTCTTCCTCATGAATGCCATAGCAAAGGCTTGCATTAAACATGATTGCAGTGACTTACTTACAGAAGTTTCATTCCACTTTTTGTGAGCTGTTACAACTGATGTTGGTGGTAAACAACAAATTCTATAAGGGAGATTCACATGAAAATGCTGCAGATGGAAAAAAAGTAAGTATACTATTTATTATTTCAAAAGTAATTCCAAAACTGTTAAAATATTTATTACATGGAAAAACTTTTGTGGCTGCCTGTGGAAGCATGGTTGTATCCATATGTGCACCTCTTTGTCTGAAGCAAATTGACAGCGATAACGGTCTTTCTTCAGGTTTCCAAACATATGGAAGTCACATAGGAAGAGATCAGCACCAAATGGAGGATGTATAAGGGCTTTCCAGCACATATAGCAACTATCGCTTGGAACCAGCAATAATGCAATCCTCCATCCATGCCTCAACTTGCGTGAACCACCATCATTCATGAATCAGACTACAGAACTTCAAAACTTCCAACAGATGTATCAGTGTCACTATTTGGAGTCCTGCATAGGCTTACACTTATTAGGTTCTCATTGGTCACTTTTAAGCAGTTAAATTCTCCATCTGTCTCTAAACAGTAGTTTGTTACATCAATTTCCTAATTATATCTTATAAAGATCCCAGCCACACCATTTCACCTCTGCTTTTGACACATTATGTCAGCAGCAACATATCTGTGATGAATAATAATGTCAATCTGATCTTCTATTAACTAATTCACACACACACACACACACACACGATATCCACATTGTTATAATTATGGAAGTGTTCTACTTCTAACAGCTTGTTTATAATAGAGCAAATATTAATTTGTAATAATGTGAGAAAATTCTCTGTCTTTTTGTTTTTCTGGAAGCCATTGGTCTTTGTGCTAAGGTTATATTGCCTGTGTTACTTGGAGGTGGTGTACTCACCAGATTAGTAATCCCTGTGCCTGTTGATTGTGCTGTTGCTGATCTAGACCCACCAAAAATCCTGACTGCTTGCAGGTAGTTGTCTCCTGTGAGTTGATCAGCTGTTTCTGGGTTCACTGACGTGTAGGCTGATTATTGCAACTGTTTGTGGCTGTTTTTCTTTCTTCTCTTTTTGTTAGAGTGTCACTGTTTCTATTACTTTGTGAAATGATCTAAACTGATGGATGAGTGTTTCAATTAATTTTTGGGTGGAACCTTCCGTTTTCATGCATTGTAGTCCAAATCTGCCTGTTTCTGCAGTCACTTTTTCAAAGAAGGGCTCTGTAATTTGATAATGTAGTCAAGCTACAATTCTGAGATGCTGGAATCAAAAGCAGCAAGTTGTTTTTAAGGCACTCTGAATCTGACAAAATGCTGGCTTTGATTTTGATTTGGATATTTATCAGGAAATTTAGCCTGAAAAATTGTTTGCTAAATGCATTATTTCCTTAGTAATTAGGTTTCGTCTGTAAGGAAGAATACTGTTGAGATGTAGACACTGTAGTGCATGCAAAACCTTGCACCTACATTTTGTGTTTGGAACAGATTTAGTGAACTCCTTGGCTGCATTACTAACATGTACAACTATTGGTATTTTTTGGTAAGGTCAGTTCTGCAGGCTTCGGTTGGCAAACTACCAAGGCAGAGTGGTGTACAGCTGAGAGAGGTAGTTGTAATTCAGGGCACCAACATCTGCTCCAATAGTTCTGTCCCATTACAGCGGTATTTGCCTTGGTACTTACAGCACATTGTAATTGGTCACTAGTGCAGTTGGGAGTGGCTTGCTGCATTTGACAGTGTCTCTGCACTGTTAAGATTCAGGCTGAAGAAAGTGCACAGATGGGTCTATTATTGTCAGAAATGCAATATCTCTACTGTATGATCATAGAAGTTGTGGCAGAACCCGTTGTTCAAGAGGTAGCTCTTTATTTTTTGATGAGATGCACCTTATGTATAAACTCATTGATTTGGAGCAAAGTGATATGAAGAAACTTGCAAAATTTAATGCTACTCATATGACTTAATATATGAGAAAAAGTGCTGTGGGGTTTATGACAACCACAGTACCCTCAAGATTAGGGGTGGGGTGTTTAGCATTGTGTAATGTAGATGCTGGTTCAGGTGATAAAACAGAGATGTTGGAGAAATATTGTATGAAGCTATACATCGTGCACCACCCAGGCTGTTGCTCATTGCCTTGGTTTGGACTTCCTTGCTGGTAGCCCCTCTGCTCTGAGCTTCACTGTTTATGGTTCTGCCAGTATCTCTAGAGCTCTGCTTGCAACCATACTGCTGCCATTTCCAACCACTGTCATTTGATACCGTCTTGTCAGATAGTATAGGATGGCAAATATCAAATGTAAAAGTAATCAAAATGACCAATATTACTGAGAATCCATATTCTCTGGGTTTGGAGTCCTAGGCTAAATGGTGAGCTCCTCAGTAACATTCCGTCATTACAAGTGGGAGTGTAATCAGCATATGCAAAATAAAGGTTAAAATAATTCCAAACAGAAAACTGCATACCTGTGAAAAAAATGTCTCATCATGTATACAAAGATACAAAATGCGACAGATGAAGACAAGCTCAGCAAACAGGGTGCATCAAAATACAGAGCCGCAACTGGAAGTGTTCCATGCTTGGCAACGGGTACAAGGTCAGGTTAGCACTACCAGCATCGTATTTAAACTGGTAACAAACTAGTAAATTAAATAAATAAATGTCTGTCAGATTAGTAAACTGAGGCCTTCCTTGACCTGATCTTAGGTTGCTGTGGGCTGGTGGCTTTTTGTCAGCTTTAGAACTTACGATTGTATTTGGGGACATCCTTGTTTGTGATGGAAACTTTGTGTCCTCTAGCACATTGTTTATTTACCCCAGATCCAGAAATACAATATATTCCTCAGGGAAGCAGCCACAGGTTCCGAATTGTGAAGGCTTCCTTCCTTCTTTCTGCTCCTGAGAGCTGTGTTATGCAGTGGAGTTACTTTTACAATCACTTAAAAAATACCTGCTGCTTTTGATTGTAGCATCTCAGACTTGTAGCTTGACTACATTATCAAATTACAGAGCCCTTCTTTGAAAAAGTGACTGAAGAAACAGGCAGATTTGGACTACAATGCATGAAAACGTAAGGTTCCGCCCAAAAATTAATTGAAACCCTCATCCATCAGTTTAGATCATTTCACAAAGTAATAGAAACAGTGACGCTCTAACAAAAAGAGAAGAAAGAAAAACAGCCACAAACAGTTGCAGTAATCAGCCTACACATTTGTTCATTACCTAAAGCTACTGCCCTGCCCTATATCAGGCAATTCTTCCATTTTCATCATATTTCTGTTCGAGAACCATTTTGCTTGTGTCGTCTGTGCATTGTTACTAGGTGGTACAAATGTCGAGGTTCAATTTCACATTAGGTTTTCCAGTTTTCTGACATTGCTTTTTGCCATTTGTTCTTATGGTCAGCTGACATGGCTTCCTGTACGCTTCATGGATATTTTTTTCTTGGTGTATTCCCCTTTTCAACAGCACAGGTCTTCTTCTTTTCATTTATCTTATATTCCAACCCTCATTTTCGTATCTTGTCTCGTCTTCCAGAACATTTTGTGTAATTTTCGTTTATTGTAGATTCTTGTATGTCACAGTTATTGTTATCTGGTGTGGAACAATCACTGTCAGCAATCTCATCCGCCCTTTCAGCGTTCTTTCTACTTCGATGTGTTTGGTAGGCACCCATGTTTCCAGATCTTTGCTTTGTTCAGTATCAGGTGCTTCTCACGTTTCCGTAATATCTATATTCTGCGATGCTCTTTCATCATCCACAGTGGTTGCGGTCTTCAGATAAATCACATTAGTAACACCTTTGTCCACTTTTGGAGGAATGATATTTTCACCAAATACGGCATATGTGACATTCGTTATATTTCCTGGTTTTGGATGCCACTGTCTGTTGGCTTTCATGATTCTAGCATCTGCTTTCGTTAACGATACTAGCACTCTTTTATCAGTCGCCTCAGGGACTGATATCAGATTTCACATGATGTCTGGAATGTACAACGTATAGTGCAAATCGACTGTTGGTACTCCACATTCTCCTGACAGGTATATGTGCCCTATGCCCAAAACGGTACTGTAAGCTGGGGTGAGATTGATCCACTTTTTTTGGCTCCATTTACATTGTAGCTCTGTATCAGCTACTTAAATTCAAGCAAAATTGGAAAACCTCTAATAGCACGATACCTAAGGAATATAGGAATGATATTTTAGATTCAGAAATAAAATAACTTGAATACATTTTGAGAAACATACACTGAAATTTTTGGAATAATTTGACGCAGGCTTGGGGAGACATTGGTCCATGTTGTGAATTCTGTGCTTGTAGGTGACTCTTTTGTTCTGGAATAATGTCAACCAAGTCCAGGTATATTTGGATGACTGTAGAAAGATAACTTAAAGAAAATATCATTTACAAGTATCCCAAATTATTATTTTATTAGACAAAATACAAAATTAATTTCAAATAATCTGAAAACTAATTCAGAAAGAAAAAAGAAAAAATATGATAACTCAAGTACAATAATGAAGTTATCTTATTGAAATAGAACAATAGTTACAAAGTTCATGGTAACTCCTTTTCACTTGGCTTCTATCATTCTATTTATATGAAAGAATTTAATTCTGGTACACTAAAGTATCCTCTTTTTACTCAACAATGTAGGAGGTGCTATTTTTCTGATTATGTCCTCCCAGTCATATCTTCTTTAGAAGGCCATTTCCAGCTTCTCCCAAACTTCATCATACAGCCAACAGTAGGTCATCCTGTGTCATTATGAGAAAGTTTCTCAATAATCCCTCTATACTCTTCTCTATTGTATTTAACAGTCGCAAAGTCAACCTTTTTCAATTCTTTCTTCTGTTCTAATATGAAACAAGGTGTTTTAGGTGTAGCTATTTCAGTTTCTGTATCTCTGAAGGTCTCACTAAGGTCATCACATTCCAGTTCCATTTCTTCAAGTTCAGTTGAATCGTCACTATCACCACAATCAGCGAAGAATACGGTTTTCTTTGGATGTCCAGACTCCTTCTTTGGCTTTACTGACTCAATCTCTTTACTCTAATCATAAACATTAATAATCTGTCCAGCAGGCACACTTAGCTTCTTTCTCTTTTGCTTCCCAGGAATATTAACTCCTTCAATATCTTTACATTTATCATGTAGGTATTGTAGAAATGAATCTCCTACTGTTTGCATGTCAACCTGTTGCTGCCTCTCAAATTTGCTCGGAAGTTCCTGTTTATTTATGGGGTATATACTGCATGTCCTGAAACCTAAAATGAGGTTTTTCTTCACTGTTGGTAAGATTGTTTCAATTAACTTCTTTAGAACATAAGGAAAAGTATCTTTAGGAATTCCAGATATTCAGTTACCACTCTCAGCATCTCTCCACTCTTGGAGAATGTTCTAGCATGCCAATTTCAATGGTCTAAACACAGCAACATCCAGTGGCTGTGTTACATTTGTTGAATTTGGTGGCAGACTTATGAAGTAAATGTTAAATCCTTCATAAGCTTTTAGCACTTTTTCTCTTATATGGGAAGCGAGATTATCACCTATTAACACTTGTGGACCATATTGATTTTTTAGTCTTGGTACCATCTCCTTCATAAACCAATCTTCAAATGTGGTATTGTCAAACCATCCACTACTTGTTCTGTTGTAATAACAGAACAGTTTTTGGGTCCATTTAGTGCCCAAGTATCCCACAGATGTTTGGTTTTGTACACAACATAGGGGGGGCATCAGTTCACCACTAGCACTGCCTGTGAACATCACTAAAACAGATGTTTTTGTTGTATTGCAAAGTTGCTCTATATATTTAAATCCTCTGAGACAAATGACATGTCTTGCACCTCGGTCACCTCATAGATTGGTTTCATCATAATTCCATATGTGTGTAGGTGGAATATTGTCAACTTTTTTTTGCAGATTGTCTTGGTATTCTTCAAGCACTTCTTTGCTGACAGCAGCTCTTACTCTTTTTATATTTGAAGAGACACGCGCTGACAGAGTAGGATGGTGCTTTAAAAATGGTGTAACCCAATCTGGCCCTGGCATGCCATTCTTAAATTTGGGGACAATTCTGCCTGTTTTCAATAAGAAATATTTGACACAGAATCTTAAGTCTGTTTTAGTCACAAGAAACCGAAATTTTTCAAGTTTCAAGATGTGGTTCTTGAAAACCTCCTCCTCCTCTTGGGTAAACACCCTTGGCCCTCCAATAGCAGAGCTTCGTACACCCTTTAATTTATTTATAATGGTACTGCGAGGTATTCCATATTTTTCTGCACCTGCACGATGCGTGAGGCACTTGCATTTGATGTCTTCCAGGCATTTTTCTAAAGTTTCAAGTGAACAGTCCACACATGAACGAAATCCAAGTTCACGTCTGTGTTTTCTGGGCACTGTGAACTGAAAGGTGAAAAATGTAATACATAAAAGACACTTCAGGTTCAGAAAGTCAGTTAAATTTTATTTTACTCACTTCAATTTTATTTTACTCAAGCCAAATGTCAACAATTTGATATTAATGTAAACAATGGGGTGGCATTGTTCCAGGACCAAAGTCACCCCTCTCTAACCTCAAAATTACCTCTTTGACATACATCTCAATTATTCGAAAAATGCAAGCTCTCAGCATTAAAATGCTAACTGGAACTTTATAAGCACAATATTAAGCACCAAATGCTTGCTTACCAGGTGTTCTGTCTGTTGACTTGTGGGTCACATATATGAAAGTTCCCAGACGATATTTTTGCTACAAAATTATCCATCCAAAACAAACTAGTTCTGCCTCTAGTCGAATTTTCCTCAACTTCAAACTCTGGTTCCTATGTTGACAACATGCATTCTACAACAGGTGCCAACCATGAAAATCTTAATTTCCCCACTAGTTGTGTCAGGAAAGCAATTTATAACAAACTACCCACATTGAAACAATGTTACCCTGCAGGACCAACCTCACCCCAGTTTAGGTACTTTGCAAATGACTGCCATCAAGTAGTTTTAGTGACTCTTTAAGTTCGGTAAAAGTGATGAAATTTCACGTCGGTAAGTCATGTTGTCCGTTGCTCCACTGACCAGAATACACATACTGTTTCTTTTGTCTCCTCAGAAACTGAACACGCATGTGATAACACGTCTGTGTCTAACAGCATTATCTGCAGCAAGTAGGCCTACGTATATTCGTTTTAATAAATTGAAGTATAAAACGTGAAGTGATAAAATTATGGAGAAAATGAAAGAAGTGATTATGAACGATCGCTCAGTCACTACCAGAGAAGTCGCCGATGATGATGACAAATCAATTCGTTTGACAATGACGTTTTTTTATGTGTTTTGGGTATGAAACATGTGACAGCAAAATTTGTTTCTTTTGAATTCACTAAATGCACTTAGTGTTAAGTAAAGAAATGCGGTAGGAGGAGAATCTTCCCACCAACGAAAATATTTGCTGTTGTGAGGTGTCTTGCTCGCACGCAGCAACTCTACAACATTGCCACAAGGCCAAATTCAGTTAGGCATCAGAAGTGACCTAAATATATGGCAACACATTCCATCCACAATTTACAGAAACTTATCTGTAGAAATTGTACAATACTTAAGGTGAGTATGAAGCGTGTGCAAGACAATATAGATGAACGTTCACTGGCCTTGAGTAGTATTTGAATACTGGTATAGCTCTAGATCCAGTAAACGATGACTTAAATCACTTGAATAATGTTCAATTTAGCTTTTGTTGGTGGCTATTGTACATGAGTTCCAAGACGCTTGCTAATACACACGGCCGTGCGTACTACCCTTCACGTGCTCTCTGACTAAATGACTAACTACTGCCATGTGACTGCTTATATTCACGTTTGACAGACTAATGTACACTTGGGAACTAACTTTGCGACGTAAATCGGATGCATAACACACTCCCTGCCTTGCTGTGACCTTTTTAGGAATCTAATCTATACTGTATTGTGCGTTAATCGTAGGCATCTCTGTGCTGTTATACGTAAGTTGTGTCCTGTATCGCCTTGAGGACACAGCAGTTCCCAAATTGTTGAACTTCGAACAAAAACAGCGGCGAATGCTACTAGCTAGAAGAGGTCAAGGACGATGCAAAACTACTGAAAAGTGTCATAACAGCTGTTGATGTAGAAACTAAAATTCAATAGGCCCAACGAAAGCATCCTGATTCGCCAAGACCAAAATAATTATTTGATGTTAACGGCATAGTACGGACGAGATCTTGGCACAGAGCTGAATGATTAATAAGGTGTAGGCTACTGCAACGGCGTCTGCATGAAGCAATCAGAAAACAATTATACTCCCGGATTTGTGGGGAAATGGACCGAGACTGTAACAGCACGATGATGCACCTGCTCATTCTACGTTGCTTGTTAGTGAATTTTTGGCCAAAAACGATATTACAATGTTATCAAAGCCTCTATATTCACCAGATATAAACCATGTGATTTTCTTCTATTCCCAGAAATAAATAAACCTGAAAGGGCCGTCGTTGTACAAGCTGAGAGAGCTAAAACTATCGCCAAGCTCTAGTTCCAGAAGTTGGGAAAAGCACTAGCTTCAAAACATACGAGGTCTGTTCAAAAAATTCCGGAACGTTCGTAATTTCGCGTTAATGGTGTGTTGGAGCGAAATGCGGTTGGCATCCCTGCACACGCCTGTGTTTAATGTGTAACTGCCAGAAGTGTCATTGTTTCATGTCCGTTAGTTATTGTTCAGTGCTGGACTGAGAATAACATTGTCTCTCATATTTCGCGAATTTCGAGATGGCAGAATTAGAGAATCAAAGCGCCTGCATTAACTTTTGCGTAAGGAAAGCCTTTACAGAGAGCACCAAATGATGCAGACAGGCTACGGTGACAAGTGCTTAAGCTGTACTCGGTATTACGAATGGCTCAAATGGCTCTGAGCACTATGGGACTTAACATCTGAGGTCATCAGTCCCCTAGAACTCAGAAGTACTTAAACCTAACTAACCTAAGGACATCACAAATACCCATGCCCGAGGCAGGATTGGAACCTGCGACCGTAGCGGTCGCGCGGTTCCAGACAGTAGCACCTCGAACCGCTCTGCCACAAAGGCCGGCTACGAATGGTTCATACGGTTCAAAAATAGCCCGACCAAAGTTAAAGATTACCCTCGTTCAAGACGTCTTTCGACGTCTACCGACATGTTAGGAACGTCAACGAAACTGTGTGTGCCAGTCGAAGACTGACTGAGAGATTGAAGAAGAATGTAACATTTCAGTTGGATCACGTCATGAAATCCTGTCAAAGCATCTTGGAGTGCGTTATTTTGCCACCAAGTTCATCCCACGGCTCCTGAGTCAATACCAGAGATACCTTCGCCTAGCAATCTGTAAGAGCTTTTGGATCGCGCAGAGGAGAACGAGATGTTCTTAAGCCCCGCGGGATTAGCCGAGCGGTCTCGGGCGCTGCAGTCATGGACTGTGGCGCTGATCCCGGCGGAGGTTCGAGTCCTCCCTCGGGCATGGGTGTGCGTGTCTGTCCTTAAGATAATTTAGATTAAGTAGTGTGTAAGCATAGGGACTGATGAGCTTAGCAGTTAAGTCCCATAAGGTTTCACACACATTTGAACATTTTTGAACATGTTCCTTAAGAGGGTGGGTCTATGGTTATAATGTTGAGGCCAAGGTTCAATCGTCACAGTGGTTCTTCATGAATTTGTGCGATAGGGACAAACGGTTAATAGATGGTACTATCGGGACGTGTTGCAACGCCTGCGAGAAAATGTGAAAAGGAAACGGCCTGAAATATTGTGAGGCAATTTATGGCTCTTGTATCACGAAAACGCATCCACACATTCGTCTTTGTTGGTGTGTGACTATTGTACAAAAAACGAAATTACTATGCTGCCTCATCCTAAGTATGCTCCAGACCTGGCCCCTACGAACTTGTTTTTATTTCCAGAGTTGAAATAACAATGAAAAGACGAAAGTATGGAACGATAGACGAGATGATTGAAAATTCGCAGAAGGCGCTTCGTGCAGTCTAACAAGAGGCATATCAAGACTGTGTCCAGAAGTGTAAACGGCGTTCGGAGTGGTGTATCAATTGTGGAGGAGAGTATTTCGAAGGAGAAATTGGAAATTTGTGGTAAGTTCCTCGCTGAGGTCGTCGGTCCCTAGGCTTACACACTATTTAATCCAACTGAAACTAACTTAGGCTAAGGAGAACACACACACCCATTCCAGAGGGAGGACTCGAACCTCCGACAGGGAGGGCCGCACATACCGTGGTAAGGCGCCCCAGACTGCGAGGCTACCCGGCGCGGCTTTCGAAAGAGACCATGCACAGTGAGTAAAAGGTAAGTGTGGAAAAATTTTGTGGACAAAGATGCGAAATTTTTTAAACAGACTTCTTATTACAAACATAGATGTACATATGTTCACTGCACAACAGAATTAAATGATCACTTTTTCGAAACCTCGTAATTGTCTTCCATTACTTTGCAGAAGGTTGAAATTTGGCTCAAACGTGCCTTCAACCTTCTCTGTAATTGTGCAAATTCATGACGCTCTGCGACATCAGCCTCGGGCTCGACAACGCTTCGAACAGTAAGGTGCCGACACATCTAAGAAAAAGCCAGAGCTCAGAACTTCGTGTGACGTGTAAGGTGGGATAATGATGTCACATTGGCCAAAATTTCACTACTATTCTGTCAAACACAACGTTGGTTGGGCCACACGATGGGAAGGTCGTTACATCCTTTTTTACCAACATTTCGCCCCGTCTTCTGACGTTCCTGCGAGGGAGTTCAGAATGGCGATACCCTGCCTTTAAACCACGTGGTTTTCTGATGGCCGAGGAAAAGTTTTCAGACACACAGCTGCTCAGAATCGGTCCAAAAAGGTTTCAGGCAATGGCATAAAGCACTCCGTCTTCAGGCCACAAGTGGCCCATCGGGACCACCCGACCGCCGAGTCATCCTCAGTTGAGGATGTGGATAGGAGGGGCGTGTGCTCAGCACACCGCTCTCCCGGTCGTTATGATGGTCTTCTTTGACCGGAACAGCTACCATTCGGTCGAGTAGCTCTTCAATTGGCATCACGAGGCTGAGTGCACCCCGAAAAATGGAAACAGCGCATGGCGGCTGGATGATCACCCATCCAAGTGCCGGCCACGCCCGACAGTGCTTAACTTCGCTGATCTCACGGGAACGGGCGTTTCCACTGCGGCAAGGCCGTTGATTAATGGCATAAAGGGCGTCAACGAAATCATTCCTTTCCTCCGGGTGATGTTTCCCAGACATTTTGAGGTCGAAAACGATAATTCTCAGTGGGATGAGCAACAGGACGACATTTTTTGCAACCTGTGTGCTGACACCCCTGGAGGCTTCACCCCCTCTCTAAGGAGATCGTGGGGCTGCACCGTCGTTAAAGGTGATCACATCTCTTTGGGGTACAGCGAGCCATAATTTTTGCTCTCATGTACAGATTGGAACCACTAGGAATCGTCCAAAACCATACGACGAAGTTTAAACTTGATTGGAAGCAGCAAAGGGTGCATATGTTTTTTCAGCCCTCCTGCTTCACACTCATCTTCCACAATATCACAGAGCAGTACAACACTGACACACACTTGAATCCAGTGCCATAGGGTCCCTATAAGACCTCTCTGTTCTCAGTAGTCTCGGTGGCACCTGTTCACATTTGCTGATAATTTAAAAAAATGTGCCTCTACAGAGAAAACCTGTGACGTAGCCCTAGGCCTCTGTAGGTAGGCAACTAGCATTGGAGGGGTATCAAGTGGGCCCTTTGCCGTTGCGTGTGTCAGTGTCGCACACATCTTAATCACACCACAGGACGTGAAACTGGAGGGCTGAAAAGCATAAGAACTCTTTGCTGCTTCCGATCACGTTCAAATATCGTAGAATGATTTTGGATGATCCCAAGTAGTTGTAACCTGTACACGAGAGCAAAAATTGCGGTCTTGCTGCACTCCAAAAGTGTGAGATCATGTTCCGCGGGGATGCAGCCCTACAGTATTCTAAGAGAGGGGTTGAAACGACCAGGGGTGTCAAAGGTTGTCAAGGATGTTATCCTGTTACTTATCGCACTTATAACTATTGATTTCGAGAGCGAAATGTGCCAGAATCGACATCCCAAGGAATGGGATGGTTTCATTGACGTCATTTATGCCACATAGTTCGGGAAAAGCGGCATCAAGTGCTGAGATGCGTGAAACTTCGGATCATGTGTGATGTTTAAAATTAGTACATCTTTACTACTAACCCTATTCCCAACACATTTTGCAGACATTACTTGTATATACCACTGAATATACATAGAAAAATAAATCATTTTAAGAACTGTAGTTCAGACGATATGATGTCATGACTAGCATGAAAAATTTCCGAGTAATGCATGACGTTTTAATTTATTATTTCTTTACTACTAGCTCTGTTGGTAAAACTTTCAGAGGCAGAGCGGGGGAAGATAGACACAGATAGTGGGGATGAGGGGATGGATAGAGAGACACGTGGGAGAAATGGACAGAGAGAGGGGGAGAAGGAAATGGACAGAGAAAGGCAAGAGAGACAGAGAGAGAGGGGAGGGGGGAGGGGAGGAACAGATTGATAGAGAGAGAAAGAAGGAACTGATGGACAGAGAGGGATAGGAGCAGATGAACAGAGAATGGATAGGAGATGAAGAGAGAGAAGGGAGAGGAGGAGATGAATAGAGGAAGGAAGAGGTGTGCAAAGAGAGGATGGAGGAAGAGATTGACAGAGAGAGAGGTGGAAGGAGAAGATGGACTAACAGAAGACAGGAATATATACACTCCTGGAAATTGAAATAAGAACACCGTGAATTCATTGTCCCAGGAAGGGGAAACTTTATTGACACATTCCTGGGGTCAGATACATCACATGATCACACTGACAGAACAACAGGCACATAGACACAGGCAACAGAGCATGCACAATGTCGCCACTAGTACAGTGTATATCCACCTTTCGCAGCAATGCAGGCTGCTATTCTCCCATGGAGACGATCGTAGAGATGCTGGATGTAGTCCTGTGGAACGGCTTGCCATGCCATTTCCACCTTGCGCCTCAGTTGGACGAGCGTTCGTGCTGGACGTGCAGACCGCGTGAGACGACGCTTCATCCAGTCCCATACATGCTCAATGAGGGACAGATCCGGAGATCTTGCTGGCCAGGGTAGTTGACTTACACCTTCTAGAGCACGTTGGGTGGCACGGGATGCATGCGGACGTGCATTGTCCTGTTGGAACAGCAAGTTCCCTTGCCGGTCTAGGAATGGTAGAACGATGGGTTCGATGACGGTTTGGATGTACCGTGCACTATTCAGTGTCACCTCGACGATGACCAGAGGTGTACGGCCAGTGTAGGAGATCGCTCCCCACACCATGATGCCGGGTGTTGGCCCTGTGTGCCTCGGTCGTATGCAGTCCTGATTGTGGCGCTCACCTGCACGGCGCCAAACACGCATACGACCATCATTGGCACCAAGGCAGAAGCGACTCTCATCGCTGAAGACGACACATCTCCATTCGTCCCTCCATTCACGCCTGTCGCGACACCACTGGAGGCGGGCTGCACGATGTTGGGGCGTGAGCGGAAGACGGCCTAACGGTGTGCGGGACCGTAGCCCAGCTTCATGGAGACGGTTGCGAATGGTCCTCGCCGATACCACAGGAGCAACAGTGTCCCTAATTTGCTGGGAAGTGGCGGTGCGGTCCCCTACGGCACTGCGTAGGATCCTACGGTCTTGGCGTGCATCCGTGCGTCGCTGCGGTCCGGTCCCAGGTCAACGGGCACGTGCACCTTCCGCCGACCACTGGCGACAACATCGATGTACTGTGGAGATCTCACGCCCCACGTGTTGAGCAATTCGGCGGTACGTCCACTCGGCCTCCCGCATGCCCACTATACGCCCTCGCTCAAAGTCCGTCAACTGCACATACGGTTCACGTCCACGCTGTCGCGGCATGCTACCAGTGTTAAAGACTGCGATGGAGCTCCGTATGCCACGGCAAACTGGCTGACACTGACGGCGGCGGTGCACAAATGCTGCGCAGCTAGTGCCATTCGACGGCCAACACCGCGGTTCCTGGTGTGTCCGCTGTGCCGCGCGTGTGATCATTGCTTGTTCAGCCCTCTCGCAGTGTCCGGGGCAAGTATGGTGGGTCTGACACACCGGTGTCAATGTGTTCTTTTTTCCATTTCCAGGAGTGTACATACCTGGTTAACGAAGGGTGCTCCACTAGTAACCGTATAATGACTAATGTGGACCATTTTGAAGACGGTAATATTTATGGAGACGAAAATATAAAATTCTTTCTTATGTATCTAAACCGGATGATTACATCGATTCCGCCGAGGAATTATCAGGGCAGCTCATGATGGCGGGGTTGCCATTTGCCTTCATAAGCAGCGGCCGGTCATATCATTCGCCAACTGAAGACTGTGCATATCATCTTCTAGACGTACTATTAAAACCTTGTTACCTTCTTACTAGACTAGGCTCTGGATTGTTCGAAGGATTTTTTACTGCTGTCTTGATAACGACTTTGCGACGACTTTTGTACTTTCTTATATAATTCTTCCACTCATGACGACGCAGCTCATCCAGGTTTTTTTTAGTAAACAGTAAACTGTTCTGTAGCTATGTTATTTTATGTTAATAAACTCAGTGATGGTTGGTCGCAGCGCATACAAGTATTTCCAAAATACAAAAACTCCCGTTATTTTCTGTAAACATTTCGTATCCAAAAACATAAAAACTTCTCCAAAGAAAGAGGCTTTTCATGACTCCCCATGACCTCGCCATTGGATCCGTGCCACAGAGTTCCTCACGATAATCACATTTTTGAACTCCGTTTACAGGAAAGTGTTGTAACACTGCTAAAGAAAGACATAAAAAATTGCTGGTCCATTTCTATTCTGACACCATTCTCAAAAATAATAGAATCAATTATGAAACACAGTCTTGAATAACTACAAAGTGTTAAGTTAATCACAGCTTTGTTTGCAAAGCGGAGGAAGTAAGGAATCAGCTGTATTGGAATTCCCAAAAGTGGTACTTGATACTATTGACAAAGATGCTCGTGTCAAAGGCATCTTTGTGAGGTTTTAGGTACTGTTGATCAAAAGATTCCACTATATAAGGTAGAAGCATTAGGAATAAGAGGGATAGCTAATGCCTAGTTCCGAACACACCTAGCAGACAGGGTACAAAAGAGCACAGATAACATACCTCAAGTAAGTCTAAAGATTTAGTAAAATGCTTATCAGAACCTAAACACGTTGAAATATGAGTTTGTCAGGGGAGAATTTTAGGACCAACTCCACTGGTGTTAGTCATGGAGAAAAAAATCTCTATGTTGAGGACACCAATTTTACAATCACCGAGAAAACAAGAGAACTCCTTGCAGAGAAAGCAAATCAAACCGTCAAGGTAGTTTACAATCTGTCAGTAAGCTATAAAGTGACACTGAACGTAAGGAAAACAAATGCCATGAATGTCAGTTGAAAATAGAAAATGAACAATGGTGGATTATAATTGCAACACCTGGATACATTTACCAAACAGTTGTACACATCAAAAATAACATTTGTAATTACCACTAACAGCTCTGTCCTTTACTGTGGAAGAAGATGTAGACTGAACTTATATTTATCAAGAAATAATAAACATAAACCTCAAAACAGTATATTCTGCCAAGAAATAAAACTGTAAAATAACTTATTTCTTTAAAAACGTTACTTAAAAATTTATTTTAAAAAATTGATTTAAGTAGCACATTTAAAAAACTTAAAAGGCACCTGTTAACCCAAACATTCTATATCCTTCAAGGTTACTTAAAGACACAGGGTAGGTATGTATTAAAAATGTAACACAAGTACTAATAAAGATAATAAAACATCTAACGTTCCACATAACACTTTCACACTTTACTATTTCCTCCCTCTTTCCATTTTCTGGAAATACTTGCTGCCAAAGCTATGTAATTTATGATATTAACATTTTATCCTATTTCTGAGCTCGGCATCTCAGTCATTATAGAGGGATGCCGACTCCGTTTTCCAGGCTAGCAAACGGGAGGTTGCGGTGCACACAAAACACCAACTGATAGTGTGTATCATGTTATGAAAAAAATGTCTTACAATGTGTGTAGGGTGTGCAGTGACTGGTAGTGAAAATTGAACAGTGTAGCCTGATCCTTTCATCATCATTAAATAACTTACTGGTAAAACAGTATTTTTCCTTAATAAACAGAATTAGGTAGCACTGTTTTAAACAAAGTGACCTTGTATTCTGGAGGGTGGAGGCTCTATTCTTCAACCAGCCTCCCTGATTTAGGTTTTCCGTGGTTTCCCTACATTATTTCACGCAAAAGTGGGAAGGTTCCTATTATAAGACCACCCTTGCAATTCTAGGCCTGTAAATCTGTAAATGTCTATATATGTGAAATACTTTAATTGTATTGATGTTAAACTGTAATACCAAGACATGTTCAGTATCCCTGTAAAAGCTACGATTAAAAAGCTATTACTACTACTACTAATACTAATACTATAAATAGAGTTCCCGTTCAGTTAACTCATTTATTTTCTATCTCGTCATCTCCTTCAAATAGTTTTGCATGTTTACCTATAGTTGCAAAATTTTAAAATTTTGTACGTAGCAGGGACAGCCAGCATAGGATCAACTCTTCTTTTAGAAACAGTAAACAGCCAGTCAGTTGCAAAATGGAAGGTTTATTAAAACCCCTTCACCATCGTCTCAACGTTTATAAAAACGTCTTTTTCAGAAGGAAATAATGACAACTGGATTACATGTTGTGGCAGAGGTACGTTAAAATGGCCGAAAGGCTCCAGTCAAATATAAAATTTCATCTATATCTGCATCCACAGGTACATTCTGCAAATCACACTTAAGTGTCTGTCAGAGGACTCATCGGCCCACTTTCAGAATAATGCTCTATTATTCCACTCTTGAAGAGCCTGCAGAAAAAACGAATGCCTACTTCTTTCCGTGCGAGCTCTGATTTCCCTTATTTTATTATGATGATCGTTTCTTCCTAGGCGGGCGCCAGCGAAATATTTTCACCATCGGAGGAGAAAGTTGGTGATTAAAATTTCGTGAGAAGATTATGCCAAAGCGAAATACGCCTTTGTCCATCCCAAATCCGGTATCATGTCCGTGACACTCTCTCTCCTATTTCGCAATAATACAAAACATCCTGCTCTTCTTTGAACTTTCTCGATGTACTCCGTTAATCCTACCTGGTAAGGATCTCAGGCCGCGCAAGTTCTCCTTGAACTTTTCAGCAATTGAGATGGGAGCTCGATAAAAGGATCCTATTATTATTGTATTTCAGTTACCAAGAATGTCCTTTAGGAACTATGTACTTCAAATTAGATACAAGATAAATTTCTTTTAACAGCACAAACTTGCCACCATCAGCTGTGTGTAGCCTATCCTTTCGGAACATCCGTATGTTCTTCGCATAAATTTCGGTTGACCTTATCTCCGGCTTTAGCCAGCTTTCAGTGCCTATAACGATTTCAGCACCCCAGTGCTTTCTATTAGCGCTTGGAGCTCTGGAACTTTCCCAACACAGCTATGATAGTTCATAACTGTTCTGCCGAAGGTTCCTGTTTCTACGTTCTTACTATGTCCGACCAGCATCCTTTGAGACTGAAGGCCTCTTTGTGTTTCCCCGAGATCCTCTAACCTAAAAACCGCCCAGTCCACGCCATACACACCCTGCTACATGTGTAGCCGCGTCATGCGTATAGTGGACTCCTTGACCTATTTAGCGGAACACCTCGATAATAACCAAAAATACACATCACGGTTGTTGCCATTTGGTATTTCCTCACCAAAGTGCAGCTAGTGCACTAGGTGTCAGTCAAATAGAAAATGTCACCTCTATTACAATTAAAATATGCACAAGATGGTTGCTGTCATTTGCATTAGCTGTACATTGATGAGGAAACACCTAATGACAGAAACCACGTTGTGCATGTGTAACAACATGTATCCAGTTGTCAATACTTACTTCTGAAAAATGTCGAAACCGCGGAAAATATTTTTTAATAAACCTTCGATTTTGCAAATGATTGGCTGTTTGCTGTTACCACAAGAAGATGAACTATAGTTGATGTCTTTGATCTGGTTTCAATTCGGATGACAATAATCGCATCACTGAACTGTTCACAGTAATGGATTATTCGTCGTTCCCTCCTATTTTTAATGAGTCCTGTACATAATGTCTCTTTTCACACTTCTGACGGTCCGACCTTTGGAATGTAGCCCTCTTTCACACGCAAATGGAGGGCTAATTCCTCATTTTTTCAATGGAGAGGTTATCACGATACGTCTTCAGTTACAGGCCACATTTCCTGTGGGTACGCGATACGTGTTTTTAATTGTGAATTCTATTTATTGCTGTTTCTGCCACCTTTACGAGCAGTTTATGACCCCAAAATAAGAGTTTGGCCAGAAGTTCTGTCTGCTCCCTCATCCTCTTTCGCCAAGGACAAGAATTTGTCTGACATTGCTGATGGTTTTTCATTCCAAATTGCATCCATGACTGGAATCGGGCCTGAACCCACGATCTTACGTCCTTTTTTTCGACTTCTACAGCTACATCTATATTCTATTGTGAACCGCATGGCAGAGATTACTTTCCCATTCTACCAACTATTAGCTCTCCCCTTTTCATCTGTGTATGAGGCGCGGCAGGAAGTACTGCCTAAACGTTCTGTGCGCACTGCAATTCATCTAATCACATCTTCGTGGTCACTGAGGGCGTGCGAGAGGGTGCTGATAAGTCCTTGGCTTCGTAAAGAAAAAAATGCTTTTACGGGATTTAAAAAATGTATTTACCGAACATATTCCCTCCTGACCTCAACACATTTATGGGCATCTTGGTTGCAGTTCATTTAACCTACGAGAAAAAAAGAAAAGAAAAAAAGAAACTTCGATTGTGCTGCAAGCCACTTATCTTGCTTCATCAGTGTTCAGAAATCATCCGTCCTTGAGATGTTTCTTAAGATTTGGGAACAGATGAGAGTCGTCTGAGATGGCCAAGTCAGGTGAACAGTGTGGTAGTTTGAGGATTTCAAAGTGAAGGTCTGCCAGTATTTGCTGTGTGGTGGCCAACTTATAGTGAGGGGCAATGTCTTACTGGAACAAGATTCCGTTTCTTAGCTCTCCTCGACAATTGAAGACCAATTGTTGCTTCACTTTTTCGAGAAGTTCAACACAGCACTTTTCCCGTGATGGCTTTACCATATGTAAGTAGGCTGTTTAGATTTTTATGCTGGTAACGCCATGTAGCGCTCTATATGAAAATCACTGACTGTGCTGCGTGCTGTCTGTGACTGGTCTGCATTGCTGGAATATTGCTATTGTAGTGTTGGGCAGTTGGATGTGAACAGCGCGTAGCGTTGCGCAGTTGGAGGTGAGCCGCCAGCAGTGGTGGATGTGGGTAGAGAGATAGCGGAGTTTCGAGAGGGGATGATCTGGACGTGTGTCCATCAGAGACAGTAAATTTGTAGTTAGAATCTTTTATTTAGCTGGCAGTGTTGGCACTCGCTGTATTGCAGTAGTTCGAGTAACGAAGATTTTTGTGAGGTAAGTGATTCATGAAAGGCATAGGTTATTGTTAGTCAGGGATATTCTTTTGTAGGGATTTTTGAAAGATTACGTTGCGCTAAAAATATTGTGTGTCAGTTTAGTGTTGATCAGAATAAGTAAAGAGCGAAATATCTGAGTACGTTCAGTTCTGCTCATCTGCTTGAAAATCAAATAACATAAGGGGTTTAGCAGCACAGTAATTCATTAATTTTTCTAAGGGGAGGTTTCACATGTTACAAGTAGTCAGTAAGCAAGATTCCACCTTTACCCCAAGAGACGGATGCGAGCAACTTGTCTGCTGACCATTGTGCTTTGAACTTCTTTGTTCTTGGTGAGCCTCTGTGTCTGCATTCTTCGGACTGATCTTTGGTCCCTGGGAACCCATTTGCCAGAGAGTTCATCCATATTTCATCCAAGGTGACGAGACGATCCAAAATTCCCACAGGATCAAGGCTAAACAGGACCAAAATGGACTGTGAAGCAACCACTGGTTCACGGTTTTCGTCTGCGTTGAGAAATTTGGGAACCCATTTGCCAGATGTTTTCTGTTGTCCAAAATCTCATGAATAATATGACTCACACGTCCTCTGGATGTACCCTCCGATTATCGAGGATCATAGAATGACTAGCATCCCGCCGGCCGTAGTGGCCGAGCGGTTCTAGGTGCTTCAGTCTGAAACCGCGCTGGTACTATAGTCGCAGGTGAGACTCCTGCCTCAGGCTTGGCTGTGTGATGTTCTTAGGTTAGTTAGGTTTAAGTAGTTCTAAGTTCTAGGGGACTGATGACCGCAGATGTTAATTCCCGTGGTGCTCAGAGCCATTTGAACCATTTGGACAAATACAGTCGAACATAACCTCGAAGTCGTAGTTCCACACAACAAAGATGAATAAAATGTTTATAAGTTCCATAATTTGAATGAGATTTAATCATGGATCATTTCCCTGTCATCTTCACCGAATACAGTCGAGATAATCTTTATTGCGAATCTGATCAAGTGACAGTAGTAGATATCAATCACATTTTTTTCTAATTTATTCTGTATGCGTATAGCAAACTGATTTCAGGTAACAATTAATCATATCTTATAAACGTGTAGCATATATTATAGCTCCTGCCCTTCGTCAAAATAATACATTAATTTTGAAACAAATCACGAAGTTCTTAAATAAATGTAACCTCACTCTGTAAAAGCTTAGAAAATTCATCAAACAGGTCGAGAGATGGCTGTATGGCCTTCAGGTCAAAATCCACAAAAGGAAGGCAAATGAGCTGTTTCACCGAAGATTTGTGTCGCTGACTAATGATGTTTGAAGAGTTGTTAGTCATTGTGCGTACAGACAGCTTGTAAAATAAAGGGCATTGTTGCGTATAATAGATATCACAGCCGTGGCACCGTCTGCTGGAACATGTGTACTGTGCGAAATTTCCCCAAGAATTATCCGAGGAGGGAGAAACCTCAGTTTGTGAAATAATTGCTAAGACAAGCCACCCACAATGAAACAGTTCTGCTTTAATACATATAATATGTGACTGTGTGTTGAATGGAAAGATGAAAACTGGTATTAAAAAGAAAAAAAACGAAAACAACATTTGAATTTTTAATAACGCAGAGTCGAAACCGAAGCCGTAAATATAGCAATGAATATGGTTTAAATGACGAATGTAATTGACCGTTTGCGACCAGATGTGGTTGGCCACAGATGGAGTTTGGTTAGAGTAGTGGTCACGTGACTAACGGAGCTAGGACGCTGGCTGAGAGCATACAGGCAGTTTTTCGTGGTCTTTTGCCGGTGGACACCGATCGGGTAAGATCGTTTAGGCGGCGAAGTGTTGCTCGGGTAAGTGAATGAGTACGGCATTTTGGAAGTCTTTTGATGTTACTACTGAAATGTCCACTGAAGCACCCAAGAAACTGGTATAGGCACACGTATTCAAATACAGAGCTACGTAAATAGGCATAATATGCCGCTGCGGACGGCAACCCGTATATAAGACAAATGCCTGTCGCAGTTGTTAGATTGGTTACTGCTGCTACAACGGGAGATCATCAAGACTTAAGTGGGCTGCGAGGTAGCGACGAAGTGGGGATTTTCCCGCAAGACCATTTCACCAGTGTACCACGAATATCAGGAATCCGATAAAACACCAAATCTCCGACATGCGGAAGGAAAAAATTCTGCAAGAACGGGACCAACGACGACTGAAGAGAATCGTTCAGCGTGACAGAAGTGCAACCCTTCCGCAAATTGCTGCACATTTCAATGCTGGGCCATCAACAAGTATCAGCACGCGAACCATTGAAAGGTGGCTACACTGAGTCACAGCGCCAGAGATTGCGCCAAACATTATTATTCCGCCGCCTCCACTGGGGCAGTAGTAGTTCAGAGGTTGCCGTGGGCTGTTCTTGTTGTGAGGATGTCGAGAGCAGTAATAGTTCAGAGGATGTCGTGTGCAGTTGTTGTTCTGTTGGGCGAGAGAGTAGATGCTGTTCGGTTGGTGTAATGTATAGATGGAAGATCTTGCAATGATCACAGTGTATTTTTCGTCAATATATATATGGAGGTAAAAAAAAATTATTTCACATTTCCGTAATGAGAATGCCTCTTGGTCACAGGTTCAGTCAACAAAGCATCTGGCTCGTGTTCATGTATTAGACTTGTAATTCTGGTTTCTATGTGGAATTATAGTATTTCTGGTTTTTCAATTAGTTCATCGTAAATGGTGTTTAAAATATCTTGTCGTATTGAGGAATAACCATGCCAGATACATGTACGTTGAATCACACTACCACACGCAGAACAGTTACACTTGTGCTTTGTTGTTTCGTAGTGTTTATAGTTGCAGAGGACTTAATTAATCAATTGTGTTAACGGAAATTTCCCTTCATTCTGTATTGTTATTTTATGCAGTCAGATTGCGTACTAATACCAGTCAGGGCCAACCGGTTACGAGACTTCTTAACCGGACACAGAGCTACATAAATTATTGCATAATAATTAAGCCCCCATGCACATGGTGACCACTGCTTCGGATTGTCCCTTGGAATTCTTTTGATAGTAAAAATAGCAGACAGTATTATTGTTGTAGTAATTTGTAGTTTAGTAACTGTAGCCTATATTGCATGTGTAGATTTGGTAATTGAACATTCGTAGTTGTCTTGTCATTCTTTTAACGGTATTTTTGCAGAATTTAATTTTTGATGTCTCGTATACGGGTTCGACAATTTTGTGCAATTATGAAGATTTTAATTGTTAGTTAATCGTGTTTGTTGGGAAGCATTTCGTGTTAATGGTATTGTTGGTGATAAAGTGTTACATTGTGTGTAATTTTCGTATAGTGACGAGTTTTGTATGTTTTGTAAATGATTACGCGATCGATGAAAAAGGCAAAACTGATGGATAGTCAGAATAACGACATTGTTAACATGGCGAAGTCGCCAACACAGAAGAACAGTATGATGAATAATGAAGTAGAAAACAATTTAATAAGCCAGGAAAATGGTCCGGAACCAGTTAAAATTTTTTCACAATCCTAAAATTCACAGAATACGAGATTAACGACAGAAGATTTTGGAATAGTATCGAACACAGATAGCTTTACAGCTACGACGAAGTAAGTCAGTTTTACGGGAAATGTTAGGGACGAAAAGAATTTCGAACCAGTTAATATGGAACAGTTGATGAGTGCAATATTAAATTTGGGATCACAGTTAGGATCTCAAGTAAAAACAGAGGTGGAAGCAATGGAAACACGCTTAGACTCACGAATAGAGACATGTTTTTAAAACATGAAAGATGAATTAAAGAAAGAAATTAGAGAAGAAATACAACCGATTTTGAATGCTCACAATAACAGATTAATTCCAATATAAATTAGACAAAAGGAACAGGATAGAAAACACGAAGAAAGAGATCGCGTGATAGTACAAAAATTTTCAGAGTTAAATCCTCAACGGGGACAGAGAGTCAGATGATGCTGCTCCATTGCCATTTGCAGAAACAGAAGAGTACCAGAATATAAATAAACATGTTGAAAATCAGGGAAAATTTAATGAACGTGTTAAAAGGGAATTTGAGGCGTTACGAAAGCAAGTTAAACAAATTAAAAGCGAAATCGTAGGGAAAGACAGTAGAAAAAATTTTGAATCACCGATGGCAGCGGGTTTTGAAGAAAATAATTTAATTCATTTACGAGATGCAACAAGAGAGCGCCAGGCGCGCGAACTTGACAGTAATCGACATTCGGACTGGGACAGACGCGGTAGGTCTTTGTCGCCACGAGGCGAAAACTTTGACTGTAAACACTTCTTAGCTGTTCGGAAATTTAAGATCTTTCGCAATTCTAATAATGACATACATCGATGTTCACGGTTAGATCAATTTATGTATTCACTTCCACCAAATCGGTCACTAAGTCACAAACTGGAATTTATGTATGGCTATTCAGGTCCTCAGGGGATTCACTACACTAAGTGAATATGTGCCGTAGCGTGCACAGGATCCCGAACTGTAGTGGTGCTATTTCCCTTTTACTTTTCTGCACTGCTGCCTACTCTTTTACTATTCTTTGTATCTATCAAAAACTCTTCAACTATCAGACTATCTAGAAAAGGAGTCAGTAAAGAATAACAGGATATGACTATTTTACCCAAAAGTGACAGTTTTCAGGATATTGATTGAAAACGAACTGGCAGTGGAACTGACATCAAAATATGTGTGTTTTACACCTTTACGCAAAGCAATAGCTCGTTCAGTATCTAAAGCTTTCATCAAACATTTTCTTAAAGAAGTGGGTCATGTTGATAAAGTTATATCAGATAATGGATCACAGTTTCGCTCTAAAATTTCGCTTCGTACTCTACGGCGTCGAAAGATTAAACCAATTTTCATTTCACTTTTTCACCCTCAATCTAACGCTTCAGAGAGATGGATGAAGGAAATCAGTAAATTGTGTCGTCTTTATTGTCATCAGAATCACAGAACGTTGGATCAGTATCTTCATACTTTTCAAAACATTCTGAATGAACTCCCTAATGATTCAACTTCTTAACCGCCTATATTGATATTAAAAAATAAAGCACCGACAAATCACATTTCTGAAATAGTTCCTATTCCGGCTACACGGAAACTGCTGCATTCTGAAGTTGGCAACCTGGCTCTGCAAAATATTGCATCTGCGGCTGATAGAAGAGAGAAATCAGCTAAACGTCCTAGTCGTTTAAAAACTTTGTCAGTTGGTCAAAAGGTGTTAATTAAGTCTCATCGTTTGTCTCACAAAGGAAAAGCCTTGTCTCGCAAATTTTTTCTGCTTTATAACGGTCCATATAGAGTTCGCAAAATTATTCGTAACACTGTCGAAGTAGAAACTCTTAAATGACGGTACTGTTGGAACTGTCAACTACTCTGAGGAATGCTACTTGTTTATTGAACTATTGAAAAGATTTTATGTGAATATTTGTATAAACTGATTTTTTGTGTATTTACTGTTTATGAAATGTTATGAGACTCTTACCTGCACCTATTCGTCATTGCTGGTGCCATTGACTGAATTGTTTAACACTCCGACAAATGATACTTGTGTAAACTACACTCCTGGAAATGGAAAAAAGAACACATTGACGCCGGTGTGTCAGACCCACCATACTTGCTTCGGACACTGCGAGAGGGCTGTACAAGCAATGATCACACGCACGGCACAGCGGACACACCAGGAACCGCGGTGTTGGCCGTCGAATGGCGCTAGCTGCGCAGCATTTGTGCACCGCCGCCGTCAGTGTCAGCCAGTTTGCCGTGGCATACGGAGCTCCATCGCAGTCTTTAACGCTGGTAGCATGCCGCGACAGCGTGGACGTGAACCGTATGTGTAGTTGACGGACTTTGAGCGAGGGCGTATAGTGGGCATGCGGGAGGCCTGGTGGACGTACCGCCGAATTGCTCAACACGTGGGGCGTAAGGTCTCCACAGTACATCGATGTTGTCGCCAGTGGTCGGCGGAAGGTGCACGTGTCCGTCGACCTGGGACCGGACCGCAGCGACGCACGGATGCACGCCAAGACCGTAGGATCCTACGCAGTGCCGTAGGGGACCGCACCGCCACTTCCCAGCAAATTACGGACACTGTTGCTCTTGGGGTATCGGCGAGGACCATTCGCAACCGTCTCCATGAAGCTGGGCTACGGTCCCGCACATCGTTAGGCCGTCTTCCGCTCACGCCCCAACATCGTGCAGCCTGCCTCCAGTGGTGTCGCGACAGGCGTGAATGGAGGGACGAATGGAGACGTGTCGTCTTCAGCGATGAGAGTCGCTTCTGCCTTGGTGCCAATGATGGTCGTATGCGTGTTTGGCGCCGTGCAGGTGAGCGCCACAATCAGGACTGCATACGACCGAGGCACACAGGGCCAACACCCGGCATCATGGTGTGGGGAGCGATCTCCTACACTGGCCGTACACCTCTGGCGATCGTCGAGGGGACACTGAATAGTGCACGGTACATCCAAACCGTCATCGAACCCATCGTTCTACCATTCCTAGACCGGCAAGGGAACTTGCTGTTCCAACAGGACAATGCACGTCCGCATGTATCCCGTGCCACCCAACGTGCTCTAGAAGGTGTAAGTCAACTACCCTGGCCAGCAAGATCTCCGGATCTGTCCCCCATTGAGCATGTTTGGGACTGGATGAAGCGTCGTCTCACGCGGTCTGCACGTCCAGCACGAACGCTGGTCCAATTGAGGCGCCAGGTGGAAATGGTATGGCAAGCCGTTCCACAGGACTACATCCAGCATCTCTACGATCGTCTCCATGGGAGAATAGCAGCCTGCATTGCTGCGAAAGGTGGATATACACTGTACTAGTGCCGACATTGTGCATGCTCTGTTGCCTGTGTCTATGTGCCTGTGGTTCTGTCAGTGTGATCATGTGATGTATCTGACTCCAGGAATGTGTCAATAAAGTTTCCCCTTCCTGGGACAATGAATTCACGGTGTTCTTATTTCAATTTCCAGGAGTGTATTATGTAAAATCACGTGTACGCAAGCATTTGTATTCATTACTGTATTTTAAATACTTGGTTATTGAAGGATCAGTGCGAAGACAAAATTTATTTAGTTATGTGATATTTACCTATTAATATCATCTTTAATTTTCGTCTGAATTTTTTGGACGAATTTGGTGGTATTTTCACCACCGATGCTAGCAAAAATACCATCAAATTCTAGCCCGTGGAGGAGGGGCATATGAAAGGTGGCTCCACTGAGTCACAGCGCCAAAGATTATTATTCCGCCGCCTCCACTGGGGTAGTAGTAGTTCAGAGGTTGCCGTGGGCTGTTCTTGTTGAGAGGATGACGAGAGCAGTACTAGATCAAAGGATGTCGTGTGCAGTTGTTGTTCTGCTGGGCGAGTGAGTAGATGCTGTTCGGTTGGTGTAATGTATGGATTGAAGATGTTGCAATGATCACAGTGTATTTTTCGTCATTATATATGGAGGTAAAAAAAATTATTTCACATTTCCTTAATGAGAATGCCTCTTGGTCACAGGTTCAGTCAACAAAGCATCTGGCTCGTGTTCATGTATTAGACTTCTAATTCTTGTTTCTATGTTGAATTATAGTATTTCTGGTTTTTCAATTAGTTCATCGTAAATGGTGTTTAAAATATCTTGTCGTATTGAGGAATAACCATGCCAGATACATGTACGTTGAATCACACTACCACACACAGAACAGTTACACTTGTGCTTTGTTGTTTCATAGCTTTTATAGTTGCAGAGGACTTAATTAATCAATTGTGTTAACGGAAATTTCCCTTTATTCTTTATTGTTATTTTATGCAGTCAGAGTTCGTACTAATACTAGTAAGGTCCAACCGGTTTCGAGACTTCGCAACCCGATACACAGTTACTAAAATTATTGCATTTTAATCAAGCCCCCATGCACCATTAAACGTAACATCATCGATATGGGCTTTCGCAACCAAAATCCCACTCGTGTATCCTTGATGACTGGACGACACAACACTTTACACCTTGCGTGGACCTCTCAACACCGACATTGCACTGTTGAAGGCTGGAAACATGTTGCCTGGTCGCACGAGTCTTGTTTTAAATTTTATCGAGCGGATGGATGTGTACGGGTATGGAGACAACCTCATGAATCCATGGGCCCTTCATGTCAGCAGAAGATCTTCAAGCTAGTGGCGACTCTGTAATGGTGTGGGGCGTGAACAGTTCGAGTGATATCTCTAATACGTCTAGATACGACTCCGACAGGTGACACGCATATAAGCATCCTGTCTGATCACCTGCAACCACTCATGTCCATTGCGGAATCCGACGGACTTTGGCGATTACAGCAGGACAATGGGACATCCCACACGTACAGAATTTCTACAGAGTGGTTTCAGGAACACTCTTCTGAGTTTAAACACTTCGCTGTCCACCAAATTCCCCCAACATGAACATTATTGAGCATATCTGGGATGCCTTGCAACATACTGTTCAGAAGAGATCTCAACCCCTTCCTACTGTTACGGATTTATGGACAGCCCTACAGGATTCATGGTGTCAGTTCCTCCAGCACTACTTCAGACGTTAGTCGACTCCATGCCAAGTCATGTTGCAGCACATCTGTGTGCTCGCAGGGGTACTACACTATATTATGCAGGTGGACCAGTTTCTTTGGCTCTTCTTTTCTGGCGTGAAGTCAAGCGCCTCCACGCCAGGCTGGAACGTTAGAGCCGATTAGGGCTGTGAAACGACGTCAGCCAATTGTATGCTGACCGACCCCTCTCCAGGACGACAACACGACGACAGCGCCCTCTACACAGAAAGTATATAAGCGCCGTGCCTGGCGGCGGTCCAGTTGAAGACTACCAGTTCTACAGCATCAAAACTATTCATTTCGCTTCCACTATGTTATGTTGTATGTACTGAAGAGATTTCTTGTTATGTCTGTCGCCCTTTGCTTGTAATACATCTGTTTAAGACAGAGTTAAGTATTATAATCATTTCCTTTTGTAATAAAATTCATTAATATGGTTTACTTCAATTGTCTAGTGATCAGAGAAGCAGGTTTCCTAGACACACCATCTTTGACAACTAGGCAGGATACAAAATCTTCAGTGAATATTTCAGCGCTTTTGAAACACCATTAGCCAGTTGTGTTTTGATAACCAAGTAACGTGTTTTTAGATTCGCATATACGTAATTTGTCAGCAAACTGCTTCCATGCACTGGCAGACATGTGACCAATTCAACCGCTCCCCTCAGTAGACAAGCCACCTACTAATTTTAAGTTATTCACTTGCCTCTTGGAGAATTAACGTTGGTTCCTGTTATTGGAGTTTCATAGGCTCAGCAAGTGTTTATTGGTTTACGCCATTTCCCCAGTATGTTGCCAGCTATTCTCTGGTCATCTAAGATGTACGATCGTGTAAACAACGCAATGCTTCTCCAATTGCCCATCGACTGCACCGTTGGAAGGAGGCCGTATATTGTAGGTATTTTGTTGTTGTTCTTTAGCGAATGAAACTCTTTGTATTATCTTATCTTGAACTATATGCAGCTAATTTTGATGTCAAATATAGGAGAAAAGCAAGGGAACTGTTAATGAAACAGCTGCTTTCACGTTCCAGGTCAAAAAGATGATGAAGCGTATTGCATCCTCTGAAGGTTTTCCAAACTGTGGTTTAAGAGATGCTTATCTAATAGCATTGAAGGTGTTTATGACAATGCCAGTGATCGCAGAATCTGGAGAAGGCAATTTCGGAAAATTAGGGATGATAAATAAACTACTTAAAATCGAGTGTGTCAAAGTAGATTGTCAAATTTTCTTATCTCGTCGACAGGAGACCAGACATCTGCTAAATGTAATAACGAATGAGTCTCCTTCGTTCAAAGCAAGGAAATGCAATGTAACATTACAACGGAAACATAATTCCTGGAAAAATATATTTTCTCACTCTTAATCCCAGTCCTATCTCCTTTGTTATTTAATAATATGTGTACTATCAATAGTTCGTGAAGAGCAAATAAAATCTGTTACCTGTTGTTCATCATGGAGTAGCTGCCATAAACAATAAGATATCGACTTTGCTTCATTTTCAATTATGTTACAAAGTTTCTAGAACTTGTAATTTACTTACTAAAATGATAGAATTAATTTTTTGCTTGCATCTTCTTTCATCAACAGAGTTCAGTTAAGTAATATTTTTCTGTAACGCTTCATTTTCATTACGCATCCTTAAAAAATCATTAAATTTGCTAAATCTGCATAGAAAAAATAGTAGAAAGATAGTTTTATGGGTAAGGAGGGGGAGTGGCACGTTGGTAGTTCTGTTAGAAGTGCAGAATTACCTCATTATACGACTCTGCTCGTCACAATGTGAATCTCGTTGCATCCATCTGATTAGGCCAGCTCAGTTCGAACACTTCTGTGCAATACTTTCAATAATTACACTGAAAAATACCTTTGAACTTCACGGAGAAAGTCGAGCATCAGAGCAAAACATAGCAAATATTTGCTGACCGAAGTAAGTAACTAGCAACAGTCCCCCCCCCCCCCCCACCCCTCAAAAAAAAAAGAAGTGACAGATAAAATTTTAAAAAAATGAACTTAAAGTAAAATAATGTAATCATTTACTGTTACATCTAGTCAGAGTCCTATTGGTAAGTTTTTCCCAGTTACCCTTCGACGTCTTCTAGGCACTGAATTTGGTGAGTTGACTAATAAGTTCCATAGTTGCTCTGTAATCGTTGCACACTTAAGTCTTGAATATGACTGTTTCTAAGTAAATGGAATTTGCGAAGTTAGCAATGGCACTGAGGACTAAATCAGTAATTTTGCGTTCCATGCAGTTTTAGTGAAGATATAAACAGGGAAGCCTCGTCAGAGAGGTCCACCGAATGAGCGTCAAGGGAAGTGATTCCAGTGGTGGTTTCCCGTTGCCTTCCACTGGTGATGATGAAATGAGAATGAGGACAACATAACACCCCGTCCCTGAGCGGAGAAAATCTCCGATCCAGCCGGGAATCAAACCCGGGCCCCTTGGCGCGACAGATCGCCACGCTGACCACTCAGCTCTCGGGGAGGACTCAGACAACTAAATATCATACGAAAAAATGATCTAGGTGCAAAGTTAAATATTAATAAAGGGGACATCTGTCTGCCATACGACTGTTACAATTGACCACTATCTGTATGGGCGGGGTCAGCTTTTTATTTCCAAATGGGAAACCCCCTTATTTATTGTATATTCGGAAGTTACGCCAAAAAATACGTAAGGTTTACTTACACCATTACTTCGAAAAATATGAAGTGTGCCTTTTTTGCGCATAAGAAACGAAGCATCTAATTCTACATTTCATGTACGATGTAAAAGTAAACTTTCATGTTGTGATGGTTGATACTGATGTTCCAACTTCAGTGTTGCAAATGTAATTGTACAGCACAAATAATATTACTAGAGACTGACATTTCTGGCAAATAAGTTGCCTGTATGGTAACATACCGGGTTAAAACGGAATGCTTGATTTCGGTGCCCGTTCTCGATCCGCGCCATCAGGTTGACTGATTTTGGCGTGTGTTGCCATCTAACGTAGTGATGAGACAACCGACTGTTTTCAACATTCAACAATCGATTGTTTTTTTTGTTCAGTCCGTTTTTTAAGTAGAATGAAACAACCGTATGAAACTTGTCTCTGTGCTCATGTCAGTTATATGCATGTTTTCACTCACGGAACGGGTTAAAGTGGTTTCAACCAATGCGAGACAACCGACTGGAACAAGTCTCCATATGTCTAGCTACCTTGCAAGTCTCCGTCTGTTGCGGCCGTTATATAAATGTTTTCACTCGCTCACCTGGTTTGATTGGACTCATTCAGTGAGAAATAACAGACTGAAGTACATAGGCCTAAGACCCTTTCGGCTGCGACCATTATATGAATGTTTTCACGCAGTCTCCGGGTTGGAATGTTTTTGTTCTCATGCTTTTTCAGCCATTTCGGTTATACATTGGCTCTGAGCACTATGGAACTTAACATCTATGGTCATCAGTCCCCTAGAACTTAGAACTACTTAAACCTAACTAACCTAAGGACAGCACACAACACCCAGCCATCACGAGGCAGAGAAAATCTCTGACCCCGCCGGGAATCGAACCCGGGTTATACATTAACCATGACTAGGACTGACAACTTTTTTTACACACAAGTAAAGTAATAAAGTGATTAAAACACACATTTCTAAAAATAGTACATTTTCAAAATGTATGCATTTACATACTTAAATACGGATTTCCATACTTGTGGCATTAAATATCATTTTTGGTTGGTTTTAGAAGTTTAGTATCTGGTGCTGCCCTGTAAATTTATGTGTACACAAATAATCACTTTTTAACAGCTCTTTATTTTGTCGACTTCTTGTCTGTTTGTTCGGAACAAATTTTAGAAATTAATTTTAAGCTAACTTCTCGATAAGCTAGTCACTTGAAACTTTCAACATAGCTCAGAACTGGATGGAACTGGATGACACAGAAATGTTGACTTGCTTTCGAGTCGGGTGTGTGGCGGAGGGTACTTTGTTGTCCGGTCTGTCTTTCTGTCTGTCTGCTCAGTACAAACCTTGCAAATGATTTTAAAATAGCTTCTCAATTAGCTGAAGACTTGAAATTTTCAGCTTAGCTCAGAAATAGTTGACAATACAATATTACCTCGCTTCCTTTTCTGATGTGTGGCGGAGTGTACCTGGTGAGAGATGTCCAGAGTTTTTTTAAGTTTTTGTGTGGTGTTGGCAATTTAAGTGCTGGCACCCCTACCCCAGCGATAGTCAGCTTAATTAGTTATGTGTTAATGCCACCTGGAGCAACTTAATCCACAACAATATATGAATCAGTTTTAAATGACGAAAAGAAAAAAATATTCCATTCAGTACAAAACTAAATGAACATGTATAATCCTTATTTTAACTTTGGCATACCCCCTAAGATAAATCTTCACTTACCCCTGGGGGTAGGACTACATTCTGACAGTACAATGTAGCACTGCTTTCATTCAACTGATAGAAGTTGGTTCAGCCAACAGAAAAGCTGCTGTGTTCACTTGAAAAGAAAGAATGAAAAATTCAGACAATGCACAAAGTTACAACACTGTCAAACGATTTATTTGATTGCTCCCAGACACTGCTTTTACACGAAGACAGCTGAATAACATTTCGACCAAAACGTAAAACTACAACCAACTGACTCAACTGTTTTCATTCGGTTGTTCCCACAGACTAGTTTCACTCAAAAGATGAATGAATAATTCACCCGATACGTAAAATTACAACCGAATTAATTGGTTGTTTTCCAACAGCCGAATGAATCGTTGGTTTTCATTCGGTTGTTCCCATCACTAATCTAACCACCATAACTCTTGGCGCTGGCAGCTACTTGGCTACCAGCGGAATACAGGCCATAACCATCGTAATAAGGTAAAATGTCCCTGAAGTGATACTGACAGACGTACCTGCCATGGATGCTCAGCGAAATCAACCCCCCAATGGTGAGAGGGAAGGCGACTCATCGAAATCGAGCATCCTGATGGGAACGGAAATTATTGCATCCACGTCGTTGTTCCTGGATCACGCTAAATGTAGTCTTCAACTGGACGTTGAAACGGCTACCCATATTATACCGGTCAATAAAATTTGCAACGCTAAAGCAAAATTTGTACATAAGCTTCGACCGTTAGAACACATAGGTTTACTTTTACATTGTACATGGAATGCAGAATCAAATGAGCCGGTTCTTAACTCAAAAACAGCCACACCTGATATTTGTCGATTACAGCACCATCTCCCATGAATGGGAAAGAATGGTTTGAGTAAACCCTACGTATTTTTTGGCGTAGAATCCGAATATGTAATAAAAATGGGAGTTTCCACTTTGAAAATATAAAGCTGATTCCACCCATGCAGGAAGGGTGGTTAGAAGGTGTCCATTTGTAGCATAGGCATGTGTTCCCTTTACTTCACTACTGGCTATTAAAATTGCTACACCACGAAGATGACGTGCCACAGACGCGAAATTTAACCGACAGTAAGAAGATGCTGTGATATGCAAATGATTAGCTTTTCAGAGCATTCACACAATCTTGGCGCCGGTGGCGACACCAACAACGTGCTGATATGAGAAAAGTTTCCAACCGATTTCTCATACACAAACAGCAGTTGACCGGCGTTGCCCGGTGAAACGTTGTTGTAATGCCTCTCGTAAGGAGGGGAAATGCGTACCGTCACGTTTCAGACTTTGATAAAGGTCGGATTGTAGCGTATCGCGATTGCGGTTTATCGTATCGCGACACGTCTGCTCGCGTTGGTCAAGATCCAATGACTGTTACCAGAATATGGAGTTGGTGGGTTCACGAGGGTAATACGGAACGCCTTGCTGGATCCCAACGGCCTCGTATCACTAGCAGTCGAGATGACAGGCATCGTATCCGCATGGCTGTAACGGATAGTGCAGCCACGTCTCAATCCCTGAGTCAACCGATGGGGACGTTTGCAAGACAACAATCATCTACACGAACAGTTCGACGACGTTTGCAGCAGCATTGACTATCAGCTCGGAGACCATGGCTGCGGTTACCCTTGACGCTGCATCACCGGCAGGAGTGCCTGCGATGGTGTACTCAACGACGAACCTGGGTGCACGAGTGGCAAAACGTCATGTTTTCGGGTGAATCCAGGTTCTGTTTACAGCATCATGATGGTCGCATCCGTGTTTGGCGACATCGCGGTGAACGCACATTGGAAGCGTGTATTCGTCATCGCTATACTGGCGTATCAGCCGGCGTGATGGTATGGGGTGCCACTGCTTACACGTCTTGGTCACTTATTGTTCGCATTGATGGCACTTTGAACAGTGGACGCTACGTTTCAGATGTGTTACGACCCGTGGCTCTACCCTTCATTCGATCCCTGCGAAACCATACATTTCAGCAGGATAATGCACGACCGCGTGTTGCAGGTCCTGTACGGGCCTTTCTGGATACAGAAAACGTTCGACTGCTGTCCTGGCCAGCACATTCTCCAGATCTCTCACCAACTGAAAACGTCTGGTGAGTGGTGGCGGGGCAACTGGCTTGTCACAATGCGCCAGCCACCATTGTTGATGAAATGTGGTATCGTGTGGAAGAAGTTGCATGGACAGCTGTACCTGTATACGCCATCAAAGCTCTGTTTGACTCAATGCGCAGGCGTATCAAGACCGTTATAGCGGCTAGAGGTGGTTGTTCTGGGTGCTGATTTCTCAGGATTTATGCACCCCAATTGCGTGAAAATGTAATCACATGTCAATTCTATTATAATATATTTGTTCAATGAATAGCCGTTTATCATCTGCATTTCTTTTTGGTGTAGCAATTTTAATGACCAGTAGTGTAATATTAACTTTACACCTAAAACATTTTTTTCGTTCGATGCTTCGTTTCCCAGATATTTAACTGTGTGAAACTAAAACAACCATCGTAAGGTTAAAAATGAAATTCTGGAACATCGCTACACTTATGCCAGCGAGGAAAAAAAGCCCTCTCAGAAAGTCCTTGGCTTTACGTGCCCAGTTTTTAAAGGTGTTACTGGCCTCCTTACCTGTATATACAGCATAAGAAACGGCAGCCATCTTTATCTCCGAGCTAACACATGCACAACTGTTCTAGTGCACGGTGTTACGAGACGGAATACGCTTAGTTTGTGTTTGACTCTCAAAGGAGACAGCCTGGCGAGTCGGCATGTGTGTGCTCAGCTGCTTTGCGTGGCCTTAATTCAGCTGCTCCGACAGCTCGGCGCCCCGTGATGGCTCCCCAAATTCCATATTGCATTCCACTCACTCTGCTAATCCTTCGCCACTTTATGATAATCTCTGTCGAACTAATGTGGATACGAGACAGCGGCTGGTCAGATATTTACCAAATAAAAATTACCAAACAGCCGTATCTTTTCAGAAGTCAATATTTTATTTAGACGACCAGTGTCGGCATCTCATGAATGCCATCTTCAGGCCACTAAGTATATCATGTATAGAAAATCAGGTAAATCTATGGAACCATCACTACCTGGACCCAGTGAATTTTTTGTGGAATGTATACTTCAAAGACTTGACAGCAGATACTGATGGCTCCAGTTATGCATGCATCAATGTATCTGATTGTCTATACATTGAGTGCATAGGGTAGGGGCCTAACATGGCATTCATGGCATACAGAAATTGATCTTCTAAATAAAATAACAATTTCTGAAAACATACGGCTGTTTGGTGATTCTTCTTTCATAAACGTTTTCTGATAATGAAACCTTCTCTAGCGTTTGTTCTACCACTATATTCTCCCGAAAAACGTTCTGATTGGTGGTCTTTCTCTCTGTTCGTA
This sequence comes from Schistocerca gregaria, assembly GCF_023897955.1. NCBI lineage: Eukaryota > Metazoa > Arthropoda > Insecta > Orthoptera > Acrididae > Schistocerca > Schistocerca gregaria. Next base: position 99,989,676 of record NC_064921.1, on the reverse strand, counting down.
AAATGTTGTGTGGTTCAGGTTAATACAAATAATGTAGTGATACAGATGTTGCACAGTACCACAGAGAACGTTTGCACGGTGCCCCGTACTGTCTATAATTGATCTAATGAGTTTATTGTAACGATATGTTTTTTTTAATGCAAATTACAAAGTGTTCTGTTTGTTTTTACTTGATACAGGTACGTCGCGGAGTCCTGCAAAGTGCTGAAAGCTGTACTTGGCGCGCCACATGTTAATGGGTTCCCGAATATAGGACCCAGCTGGTCGACCGCAGACCACTGCAACAAGACACCTAATGGCTGTACCTCATTTCCTGTGGCGATTATGATCGGATATTGAGATAAAATAGCAAATATTCACTGTATTGTGTGTATGTAAAATTGTGTTCGATGTCTTCTCCCCGCGCGGGATTAGCCGAGCGGTCTAGCCGCTGCAGTCATGGACTGTACGGCTGATCCCGGCGGAGGTTCGAGTCCTCCCTCGGGCATGAGTGTGTGTGTTTGTCCTTAGGATAATTTAGGTTAAGTAGTGTGTAAGCTTAGTAGTTAAGTCCCATAAGATTTCATAAACATTTGAACATTTGATGTCTTCCCCCACCCCCAATTTTAGAATCAAAATCATTATTATGAAATTAGTTAAGACATTTATTACTGGCCTAACACTGTATATCATTGGTGAAAATAAACCATTTGAACGAGTTTTATGTGAAATAACTAACATTAATAGAATGATACATGATACTTGACTGCTAGCACAAGAACCAATGAGTCACCGATTTAGTTGAATGCTTGTTTAAACTGCATCGTTGGTTGCCTGAGAGACGAGGAAAATCTGTTTGTGACCATAGCCCTAAATTAAAGTAAACTTATTACATGTACGGGTCACTGTTTTTTCGCCACGATGTCGCAGCTTGTGAAATGTATAACAATATATAAAGGTGGCCATCATAAATAATTTTCATTTCCTTACCATATTCTTCCTCAAATGAGAAGAATCTCCAGATATTGGTCAAACTGACGATACCCAGTCATCTAGTATGAGACAAAGTTGTGATAGTGACGCGGCGTCACACGGTCAAAACTTCATTCACTATATTCTTTGTCTAGTTTAATAAGCAAAATGTGCATGTTAGTTCCTTATCTGTATAAATCGTTACAGTCGTATCCACTTTAAAATGTTAACAGAGTAAAGGTTTAACAAGAGAAAGGAAATCTCACAGTTTGAATTTGGCTCCAGGACCAATTTCAGAATCATTGTCCGTATGGAGGAAAGCGCGCCTGACTTTCTCCACATGCTCTGCGCAAAAGACTCTAACAAATTCATCTTGATCTCTCTTAACTACGTTGTGCGATGTAAAGTAAGCAGTATTAAAAAAAAGTTAGAACTCATCATGGCAGAGCTGTTGTAAATCTTCCATCATTTTGAATTGTACACATACTACCCAATTCAATGCCTTGTTGTTTTACGTGACATTACTAACAGGAATATCGTTATCTCTCTTGAACACTCTTCCAATGAAGTCTAGCATTGACGTTTCCGCGATTCTCTATGCGGTTGTCAATTTCCTCACTATCGCGGGTAAAAGTCAAACGGGAAGGACGGGAAGGTAACAAATGGTCTAAAAGTCTTTTGTTCAAGTCCACTGACGTTTTGCCCTCAAGACAATCAGATTTTTTCCAAGTGATGTTTATCCCAGTTTTATACAGCAACAAATTTTAGCTATTGTTCACTAGCTCACGGAGGTATACATGCTCTTCAATTGTCCTTTGTGCTGATTGTCATATTTCCACTCCCCTAAGATTACTGAAATTCAGTTTCGACTCTAAGATGTTTATCTTAATCTCAGGTTCTCCTACTTTTCTAGGCCTGAAAGCATAGACCATAGTTCCTTAAATAAAAAGAAATGTAAACAAGATGAGACACTGAAACTGAGTAGTACGTATAGCGTGAGAGGTGGTACCTAGATCTGGAGGCAAGAAGATGAACCAGACCTGTATCGAACCTCACACTGGATTAACAAGGATACCACCTAGGTGAGATTTCGAACGGTTTATCGAGACACATTTTGGCGAAGAGTTTGCTGCATCTCAGAAAGTAACGCGCAAGCATTAAGAAAGGTGTTATTCTGCAAAGTGGTCAAGGCTAGGACAAGAAATGAATTTCCATTAGTTAAAAGTATGTGAGGCTAAACTTTATTATAAAGTTTACATCACTTCTTTTTCTTTTCCTGTTTCAGTTTCTTCTTTTCCTCTCGCCTCCTTTCCTTCTCCACCTCACGCTGGAAGATCTTATACGCGAGGAACACTGTAAAAAAAGAAAAAAAAACAATTATATTACATCAACTACAACAAAGACGTGTGGAATTAAGGGTGTAAGCAAAAGGAATGCTCATACTAAACCAATTGAAAATGTTTCAAAACTAGACTGGCTAACCCAGAAGGCAGAATTGTGTAATGTCTACTGTCACACCACATTTAAAAAGAATGTGTTCTTCAGCGAAGTCTTCAGCTGTAAACTGCTGTAGACATTTGGAAACTGGTGATTCGAAGATGCAAATCTCACAATATATTCCAAGTACCAATCTTGATTCTCCCCCCCCCCCCCCTTTGTTTGTTTTCAAAGCAAATCACCCAGAAAATTAACATTTTCTGTAGGATAATTAATTCTCATATACAGGGTGTATCATAATTCATGGCGTAAACGCATACAGTTGAAAGTACACGATACTAGAAGCAAAAAAGTCTCCGTAAACATAGGGTCGAAAAGGCATACCTTAAGAGCTATGAACACTTTTTCATCTTCGCTACTTTGAAACATAGCTCTTCTAATGAACAAATGCTCATAAATTTGAAGGTATGCATTTTAGAGCACATGTCTACTGGATCTTTTTTCTTGTTTTAGTCCATACTGCCACTTCCCATAATATGGAAAGCAAAGGGCTTGCAGTAGAAGAGAGATGTTTCAAAGCATCGAAGATGAAAAAATTGCGCGTAGCTCTTAAGGAATGCATTTTCGACCCTATGTTTACTCATAATTTTTTGCTTCTAGTATCGTGTACTTTCAACTGTATGCGTTTACACCATTAATTATGATGCTTCCTATATACCATGGTGTTCTGCATGTCAGTGCGGACAACCGTCTGACAAAGGAAGTACATCAGATCGAATGGATAAAACACAATACAACTGATTTTAAAATATCTGTTCCACTAACCATCAAGGTAATTTATGTTTTTAAACTCTAGAGCTGTGTACAAACCAGGTTTGAAGGTCAACAAATCCACAGATTACACTAACTCAAGTTCCTGAATAAAGTGTACCATATTGCAAAAAATTATGACCAGCAGATTCTACAGAGTCATACATGAGGTATTATTTGGCAAAAAGCTGAACATTTGCTTGAAATAATATAGGCTACGTTAATAATAAGTGGCATAAGAAGTACTTTCCCTAAACAGAAGTTGCTGTTTTGTTGTACTTTCTTCCCTTATTCGTTACCGAAGTGCACAAGTGGTCGATGATGTACTCACTGAGGCTTTTGATATTGGACTACCTTTGAGCTTATACAACAAAAATGATGTGGCAGCGCCTCATGTTTTCCTTGTCAAGGGTGCATAGTGTTCCACTCCGCTAAGCTATAAACACTTCACTGAAACTCCACATTTGCATTTCCATGACGAATAAGGGGAAAACTTACGGTAACACAGCAACTTCTGTTTTGGAAAATATAAGTCTTATGTAATTTGTGTTTAAACGCATCTTGTTTCAAACAAATCTTTTTTTTAATAATATGTCATGCACGACTCTTGTGAGTCTGCTGGCCATAATTGTCTGCTATTGTTCTTAAGGAACTCGTACTTCTGTAGACTTCAGACCCGATAATCTTCAAACATCTATTGCTCTCAGATACAAGTTTACAGAGAAATGATCTTGATGGGTAACAGAACAGATACATCTCCGTATTTCAAACTACTTCTCTTGTGGGAATGAGAAAGTCGAACAATATAATTGGTTTGCAGTGCCACTTCTGTGTTTTCAGATCACTAATTTATGGTAATATTGGTCACTACAGCTAAAAAAAAGCCCAAGAATTATATAGATTCAGATATCTCACATATTAAAATTAATCTCATAAACTTTGGGTTTCAGTAGTGAAGAGATTTATAATTGCCTTTTGGGCATGTCATCACATTTTGTGAATTGACGTTTTCAGGCATATTATATCTTTGAGTGATAGCAGAAAGCGACTGAGAGACAGGGTTACCTTTTGAAGATAACGGAAGAACGTAGCATAGCGAAGAACTTATCAGATCAAAGGAAGAGACAGATTTCGAAGTACCAAGACAAAAGGACGATAATTCACACTGTAACGCTTAACCGGTAGGAAGCGATAAATGCTGGTTGTGAAGAACAGGTTTCCATAAATTCGGTAACGAACAAAGCAGACGGTTAGCTACTCAATTTAGAAGGTTTCGTGCAATCTGAAATCGAACATAGGAGACGCCCTAAAGTGGTACAGACAACTAAAAATGTTTGCTTACAACAGATGGCAGCAACAGCGCCTAGAGTCTACGGTTTAGAATAGAGTGACGATCGGCAATACTATAAAAAACTGTGAGTATAATCAGCGAATGCTCTAGGATTTTTCGCGAGTAGTTTATGGAATCCTCAGACCCCCAGATCGCACCATACAATCAGTCAAAAGCACCTGAAAAGGGGATCCCGAATATCTATTCGCTCCTCAGCCCTCTTTTGACAAGGTTGCTGGTAGAATGAGAGTGACTTCTTACTCCAGAAGTCCTCGGCTGCAATAGCTGATGATTTTCTTCAAAATCCAAGCAATGGCTGGGAATGGCTGAGATTCAGAAACTTCGGATTGGTGGTCAAAGAAACTACCCCCTCCCCGTACCAAGGCCCCAGTCTCGAGGAATTCGCCCCAGTTTACTTCCCAAAATTAGGTAGACCGACTATGGGCCGAGATCCCGTCGTCGACGATGTCATTATAGAAAAGATATACGCTCCGAGTGGACGTGAACGCGGAAGGAAAGGTGTCACAAGAACCGTACTGAAATTCGCTTCACTCAACATTGGAAAACCATTGAAAATCTAAATCTGGTGGGTTGTACGGGAATTAAATCTTGCTTCTCACGAAAACAGTCCAATAACTTATCCATTACGCCTCTTCCGTCGTTAGAAACACACTGCAAATGCAACCTGGAAGCTGTGACGAAATAGGGTGCTGAAACAGTGTGAAAGCACGAACTGTAGAAAGCTGTCACAGACGGAAGTGCTTGCATGGTTGGTAGAGGAAGCACACTTACACAAATCTGAGAAACTTTTATGTTTACATCTGTACTCCGTAAGCCATCTTACTGCATGTGGCAGATGGTACTTAGCGTACCAAAGCTATTTCTAACCTTTCTGCCGCGATGGATTAGCCGAACGGTCTAAGGCGCTGAAGTCATGGACTGTGCGGCTGGTCCCGGAGGAGGTTCGAATCCTCCCTCGGACATGGGTGTGTGTGTTTGTCCTTAGGATAATTTAGGTTAAGTAGTGTGTAAGCTTAGCAGTTAAGTCTCATAAGACTACACACACGTTTGAACGTCTCACCTTTCTTGTTACAGTTGCGAATGGCTTGTGGGAAGAACAAGTCTTGGGAAGTCTCCGAATAAACACAGATCTCTGATTTTACCCTCATGGTCTTTTCTCGACAAGTAAGCAGGAAGATATTGGTTGACTTTTCCAGAAAAGTAGGCTCTTAGGCTCTTGTAATGTTAAAAATAAACAATACTGTGATGCAATACGCCTCTCTTGCGACGTCTGCCTCTGGAGTTGGCTGATAATCTCTGTGACGCTTCGCGCTTACGAAATGAAGCTGTAACCAAACGCGGTGCTCTCCTTTGTATATTTTCTGTTTCGTATATCAATCTGGTACTGATTCCAGACAGACTGGTGTCTATATTACATGAGATTAGTTTTCTGCGGTCGTTCCGCATTAAATTGCTCCTTGCGCGCAACCTACTTGATATTTTATGGATATGACTGCTTCCAATGACTGTTCTGCAAAAGTGTAATTAATCAATAATGCATCTTTCTGTCTTTTTTTCCGCTACACGTAACGTTTGCTAAATCAGAGGAACAAATCCCAATCCCTGCAGCTTCGGTCCTCTGCAGGTCTTCTTTGCATTTCGGTACAAATTCCTAGCGTGGTTACTTCTCTGTATTCAACATCACCCGCGAAAAGCCTCAGGGAACTTGTGACGTTGTCCACTTAGTCATTTATACATATGGTGACAAGTAACGGTCTTACACTACTGGCAATTAAAATTGCTACACCAAGAAGAAATGCAGATGCTAAACGGGTATTCATTGGACAAATATATTGTACTAGAACTGACATGTGATTACATTTTCACACAATTTGGGTGCATAGATCCTGAGAAATCAGTACCCAGAACAACCACCTCTGGCCGTAATAACGGCTTTGATACGCCAGGGCATTGAGTCAAACAGAGCTTGGGTGGCGTGTACAGGTACAGCTGCCCATGCAGCTTCATCAAGATACCACAGTTCTTCAAGAGTAGTGACTGGCGTATTGTGACAAGCCAGTTGCTCGACCACCATTGACCAGATGTTTTCAATTGGTGAGAGATCCGGAGAATGTGCTGGCCAGGACAGCAATTGAACATTTTCTGTATCCAGAACGGCCCTACAGGACCTGCAACACGCGGTCGTGCATTATCCTGCTGAAATGTATGGTTTCGCAGGGATCGAATGAAGGGTAGAGCCACGGATCGGAACACATCTGAAATGTAACGTCCACTGTTCAAAGTGCCGTCAATGGGCACAAGAGGTGACCGAGACGTGTAACCAATGACACCCCATACCATCATTCCGGGTGATACACCACTATGGTGATGACGAATATATGTTTCCAAAGTGAGTTCACTGCGATGCCACCAAACAGGGATGCGACCATCATGATGCTGTAAACAGAACCTGGATTCATCCGAAAACATGACGTTTTGCCATTCGTGCACCCAGGTTTGTCGTCGAGTACACCATTGCACACGCTCCTGTCTGTGAGCAGCGTCAAGGGTAACCGCAGCCATGGCCTCCGAGCTTATAGTCCATGCTGCAGAAAACGTCCTCAAACTGTTCGTGCAGATGGTTGTTGTCTTGCAAACGTCCCCATCTGTTGACTCAGGGATCGAGATGTGGCTGCACGATCCGTTACAGCCATGCGGATAAGATGCCTGTCATCTCGACTGTTACTGATACGAGGCCGTTGGGATCCAGCAAGGCGTTCCGTATTACCCTCCTGAACCCACCGATTCCATATTCTGCTAACAGCAATGTCGCGGTATGATAAACCGCAATCGCGATAGGCTACAATCCGACCTTTATCAAAGTCTGAAACGTGACGGTACGCATTTCCCCTCCTTACGAGAGGCATTACAACAACGTTTCACCGGGCAACGCCGGTCAACTGCTGTTTGTGTATGAGAAATCGGTTGGAAACGTTCCTCATGTCAGCACGTTGTAGGTGTCGCCACCGGCGCCAAGATTGTGTGAATGAAAAGCTAATCATTTGCATATCACAGCATCTTCTTCCTGTCGGTTAAATTTCGCGTCTGTAGCACGTCATCTTCCTGGTGTAGCATTTGTAATGGCCAGTAGTGTATAATGCTCCATTGGGATACGCCCCAAGTTACTTTCAAGTCGGAAGATCCCCTCCGTTGAGAATGACATGCTGTTTCCTAGGACATTTTCAATCCAGTCACACGACTGACTGATAATCCGTATGATACTATTTTGTTCGTTAAGCGGCAGTGCGGAACAGTATCGAACGCTTTCCGGAAGCCAGGCAACACGGAACCAACCTCGGTTATAGCGTGTACTGCTTTCTGAGGGTAATGGACGGAGAGTGCGAGCTTTCCACAGTCGTTGTTTCCAGAACCCATGTTCATTTGCACAGAAGAGTTTTCAAGTCTCCAGAAAAGACATGGTAAGAAGAGCTGATACCTGTGCCAAAAAGAGTGTGAACAGATGTGAAGTAAATTATTGGTTTCACCTGTAAGCACGTGAGGAGAGCTGGAAACTCAAATACATTCCACGAATGTCCGAAAGAACAGACACCAAGCAGCATCCGCAGCTGTGAAACATATTACTTAAATTGAAGAAGGACGAGACAGAAAGAAATGGAAATGGATGGGATTATTGATGTCAGATGCACTGGGACTTTACGCGGAATCAGCTACGACGAGTGAAAATGTGTACCGGACTGGGGTCCGAATTCGAGATCTCCCACTGCACTACCCACATGGAGTCTGCAGCTGCGATGCATTACATGTAAACTGAAGTAGGAAGGGGGGAAAGAAAAGGAAATGGGAGGTATTGTTAATGTCAGATGCTCCGGGACTTCACCGCGGAATCAGCGACTTAGAGTGAAACTGTGCACCTGACCGAGATCCGAACAGAGGATGACACGCGTAAAGCTGAAATACTAAACACCTTTTTCCAAAGCTGTTTCACAGAGGAAGACCGCACTGCATTTCCTTCTCTAAATCCTCACACAAACGAAAAAAATGGCTGACATCGAAATAAGTGTCCAAGGAATAGAAAAGCAACTGAAATCATTGCACAGAGGAAAGTCCACTGGACCTGACAGGGTACCAATTCAACTCTACACAGAGTACGCGAAAGAACTTGCCCCCCCCCCCTTCTAACAGCCGTGTATCGCAAGTCTCTAGAGGAACGGAAGGTTCCAAACGATTGGAAAAGAGCACAGGTAGTCCCAGTCTTCAAGAAGGGTCGTCGAGCAGATGCGCAAAACTATAGACCTATATTGTAAGTAGGCTGTTTAGGTTTTCTTATTGGTAACGCCACGTAGCGCTCTGTATGAAAATCACTGGCTGTGCTGTGTGAAGTCTGTGGCTAGTTTGCGTTGTTGTCTACCATTGTAGTGTTGGGCAGCTGGATGTTAACAGCGCGTAGCGTTGCGCAGTTGGAGGTGAGCCGCCAGCAGTGGTGGATGTGGGGAGAGAAATGGCGGAGTTCTGAAATTTGTAAGACTGGATGTCATGAACTGCTATAGATATTTTGACTTTTGAACACTAGTAAGGTAAATACATTGTTTGTTCTCTACCAAAATCTTTCATTTGCTAACTATGCCTATCAGTAGTTAGTGCCATGAGTAGTTTGAATCTTTTATTCAGCTGGCAGTAGTGGCGCTCGCTGTATTGCAGTATTTCGAGTAACGAAGATTTTTAGTGAGGTAAGTGATTTGTGAAAGGTATAGGTTAATGTTAGACAGGGCCATTCTTTTGTAGGGATTTTTGAAAGTCAGATTGCGTTGCGCTAAAAATATTGTGTGTCACTTTAAGCACAGTCATGTATAATTTTTCTAGGGGGACGTTTCAATATCTCTGATCTGTTGTAAAATATTAGAACATGTTTTTTGCTCGCGTATCATGTCGTTTCTGGAAACCCAGAATCTGCTCTGTAGGAGTCAACATGGATTCCGGAAACAGCGATCGTGTGAGACCCAACTTGCTTTATTTGTTCATGAGACCCAGAAAATATTAGATACTGGCTCTCAGGTAGATGCCATTTTCCTTGACTTCCGAAAGGCGGAGGTTCGAGTCCTCCCTCGGGCATGGGTGTATGTGTTTGTCCTTAGGATAATTTAGTGTGTAAACTTAGGGACTGATGACCTTAGCAATTAAATCTCGTAAGATTTCACACACATTTGAACATTTTGATTCTCTTCGGATTTTTATCTGGTGTGAACCAGGAACCAGATACCAACCCCTTAATGTCCTTGAAAGGGACATTTATGGAGGTCGTGGTTCGATGGCGTGGGATGGGATTATGATTGGTGCACGTAACCCCTGCACGTCTTTGACAGAGGAACTGTAACAGGTCAGGTGTATCGGGACGTCATTTTGCACCAGTATGTCCGCCTTTTCAGGGGTGTAGTGGGTCTTATCTTCCTCCTGATGGATGATAACGCACGGCCACACCGAGCTGCCATCGTGGAGGAGTACCTTGAAACATACGATAGCAGGCGAATGGAGAGGCCTGCCTGTTTTCCAGACCTAAACCCCATCGAGCATGTCTGGGATGCTCTCGGTCGACGTATCGCTGCACGTCTTCAAACCCCTACGACATTTCAGGAGCTCAGACAGGCATTAGTGCAAGAATGGGAGGCTATACCTCAGCAGCTGCTCGACCACCTGATCCAGAGTATGCCAACCCGTTGTGCGACCTGTGTACGTGTGCTTGGTGACCGTAACCCATATTGATGTCGGGGTACATGCGCAGGAAACAGTGGCGTTTTATAGCACATGTGTTTCGCGACGGTTTTCTCAACTTATCACCAATACCGTAGACTTACAGATCTGTGTCGTGTCTGTACCTTATGTACCTATGCTATTAGTTCCAGTTTGGTGTAATTCCACGTTGTGTGGCACCACATTCCGCAATTAGCCTTAATTTCTGAGCATGAGTGTAGCAAGCTACAAAATACGGGCCAATCATGCCATGCCACGTCACCGCGGGCTCAATGCCGACTTGAGTACTCCTGCATCCCTGGACTAAAAAGCGCACGCTCCGCCGCGAACGGCCGTGTGAATGTAGGCTGCGCGAACTGTTTGGACTCACCGCTTGTAACTACGGACATATACAGACTTAAATGACAGTGTTGCATGATAGTGATAGGCACTCAGCGTACATTTCCGTCTGACAGTTTTTGTATCGCAACGAACAGAAAAACTGGTAGAAGCCGACCTCGGGGAAGGTCAGTTTGGATTCCGTAGAAATGTTGGAACACGTCAGGCAATACTGACTGTACGACTTATCTTAGAAGAAAGGTTAAGGAAAGGCAAACCGACGTTTCTAGCATTTGTAGACTTAGAGAAAGCTTTTGATAATGTTGACTGGAATACTCTCTTTCAAATTCTGAAGGTGGCAGGGGTAAAATACAGGTAGCGAATGGCTATTTACAATTTGTACAGAAACCAGATGGCAGTTATAAGAGCCGAGGGACACGAAAGGGAAGCAGTGGTTGGGAAGGGAGTGAGACAGAGTTCCAGCCTCTCCCCAATGTTATTCAATCTGTATATTGAGCAAGCAGTAAAGGAAACAAAAGAAAACTTCGGAGTAGGTATTAAAATCCATGGAGAAGAAATAAAAATTCTGAGATTCGCTGATGACATTGTAATTCTGTCAGAGACAACAAAATACTTGGAAGAGCCGTTGAACGGAATGGATAGTGTCTTGAAAGGAGGATATAAGATGAACATCAACAAAAGCAAATCGAGGATAATGGAATGTATTCGAATTAAGTCGGGTGATTAGATTAAGAAATGAGACACTTAAAGTAGTAAAGGAGTTTTGCTATTTGGGGAGCAAAATAACTGATGATGGTCGAAGTAGAGAGGATATAAAATGTAGACTGGCAATGGCAAGGAAAGCGTTTATGAAGAAGAGAAATTTGTTAACATCGAGTATAGATTTAAGTGCCAGGAAGTCGTTTCTGAAAGTATTTGTATGGAGTGTAGCCATGTATGGAAGTGAAACATGGACGATAAATAGTTTAGACAAGAAGAGAATAGAAGCTTTCGAAATGTGGTGCAACAGAAGAATGCTGAAGATTAGATGGGTAGATCACATAACTAATGAGGAGGAATTGAATAGAATTGGGAAAAAGAGGAGCCTGACCAGAAGAAGGGATCGGTTGGTAGGACATGTTCTGAAGCATCAATGGATCACCAATTTAGTACTGGAGGGCAGCGTGGAGGGTAAAAATCGTAGAGGGAGACCAAGAGATGAATACACTAAGCAGATTCAGAAGGATGTAGGCTGCAGTAGGTACTGGGAGATGAAGAAGCTTGCATAGGATAGAGTAGCATGGAGAGCAGCATCATACCAGTCCCTGGAGAGAAGACCACAACAACAACAACAGTTTTTGTACTCAGATCTTGTGAGAGACTAAACTTGGTTTTCCGCTCACGCCTCCAGTCTTCGTTGTTCCTCTCTTTCCGGATACATCCTCCAAGCTCACTACTTTGAGATTCCCACAGGATGTCAGATGTAATTGTACATCCGTACTGAAGAAAGTGAATGCATTGCCCATTGAAGTGAATCAATTATATGAATGCATGGAGTCTGTTCTTTCGGACATGCAAGAAACAACAGACACCACGCAGAAATGGCAGCTGTTACTCATTATACAGTATGTTAACTGAATGAGTGTGTGTCGCACTGCCTATTAAGCGGGAGATCCCGTTTCGGATGCCGATTTGGCGAACATTTTTACTCGTCGCCCCTGATTCCCCGTAAAGTCTCGATGCAGTTTACATCAGTAATCCCTTTCCTTCCCTTTCCTTTCTCCCCCGACCCCCTCCACTTTCAATTTACATCAGATACATTCTATTACCATGTACGGGAGAGCCGATCAAAGTGAGCAGGCTGTGGTATTCCTATTTATTTAAACTGAACAGCAATAGACTCAAAGGCCTAGAAATGAGTGATTATGATCTACAACCACTGAAGCAGAATATGGAATAGTTTAAGCACCTTTGTATCAAATTATATATTTTACAAAATTCAGTTTTCACAAAGTGGAAGAATGGCCTCTTCATCTGACTCATAACTAAGAGATAAAAAACTAAAAAAGAACTAAATAAAATTTATTGTGAAACATGATTAGAATTAAATTATTTACACTTTTCACAAACAAAAGCCGAACTGCGTTCCTAAACTTCAGCACAGAGTTCGTCGTCCAGAGGGAGCACAGGTGGCACTTAATCCACTGCTGTCCTGGCCTTGGATTTGAAAATTTTTCTTCGCATCACATGCACTCTATGCGTTCACCTTCATCGTTAGCGTCAAAAAGAGTACGACTAGGGTTGTTTTCTGCTATCCCTAACTTTTTTGTTGTCTTTCTTCTCTCCCTTCTTCCTTCTTTTTATTTTATTTTTCTTCTCTTTCTTTATTTGCCGCTTCTGGGTCACTGTTGTAAGGGTTTCGACTAAGTATCGCCACGGAGGCCATCTTTTCGGCCGCTGTTGTTACGTTTTCCCCCTACACAAAATGGCCAGAAGCCACCGATGAGATGGCCACTTTGCCTGCATTGACTCTATTACACAAAAGCTGCAGTACCCTCTAATAGCATGACCGAACTTTCAATAACTAGAATAAGATTATGGAGTTAAGATATGATACTTTCAACAAAGTTTCATTAAAAAGACGTAGGTCACGTTCTTTCTCCACACTAAATACTCAAAGTGACCATTTACCTTAAATCGGAACAACTGAAATTCACAGATATTATTATAACTCTGAATAGCGGCGCAGCGAATAGGTTAGACTTCATGGGGTGACTGGACCCTACATGGATAATTAGTGAACGAATTTCTAGCTCCTTGTCAGTACCTCATAAGCTTCTGGGACCCCAGTAACCACTTTGCCTGCCATGGCCACTATGCTCCCCTAATTTCGGATTTGTGGTTGATGGCAGGGAAATAAGTTCAAAAAGGAATTAAAGAACTTCTGAAGATATGCTCTACAGTGCAGAAGTAAACATCAAACAATACTGAGTTTCGTTCAGTTCTACATCGCATATCAGAAAAGATTATCTCGTTATCCAATTTGCAATTTAATTTAGTGTCCTTGACGGAGGGTACTTTTTATAATATGCGACTGGCCAACAAGATTTAGGTTTCCCGTGATTTCCCTAAATCACTTCAGGTAAATGCCGGTTGAAAGGGCATGGCCGATTTCCATCCCCATCCGAGCTTGTCCTCCGTTTCTAATGACCTGGATGTCGCCGGGACGTTAAACGAAATCTTCCTTCCTTCCTTTTTATAACAGCTTAGAGCGTCTTCTTATACCATCGTGGAGTATGGAAAGGGTAATTCGTTACATGCATTTGTCTATGCCCGTATTAGTCTAATTTTATTTTCACTCTCTCCATGGACACGAAAGGGATTGAATATTGTTTATAGATTCTGTTCTATTGACTGAACGTACTCAGGCATTTCGCTCTTTCCCTATTCTGATCAACACTAAACTGACACACAATATTTTTTGCGCAACGCAATCTGACTTTTAATAATCCCTACAAAAGAATGGCCCTGACTAACAATTACCTATACCTTTTACAAATCACTTACCTCACAAAAATCTTCGTTACTCAAACTACTGCAATACAGCGAGCGCCAATACTGCCAGCTAAATAAAAGATTCAAACTACTGAAGACACTAACTACTAATAGGCATATTTATCAAATGAAAGATTTTGATAGAGAGCAAACAATGTATTTACCTTAATAGTGTTCAAAAGTGTCCGCTCTCAAAATTTTGCCATCTCTCTCCCCACATGCACCACTGCTGACGGCTCACCTCCAACTGCGCAACGCTACGGGCTGTTAACAGCCAAGTGCCCAACACTACAATAGCAAATTCCAACAATGCCACCCATCCACAGACTGCACACAGCACAGCCAGTGATTTTCATACAGAGCGCTAGGTGGCGGTGGCGTTACCAATATAAGAACCTAAACAGCCTACTTACACAGTTAGCTAATATGCCGTAATTTAAGTAGCTCGTGAGAATAAGTGAAGTCAATTTCTACTTTTCGTGAAGAAAATTCATGTATCGGTGATTCTCATACTCAAAGATGGCATCCTCGACGTTAAAAACGATCGCTTTATGGTGATCATAATTGTTCACGAATCTAAACGGACTGATACCATCATAGTCAATGGCGGAGAATATATTAGTGGAACTAGCAAAGGAGACAGAACTGGATGACACTCAAGTAAGATGAAGACCTTTGTACATCACAAATTATATGTGTGTTTTAGTGTGTTCGATGAGATGATCAGAACATTCATAGCTGGATGATGAGCTATCCCGAAACCAGGTGCTGTATTATCTGAACACTGCTGTAAAGTGTGTCGAATGTAAATAAGCTATAACGATTAAATATAACAATCGCTGTCTCAGATCCGCAGAAATGGACAATAACATTAAATTTCATCTGGCATTATATCAACGTACAGCAGACCCACTTGAAAATAGGTTGTACCGTATACCGCAATTAATGGAGGAATGAGCTGTTAGTTAGTTACATGTTCCAAATGATGTATGGAACATGTAACTAACTAACAGCTCATTCCTCTATTGATTGCGGTATACGGTATACATGATTAGTTTTAACGTTAATGAACATACTGTTTTTAGTCTTACTAATGAAACTACAAATTACACTTAAAACTAGTATTTTTTTCTTTTTCGTCTATGAAATAGAAGTTTTCCAGTAGAAATGATTTTAGGTTACATTTAGAACTAGCTTTGCTTCCTGGCAGGTATTTTATGTTGTTGGGCAAATGATCAAAAACTCCTGTTGATGTAAATAGAACTCCTATCTAAGCAATTGCAAGCTTTAATGTCGTTGTTGTCGTGGTGGTCTTCAGTCCTGCGACTGGTTTGACGCAGCTCTCCATACTACTCTATCCTGTGCAAGCTTATTCATCTCCCAGTAAGTACTGCAACCTACATCCTTCTGAATCTCCTTAGTGTATTCATCTCTTGGTCTCCCTCTACGATTTTTACCATCCAAGCTGCCCTCCAATACTAAATTGGTGATCCCTTGATATCTCAGAACATGTCCTACCAACCGATCCCTTCTTCTAGTCACGTTGTGCCACAAAATTCTCTTCTCCCCAACTCTATTCAATACCTCATCATTAGTTATGTGATCTACCCATCTAATCTTCAGCATTCTTCTGTAACACCATATTTCAAAAACTTCTATTCTCTTCTTGTCCAAACTATTTATCGTCCATGTTTCACTTCCATACATGACTACACTCCATACAAATACTTTCAGAAACGACTTCCTGACAAATCTATACTCGATGTTAACAGATTTCTCTTCTTCATAAACGCTTTCCTTGCCATTGCCAGACTACATTTTATATCCCCTCTACTTCGACCATCATCAGTTATTTTGCTCCCCAAATAGCAAAACTCCTTTACTACTTTAAATGCCTCATTTCCTAATCTAATTCCGTCAGCATCACCCGACTTAATTTGACTACATTCCATTATCCTCGTTTTGCTTTTGTTGATGTTCATCTTATATCCTCCTTTCAAGACACTATCCATTCCGTTCAACTGCTCTGCCAAGTCCTTTGCTGTCTCTGACAGAATTATAATGTCATCGGCAAACCTCAAAGTTTTTATTTCTTCTCCATGGATTTTAATACCAACTCCGAAGTTTTCTTTTGTTTCCTTCACTGCTTGCTCAATATACAGATTGAATAACATCGGGGAGAGGCTACAACCCTGTCTTACTCTCTTCCCAACCACTGCTTCCCTTTCGTGTCCCTCGACTCTTATAACTGCCATCTGGTTTCTGTACAAATTGTAAATAGCCATTCGCTCCCTGTATTTTATCCCTGTCACCTTCAGAATTTGAAAGAGAGTAATCCAGTCAACATTATCAAAACCTTTCTCTAAGTAAACAAATGCTATAAACGTAGGTGTGCCTTTCCTTAATCTAGCTTCTAAGGTAAGTCGTAGGGTCAGTATTGCCTCACGTGTTCCAATATTTCTACAGAATCCAAACTGATCTCAAGCTTTAATAATGCGTAAGAAAAGGTCATTTTTTTATCTAGTGTTGTAGGTGTGGACACACACTCACACACACACACACACACACACACACACACACACACACATATATATATATATATATATATATATATATATATATATATATATATATATATATATATATATATATACTGAAGGTTCAGTTAAAACACCTAACACCTTGAAGAGGTACCTACAGTATAACTGTGGGTGAATACAACATATTACCGTCACTAATCGCTTCAGTGCAATTAATACTTTATTTCTAATTGTAAGTGATGGGTTACACTAGAAAATTATTCCAATACACATTATCGATTGGAAACAGGAAAAATATGTGAGGACGTTGATGCCTTTATTTCCAACACTAGCAATTGTACGAAGAGCAAAAGCATTTGAACCTAATTATTTGAGCAGCAGAGTGATATGTTTCTTCCAGTTCAAGTTTTCATCAATATGTACACCCAAAAATTTGGACTATTCTACCTGTTTATTGACTCCTGTTCATTTGCTGCATCAGTTGTCGGTGTGACTATTTGTTGTACAGAATTGAATATAGTGTTATGATACCGAAAACTACCATTTTGAGACC
Organism: Schistocerca gregaria; assembly: GCF_023897955.1. Taxonomy (NCBI): domain Eukaryota; kingdom Metazoa; phylum Arthropoda; class Insecta; order Orthoptera; family Acrididae; genus Schistocerca; species Schistocerca gregaria. The sequence goes on along the minus strand of NC_064921.1, from coordinate 99,972,416 downwards.
ATAGCTGTGTACAAATTGTAAGTTGATTCTTTCAAAGAAAAACACAGCAACCATCCGCTATTAATAATGCTGTTCATTGCAGTAAATAGCTCCATACACCAACCGATGCACATTTGTTTGACGTTTACATAGGTTTTTTGCTATTTTTGTTCCATAAAAAGACCTTCGTAAAATTCAAAAAAATGTGCACCTTGTGAATAGCCTTGTGGAGATAAACCTGTCGAAAGATGCTATTCACTGAATTAAACAGTGTTATTAATAGAGACTGATTGCTGTCATTTTCTTTGAAAAAATCAAACTAATGAAGACAGTGTGCTTTCTCAAAATTTAGGAAGGATTGCTTTTCAGGGAAATATTTAAGAATACCTTGCAAAACATTATAAACAATTTCTTCTGTTGCTTTCTGTCTAATGGTATTCATTAAACCACTAGTATCGCTATATAAAGTACGAACACGGTCCGATGAATGTTGAGTGGAAGGTCTTCACATACACTGGAGAGCCAAAGAAACTGGTACACCTGCCTAATATCGTGTACGGCCCTCGCAAGCACGCAGAATACCGCAACGGACGTGGCATGGACTTAACTAAAGCCTGAATTATTGCTGGAGAAATGGACACCATGAATCCTGCTTTCTGAATACGTAAGATTAAGGAGGGTGGCGATCTCTTCTGAACAGCACGTTGTAAGACATTCCAGATATGCTCAATAATGCTCATGTTCCGGGAATTTGATGGCCAGCGGAAGCTTTTAAACTCAGAAGAGTGTTCCTGGAGGCACTCTGTAGCAATTCTGGACATGTGAGGTGTCGCATTATCCTGCTGGAATTGCCCAAGTCCGACGAAATGCATAATGGACATGAATGGATTCAGATGATCAGACAGGATACTTACGTACTTATCACCTGTCTGAGTCGTATCTAGACGTATCAGGGGTCCCATATCATTCCAACTGCACGCGCTCCACACCATTACAGAGCCTCCAACAGCTTGAACAGTCCCCTGCTGACATGTAGGGTCCATGGATTCATGAGGTTGTTTCCATACCCGTACGAGTCCATCCTCTCCATACAATTTGAAACCAGACTCGTCCGACCAGGCAACAAGTTTCCAGTGATCATCAGTCGGATGTCGGTGTTGACGGGCACAGGCGAGGCGTAGTAAAGCTTTGTGTCGCGCAGTCATCAAGGGTACGCTAGTGGGACTTCGGCTCCGAAAGCCCATATCGATGATGTCACATTGAATGGTTTCGCACGCTGACACTTGTTGATGGCCCAGCATTTAAATCTGGAGCAGTCTGCGGAACGGTTGCATTTTTGTGCCGTTGAACGATTGTCTTCAGTCGTCTTTGGTCCGGTTCTTACAGGATCTTTTCCCTGCCGCAGCGATGCCGGAGATTTGATGTTTAACCGGATTCCTGATATTCTCGATACATTCGTGAAATGGTCGTGCGGAAAAATCCCTACTTCATCGCTACCTCGGAGATGCTGTGAACTATCGTTTCATGCGCCGACTATAACACGACATTCAGACTCACTTACATCTTGATAACCTGCCATTGTAGTACCAGTAACCGATCTATCAACTGCGCCAGACCCTTGTTATCTTATATAGTCGTTGCCGACAGTAGCGCCGCATTCTGCCTTTGTACACATCTCTAAATACGCCGACTTATATCAGTTTCTCTTTCCAACATTGTCTGAATTATTTAGCACAGTTCTATATATTCTGTTTGTTAAGTATAATTCAAACAAACTGTTTGTAAAGCAATTGATTCCATAAAATTTTACCAGCGCGGGGTAGCCGTGCGGTCTCAGGCTCCTTGTGACGGTTCGCGCGGCTCTCCCCGTCGGAGGTTCGAGTCCTCTCTTGGGCATGGGTGTGTGTGTTGTCCTTACTGTAAGTTAGTTTAAGTTAGATAAAGTAGTGTGTAAGCCTAGAGATCTATGACCTCAGCTGTTTCGTGCCATAGAACTTACCACAAATTTCCATAAATATTAAGGTTTTCTAACAAGGGAACTTCCCCATCGCACCCCCCTCAGATTTAATTATAAGTTGGCACAGTGGATAGGCCTTGAAAAACTGAACACAGATCAATTGAGAAAACAGGAAGACGTTGTCTGGAACAATGAAAAAAATAAGCAAAATATACAAACTGAGTAGTCCATGCGCAAGACAGGCAACATCAAAAAAAGGTGAGCTCAGGAGCGCCGTGGTCCCGTGGTTAGCGCGAGCAGCTGCGGAACGAGAGGTCCGTGGGTCAAGTCTTCCCTTGAGTGAAAAGTTTACTTTCTTTATATTCGCAAAGTTATGATCTATCAGTTTGTTCATTGACGTCTCTGTTCACTCAAATAAGTTTAGTGTCTATGTTTTGCGACCACACCGCACCAATGGGAACCGAAAACATTTGATCGCAAGGTCATAGGTCAACCGATTCCTCAACAGGAAAACGCGTCTGATATATTCTATACGACACTGGTGACGGCATGTGCGTCACATGACAGGAATATGTTGTCGACCCACCTAACTTGTACACTTGGCGAATGGGTAAAAAGATTCTTCTACCTTGCCCGATTTAGGTTTTCTTGTGGATGTGATAATCACTCCCAAAAAAGTGATGAAAACATAAGAGTAGACAATGTAGTGTGCTGCGAATACATAGAAAGACAGATCCCTTATCATTTAGCTACAAAATAGCAGGTCAGCAACTGGAAGCAGTTAATTCCGTTAATTATCTGGGAGTAGGCATTAGGAGTGATTTAAAATGGAATGATCACATAAAGTTGATCGCCGGTAAAGCAGATGCCAGACTGAGATTCATTGGATGAATCCTAAGGAAATGTAATCTGAAAACAAAGGAAGTAGGGTTATAGTACGCTTGTTCGCCCACTGCTTGAATACTGCTCAGCAGTGTGGGATCCGTACCAGATAGGGTTGATAGTAGAGATAGAGAAGATCCAACGGAGAGCAGCGCGCTTCGTTACAGGATCATTCAGTAATCGCGAAAGCGTTACGGAGATGATAGATAAACTACACTGGAACACTCTGCAGGAGAGACGCTCAGTAGCTCGGTACGGGCTTTTGATAATGTTTCGAGAACATACCTTCACCGAAGAGTCAAGCAGTATATTGCTCCCTCCTACGTATATCTCACGAAGAGACCATGAGGATAAAATCAGAGAGATTAGAGCCCACACAGAAGCATACCGACAATCCTTCTTTCCACGAACAATACGAGACTGGAATAGAAGGGAGAACCGATAGAGGTACTCAGGGTACCCTCCGCCACACAACAAATGAATGCAACAGTTTCACAGTCGCATAGTTTTCCCTGGGCTCTGTCAAAAAATATGTTTTCAACGTTTTCAAATTTTTCCTTGTGTAGACCGTCAAATCCTGCATATGTCCAAGCAAATCTGCATATGTCCTGGAATTTTGGAGAGCGAAGTTGATTATGTGTGAATGCCTGAACTTTGATAATTGTCTGAAAAAAAAATTGAACTTTTCACTCGAGGGAAGACTTGAGCCAATGACCTCTCGTTTCGCAACTGCTCACGCTAACCACGGGGCCACGGCGCTCCTGAGCTTACACTGTCCTCGATGTTGCCTATCTTGCGCCTGGACTACTCAGTTTGTACATTTTGCTTATTTTTTTCATAGTTCCACACAACTTCTTCCTGTTTTCTCGATTGATCTGTGTTCAGTTTTTCAAGGCCTATCCACTGTGCCAACTTATAACTAAATCTGAGGGGGGTGCGATGGGGAGGTTCCCTTGTAAGAGAGTGACGTGGTCTACGCAATGAAGCGCATTGAAAAGACGAGCAACCCTTCTAGAATCCAAATTGTGGTGTGCTCAGGAAATTGTTTGTTCTTAAATGTTAGCCTCCTCTTGAGTATACAACTTTTTCGAATATTTTGGAAAAAAGGTGTCGGTCAGGACGTCATATCCCTGTCTGGCAAACATGTTGACATTCCAGTAGATACTTGGTTCAGATCCAGCTCGCTATTACTACAAAGTTTACCAACCAATGTGTGTGTCATTTACGACGGCGGCCGAGGTTCGTTCTGCGCATCTGACGTCACAAAACACAGTCAGCCAATGAACAGAGAACGACGTTGCCAGAGGTCCACTGCAGTGCAGAGCACGGACGAGTGTCTTCAGTTTTAGAAACGTTCAGTCATAAATAAAGTAATTGAACAAAAGCAATGTCTTGATAGCAGACTTTCTTTTATAGAAAGTTTGGAAAAAATATTCTTTATACCAATTGCTTCATAGTCTATTAATTAACTAAACCAAACAAGCAATAGGCCTAATTCAGGCGATAGCAAGGAAAGATGTTTGTATCATTCCCACTAACCGCCTTTTCGCAATAAAGAACAGCAGTAATTGTTTTCTGGGAGATCTATTGGATAACGAGCTGCGTTAGCGTAGTGGTTAAAATGTTTGGCTATTAAGCGATAGGTTCTGAATTCAAACCTTGTATGGTGCTTAAAATATTCTTTATTTGAAAACAATATCGAAGTGTCTTACTTCATGAATTTTATTCGTTTGAATGTAATTTTTTGAAATTTCTAATGGCAACTAAAATCGACCATACGGAAAGGATACGCTATAGACTTTTACCTCTGCAAACTCTTGAAAATTTCGTGCAGTGCATCTAATGCTGCACAATAACTGCGTTGAACATCGAAACAAAATTAAGTCATTCATGGGGGGAAGGTATGAGTCAAGAAGATATGTAAAAATCAAATTTTTGGCCCAATAGTTTTTGTGAAATAGAATGATAAAGTGTGTCAAGGCAGTCGAAACACCATGTGTCTGCACAGGCAAGCAGTGTAGTGATGACAAAATCGCTCACAGCGCTGAATGCTCGGCGCACGTCTCTGTAGCAGTGAAAGGGTTACTTCATAAACTGTGCGCTCCCCCCTAAACGTAAGTTAGCGAACTATACTATAGCACTGCTTCTCTTGGCGCGTGAAACTGGCAACGCAGCAATCTCCCGCGTCTGGGCGGGCACGCGCGAACCGCTGAGGTAAAAGAATTGAACAATAAGGTAAAAGAATTGAACAATAATTCTTCAGGATACACAACAGCGTCATTCTGTTGGAGGGCACGTTTTTGCATGTCAAGCGTAAATAAGATCACAGAAGCGTGGGCGAAAATGGAAGAGCTACTTACGGAAGATCATGACGACGCGTGGGCGAAAATGGAAGAGCTACTTACGGAAGATCATGACGACGCGTGGGCGAAAATGGAAGAGCTACTTACGGAAGATCATGACGACGCGTGGGCGAAAATGGAAGAGCTACTTACAGAAGATCATGACGACGCGTGGGCGAAAATGGAAGAGCTACTTACGGAAGATCATGACGACACGTAGGCGAAAATGGAAGAGCTACTTACGAAAGATCATGACGACGCGTGGGCGAAAATGGAAGAGCTACTTACGGAAGATCATGACGACGATGGTGATGGCGACGATGACGAGGGTGTAGGGGGAGAGCAGGATGGCCCAGACGCCCTCTGGCTGCGCCTGCTGGTCCAGCAGCGACTTGAGCAGTTTGGCGCGCTTCTCGGCCGGCATGTCGGCCACCTTGGTGATGAGGTGCTTGAGCCGCTCCGCCAGCTGCTCCTTGTCCAAGTTCAGTCCTTCCAGCCCTTCCCTCGTCGCCTCTCCCAGCTCGTCCAGCGGCACGTCGGGCATCTCGTCCATGGTTCGGCGTCGCTGAAGCACAGACAGCCGCCCATTACACCACACCGGTCACTAGGACTGCCGATATTTTTAAAAATTTCGGAATTCCGATGTATCGATTTTAAAAAAGTATCATTATTGGCTCTCGATAAATCGAGAAAAAACGTCGATATATCGACGTATAAAATAACGACTTACATACTTATAAAAATATTGGCTGCACATGTTAAATATACTGCCAGTTTTAGAGCTGTATATTTAAGTACTGATTCATTACTAGATATTCTGTACAAGCTAGCAACCTGCCAACCCCCTTTCGAGCAAGAACCGAAAGGAAAACGATGCGCGTTCATCCTTGACGATAACCACAATGGTAACTGCAGGTAAGTGGCACAATAAAAAGTGTCTGATGGGTCCATCGTACGGTATCGTCACATATTGTATTTGTCTGGAACACTTCGTGCTGACTTGCATGTTTTTTTTTTTTTCGTTTCTGTCAATATCAACGACTTAGTAGCAGTGATTCATCAATTTCTGCAGGCGTATTTTGCGACGAAATAAATCTCGGGTGAACAGCCTGGTGTGAGTGTGCATAGGACAATATAATTCGGCAATCGACTACGTTGCTATCGTTAGGTGCGCTGATGTACTGACCGGCGGTGGGCCGGCGCCATGTATATATAGGACAATCCCCCTCTGCAGCACCGGCGGAAACTGGGGATGAACCTCAGAAGGAGGCGGCCTTGGCTATTATTCCGTTTTGTGGGGTCTTATCCAGAAACATTGGATGCATTTTACGTAAACACCAAGTGAAAACCATCTTCCGTCCTCCAAGTAAAACCAAGAGCCTTCTTGGTAGTGTCAAGGACAGCATTGCTCTACGTAAATCAGGGGTTTATCAGATACCTTGCCAATGTGGTAGTATATACATAGGGCAGACCATTCGTACCACTAAGGACCGATGCCGAGAACATCAACGGCATACTAGACTCCAACAGCCCAGTAAGTCGGCATCGCTGAGCATTGCCTGTCGGAACTGCATAGCATGGGTAATGACCAAACCAAAGTCCTGACGCAGACTTCCAAATACTGGGACTGTGTCATAAAAGAAGCCATAGAGATCAGAGTAAGGGAGCCACAAGTAAATCGTGACAGCGGTTACATCCTTAGCAAGGCGTGGGGACCCGCTATCACCCGGACTAAGAAGAAAAAGGATGTTTCCCAGAGTGTACCTACTTTGTGAGAGGAGGGAAGAACAACGAGAGCGGTGCCGGCAGACCCTCCTGAACGAGAAGACCTAGGACGCAGCGTCCAGACAGCGGGAGAACGGACGCTGCACCTGGACCGCGCGCGGGGTGCGGACCGCACCGACTCATAGAAAGCGCCTGAGGGAGGAACGGGAGGAGGATTGTCCTATATACACATGGCGCCGGCCCACCGCCGGTCAGTACATCAGCGCACCTGATGATGACAACGTGGTCGATTGCCGAAATATTGTGTACTATGCACACTCATACCAGGCTGTTCACCCGAGATTTATTTCGACCTAGTATCTGTTGTGGCAAAATTGCTTTGGTGAAGCTAAACGTAGCAGTTTCTGTAGGGTAGCGCCCAGCGACGATTACGTGAGCATTTCCCCTCACACGTCTATGCCCACCGCTAAGACCAAGCTTGTCATTTAGATTTTTACTCATCATTTTCAGCATCTGTTTTTGAATTATGCCAGTGTGAAGAAATGGCACACCAGTTGAGTTAAAAACTGTTTTATATTCTATTTACACCGCCACCCCCCCCCCCAAACACCCCCCACCTCCCACCCCCACCCCTAGTGCATTCGGACTTCTTCTGTTGTACCACATATAGTTGCTTCACAAAGTCAAAGACAAATACTGATCGTCATTAAAGGTCAAAAAGTGGTAAGACTCCTTCCCACAGTGAAACTAAAATTATGTTCTACTACAGTTTCAAAAGAACAACTTCAAATATTTGCCGAAAATTGTGAAAAAAATATAATGAAAATGTCTATACTCCATATCAACCATTGCCAACCACCTGTTGATCACAGCCACAAGCCTAAGGAAATTCATGACATCGGAATTTTGCACTGCGAAACAAAAGGTTTTAGACTAAATATTTTGGAAGAGTTACACATCTTCAAACATTTTTCTCCGAAGGATGGGCTCATATTAAATGAACAATTGTAGTCGCGTAATATAAATTTTTTCAATGGCTTAAAGTAGCTACTAAAAGATGTTTGAGAGCTAAAGTTGCTTATCCGTTTCCCTGTGAGCCCTCAAATACTGTTTTCCTCTCCCTTGCTTGTATAATTCACATCTTATTAATCTGTTAATCATTATTATATTAATTTCGTGTAGATGTTGTTAAGCTTTTATAAATTCTGCTACCAGATGGCGAGATCTGTATCATGTTCACGTCATTGTTTGGCACGGCCTGCTCGTACAGTTGCTGATACTTTCTCGTGGCCTGCACCACTGTAGTGCCCTTAGAGGCATGTTTACACGTTGTTTTAAAATTTTGACTATATCTGTTATTAATCCAGGTGGAAAATGTTTTAGTTGTGGTTTTAACGTCTTGGTTAGAGCGATGTCGCTCATATTTTCCTTTTAACCACATGTGAGTATCTTTACCCAATTTAACTTGTAAAAATTAAGTATTTGTTCTATGCGTGCCTGCTATTAATGTACCTTCCTGTGATATTGTTAGGTAAAGTAACAATTTCTTCTGAAGAAGTCGCACCTCTAGTTAAAAAATTTTAAATTCTGTTTACAATCGGTTGGCTGGAAGTTTGTAACGTTGTAGAAATTATAATATTATTTGAAGACAATAATTACATTGAAGTCACCACGATTTATGATGGTCCCCTGGACATTACAAACAGCAGTATATGGTTCTTAATTGGATGTGTGATCTCCACGGACGGCAGTACATGCTCTGTAGTGTGCTCCCGTGTTAGAAACAAGGATGGCAATGAGCTGTGATATGTCTCCACAACGCCACCCACACGTGCTCGATGGAATTTTTAGTCGGGAAAACGCCAGGCCAGTCCATTCGCCGCATATTCTCTTGTTCCATGAACTCCTACACCTGTGCTGTTTTGATTCGATCGCCCATTGGCATACATAAAAACGAAGTCTGGGACGAATACACCCCTGAAAAAGACGCACGAGCGGAAGAAGTGCGGTGTCACAGTAATGTTGACCAGTGAGTGTACCGTGTGGAGGTCAGCATACCCATGGAACATTATATCTCACCACGCCTTAACACTGGGACCATCAAAACGATCGTGTTAGACAGTGTTCGGCATACCCTCATATGGTGAGGGATGAGTGACGTAATGCATCCAGTAACACTGTCGGACACAGGTGGGACCATGTTACGATGTGGGGAGCCATAATGTTGCATGGATTTACTGACCTACAAATCTCTGAACACGGTATACTTGCCGCTCAATGTACTCCTACCGCATGACCGTCTCCTCAGGGGTGTATTCGGCTCAGACTTCATTTTTATGGATGACAATGCCTGACAGCACCGAATAGCGCACGTGGGGTATCTCCTGGAAGGGGGAGGGGATATTCGGCGAATGGACTGGCCTGCTCGTTCGACCCGACTTAAACTCCATCGAACACGTGTGAGATGCGATGGCGAGACGCACATTTACGCAGAAACCACCATGCAGCAGATATCATCCGCGCTGGTGGAAGAATGGAAAGCCCTGCCGCAAGGATTCGTTACCGACCTTGGGGCCAGCATGCGAGCACAATGCAGAGCATTGTCACTGCCGATCTCACACCGTATTAAGAAGTTAAGAACGACGTTCTGCTCTCTGAAATGTCCGCGGGACCTTCATGAAGAGCGAAGAGTTCAGTGTAATTATTATCTTTGAATAAAAGTGTCATCTTTTGTAACCTCATTGCGCATTTCTTTCAGTTACCTTCTGTATCACACTTTTAACAGTTCTCTCTATGTATGGCCCAAATTTCATCTAGTTATGTTACTTGGCAGTAACAGATCATGCGAAAGTTACCTTCGTCCTTAAGTTTTGCACGCCAGACAAGGGTCACAATGTTTTATATCCTTAGCGTATTTGTATGAGTTGACTGATTCCAGTAGTGACTGATTGATATTGCAGGAATAGGACCTTTTCTGAGTTTTGTGAAATGACAGTTTGACGATTATTAACTTTTAAAGCAAGGTGACGATCTTTCTAACAAGTTAAAACTTATCGAGCTCTGACTGAATATTTGCGTAAATTTTTTTCAGATAGCACTTCGTTATCGATAGGTACATCACCTGCCAAAAGTCTAGTATTGTTACTAACATTGTCTGTTAGCCATTTTGATCAACATGAGCACCACAAGAACCACGATACATTGCTCTGGAGCTCTTATAAAGCTAATTCTGTCGATAACTCTGCATACAAAATAATTAATTCGTTCTGTCGTCCCATAAATATTCAGTTCAGCCTCAAATTTCGTCTGATGTCTCACACGATCTTACTTTGGATAATAGAATAGTTGTGGTTCTGAGTTAAATACCTTTCGGAAGTCATCCACCAAATTACCATTATCCATGGCTTTTAGCTTGTCATCTGAGAAGCACACGAGTTGGATTTCGCATGATCTATTGTTTCGGACTCCACGTTGACTGCGATGGAGGGGAGATCATTCTGTTCGAGCTATTCCATCAATTTTGTGCTCAGAATATGATATAAGATCCTACAACATATGGAAAAGCAATGATATTCGACACCAGATTTCTGAATATCTGCTTTCTTTCGTGTAGCCAGTTGTAGCCTGTGCTTTCTCCCACCTACTGAGCACACTTTCTTGTTATAGAGTTCAAGAATGTATTCTGGTTAAAAAAGGGAATGACTCAGCCACATACTCTATATAGAGCCTGACAGAGATTTTGTTGAACCCAGCCGGCCTGTGTGGCCGAGCGGTTCTAGACGCTTCAGACTGGAACCGCGAGACCGCTACGGTCGCATGTTCGAATCCTGCCTCGGGCATGGATGTGTGTTATGTCCTTAGGCTAGTTAGGTTTAAGTAGTTCTAAGTTCCAGGGGACTGATGACCTCAGAAGTTAAGTCCCATAGTGCTCAGAGCCATTTGAACCAATCGTCGGACCCTGAGGCGCGGGAGTAATACTTTTCTGGACTTTTTATCAGAATGTGATGCACATAGTTTTGGTATAACTTCTCTCATCGTTTTGTATAGTTTTTTAAAGAACCAACGTGGCTCTCACGTACTCATTAAACAAACCCTCATCGAAACGGGTAGCCCATCTCAGAGATTTTTTCCTGGCCCTTCCGTCGATTCAACGCAGTAGGACCCACAAAGACAAAAATAGTCAAGAAGTGGCGGAACAAGGGCTTTGTGAGCGACATGATTCATATGAGAACTTCGCTTCCTTAGTATTGTTCCGATATATCCCCACGGCTGTTCCGCGTCAAACTGCTCCACACAGGTACCCATGAAGACGGTCGCAGGTTCGAATCCTGCCTCGGGCATGGATGTGTGTGGTGTCCTTAGGTTAGTTAGGTTTAAGTTGTTCTAAGTTCTAGGGGACTGATGACCTCAGATGTTAAGTCCCATAGTACCCAGAGTCATTTTTTTTCTCTTGAGGTCTAGATGAGATCTTTAGAAACAAACCTAAATCTAATGATACTGGAAGTGGTTTTTTTGAAATAATTACTATGAAGACATTCCTCTGCAACTGAAATAAATTGCTATGCCTCATTTCAGTGCCAAATATTAAGAGCAGTAACCATTCATTATCGTCTAATTCTCCTAACCTTTATAAGCTTTTAGTAAAAAGAAAGTCTTGTTTATACAGTCCAGTCACGTTAATGTGATCACCAGTTACGTTAGACGTCAAGACGTCAACGTGGACGGGATGTAAAATCGTGTCGGACGAGGAACGGGGGGGGGGGGGGGGGGGGGGGTTAGGGGGGGGGACAGTTGCCGTCCTTGTTGTAATGCCAAGACAAAGTATTTTTTGATGTCAAAAAGGGCATGATCATCGGCTTTCGGGCCAAGGGTAGAAGCATTTCCAAAACGGTTCAGTTTCCAAAATGTTCGCATGCCGCCGTGATTAAAATACACTACTGGCCATTAAAATTGCTACACCACGAAGATCAAGTGCTACAGACACGGAATTTAACCGACAAGAAGAAGATGCTTTGATATGCAAATGATTAGATTTTCAGAGCATTCACACAAGGTTGGCGCCTGTGGCGACACCTAGAACGTGTTGACATGAGGGAAGTTTCCAACCGATTTCTCATACACAAACAGCAGTCGAACGGCGTTGCCTGGCGAAAACTTCTTGTGATCCATCGTGTAAGGAGGAGAAATGGGTACCATCACGTTTCCGACTCTGATAAAGGTCGGATTGTAGACTTTCGCGATTGCGGTTTATCGTATCGCGACACTGCTGCTTGCGTTGGTCGAGATCCAATGACTGTTAGCAGAATATGGAATCGGTGGGTTTAGGAGGGTAATACGGAACGCCGTGCTGGATCCCAACTGCCTCGTATCACTAGCAGTCCAGATGACAGGCACCTTATCCGCATGGCTGTAACGGATCGTGAAGCCACGTCTCGATCCCTGAGTCAACAGATCGAGACGTTTGCAACTCAACCATCTGCACTAACAGTTCGACGACGTTTGCAGCAGCATTGACTATCAGCTCGGAGACCATGGCTGCGGTTACATTTGACGCTGCATAACAGACAGGAGTGCCTGCGATGGTGTACTCAACGACGAACCTGGTGTGCCCGTATGGCAAAACGTCATTTTTTCGGATGAATCCAGGTTCTGTTTACAGCATCATGATGGTCGCATCCGTGTTTGGTGACATCGCGGTGAACGCACATTGGAAGCGTGTATTCGTCATCGCCATACTGGCGAATCACCCGGCGTGATGGTATGGGGTGCCATTAGTTACACGTCTCGGTCACCTCTTGTTCGCATTGACGGCACTTTGAATAGTGGACGTTACATTTCAGATGTATTACGACCCGTGGTTCTACGCTTCATTCGATCCCCGCGAAACCGTACATTTCAGCTTGATAATGCACGACCGCATGTTGCAGGTCCTGTACGGGCCTTTCTGGATACAGAAAGTGTTCGACTGCTGCCCTGGCCAGCACATTCTCCAGATCTCTCACCAATTGAAAACGTCTGGTCAATGGTGGCCGAGCAAGAGCAACCGGCTCGTCACAATACGCCAGTCACTACTCTTGATGAACTGTGGTATCGTGTTGAAGCTGCATGGGCAGCTGTCCCTGTACACGCCATCCAAGCTCTGTTTGACTCAATGCCCAGGCGTATCAATGCCGTTATTACGGCCAGAGGTGGTTGTTCTGGGTGCTGGTTTCTCAGGATTTATGCACCCAAATTAGGTGAAAATGTAATCACATGTCAGTTCTAGTACAATATATATGTCCAATGAATACCCCTTTATCATATGCATTTCTACTTGGTGTAGCAATTTTAATGGCTAGTAGTGTATAACACACTGTGCATGGCAAAAGGAGCTACGAAACAGGCGCCGATCCAATCTGTGCTGCAACACGAGTCAGAGATGACAGGGGTGAACGACTGGTCGGGAGATGTGTACAGGCGAACAGACGTGCGACTGTTGGCAAACCGATCGCCCAGGTGAACCGTGGGGCGCCCAGCTGTGTCTCATCAACGTCCGTTCAGCGCATGGGCCTCTGCAGCAGCTGCCCAGTTCATGCACCCACGCTGACGCGTTCAGCGGCGACGAAAGCTGGGATTTGCACACCAATACCGAACGCGACTGGACGTCCACTCAGCGGCGTCAGGTGGACGTTTCAGACGAATCGTGTTTAACGCTCCATCGGACAGATGACCCTTGGCATGTACAATGTGAAGCGGGTGATAGCAAACGTCATGCAAAAATCTTCGGAGGGGCCCAGGCCAGAGGAGGAAGCGTTGGTTAGTCTCCCATGAAGACACACAAAGTTGGGAAAGAGACAGGGCCAGCTATGGTAGAAGAAAACTACAAGAGGCTCAAATGGAATTAAAACACAAAATAGCTTTCACACTAATGGTGGAAGAGGAAGAACTATCTGCTCCAAAGGAACAGAAATCATGCCAGAAATGCTCTGATTTCTACAAAAGTAACTATTCTTACCCTTGCACATTCCAACTGGTCTATTGATTACACTGCAAATTAATTCAGTGTTTCTACATGTACAGTAAAGCAAGCTAGGAAAATAAAAGCAACGCAAAGAGTGCTTCCACAACTTCAGCAGGCTCAGGGTAAGCAACTGAGTTCAGAAATAAAGGTGCTAGTGCCGGAGTTTTATGAAAATAATGACTACAGCCGAATAATGCCTGAAAAAAAGACTATGACCCGGTGAAAATGGGAAATGTATGTGTACAAATGCAAGAAAGACTGTTGCTATGTAACAAATTGGTTCAAATGGCTCTGAGCACTATGGGACTCAACTTCTGTGGTCATTAGTCCCCTAGAACTTAGAACTACTTAAACCTAACTAAGGACATCACACACATCCATGCCCGAGGCAGGTTTCGAACCTGCGGTCGTAGCAGTCGCACGGTTCCGGACTGCGCGCCTAGTACCGCGAAACCACCGCGGCCGGCTGCTATGCAACATATCAGAACTATATGTAGCATTCAAGGAAAAGTATCCCAATACCAAAGTAGGTTTATCATCTTTTTTCAATCTTCGGCCAAAATGGGTTGTGCCTGTAAGTGCAAGGGGCACACACTATGTTTGTGTATGTGTGACCCATCAAAATGCTAAGCTGATGTTTGGTGATGCTGGGGAATGTTTTCGTCGCTTTCCCTGGATGACCTCGTCATTCTAGAAGGCACAATGTATTAACACAAGTTTCCATATACCCTACAGGACCATATCCACCCCTACGTGCAGTTTGTTTTTTCTCGGCACGATGGCATCTACCAGTAGGACAATGCAACGCGTCACACAGCTCACGGTGCACGTGCGTCGGTCGAAGAGCAGCGGAATGAGTTTACCGTACTCCACTGGAAACAAAACTCCCAGGATAAAAACTCAATCGAGAATCTGTGGCCGTGCGGTGTGGCCGCGTGGTTAGAGGCACTATGTCACGGATTACGCGGTCCCTCCCGCCGATGGTTCGAGTCCTCCCTTGGACATGGGTGTGTATGTGTCATTCTTAGCATAAGTTAGTTTCAGTAGTGTGTGAGACTAGGAACCGATTACCGCAGCAGTTTGATCCCTTAGGTATTCACACACATGTGAACATTTTTGAGAACCTGTGGGACTACCTGGATCGGGCTGTACGCGCCATGGATCCCCAACAGAGAAACCTATCAGAGTTGGCCACGGCATTGGACTAGGTTGGTTCCATATCCCTCTCCCGGCCTCCGAGGCCGAGGTCGCTAACGCACGCCCGAATCCTGGTGGTGGATGAAAAACTTCACTGCCGGTATTTGGTCGACGAGAGGAAGAGAAGTGATCACCACTCTTTGCACCATTGTCCTGGATTCAATTCCAGTTCTCTATGCAGTGTCTCATGAAGTGAAGGCATGTGACACTGCTAACGTTAAACTCAGGGGCCCCCTTGGTGCTGTTTGAGAGCAAGAGGCTCGGGGCCGGGTTTCACCCTCTCCTTTCTCTCATCACCTCCAACACCATCATGACAGTACACTACACACATACATCCATTACACACACATACACTTAACAGATACACTTATACATACAGTCTCATACTTCGCGAAGGAAAGGTGCCTGTGGGTGCGTAGGATAGGACAAACCTTTCCAACAAGGCGACTGCACCTGCCCTTCCTCTGCATCTACATCTACATCTGCATCTGCATGGCTACACTGTAAATCACACTTAACTGGCTTGAGGCTTTATCGAAACACCTTCACAATAATTCTCCCTTATTTCACTCTCGGGCAACGGCCTTGCCGCAGTGGATACACCGGTTCCCATGAGATCACCGATGTTAAGCGCTGTCTGGCGTGGTCGGCACTTGGATGGGTGACCATCCAGGCCGCCATGTGCTGTTGCCAATTTTCGGGGTGCACTCAGCCTAGTGACGCCAATTGAGGAGCTACTCGACCGAATAGTAGCGGCTTCGGTCAAGAATACCACCATGCCGACCGGGAGAGCGGGTTTGCTGACCGCATGCCCCTCCTATCCGCATCCTCCTCTGAGGATGACATGGCGGTCGGATGGTCCCGATGGGCCATTTTCGGCCTGGAGCCGGAGTGGAATTTCACTCTCGAATACCTCGGAGAGAAAACGAACACCTATATTTACCCGTGTGAACTTCAATATCTCTTATTATGATCGTTTCTCCCTACGTAGGTCGGCATCAACAAAATATTTTCCCATTCGGAGGAGAAAGCTGGTGATTGAAATTTCGTGAGAAGGTCTCGCCGCAACGAGCAACGTCTTTGTTTTAAAGATGTCGTCCCAAAATCCTGTATCCTGTTCATGACACTTCTCTCCCTTATTTCTCGATAATACAAAACGAGTTGCCCGTCTCTGAACTTTCTCGATGTACTCCGTTAATCTTATCTGACAAGGTTCCATACCGCTCAGCAGTATTCCAAAAGAGGACGGACAAGCGTAGTGTGGGCAGTTTCTTTTGCATCTTCTAAGTGTCCTGTCAGTAAAACGCAATCTTTGGTTCGCCTTCCCAACAACATTTCCTATGTGTTCTTCTCAATTTAAGTTGTTCGTAATTGTAATTCATAGGTATTTAGTTGAATTTACAGCCTTTAGATTTGATTGATATATAGTGTAATAGAAGTTCAACGGTTCCTTTTATCACTTATGTGGATGACATCACACTTTTCATTATTTAGGATCGATTGCCAATTTTCGTACCATACAGATATCTTTTCTAAATATATAAGAAACTATCAGCCTCGATTGCGGTAGTGAAACCAATCTTTACTTAGGTTTCAGCCCAAGTAATTGAGCCTTCTTCAGAAGATAAACCTGATTCTATAATATGTCTACGAGAGCATGGTCTAAAAATAAAAATAAAACAGCCTCGTAGACATATTATAGAATCAGGTTTATCTTCTGAAGAAGGCTCAATTACTTGAGCTCAAACCTAGGTAAAGGTTGGTTTCATTACCGCAATCGAGGCTGGTAGTTTCTTATATATTAAATTAACACGATTGCTGACGGGGCTGCAATGTTGACAGTACAAAAGTCTTTTCTAAATCGTTTTTCCATTTCTTTTGATCTTCTGATGACTTAACTAAACGACAAAGAACAGCATCATCTGCAAACAACCTAAGACGGCTGCTCAGAGTGTCTCGTAAATCCTTTATATAATAAGGAACAACAGAGGGCCTATATCACTACATTAGGGAACGCTATAGATCACTTCTGTTTTATTCGGTGACTTCCCATCAATTACTACGAACTGTGACATCTCCGACGGGGAATCACGAACCCAGTCACATAAATGAGACGATAATCCATAAGCACGCAATCTGATTACAAGCCGCTTGTGAGGTACGGTGTCAAAAGCCTTCTGGAAATCTAGAAACCGAGAATCAACGTGAAATACTTTGTCGATAGCACTCAGCACTTCGTGTGAGTAAAGAGCTAGTTGTGTTTTATAAAGCCATGTCGACTATGTGTCAATAGGCCGTTCTCTTCGAGGTAATTCATAACGTTCGAACACAATATATGTTCCAAAATCCTGCTGCAAATTGACATTAATGACATGGGCCTGCAATTTAGTGGATTAATCCTTTTGACTTTCTTGAATATTAGTGCGATCTGTGTAACTTTCCAGCCTTTGGGTACCGATCTTTCGTTGAGCGAGTGGCTGTATATGATAGTTAAATATGTGGCTATAGCATCAGCATACTCTCCAAGGAACGTAATTGGTATGCAGACTGCACCGGAAGACTTACTTACACTAAGTGATGTAAGTTGCTTCACTATTCCGAGGATATTTACGTCTAAGTTACTGATTATTGGCAGCTGTACTTTATTCAAATTCTGGAATATTTACTTCGTCTTCTTTGGTGTAGGAAATTCGGAAAGCTGTGTTTAGTAACTCTGCTTTATCAGGACCATCATCGATGGTATTTCCAATATTATCGCGCAGAGAAGGCATTGATGACCTACCAATCTGACCATAATCTCTGGATTTTCTGCCAGATTACGATACAAAGTTTCGTTGTGGAAACTGTTATAAGCATCTCGCATTGAAGTCCGCGCTTAATTTCTAGCTTCTGTAAAGATAGCCAATCTTGGGGATATTGCGCTCGTTTAAAGTTGTCATGCTTTTTCGTTGTTTTTGCAGCAGTGTGCTGACCTATTTTGTGTGCGATAGGAGATTAGCTCCATCGTTTGTTAACTGATTTGCTATAAAACTCTCAGTTGCTGTCGATACTATTTCTTTCAATTCAAGCCACATCTCCTCTAAATGTACACTGTTAATTTGGAAGGAGTGGAGATCGTCTCTCAGGAAGACGTCAAACGAATTTTTATCTGCTTTTTTGAATAGATGTATTTTTCGTTTATTTTTGATGGATTTAGCAGTTAGGGTATCAACTCTCGCTACGATAACCCTGTGTTCACTAATCCCTACATCCATTTTGATGCTTGTTATTAGCTCAGGATCATTTTTTGCTAAGAGGTCAAGTGTGTTTTCACAATCGCTTACTATTCGAGTGGGCTGATGAACTAATTGCTCGAAATAATTTTCAGAGAATGCGTTTAAAACAATTTATGACGATGTTTTATGCGCGCCTCCGGCATTAAACATGCATTTGCGACATGTCGAGGGTAAACTAAAGTTACCATCAACCATAATTGTAAGAGTCGGTAACATGTTTGAAATTAGAGTCAAGTTTTCTTTGAACCTTTCAACAATTTCCTCATCTGAGTTGGGAGGTCAGTAAAAGGTCCAATTATTATTTTACTCCGATGCCAAGAATGACCTCTAACTATACTAACTCAATGGAAATATCTATTTCAATTTTGTTACAAGATCAAGAAGAGTTGCTCAATGTAGGTGAAAATACGATCAGTAATGTTTCAGATTTCGAGGTAGAATGGGATAGGAATGATGATGGAAATAGGATCACATTTGAGGAAGTGGAGAAAATGGTCAACAGAGTGCAGTGCAATAAAGCAGCTGGGGTGGATGAAATTAAGTCAGAACTCATCAAATACAGTGGAATGGCAGGTCTTAAATGGTTACACAGGATAATTGAAATGGCCTGGGAGTCGGGACAGGTTCCATTAGACTGGACAAAAGCAGTAATTACACCAATCTTTAGACATGGAAACAGAAAAGATTGTAACAACTACAGAGGTATTTCTTTAATCAGCGTTGTGGGTAAAATCTTCTCAGGTATTGTTGAAAGGAAAGTGCGAGTATTAGTTGAGGACCAATTGGATGAAAATCAGTGTGGGTTTAGGCCTCTTAGAGGTTGTCAGGACCAGATCTTTAGCTTACGTCAAATAATGGAGAAGTTTATGAGTGGAACAGGGAATTGTATCTATGCTTTATAGATCTAGAAAAGGCATATGACCGGGTTCCTAGGAGGAAGTTATTGTCTGTTCTACGAGATTATGGAATAGGAGGCAAACTTTTGCAAGCAATTAAAGGTCTTTACATGGATAGTCAGGCAGCAGTTAGAGTTGACGGCAAATTGAGTTCATGGTTCAGAGTAGTTTCAGGGTTAGGACAAGGCTGCAACCTGTCTCCACTATTGTTCATATTATTTATGGATCATATCTAGAAAACAATAGACTGGCTGGGTGATTAAGATATGTGAACACAAAATAAGCAGTCTTGCATATGCGGATGACTTAGTTGTGACGGCAGATTCGGTTGAAAGTTTGCAAAGTAATAAATCAGAGCTAGATCAGAAATGTAAGGACTATGGTATGAAGATTAGCATCTCCAAAACGAAAGTAATGTCAGTGGGAAAGAAATATAAATGGATTGAGTGCCAAATAGGGGGAACGAAGTTAGAACAGGTGGACGGTTTCAAATACTTAGGATGCATATTCTCACAGGATGGCAACATAGTGAAAGAACTGGAAGCAAGGTGTAGCAAAGCCAATGCAGTGAGCGCTCAGCTACGACCTACTCTCTTCTGCAAGAAGGAAGTCAGTACCAAGACTAAGTTATCTGTGCACCGTTCAATCTTTCGACCAACTTTGGTGTATGGGAGCGAAAGCTGGGTGGATTCAGGTTACCTTATTAACAAGTTTGAAGTTACGGATATGAAAGTAGCTAGGATGATTGCAGGTACTAGTACATGGGAACAATGGCATGAGGGTGTCCACAATGAGGAAATCAAAGAAAAACTGGGAATGAACTCTATAGATGTAGCAGTCAGGGCGAACAGGCTTAGATGATGGGGTCATGTTACACGCATGGGAGAAGCAAGGTTACCCAAGAGACTCATGGGTTCAGTGGTAGAGGGTAGGTGGGGTCGGGGCAGACCAAGGAGAAGGTACCTGGATTCGGTTAAGAATGATTTTGAAGTAATAGGTTTAACATCAGAAGAGGCACCAATGAATAGGGGAACATGGAGGAATTTTATAAGGGGGCTATGCTCCAGACTGAACGCTGAAAGGCATAATCAGTCTTAAATGATGATGATGATGATGATGATACAAGATAAACTACTTCTAATAGCTACAACCATGCCACCGCCCCTTCGGGATGTGCCAGCCACTCAAGTGAGACGATTTTGCTTTACACATCCCTCTCGCTGCCTCCCAGAATCTCATTGACTCTCTTCCAGCATGCGTCGCTGCCGCTCGCGATGCAAAACGTGGCAATTCACTCTTGTCACAGGTGGTAACATTAATGTGACTGGTCAGTATATACGTAACATTGATCTAAATTTAAAAAATGGTACAAATGGCTCTAAGCACTATGGGATTTAACATATGAGGCCATCAGTCCCCTAGACTTAGAAACTGCCTAAACCTAACTATCCTAAGAACATCACAGACATCCATGCCCCAGGCAGGATTCGAACCTGCGACCGTAGCAGCAGTGCGGTTCCGGACTAAAGGATCTAGAACCGCTCGTGATCTAAATTAAAATCGAAAACTAACACTGTCAAAGTATACGATAACAGATACAGAAACGTTCCAGTAAACTTAGGGCTGCTACACAAGTCGTTTGCGATAAAATTCAAATGGTTCAAATGGCTCTGAGCACCCTGGGACTTAACATCTGAGGTCATCAGACCGCTAGAAGTTAGAGCTACTTAAACCTAACCAACCTAAGGACATCACAGACATCCATGCCCGAGGCAGGATTCGACGCAGCGACCGTAGCGGTCGCGCGGTTCCAGACTGAAGCGCCTAGAACCGCTCGGGGCGATAGAATTGCGAATACTACTGACTTCAGTTAACGATAAATGCAATACAACTTAACATGTTATATGTTACAAATTACTGTATATTAGTATCTGCTAAAAATGTCATACATGTAGTCCTCGCATTTGGCGGCAACACTGTACCCGTCTATGCAGTGAGTTGAAGATTAGTAGATGTTAACAAGACAATATGGACCATTGCTCCAGTTCTACAACCGTATCAGTTGAACTGCTGTACACTTCAATTTTGAGATGACCGTGACAAAAAATTGCAAGGATTGATGTTTAAAAGAGTAAATCTGCATTTGACTGTGTATTACTAAATTTATCTATTGTATTATCTACATGTCGGCTTTTATGCCACTAACAGTACAATGCTAAAAGTTGTTAAATTGTCATGATGTCATATCTGTTAAGGCATTCCAAAGCAGGTACACAACACTTAATACGTGTCAAATTCTTTGATAGCTACTTCTTAAAGACATGTGTTAGTCTTGTTTACCTGCTTTGGACTGCCTTAACAGGTATATCGCAATTATGGTCTAACAACTTTTAGCATTGTACTTGCTAATGGTATAAAAGACGAAATCTAGACAGTACAAAATATAAAAATAGTAATACACAGTTAAATGACACTTTAGTCTTTTAAAGAATATTGCATGACTGTGGCTCGACATCACCGGAAACTTCGTAAGGATTGATGTCAGATGACATTG
The DNA here is from genome assembly GCF_023897955.1 of Schistocerca gregaria. Lineage (NCBI taxonomy): Eukaryota > Metazoa > Arthropoda > Insecta > Orthoptera > Acrididae > Schistocerca > Schistocerca gregaria. The sequence continues at coordinate 99,950,609 of NC_064921.1, read as the reverse complement.
AAGGCCAAGGTACAATCTTTGTCTGACATAGCTATCTTATACCACGCTGGTGCGTCAGATGTCGGCTTAATTTCGATACCAAATGTTCCTGTGTTCCATCATGCATGTACCACATTCGCATTCATCAAATTTTGCAAGGTAATGTAGACCACGGGTGGTATTTGCGCACAATTAGTTGCGGGCTTAATTGAAAGTATATATTCCAAATACACTTGTACTAACTAGGACAATATTTCATACTGATGTCAGAAGTGCCTACGTAATCACTCATTCGCAATTATCTCGCAAAGGGGTTGTTTCTAGGAGTATTATCGTATATTTGCATCCGTGTCAGTTTTCGCTACTAATTACGGTACACGCTGTAAACAAAATTTGCACTTGGGGGCCCGTGGGTTTCCTCTCATCTTGACCCCCAAAGCGGACGCTTGGCCATTAAACCGACTCTGCACACGCACAGACACGCAGGCATTGTGAAATAGTGGTAATCAGCGTAACAGTCGCACTCGAAATTCACCTTTATCGACTTCAGCGTGATGAAAATCAAAGACAAATTCCTACCTAAAAATGAGTATGGTTTTCCGGTCTGGTCGTAGCTTCGCGCGCGCAGGAGCTTGAGGCAGACACTGGAAAGACTGCTGTGGCGACACTGCAGGACGGGACCTTTCAATATGGAATCCGCTGCATATGCAACAGCCGCGTGGAGCGTCTAGCGCGGGACCCGTATGTACCAGCTCCACCTCGACTTCCTTTCATGTCTGACCGCTCAACAATTCATACAGGCGTGCACCTAACGTGGCGAAATCTTGTACTCTAATTTTCGGGAATTATTCGACGGCATTTCATGCAAGGTGTATCAAAACTAGAGTGGCCATTTCAGATAGGTGTTCCTCATATACGAAAGTCCATTGCAACATGTGTCCGGAAATGTTTGGTTTACGAGTTAAGGCACGTTTTCCTTGCCGCGGGTAGCTGCCGTGACACAAGGTACTGACAGCACAATTGATTCCGAGGCGGAAGATGAATTGAGTGTTGTGTTCGACGCTCGACATGTCTTCAAATCAGGAACAGGCAGAAGTGCTCTTTATGAACAGTAAAACGGACGGCAGTGCTTCTAGTTTGTACCAGGAGAGGTACCCACAGAGAAAATGTCCAGACGGGAAGGCATTTGAGCCACTCCATCGCCATCTGTGCGCTCATTCGAAATTTACATCTCCTGGTCTTGAGACGGGACGACCGAGATTCACAACACCAGATATACTGAAGGTGATTCTGGATCTTGTGCACCTGACGTCGTCTGTCAACATACACTACTGGCCATTAAAATTGCTACACCAAGAAAAAACGCAGATGATAAACGGGTATTCATTGAACAAATATATTATACTGGAATTGACATGTGATTACATTTTCACACAATTTGGGTCCATAGATCCTGAGTAATCAGTACCCAGAACAACCACCTCTGGCCGTAATAACGGCCTTGTTACGCCTGGCCGTTGAGTCAAACAGAGCTTGGATGACGTGTTCAGGGACAGCTGCCCATGTAGCTTCAACATCATACCACAGTTCATCAAGAGTAGTGACTGGCGTATTGTGACGACCCAGATGCTCGGCCACCATTGACCAGACGTTTTCAGTTGGTGAGAGATCTGGAGAATGTGCTGGCCAGGGCAGCAGTCGAACATTTTCTGTATCCAGAAAGGCCCGTACAGGACCTGCAACATGCGGTCGTGCATTATCCTGCTGAAATGTACGGTTTCGCAGGGATCGAATGAAGCGTAGAACCACGGGTCGTAATACATCTTAAATGTAACGTCTACTATTCAAAGTGCCGTCAATGCGAACAAGAGGTGACCGAGACGTGTAACTAATGGCACCCCATACCATCACGCCGGATGATTCGCCAGTATGGCGATGACGAATACATGCTTCTAATGTGCGTTCACCCCGATGTCGCCAAACACGGACGTGACCATCATGATGATGTAAACAGAACCTGGATTCATCCGAAAAAATGACGTTTTGCCATTCGTGCACCCAGGGTCGTCGTTGAGTACACCATCGCAGGCGCTCCTGTCGGTGATGCAGCGTCAAGGGTAACCACAGCCATGGTCTCCGAGCTGATAGTCAGTGCTGCTGCGAACGTCGTCGAACTGTTCGAGCATATTGTTGTTGTCTTGCAAAGGCCGCATCTGTTGACTCAGGGATCGAGACGTGGCTGAACGATCCGTTGCAGCCACGCGGATAAGATGCCTGTCATCTCGACTGCTAGTGATACGAGGCCGTTGGTATCCAGCACGGCGTTCCGTATTACCCTCCTGAACCCACCGATTCCATATTCTGCTAACAGTCGTTGGATCTCGACCAACGCGAGCAGCAATGTCGCGATACGATAAACCGCAATCGCGATAGGCTACAATCCGACCTTTATCAGAGTCGGAAACGTGATGGTACGCATTTCTCCTCCTTACACGAGGCATCACAAGAACGTTTCACCAGGCAACGCCGGTCAATTGCTGTTTGTGTGTGAACAATCGGTTGGAAACTTTCCTCATGTCAGCACGTTGTAGGTGTCGCCACCGGCACCAACGTTGTGTGAATGATCTGAAAAGCTAATCATTTGCATATCACAGTATCTTCTTCCTGTCGGTTAAATTTCGCGTCTGTAGCACGTCATCTTCGTGGTGTAGCAATTTTAATGGCCAGTAATGTACATAGGTTAAGTTAATGTTGCCCATACAACTGTCTGGAGACTAGCGAGGGCAACAGTTCTACATGGCGGTTATAATTAAACTTTCAATATCTGAGACAATGTTCAGACTGTGTGTTGCAGGATTTTTCATTCTGAGCAATGTTAGTGTCGTGACTTGCCGTTAGGAGCCGGCACTGGTATGGCGACGTAGTGTTGAAAAATCGGTGTGCATTACAGTTGCAGCCAGTCAGTATGGGTCGGTCGAGGCAAGATACGCAGTAAAGCTGTTTCATCAAAATAACAGCAGTAGTGCTGCTGCTGTTGCCGAGTATCGACGCATTAAAGGATTACGGAGAGGTGCTCTTTCAGCAGCGTTGTCTAAGAACACGATCCGAAAGTTCGAATTAGCTGGCGTTTGCCGAATAGCTCCTGGGAGAGGCTGACGGCCAATTGTGCCAGAAATTGTTGAAGAAGTTAATGTTGCCATGGCTGCGAATGCTTAACGTAGTGTGTGATCTTCAAGCAGTGCACGAGCTTTGTCACCACACCTGACCATTCCAGGGTCCGTCGTTCGAAAAGTAATGTTTCAGGCAGCTGTAGAGTAATCTCTAGAGCAGTTACAAGCTATTGTGGATGCAGATGGTCGTCGCATTGAGCAACGTTTGTAACCTAGAACGTAAACATGGAACGAAATTGACGAATGTTATCCTCTGATATGGAAATGGTTTATTTGTTATTTCTCTCCCGCATGTCCTTACAAATGTTTGCACACAGTTTCATTGCCCTACCATCACTCGGTTTTCATGGGGGCTTTCTCAAGCAGCGAAAATTTAATTATAACCACCCTGTACTCTTATCATTTGCAACATATATAGGCCCTTTCACCGGCATAGTACCTGGCACTAGTTATGTGACGCTAGTGGTTCTTCCAGAAGTGTGCTACAAATCCGAAATTTGCTGCTTAGAATTATTCGCAGATGAAGCACAGCTCATGCGAGATGGTATTATGAACTTCCATAACCGGCATATATGAACCTGACATGGAATCGAATCTAATGTTGGTGTGTTGTGCAGAAATATGCAATACTTTTAGGATTGAGGATCGTGTTCACAGGGCCACAATATGAGGAATGTATTCGAGTAGGAGGTGGGCACTTTGAAGATCTTTTGTTTACCACCTCTGGGAAGAAAGTTGACCTGGCGAATATCATTGTTTTGAAGGCCATAACTTGGAAACCAAGAATTTCGAGACATGTGGTAATAAACTTTTTTTATTTTCTATATATGTGGAATACATACCCGAAACTTGTGCCCTCTATTTCTGAAACGTCCTACATGAGAGATAGCGTATAGTAAAAATAATAATAACAATAGTAATAATAATTATTATTTATTATTCCTGATATATATCAGTCACTTTATAGTGATATTACTTATGGTTCAGACTTTTCATTAATGATGAGAGCCATAATTTAGCCACTGAAAATAACGAATAGAATTTCTAGAAGAGGAAGAAAATGAAACCCCAAGGAAGTTTACAGTTCCTCAATATTTTATCTTTACATTGAGCATAAAAAAGACAAATACCACGAATTTCAGGGTGAAGAGGAAAAAAATTACACGTTTGTGTGTGTACCTCTTTCTGGGAAAGAATATTGACTATCAGCTGAAAAGGTATGAACACAGAGAGATAGTTGTCAATAGTATGTCATCATCACTTTATGCTCTTATGGTCCTGTCATCTCACTGTTTAACAGTCTGTTGTTTACATAATGTTCGTACATACACTCAATTCTTACTGTAGTATTCTTTTGTGGGGAAAAATGCGCAAAATATGAACTCAGAAGCAATTCATAAGATTAACAGCCAAAAATAGTAATCTGTTTTATTGTAAAGATCAGTTTAAAACATTTGAGATTTTAACTGCGGCATGTGAGCACATTTTCCAATCAGTTAAGCACACTAAAAACCCAGACCAAAAAAAATGGTTCAAATGGCTCTAAGCGCTATGGGACTTAACTGCTTAGGTCATCAGTCCGCTAGAACTTAGAACTACTTAAACCTAACTAACCTAAGGACATCACACACATCCATGCCCGAGGCAGGATTCGAACCTGGGACCGTAGCGGTCGCGTGGTTCCAGACTGTAGCGCCTAGAACCGCTTGGTCACCCCAGCCGGCAAACCCAGACAATTACTGTATAAATAGCCCTGTAGGTCGTCACTCAACAAGATCTATACTGAAATTACATTTACCAAGATAGAATATCGAGACAGCACCCTCTACCACGGAAAAAAACTATTCAATAAAGCATGAAATTTGTAGGAAATCTGTAAAAGGAAATTCAAAGGCTTATTCTTGATGCAATAGGAGTCACTGAGGTGAAATGGAAAGCACATAAGAATTTCTGCTGAGTCTAATATAGGGTAACATCAATACCAGCAGAAAATGGTATAACGGGAGCAGGATTCGTTATGAATAAGGAGGTAGAGCGGAGAATGTGTTACTGTGACAGTTCGGTGATAGCGATGTTTTAATCACAATCGACAGCAAACTATGGTACATCAAGTATACACGCTGAAGACAAAGGGACGGAGAAGGTAGAAGACAAAGGGATATAGAAAGTATATGAGGCCATTGAATGGGTAATTCAGTATGTCAAGGGAGATGGTAATCTAATAGTCATGGGAGATTGGAATACTGTTGTAGGGGAAGGCGTAGTAGGAGGGCTTATGGGAGAATACGAGCCTGATAGTAGAAACAAGAAGAGAAAAAGACTAATTTAGTTCTGCAATAAACTGCAACTAGTAATAGAAAATACGCTGTTCAAAAGTTGAAGATTCCGGCTGGATTACATTATGGCCATTCAGAGATTCCGAAATAAGATACTAGATTTTATGGTGTATCCAGGACCAGATCTAGACTCAGGTCACAATTTAGTAGTGATGAAGAGTAGACTGAAGTTTAAGAGACTCATGTGGGAGAATCAATGCGCAAAGAAGTAGGACACCAAAGTACTGTGGAACGATGAGATGCGTTTGATGTTCTCTAATGCTGTAGGCACTGCGACAATGCATACTACAGCATGCAGTTCACATAAAGAGGAATGGATACCTCTAAAAAGAGCAATTATAAAAGTTGAACGGAGAAATATAGGCACAAGGAAGGCAACAGCGAAGAAACAGCTAACAAAAGACATACGAGGGGCGTTCCACAAGTAATGCAACATATTTTTTTCTCTGCCACTTTTGGATGAAAAAATGCTGAGTTCGTTGTGTGATATCATGAAATATTCCCGCATGAGATCATATAGTTTCATGAGGTTGCGATTGGTGGCATCACTATACGTAGCCAGAATGAAATTTTCACTCTGCAGCGGAGTGTGCACTGATATGAAACTTCCTGGCAGATTAAAACTGTGTGCCGGACCGAGACTCGAACTCGGCACCTTTGCCTTTCGCGGGTAAGTGTTCTACCATCTGAGCTACCCAAGCACGACTCACGACCTGTTCTCACAGCTTTAATTCCGCCAGTACCTCGTCTCCTATCCTGCAAACTTCACGGAAGCTCTTCTGCGAAACTTGCAGAACTAGCGCTCCTGGAAGAAAGGATATTGCGGAGACATGGCTTTGCCGCAGCCTGGGGGAATGTCTCCAGAATGAAATTTTCACCCTTTAGCGGAGTGTGCGCTGATATGAAACTTCCTGGCAGATTAAAACTGTGTGCCAGGCCGAGACTCGAACTCGGGGCCTTTGCCTCTCACGGGCAAGGTAGCAGACGAGGTATTGGCGGAATTAAAGCTGTGAGGACAGGTCGTGAGTCGTGCTTGGGTAGCTCAGATGGTAGAGTACTTGCCCGCGAAATGCAAAGGTCCCGAGTTCGAGTCTCGTTCCGGCGCACAGTTTTAATCTGCCAGGAAGTTTCATATCAACGCACACTCTACTACAGAGTGAAAATTTCATTCTGGAAACATGCCCCAGGCTGTGACAAAGCCATGTATCCGCAATATCCTTTCTTCGAGGAGTGCTAGTTCTGCAACGTTTGCAGGAGAGCTTCTGTGAAGTTTGGATGGTAGGAGACAAGGTACTGGCGGAAGTAAAGCCGTGAGGCCGGGGTGTGGGTCGTGCTTGGGTAGCTGAGATGGTACAGCACTTGCCCGCGAAAGGCAAAGGTCCCGAGTTCGAGTCTCGGTCCAGCACACAGTTTTAATCTGCCAGGAAGTTTCACTATACGTAGCCTTCAAATCGGTGTGTGTAACGGTGATCTGTTCCAAGCAGAGAGCCGTCACTCAGTTTCTTTTGGGGCAAAACCAGAGCATCGAGGATATCCATAGACATTTACAAAATGTTTACGGAGACCTGATAGTGAACAAAAACACGGTGAGTCGTTGAGCGATGCGTCTGTCATCATCCCAACAAGGTCACGCAGTCCTGTCCAAACGCTCGCGAGGCGTTAGGCCAGACACAGCAACGACTCCTGAAATTTTGAAAAGTGCGGACACTCCCATTAGAGGTGCTCGACAGACAGCAATCAAACACTTCGCTGCACAACTGGACCTCTCCGTTGGTAATGCTGACACACCCGTCCACCAGTTAGCGTACTCAAATGTGTGTGACCGCTGGGTTTCTCGCCGCTCAAGAGAAGACCATATAGAGCAACCAATAACCATCTATATGGAATTGTTTGCGCTTTACTTGGCTGATCGTGGTCATTTTTTGTCGAACATCGTGACAGAGGATGAAACACGGGTTCATCAATTCGAACCCGACACTAAACAGCAGTTCAAGGAGAGGCGCCTCACCACCTCTCCTCCGAAAAAAAAGTTCAATGCCGCACTGTCAGCCGGTACAGTTATGGCGGCAGTCTACTGGAATTCTGTACGGGTTATTCTGCTTGATGTCTTCCTCATGGTGCAACGACCAACAGTGAAGTGTATTGTGCGAGCCTCAGGAAATTGAAGTAACGGCTGCAGTGTGTTCGTAACAACAAAAATGCAGACGAACTTCTCGTGCTCCATGGCAACGCAAAGCCTTGTACAGTCTGTGACCCAGACAGCATATCACAAATCTTCAATGGTCTGTTCTTCCTCATCCACCCTACAGCGCGGATCTCACGCTTTCAGACTTCCCATCTGTTTGGCCCAGAGAAGGATGCACTCCACGGGAAGCAGCACGTGGATGATGGGGAGGCTGTTGATATAACATGAAGTTGGCTCCGATGTCGCCCAATACAGTGGTACGATGCGGACATACAGGCCCTCACAAAAGATGACGTAACAGCTCGCCCGGTTGGCCTTGCGGTCTAACGCACGGCTTTCCGGGCGGGAAGGAGAGCCTGGTCCCCGGCACGAATCCGCCCAGAAGATTTGTGTCGAGGACCGGTGAGCCAGCCAGTCTGCGGAAGGTTTTTAGGCGGTTTTCCATCTGCCTCGGCAAATGCGGGCTGGTTCCCCTTATTCCGCCTCGGCTACACTATATCGGCGATTGCTGCGCAAACAAGTTCTCCACGTACGCGTACACCACCATTACTCTACCACGCAAACATAGGGGTTACACTCGTCTTGTGTGAGACGTTCCCTGGGGGGTCCACCGGGGGCAGAACCGCATAATAACCCAGGGTTCGGTGTGGGGCGGCGGAGGTGTGAAGTGGACTGCGGTAGTCGTCGTGGGTTTGTGGACCACTGCGGCTACGGCGGGGACGGAGCCTCTCCGTCGTTTCTAGGTCCCCAGTTAACATAACATAGCAAAACATAACTAGGTGACGTAATGCCTTCGCATTGAACGGAGATTATATTGAAAAATAGGGTTTTGTAGCCAAAAGAGTGGGGAATAAGATACTGAAATCTATAATGAAACCACTCTTGTTACAGAAAAAAGTGTTGCCTTACTTATTGAACGGCCCTCCTATATCAGCTGATCGAGGAAAGAAGGAAGTACCAAAATGTTCATGGAAAGATAAGATTACGGCAACATAAGACACTTAGGAATGAAAGAGATAGCATGTGCAAGGTTCAAATCGTTAAAATGGTTCTGAGCACTATGGGACTCAACTGCTGAGGTCATGAGTCCCCTAGAACTTAGAACTACATAAACTTAACTAACCTAAGGACATCACATACATCCACGCCTGAGGCAGGATTCGAACCTGCAACCTTGGCGGTCACGTGGTTCCAGACTGTAGCGCCTAGAGCTGCTCGGCTACCCCGGCCGGCCATGTGCAAGGAACCAAAGGCGAAAAGGCTCCAGAAACCCGGTGAAGAGATCGAAAAAGAAACAGCCGTCGAAAGAACTGATTCAACGTATAGAAAAATCAAAGCAAGCTTTGGTGAAATCAAATGCAAGGTAGGCAACATTAAAAGTGCAATATTAATTAAGCGCAGAGGAGAGAGCTAATAGATGGAAAGAGTAGGTAGGATGCCTCTGCGATGTGGAGGAATTGTCTGATGATGTGTTAGAAGATAACATATATGTTTTTTAGAAGACGAAATAGACGTCCACTATTAAAGTCAATTTAACACAACCTTGGAAGCTTTGCGGAATTTCTAAAATCATTGGGGAAGCGGCAACCAAAGGACTCTTCAAGTTGGTGTGCAGAATCTTTTGGGGAATGAGACATGCCATCAGACTTCATCCACTCGATCCCGAAAACAGCAAAGGCACATGAGTGTGCGAACTATCACACAGTTAGGTTAACAGTTCGTACAATGAAGTTTATGGCAAGAATAACACACAGAAAAATGAGAAAAAACTGAGGATCTGTTAGACGACAATCAGTGTGGCTTTAAGAAAGATAAAGACACCTCGGAGGCAGTTATGACGTTGCGCTTGATAGTGAATACAAGACTGAAGAAAAATCAAGACACATGAATAAGAGTAATCGACCGCAAAAAGTGTACTATAATGCAAAATGGTCCAAGGTGTTGGAAATTCTGAGAAAAATAGGAGTAAGGTGTAGGGAAGACAGGTGATACACAATATGTACAAGAACCAAGAGGAAACAATAAGGATCGAAGACCAAAATTTTGTTGACACAAACCTAAATTGGGAGAAACGATAATCATCATAAAATAATCAGAGCTCGCACAGAAGCATATAGATGTTCGTTTTTTCCCGCATGCCGTTCGAGAGTGGAATAATATAGAATTAGCCCAAAGGTGGTTCGATGAACCTTCTGCCAGGCACTTAAGTGTGATTTGGAATTTGCAGTGTAGTCATGTAGATGTAGATGTGCAGATATGTGGCGAAACCTTATGACTGCCTGTTTAATAGCTTGTTTGTCCATCTTTGGAACGATATACATCACTCATTCTTCCCATCAGGGATCCGACAATTTGTTGGTAGGTTTTTGGAGATGTGCGGCATTGGATGTCTGCGTGCAGGTCATGCAATTCGCGTAAATAACTGGCCGCTGATTTGCGTACGCCGTGATGGCGCCCGATAACGACTCAGTAGGGTTTAATGGGATTTACATCAGACCAATTTGGTCAACGAGACATGAACGTGAGTTCACGATTACGCTCGTCAAACGACTGTAGCACGGTTCTGGCTCCGAGACAATCACGATTACACTGCTGAAAGTTGACGTCGCCGTTGGGGACACATCAAGCATGAAGGGATGCAGGAGGTTCACAGCTGTTAACGTGTCTTAGATTCCTAGCGCAGGTCCCACGCAAGCGCAGGAGAATGTCTCTCATAGCATAATACTGCTCCCACCAACCTGCGCCCCTGGCACACTGCACTTTTCGAGCCGCCGTTCACCTCGGTGATGGCGTTTGTGGAGACGACCATCGACCTAGGGTAGCATAAATGTGATTCACCCGAAGAGCCGTCACGTTTCTATTGTTCGACGATCGAATCCCGATGGTCTTACGCCCATTACAGTTGAAACTGATAATGTCGTTGGGTCAACGACACGTATGGGGTGGTCTGCTGCGAAGCTTCATGTTCAACAATTTAGGATGAACGGTGTGCTCCAAAACACTTGTGCGTGCGCCAGCATTATACTCATTCGGCATAGATATCTTAGGTCACTATCTATCCTACTTTACCGAGTAGACAAGCCTCCGAAGCCCACGTTCGGTGAAGAGTCGTGAACGTCCAACTATTTAACACCTAGTGGTAGTTTCACTAACCATCTTGTTGAAAATAACCGTTCAGTATTTCACTTAACACAAGTTTTCCTATGACTGGGTACAGAATATCACTGCAGTATGGTTGTGCATTTATTGTTTCGTTGAAAAATATGGAACCCACAATCCGACGTCTAGAAATTGCAATCCAAACTCCTATTTCTACAGAATTAAGTGGTTCCTCATGAATACACAATGGATTTGCAGTACTCCACATGCGAGAATTTTGCGAGTTCGTGTGCCCGGATAAATGAAACCAGTCCTCATCAGTGAAAAATGTTTCATTAAGAATATCCCTTCCATTTTGTTGAACGAAATTTTTGAACTATTGACAACAATGCAGTCTCTTGCCATGATCAGTATTTTTAAGTTTTTGCACGACTGTCACTTTGTATGGGAAAAGTTCTAATTTTTTCCTTACAGCTGTGTGGGCCGTTCCGACACTAATATCGATTTCTTACTGACTTGTTCGGATTCATGGACATTTTATCGGAAATATCGAGTAGTTTATCCTCAGACAAAACGCTAGGACGACCACTTCTCGGTGTATCTGTCACTGAAACCGTACTTCGAAATTTGTTTATCAAATCTCGCACAGCATCGCGATGTGGGAGTGTTGTCTCCGGGAAAACTGAATTAAATTTTTGACGAACTTAAACTGTATTTACAGCCAGCATCGAATACTTGTCCGACTAAAAGCACACGCTCTTCAGTGATTAGCATTTTAACAGTGACAAGAAGGAAACAAACGAACAAAGGAACTAAAACGTTCACGTCAACACCTAACGAGACATACCAACGAAACTGCTGACGCTGGCTGAGATAAACGGAACAGTGGGATGTTGGGAGAGTCCACTTGAAGGGAAGTAACTCAGGCAGGCGAACAATCATACGGCACGCGCGGCTAACGATCATACGGCACTGCGGAGAGAGACTTTTTGGACACCCCGTAACTCTTTCCGTAGATGCTCACTGTAATGGTACTTGAATTGCGTAACCATTACGGCACCTCACCTGAACCTCTCGATACCAGTAATATTCTACTGTGTTTCTGTAAAGTAGTTGACATATTTCTGAGACAACATTCAAATTTGATTTTATTAATGTAGAGATACTTTGATACATCGATATGTTTATGTTGCAATGATATTATTCTGATGTGTATTCTTTCTTTTGTCACTATGATCTTTAACGTACTTGTAGCTCTGATTTTTGGGCGCGTAAGCGATTATTAGTTGTTAGGGAGTCGGACCTTGAGAAAGTCAAGTCTGGGACGTCATGTTGGAAAGACGCATATTGTAGTCAGCTTATAAAATGTGAACTTTAACAGTGAGGAAGATGTTTTCAGGTATGTTTTGTAATGTGAAGTGATGTTTTGTGTGTTACGTGATATTGCAACAAAAGCAATAAAAAGGAAATGTAACTTACTTTCGGAGTGCTGATTTTTTTTTTACATCACCATTTTGCTAACTTTCAAAGGTTTAATCTTCAGGAATGGTTTGTGAAACACATCTATAAAACTTTTGAATATAGCAGAATAAAACCTAGGCCTCTTTGCAACCGAGCTTGGAATCATTACCACCTAGGTTTTCGACGATTGAGTCATGATTTTACAACGAGACCAGCGTGGGAAACACGAAAAGATGAGTGCCTCGTTTATTCATTATTACATTAAATAACTTTATTACCTGTGCTCTAATGACACCTGCCACATAATAACTTTGTTGTTGCCCGAAAATGCAGTATTTATCAGCGTGAGCAACACCATAATCATTATTAAATTTTGACCTTTGTTGTGGTAGGGTTGTTAGATCACGACAGCAGCACGTGAGTATTCGACCAGCATCACCGTTTTCGAGATATTCGATCACAGGCTCTGCGTAATAAGAATCTGAAGAATCTACCCTTTGTCAAAATCGCTTATCTCACTGGATTTCCCCATTTGCAGCCCCTGTCTTCACTAGACTGGTCCTCGGCCTGTCTCTGCTCCGCTTATATATATATGTTTGTTACTGCGTCACGTGCCCGCAACGCCACCAGGCGGCATCCACCGTCGTGGTGAGCAGTGGTCATAATGTTTTGGCTCATTAGGGTATAAGCGCTCGGATTAAAATGGCAGTAAGACAGTGATACACTGTTCGAAGAAGTAAGGACGGAAATAAAAGATCTGTTCAGGAGCGAGATCACACTACATGGTGAAAAGGTATCACTGATAAGCAAAAATGAGATCGAAGCAGAATTTTACTATTTCATTGGTTAATCAATCGTTTTCCCATGGTCACCACACCCCTTGGAGTCCCCTCGACGATCCAAATTGGGCTAATACGAAATCTTTTTTGTGACCTTAATGCAGAAGTTTTTAGTTAGTTAGTTAGTTACGTGTTCCATTGATCAATAGCACGGAAAACCGTTATGATGTGGAACGTGTCAAATGCACAAAAAATGCGTACAGGAAACAAGTGTTTTTTGTTTACATTATAGTTTTATACCTCAATATTTCTATTATCTATCCCGTTCCCTTAAATGGCACAAAATGCGTATATTATATCTCCAGATTTATTTATTCATATTCAAGAATTCATCTATGGTATAGAAGGAGTTGTCAAGGAGGTATAATTTCAATTTGTTTTGGAAACTATTACTGCTGTCTGTCAGACATTTTGTTTCACCTGGTAATTTATCAAAAAGTTTTATAGCAGCATATTTTACCCTCTTTCTGTGCCAAAGATAGGTTAAGTAATTGACAGTGTAGGTCTTTCTTTTTTCTGGTACTCTAATCATGAATGTCGCTGTTGATTTTAAACTGGTCCATGTTGTTGAGAAAAAATTTCATTACTGAGTAAATGTACTGTGAAGCAGTTGTAAGAATTCCTAACCTTCTAAACAGACGCCTACAAGATGTGCGACTATGAACCCCACACATTATTCTAACTACTTTCTATTGAGCAGTGAATACCTTTAGCCTAAGTGTTGAGTTGCCCCAGAATATTATTCCATGTGGCATCAGAGAGTGGAAGTATGCAAAGTATGTTAGCTTACTAATTTCTACATCCCCAAAATTGGCAATTATTCTGATTGCAAAAGTTGATGAACCTAGTCGCTTTAGGAGATCCAAAATATTAATTTTCCAATTAAGATTCTCATCTATGTGTACACCCAAAAACTTAGTATCCTCTTATACTTTTTGCAGCAGGAAATTGGATGTACTGTGTTTTTTCAAAGTTCATAGCCATCCCGTTCGCAGAAAACCAATTAATAACTTTTCCAAAGACCTTATTTGTATCATTTTATACCTGACTTTCTTTTACTGGATTAATAATTATGCTTGTATCATCAGCAAACAGTGTCAGTTCAGCATCTTGTTTCACATAAGAAGGGACGTCATTCAGATATATCAGGAACAGGAGGGGACCCATGATACCTTGTGGAACAGCTAATGTAATTTCAGCCCAGTTAGATGAAGCGGCAAACTCCTTTGAATCACTTGAAGCATATAAAGAGACTTTTTGCTTCCTGTTCTGTACATATGACTTAAACCACTCATATTCTGTTCCATTTATACCATAGAATTGTAATTTCTCTAACATAATGTCATGGTTCACACAATCAAATGCTTTGGATAAGTCTGAGAATATTCCTACTGGTGACATTTTACTATTTAAAGACTCTATTATGTGGACAGTGAAATTGTATATTGCTGTCTCAGTGGAACAGCATTTCTGAAATCGGAACTGTGATATATTAAGTATCCCATTACTGTTGAGTTGGCTAACCACTCTTGAGTATATTACTTTCTCAAAGATTTGTGAAAATGCTGTAAGCAAGGATACTGGCCGGTAATTACTGACATCTGTCTCCTGCACCCTCATGTCGTTGATCACAGCTGATTTTACCGTATTTTAGGGTCAGTTTCCCACTCCAACGGGAAAGAGAGTAACTCCTTAATCCAGGACTCTTAAGCAGTCTTTGCTGATGATTTTTATTCAAAATTCAATCAGTGTATGGGTGTGAAGTCAGGATTCAGGACCGTTTGACTACTACTCAAAGGCGCTACCGGTAGACCATGAGCATTTTCGATTTAGCGATTCGAAATGACATCTTCGTGTCTTTAAATTCAGCATATCCTACTATAAAGGAAATAAAACTAGAAAGTATTCACTAAAGATATTTTTACTGATATATCAATAATGTTATGTTGATATTGAACGTTGAAAAGTCTAAAAAATGAAATAGCCTGAGAAAACCCTGTTGGCTGTCAACAAAACTAGCTATAAAAATGATATTTATTAATACTCTTCAAAGTGGAGTAAGAGGGAATAAAGTGTAAAACACGTTTATTCAACTTTTTTGCCAACTGCAACAGCCCCAACACTGCTTGCTTGCCGAACTTCGACTCTAACTGTGTTAACGCATAAATTGCATTGTTTTCGCACCATTCTTTTTTTAATGTTCTCTGAAATATTTAATGCTCAAGAAAATAGGTTTCAGTGCTACTTTTTCGCTTATTTGCGTAAAGCGCACGCCACTGACCGCAATCAAACCTCCCACAACAAGCTTCAAGTTAACCGACAGAGCCGACTGCTTAAGACTATTCAAGACAATACTCATCTCCCCAGTTTGAGACGTTATTGGAGAATTCATTACTAAAGAATTCGTAACTCTAAACTATGCTGTGTACAAGCAGACCCCATCTCTTCGAGAGTTAATCTTTTCGACATTGAAAACCCATGCGTTTTGTTTCTCTGTTCTAGACAAATGATAAAATACTGCGCATTAAGTTGTTTCAACGACCTTGCCGAGCTTGATACAGAGGTTTGCGTCAGATTACCGAAGTTAAGCCCAGTTGAGCCTGGCGAGTACTTGGATGGGTGACCGTACCGGTACGCTGCGCGCTGTTGACAATTTTCCCCACGCCTTTACGGCAGAGGGGACAGGTGGGGTGGTGGCGTAAAGCCCTCGATCATCAGTCTTTGCGTCAACGCGTTGGAGGCAATTCGAAACCTCTGGACAGGAGGGGTGGTGGCGTAAAGTCCTCGATCATCAGTCCTTGCGTCAACGCCCTGGATGAAATTCGAAACCTCTGTGCAGCGTCTCAAGAAATTGGGGCATGCGACAGTGCTGATGGTGATCCATCGGTCGGATGAGGACGTTGACTTCGGTGCTCTTCAAGAGGAGCAGGCTATGAGCCGGCTTCGGGTTTCACCCTCTCCTTTCTCGCCATCGTCTCCAGCACGAGCATGACACTATACACACACACACCACAGTCACCTACACGTAAAAAATACCTTTACGCACACAGTTTTGATACTTCGCTAAGGAAAGGAGCCTGCGAGCGCTAAGAACACAAAATGTCTTTCCAGTTAGACGGCTAAACTAGCCCTTGGGTGTATCCCAGTCGCCGGCCGCTGTGGTCGAACCTTTCTAGGCGCTTCAGTTCGGAACCACGCGGCTGCTACGGTCGCAGGTTCGAATCCTGCCTCGGGCATGGATGTGGGTGGTGTCCTTAGGTTAGTTAGGTTGAAGTAGTTCTAAGTCTAGGGGACTGGTGACCTCAGATGTTAAGTCTCATAGTGCATATAGCCATTTGAACCATTTTTTGTCTTCCAATCATTCGTGCTATATGACTTCACTTTACTTTACTTCGCTGATTAAGTTGTATAGCAAGGGGAGGGGGATGGATAGCCTGGTAGGAATTATGGACGGCTGTCGGGCAGTGTACTACAACCCCGTTTATTTTATGCTGGGAATTACTGCCGGAAACCGTGCACCAATGTGATGGAGCAATCTCTTTCAGCGGCTAGATAAGGGCTGTATGTGGAAGCGACTGGTAAGAGAGGGAAAATATTGGAGATTCTATTTCGGCAACGCTCTGCGAAGGTTTGCATCCGCTTCGACCGCAGGACAGTGCCGAACCCGTCGCCGCCTCAAGCAAATCGTATAATTTCGAATTTAAAACCAAACAAAACCATGTTATATAGCTACTGCAAAGAGCACAACATTTCCGTCTGCTTTTTATTTGAATCAAAGAGAGTCATTACAGGAAATACGAGAGAATCCCGTAGGGAAGAGTTGTACCTTGAGGATAGTGTGCCTAGGACCACGTGATGCTTGATTGCTCGTGTTTCAATCTAGTGACCGATTTTAGAATCACGTGAAGGAACACGTACCAGAGATCGCCGTAAGCAGTTTCCGGCATTTTCTACTGTTTTTGTTGTTGTAAGACATAAATTTGTATTTTGCTCATCATTTGTAAATATTCTTGGTTCTACATTTTTAATTGCTATATAATATATCTAAGCCATTTGTAATGTATCGTTTCTAGCGAAGCAGGGAAGTAGGAAGGGGGAAGGAGTGTATAAAGGGTCTATACAAGGGCGATGTACTTGAGGACAATATTATGGAAATGGGAGAGGACGTAGATGGAGATGAAATGAGAGATATGATGCTGCGTGAAGAATTTGACAGAGCATTGAAAGGCCTACTTGGAAACAAGGTCCCAGGAGTAGACAACATGCAAAATACTAACACGAGTTCTTTACAGACGAATGGAAAAACTGGTAGAAGTCGACCTCGGGGAATATCAGTTTGGATTCCGTAGAAATGTTGGAACAAATGAGGCAATACTGACCCTAGACTTACCTTAGAAGATAGATTAAGAAAAGGCAACCTATGTTTCTAGCATTTGTAGACTTAGAGAAAGCCTTTGACAATGTTAACTGGAATACTCTCTTTCAGATTCTGAAGGCGGCAGGGGTTAAATTCAGAGAGCGAAAGGCTATCTACGATTTTCACAGAAACCAGATGGCAGTTATAAGAGTCGAGGGACATGAAAAGGAAGCAGTGGCTGGGAAGGGAATGAGACGGGGTTGCAGCGTATCCCCGATGTTATTCAATCTGTATATTGACAAAGCAGCAGAGAAAACAAAAGAAAAGTTCTGAGTAGGAATTAAAATCCTTGGGGAAAAAATAAAAACATTGAGGTTTGCCTATGACAATGTAATTCTGTCAGAGACAGCAAAAGACCAAGAAGAGCAGTTGAACGGAATGGACAGAGTCTTGAAAGAAGGATATAAGATGAACACCAACAAAAGAAAAACGAGGATAATGGAGTGTAGTCGAATTAAATCGGGTGATGCTGAGGGAATTAGGTTAGGGAATGAGACACTTAAAGTAGTAAATGAGTTTCACTGTTTGGGGAGCAAAATAATTTATGATGGTCGAAGTAGAGAGGATATAAAATGTAGACTGGCAATGGCAAGGAAAGCTATTCTGAAGAAGAGAAATTTGTTAACATTTAAGTGTCAAGAAGTCGTTTCTGAAAGTATTTGTATGGAGTGTAGCCATGTATGAAACATCGAAGATAAATAGTTTGGACAAGAAGAGAATAGAAGCTTTCGAAATGTAGTGCTACAGGAGAATGCTGAAGATTAGATGGGTAGATCACATAACTAATGAGGAGGTATTGAATAGAATTGGGGAGAAGAGGAGCTTGTGGCACAACGTGACTAGTAGAAGGGATCGGTTGGTAGGACATATTCTTAGACATCGAGGGATCACTAATTCAGTATTGGAGGGCAGCGTGGAGGGTAAAAATCGTAGAGGCAGACCAAGAGATGAATACACTAAGCAGATTCAGAAGGATGAAGGTTTCAGTAGGTACTGGGAGATGAAGGAACTTGCACAGGATAAGGTAGCATGGAGAGCTGAAGCAAACCAGTCTCAAGGCTGAAGACCACAACAACAACGACAGCAACATCGTTAATTCTTCAGTTACGAATTTTACCGTGAGTAAAATTCTGTACAAACTAGCTATATAGCGTGTGAAGTCAGTTACGCAATATCTTGTTCCTTGAAACAAAAGAAAGTCTTCTACCACGGAACGTGATTTTTTTGCAAATGACCTAAATTTCTTTAAAGCCTTAACCATTTTACCTGTCTCGGAAATAGAAATTTGCGTTAGTTTTTATATCTAACTGTTTTTGACTTGTAACTAGTTTTTGATAATACATCTACTTACACTGCGGTGACAGAAGTCGTGAGGTACCTCCTAATATCGTGGCGGACTTTCTTCTGCCCAGAATAGGTCAGCAACTCGACGTACCATAAAAGTCGTTGGAAGTCCCCTGCAGAAATACTGAGCCTTGCTGCCTCTGCAGCTGTCCACAATTGCAAAAGTGTTGCCGGTGCAGGATTTTGTGCACGAACTGAGCTCTCGATTATGTCCCATAAATGTTCGATGGGATTCATGTCGGGCGATCTGGGTGGCCAAATCACCCTCTCGAACTGTCCAGAATGTTCTTCAAGCCAACTGCGATCAGTTGTGGCCTGGTGACATGGCATACTGCCATCCTTAAAAATACCATCGCTGTTTCGAAACATAGAGTCCATAAATTCCTGCAAATTGTTTCCAAATAGCCTTAGTTGAAGATCGGTTCAACTGAACCAGAGGATCAAGTCCATCCCATGTAAACACTGTCCACACAGTTACAGAGCCATAACCAGCTTGCACAGTGCCTTATTGACAACTTGGGTCCATGACATCGTGTAGTCTGCGCCATATTCGAACCCTACCATCAGCTCTCACCATTTACCCAGGCCACGGTTTACCAGAGTTCCACGACAAACTCTACAGGCGATATCGTGTTGTTAGCAAAGGCACCCGAGTCTGTCGTCTGTTGCCATAGCCCATTAACGCCAAATTTTGCCTCACTGTCCTAACGAATACGTTCGTCGTACTTTCTACATTGATTTCTTCGGTTATTTCCTGCGTTGTAGTTTGTCTGTTAGCTACATCGTTACTTTCGCTTGTTAAGTGGAGATCGTCGGCCATTGCGCTCTCCGTGGTGAGAAGTAATGCCCGAAAGTTCATATTCTCGGCACACTCTTGAATCTGTGGATCCCGGAATATTGAATTTCCTAACGATTTCCCAAATGAAATCTCCCATGCGTCTAGCTCCAACTACCATTCAGCGTTCAAAATCTACTAATTCTCGCCGTGCGGCCATAGTCATTTGTGTACAAATGACAGCTCCGCCAATGAACTGCTCTTGTATACCTTGTGTACGCAGTACGACTGCCATCTGTATACGTGCATATCGCTACCTGTCCCATGACTTTTGTCACATCAGTGTACTTTGCTTTCACTTCGTTATAATGCAACGTATTAAATACAGTACTGACAAACTTTTCTCGATTGCAGTTTTAAAATTCAGTGGAATATTTCTTCCAAGGTGTATCACCGTGTTGCACGTTGGAAAATTGTTTCACATTTGGAAAAACCTTACTTTTAGGCAGTAATTATTGTAATTCCAGAAGAAACTACAGCACACAAAAAGTGAATGCTACCATTTAAAAATGGAATAAGAAAATGTAATAAATATCTGTTACAGTGTTGGCCAAAAGCGGATATCTATATCCATTATCACTCAATAACAAAGATTTGCCCACAGCTACTGCTTTCAAAATTTCCCGTTTCCCTGTGCCACACTGTAGCTAGTATTCCACGGAATTGTTCTTGACAAAGTTTCGTGCACTATTTAGGCTTCGGAGCACTGACATAGACTAACAATGTAAGTCTGCAGGATTTTGTCTCTGTTGTAAATTAAGGTAAAGTCTTGTAGGTTGTTAGGGCGCTTCATGTTCCTCTTCAATTTCTTCTTATATGATTGATGTTTCGATTCCTATGCTGGGATCTTCTACACCATCTTCGAGTTCCTAGTTAGCTGAAGTCTGTCAAAGACAAGTGTCGGGTTCACTTACAAAATAATGTTTTCCAGCTCTTAATCTGCAGAATCGTTGTTAGCTGGTGAAATTTTGCCACCTGCTGGGTCATGTGGTCACTGGTTAGATACCGAAACAGGCGTGGCAAGAGAGAGGAATGTTCAAGTACTATTGTCGTGGCGCAGTGTGAACATTTGGGGAACTGCACCAAAGATAGAGATTTTAACCGTCTGCGAGTGCTAGCTAAGGAGAGCAACATTTATAGAAGGAAAACTCGAGAAACGCTTGAGATTTCTAAGAATTAATGTAATTTCAGTAAAGAAGACAGCTATGGGCTTTCAGCTGCGCGACTTCCTCCTACCAAGGAAGCAAATACACTGCCACGGAGCGTAAGGAGTACAAACTACGGCCAGGACGCACCATTCCACACTCTTTCTGTGTCTGTTTCGCTGTCTATCCAATAACGATGGCTCGCCAATAATAGTTTGAAAAATTTCACCCAATAACCCTAGTTCCTCAGAATAAGCACGGTAAAACTCACTTTCATAAGTGAACGCTACACTGATTTTAACTGTGTTCAGCTAACCGCAAACACTAGATCTCGAGGAAGATCTGAGCAGAGTGGCCCAAAGAAGAAGAAATTGAATGTGATGAGGTCTAACAACCTAGAGGATTTTACTTTCATAGACTAATAATTTTTAAGAAAACGGACGGAATTTCAAGACTGTCACGCGTGGAATTGTTCAAAACGAATCTAGAAAGAGAACCGGTTGTGGATATCGCTGTGACGACACGTCACGGCCGTTGCACGTAGAGTAATGCGCTGTCGCAGCTGTTGTATCGTCAGCGAAGCAGCAAACAAAGCATGTACTGACAAAACACGAACGTCTCGCTCTGCTGTTCACGGCCGCGTCGACGCGCGTTTGTCGCTACTCACAACTGCTTTCCGTTTGGTCAAATATACAGTTTTAAGCGCACAAATTCGGGACTAAATTTTACCAAATTTAGCGTTACTTATTTGCTCGTAGTTGGTATTCTACCGAATTGGATGCTATAACAAGCCGTTTTGCATACATTGCGATTTTCAAGCTGTTGTATACTGCCGTTATCTAAAGTCATTGTGATGCAATAGAACGTGTTTTACGTTAAAATTTTGGGTTAAGACAGCCTAGTTATTAACGTAGTTTTTGTTCTTTATGTCGACTTGCTGAAATGCTTAAAAATTAACATGCATTACCTTTTATGTTTAGGGCCAATACATTTGATACTGAGTCTGGATTGTTGGACAGAAGTATGAATGTAGTTCACAAATTATACAAAACTTAAAGGAAATCAGAAGCAGGGTAGGCATAAGTCCGTTTCATCTTTGTTATGTTGACATGTTAGCCACATAGTTTTTCAAAAGTATGAAAACGAATGACACACTACAGGGAACAGATTACACATGGAAACTACGTAGATGTAAAAGACATTATTGTTTGCGAGAACTTCAACAATATGAAGAAAAATTGCAAACTATATAGAAAAATTGTTCAAATGGCTCTGAGCACTATGGGATCTAACATCTAGGTCATCAGTCCCCTATCCTTAGAACTACTTAAACGTAACTAACCTAAGGACATCACAGACATCCATGCCCGAGGCGGGATACGAACCTGCGACCGTAGCAGCAGCGCGTTTCCAGACTGAAGAGCCTAGAACCGCTTGGCCACAACGGCCGGCAAATTATATAAAACTTAAAGAAGATTCGAAGCACTGTAGAAGAAAAGAGTGGCAGCTTCTGCAGACGTTGAACAGCCTCATATAAAAGGTCGTGTGAGGTAGTTACGAGCATATAAAGGTCAATGGAGGAGTCATTAATTTTTAAGTAGCATTTCCCAATTGTGATAAACATCGAATAAGAGGACGCTCGCTATATCTCATCGACTACGAATGACAACATAACAGCATGTTAAAGAAAATATGAACCTAGCTGGATTTAAACTGTGGTGCTATTATATGATACTAAAATAGTGAGCAGATAATCTACGAAGTGATGAGATTATATAACAAATGAGAATCGGAAAATTCATGCAAGGCTTCTTAAGGTGGAGAACGTGAAGTCGAGTGTTTATTAGAGACAAGGGCATCGGCAGGACTGCCCCATGGAAGTGTAATAGGAGCGCTAGTTTTTACATATAGATACATGATGTGGCGGGCAGGGGAAGCAACAGCCTACATATTTTTGCCGATAAAGCTGTAGTCTATGGAAATATGTCCTCATTGAGTGACTGTAGAAGGATACAAGATGACTTAGGCGAAATTTCTAGTTGGTGTGACGAATGGCAGCTGGTTCTAAATGTAGAAAATTTTAAGTTGATGAAGATGAATAGGAGAAACAAACCTATAACGCTCGAATACAGTATTAATAGTGTGTTGCTTGACACAGACACGTCAATTAAATATCTAGGTGGAGCGTCGTAAATCGATATGAAATAGAATGAGCATATGAGAACTGTAGTAGGCAAGGTGAATGGTTTGTTCGGGGAATTTTAAGAAAGTGTGGTTCATATTCCAAAGGAGACTGCGATCCCCTGTTCGAGTACTGTTCGACTGTTTGGGATCCGCACCAGGTTAGATTCAAAGAAGACATCGAAGCAATTCATAGGTGGGCTGCTAGGTCTGTTACCGGTGGGTTCGAAAAACATGCAAGCAGTATGGAGATGCTTCAAGCACTTAAATGGGAATCACTGAAAGGAAGGCGACGCTATTTTCAAAGAGCACTATTGAGAAAATTCAGAAAATCGGTATTTGCGGCAGACTGCAGAACGATTCTACTGCCGCCAACATACATTTTGCGTAAGGACTATGGAGATAAGATTAGAGAGATAAGGAATGGCCCTTACGGAGGCACATAGTCGTTTTCCTTACGCTGTGTTCGAGTACTCAGCGCCACGCACCGTACGGTGGCTTGCGGAGTATGTGCGTAGACATAGATGTTAATTCAAGTGCGCGACAAGGGCAGAGATGACACACTGGAAAAAGAGAAAGTCTAGGATTTAACGTCACGTCCGTGAGGAAGGCGTTAGAGGCGAACCACCATCTCGGTTAGGAAATAATTTGCAAGAAATTGAATGTTCCCTTTAAAGGGAACAATCCCGGAATTCGCCTCGATCGATTTAAAGAAACGAAAGAAAACCCAAATCTCGACGACCTGTCGGAGATTTGTTCCACACTCTTCTCTTCAGCGTCTTAATCACAGCTATCTCCATTCTGTTCCACTAGGGAGGAGGGGCATCCATCGATCACATTTGGGTATTTCGTGAGCCCTCAGATCTTATAAGGCAAATCTCGCTATGATTCCTTCGCACTTAAGGGCCAAAAGTTAAGGTAGTGATAAGGATTAAAGTGTGTAATACAGATTATCAACATATTGGGCGTATTTATCTATAGACGAAAGGTACATAGGGGGTATGTGATCGCTACTAAACATGAACTCTTCATCGAGACCACCCCATGTAACATTTTGTCCATAGAAAAATGTGTCAAACGTACACTGGCATAGTAAATGTGGGATGCAGGTGTGTTGCATGTGCACCACAAGCCCCCTGTGCCAGCTGCAGTTGTATAGTAGAACTTTCGAGAAATGGTAGTGCGAGTGATCCGTGTAACATGCAACGTAGTCGTGAGCTGACGCTATGCAAACGGGGTACGGTTGTCGGTGGACGACGGATGGGAATTTCGATTTTCACAGTGGTGCAGAAATTCGGCTTCACACGTTCAACAGTGTCCAGGGTGAATGGTTGAATGATGATATCACAGTCCACAACAGACGAACTCTGGCGGTCCATCCACCCTCGATGACCGTGACCGGCGACTTCTGAGACGGCTCGTTAATATTTATAAAAGGACCACAGTGCAACAAATCACTGCTCAGTTCAACACAGGTCGTGCTAGAGTTCCATGGGGTATGGGAGCTGTCGCCGCACACAGATGGCGCTGTTAAACTAACGTCATCAGGCACAACGACTTGCATTTGTTTTCAATCACGAAGGATGGACACCGGAACGAAGGCAGAACGTGATGTGGTCGGAAGAATCACAATTTCAACTGCACTATGGCCATGGAGGCACGGTGTGTGGTAGAGACCACATGAATCGATGTATCCCGCCTGCCAAGTAGGTGAGGTCCAAGGCGGTAGTGTCTGGGGTGCATTTTCCTGGTATGGAATGGGCCCCCTACTTGTTCTAGTAGGGACTTTGAATGGTCCGCGGTATGTTGAGGTGCTTGGGAACAATATCCACCTATTTTCGCCCTCTCCTTACGGTCTTCTTACGGTCTGCGATGTTTCAAGATGGTAACGCGCCGCCACACCGCCCCACGTCGCCCAGCAATTGTTCCAGGAACATGCAAAAAAGGTCCAAAGACTGAGATGGCTACGCCGGAGCCCAGATTTGAACCCCATCAAGCATATCTGGGAAGCTGTAGAACGCAAGATCCTTGCCATGGATTCTGCACCCACTAGTAGACCAGAATTACCTGCCGCTCTGCAAACAATTTTCTGTCAGCTGCTTCCAGAGCACTACCTAGAACTAGTAGAATCACTTCCACGGCAACTCACCGCAGTCCTCAGGGCCAGAGGAGGCACCATGCGATATTAGATGTCTGTGCGATGACATTTGCTAAGTGAGTGTATATTTTGCTTTGTTAATGGAACTTTAGCAATTTCTGCTGCTAGTATTGTCTATTTCAGAAGCGAGATGGGAGGAGCAGAAATTAAGACACTTATAAGTGAAAAACCGAAATTTATGCCGTTGTCCTTATAATTAAGGTAGGTATAAAAAGAGTCATGCGTACACTACCTGACAAAAACAATGAAACACCCAGAAGACATGGTCATGTACACACCTTCGCGGGTATGTAAACGATTAGAAATGCAAATCTCTATGACAAGTAGAACGGCCACCAGAGTTAATTGGTATTGTTCGTATTTACACTACTGGCCATTAAAATTGCTACACCACGAAGATGATGTGCTACAGACGCGAAATTTAACCGACAGGAAGACGATGCTGTGATATGCAAATGATTAGCTTTTCAGAGCATTCACACAAGGTTGGCGCCGGTGGCGACACCTACAACGTGCTGACGTGAGGAAAGTTTCCAGCCGATTTCTCATACACAAACAGCAGTTGACCGGTATTGCCTGGTGAAACGTTGTTGTAATGCCTCGTGTAAGGAGGAAAAATGCTTACCCTCACGTTTCTGACTTTGATAAAGGTCGGATTGTAGCCTATCACGATTGCGGTTTATCGTATCGCGACATTGCTGCTCGCGTTTGTCGAGATCCAATGACTGTTAGCAGAATATGGAATCGGTGGGTTCAGGAGGGTAATACGGAACGCCGTGCTGGATCCCAACGGCCTCGTATCACTAGCAGTCGAGATGGCAGGCATCTTATCAGCGTGGCTGTACCAGATCGTGCAGCCATGTCTCGATCCCTGAGTCAACAGATGGGTACGTTTGCAAGACAACAACGATCTGCACGAACAGTTCAACGACGTTTACAACAGCATGGACTATCAGCTCGGAGACCATGGCTGTGGTTAACCTTGACGCTGCATCACAGACAGGAGCGCCTGCAATGGTGTACTCAACGACGAACCTGGGTGCACGAATGTCAAAACGTCACTTTTTCCGATTAATCCAGGTTCTGTTTACAGCATCATGATGGTCGCATCCGTGTTTGGTGGCATCGCGGTGAACGCACTTTGGAAGCATATATTCGTAATCACCATAGTGGCGTATCACCCGGAATGATGGTATGGGGTGTCATTGGTTACGCGTATCGGTCACCTCTTGTTCGCATTGACGGCACTTTGAACAGTGGACGTTACATTTCAGATGTGTTACGACCCGTGGCTCTACCCTTCATTCGATCCCTGCGAAACCATACATTTCAGCAGGATAATGCACTACCGCGTTTGCAGGTCCTGTACGGGCCGTTCTGGGTACAGAAAATGTTCGATTGCTGTCCTGGCCAGCACATTCTCCAGATATCTCACCAATTGAAAACATCTGGTCAATGGTGGTCGAGCAACTGGCTTGTCACAATACGCCAGTCACTACTATTGAGGAACTGTGGTATCTTGTTGAAGTTGCATAGGCAGCTGTACCTGTACACGCCACCCAAGCTCTGTTTGACTCAATGCCCTGGCGTATCAAGGCCGTTATTACGGCCAGAGGCGGTTGTTCTGGGTACTGATTTCTCAGGATCTATGCACCCAAATTGTGTGAAAATGTAATCACATGTCAGTTCTAGTACAATATATTTGTCCAATGAATACCCGTTTATCATCTGCATTTCTTCTCGGTGTAGCAATTTTAATGGCCAGTTGTGTAGTTTTGTTACCGGGCCTGGAGGATATGTAAAGGGCATGAGGAGCGTCAGACATTGAGTCATCACTGTAAAGGACTTGAAGATAAATTGCACTCGTGTAAGACAGCGTTATCAGTGGCTGGCTGACTCTGGAAGGTATCTCCTTGTAGGTCTCAATTTGGTCGGCTGGTCGAATCGTGCAATACCCAGATTTGTGGGGTATTCGGGAGTGACAGTAACCCGATGGACTGTACGGGGACGTGGAGGGCAGGCGTACTCATACTCAAGGTTCTGCTGGACCACACCTGGCCACCATAAGGCAGGGATATTGTACACCAAGCACATCGCAACCCTTCACATCTGCTGCTCCCATTAGAGAAAAAAATGTGCTCCCTACTGCAAACTAAGAGAGGTGTTCGATAAGTAATGCGTCACTATTTTTCTGAAAGGAGGTTGATTTTATTCAGAATTTCAATACACCATTCTTCTGGCTACAAGACCCTATTTTTCAACATGATCTCCGTCCAATGCGACGAATCCTCGCCACCTTACTGGAAGGGCCTGTATGCCCGCATGGTACAACTCTACCAGTCGAAGTAGGAGTCTGCATGTTGCTGCATCAATAATCTCTCCATCATCCACGCACTGCTTCCCCAGAGTACATCCAGGCAGATGGAAGTCAGAAGATGCGAGATCCGTGCTGTAGGGTGGACGAGGAAGAATGGTCCAATAAGCTTTATGAGCTCCTCTCAGGTGCGCAGGTCCGTTCATCACATCGAATGAAAGTGTTCTCATGTCCCAACATTGCATGCTCGTACGCCGGCGGTCGGACAGTTTTGAACGACCTTTTTTTGCGATGATGAAAGACGCCTCGCCAAATGAGTCACCGTGGTTCTGGTCACTACCAGGTCTCCATGACATTCTGGAAGCTCCTATGAGTATCTTCTCTGCATGGAACGGACCTCCGTTACATACTAGAAGACTCGATTCTGAAGGCTATGTATTGCGCTACCATCTGTCGGAACTTCATGAAACTCTTGGGGCTGAAGCGAGATTATTCCAAGATGTCTCACAACGAATTCCGCGTTGTTTTAACCCAAACTGGCCGAGAAAGAAATGTGTTGCATTAGTTGTAAAAAGCCCGTCGTATCTCATCCGGTACCATTGATCGCAGAGCAGTTGTAGCCATGTTGAAATGTTATTCGCCTTTACGCCTCTCAGTGTTAAGCATACATTTCCTTCCGATTCACATCCAAGTGAGATAGACAGCTCTTACTTTCAGGTGCACGTGTTATTTATTGATTTCGACTCGCTATCGCCCCCGTGAAGTGCGTATCGACCGGCTGGCGAAGTAATAACGCAGATAACAGCTACTGAAGAGTATTTTTATCGTAGATATCTACACGTCTGGCGATTAGCGAAGCTACTACTTGTGCCATCCATGGAGGCTCGCCTTTGATAACTGTTATAGTTTTCAGCGTCTTTTACATGTGTTTTTAATTTAGCTTATATCCGAAAGACTGCTCAAGCAGGTCTAAGAAGAGAGCTCTACGCTCCCGCACACTTTGAGCGACTAAGTTAGATATGAGGGAACATTTTCTCAATACAGTGTCCGTTATGATATATTTAGTTTCGGAGGTTCTGCCGTAATGATGTTTGAAACCTTGGAAGGACAGAAAGAAATTAAAGAATGGGGAATACTTGCGTGCTTCGCTTACAAGTAAAACAGTAAGATATTGAAACTTTCTGGCAGATTAAAACTGTGTGCCGGACCGAGACTCGAACTCGGGACCTTTGACTTTCGCTGGCAAGTGCCCTATCAGCTGAGCTACCCAAGGACGACTCACGCCCCATCCTCATAGCTTTACTTCTGCCAGTATCTCACCTTCCATACTTCACAGAAGCTCTCCTGCGAACCTCTCCGCAAGATTCTTTCTTCCAGGAGTGCTAGTTCTGCAAGGTTCGCAGGAGAGCTTCCGTGAAGTCTGGAAGGTAGGTGACGAGATACTGGCAGACATAAAGCTGTGAGTCGTGCTTGGGTAGCTCAGTTGGTCAGCGTGTTCGGTCAGAGGGTTAGCTGCCCTCTGTAATAAAAAAAACGGAGACAATGGATCAACAACGAAAGGAAACGGGTGTCTTGCGACATACGCCCCGAGCAGATACAACGAACGAAAACGAAGAAAAAAAACACATTTACATTTTTCCTCTGTAATAAAAAAAACTGAGTTAATGGATCAAAAACGAACTGAAACGGGTATCTTGCGACATCCGCTCCGAGCAGATGAAACAAACGACAACGAACAAAATGAGAGTTAAAAAATAAAAAGTTGGTAGAGCACTTGCCCGCGAAAGGCAAAGGTCCCGAATTCGAGTCTCGATCCGGCACACAGTTTTAATCTGCCAGAAAGTTTCATATCAGCACACATTCCACTGCAGAGTAAAAATCTCATTCTGCAGTAAGATATTTCTTACCATTTATTAACATGTTTCCAATTGTTTCATCAGAACATTAGAATTTATCAGTCAGTTTTAAATGTAGATGTCAAAAATTAGGCCTAACTAGTTATTTACACGTCCAAAAACTTTTATTTTTATTTTACGACATGTTCCGACTGTTTACACCTTCACGATCGTGTGGACTGAACAAATTGTGATACAAAGAGGAAATTGTTTTCTACACTATTTATGGGCAACCAGGTGGCTTTCTTGTAATCGCAAGTTGTTCATCCAAAAACGTGCAAAAATATATGTTCCGGTCGTTCAGTCCGCAGCTCGTGGTCATGCGGTAGCGTTCTCGCTTCCCACGCCCGGGTTACCGGGTTCGATTCCCGGCGGGGTCAGGGATTTTCTCTGCCTCGTGATGACTGGGTGTTGTGTGCTGTCCTTAGGTTAGTTAGGTTTAAGTAGTTCTAAGTTCTAGGGGACTGATGACCATAGATGTTAAGTCCCATAGTGCTCAGAGCCATATGAACTATTTTTTAAACCAGTCGTTCAGTCTATTCACTACCTGCAGTTGTTCAGTCTATTCACCTGTAAAGATAATATACAGATATTGTGATGTGCTAGCCGATGCCATATGTCAGTCTAATAACCGAAGCAAGAAGTCGTAGCTAATTCCGGCAGCGACTAGACGACAAAGTTCCTTGGTCACCCATAAGCTTCTGCATAAAATTTGCTTCCACTGAGTAGCATCAGTACAGCAAACTTGAGGTAGAGACGCAAATTTGATTTGACAGTAGTTTCATATTCTGCGGATCATTTACACGATAAATCTTAATGGTGTCTTGTGGGTGTTTTTGTTCTGTCGTTGCAACTACAAAAATGCGTGTTTTTTTTCACCACACGCGTTTCGCTTTATTGATGTTTTTGTAGTTGCAAGGACAGAACAAAAATACTCTCAAGAATTGTGAAGCTACTACGGAAAACATGGCCTCACAAATGAAGAGCTTAATGGTGTAATTTTACACTAACTTGTAAATATAATACAGCTTGGACATTTATAACTTCTACATCTACATCTACGTGATTACTCTGCTATTCACGATGAAGTACCTGGCAGAGGGTTCAATGAATCACCTTCAAGCTGTCCCTCTACCATTCCACTCTCGAACGGCGCACGGGAAAAACGAGCACTTAAATTTTTCTGTGCGAGCCCTGATTTCTCTCATTTTATCGTGATGATCATTTCTCCCTACGTAGGTGGGTGCCAACAGAATGTTTTCGCAATCGGAGGAAACAACTGGTGATTGAAATGTCGTGAGAAGATCCAGTTGCAACGGATAACGCCTTTGTTTTAATGATTGTCACTCCACTTCACGTATCATGTCTGTGGCACTGTCTCCTGTACTTCGCGATAATACAAAACGAGCTGCCTCTGTTTGTAATTTTTCGATGTCATCCGTCAGTCCCATCTGATGCGGATCCCAAATCCTACTGCAATACTCTAGAATAGGGCGGGAAAACTTGGTGTAAGCAGTCTCTTTAGTAGACCTGTTGCACCTTCTAAGTGTTCTGCCAATGAATCGCAGTCTTTGGTTGGCTCTGCCCACACCATTATCTATGTGATAGTTCCAATTTAGGGTATTTGTAATTGTACTCCCTAAGTAATTAGTTGAATTTACAGTCTTCAGATTTGTGTGACTTATCGCGTAATCGAAATTTAGCGGATTTCTTTTAGTACTCATTTGAATGACTTCACACTTTTCTTTATTCAGGGTCAATTGCCACTTTTCGCACCACACAGATATCTTATCTAAATCATTTTGCAATTCATTTTGGTTATATGATGACTTTACAAGACGGCAAATGACAGCATCATCTGCAAACAAACTAAGACGGCTGCTGAGATTGTCTCCTATGTCGTTAATATAGATCAGGAACAATAGAGGGCCTATAACACTTCTTTGGGGAACGCCATATATTATTTCTGGTTTACTCGATGACTTTCCGTCTGTTACTACGAACTATGACCTTTCTGACAGGGAATCACGAATCCAGTCGCACAACTGAGGCGATATTCCATAGGCACGCAGTTTGGTTAGAAGACGCTGGTGAAGAACTGTGTCGAAAGCCTTCTGGAAATCTAAAAATATGGGATCAGTTTGACATTCCCTGTCGATAGCACTCATTACTTCATGAGCATAAAGAGTTAGTCGTGTTTCACAAGAACGATATTTTCTGAATCCGTGCTGACTACATGTCATTAAATCGTTTTCTTCTAGGTACTTCATAATGTTCGTATACAGCATATGTTCCAAAACCCTACTGCAAATCGACGTTAGTGATATAGACCTGTAATTCAGCGGATTACTCCTACTTCCCTTTTTTGGGTATTGGTGTGACTTGAGAAATTTTCCAATCCCTAGGTACGAATCTTTTTGTGAGTGAGTGGTTGTATATAATTGCTAAACATGGAGCTGTGTTATCAGCATACTCTGAGAGGAACCTGATTGGTATACAATCAGGACAGGAGGCCTTGCTTTATTAAGTGATTTAAGCTGCTTTTGTACACCGAGGATATCTACTTCTGTGTTTCTCATCTTGGCAGTTGTTCTTGATTCGAATTGAGGAATATTTACTTCGTCTTCTTTGGTGAAGGAGTTTCAGAAAATGGTGTTTAACGACTCTGCTTTAGTGGCACTGTCACCAATGACTTCACCGTTGTTGTCGCGCAGTGAAGGTTCTGACTGCGTCTTTCCATTGGTGTGCTTTATGTATGACCAGAATCTCTTTGGGTTTTCTGCTAGATTTCGAGACAGAGTTTCGTTGTGGAAATAATTAAAAGCATCTCGCATTGAAGTACGCGCTACATTTCGAACTTCTGCAAAACTTTGCTTCTGCAACAGCGATCTGACCAGTTTTGTGTACCATGGGGAATCAGTACCATCACTTATTAATTTATGTGGTATATATCTCTCAATTGCTGTCGACACTATCTCTTCGAAATCGTTCCACAATTTTTCTACGCTTACATGATCAGATCGGAAGGAGTGCAGACTGTCCCTTCAATGGCGTTAAGAGCATTTTTATCAGCTTTTTTAAATAGATACATTTTGCGTTTGTTTTTTATGGTTGTAGGAGTTCCGTTATTCAGCCTAGCAGCTACAGCCTTATGGTCACTAATCCCTGTATTCGTCACGATACTCACTATTTGTCCAGGATTATTTGTTACTAAGAGGTCAAGTATGCTTTCGCAACCATTTACGCTTCGAGTGGGCTCATGAACTTATTGTTCAAAATAATTTTCTGAGGGAGCACTCAGTACAATTTCGGATGACGATTTATGCCTGCCGCCGGCTTTAATCGTACAATTTTCCCAGCATATCGAGGGTAGATTAAAGTCACCACCGACTATAATTTTTTATGTGTACAGATGTGAGTTAGTAATTCCTACCCACCACCTTTTACACATTATAATAATAGAAACTTTTCCACGGAATAGAAGAAGTTGTCAAGGAGAAACGTTTTCAGTTTGTTTTCAAATTGTACTTTGGTGCCTCTCATACATTTTACTTCACTGATCAAAAAGTTTTGTAGAAGCATTGAACACGCCTTGTAGTGACAGAAACAACTTTACTGTGGAGAAATGAATGTCATTTTTTCTTCTTGTGTTGTAATTATGTACATCGTCGTTCCCTTTGAACTCAAGTGGATAATTTCAAGGAACTTCATGAGGGAATTAATGTACTCTGAAGCAGTAATCAGCATGCTGTAACAGGACCTGACCTTGTTTTCTGTATGCATAAACGGTCTAGGGTGAGCAGAAATCTACGGCGTTTGGTGACGACGTAGTGTATGGGCAAGTGTCGTGTGGTCTTTGAGTGACTATAGAAGAATATAAGATGATTTAGATAGAATTTATGTTTGGTGTGACAGATGACAGCTTGCTCTAAAATGAATAGTAAAATCAATGCTGTAATATTCGAATACAGTACTAGATGTGTACTGCTTGACACTGCTTTACACTCGTAAATGCCTGCCGCTGTGAACGAGAGCTGTTCTAGGCGCTTTAGTCTGGAACCGTGCGACCGCTACGGTCACAGGTTCGAATCCTGCCTCGGGCATGGATGTGCCTGATGTCCTTAGGTTAGTTAGGTTTAATTAGTTCTAAGTTCTAGGAGACTGATGACCTCAGATGTTAAGTCCCATAGTGCTCAGAGCCATCTGAACCATTTTTATACTCGTAATGCTGTTTAACAGCAGATAAGACTGCGGGGTGCAGCTAGTAGTAAAATATAAATAAACCATTCGAGAAACGAGAAGCAGCTGTGTTAACACCTAGAGTTCAGATGGGAAGTAAGTATTAAACACAAAAGGGAATACTCTAAAATGTATCGAATATAAATAACAGGGGAAGTTAAATTGAACATAGTACTACAGAAAAGGAAAAAAGAGATAGGATATTTAAAACTGCGAGAGTAAATGCCGCTGCATCAAATCTGTTGAGATCTTGGGGAGAGCCTATTAAATATCTGAGCTTAACGTTACAAAGCGATATTAAATGGGACGAGCACATAACCTCCGTTGTACGAAAGGTGAATGGTCGACTTAGTATAATTGAGAGAATTCTAGGAGTGTATAGTTCATAAATAAAGGTGACCGCGTACAGAACGACCTGTTTTTGACTACTGCTCGAGTTTTTGGGATCACCACCAGGTCAAATTAAACGAGGACATCGATGTAATTCAGAAGCGAACTATTAAGTTTGTAACCTTAAGTTCGGTCAGTATGCGAGTATTAAGCTAATGCTCCATGAACCCAGATAGGAATCGCTTTAGGGAAGATTAAATAAAGATGGCATAAATGTGAAGAGCGCTAAGCAGAATAGGTACAGGATATTGTTAATACAGCATGATGCCTTTTTCCTCATATGAAAGTACGGCCCACGTCACTGAACGTTCTCCTTGTTGATAATATCTATGGAACACAATGACTGAATGTATAAATGAATGAAGACGTTCTTTTCGGGAATCGATATTGAGAAGTGAACCTTCACTTGCTACAGATTAAAAATGGCTCTGAGCACTATGGGACAACATCTGAGGTCATCAGTTCCCTGGAACTTAGAACTACTTGAACCTAACTAACCTAAGGACATCACACACATCCATGCCCGAGGCAGGATTCGAACCTGCGACTGTAGCGGTCACGCGCGGTTCCAGACTGAAGCGCCTAGAACAGCACGGTCACACCGGCCGGCTACAGATTACAGAAAGATCCTACTGTCACCAATATAAATTTGCTTAAGGGTCGAAAAGAGAAATTAGGACTCGTACGGATGCCTGTAGATGGTTGTTTTTCCCTCGCTCCATTTGCAACTGGAACAAGAAAGGGAATGGCTATAGATGGTACAAGTTACTGTGCGCCAAGCGCCGTATGGTGGCTTGCGAAGGGTGTACGAATGTGTAAATATAGATGCAAACGATGGAAAATACATTTATCCTGGATGCAATGATGTAAAATTTCCACGCGCTGTATCCAGTTGCCAAAGGTTGTAGGTTCCGACCAAAATCACGTGAAAACATTCCCTGACCAGCGTTGCAGAGCATTTACTGTCAGCTGTCAGACAATTGCAGATCGCTCGTAAGTGATTCAAAGTAACACGAGGTGCAGTGACCACTCAGCGCGCTCGACTTACCTAGTAGTTCAGTCGCAGCTGCCGGTACAGCACACCACGTCGCGGGTACTGCGCAGCCACCGGCCGGCACGCTCGGGAACGCCTCGTCAACACGCTATCTATCGGCAATACAGTCGCTGACGGCGCGCTCCTTATCTGCTGGCAGTCGCAGGCGAACGCGTCTCTACGAGGCGATACGTGTCTGCCGCCGTCTCCAGCGCTGGCCGGACCACGTCAGCACTCGCGTGGCGCTGCCGGTAACAACTGGCGCCCCAAATTACTGCGTCCTACTCCTAGTTTGGATTACCCCCTCTGTCTATGAAGTTTTCGAGGTAGGAGGAACAAAATACAGGGTACGAAATGCTATCTACAACTTATACAGAAACACAGGTAGTTACGAGAGTCGAAAGACATTAAAAGGAACATTAACTGAGAAGGGAGTAAAAAAAGGATTGTGTAGCCTATCTCCTATGTAATTCGGTCTGTACATTCAGCAAGCAGTAAAGGAAATCAAAGAGGGATTTGAAAAGGGAATTAAAATTCAGCGAGAAGAATTGAAAAACTTTGAGCTTTGCCAACGAATTTTGTAATTCTTCCATAGATGACTAATGACATTTTTGAGCAGTGGAACGAAATACGTAATGTCTTGAAAAACTGCCATAAAAACAGTAACACAACGATGATGGAAAGTGATCCAGTTAGGCTATGCTTGGGGATTAAATTTGGAAATTTATACAGTCAAACCGCATTTATACGTTTCCCATCTCTGTAAGATTTTCGCCCCTGTACGTTATACACTGAAGAGTCAAAGAATCTGGTACATCTGCCTAATATCGTTTAGGGCCTCCTTGAGCACATAGTAGCGCTGCAACATGACGTGGCATCGACTCTACTAATGTCTGAAGTAGTGCTGGATGAAACGGACGCCATGAATCCTGCAGGGCTGTCCATAAATTCGTAAGAGTACGAGGGGGTGGAGACATCTTCTGAACAGCACGTTGCAGAGGCATACCAGATAAGCTCAATTATGTTCATATCGGGAGTTTGATGGGCAGTGGAAGTTCAAAAATGGTTCAAATGGCTCTGAGCACTATGGGACTTAACATCTATGGTCATCAGTCCCCTAGAACTTAGAACTACTTAAACCTAACTAACCTAAGGACAGCACACAACACCCAGTCATCACGAGGTAGAGAAAATCCCTGACCCCGCCGGGAATCGAACGCGGGAACACCGGCGTGGGAAGCGAGAACGCTACCGCACGATCACGAGCTGCGGACGCCAGTGGAAGTGATTAAACTCAGAAAAGTGGTCCTGGAGCCACACTCTAGTAATTCAGCACATATGGGGTGTCGCTCTGTCCTGCTGGAATTGCCCAAGTCCGTCGAAATGCACAATGGGCATGAATAGATACAGGTGATCAGACAGGATGCATCTATATCTACATGGATACTCTGCAAATCACATTCAAATGCCTGGCAGAGAGTTCATCGAACCACCTTCACAATTCTCTATTATTCCAATCTATTATAGCGCGCGGAAAGAATGAACACCTATATCTTTCCGTACGAGCTCTGGTTTCCTTTATTTTATCGTGGTGAAGGTTCCTCCCTATGTAGGTCGGTGTCAACAGAATATTTTCGCATTCGGAGGAGAAAGTTGATGATTGGAATTTCGAGAGGAGATTCCGTCGCAACGAAAAACGCATTTCTTTTGTTGATTCCCAGCCCAAATCCTGTATCATTTCTGTGACACTCTCTCCCGTATTTCGCTATAATACAAAACGTGCTGCCTTTCTTTGAACATTTTCGATGTACTCCGTCAGTCCTATCTGGTAAGGATCGCACATCGCGCAGCAGTATTCTAAAGGAGGACGGACAAGCATAGTGTAGGCAGTCTCCTTAGTAGGTGTCACGTGTCACCTGTCAGAGTCGTATCTGGACATGTCAGGGGTCCCATATCACACCAACTACACACGCACTTCGCCATTACAGAGCCTCCATCAGCTCGAATAGTTCACTGCAGACACGCGGGACCCATGGATTCATGATGTTGTCTCCATAATCGCACACGTCCATCCGCTCGATACAATTTGAAACGAGACTCGTCCGACCAGGCAACATGTTTCCCGTCATCAACAGCCTAATGTCGGTACTGACGGGCCCAGGCGAGGCGGAAAGCAACGTGTCGTGCAATTATCAAGGGTACACGAGTGGGCCTTCGGCTCCGAAAACCCATATCGATGATGTTTCGTTGAATGGTTTACACGCTGACACTTGTTGATGGCCTAGCATTGAAATGTGCAGCAATCTGCGGAAGGGTTGCACTTCTGTCACGTTGAACGATTCTCTTCAGTCCTTGTTGGTCCCGTTCTTGCAGGATCTTTTTCCGGCCTCAGCACTGTCGGGATTTGTTTTACCAGATTCTTGATATTCACACTACACTCGTGAAATAGTCGTACGATAAAATCCCCGCTTCATCGCTACTTCGGAGGTATCGTGTCCCATCGCTCGTGCGCCGACTATAACACCACGTTCAAACTCGCCTAACTTTTGATAACATGTCATTGTAGCAGCAGAAACCAATCTAACAACTGCACCAGACACTTTTTGTCTTATATAGGCGTTGCCGACCGCAGCGCCGTATTCTGCCTGTTTACATATCTTTGTATTTCAATACGCATGCCTATACCAGTTTCTTTGGTGCTTCAGTGTATATTGTGCACTTTTTCGATTTTGCATGTAAAGTTAACGTTTCGTGGTAGTTCATGATATTGTGGCTGTTGATTTCAGATAATGGAAGGGGGATGCAGCCCGCCGTCCGACATTAATAATCCATAGCAGTGGTATATAGCTGCAGTTGACGGAAGTGTGAACACCTGCAGATCACAATGAGTTAAACTAGGACTGTTTTGCAAGGGGTGGACTTAGTTAACTTTTTAGGGTAGTTTCCAATTTTAGTGCATGCGAAAAAGACGAGTTCCTCACAAAACAAAATGTGTTTTATGAAGATGGTATCTGTTCTTTCGGACATGTCCGAAAGAACAGATACCATCTTCATATAGTTAAGGCTAGCCGGCCATTGAACTTCTTTTTCTGTGCGTATGCACACGTATTGCCCGAACTCTTACGGGAACCGGTAACTTTGTCTGCCGCGAGTAATGAGTGTAATGGGCAGGAGGACTACGAATGTAATGTGTGGACATTAAGTTGGGAATGTGGGTCTCACGGGGAGCGTGCAAGGGATAAGTCCCTGCAGTCGCACTATCATCTGTGCCGTCGGTGGCTCAGATGGATGCCGGCACGGTAGCTCAGCGTGTTCGGTCAGAGGATTAGCTGCCCTCTGTAATAAAAAACTGAGTGAAAGGATCAATAGTGAACTAGAACGGGCGTCATGGAACGTCCGTCAAAAAAAAAAATGCAACGAACAATATCGGACACAATGAGATTTTTAAAAAAATGGATAAAGCGTCTGCCATGTAACCAGGAGATCCTGGGTTCGAGTCCCGGTCGAGGCACTCATTTTCTACTGACTCCGTTGATGTATATCAACGCCTGTCGGCAGAGTAGGGTCTTGATTTAATTATCATTTCAAAATGTGTTTTTCAGTTTTGGAGAAAATAAACGTGATTGAAGTAGGGCAAAGAAGGCCTAATGCACTTAAAGTAAGCATCACAAAACCCATATTGTAGCTTAATTACCATACTGTCCAGTGAAAGGCACATAAGATCCAGTGCTTCGAAAGCCGGGCCAAGGAGTGAGAAACGCACGCTTATTCAGGGCTGAAAGGTTACGGACATAGAAAAATGCATACAAACTTGGTGATGCAGCAGCGTGAAGCTAATGTGCCCATTTCAGGCACAATACTGGAAAAAAAGGTTTTAAAATTCGCAAAAATGTTAAATTAAAACTTTCATGCTTTTTCTAGAAAGTTACACAGCTTCAAATTACTGTGTGACATTAGAGTTAGTGGGAAAGCTAACAGTGTTGATAACGTCCGCGTAGAAAGTTGGAAACAGCGTGATGTTCCAAGTCTATCAGCAGTCCGAAAGGTATTTACAACACAGACGTAAAAGAAGTTTTTTAACTTATTGCCTGGCAAAACGTTGACATTTAGATTGGAATTTAAATGTAATTGATTTTAAATGATAATTAATTGAAACCCTCAGCTGCCGACAGGTGTTGTTGACATACCTTGATGGAGACTGCTGAAAATGTGTGCCCCGTCCGGGACTCGAACCCGAGATCTCCTGCTTACAGGGCAGAAGCTCTG
Organism: Schistocerca gregaria; assembly: GCF_023897955.1. Classification (NCBI taxonomy): domain Eukaryota; kingdom Metazoa; phylum Arthropoda; class Insecta; order Orthoptera; family Acrididae; genus Schistocerca; species Schistocerca gregaria. Next base: position 99,911,323 of record NC_064921.1, on the reverse strand, counting down.
TCCATTTTTTTCTTCTTATAATTTTTTTTTTCATTTTGTTCGTTGTTGATCGTTGTGTTTGGTCGTTGCGGACGTCACATGACATCCGTTCAAGTTCGTTTGTTGGTCCTTCCACTCAGTTTTTTTAATTACAGAGACCAACCGGCTCTCTGACCGAACACGCTGAGATACCGTGCCGGCGACATATGAGTGACCGAGGACACAGATGAATAACGCGACTGCAGGGACTTATCCCTTGCACGCCCCCCATGAGACCCACATACCCAACTGTCCACAATCTACATATGAAATGTTACTAATACATACTTTGCCCATCCACTCGTTACTTTCGCTCACTTAAGCTGACGTTTCCTGTAAGAATTCGGGCAACCTGTGCGTACTCGCACAGACGAAGGTCAATGGCCGGGTAGCCACTTAATTATATGTAAAGATAGTAACTGTTCTTGAAAGAACGGATACCATCGATGACCGTGCAGCTTCTCTATAATGAATGATAATTAACTGAAACCCTCAGCTGCCGACAGATGCTCTATCCATCTGAGCCACCGAGGACACAGATGAATAGCGTGACTGCAGGGACTTATCCCTTGCACGCTCCCCCTGAGAAGCTGCACGGTAATCAATGGCAATGGTATCTGTTCTTTCGAGAACAGTTACTATCTTCATATGTAATTGATTTTGTTGACTGTGATGCAGATAGTCTCATATGTAGCGTGTAAAATTATGATGACATAATTTTAAAAAGTTGTGCCACTATTAACTGAAAAAAAAACATTGTTTTGAGGAATCCGAAGATTCGTATGGTGAATCTGCAGACCCCCCTCAGTTTGTCAAAGGCACTACACTGGAGGCAATACAACGTTACATAACTTAGAGAAACATCTGACAAGATGTGCACGGTAATTACATATAAACACATGATCTACGAATGTAGTGTTGCTTCCAAAACAAATCCCGCAACTGATTCATTCTTCAGGTATAAATAACTTCAATTCTCAATTAATTAGACATAAACTTATTTGAACCACTGTACAGTCGTTTGCATGCATTTAAAGCTAATGCAAAAATATAGAGAACTTTCATTTTAACATTAATCTCACTTGTACAGTTATTTTATCATTCCCCTTCAAAAACGCATAAAGAAGGTTCTGCTGTATTGCTAAATGGCTATCTTGGTTCGTGCTTCATGTTTTATGGTTCAAGTTTCCAGTCACAGGTGGCTTATCTAACAGCTTCTAAGATCAATAAAAATATAAGTTCCCATATTTTGTGTAATTATTTACCGAACTTGAAAATTTTAATCTACTCGTTAAAACTTTAATAGAATTAGACAAGTATTACAGTTAGAAACTGTGCGTATGTCTCGAGGCAACATAACTTACCGTCCGTAAACGCCCAGATTATATGAAGGGCCTATTTCAATAGTGGTACAAGTCCATTTCCTCCACTTTTCTGCCTATAATGCTTCTGAAATTAAAGATCCAAACAAACATAAAGGTTCATCTCTAGCAAGAAGCCATATGCTGGAATATTTATTGTATCTCAACTGCAGATTTTTCAGAGCTCATTTAACTTTAGGACTCTGTATCTCAAAATGAACAAAAATGGACTTGTACCGCTATTCAAATAAGCCCTCCATATTCTTCCAGTACTTGAGACAACAAACTTTAAACACAGTTTCAAACCTTCAAGAAACTTTTTCTCGCCGAAACAGCACACAAAATGGTGGAAGGACAAACTTTAGGTATCGCTTGCTACAGTTTCGTTGTTGTTGCAGTAAAACTTCCGAATAAGGCATGACGTTTTAATTTATTACTTCTTTTCCACTTACCCTATTCGCAACGTATTTTGCTGACGATACGCACGTATATCACTGAATGTACCTGCAAAATTATATCATTGTAGGACTGTTAGTTCAGAAGATATGACGTCGTAAACACTGAGTAGCCAGAAAAATTAGCTTTCGCTTCAAACGAAGCGTAAACCACCGAGCTGTACTTACCCAGTGTTCGATAATGAGAGCACTTGCCGACTTTCAACAAACTTTAGATATGATTTCAAAACTGTCCTAAGCTGTTTCTGGGTTACATGCTTTAAGCCATCACACTAACTCATTTGTAGGGTAATCAGAAGTTTGAAGCTGTTTCATATATGGCAGCTCGATACTTTCAAGAATCGGGGTTTTACTGGTGTTTCAAAAAAAATTGTGGATGAGATCTGCTATTTGGATAGCAAAATAATTGATGATGCTGAAATAATAGCGCGCCAAATGAGTATTCGGACTGGTAGACGACAAGTTCAGATACACGCTTAATTTATAGCATATTGTAAAGTTTGTGCTGAGTCAATTCAGCTGGTTTATATCTTGTTGTAATCTCGTTGCACGTTTTATATCCAGTATCATCAATTATCTTCCACATAGTTTGATCCTTCTCAGACTCTGCTACTACTTTCAGCTGCAACTTATGTACACCTGCAGAAAAAAAATCTTTAATAATCATTCAGTTCATCGAACACAGAAGATGGAGATATTACGCCTGTCATGGTAGCGGATGTATTGTCGGATACGTAAACAGGTTTTTGGTTTTTCATTTTACTGTCAATATTTGAGTCAATGTCCTCAGTTTGTCATCAACTGTTTCATAGGCTACAATGGAGACAGCGTAATAAGATCCCTGACAGCTCGCAGCATTGTCGCCACCTTTCAACAGTGAAGCGCTAACGCCTACACGCGAAAGCAGTAGCTGTCTACAAAGCTGAGACAACAATGAGGCGTTTGCCACAGAGGTTAACAAAATGGCGTTACGACATTGGTTGAGGTAGGCCTGTGAAACCGCCGCGCCCATCCGACTGCAACTGTCAAGGATCAACCTAACGCCAACTCAATCAATAGGCATATTGCCTGAACATAGCGACTGCCTTGGCATAAAATTCTTTTAGCGGTTTTTTTCCAGCCTCAGGTTACACAAATGGTATTATAACCATTTTCGATAATTATGAAGTCGCCAGGAGGTAATCCGTCGAAAAACAAATAAAAAAGGGGTACAGTAAAGTACTAAGAAACTAAACTACCAGCCCCTTTACACTGCAACACAGACCTGAACGTTACATTGGAACTCGCCAAATAACGAAGGAACAGGTCGGGAGAAGGTATGTATAAGATAAAACGTAGCTTCTGCACGAAATTTCAGAGGGATCGATGTTAGTTGTTAAGTGAACCTAACAAATTCTGTAACAGAGCTTTTTTGCCGCATTTTCTTATCAGTTACTGTGTCTACTGTGAACTTCTCTGTGTTGCGCTACCTTTCACTGCTGGTTCACTTAATAGAAGTTTCATACAGCCCGTTTGACGTCATAGGCGTCCTGGAAGAGCCTGCGGTGGGGGAGGGGTAAAAGTGAGAGCACTTGCCCCCCTCCCCCCTGGAATCTGGAGTATAGTGTTTTTATTCAAATATTGATAAAAACCATCAGTTTTCTGGGATATGATGAGTTTTTAGTGTCACCTATAAGATGCATACTCGCAGTTGCAGATATGGATAACCTTCAGCTGTATAATGGATTGATGACAATTAAAATTTGTGCCAGAGCAGGAGTCGAACCTGGATTTCCCACTTATAGTGACTGGTCACCTTACAATCTGGCGATCCAAACATGACTCAGTGACAGACCCGAGTCCGCAGCTCGTGTTCGTGCGGTAGCGTTCTCGTTTCCCGCGCCCGGTTTCGATTCCCGGCGGGGTCAGGGATTTTCTCTGCCTCGTGATGACTGGGTGTTGTGTGCTGTCCTTAGGTTAGTTAGGTTTAAGTAGTTCTAAGTTCTAGGGGACTGATGACCACAGATGTTAAGTCCTATAGTGCTCAGAGCCATTTGGCAGACCCGAACTTCCATATGTCGTCAACCATCTGTCTGCAACTTTATTCGTACATCCATTATGTATATTCCCGTACAGGGGAGAAATTTTATTTGAAAGTTTCTTTCCCGGAGTCGGCAGAAAAATAAGATGCTGCATTTCCTGTGTTATTCCGTATTACGATGCAAAGTAAGAAGCAGTAAAGGGTACTGGAGTCAGTCACTAATGATGTTTATTGCATATCTAGATTTTGGTCACCGTGTGGCCATCTTCAGTGCAGTAAATGTAAATTAAAACATTAAACCACTTGTATGCACATAGTCCAATAGGGTACAGTATTTGACTGTTTTCTGAAAACCGTCGTAAATGATTCATTATGTCATTTTATGTACGTAACATGCTTTTTTCCCCTCTTGAATTTCAATGTTCTTTTATAAAAACGGAAATGAAATTCAAATAATTTGACAGCCTGCTAAAACGCTCCATTCGAGTTATGTGATGCCTGTGACTTCACAGGCTAGCTCGCTGCTCCTGTCATAATGTTAATGAACAGTGACGTATTGCTTTGAAATTTAAGTTTCGGAAAACGGGTTGTAAATGGTGTGTAGTACCATAGTGTACAAATACCTCTATAAAAACATCTGAAAAGTTCTTTTTGAGTGTCCCAAAGAATGAGAAAATGCGTAAAATGTAGTTGCGCTGTACTGGCAAATTGTCACCATATGATGCACGAGTTCCCTAAATTAAATAAAAATGTTTTTCAGTGTGAAATTAATGTTAATTTACATCCGATATATGCTTTCCTACTGTTACAAGGGACGACAGCGTCTTTCAACGAAATAAAACTCTCAATGAAAATTGTTGTATTAAGGCTATTTACATTATGTATGCGGTAGTTCAGTCGTTAGAGCGACACTGTCGAATTTTGTAAGATAATGTCCATAGATCGCTGGTTCCAATCTAACCAGAAATAATATTTATTTGTGAAACGACTCGACAGTCCTCTCATATGAAAACCAAATAATAATTACAAAACTTCACCACACCGATCATAAACAGAATATTATTGTGTTTTCCTTGCTGTTTACATGCGCTTGCATTTGCAATCGCTCTTCACACACGTCAAGTTCAAAAAGATATTTTTTAGTTAATGTAACCACGCACCTTTTACTTTATTAGGAACAATGTTTTTATTTATATTTGTGCTGTCCAGCTAGTATCCTTAGTGTTTAAACTTTTTAAGTTTTATCAGCTAACATAAAGATGAAGTAAGTCTGTTTCAGACACTCGTTAGTTTACACTCACAAATACCACAGCCCTTACTTTTGTTAGCTGCATGTTGCACATGTTATATATCTCTCCGTATAGAGAACCCCATCGTCCTAATCGTCGATGTACTGTGGGCATATAGTGATATCTTCACAAATAGGAAGTCTTTCCAAAAAACTGAATTACGTTTCACAAAGTAAAAGCATTTATTCTCTGTAGTCCGTTTTCAGACTAAGATTAATGTGAAACCACATATAACGCTTTCCACCATCGAAACAACTTCTACAATCAGTTCTTGCTAACGCTATTTTCGTATTTCGGGTACAACTTTTAAAATATGTGTTCCAGGATTCGAAAATGTGACCTCTGTGTCCTCTGTCAAATATGCTATCAATTGCGCCACCGAGCGCCTGCTGAGCCTGATATCTGAGTGTCTTTTATACAGGAAATTAGCACAAAGACTTCTCAAGAATAATAATATTGTACTTTGAGTCGTAGCTCATGACAGATAGTCGACAATCTAGTTATAATATACGCACCCATTTGCAAAAGTTCTACAATTCCTTAGTCTTGAGCGAGTTTAATGATGTTGCTTGGAGCAGAGAGAACAATGTCCGTCGTTGCTCATATCGTCGCTCTAAATGGTCGGAGTATTGACGTAACAAATTTCGCAAGGTTTCACTATCAGCGTTCACTTAATCCCTTTCTGTTGTTACTTAAAAGTTGTAATTGCGTTTCCATCATTAAACAGCTAAACTGTTTTGTGATAAAGTACGTAAAAACCTCGTCATTTCGGCTAACAATCCCTGTAACACACGTTTAGCTTCGTCTTACTCCTAGTCTGTGAAGTCACCACAGCTTCAGCCAGTAACAGAGCGTTTTCGATCACGTGACGAAATCTTAATGTTTAACGATTTTTCAGCTTTAATCACATAAAAATAACAGATAGTTTGTTAGAATGTTGAACATAAATGCTATTTCAGTGTTATAATCAATCAGAATAACAACAATTCGAACCATAATTTTAATATAGTAAAATAGCATGTTGAACTATTCATGTCAGAGGTTGAGTTCATACTGTTGTCGCTGTTTACAGTTGTAAATACAGCTGTAAAATAGCGGCCTCAGTGTGAAGTCAACCTTTGACATGAATAGATCAGCTGCGGGTATGTGCATATACAAATGGTTTTAATATTTTGGTGACGGAATAATCCGTCACCACGCGCACTAAAAGTTGAAGTTCCCGCGATTGCTCGCCACGTCCGGAGAGCGTGCAACCAGTCGCGACACTCACTGCTGGGAAAGTTGTTACCATTTGACAGTTCAAGTGACACTAGCGCCCCTAGCGGCCAAAAGCTCGCCTTCCTCTGACGGCGGATGCGACGTAAAAATAATGTTTGTTTTTTAATTCGTTTTGTACGTAATTTACAAAATAGTCACAAGTGTTACGAGAACAGCGAGAGACATAAATGATCGTGGAAATACAAGTAAACAGAACACGAACTATTGAATGAAGTGACATAAGCTGCAACACAGTCTTGAAGAAATAATTAAGCGGCGCCGGCCGGAGTGGCCGTGCGGTTCTAGGCGCTACAGTCTGGAACCGAGCGACCGCTACGGTCGTAGGTTCGAATCCTGCCTCGGGCATGTCCTTAGGTTAGTTAGGTTTAATTAGTTCTAAGTTCTAGGCGACTGATAACGTCAACAGTTAAGTCGCATAGTGCTCAGAGCCAATTAAGCAGCATACAGTCGCTCTTATTCCACTGAAAGTAAGAGAATACACACTGTATATCCCACATATCAAGTATATAGGTGCTCCTTCTTGTGTAAAAATGAAGCGACACATTACTTTTTATTACGTTCTGTTTTGCAGGAAGCCTGCGTCCAAAAATACAATTTCCATCTTATTCTTTGTGGTATCAGGCTATCTCAATAAAAAGAATGACTGTTTTAAAACTTTATTATATCCCATTGATACATTTAACGAAAATAAAATTAAATGAATGCGTCAGTCCTAACACTTTAGCAACCCAAATGAGCCAGCTTCATCACTTTTTTATTTCTTCTCTTGCTCCTACAGACCAAGCCTTGATTCTTGAAGTTAATAATGTAAAAGGCATTTGTAATGCAGTTCCTTAAGGATACAGGCCCTTTAACACTATATCCATTAAATATGTCAAAAATACCGTTTACCTTTTAGCAAAAATCTGCAGTAGCGTTAGCAGATGATGATATGGTGCCACAAGTAACAAGTGTCTCAATGCCTGCTGCTACTGTATGACTCAAAAGACGAACTGCAGTGCTTACCTTCATTTTTGAAAATGCTGGCAATTGGACAGCTCTTTTAGCGAGCTTGGGGGCCAGCTTGTACTTCCTTTCACAATCACTTGAGTACAACTGACAAATGTCCTTCTATGAAGCAGTGCCAATCCATCCTTCATCTGTTGGGTGGATAATGTTACACCTGAATAAATTATTACGTATGCTTTTTACCAAGTGTGAGGTGTCATAAAAAAGTAGATCTTACTCCCTTCGTGTACTAAGCATGGATTAACTGGTCTGATACCCAGTCTGTGCCTCCACTCCCCACAATTCGAGCCTTGGTCGGTCACACATGTTTTTACAACCAAACCAATCTCTGTGAGTTTTTTGACAACTTCAAAAAATATGCGCGTCAGCTGAGTGGCTCCTACTGATCCTTTGGAGAAATAATACACCAATGGCTGTATAAAATTTGAGAAGATGCCGTTAATCATTATAACTAATGCAGTATTGGCAACCACAGACGTACGTAAGAAACCCGTGTCTTCAAATCCAATTACACGATTCCTAGAGCTGTCATATATCAAATTTTTCATTAGTGACATCTCATCCATAGACAAATTAACAATTATATCAGTTTCTGGTAACGGCTGCACTTTCTGTTTTAAAAGATGAAATATGTTATTATTTATCCCACAATTTAATTGTATATCTTCCTCACACCTTTGTAAGGTACGTACTGATGAAAGGCTAAAACAGTGTGATAAAAATCTGTATGCCTGAGTACTATAATACAACAAATTAAGTGCAAATAATTTAGTTTCATCTTTCCATCTCGCACCACGTTTTCCATTCAATGGTATACTGCTTTGGCTTATCAACAAATCGAGAGCATCTTTTTACAAGTACATGGAACCCATACTTTTTAAAATAAGCCTTGTCCTTTTGTACTTGTGTCCTGTGATGTTGTGGTTGCAGTTTATTCTTACGATGGGCACTTTCCTTGTCACGTAGTAATTTTGTACGAAGTTTAATGATTCGCACGTTTTTACATTTCACACGATTTTCCAACACGCGAATGATCTCACGTAATCTAAGCATTTCATCTTCAAAAGCTTATGTATGTCTCTCGTGTACGAACACTTGTTGTAGCTGCTTCTTCTGTGTCAGGAGACAGTTTCATTGTTTTTGCAGTAACACTTTCACGTTTGTATGGTAACTTTCTCTTCATCGTCACTAGTTGTGGCTTATTCGGCACTTCAGATAACGTAGGAACTGCATTCCACACCAATGCCTTCTTTTCCGCGCTCATGAACTGGTTTGACTCGAAATGTAACGCATAAAACTTCAGGTTATTGTGCAAATAAAGGACATCTTTTTGCAGCATGTCCTGTCTTCTACTATTTATTAACCATTTCTTGCCCCTAAAAAAGAAAAAAAATTCAGTAATTCAATACAGTTTAGAAAGAAATCGTAAATAAAGAGGGCTCTAATGTGATGTTTCATACCTCTCAGGGTCCTTAGGAAAACTGAAGAATGACAAATGTGGTGTCTTCTTCGTATTATTACTGCAATTGATTGCTCTGCATACGCTGCCTTTCGTAAAAAAAAAAAAAAAAAAACCATGTTAAAAATGAATATAAACGATAATGTTTACATTTAATGAATACCGTATGCAGCAGCGTAGCTTCTCCACCGCTTGGGGCGCTGTTGTCGCGGTGTATAACAAAAATCAGCGAGAGTGTCGCGACTGTATATATTAGACTGTGGTGCAACTGTAAACTGACACCTGAGCCGCCGAAATGCTGGTGGCGCTACCTGGAGCGGCGTCGGTGTGTGGTCAGCGACTTGAAGTAGACGGAGGTCGAGAGAAGAAAGCCTGGCGAAGCAGTGACAAGTTGTCTTCGGCGGCGCTGGGAGCCGTCTGAATTTCTCTCTGAGGTCAGTACCGTTCTAAGAAGAAGCCTTAAGATTGCTCTTGCTGTCGGCTACGACTAGCTGATGAAGATTTGTGGCGTATGGGGGGTCAGGCAGTGACTGTCGAGTTAAAACCGATGTGTCTCTCAGCCCACCATCAGCCGTTTGGGTAAGTGGGCCAATATGAGCTGCGAGTAGTTGTGTTTCAAGATTATCTATACTTCGTTTGCGTGTTCCTTGGTATTAACTGTAACTGGATCTGAACGCAGAATGGTGTCTGTGCTGGGAATGAACATTTGGGCTGGTTCATAGTAGCTGAAGTTACACTATCAATATTAATAAACAACTGGTACCGTCAGCAGCTCGCGGTCGCCCTCTCGCTTCCCGAGCCCGGAGTCCCGAGTTCGATTCCCGGCGGGGTCAGGCATTTTCACCTTCCTCGAGATGACTTGGTGTTTCTGTTGTCCTCATCATTTCATCATAATTCATGCACGTGGCGAGACTGGACTGAGCAAAGGTTGGGAATTTGTACGGGCGCTGATAACCGCGCACATGAACGCCCCACAATCCAAACATCGTCATGAAACCTGGTACCTTGAATTAACTAGTTGTGACTGAAGCTGGAGTTTGACTAGCAGTTGTGTTTTGAAAAACTGATATTTGCTTTGGTAACTAAATTTTTACGTCAACAATTTTGAGTACGGTAGGCAGCTTCAATGCCAGTTTGAGGTTAACTGAAGCTGAAGGTTCACCAGCATCGTGTTTTGAATCTGCTAATGGTCTTGTCTCTAAGTAATAGAACATTTACATAAGAATTTTGAGTGGGCACCTTTTGTTCCGGTTTGATATTAACTGAAGCTGGAACTTGACCAACGTTATGCTTTGAATTAAATCTGCTACTGTTCTTGTTTTTAAAAGATGCTGTAGCTCGGCCAGCCGTTGTTTTAGACTGAGTTGCATTTGTGTTTTGAAATTTTGTTGTTAATAATGTCGCTACTGTTTAAACAGTGGGGTAGTTATATTGTGTGTACTTGTGAGTGGGACTGGGCCTCACCTTCTGACATGAATAGTCCAGTAGAGACTATGAATACTGTGCTTGTACGAGTGCCTATAATGTTTTTGTGGTTGTACAGCCCGTCACCACGGGCACGGAAAGTTGGAATTCCGCTGCTGCTCACCTTGTATAAGGATGGCCTTTTGGAAAATAAAGATGGTTTTGAATATGTGTGAGCATCTCTCAACCCACTATGACTGCTCTCCAAAGAACAGTTCGGCTACAGTTTTAACTTACATTTATTGCGCTGAAGATGGCCACCCAGTGACCGAAATCTAGGTGTGCAATAAATATCATTGGCGGCTGATTGCTGTGCCCTTTACTACATGAAATTAATACAGTCGCTGGGCTCAGCTACTTCCCTATGGAATCAAACCTGATACAACTCATTTGTGTCGAAAATGGCATTTATAGAGCCTAGCTCGCCTGCTGGAACAATGCCTGCGGACGCCCATATTCGGTACTGCGATGCCTGAAACTAGTCTACATGTACGGATCGCTTCTGTTGGAGCCGTCATCTAAGTTGCTTCTAGCTTACGTCTGCCTTATCTGCACCAGTAGTTACGTAATCTTTACTTTTTTTACGTTCTTAAGAGTGGGGCATATATCGCACCGTCAGTTTTCTATTGTGAATATTTTTAATTTTACTCGCACTAAAACAATTTTTTAAGAAAATGAGGACCGCGAAGGATTTATCAAAACAGGACAGAAATCGATGTATGTACTGCACATGTACAGACAAATAAATGATTACAATTTCCGAAAAACTGGATGATTTATTCAAGCAAAGAGTTTTACAAATTAAGAAGGTCAGTAACGCTTTGCTTGTCCTCTCGCCCTTACGCAAACACTTATTCGGCATGGCACTGATTGACAGAGTTGTTGGATGTCCTCCTGAGGGATATCGTACTCAATTATGTCCAACTGGAGCGTTAGATCGTCAAATTATCGAGTTGACTGGGGAGCCCTGATCACAGCGCACCAAATGTTCTCAGTTGGGGAGAGATCTAGTGACATTTCCGACGAAGGTAGGGTTTGACAAGCACGAAGACAGGTATTAGAAAACCTCGCCTAATGCTGGCAGACGTTACTGTTACGGTGTAAAGCAAAGCGCCGGATCACCAGTCGGGAACGAATAGAGAAGAGATGGCTGTGAGAAGACGTTAGCCAATTGCACGCTGACCGACCCGTGTCCAGGACGACAACGCGACAGCAGCGACCCCTATGTGAAGAGGACATAAGCGCCGCAACCGACTGGTGACGGCCTAGTTCAATAGCAGCTTCAAGACAGTGACTTGGATAGTAGTGTCGATGCTGGTTACTTCTCTTGTATTCTTTATGTAGCACAGACTTGGAATAGTTTATTCTTAAGAAGATTGATTATTTCGTATATCTTCATTCGCTTGCGACACATCTGTGTAACTGCAAAAGTTAATTGCTGTAATTTTCTTATTGCAATAAATCTCATTAATACGATTTGTTTGAATGTTTGTCTAGCGAACCGAGTATGGAGGCTTTCTAGACACCACTATTATCATGCTGAAATGTAAGCCCAGAATGGCTTGCAATAAAGGGAAACAGAACGGGACGTATAATATCGTTGACGAACCGCTGTGCTGTATGGGTGCCAGGGATGAGAATAAAAGGGGTCCGCTATAAAAAGAAATGGCACCCCACACCATCACTTCCTGTTGTCAGGCCATAAGGCAGGCGACATCCAGGTTGGTATCCCACTGGTGTCAGGTTGGCATCCCTAGACACGTCTTCATTGGTCATTGGGGGTCAGTTCGAAGGTGAACTCATCACTGAAGACAATACTACCCCAGTCAATAATATTTCCGGCCGAAGACGTGTCTGGAGACATCCTGGAAAGCGGTGGGTTACCAATCCGACTGTCACCAGCCATACGGCCCAACAACCAGGAGTGATGGTCTGGGGTACCATTCCCTTTCATAGCAGGACCCCTTCGTCATCATCCACCGCACTCTTGCAGCACTTCGCTACGTCAGAGATATTCTACGCACCATGTGGTATCCCTTCATGGCAAGGCATCCTGGCTTACATTCCAGCAAGATAACGCCCGACCGCATATGGCGAGAGTTTCTAATTCTTGTCTTGGTGCTTGCGAAATCCTACTTTGGCCAGCAAGTTCACCGGATCTGGTCCCAATTGAGAACGTTTGCAGCATTACGGGCAGAGCCCTCCAATGGGCACTGGTTTTTGCTATCAAACGCCCCAGTTCGACAGGAACACATCCAACAACTCTGTCAATCGGTGAGAATTCAAATAGCGGCTTGCATGAGGGTCAAATGTAGGCCTATTTGCTCAGTTTGTGAAGCTCTTTGTCTTGAATAAATCGTCCAATTTCTCTGAAATTGTAGTCATCTGTTTGTACATCACATCTACCGATTTCCGTCCCATGCGGGTAATTTTATCGTGCAGTGCTCTTCTTTTTTGTTGATGTCGAGTGTATTTGCAATTTAAGATTTACCCGTGTTATTGTCGACTTCAGTTTCGTCAGTCATTGCACTTATAGGTTTGCATTCACAGATCTTCTCATGGCCCTTTCGGTTGTATGTTGCCGAATTAAAAGGGGCAATCAAAAAGTTTCTGCTGGAAGGCCGTACGATCCAGAATCGTTATGCTAGTCAGACAAAATCGCCACGAGCGATTCCAGCGACGCACCAGTTTGAAGATACACGTTTGTTAATGCACCTATCTCCTGCTGCATGAAGAAGTCCATAATTGCTTGCTGCACATTCTTGTCCGACAGGAATCGTCGACCATTCAAGACCAATTTTAAGAGACCGAGAAGCGATGATTGCATGGAGAGAGATTGGACTATATGGCGGGTGTTCGGGTATCTCTCACTTGATTGGCGCAACTTTTGCGTTACAACATTTGCGATATGGGTACGTGCATTATCAAGGAACAGCAGCACCCCTTGCAAGGAACTTGGTGTACCATTACACAATGGTGGTTTTCGACAGACATTCTTCATTCTCCGATGGAAGTTATTGATGTTTGTCCTTGGGCAGCCTAGAAAAGAACAGCATCATCTGTTTGGACGCATTTGATAATAATGTCGCTGCAGTTCACGTTTCAATATTTGCCACATGCACGTAGGAAAGACGCGAATGCTACACTGATCCCCTTGCCCACATATCAGCGCTATATATCCACATTCGAGTCGTGCTGCTTTGCATACACACTGCAGCAATACCCTCAGACGGAAACTTTTTGATTGCCCCTTATAATAAACAGGCAAGGGTACGTTGTCCAATAACTCAGGTAGAAATCTATGCACCAACCTCAGGTACAGATGGCTATTCAGACGGCCGGGTAGGAGATATAGCTCAAGGAGATTTTCGCCTACAATGCCGGCCCAGATATTCACAGCAAAACGTTCGTGATGATGTGACTCTACTACAGCGTACGGGTTTTCCTCGTCCCACACATGGTTGTTCCTGCTGTTCGAAATATCATTACGACCAAATGAGGCCTCGTCAGTAAACAGCACGATTTGGAGAAAATCTGGTCGATTAGCCCGCTGTTGGGGCAACCACTGACGAAATGCGATCCGTAGTGCAAAGTCAATCACAAGCATTGTATGGACTCCTTGTGGGTGATATGGATGTAATTGTCGTTCGTGGAGTACTGGTCACACGTCAGTACGAGCAGCGCCATTTCACGCGCAGTACGATGAGTAATAGTAGTGGGGTCCGCTGCAACACTTTTCAGAGCGTCCTTTTCAAAATCTGGTATGCGAGTGGTCCTGATATTTTCAGGTTCCGCGCTTCTTCTTTCCAGTGAACTAGTCTGCCGCATTCGTGGACAGAGAGAAATAAACAGCAGTCGTGACGAATGATGCCTGTTAAAAAAAATCGTTACCTGTACAACCTTTCAGCAGCGAGAGCATTGAAACGTACGTCCCCAAATACAAGGTGCATGTCAGTGAGTTCTGCGAAACAGTAGCGGTACTGCGCCATGGTATTGTACTGTACGTCTCCGAACAGCTCTGAGTAATGAGTGGGTTTGTCGTTAATTCATAGCACGTTCTGTCATGGGACGATGTAAGTACGATACAGCACAGCCACCATACGAACAAGTAAACAAAACCTGTATCAGGACTTTCTAGTAATCAGGCTCGTCCTTGTTTCCTTGCAGGAAATAAAGAATGTAACGTAAATAAACAGCACAGTGCGTGTAAACTTGTCTGCGTGGTAGTTGTAAATAACCTGGAAAACAGTAACATTAGAGAAAGCGGCAGACAAGTTTACTTCCATGTCTCCGTAAGCTGGCTTTTCCGACCCCAGTTTCCGTACCTCAAATTGTTCACTGGGGCATTCTCTACATCCTGTTACATTTTTGCATGCTCTTACGGAAACACCGTGTATAACATACTGGTTTAGCGCCCGCTGCTCCCCTCGCGTAGGCTGTATGGTCCACACAGACTTTTTTGTTTTTCTTTAATCTAGTTTTTATGTTGTTCACAAATTGCACACCTTCTTAGTTTTCACGCTAATTAAGGCCATAGAAGAAGCATAATCTTTTCCGAATGTACTTCTGAATCTAAAAGCGATTCTGGTACCTGGAGTCCAAGGTTTCTGTTAACCGTGCTTTTTGCATTATTGTGGCGATGTTTCCATAGAAACTTCCATCAACTAACACATATTTCTTTATATCCAACCGAGAAGTGAAATACCAATTTTTATAGATATACCTTTTATTAATATAATGAAATATTTTCTTCAGGATTTTAATCCTATATTTCACCCCCTTGGGGTCTGAATTTCCAAAAACAGTCAAACACGTTTTTTTTTTTAATTTCTAAAGAGGAACCATATACAAATCCTCATGAATTTAGCTTTGAAAATGATATGAAATAATTTCATAAAACTTTTCATCTCCTGTTTCTCCCACTTAGGAGTTGAATTTCCTACAGTCCCTCTTTAAACGACGCCTAGTATAAGATCAGCAATGTCTCCAAATTTCAAGTTTCTGCCCTTAGCAGTTTGGGCTGGGTAACGATGACTGTATTTTGCGCTCTTAGGAGATTAATTTCCAAAAACAATGAATAACGTATTTTTTAAAATTTCTAACCGAGAATCCAAATACCAATTTTCAAATACTTAGCATTAAAATACTTTGGCATTTGTTTAATGATGATTTATTTTCAAAAACAATTTTCACACACTATTTCACCACCGTAGTAGTAATATTTCCAAAAATGCTGAAACACGTATTTCTTTATTTGTGATCAAGAAATCAAATGCCAATCTCATTAGGACTAGCCTCAAAATTGACTTATTAACCGCATATTTTCAAAAAACTTTTCATCCCGTAATTCGCCCCTTAGGGATGGAATTTCAAAAAATCCGTTCTTAAACGACACCTATAGTATCAGATCAACACTCTCTGCAAATTTCAACTTTCTGTCCTTAGGGTTTGGGCGATGATGAGTCAGTGCGTGATTGAGCCAGTCAGCGAGTCAGGACATTGCCTATTCTGTATAGACTGAAGTATGTCTAGCTGCACAGAACAGAGTCATAAAGTTATGATTATAACCTAGGAAAAATCAAGGTACGGCCATAAACTTTGGTGGTACTGTTAGTCTTTCTTTTAGTCACGCTACAGTGCTAATTTTGACAACTATAGAAGACTTGGTGAAGGTTCTGGTTGTAGAATTTTCCGCTTTGGCGTTCAAGAAAATTTCCATCTCAAAAATCGTCTAGTCATCATTCTGAAAATGCCTTCTATACAATGTTTTCTTCTTCCGATGGAAAGCATTATTTGAAAGCCCAAAGAAGCACTGAGTGAGACTGTGCTGCTCAGACTGAGCTGCGGCGTTGTAGTGGACGGAAAACAACTCGGGCAGTTTTTCGTGGCACTTGGTTTGGACCTCTTCCCACAAGCTCATCATGAGATTTTAGTAGTGTGATCCAGAGCTGTTTTACTAACATAATCTGTGGGGTCTTCGCCTTTTTCGGCGGCGTAGAAACGAAATGTTTCGAGTGATTTCTTTGCTCCTTTGTCTCGGGAGTGCATTGATACACCCCCAACACTCTTCTATGGTGACTAGACGGCGTAAGCCATCATGTGAATTAACCTACACACCTACAACGTTACCGTTTCTTCAGTTCGCGAGCTTTTTGAATAGATATGAACAATTGCGTGACTCAGCAGACAGCGACATTGATCATGTCCAAAATGTCGTGTAAGTTGTTGAAAACTGACCCATGACTGATTTTCACTTTTTCCTCTATCGTCTCAATTGTTATCAGCAAGTTCTGTTCATCAAGGGTTCCGTCTCTCCGGCAGTTCCCGATTCTGCTCATATGTTGCCAAGGTTGTTCCGACTAAGCTGCAGAAATGTTTCTGGGAAACGTGTCACATCGTCCACACAGTCCCTCCATAGATGGTTGCCTTACTTAGTGCTTCTGAATTCCGTCTGTAGGCGAGCTGCTGGTACCTCTTAGATCCATGGGGTACAGATACGGCAAGTTGGGGATGGTGATTTAGCTTCATGCCAAAGTTCGACAATAATCGTCCGCAGTTGATCGGCGTGAATAGGACTGCTGTGATGACTTATGCCTTGCGGCGTAATAATCGTCGAACACTCATATTCTTTCTCTGCAGCGGCGTAAGACGTGTCCAGGGCGTCCACAGTGAAAGCAGACTGGTGTGTAGACTTCCGTCCTCCAGATATCTGTGCTTCTAATGGGCGTTATACTTGGCAGAGTAGTTGGTGTATCTGCATTGATTGGATGCTTGGTTGTTGTTCCGCAGTGGCGGTGTAAGTCCAAGTGGACCGAGGCCATTCTTCATGGAGCATTGGACTAGTGGTGAAGACTGGTACCAAAGATCGATACATCTCTTTTTCAACATTCTTTATTACTTCCTGACTTATGGGGTCTACGTGGACGGCCGCTATGTCTTGTGGACTCCATCTGACAATTCTGGGTACCATGAAATGCTGTATATCTTCTTTCGTATGAGACAGGTGAGGTCATGGTGGTCTTACACAACTGCCGTGGGAACCACAATCTGGAGTTCATCATATCTCTTTCGCCTGTCTGTCTGTCTCTCTCTCTCCCCCTCCCTCCCTCCCTCCCTCCCTCTCTCTCTCTCTCTCTCTCTCTCTCTCTCTCTATCTCTCTCTCCTTTACCTCAATGCACTGGTACCACTCGATGAAGATGAATTCTTCTGTTGATGGGACATAGAATGGCCTGATATGTATCTCCTTTGACTGGCTGACAGCATTTGATGAATTCTTCTGTTGTTATGGCATACTTTACCATAACATCCCTATATACAATATGTCTTCTTCGACTGGTTGGCACCGCTTAATGAATTCTGTTATTGTGACATTCTTTACCAGAACAGCCTGTTATTTGTCTTCTTCGACTCCTTTCACCAAGTGTGATATTTTGTCGGCTTCCGTTACATTCGGATTCGCAATCTTGGAAAGATCCAATACATTCTGTAAATGTAGACTGTATTGTTTCGCCTTGACATTGGGCTTTGTTCTCTATTCTTCAGTTACAAAGGGTGAACAGCCCCTGACTGAATTTCACATCCAGATCTTTCCCTTGGATTGATTAGCTGAGGAATTCCTAAGGGCTTTTTACCTCTGATGTGTGGTTAACTGACATTTAACTGTAATAAATCCTGCCACGAGTGACATTCGTGATAAGTCTTCGATGTACCATTGCCTTGAAACGGCATACTCTCATAACATTCAAGATATAATGCAGTTAAATGCTATTGGTTGTTCTTGTTTTGATAAGTGAAACTAACGAGTTAAAATTTAAAATTGTTGGGTGAGAATCGAAACGAAGCCCCACAATGGTGGCAATACTAACTGGTCATTACTAGTAGCTTCTGGCAACGCAACCTAGGTTTGTTGTTATGGCACTTGAGTGTTGCCTCACTCTCTGTTTCTGTATCGTAACGTGGTCCTTCCTATTCTTATAATTTAGAATTGTGTTATTCTCAAGGTAACTAAGCATCAGTGTTGCAAACTTAGGGGTTTTCGCCCTAAATTTAGGGCGAATCAGCTGAGGGAATAATTTAGAGGCGTAAGTGCTTCAGGAGGAAATGTAGGGGTATGGGTTCACATCTCAGTATGTCAGGCAGAAATAACTGCCTTTTTTTTTATTAATCACTAAACTGTGGCTTATTAGAAATTAGCTTTTTCTGCAATGTACTTTCAGAATGAATTCATGAAATCATTGCTCTACATCCAGAGTTTTAAAGGAAGGTTTATTGTTAAAAATAAATAATAATTACTGATCTTTGTGTGTTTAACGCATGATATAAAGGGATTGTTATTCATAATTAGTAATTCCCTCCCTAACTGCTTTTTAGATTGGTTGAAATGGCTCATCTGGTCAAGAACGTAGAGCCTTTTGCAGATGTTTGTATTCTACACCTAAAACTGTTAAGTCATACAAAAAGTAATAGAACAAAGAGAAATGGAAAATGGAAAAATGGCAATATCATGCCAAAATATAAAGCTTCTGAAAATCAATAACAATATTAAAGGGCCAAAATTAAGAGCTGCTTTTTATGTTGCCCAACATTCCTCCAGTAATATTGTAAATCATCAAAGCAAACAGGTGCCAATGTTAGGACTCTCCACTGCTTTCCAGGGTCTAAAACTGCATCGCCCTAAATGTACTATGATAATTAAAAATTTAATCAAGCCTCATGTTCAGTCCTAGTAATAGGAAATTATCTGTATTCTTTCATTATTGGTGAAAGCACAGATGTAACGACTTAAAAGAATCTTTGTATTTTGCTTAAGCATCTTTCTCCAGGCCACGAGTGGCCTATCAGGACCATCCGACCGCCGTGTCATCCTCAAGTGAGGATGTGGATAGGAGAGACATGTGGTCAGCACATTGCTCTTCCAGTCGTTATGGTGGTTTGCTTGACCGGAGCCGCTAGTATTCGGTCGAGTAGTTTCTCAATTGGCATCACGGGGCTGAGTGCACCCTGAAAAATGGCAACAGTGCATGACAGCCCATATGGTCAACCATCCAAGTGCTAGCCACGACCGTCAGTGCTTAACTCCGGCGATCTGACAGGAACCAGCGTATCCACTGTGCCAAGGTCACTGCCCCATTATAACTATATTTTATTGCATTCTGCAATTAGCTACTTGTGATAAACCATTTACAACATTCTTAGTTCACTCGCACCATCCACTCCAATTCCCATCAAATTTTTCAATTTAAAATAAGTGGAAAATTTAACAGGAATTGGAGTAGATGGTGTAAGTGAAATGAGGGGAGTCTACAGCTATGCAACTGCTCTTCTGAAAGAAACCGTTCATGATGTAATTAATGTGTAGTGCGTTAGTTACTCTCTTCATCTTTGTGCAGAAAAGGATGCAGCTGACTTCCCATGACAATTGGGATATTTTGTCAACGAAACATACAGTTGGTTTTCCTACAGTCCTAAGACATTGGACTAGTACAAACAGTTGTATAAAACTGTGAATGATAATTGCAATCCAACGAAAAATTCGGGAACTCCCAGTGGGGCGAATTGAGGTTCTTATTTTATCTTCTTAAAAGCAACGATAAACGCTACATTTCTGAACAATTTTACAAGATAATGGATTGCTTAGCATACAAAATCCTATTAATGTTTCTCAGATATGAATTAAAATACATATGCACAATTAATATGCTAGTTCAAAGTGAGAGCATATAGGATGAGGAAGTCTTGAAAGACATCTCTGTTTGTTGTTACCACTGTTAGAAAAATTAAAGGATGACAAACTCACAAATTTTCATGTTGCAACAAGTTCTTAAGGCAGAAAAGCATTCCAATATCCATAAGAGGCAAGTTGTTTCTACTAGAATGTCATAGGGGGTTTCAAAAGCGATTGCTAAAAAATGTGGCAGTTTTGTAAGATGTAATTAGACTTCACCCTTCCACTGCACCTTCCCAGCTGATACCAGATACTCATCCATTTGTCTCCAGCTTTAGAAGAACAAATATAACTGATAAAACAGATGACATTTCATAATGGAACGCCCTGCCAAATAAACAGTGGGAAAACATTTTATATGCTGTAGATTCTGGACAGAGGGTTTGTAAGATCAACTGGCAATGCCCGATTTTGGAACATTACCAGCTTTGTAGCTGGGTTACTAACACTGCCCATATGAAATGTTACAGTTGAATGTACATTTTCAATATTTTTCTCATAAAAAATAAACTCGGAAATAGATTCTGCAAATTGTTAGTAAATACTTTGCCAACTACCTAGGATAATTTAAAATGGTAAAACATATTCTGTCCTGAACCGTCCTAAAAAATTCAGAATAAGTTCAACATATCCATGTATGACCACAAACAGAATTACGGTATACAAAGAAGAAGTAGTTCTGCAAGACCTCGGAGACTTCTAGAGACTACCAACTTCCTTTGTGAGCTAAGTAAAGAGAAAATGCTAAGTAAGAAGTTTAAAATATTAAATCGCTGTTGAATGAATAATGCATGACCGGATTTTGCTACGTACTCTTGGAATAGTGCAAGCAATATTCTAAAGCACCTCAGATTTCTCGGAAAGAATGCAGCCACTCAGTTCTCTTGATATGTTCAGCACAGTCTAATATATTATAATTCTTTACTGAAATTTACGCACAACTAATGTCGTTATCAGAGTATCGCTTGTTAGAGCTCTAACATGTACATACTCTTAGAGAGCTAATGAGATAGAAATTGCGCTTTGGATGCTATCAGGTATTATTCCATGTCGTCGGAGCGAATGTATGTTCTACTCAATTGCGTTAAATTCCATACTTCCCGCAGAAAAAGCACGACGGTTTAATACTGGGAACTTCAAAATTTGCGAGTGGAATTTTGCTTCTTCTATTTGATGTTTATCTAAAACACAACTCAAACATTGTGGAAGATGGTAATAAACATTGTAAATTGCTTAAGAGAGAACGTAGTGCGCCTGCAAGTCCTTTGAAAAGATTTAAACGCTGAGGCAGAAAGTGTCTTTTTCTGAAAGAACTGCGGTTCACAGTTCCGCCATATAAAATATAACAAGTTATTTAAATGGTTCAGAACATATCTCCCCCCCACACACATACACACAAACAAATAGAAATTTAGTATTATAGGCATTTAGTTTGAAAAACTATTTATGGGATTTTATTTCGTATATAGGGTAAATTGTGTTTCAAACTTGGCAGCACTGCTACACACTGTTGTGAATTTAGACAGTAGACTCTTTAGAGTTAATATAAACAAGTATGCGGGAAGGCATGCAGAATTGAGAACAGGCAAATATGAAGAAAAAACGACATTGTGAGCCTGTTAACCATGAAAAGTCGCATTTTTCAGAGGTAGACAGAAATTTGTACTGTCAGTGTATTATAGATGCTATTTCCGCATATATCTTCGTTTTATCCTTTTCAGTCAACGAATCCTACTGTCATAAACTACAACTAATTGATGTAGTTCAATCTCTGAATATGCAGTTTTTGGTTAATACAGCTGCTGTTATTAAGTTACTATGTGTAATTCTCGTAGTATTTTTACGTATATACACATTATTCATCTCGGTACTCGGGAGTGTTCTCAGTTACCACACACCGTTTTTCATAATCTACACGTCCATAAAGAAAAGTAAATGAAATATAGAGTGAATATTGGCAATGGCGGTTTTCTGAAAATAGAATAGATAGCAAATGCAAGAGTTCCCACGTCGTAGTGACCTGTTTTATTATAGGCCTATGGAGTGAAGTATGCAAACAGCGAAGCAAGACGATTAGTCTAGCCCAAAAGGCATTTTCGTTGCTTCGCAAATTCACTGCCAAGTACTCCCCTTCCAACCTAATCCAGACGTAGAAAACACACACACACGTAAATCAATACAATGCTGTGGACTGCAAATATCTACATTAATACAAAGTTACATGTACAACTAGTACATTTTAATAAACAAATAAGTGCCATAAATTGTTTATTAATTTAAAAT
Source organism: Schistocerca gregaria (assembly GCF_023897955.1). Lineage (NCBI taxonomy): Eukaryota > Metazoa > Arthropoda > Insecta > Orthoptera > Acrididae > Schistocerca > Schistocerca gregaria. The sequence continues at coordinate 99,888,963 of NC_064921.1, read as the reverse complement.
TGTAAAGTTCTGTTTCATTCTGATAGGTATTCATTTACAGAGTAGAAACTATGGTCCATCAGTATTGACTTCAGCTATTTTTTTTACAAGCTGTCTTACCAACTTGATGTTAGGAAGGCGGTAATACAATTGTGTGCCTCTATGAAGAACACTCTTCCAGTAGGCTGATGTTCTGGCATATGACACATGAATGTTATTGCCATTTATTGTTTTGTAATTGTGCACAGAGCTGTTCAGCTGATAGGCATTGGATTTTCTTAAATATTCTCTTACAAAGACTATTGTTTCAAATATGTATAGAAATGGTAGGTTCAGTATCTTTAAAGTAGGAAAAAGAGAGCCACATGATCCTTGCCTCTTTATGCTGCAGATGACTCTGATAGCTTGTTTCTAGGTTTTGAAAACAGATTAACTAAAAGGTGCATTCCCCCAAAATAATATTCCATATCAGATTGCTGACTGGAAATGTGCATGATATGCCTGTATTACTATTTCTCTCTTACAGCTTGTGCTTAGTTTCCATAGCATGTAACAGATTGATGATAGCTTGATTGTAAGAGCTTTAATGTGTGTGTTCCACTTGAGATCACTAGGCAGATATATTCGTAGGAACTTAACATCATCGACTACGCCAATTTTACAATTTTGTTGTTTATTTTCCATTCATGTTAATTTTGTTGCTTATTGTGGGATATATGAAAGTTCATGGCCACTGTTTTACCAGTGTTAATTATAAGTTTATTTTTTTCAAACCAATGTGTTAGTTCGAGCGATGATGCTTCTGTAGTTAATTGAAGCTCTTTTTGGTCTGACCCTGTCATCAAAATACTGGTAGCATCTGCAAATAAGGTTTTCTGTTTTGCATGGACAGTGTCATTCAGGTCATCAATATACAAAAGAAAGAGGATAGGGCCTAATGTTGATCTGTGTGGCCCACCATATTTGATGGTAGTTTTATCTAATGTGTATGTTGTTGTTCTTGAAATGTTTTCAATTATTGTGTCTTGTTTGAGAACAACTTTTTGTTGCTGGCTAGTAAGATATGATCTAATCCATTCATTTGGATTAACTCTAATTCCCTTTCTTTTCAACTTACGTAGTAGGATATCATGATCTAAAATGTCAAATGCTTTGGATAGGTCCAAGAATATTCCAGTAGCTATTTCCTTTTCATCTACAGCTTTTAGAATGGAGTGCATATATTCACAAGACTGCTGTGGTTGTGGATCTAGATTATCTGAAGCCATGCTGATGATTTGACAGCAATGAGTTTTTGTTAACAAACTCTAGCAACCTATTATAAAAGAGCTCCTCAAAGATCTTTGAGAAGCCACTAAGCTGTAATTGTTAACATTGTCTGTGGCTCCCTTTTTGTGCAAAGGGCTTACTTTTGCAATCTTTAGAACATTTGGAAAGGTACGTGTGGAAAAGGAGTGTTTAACAATATGCTTCAGAGGTTCTACAATATATCTTGTTTGGTTTATAATGCAATCTGGAATCTCATAAAAACCACATGAAAGTTTATGTAATGAGATCACTGACAGTATGAGCTCACTCTGTATGACCTGCTGGAGAAACATAGACCCCCATGGGAGGTTTACAGTTCTCAATGTAGTGCATATTAGTATTCTGAAAGTTGCTTTGGCTAAGATCATTTGCAGCTTTGCCAAAGTACTCATTGAAGATATTATCTACAGAGGTAATATCAGATATTGTTTGTTTTCCAGCTTTAAGTTAATATTTTTTGCCAAGCTGGTTTTGTGTGTGTTTCAGATCTGATGATGATCCATGCTGCCTGTGTTTTGTTTTCTTATTTGCTTATATATTCATCGTTTCCCCTTTTCTTTGCCTCTTTAATAACTTTGTGGTAGATCTTACTATATTCTTTGATATAATTTTGCATTTCTAATGATATATTATTTTATTTCTTATACGAATGTAGAAATATTTTCCTTGCACTAGAGATTTTTATGCCCTTAGTAATCCAACTTTTGTTTCTGGTTGGTTTTAATTTGCATTGTTTTAGTGGGAAGACCATGTCAAATTAGTAATTATATGATCCATGAAAGTTATCAAACATTCTATTTACATGTGTTTCAGTGAAAACTTCATCCCATGGTTCTTGGCTTAATATGTTGCAAAAGTTTGCTATATTGCCGTCACTGAAATCCGTGCACTCAGTTATTTTAATGGGAGATATTTTCTCTGAACATAATTCCAGTGATAACAACACAGTCTCATTATCACTGTATCCCATCTTAACTGCTTCACTAATATATGGAGAGAAGGTTTCTTGAATAAAAATTTAGTCTGGTGCAGTTTTAATATGCCTAGTGATTATTGTTGGTGTATTTACTGTGGGGATTATGTTTAAACTCTTTGTCATATATAGTAATTCATCTTTGTAGTTTCAGGGTTTCGAAAAGTCTATGTTGAAGTCTCCACAAATTATTTTCTTTTTCTTCGCTTATGCAATATTTAACACCATATACGCAGGAATTCTTCTGTCAGCATCAGCGTATCTGTATATAGTTGTAATAACTAGTTGAATGTGAGTAAGTTCAATAGCTGCCGTTACAAAGACTGTTTCTTTATTCAGTTCAGGATATGTCTAGATTGCTTTATACCTTAAATTCTGCTTTGCAAAGATAGCTATCCCTCCAAGTTTATAATAAGACCTGCAAAATGAAATGACTAGGGAAAAACCAGGGATCTCTTGTGTTTCTATTTGCAGTTCGTCTAGCCAGTATTCTGTTAGGCAGATAACATCAACATTTAGGTTGGAACACAGTATTATTTCTAGTTCTTGCAATTTGTTACTCAGAGACTGAACATTATGATACATTATATGAAATGGCAAAAGGTGTGATTTAATTTGCTTACTGTAGCTACTGATTTTAGTCATTTCTGATTAACCACTCACGTCACATAAAGTTCTGACCCTGTTTATCTTGTGTTACTCTTCTTTGCTCTGTTTTCTATGGGGGGGGGGGGGGGGTGTAAGGAAATGGAACATAAACCAAAAAAAGGTGACTAGACTGAATTGTTGGTTGCAGTTTACTATTGTTTTCAACATGGTTGCAAGTGTCTTCTGTATGGCTGGCTTTCTACACTGTATTTTCTTAATCTTTCTTAGTGGAGCTATTCTAATTTAAGATTGTATGACATAAAATGCAGACACACAAATCACAGGTGGAACTATGAGTGCAGGAACTTGGCGACAGGTGGAGGATAGTTGCTCAGCCTATAGTAACAATAAAATATACAATTAAGGTATCATGCTTTTAGTGATGTCAACATAAATATGTTTTGTTCTGCATTTTGAAATTAATTAATCTGTGCAAATGAAAACTAAATTTACCTTATTTTCTTAAGCCACTCAATACCACTATCTGATTACAAACTCATAGATTTGATAAAGAATAGTGAAAATAGAAATGAACTGGGCATCAAATGTATACTTCAGAAAATAAAGTACAGAGAGAAATGACATAAACACATTCCGATGAATGAATAGCCTACCAAAATTAATATACAGATATTCTCCTCGAGGGAAGAGAAATGTTGGGTATCCCAAGACAAGGTAGAAAATTTGGGATAGGCAATGGTGCCTGAACCAGAACTGACTATGATTATGGTCTTATCGTGACCCAGTCTCCAATAGCAACAGCTTTTCCTTCTTTTTGTTGGAGGTCAGGCCTAGACATATGGATTTAATTGTAAAAGTATACACTATAGACCTGCTGTTAGATATTTATCACTTAGAAATGTATTATGTGGTATGTTTTACTGAGACTGTTGCAATATCTAGTCTCCAGCAAGATTAGACACAATCCATATTTGCATCTTTCCATGAGAAAAGTGAAGGTTTTGTTACACCCGTAATACTTTATTTCCATTGTTTACTGGCAGATTAACATAGCTCACATCAACCCTTTTCTGTATTTAGTGCCATATTCCATTCTGTTTTTTATTTTCATGTTAATACTTTGGTGTAAATTGTACAAATGTTATGTCTGTAACCATGCATGGTTCATTTGTGTCTTGCCCTCTCTGGTTGGAATTCAGATTTTACAGCACGCTGGAATTTCATTTTGTATCAGAGAATCCCTCATTATATATTTTGATACTAAAAATTTTGGAGAAATCTTACTGAGGTGTTGACCTAATTAATCACTCTCTCTCTCTCTCTCTCTCTCTCTCTCTCTCTCTCTCTCTCTCTCTCTCTGCACACAACTTTCACCATTCTACATACTTTTAGGATACTTGTGTTTTGTGTATTTTTTTGTGCCCATGTAATAACTATATTTGTAGTTATATTTCCATGATTTATTGGTTGTGGTATTGTTATTAAAAATGTCCCATATTGATACCTCCTTTTCTCCTTCTCAGAAGCTTGCAAGGAAAAGGAAGAGGACTTCAAATGATATCACACTGCGGAGGTATAGTATAAGTATCTGATTCTCTCTCTCTCTCTCTCTCTCTCTCTCTCTCTCTCTCTCTCTCTCTCTCTCTGACACACACACACACACACACACACACACACACACACACACACACACACACACATTCACATTCTCTTAACAAAGCCTTGTCAAGGTCTCATCACATAATAATTCTTAATTTGATTGTGTTTATTATGCTGTAATAATTCTGAAATAACTGAACAGTATGAAAATAATGTTCTTTTGGAGTTCATATTTCCTTGATTATTAAAATAAAATTGAACATAGTCTGCAAGGTGTGCCACAAGATGGCTAAAGGGAGGAGCACCTTTGTGTGAATGACCGTCACTGCTGCTTACTTGACTACTCTTACTGCAAGTAGGGCTGTTGGTTTATACATTGATAGTACATTTTTCAGCACTTATGCAGTTTAGGGGGTACATGCGCTAAGCACGAGAAAAGTACCTATTTTTGAATGAATCACGTATTTCTGAAGATATAAGCATATATATGCACGGGATGCCAAAAAAATTTTTGTTTCAAAAATTGTGTGTTACAGTTACCCTCAAAAAATTCTTTTTATCAAAAATAATGTAGGCTCTATTGCATATGTATGCACAAAATTTCAAAAACGTTTTTTTGTGTGAAAAAGATGGAATTAATAACAAAATTTTCTCAAAAAATCATATTTGTTTATTTTGCACAGATATTCAATAAAGCTCGCATCACAGATTAGATAAAAACAGCTACCTCAAGTTAATTTGCAGCATTAGGATAGATTTTTCGAACATGCTTAATGAAATTGTGGAATGGATTTTCCCCAAAATGGTGACGCCAGAGAAATTCCGCCAGATAGTTATTCAGCATAGCATGGTGAGTTCCGAAATGCCTTTTATTTGTTTTCTTTAGCTTTTTGCCAGACTGACTCCACGTGATTTGTGGTTTGCTTTTGTAAAGGGATCGACAAAATAAAGCGAATGATTAACAGTCAGATGATTGTAGCCCAAGTTACCTACGGTGTTGTAAGCTTGCCACAAATCAGAAACTACTGTGGTTCCAGGCAAAACATATTGTTGCAAAATTGGCAGCAAATGGGTAGCATCACGTCATGGCACAGCAACCATAAAGCTTTGCTTTGTCTCAATGTAATAACCACCAAAGACCAATTGCTCCCGCACTGTATGATCTTGAAAATAAGTACTTTTTTGGTGTTCTGTGCATATATATGCTTATACCTTCAGAAATATGTGTTTTCTTAAAAAATAGGTGCTTTTCTTGTGATCAGTGCGTGTACGCCCTAAACTGCATAAGTGCCCATTTTTTCTGTTATTGTGTCTTGATGCTGAATTCTTCATACAAACTTTCTTCATTGCAGTCAACAATATAAGACACTTGTCACTGTGAACTACAAAAAAAACTTAACCATCTCTTCAACTGACTGTTTTGCAAAAATAAACATTTGTAGTTGTTCCCTGAGTCCAAGATACACTTTTTACTGGGTACCTGCCACCCTAAAAATCACGGAATGACAGAGAAAATTTGCATTGATGATGGCTATGCCTGACTTTTATTGTCTGTTTCTAAATTGCTAAATTGCGCTCTCTCTCTCTCTCTCTCTCTCTCTCTCTCTCTCTCTCTCTCTCTCTCTCTCACACACGCGAGACAGATTCACACACACACACACACACACACACACACACACACACACATTCTACATGGCATGCCATGGCCACAAAAGTGTGCGTATGGGTGTCTATACGTTTTGTGTGTGTGTATGTACTATTGCTAGAAAAGAACTCTTGCTTGAGAGCTAGTGTGAATGCTATTCCTTTGCTCTGTCCATTGATCACCAAAGGTGAATGGTTGCCTTTCCCTTGCTTTAGGTATTGCTCCAACCAGGAATTTACATTAATTTTTTGTTGCGCGTGAGTTAAAGCATCCAGTCGAACTTTTGTGTGTTGAATTATGCTACTGGTTTCTGAGTGAACTGGAATCAGGATTTTTGGACCATAAGTTTACACTCTTTCAGATGAAGTCTGTTTCAGCCTGTCAGTATATGTGAACTCTCAGAACATGCACCACTATACATTAGAAAAGCCCATCAGTACAGGGTGAGGCAGAAAGGACAGACGTTTTCAGAACAGCTATTATTCAGGCTCATGCAGTCGGAGTGGGGGGGAGTAATGTGGTAACGTGATCGGTAGCTCCTGCCATTTTGTTTAGTCAAGGTCACGGAGCCGTGGACTGTGCAACATCGTGTGCTTAGCTACAATAGTTTTGTGTGCGATAGTGAATCTATTGTTGCAGTGCAGGGTGAGTCTCATCGCCATTTCAGTCTTGCTAGACATGATAGTGTTCCTACTCATAATACCATTTTACGTTTGGTAGAATCATTTCGAACACGAGGAACAATTATGAACAAAAAACTACCATGAGCTCCTTGCTCAGTTCAGACCCAAGAAAATGTGGAAAGAGAAGCAGATACCTTAGGGGTTGCGAAGCAACTCGAATCGCTTGATACGGGTAAGTCTTCAGGTCCAGATTGTATACCGATTAGGTTCCTTTCAGATTACGCTGATACTATAGCTCGCTACTTAGCACTCGTATACAACCGCTCGCTCACCGATAGATCTGTACCTACAGATTGGAAAATTGCACACCAGTGTTCAAGAAGGGTAGTAGGAGTAATCCATTTAACTACAGACCTATATCATTGACGTCGGTTTGCAGTAGGGTTTTGGAGCATATACTGTATTCAAATATTATGAATCACCTCGAAGGGAACGATCTATTGACACGTAATCAGCATGGCTTCAGAAAACATCGCTCTTGTGCAACGCAGCTAGCTCTATATTCGCACGAAGTAATGGCCGCTATCGACAGGGGATCTCAAGTTGATTCCGTATTTCTAGATTTCCGGAAAGCTTTTGACACCGTTCCTCACAAGCGACTTCTAATCAAGCTGCGGAGCTATGGGGTATCGTCTCAGTTGTGCGACTGGATTCGTGATTTCCTGTTGCAAAGCGATTTAGAAAAGATTGCTGTATGGTGTGTCAGGTGGCAGTTGACGCTAAATAACGAAAAGTGTGAGATGATCCACATGAGTTCCAAAAGAAATCCGTTGGAATTCGATTACTCGATAAATAGTACAATTCTCAAGGCTGTCAATTCAACTAAGTACCTGGCTGTTAAAATTACGAACAACTTCAGTTGGAAAGACTACATATTGTGGGGAAGGCGAGCCAAAGGTTGTGTTTCATTGTCAGGACACTTAGAAGATGCAACAAGTCCACTAAAGAGACAGCTTACACTACACTCGTTCGTCCTCTGTTAGAATATTGCTGCGCGGTGTGTGATCCTTACCAGGTGGGATTGACGGAGGACATCGAGAGGGTGCAAAGAAGGGCAGCTCGTTTTGTATTATCGCGTTATAGGGGAGAGAGTGTGGCAGATATGATACACGAGTTGGGATGGAAGTCATTACAGCATAGACGTTTTTCGTCGCGGCGAGACCTTTTTACGAAATTTCAGTCACCAACTTTCTCTTCCGAATGCGAAAATATTTTGTTGAGCCCAACCTACATAGGTAGGAATGATCATCAAAATAAAATAAGAGAAATCAGAGCTCGAACAGAAAGGTTTAGGTGTTCGTTTTTCCCGCTCGCTGTTCGGGAGTGGAATAGTAGAGAGATAGTATGATTGTGGTTCGATGAACCCTCTGCCAAGCATTTAAATGTGAATTGCAGAGTAGTCATGTAGATGTAGATGTAGATGTAGACGAGTTCATCAAGCGATACTCCATAGTGGCGGTCAATGTGCTAGAAGACACTCAGCTGTCCTGCACCTCAGTAATCGCTCGGTAAGGCATATTTTGCATACTAACCTAAAATTCCGTCCGTAAAAAATGGCCATTGTGCAAAAATTAAACCCAAGAGATTATGAATAGCAGCTAAACTTTGCCCGAGAAATGGATGCCATATTTGAGTAAAATGACAACATTATTTTGCTTATGAGTGATGAAGCATGGAATGGTAAATCAGCAGAACTGTCATTATTGGGCCAGTTAAAACCCAAAACTACTGCATGAAAAATCTATTACATAGCCCCAAGGTGACGGTTTGGTGTGCTGTAACAGGTACAGATGTTATTGGTCCATACTTTTTCCAAGATGAGAACGGGAACACTGTAACCGTAACCTCTGAAAGATATAGAGAGACGATCACCGAATTCTTTCTACCTGAATTAAGAAGAAAATATATTCCTATCTGGGGAGTGTGGTTTCAGCAGGATGGAGCTACAGCTCACATGGCAGGATTGACTATGGAAGCAATTAAGACTGTTTTTCATGGTAGAGTTTTTCCCCAGTTCAGGGACATTCATTGGCCTCCTCGTTCCTCGGACTTATCCATGAGTGACTACTTTTTATGGGATTACCTCAAATCGTGTGTACGTGCATAAATCGCGTACACTTGAAGAATGGAAGGAAGCTGTTTATGTGTAAATGGTCCAAATAGACAGAGGCATGTTGCAGAGAGTTGAAGCCAACTTACAAGCGCCTTCAGAAGTGCAAACCTGAAAACGGCCATCACCTGGGAGATGTTGTTTTCAAGCATTAATTTTGTTAAATACCTGCATTATTTGAATGTTATTCTGTAATTAAAAAAAAATTTGAAGCAATCCTAACAATATATTGTTCATTTGAAAACTGTTCATCCTTTATGCCTCACCCTGTATTTAGCTAATTCATGGCATAATCTGAAGATCAGTGTTTGCTGCCCATGTCGGGTGTCTGCATTGTAAAATTATTCTTTCAGCACACCTTTAATGCCAACTGATATGTCCAGAAACAGATTAATCCATATGTGGATCAACTCGTCAGGGGGCTCATGGCTCTTGTGAATTTGTATGTGGTGAGTGTGGGGTCTCAAAATATTGCAGTACCTCCTTTCTTTCCTATGCTGCAATTTCTCGTTCCTTGTCTTCTTTCTCTTACTCTCTTTCTCATGGTGGCAATCTTTGGTGTCGATTAATTTTCTTTACATTGTGTTTTTCTGAAATAAGTTTTGGTCCCCTTTTGGGTTTGGCCTAGATTTTCTTACTTTTTTTGTGTACTATGAACCGAATGGGGAAGAATACCTTAAAGAGCACATAGTGCAGGCAGTGTTAAAGATCGTCTGACACTACACTCTTCCACATGCTTCAAAGCCAATGTGGTAACCAATTCAATGTGATGGGGTTATTACGCACCCTTTCAGTTGAGACCCCTCACAATGCAGTGATCACATTGCTGATGTCTGAACTACTAGCTACTCATGCATGCCAAGGAGTTGATACTTACCTTCCTGTGGCATCAGGATGTGACCATAATGCCAGGTGGGCTTTGCCGTGGCTAGGTGGCGCCCGTGAGAGCCCTTGATGAGAGTAGATAGTGTCGGGGCAGATGTTTTACACATAAAATATATCAAATTATAGCAAAATAGTGTCCGTTTTTATTTAACCATCTCATTAGACAGTTATAGACATTATAGTGCAGGTGCCTGTAACCATATTGCTTTTCTCTACCCTGTGTACTCCATGAGAGGAGGGACAAGCTAGACATCTGGGAGCAAAACAATTTATCCCGTATTTTATGTGTACTCAAACTGGCAGGTATACCTCTGCAGTGACAGACCATTATTTTCTGTGGAACAAACTGATTCAGTGATTACTTCCTCACAATGGTAGCAAACACTGCATCTCGTGATAAACTGTCAAGTACAGGTGCATTGTATTGATGTGAGGAAACACTGCATGTACCAGAAGCAGACAGTAGTTTCAAAAATACAATCCCTAAGAAGATTCCATAATTCATCAGATTATGTCAGAGTATTAGAATCCTGTACCAACTTAATATGATTTACCCTTAGCTGTCTTTGTAATAAATCAATGACACATGGCATATTGCTTTGCAGACTTTGATATGTGTAGAAACATCCATCTAGAAAATTAGAGATAGACAAACTGTCTCTAGTTACAAGCCTAGTTCACTTCTTCCAATCTTTTTGAAAGGGTTTAAGAAAATAACTTATGGAAGAATTGTGTCTCTTTTAACTGATCAGAACTTCTCACTGCATCTCAATTTGGTTTTTGTAAAGGATTCTCCACAGAGGAAGCCATTAAAAAACCTCACAAATACAGTTCTTGCACAGCTAAACAAGGAAAATTATTCTGTTGATTTATTGAAGAAGTGGAAAATCCAGGATATTATGAAAAGGAAAGTTGCTACTCATTGTGTAGCGGAGATGCTGAGTTGCCGCCCACCGAAACTACGCAGTATACTTGGCCATCCTTACACAATCCCTGCTCCCACAACCTTACCTCATCGCTCATACCCATGTAATAGACCTAGATGCAAGACCTGTCCCATATATCCTCCCACCACCATCTACTCCAGTCAGTTCACTAACTCCATTTACCCCATAAAAGGCAGTGCTACTTGTGAAACCAGTCAGGTAATCTACAACGTAAGCTGCAACCACTGTGCTGCATTCTATGTAGGCATGACAGCCAACAAGCTGTCGGTTCGCATGAATGGCCACCGACAAACTGTGCCCAAGAAACAAGTGGACCATCCTGTTGCGGAACACACTGCCAAACATGATATTCTTCATTTCAGTGACTGATTCACAGCCTGTACCATATGGATCCTTCCCACCAACACCAGCTTTTCTGAATTGTGCAGGTGGGAACTTTCCCTGCAATACATCATACATTCCTGTAACCCTCCTGGCCTCAACCTTTGTTAGTCGCTGTCCTCACCCATCCAGCCCCTCCGCACTCCAATGTCCTCCCTAATCCCATGCAGTCACCATTTCCACCATGTCTGAGACTGCAGTCGTGTGAGAGTTGCATTTGCGCGCGCGCGCTCGTGTTGTGTGTTGTGTTGTGTTGTGTTGTGTTGTGTTGTGTGTGTGTGTGTGTGTGTGTGTGTGTGTGTGTGTGTTTTGTCTGTTGTTGACGAAGGCCTTAACGGTGGAAAGCTTTAATTGTGAGAGACTTTTTATTGTGCATATCTGCTACTCAGCATCTGTTGATATATTGTGTGACCATGTCTAAACCTTGGAGTAGGCTGTTCCAGTACTGCCGCATGGGGCTTACGCAGCTAGTAGTCATTATCTGCTATGTAGCAGATTGCATGCAGATGTGCAAATCACTTGGCCACCACTGCCCACAGGTGCAAGCCCACGGCAGTACACTCACACTACAACCTGGATGTCTGACTGCCTGCACTTCACCTGTTTGATTGGCCTTAAGCACTTGGCTTCCCACTGGCAGACCCTCAAGCTGGACCAGCCTGTCTTAGAGTGTGTGGGTAACAAAATTCTATTTAGCAAAGTAGTAGCATGTCTTTAATGACTGTTCAGGTTGGCAGGAGAGCCAACACCGTGTTACTAGACGAGGCTGAGAGGCACGCGATTTAGCTCACGCAGGCTGGTGTGAGGTCTGGAACAGGACAAGGAAATTAGAATTTAGAAACAACGGACGTAGCTGGTGGAATACTTAACTTTAATCCAGTAAGGATGAATGTCACTCTTGATGGTACATATTTCACAGTATCAATAGTAACTGATAATGGCGCCTAGCTTGGTCGTAGCAAATAACGTAGCTGAAGGCTATGCTAACTATCGTCTCGGCAAATGAGAGCGTATTTTGTCAGTGAACCATCACCAGCAAAGTCGGTTGTACAACTGGGACGAGTGCTAGGAAGTCTCTCTAGACCTGCCATGTGGCGGCGCTTGGTCTGCAATCACTGATAGTGGTGACACGCGGGTCCGACGTATACTACTGGACCGCGGCCGATTTAAGGGCTACCACCTAGCAAGTGTGGTGTCTGGCAGTGACACCACATTCCTCTCCCGCAAATTGGCATACGGTTGTAGCATAAGGCTTCTGCCCGCCGTGGGGAGGGCCCCATGTTGACGTATGCGATGAGGTGGGGAGCCTAACAACAGGCGAGGCTGTGCCACCAGCACCCTGCCATTCGGACCGCTGGGAGCTAGGAAACGCCTGTAAACCTGCTCCAGGGTGCACGCCAAAACGCAGTGTATGCACCTGTAGAGAGACAGGAGGGGCCGAAGGGTCGGCCTCCATCGGCCCGGGGCACCCGACGGGCGAAGACGACATATGGTCCGGAGCGGGCAAGAGTTCCTTGGCGGAGGACAACTGGTCACAGGAAGCGATCGGTGGCTCGTGACCCAGGGAGGCACCCGGCAGTTGCAGTGACACGTCCACTGCGGGTGTCGCCGGCGGGAGAACAGGTGGCGGCAGCGCGTCGCCATGGGGCAAAATGGAAGGCAGTGTCGGTAACACCTGGGGCTGAGGCGAGCCAGTAGATGGGTCCCCGGGGCCCTGACCGGATGGCACCGTCGCTGAAAGCAGACAGCGAGCAGCAGATCCCGTGCGATGACAGAGGTGCAGCTGATTGAGATGCCGACGCACCTCACCAGAGGCCCCCAAAACCAGATACATAGCACTGCCGAGGCAGCGAAGAATGCACCCTTCAAGCAAACGCCGTGAACCTCGTTAGTGGCAATAGTAGACAACGTTGCCTGGAGCAAAAGCAGGTGTCTGCCGCTGCAAAGGAACCTGATGCGGCGGATGTAGCAAAGACATCAAGGTTCAATGAGGGCGACCATGGAGCAACTCTGCCAGCCAGCGACCATCTTGGGGCTGAGAGCGATACAACGACAAAAAGAGCAATAACTCGTCCTCCCGAGAATGCGACTCTTTCAACTTCAACATCTGTGACTTGAAAGTCCTGACTAATCTTTCAGTGGCACCGTTAGACTGTGACAAAAACGGCGCGGATGTCAGATGTTGAATACTATTGGCCTTGCAGAATCACTGAAATTCTGTGGACATGAATTGTGGGCCATTGTCGGATACAATAGTCTGTGGACGACCTTCAACACAAAAGATAGCGGATAACGCTTGGACGGTGGCAGATGACATTGTGGAAGACATCCGGACAACAAAAGGAAAATTACTGAATGAATCTACCACAACCAACCATCGAGCATTCCAGAATGGACCAGCAAAATCGATGTGTAAGTGTTGCCAAGGGGAAGTGGCTTTTGGCCATGCAAAGAATTTCCGCGGTGGTGCTGATTGTTGTTCAGCACACACCATGCAAGAAGAGCACATATTCGTAATCGTGGCATTGATTCCAAACCAAGTACAGTGCTGACAAGCAAGTTGTTTTGTTCTCGCTATACCCCAATGTCCTTGGTGGAGAAGCTGTAAGACAGAGGACTGTAACGAATGTGGTACCACAACCCTGGACTGATCGTTATCAAAACACAACAGAGAAACAAGAAGTCGTACAAAAAGTCTCTCCTTGTGAGCAAACAATCGGTGAAACAACGGGTCCCCGATCCGGGACTTTGACAAGGGCCATTGCGTAGCAACAAAACGCAGAATGGGAGCAAGGACAGGGTCGGCAGCTGTGGCTGTAGCTACACGACGAAAATCAATCGGAAACGATTCGACCACGTCATCGGTTTCCGCATTAATGAACTTGCAAGCAAGTTCGGAGGAATCGAATGCCCTATCCTCAGCAACAGGCAAGTGGGACAACGCATCGGCGTTGCCGTGCTCAGCAGTGGACTGATACAAGATATCGTAGCAGTACTGCGAGAGGAAAATAGACCAGCGAATGAATTTCTGCGCTGTACGTGGAGGTACAGGCTTGGTCAGATGAAAAAGCGATGTCAAAGGTTTGTAGTCTGATTATGGTAAAGTGATGACCATACAAGAAATCATGAAACTTTGTAACACTAAAGACGAGAGCCAGTGCTTCTTTCTCGATCTGTGAATAATTTCTTTGAGCAGACGAGAGCAATTTGGACGCAAAGGCAATAGGGCGATCGTACGATCCATCTTTGTGCGCAAGCACAGCACCGATCCCGAAATCCGATGCATCCACCATTAACAAAAGGGGCTTCTGGGGATTGAATGGCATAAGGCAAATATTGGAAAGCAATGCCGATTTCAACTGGTGAAAGGCGCCTTCGCATTCCGTCGTCCAGACGAACGGAACACCGTTGTGGTGTAAGCGATGAAGCGGAGATGAAATGAAAGATGCATGCGGCACATATTTATGATAATGCGTGAATGTTACCTGTGGAGTGCTATAAGGATCTGTAGTGGGCGCACTCATGTTTATAATTATAAACGACCTTTCAGTGACACTTCTATGTACAGTTTGCTGATGATAAATCAGTCTGATTTGTTACACATTTGGATGGTGGATGTATTCTCTCTCTCTCTCTCTCTCTCTCTCTCTCTCTCTCTCTCTCTCTCTCTCACACACACACACACACACACACACACACACACACACACACACTGCTGGATCTGGGATCATCACTTGGCTTACATTTAAGATTCATCAGATGCGGCAGTCACACTAAGGTTTTCCTGAGATCCAGGAAATATTTATTTTACTATAAATCCAGTCACGGACCACAAATGTTTATTAATCAAGTTATTAATTTGTCAGTGATGACCACCTTCAGACATAAAATTGTGCATCCTGAGCGTGCTTAACATACATATATTAAAATAAAACAATGGAAAATGCAGGATGGAATGTAACAATATTATGAAAAGGAAAGTTTCTACTCACCATATAGCGGAAATGCTGAGTCACAGATAGGCACAACAAAAAGACTGTCACAAATAAAGCTTTCAGACATTACAGCCTTTGTCAGCAACAGACGACAGACACACTCTCTCTGTGTGTGTGTGTGTGTGTGTGTGTGTGTGTGTGTGTGTGTGTGTGTGTGTGTGTGTGTGTGTGTGTGTGTGTGTGTCCTTTTTTTATATGAAAGTTAAACAAATACACCTAAGTGATTACTCTGCTATTCATAATAAAGTGACTGGCAGAGGTTTCAATGAATCACCTTCAAGCCGTCTCTACCGTTCCACTCTCGAATGGCATGCAGGAAAAATGAGCACTTAAATTTTTCTGTGCGGGCCCTGATTTATTTTATTGTGATCATCATTTCTCCCTATGTAGGTGGGTGCCAGCAGTATGTCTTTGCAATCAGAGGAGAAAACTGATGATTGAAATTTCATGAGAAGATCCCGTCGCAACGAAAAATGCCTTTGTTTTGATTGCCACTCCAATTCACGTATCATGTCTGTGACACTATCTCCCCTATTTCACGATAATACAAAACGAGCTGCCCTTCTTTGTACTATTACCATGTCGTCCATCAGTCCCACCTGATGCAGATCCCACAATGCACAGTGATACTCCAGAATAGGGCGGACAAGTGTGGTGTAAGCAGTCTCTTTAGTACACCTGTTGCACCTTCTAAGTGTTCTGCCAATGAATTGCAGTCTTTGGTTTGCTCTACCCACAATTTTATCTATGTGATTGTTCCAGTTAAGGTTATTTGTAATTGTAATCCCTAAGTATTTAGTTGAATTTACAGCCTTCAGATTTGTGTGACTTATCACGTAATCGAAATTTTGCTGATTTCTTTTAGTACTCATGTGAGTAACTTCACACTTTTCCTTATTCAGGGTCAACTGCCACTTTTTGTACCATACAGATATCTTATGTAAATCATTTTGCAAGTAGTTTTGATCATCTGATGACTTTACAAGATGGTAAATTACAGCATCATCTGCAAACAATCTAAGGCGGCTACTCAGATTTTCTCACATGTCGTTAATATAGATCAGGAGCAATAGAGGGTCTGTAACACTTCCTTGAGGAACACCGGATATTACTTCTGTTTTACTCGATGACTTTCCATCTGTTACTACGAACTGTGGCCTTTCTGACAGGAAATCATGGATCCAGTTGCACAACTGAGGGGATGCTCTGTAGGCGTGCAGTTTGGTTAGAAGATGCTTGTGAGGAACAGGGCTGAAAGCCTTCTGGAAATCTAAAAATATAGAATCAATTTGACATCCCCTGTCAATAGTACTTATTACTTCATGAGTATAAAGAGCTAGGTGTGTTTCACAAGAATGATATTTTCTGAAACCGTGCTGACTGTGTGTCAATAAATACAGAGTTAGAAATCATTTTAATCAAATTTGAGACCATTTCTATACCTGAGTTGATGCTCTGTATATTACTGTGAGCTGGTTTGTGAGCAGAACTTATTTCAACCAAATTTGATACAACTATCACTTACTGTCTAGAAAAAAATTGCTGTGGGGGTCACATATCACAGGGATGGGGGTGAAAAAGCAGTGTAGTGGATCATGTGTGAACAATCATACTTTAGTCAGTATTTGAGAATGAGAACACTTAATGGCTTGCAACAAACTTTACACTTAATTTAAAAACTTCATGAAACTTTCTCTAATTGACTCCCACAAAGTAAAAAAGTTTATAGCTTACTACATTTTTGCAGTTCGTGCAGGAAAAGTGCCACATAGAGCATAAAATGTTTGTTCATTATTTCTTTACTTCCAGCTGTATTTACAACACATTTTGCAGACAGTTCACATATACCAGTGAATATACCAGCAAAATTGTCATTGTATGACACATAGGTCAGACGATATGATGTCAAATACTGAGAGGTGTGAAAAACTGTGGCATTATGAATGACATTTTAATTTATTACTTCTTTACTACAAACTCTGTTCACAACACATTTCGCAGATGGTAGCCACATATACCACTGGATGTATCTGCAAAATTTTATCATTGTACAAAACATAGTTTGGGAGATATGACGATACAAATGTTGAGCCGTGTGGAAATGAAACAGAAGGTGAAATTCAGTAGAGATATAGGTGAAATATGTGTGCAATTAAGTGTGAAATACTACTTACTTACCTACTTACTAGGTTGGCTACAGAAACCAGTTTTTGGCCTCACCTATCAGCCACCTCCATTTTCCTTTGTCTATGTAGTCTTCTCCAGTTAGCCCCATCTTACACATATCCTCTCTGATCCCATCAATACATCTCATCCATGGTCTTCCTCTTGGTCTGTTGCCTCTCATGTCTCCTTCCACCACCTGCCCAGTAATGTGGCCTTTTCACAACATTTCTTTCCCTTACCACTTCAGTCTCCTGTCTCTAATCACAGCCACTATGTCCAGCAACTTCTAGAACTCTAGCAATTCATGGGTTTTCCTTTTTCAATTCGTCTCCATCCTTCATTGGCCCAAAAAGCATTCTCAAGTGTCAGGAATTTTCTTTCTTTCTTTTGCTTCATAGTCCAGGTCTCTGTGCTCCATATAGGATGACAGTTTGTATTACTGTCCTCTAGTTCCTAATCATTGTGGATCTTGATAGAACCTGGGACTTCAACAGCTTTCCAAGAGCAAACCTTGACCTGTTTCCAGCCTGGACTCTTGCCGTTTTTTCCTGGTCTGTCTCATTCCTTTCACAGAGTACTACCCCAAGATATTTGAACTATTTTACTTTTTCAAAGATTTTACCATCTACATCTAAAGGTCTGTTTTCATTCTTTCTGCTCACAAGGTATTTGGTCTTATCCATACATATCTTCAGGCCTTTTCTTAGTGTCTCTTCCATTAACACTCTTGCCATTTGAACCAGATCTTGCTTATTCTGTGCTAATAAAACTACATCATTTGCATAAGCCAGAGTGTTGAGTCGTCTACCCAGCTGTATTCCTGTCTCCAGGCTTGTTACTTTTGTCAGTGCTCTTTCCAGAACCAGATTAAACAGAAGGAGAGGAGAGGCAGTGTTTCTGTCGCACTCCAGTTTTCACCTTGAACTTTTCTGACACCTTTTCTTTCACTTTTACCATGCATGTTGTCTCTTGTATAAATGCTTGTGTTATATTTATTAGTTTTCTAAGAGCTTGTGCACTTCCCAGTTCTTGCCATATTGCTTGCATATTCACACTACCGTACGCTTTTTGGAAGTTTAAATAAATGTGCATTTTTGAGAATTTTCAGAAGCTACCATTGCCCTTTGCATTATGTAAGAGCAAATTGTAGCAAATCGGCATTTGTGATTTAGTTACTGTCGCAGATTTTCTAACTAACATAATGTGTTACATCTACTTCTCCCATAAAGAGGAGTAGCTCTACGTATTGTCTTCAATTTACTTGTTTAGCATAAATTAACTCACTTTTTGATTTTGCTAACAACTGTAATTAAACTTAAAACCTTTTAGGAAACTAGTAGTTTTTACCACATATTTTTGTGTTGCCTTGATAGAAATTTCATTTCGTGTACTTGCTTCGATACTTATAGGGAATTAGCAACTTTTTAGCTCAACACCTTAAAAGATAATCAGAAGGCTCAATTAAAGTTAGTTTTTCACTGCCTTATAATACATTGTATCAGCCAAAATGCGGCCCATTGTGAATGGTGCTCTCGAATGGGGGATAAGTTGGTTGACATTTGTCAGGAGGTGGAAATCGCCCTGACTACTGTCGAACGATTTACATCTGCTGTGAATCAGTGCGTTGGAAGAGCTCCCAAGAGTCATGTACCTGAGATACTTGTACCAGAGGTGCCTCAAGTACTGTCCTGTCCAATGGAGCCTGTCTCCTCTGCAGAATGTACAGAACTGTCATTACTCACTCACTTGTCTGTAAGTGGCATGTCAATGGTAGATCTAAGCAGGCTGTACAGGATGGACGGGGACCAGGGAGGACTCTGGGTATTGCACTTTTCCCCCTAACCAACAAGTTTGATGTGCCATCTTTCACTGAAACTGAGCCAACGGGATTCACTTCACCTGTCTTTTTTTCCAGTGTCAGGAGGAGACAAACGCAAAAGAGTAGTGGTCTATTAATCAAGATATGGCAAATGATGGTACCCCTTAAGGAATAGACAGGATAAGACCCAAGGTGCATTCAGTGTGTATGCGCCTGGAGGCCTCATTTAACATGTTAAGAGGCTATTCTATGAGCCTCTGAGGGAACAGGATGCAACCAGCTGCATATTGTGGCACACATTGGATCAAGTGATGCCTGTCGTCTGGGCTCTGTGGTCATTCTTGGATCTTTCCAGCAACTGGCAGAGAAGGATGAGAAGATCAGCCTTGTGCATGGAGTTTTAATGAAGCTCACCTTTTGCAACATTGTCCCCAGAACTGTGAGTCAAGTGGAAGGACTGAACCAGAGACTTCAAAACTTCTGTGACTACCTAGGCTGCAACTTCCTAGACTTGTGTTATATGGTTGAGAACTGTGCGATCCCTCGAAATGGGTTTGGTGTGCACTACACATCAGAGGCCGCTGCTCAGGTAGCTGACTGTGTGTGGGATGCACACAAGGGTTTTTTAAATTAGGTGACTCTTCATCCAATCCTGATAATGATAGCTGTAGGAAACTGAGAAATATCAGTGTAAGATTAAAAGAAATGCCTCCCACAATTGAGGGTATTAAAATCCTAATGGTAAACTGCCAAAACATTCACAACAAATTGCCATGGTTTTAAGCACTCACGAAAAGCAGTGAAGCTCACATAATACTAGGTACAGAAAGCTGGTTTAAACCTGAAATTGATAGCAGTGAGATTTTTGCAAAACATTTAATTGTATATCAGAAAGATAGGCAGATGAGAAATGGAGGTGATGTATTTTTCACAGTAGACTAGAAACTCAAATCCACTGAGGTGGAAGTTGGAGATGCAGGTGAAATTGTTTGGTCAAGGCTCAGTACTTGGATCCTTGTATCGCCCACCAGACTCGTCTTGTGATGTCATGGAAAACTTTAGAGAAAACATCAGTTAACTTGTATGTAAGTTCCCCAATCATATTGTAATCACAGGTAGAGATTTTAATCGTGCAACAGTTAACTGGGAAAATTAAAGTTTTGTTAGTGGTGAACATGATAAGACATCCTATAAAACATTACTAAATGCTGTCTCTGAAAACTATCTAGAACAGATAGTTGATGGAAATGTGTTGGATCTAATGGAACAAATAGACCTGACCTCTTTGAGGACGTCCACATTGAAACTGGTATCAGTGACCACAACAAGGTTTTGGCAACAATGATTACCAAAGTATAAAGGACAACTAAAACAAGCAGAAAGATCCAAAGTTAGTGTCCAGTCCCTAGTGAATGTGACAAGAACTGAAGTTGAGGGTAGCAAAGCAAAACTTGAAAAGCTTAACTCCACTTTCAAATGTTCCTTTACAAGTGAAAACCCAGGAGAGTTACCCCAATTTAATCCCAATACCACTGAAAAGATGAATGAAATTAGTATTAGTGTCAGTGGTAGTGGGTACGTTGAATAGAATGACAGTGCCAACCAGCATGGATTTTGAAAATATCGATCATGTGAAACCCAACTCACACTTTTCTCGCATATGATACTGAATGCTTTGGATCTATCAAGGCAGTCAGGTAGATGCTGTATTGCTTGGTTTCCGAAAAGCCTTTGACTCAGTACCACATCTACGCTTATTATCAAAAGTGTGATTATATGGGGTATCAAGTGAAATTTGTTACTGGATTGAGGACTTTTTGGTAGAGAGGACACAGCATGTTACCTTGGATGGAGAGTTATCTTCAGACATAGAAGTAATTTCATGTGTGCTCCAGGGAAGTGTGTTGGGAACTTGCTGTTCATTTTGTATATTAATGACCTTGCAGACAATATCAATAGTAAAATCAGGCTTTTTGCAGATGATGCCACTATGTGTAATGATGTACCCTCTGAAAGAATGTGCAGAGACTGGCAATTTGCCTTAAATGTTCAGAAATATAAAATTGTGCACTTCACAAAATGAAAAAAGTAGTATCCTGTGACTATAATATCAGCGAGCCAGCTTATGCGAGTACTGAGGGTAACACTTTGTAGGGATATGAAATGGAATGATCACATAAGTTCAACTGGCCAGTTTGAGGTTTTCTCTGCCCAGGAACTGGGTGTTTGTGCTGTCCTTGTCATTTCATCATCATCATCATTCATGACAGTGGCTAGATTGGACTATGGAAAAAAATTGGACTGTGTAAAAATTGGGACCTCGTACGGGTTGCTGATGACAGCACAGTTGAGTGCCCCACAAACCAAACATCATCATCACATAGGTTCAGTTGTGGGTAAATAAGATGGTAGACTTCAGTTTATTGGTAGTATACTAGGGAAGTGCAATCAATCTACAAAGGAGGTTGCTTACAAATTACGTGTGTGACTGATTCTAGAATATTGCTCAAGTGTGTATAACCTGTACCAGAGAGGACTAATAGGTGATATTAAACATATGCAGATAAAGACTGCACAAATGGTCATAGGTTTGTTAAATCCATGGCAGAGTGTCACAGAGTTACTGAAGGAACTGAACTGGAAAACTCTTGATGTAAACTACTCCATGAGAGTATATTAACAATGTTTCAACGACCAGCTTTAAATGATTACTCATATACAACAACTCCCTACATATCACTCACATAGGGATCATGAAGATAGGATTAGAATAATTACTGCTCATACGAAGGAATTCAATCATTCATTCTTCCCGCACTCCATATGCAAATGGAACAGGAGGAACCTTGATATCTGGTACATTGGGACATACCCTCTGCCATTCACCTCATGGTGGTCTGAAGAGCATAGATGTAGATGTAGTTGCTGCATCTCACTGGTCATGGAGCTTCAACACGATACCACAGTTCATCAAGAGTAGTGACTGGCGTATTGTGATGAGCCAGTTGCTTGGCCACCATTGAGCAGATGTTTTCAGTTGGTGAGAATCTGGAGAATGTGCTGGCCAGGGCAACAGCCGAACATTTTCTGCATCCAGAAAGGCCCGTACAGGACCTGCAACGTCCTGCAACAGGCAGTTGTGCATTATCCTTTTGAAATGTAGGGTTTTGCAGGGATCGAGTGAAGAGTAGAGCCATGGGTCATAACACATCTGGAATGTAACGCCCGTGTTCAAAGTGCCATCAATGCGAACAAGCAGTGACCGAGACTTGTAACCAGTGGCACCCCATACCATCACACCAGGTGATAAGCCAGTATGGCAATGACGAATACATGCTTCCAATGTGCGTTTACTGCGATGTCCTCAAACACGGATGCGACCATCATGATGCTATAAAGAGAACCTGGATTCATTCGAAAAAATGTCTTGTCATTCGTGCACCCAGGTTCGTCGTTGAGTACACCATCGCAGGTGCTCCTGTCTGTGATGCAGTGTCAAGCGTAACCACAGACATGGTCGCTGAGCTGATAGTCCATGCTGCTGCACACATCGTCGAACTGTTCATGCAGATGGTTGTTGTCTTACAAACGTCCCCATCTGGCGACTCAGGAATTGAGATGTGGCTGCACAATCCGTTACAGCCATGCGGATAAGATGCCTGTCATCTCAACTGCTAGCGATACGAGGCCATTGGGATCCAGCACGGTATTCCGTATTACCCTCCTGAACCCGCCGATTCCATATTCTGCTAAGTCATTGAATCTCGACCAACGTGAGCAGCAGTGTCGTGATAGGTTACAATCCGACCTTTATCAAAGTCAGAAACATGTTGGTACGCATTTCTTCTTCTTACACGAGGCATCACAACAATGTTTCACCAGGCAACGCCAGTCTACTGCTGTTTGTGTATGAGAAATTGGTTGGAAACTTTCCTCATGTCAGCACGTTGTAGGTGTTGCCACCGGTGCCAACCTTGTGTGAATGCTCTGATAAGCTAATCATTTGCATATCACAGTATCTTCTTCCTGTCGGTTAAATTTCGCGTTTGTAGCACATCATCTTCGTGATGTAGCAATTTTAATGGCCAGTAGTGCGTGTTAATGGTAATTAGTCAAAAATGAAAAAAATGAATTTAAGGAGGCAGATGGCAAAACAAGAGAGGAAGTAAAGAGATCCCAGCTTGCTTCGTCACAATAATTTTAGGTTTTCTGAAGTTTCCAGATTAACTGGTCCCATTCTTTTGTTGTTGGAGGAATTGTGTAAATTGTGGGTGCCATTGTAGGTTCTTGAGAAGGAGTCTTTTCGTACTTTGGCATTGGCATCAACTAGGAACATTTCCACATCGTATGAGAGCACATGTTCATATATTGATTCTTTGTTGTCTTAGAAACTGGTTTGTTTTTTTTGTCATCCTTATCTTCTGTAGGTGCATGATATGAGACCATTGTTAAGTTGTAAAACTTTCCTTTTGTTCTTATCCAGCATATTCTTTCAATGACAGCCATGAAGTCCACGATACTTCTTCTTAGTCTGTTGGCTATTGCAAAACAAACTCCAAGCTGATGTTTTCCTTTTCTGTTTCCACTACAGAAGTAGCTGAAGAATTTATCTTTATGCATCCCTGCTCCAGGCTATCTTGTCTCTTGCAATGACTCTGTGCATAGCCTGCACCTATTCAGTACTTCATCCAGAACTTTCACCGCTCCAGTGTAGAGTGATCTTACATTCCAAGTGCCACATTTCAGTCTTTGATGTTCTAGCATTAATGCCAGACTTTCTGGGGTCATTTCCCATATTGTTCAATACCAAATCCAAGGCTATTTCTTGGCATTTCATAACAACAGCTCTTTTTATGGTGTGGGGGAGTTGACACCCATACCCAACCCCAATTTTGGAGGATGAGAGCATTCCATTTAGTCTGGATCATCACCTTTGAGCTATCTGGATTGGGAGTTCCTTCTAGTAGTAAAGCTATCACCATTGTAGCTGTTGGAACCATTTGATCACACAAGGCCCACCACCACAACAAGGTAAGTATGGCAACGGGGAGGTGTGAAGTATGTTAAGCATTTGTGAAATATATTTGATGTGTGTATGCAGGCATAGCCATGGGGAAAAAACTCATTCTAAGCCACTGGAATGATTTCGACCACATTTGGTACACATATTAGTTACGATCTGCAAAGAAGTACTACGGGAGTTAGAACAAACAGCTTCCTTTTGGGGTGAGTGTGATGATGTGCAGAGAGAGAGAGAGAGAGATGGGATAATTGAAGATTGGAATAAATACATACCTGGGCAGTGCCATGTACCCATTGAGCTTTTAAGAAAGCCTTGTTACTTGTTACGCTTGGTTGTAGAAATATGTAAGCACAATCATGTGTGCTTTGGTATTTATTTGCACTAAATTCTGTGGGAAGCAGTTTGTACATTTAATTAAAAATAATAGATGTTTGAAGTTATATGAACCGAAATGTAGATGTGACATCTAACATGCCAGAATGCAGACACTACATGGCAATATAACGTGTTTCCTGAAAGTGTCAACATCTGTAGCACAAAGGTGTTCTGGTATTCAAAATTTGAAACTTCATGATGTAGCTTGTACAGCTAGTTATTGTGACTTTATCTTCTAGGTATGTAATGACATGACGTGTAGTAAACTGCATCTACTCTGGTCATAAAATCGTGTCATATTTGCTTAAAGTGATTTCGAATTCTATATTTACGTAACTTGGAAATATTTGTACATCAAGTTACCTCAATATGCTTATTTTAGGTCTGATGATGGTCATTGTTGACTGAAATTGATAACTTGATTAACATTTGTGGTCTATGGCTGGATTTATAATAAAATAAATTAAATCTAAGAATTTCACAACGCCACCTAGGCTGTTTCCATGTTTATTTAAATTTTATAGTATTCAAAATTGATCTCCATATGCGTAACTGCCTTGTACCATATCAAGAATTATTTTAATTCTGTCCATTTTCCCCTGTGTGGCTGGCCAAAAACCATTCAGCCTGCAAATACATGCACCACGCAACTGCTTAGTTGCGATGATTACTTTTTGTATGTGTTTTGTAGGCCTTCTACATCCAAGATATTCATTGTGGCTTGTTTTCTTATCGTGAAAATTGAAATATATCCTAAAATTTGTAATAAGAACTAGTTTATGAGACCATTTTTGTTTCATTAAGAAAGCTTTGATATTTTTATAGGGAAAAATGATGTGGCCTTCATTACCTTTGAATCATATAAAAGATTATTAGCACCATGATGATAGTATTTGAAGCTTTCAGATATGAAATTGACTGCCACACTTTCATTGCTGCTAACATTAATCACATAAAAGCTCCACGTTCCTCCCCTCTGTTTGTTGCTCTTATAATAAATTAGGTTCTGCTTTTACTGACAGCAGCAATGTACCATATCGATGAAGCACTTCCAGGATGCCTCGGATAAATATTTCCCTGCTTGGGAAATCAGTGTATATTTCAGTCTGTATGCCATGGAGTGTTCTGTAAATGATATTTTAAGGATTCCCATGTGAACAAAGAAAAAGAAATAATTCATGGTAATTGTACCTATAAACTTCAACAACATGTGTTTGATTGTATGAAATGCTTATTATTGTAATAATGATCCACGAAAGACGCTTGGTTTTATTTACTACTACTGGTTTTGAGTGATGATTCATTCTCAACTCGTACCTAGATGCAATCAAGCTATTATCAGCACATTTATCCTTATCACAGGTTGTATACTATTTCGGTGTATTACAATTGCTTACTTATGCAATTAAGTTTTAAATGTTATTTTACAAATATGATCTACTTTTGTTTTGTTATATTTGTGCATGGTTGTTATACACAGTCCAGTCCCATTAATGTGACCAATGCTTTTGTTCAATGTCAACATGCAATAACCACTCAGAAATGGCAAGTGGCAACACTAGCAGAGGAGTGTGTATATGAAGCATGTTGGGGGATGCAAAGAACAGTGCAGTCATCATCAAAATGTGGAAATGGAGCAATTTATCTGCCGTCCAAAAGAGCACAATCATTAGCTTTTGGGCCAAATGTGAAAGCATTTCTGAAATGGTCGTGCTTGTAAACTGTTCACATGCCATGTTTACCATTCATGGGAAAATGGCTCTATTCAAAACCAGCATCGAGGCAACTATGGTACATCACAGGCCATAGATGACATGTAGGAACTATGGCTGCGGAGATGTGTACGAGTGAATAGATGTGCAATGTTCAACTGTTGAGCAACTGACTGCCCAGATGAACAAAGGTGCTACCAACAGTGTCTCAACAACCGTTCAGCAAATGTTGCTGCATATGGGCCTCTGCCCCAGGTACCTGGTTCATGCATCCTTGCTGACTGCTATTCATCAGCAATGAATGCTAGAATATGCACAGAAATACCACAACAGGACATTTGCTGAGTGGCACATTTTCAAATGTACCACGTTTTATGCTGTGTCAGTGTGAAATGTCTGATAAAAAACAATGTCCAACAATCATTGGAGAGGTCCAGGCTGGAGGAGGGAGCATTATGGTCCATGAGAATGTTTCCGTAACATTCACTGGAGATCTCATCGTTCTGGAAGACACAGTGGATCAACACAAGAATGCATCTATCCTTGGTGACCATGTCCACTTCTACATGTAGTTTGTTTTTCCTTGGCACTATGGCACTTACCAGCAGGACAATGGAACATTTCACACAGAATGCAGTGTATGTGCGTGGTTCAAAGAGAACTAAAATGAGTTTACCGTATTCCCCTGGCCACCAAACTTCGTGGATTTAAACCAAATCAAGAATCTGTGAAATCAACACA
This sequence comes from Schistocerca gregaria, assembly GCF_023897955.1. Lineage (NCBI taxonomy): Eukaryota > Metazoa > Arthropoda > Insecta > Orthoptera > Acrididae > Schistocerca > Schistocerca gregaria. The sequence continues at coordinate 99,862,013 of NC_064921.1, read as the reverse complement.
ATCAGGCTGTTCGCACCCTAGTGCAACTGGCCACATAATTAGAGGTGTCAGGGCTCAACACACCTGTCGGTACCTTCCAGAACCTTGCTGACACTCACCCCACATCTCGCAGTAGTCAGCGCTGCAAAAGGAAGGTAGTTATTCAGGCTCTTGACAGGTGGTCACATTAATTTGACTGGGCAGTGTATTATTGATTTGTGTGTCAGGGGTATTAACTTTATATCTTTGGTGATAATCGATTTGTGTTGTAGGTAAAATTTAGGATTTTCTTTTGTCTTGAATTAGTCACTTTTAAGAACTGTGTTGTTGTTCTCAGTATATTTACAATGTGATTTGAATTTTTTACCAAATACGTGTAAATTTGTATTTCAAACAAAGATTCCAAGACTTACCAAGCGGGAAAGCGCCGGCAGACAGGCACAATGAACAAAACACACAAACACACACACAGAATTACTAGCTTTCGCAACCGATGGTTGCTTCTTCAGGAAGGAGAGGGAAAGACGAAAGGATGTGGGTTTTAAGGGAGAGGGTAGGAGTCATTCCAATCCCGGGAGCGGAAAGACTTCCCTTAAGGGGAAAAAAAGAACAGGTGTACACACACACACACACACACACACACACACACACACACACACACACACACACACACACACACACACACACATCCATCCGCACATACACAGACACAAGCACTTCCCCCTAAGGGAAGTCTTTCCGCTCCCGGGATTGGAATCACTCCTACCCTCTCCCTTAAAACCCACTTCCTTTCGTCTTTCCCTCTCCTTCCTGAAGCAGCAACCATCGGTTGCGAAAGCTAGTAATTCTGTGTGTGTGTGTTTGTGTGTGTGTTTTGTTCATCATGGTTTCTTTCTATTTTATTTACATCATCATAAATTTGTATTTCCTCAGAGATGCTTATGTAGCTCTATGAAAAATGGAAAGATAGGTGCTTATGTCTACTGTAGTTTGGGTTTTCTGGAAGATGCATATCAAAATTGGAGATGTTGTTTCCCCTTTTGTTTATGTGTTCTTTGTATCTTGTGGTGAATTTTTGTCCTGTTTGTTGAATGTAGAACATGTTACAGTCATTGCATTTAATTTTATATATCCTTGATTGGTTGTATTTTTTAGTTTTGCTTCTTCTGTGTACTGTCTTCATTCCTAGTTTATTCTCTGTGCAGAAGCTAATTCTAATAATAGTATTATAAAATGTTAATTATTTTTTGAGAAATTTTCTAATGTGAAGTATTATTATTTATTTTTTTCTCTTTGCTTTCATGAATGGTATTTTCTCATTTTCATTTACACGTTTGGCTCTAATTTTGTTTCCGTATATGAGGGGTGGATGTTCTTGGTCCAACTAACAAAGTAGTCAGTAGCCCAGATGTGTATAACTACTTTTTAATGTGGTCCCCTTTAAGAGAGGATACACGTTTGCCACCTGTGCTGCAGATTCATTATACCTTCCTTGTAGAATGTTTCATACTACATGGAAAAAAAGTCCATCACAGCTGTGACGTCAACATCTGCTCGAAAATGGGTTACAGCTACATTTTCTTTCAGCTTAGGGAAGAGATGAGACTCAGAGAGGACCAAATTGAGTGAATAAGGTGGATCCAAAGCAGTTAAAATCCAGGACATGCTGGTAGACATTGTAATGACAAATGCGTGCAGGGATATTTTGTCCTGATGAAAAGCACTCATTTTATCAACATCCCGATGCATTTCACTTTGGTGGGCTCCCTCAAATGCATCTGTTGAGCAGCATAATATGCTCCATTCATCTTCTAAAGGTATTCAGCCAGGATAACATCTCTCGAATCCCAAAAGAAAGGTGACACCATCATGCCAGCTGACACGATTGGCTTTGAACGTCTTGGGGGCTGAGTGAAGAGAGGTGTTTCAACTGAGCTGTGAATTCCAGTTGAAAGTGATGAACCAATGCTTCATCCATTGTCACAAAACCTTTGAGAAAGAAGTCTATAGTACTTACTGAACAAACGATAATCTTATGAAAAAAACAAGTTTACAAAGCACAGTACTTAAATTTTATTTCTCACTTACCAAAGCTATGGTAAAAGTGGATTTCCAGTGCCTCATGTGTGATTAAGTCATATAATGTTGTTATACGTAGATAATATTTTGCCAGTGTCAGCTTAATATAGCTTTTGTGGAATGCATATAGTGAGTTATTCTTAAGTTATGCTGAAGTGTAGTTAAGATTTATGCAATCAGTTGTAAAATTTTCAGAAAAATCATTTAAATTGCTAGTCAGGGATGCCACTTTTACTGCTATCATTATTATCCATAGTCTTTCAATGGATTTATAACTGAGCTGAATTCTCTGTCTTATGATCTTGTTAATGGTATGTTAGACACAAATAATCTTTCTTACTTTTTTTTTATTTTTCAGTCCGTTTTGTGTACCTGGAGCCAGGTACAGTATTTAATATTTCAAATGCAGTAGAATAATGACATTTTTCTTGATACGCATCTCTTCTTTTCAGCAACAGTTGTCCACAACACCTGGATAGCAGCAATGATGACTTTCATACAACAAGTGGCCTTGAAGATGAAGAAAAACATTTCAGTAGCAGCAGCAGTCAACAAAATACCATGCAGGATGTCTCAGATGCAGATGAGAACAGGAATTCTGTTAGTTGTGTGTTTGGAGAATGTGATTCTATCAACTACTACAGTGAGGGCAGTCTGAAGGAACACTCACTTTCGCACAGTGGCAATCACCACTACAGCTGCACATTCTGTTCCAAGACGTTCAAAAAGAGTGACAAACTAAAGAATCATTTGAGTGTGCACACTGGTGAAAATTCCCACAGATGCACTGTGTGCAGCAAAACATTAAGTACAGCCAGTTATCTGAAAGTACACATGAGGATACATGCAGGTGACCGTCCATTCATCTGCTTTGTTTGTAGCAAAGCTTACATACAGAGAAGTGACCTGAAGAATCATTTACGCAAACATACAGGTGAACAACCCTTCAGATGTACTGTATGCTGCAAGACATTCTTTAGTAGTAGTGTTCTGAACCAGCACTTGCGTATACACTCGTCTGAATGCCCCTTCACATGCACTGTATGCAACAAGACATTTAAATGGAAAAGCAATCTGACAACGCATTTACGTATCCACACGGGTGAACGACCCTTCTGCTGCACTGTATGTAGCAAGACATTCACAGATGGTAGTAGTCTAAGGAAGCATTTGCGGGTCCATTATGTGAATGCCCCTTCAGTTGCAAGGTCTTCAGCAAAATATTTAGAGTGAGCAGTGATGTATACAGATGGATGCCTGTAGCTTGAAATGTCATGTGCTTTGCATTTTTTTCAAAATGGTATTCATTATGTATACATACATATTGCAGTTACCTGTTGGAAATTCTGTTATTGACACACTTTTGTATGTGTTAGAGGCACTGAAAGATATTCAGAAACAGTATGAAGAAGCCTACCTCTGCACAATTGTTGGCGTTTTGCTCTATCATTTTTGGAGAATTAAATAGATGAGTGTTTTGTAATTACATGAGTGTCAAATCAAACTTACTGCCTATTTAACTGCTGAAATGACTTTCATTTGCAAACAAAAATGCCTTAGAATGTGAAAATAAAGCAGCTATAAAGATCTTGTATGCAATACATTATGTGTTCTGTTCGACCATAAATAACATAACTCTTAAAATAATTTTAACTAGGCCCACATGACCTATTTAACACAAATTGGATGCTGTTGCCCAATGACCACCCTGGATGACAAAAAGGTTACACTACTACAAGGGCTGTACATTTTCAGTTACTCCCACTGGTTATTGTCATCTGAGTTAAGAATGGTAAGAGTGAAATTATTCATGGTATTACACAATAAGCCACTTACATGTCTTCATGTGTTAAATGAACCATAATATTTCATGTTAAATACACAGTGTCATTAGAAGCCTTATTAGAAATGTGTATGGTGTTCTTGGTTTGGCATATATCTGAGGATGGAAGGATTAGTGAACATCACGTGCCACTGCAAATATCATCACAACTTCAATACCTTTCTGTAATTGTTTTATTCACCATTCACCAACATGCTTGGTTTGTTGGTCGAAAGACTGAGAGGAGAAGGATGTGATGCACTGCTCTGTGTGACAGTCGCTGTTTGGTGAACATGTAATTATTTATTGAGTTAGGCATTTCCAGTGTGTTATTTCAGTCCTGTGTCAAATTATTCTCACAGTACCATATCTCTCATCTCATCTTACTGTAGTTTCTCTTGTTGTTGTTGTTGTTGTTGTTGTGGTCTTCAGTCCTGAGACTGGTTTGATGCAGCTCTCCATGCTACTCTATCCTGTGCAAGCTTCTTCATCTCCCAGTACCTACTACAACCTACATCCTTCTGAATCTGCTTAGTGTACTCATCTCTCGGTCTCCCTCTACGATTTTTACCCTCCACACTGCCCTCCAATGCTAAATTTGTGATCCCTTGATGCCTCAAAACATGTCCTACCAACCGATCCCTTCTTCTAGTCAAGTTGTGCCACAAACTTCTCTTCTCCCCAATCCTATTCAATACCTCCTCATTAGTTACGTGATCTATCCACCTTATCTTCAGTATTCTTCTGTAGCACCACATTTCGAAAGCTTCTATTCTCTTCTTGTCCAAACTAGTTATCGTCCATGTTTCACTTCCATACATGGCTACACTCCAAACAAATATTTTCAGAAATGACTTCCTGACACTTAAATCTATATTCGATGTTAACAAATTTCTCTTCTTCAGAAACGCTTTCCTTGCCATTGCCAGTCTACATTTTATATCCTCTCTACTTCGACCATCATCAGTTATTTTACTTCCTAAATAGCAAAACTCCTTTACTACTTTAAGTGTCTCATTTCCTAATCTAATTAACTCAGCATCACCCGATTTAATTTGACTACATTCCATTATCCTCGTTTTGCTTTTGTTGATGTTCATCTTATATCCTCCTTTCAAGACACTGTCCATTCCGTTCAACTGCTCTTCCAAGTCCTTTGCCGTCTCTGACAGAATTACAATGTCATCGGCGAACCTCAAAGTTTTTACTTCGTCTCCATGAATTTTAATACCTACTCCAAATTTTTCTTTTGTTTCCTTTACTGCTTGCTCAATATACAGATTGAATAACATCGGGGAGAGGCTACAACCCTGTCTCACTCCTTTCCCAACCACTGCTTCCCTTTCATGCCCCTCGACTCTTATGACTGCCATCTGGTTTCTGTACAAATTGTAAATAGCCTTTCGCTCCCTGTATTTTACCCCTGCCACCTTTAGAATTTGAAAAAGAGTATTCCAGTCAACATTGTCAAAAGCTTTCTCTAAGTCTACAAATGCTAGAAACGTAGGTTTGCCTTTTCTTAATCTTTCTTCTAAGATAAGTCGTAGGGTCAGTATTGCCTCACGTGTTCCAACATTTCGACGGAATCCAAACTGATCCTCCCCGAGGTCCGCATCTACCAATTTTTCCATTCGTCTGTAAAGAATTCGCGTTAGTATTTTGCAGCTGTGACTTATTAAACTGATAGTTCGGTAATTTTCACATCTGTCAGCACCTGTTTTCTTTGGGATTGGAATTATTATATTCTTCTTGAAGTCTGAGGGTATTTGGCCTGTCTCATACATCTTGCTCACCAGCTGGTAGAGTTTTGTCATGACTGGCTCTCCCAAGGCCGTCAGTAGTTCTAATGGAATGTTGTCTACTCCGGGGGCCTTGTTCCGACTCAGGTCTTTCAGTGCTCTGTCAAACTCTTCACGCAATATCGTATCACCCATTTCGTCTTCATCTACATCCTCTTCCATTTCCATAATATTGTCCTCAAGTACATCACCCTTGTATAAACCTTCTATATACTCCTTCCACCTTTCTGCCTTCCCTTCTTTGCTTAGAACTGGGTTGCCATCTGAGCTCTTGATATTCATACACGTGGTTCTCTTCTCTCCAAAGGTCTCTTTAATTTTCCTGTAGGCAGTATCTATCTTACCCCTAGTGAGATAAGCCTCTACATCCTTACATTTATCCTCTAGCCATCCCTGTTTAGCCATTTTGCACTTCCTCTCGATCTCATTTTTGAGACGTTTGTATTCCTTTTTGCCTGCTTCATTTACTGCATTTTTATATTTTCTCCTTTCATCAATTAAATTCAATATTTCTTCTGTTACCCAAGGATTTCTAGCAGCCCTCGTCTTTTTACCTACTTTATCCTCTGCTGCCTTCACTACTTCATCCCTCAGAGCTACCCATTCTTCTTCTACTGTATTTCTTTCCCCTATTCCTGTCAATTGTTCCCTTATGCTCTCCCTGAAACTCTGTACAACCTCTGGTTCTTTCAGTTTATCCAGGTCCCATCTCCTTAATTTCCCACATTTTTGCAGTTTCTTCAGTTTTAATCTACAGGTCATAACCAATAGATTGTGGTCAGAGTCCACATCTGCCCCTGGAAATGTCTTACAACTTAAAACCTGGTTCCTAAATCTCTGTCTTACCATTATATAATCTATCTGATACCTTTTAGTACCTCCAGGGTTCTTCCACGTATACAACCTTCTTTCATGATTCTTAAACCAAGTGTTACCTATGACTAAGTTGTGCTCTGTACAAAATTCTACTAGGCGGCTTCCTCTTTCATTTCTTAGCCCCAATCCATATTCACCTACTATGTTTCCTTCTCTCCCTTTTCCTACACTCGAATTCCAGTCACCCATTACTATTAAATTTTCGTCTCCCTTCACTATCTGAATAATTTCTTTTATTTCATCGTACATTTCTTCAATTTCTTCGTCATCTGCAGAGCTAGTTGGCATATAAACTTGTACTACTGTAGTAGGTGTGGGCTTAGTATCTATCTTGGCCACAATAATGCGTTCACTATGCTGTTTGTAGTAGCTTACCCGCATTCCTATTTTCCTATTCATTATTAAACCTACTCCTGCATTACCCCTATTTGATTTTGTGTTTATAACCCTGTAATCACCTGACCAGAAGTCTTGTTCCTCCTGCCACCGAACTTCACTAATTCCCACTATATCTAACTTTAACCTATCCATTTCCCTTTTTAAATTTTCTAACCTACCTGCCCGATTAAGCGATCTGACATTCCACGCTCCGATCCGTAGAACGCCGGTTTTCTTTCTCCTGATAACGACATCCTCCTGAGTAGTCCCCGCCCGGAGATCCGAATGGGGGACTATTTTACCTCCGGAATATTTTACCCAAGAGGATGCCATCATCATTTAATCATACAGTAAAGCTGCATGTCCTCGGGAAAAATTACGGCTGTAGTTTCCCCTTGCTTTCAGCCGTTCGCAGTACCAGCACAGCAAGGCCGTTTTGGTTAATGTTGCAAGGCCAGATCAGTCAATCATCCAGACTGTTGCCCCTGCAACTACTGAAAAGGTTGCTGCCCCTCTTCAGGAACCACACGTTTGTCTTGCCTCTCAACAGATACCCCTCCGTTGTGGTTGCACCTACGGTACGGCCATCTGTATCGCTGAGGCACGCAAGCCTCCCCACCAACGGCAGGGTCCATGGTTCATGGGGGGAAGAGTTTCTCTTCTCATTCTATAATATTGTCTTAAACTTTTTCTCTTGTGGATCACCTCTATATGTTCCTTCAGCTTTCCTTCCTTTGCTTGGTACTGGCTTGCCGTCTCAGTGCTTGATTTTCATACAGATGCTTCTCAGTGCTTGAGAGGTCTGTTGAATTTTCCTATAGGTGGTATCTATTTTTCCTCTAGTTATGAATGCTTTTACAATCTTGTATTTGCCCTCTAGGCCTTCCATCTTTACCATTTTGTGCTTTCCACCAGTTGCAGTTTATAGATGTTGTATTCCCCTTTGTATGCTTCATTTGCTGCTTATATATATATATTACTTTTGTGAATTTAATTCAATAGCTCCTGTGCTCTCCAAGAATTTTTATTAGTCCTTGTCTTTTTACCAATTTGATCATCTGCTACCTTCACTATTTCATCTCTCAAGACTACTTATTCTTCTCCTACTGTGGTCCCTGCCCCAATTTGTCAAACATTGCATAATGCTCTCTCTGAAACTCTCAATAATCTGCTTTTTCCCACTTACTTGGACCCCATATAATTAATTTCCTACTTATTTGCAATTTCAGCAATTTTAATCTGTAGTTTACAACCAACAAATGACTGCCAAGAGTCTGCATTGTCCGATGAAAGCCTTACAGTTTGAAATCTCCCCTCCCATTATACAGGATAATCAATCCAAAATTTTCCAATGACTCCAGGTCCTTTGTATGTATACAACCTTCTTAATGATTCTTAAACCAGGTGTTAGAATTCTGCACAGAGCATAATTTAATCATTATTACCAGCTGTGTTCACCATTTATTCCTTTCTTCCAATCCTTATTCTCTTTCTATGATTCCTTCATTTCCTTTTCTTACTACCAAATTCCAGTCTTTCCTCTCCCTTAACTACCTAAATGATGTCTTTTATCTCATCATATGTTCTTTCAATCTCTTCATCTGCAAGGCTAGCAGGCTTAAAACTTTCACTATTGTGGTGACTGTTGGCTTCGTGTCTGTTGTGGCTACAATAATACATTTCCATGCTATTCATAATAGATTACCTGCATTTTCGTTTTCTTATTCATTAGTAGACCTAGTCCTCCATTGGCCCTATGGAATTATGTATTTGTAACCTGTGTGTTACTGAATTTATATGATAACATTTTAACATGTTACTTGTGTGTGAAATTTAGCCACTTTACATCAAACTCTATGGGCTGCTTCAAATGCCAAATACATGAGGATACAACCATTTCTTGTGGAGGTAAAGTTGTGGTGATGGAAGAGAATCCATAATACATGGTAACAGAGGAGTCCTGTGTATATCTCATAAGTTTGTAGATGACATTGTCTTCCAATGTAGAATAGGCATTGCCATGTTTACACTGAGATGAAAAAAAGTGAGGAGCTTTAGGTGACAAGCAGTGCCCCTGTGGAAAGCTGAGGAAATTTTATCATACTGAGCTTTCAGCATTTGCCGTATTTTTTGCTACCACCATTAAAAAACCTGTCACCTTAACCAATGTAAACCCAAATTTCTGAGACTGAAATGGTGCATGTAGTGTACTTACAATTTAATGTGGAAAAGGATTACTGATTCTGGCTACGAAGTCAGTAGTGAGTCCAGCAACAGCCCACACTAAACAATGCTAGGAACTGGGAAAGTCAGTGGCCTTATCTACATAGCCGCTGTCATCTCCTTTGATTAAAAGAAGAGCATATATAAGATATCTTGATCTGTTTGATATTCCAGTCTGGTGAATTCTTATGTGACCTGCCTTTACTTAACCTTTCTTTTCGTTCTCTGCACCTGTATTTTCATTTCAGTGTAAATAACTTCTTAAATTTTGAAACTGATAGTGTCTAAAAGGTGAAAGGGAATACAAATGTCTCAGAAATGAGATTGACAGGAAGCACAAAATCGCTAAGCAGGAATGGCTAGAGGACAAATGTAAGGATGTAGAAGCGTAGATATCACTAGAGGTAAGGTAGATGCTACAGGGAAATTAGAGAGACCTTTGGAGAAAAAGAGAACCTCCTGTCTGAGTATCAAGAGCTCAGATGGAACACCAGTCCTAAGCAAAGAAGGGACAGCAGAAAGGTGGAAGGAGTATGTAGAGGGTCTGTACGAGGGTGATGTACTTGAGGGCAATATTATGGAAATGAAAGAAGACATAGATAAAGGTGAGATGGGAGCTACAATTCTGTGTGGAAAATTCAACAGAACACCAAAAGACCTAAGTCAAAACAAGGTGCCGGATGTAGATAACATTCCATTAGAACTACTGATAGCCTTGGGAGAGCCAGCCTGACAAAAGTCTTCCATCTGGAGAGCAATATGTGTGAGACAGGCAAAATACCCTCAGACTTCAAGAATAGTATAATACCAAGGAAAGAAGGTGCTGACAGTTGTGAAAATTACTAAACTATCAGATTAATAAGTCACGGTTGCAAAATACTAATACAAATTCTTTATAGAAGAATGGAAAAACTGGTAGAAGTAGACAATGGGGAAGATCAGTTTGGATTCTGGAGAAATGTAGGAACATGTCAGGCAATGGTGACCCTATGGCTTACCCTAGAAGATTGGTTAAGGAAAGGCAGACCTATGTTTGTCGCATTTGTGAACTTAGAGAAAGATTTTGACAATGTTGACGGGATACTGTCTGAAATTCTGACAGTAGCAAGGGTAAAATACAAGGAGTGAAAGGCTATTTACAACTTTTACAGAAACCAGATGGTAGTTAAGCTTTGAAGAACAGGAAAGGAGAGCAGTGGTTAAAAAGGGAGTGAGACGTGGTTGTAGCCTATCCCCAGTGTTATTCAGTCTGTTTCAGTAACCATCCCTAAAGGAAACTAAAGAAAAATTAGGAGTAGCAATTGAAATTCAGGGAGAAGAAATGAAAAATTTGAAGTTTGCCAGTGACTTTGTAATTCTGTCAAAAATAGAACTTGGAATGGCAGTTTAAGGGCCTGGATAGTATCTGGAAAGGAGGATATAAGATTAAGCAAAACTAGGAAAATGGAATGTAGTTGAATTAAATCAGGTGATGCTGAGAGAATTAGATTAGGCAATGAGACACCTAAAGTAGTAGATGAGTATTGTTATTTAGACAGCAAAGTTACTGATGATGGCTAGAGTAGAGAGATTGTAAAATGTAGACTGGCAATGGCAAGGAAAGTATTTCTGAAGAAAAGGAATTTGTTAACTTCAGATCTAGATTTAAGTGTTAGGGAGTCTTTTCTGAAGATGTGTGTATGGAGTGTAGCCATGTATAGAAGTGAAGCATGGACAGTAAACAGTGTAGACAAAGAGAGAATAAAAGCTTTTGAAACTAGTGCTACAGAAGAATGCTGAAAGTTAGATGGATATATCACATAACTAATGAGTAGGTACTGACCAGAATTGAAGAGACAAGAAATTTGTGGCACAACTTGTCCAAAAGAAGGAATCAGTTGACAGGAGACATGAAGGGATCACCAGTCTAGTTTTGGAGGGAAGTGTGTGGGGAGGTAAAAATCGAAGAGGGAGACCAAGAGAAGAATACAGTAAATAGATTAAGAAGGATGTAGGTTGCAGTAGTTATTTGAAGATGAAGAGGCTCTCACAGGATAAAGTAGCATGGAGAGCTGCAGCAAACCGGTCTTCTGACTGAAGACCACAACAATAACAATACGATGTTTTTAGTCTAATTAAGTAAGACAATATATTAAAAACAAAGATTCCAAGACTTACCAAGCGGGAAAGTGCCGGCAGACAGGCACAATGAACAAAACACACAAACACACACACAGAATTACTAGCTTTCGCAACCGATGGTTGATTCTTCAGGAAAGAGGGAAGGAGAGGGAAAGACGAAAGGCGCTTTCCCGCTTGGTAAGTCTTGGAATCTTTGTTTTTGATATATTTTTCTCATGTGGAAGTTTCTTTCTATTTTATTTACATCATCTTTAAGTAAGACAATGAATGATCAATATCAGTAATGTCTCATTCTTAAGAGCAGTGAGATTTTTTGAACAAATTTTCAAAATCTTCCTAGAATATGCATATAATCTTTGTGTATAGAGTTATTTAAGGTGGAGCAGTATAAAAGTAGTTCTAAGAAAGGCAAATGCATTGCAGATATTCGTTGGAAGGATCTGAAGAATATATAAATAGTCAATGAATGAAAACTCATTTGCCAGTTCTATCGTAGTATTTGTTGGTTTTGGACCATTGTCAGCATCAATATAGGAATATTCAAGAAGAGCTTGTATTAGTAATAGATTCACTTGGGAAGTGTAATAGCATCATGAAGATTTTGTCCATTAACGTTGCAGATGTCATAAGATAGGAACTGGGCATTGCAGAGAGACTTGCTATTAAAAATCCCCAATGACTCATTCCAAGAAGTCAAGTAAAATGTCACTCCTCCCCACATATATCTTACATGACTGTGATGCTAAAATTGATTAAATTTCACACTGTATAAGACTTACTAAGTGAAGCACTTGATCAGAACAGGAAGAGGCAAAATGGTATGTAAAATATATAATAGAGGGAAACATTCCACGTGGGTTTTAAGGCCCATATCCTTTCGTCTTTCCCTCTCCTTCCCTCTTTCCTGAAGAAGCAACCGTTGGTTGCGAAAGCTAGAATTTTGTGTGTATGTTTGTGTTTGTTTGTGTGTCTATCGACCGGCCAGTGCTTTTGTTTGGTAAGTCACATCATCTTTGTTTTTATATATACTCCATGGATCAGCCACAGCGGACAGTCTAATGTCTACCATTGTGTGTGGATACAGTATGGAGAATTGGGTTGTTAGCATATTGCTCTCATGGGAGTTGACAACTTCTTGAACCTTGGAGCAACTATTTGTGATTAAAGGAGATTCTCCACTGGCCTTACAAGGCTGATGGCACACCATATCACGTCTGCTGCCAACAAAAAAATCTCTCACACTGTAGAGAATAGAACATGGATCTTCGGCATTAGACATTTGGTTATTTATTATGTGTTAATTAGTAAATTGTTTGATAATGCGCTACAACCAATGGTTTACTTTGGTGTAGCATTAATGTGCAGTCATTCGTGTCTGGAAAGTTCGTAGGGTACAGTAATATGCACAAGCACAAACAGACTATTATTATAACCACAACAAAACATACTTATAACAACAATACCAACAGCCCTAAACACCTTTATCGAATGGATTATTGTCCTGTATGTAGCCCATCACCATTCTTATTCCTGTAGACCACCAGAATCGTCATCCCGGAATATTAACTTTAAATCATTCTACCTAGTAGAGACTGCTATGACCTGAGCTCCTGGGTCTCATACACAAATATACACTCAAAAATTCCATTGATTCTGCAGCTATTCAACACTGAGTATCAACTTGCTTTCCTCGTATACACCAACTAAAAAACTCCAATCATCAGTTATCAAGATCCTCCACCTTTATCTTACATCCAGGCAACTGCTATTATGTTTGTAGTTGCCTGCAGAAGAAAAAAAAAACTTTTCTTTTTAAACTGTCTGCAGTATGGTTGCAAACTATGGCATCACTACTGCAAAACTGATTCATTAAAGTTAATATGGACAATAATAATAAATCAATTTCTCAAAATCTTGTCTCAATTCTGTAAGGTTGAAGTCTTTGTGCAAAGAAAAAATATTACAATTTCTTTCAATTATAACATCTTTAAAATATTCTAAACACCATGTAAAAGTTCATCCATTATTAGTAAAATACTTAAATTAGCCATAATGCCAGCAATAATAAATACATATGCAAATAACCCTGTAATAAAACTCATACATTTTCTCACTTATTGCAGTTACTCGTGGATGTAACGTATTGAAGAAATATCCACTTAAACTGACAAAATCACTTTCAGCTAAAACACAGTCCAAGCCTGTAGCTACAAACATACTATAAAATTTGCCCTCCAAACTAATATTCGTACTGCATGTACAAAGCAGCTGACATGTGCCCTGGTTGCCATTTCTGTGAGGGGATGCAGTATTGAGATGGATGAAAAAAAAAAATGGAAAGGCAAAAGAAAAGGGCAGTGGGGTATGCTAAGAAGTAGGACAGGATTTAGAGGACATCAAAGTGGGTAGGGTCAGATATATACAATAGGGAATTAGCCAGTATGGTCTGGACTGTTGGGCAACAGTTCCACCATACTTATTTTTTCCCAGAATCGATACATTTGTTCCTTGTTTATAGCTGCTAGATGAGCCATTACGCCAAGTGTTAAAAGGGTTGTGCTACAATGCTGACCAGGACCTGCAGATATGGCAACATTTACAGCTGTTGTGTGAATAGTGAACAGTTGTAACCAGAAATTTTGGACTGCGTGATTTCACAAAACTATAAAGATCAGAAGAATTCTTGCAATTCATTGTTAAATACAGTGACAAACATGTCTTATAGAACTTACAGGGAGCCATCAAAGCTGTGATGACAGTTGCTGTCATTATCACTAGCTATGACTTATCTATTAGCAAATGTAATATTGTACTTTTGCGTTTCAGAGTTTCTTTGAGATCTGACAAAGTAGTCTGAATGGTATGTTTATGCTTAGTGTCAAAAAGAGGAGGAAAAAAAGTATTCTGACTGAAAGAGCAATTTGGACCAGGGAATGCATGAAAGCACTTTTTTAAAATCAGGCCACTCATCTGTAAATGGAAAAATAGTTAAAGTGTGAATAATTTTTATTTTATTCTTGTTAAAACAAGTGTAATTCAATTTGCTGTGGAAAAAGTGCAGTCTCTCTCTCTCTCTCTCTCTCTCTCTCTCTGTGTGTGTGTGTGTGTGTGTGTGTGTGTGTGTGTGTGTGTGTGTGTGTGTGTGTGTCGCATAAACAAAATGAGTTTCATTTTGATTCTAGTTGCAAGTTTTTTTTGCTTAGTAGTGTACAAACATAGATAAAATTCAGCAAGATTTCACAAGCTTTTACACTAAAAACACACAGTTACTATATCACAGGAAGGATTTTGTGTAAAAGTTTGATTTTTCAGGGTGTTGTGTTTTTCTTAGGAAGACTGATTTTAAAAACTGAATTTTACTGTGTTTTCTTTCCTTCATTTTAGGGTTACATGTATGAGATCTTGGTAACTAATTAATTCTTTGAATTAGTCACACCATTATCTTCAATTATTCTGGATTACTTAACCATTTGTCATTACATTTTTGTAACATGTTAAAAAGTTTATAGGGTTTGGTTGATTTGAAATTAGAAATCTGTTGAAATTTTCTCAAAAAAGGTAAAGAATTAGTCTTAAAATTACTAGTGCTAAACTGCTCAATGATTAACAAAGAGAATGTACAGTTTGCTTTGGTTTATTGACAAACTGTGATTTAGCAAACTAACTAGGATGGGTAGAGGGGAGGTGGGATGAGGACTAAGCCAAAATTTGGATGATTTAGGCAGGGTAGAGGGATAAAGTCAGTTTGTATTGGCTGCCAGTTACCCTAGTTATATGGCTGCCTGGCTTTCCACATTCCTATGTACAACATGTTTCATAATTAGATGCAAATTCCAAGCTATACCAGGATACGCCATTTCCAACCATTTGCCTCCCATGCCCACAGCCTATCATAAACTCATTTGAACTACTTGCTTTTATGGGATGAGAATTACCTTTGTCTATCTGAAGCCCTTTAAATATGTAATATTCAACTTGCAAGTCTCCTGAGCAACTCACCCACATCCGAGAATCTCCTATGTGCTTCCTCTGTCCACACCAAATGCTTCTCACAACTTTAAATACAACCTCATATTTGAGTCACATTCGATGACATTCATAATACTTCTTACATTACTAAATCATCCTCCCATGAGCCTCGAATCACATCTGATACACTCTTTTCACTACAGGGTAATGGTCACTCATAGGATCCTCTGTGAATGTAAAGTCAAGGAAGTCCTGAACTCAGTGGTTGGTTTGAGCACCACACTGCTGTAGCTGGCATGACAGTATTGGGTACCAGGTATGCCCCTGCCTTTCTCTGACCTTTTGGAATGACAGAGCCAATTAGTTACAGAAAGACCTACAGTTTAATTTATTCAGCTAACTGTGGTGCAACTTCGCACATTTCACATGTATAAATCATTTACAAAGATGAAAGAAATGAGTGAAAAGATGAATACAGTAATGTAATGCAAGAAATGTTTCACACAAATGCCTGAGAAATGTGCTAATATTTGTAGCTGATCCTTTATATGAAGTCTAGAGCAGGGCTATGAAGAAATACATACAATCCTAGTACCCTCAGCCTTTTTTCATGATGGAGCCTGGCATGGCTGTCAAGTCTGAATATGTTTAGGCCAAATTAATGGATTCCAGACTTGACTTAAATTTTAGTATATTGGTCACACATTTGCAAAAGGTTTCAGTGCCAAGCAACCATCTACCCACTAACAGGAAACAACTTTCGTTGTCTACTTTGATGATGTCAACAATCTTTGCAGCCTTTTATAACTAATATTTAATTTCTTTGTGCTTTTAATTATATAAGCATTAAGTTGTAACCTGCATCATCTCTCTGTGCCTAATGTTTCGTCATTCAGTGCTGGAGGCAGCCTCAGAGACTATAAATACTTCATTGGTAGCTGGGCTTGTTTAATTTTGATAATATACTGATTTAGTGAGACACAGAAACATGAATCAGACCATAGCCTAATGTCCATACAGCCGGTATCATGAAGAATCTTTGCATAATTCCACATAATGGAAAAGTTTTCTACATTTATTATTTCTCGTGACATTACAGTCAAAAACACATGCTCCCTCATCAGATTAATATTAGGCTCATAAAGGAAATACATTAAGGTCCAATTTCACCTGTCGTTTTTGACCAGTTAATGTCATACTGCACACAAAGATGGTCGTTCACGTTGGTTACTGAAACAACCGCAGATAACATTTACTAACAGGCTGGTCATTTTCTTCAAGACAGCGATGACAAGATGGAGCGTTATGTTCATAAACAAACATAAAAAATAAAGACCACTAAAGCGAACACCACTTACTTAAATAAAACAATGTGTAACAAACTTATTTCATGCTGTGGAACAGTGATGTTATGAGAATAGTGCAGGAAATCAAAGATTCTCGTTATTATAGCATAATCGTCAATGAGACTATGGACATCGCCCATCTGAGTTTAGCTGCAAGTTATGTTGATTGTGATGGCAAATTACACGAAAGATTTTTGGGTTTCGTTGACATACATGAAGACAATGATTGCATTGGAAACATTGACAGTGAACCTCAAGAGAGTCAAGTTCAAAAGTGTAGCATTACTGGTGAAGCATTGGGTACTACAATTACATAGAGAATGGAAAGCCTTTCTCTGTCACTGGAGAACTGTGTGGGTATAGGCTGTGGTGCTTCTCAGTTAATATGTCAGAATTTTAAGGAGCTGTGGCTACAATAAAAAAGAAAGCTATCAATGCCCAAGTAGCACTGTGTCAAAGTCATCAGCTCAACCTCACTGTCTCTTGCAGTTGCAAAGTTACAAGTGTGAGAAACATACTTGGTAATATTGTAGTAGTAGTACCATTCTTTCCAGTGTCTAGCAAGTGGTTTGCAACATGGAAGAGTCCCCTAAAACACTCACTGCAGTAACATTATCAAAAGAGATGATTTGAGCGACATGATGCTGTTATTCAATTAGCATCTGGCCTCAGAACAGTTTGCAAAGTTCTTAAAGAAATATAGTGTTGGAGGGATAGAACAACAGCAGCCGAAGCCAAGATAATCCTTTGAGCTCTCTCTAATTGTGAGTTTATCATTGTGTTTACAGTGAGTGACATGAGCATAACATATCCAGTCAGCAAAATCTTACAAGACCCTAGCTTGGACGTCAGGATGGCAAAAGCAAAATTAGATTCAATGCTCAAGGTGTACAACAGCATGAGAGCTAATGCTGATAGCCACTTTGCCCGTATTGTTGAAGAGGCGAAGGCAGTAATTGAAGAGTTAGACGTGGAGATGAGTGTTCCTCGTCTTACAGGCAAACAAAGAGAGGGGGAAATCTACGATCATAATGATGATGCTATGACATATTGGTAAAGATCTGTTTTTATTCCAATACTGTATCATGTTACTACTGACGAGAGAACATTTTGTTGAAGAAAATATTTAGTGTTTAAAATTCAAAATACTTTTGCCCTCACAAACTACTGAAACATGATGGCAATGATCTGGCACATAAACTGAATCAGTGTTTAACTGAACTACCATTATCTGAAGAAGAATCACCCTTTGTGATTAAAAAAGAGAGTAATGAGAGAGATTCTTCAATATGAGCATAAATGGCCTTAATGATCATGATTCTGTTATGTAAGCATTGTCTCTCTGTCCTGGAGTGTTTGCTTGTCTACTTGCATCTATTGCTACAGTAGAAAGAAATTTTTCAAGATTGCAGTGCACAAAATTGCTGAGGTCGACAGTGAAGGTAGATCAACTTAATGGCTTAGCTCTGTTGAACACTCACCTTGACATTGATCATCCCATTGACGATGTAATTAACCAGTTTTCCAGGAAGAGTAGTTGCATAGAATTCAGCATTTAAGGAAGAGGACCACAATTGTAACTTTTTTATATCATAAGACAGCATTGTCTTATATACGTCTATGATCAGTTTAAATAAAACTTTCTTAAGTATTGCATGTGATTTGATTATTCTTTATTACGGGAAAAGTAAAGGTAGCTCCAGATGTCTTTAGCACACTCTCCTTGACGTTTTTCTGTATCCGCCACAGACTCTTCCTGTTATACTACTGAGAATGCTGGACACAATTTGCGATCTTCAAGTGGCACATGAATTGTGTCACAACAGCCAAACATTCCAAGGTCCACTGTTCAAAAAGTGCTGCTCACAACTGTGAAATGGTATCACTAGAGCTGCTCCAGGCTGTCACGGAGCAGAAGGTGTTCATATTGAACAATGTTTGTAAACTGGAATGTAAACGTGGTATGTTACCCTCTGATGTGGAAATTAAAATGTGTCTCTTTCAATGGTTTATTCATTATTTCTGTTGTTCATAGCCTTACAAGTGTTTTCACAAGTTTCACTCTTCTATAATCACTAGTTTTTCAAGGTGGCCCTCTCAAGTAGTGAGACTTTCGTTATAACCACCCTGTATATAAAAACTGAGCAAGAAAATCAGATAGAAACAAGTTTTGGGTCAACAGCAAGGTTCGTGGGGTTATGTATATTAAATCAATTGTTCTAGTATATATCAAATTATTAGTGGTGAGTCACTCTTGTGGTGGAGTTTTTTTTTTGTGATTTGTAATAATGATTCAATTAAGTGAGATTGGGTCTTTGATGTATATTGGTTACTTTTTTCTGTATGCTTATTTAATTGATAATTATTGTTTGTGCTGGAATTTCTGTTTTTTGTGTTATTTTCTTTCTGTTTATTGTGGAGAAATTTATGGTATTTTTTTTTTTTTTCAATTAATTTACTTGTTTCCCTGAGGCATGCGTGGTATCAGTTTTCGTTTGAGTCATATACTTGAAGCGAAGAATGCAACTGCAACTGAGAATTTTTGGTTTATTTAGGAGGCATTAGTTTGTGCAATTCTGTGTGTCTGTTATCACTGTCTTTGTCTGAGCTACATATTGAAGTATATCTCAAAACAAAGATGATGTGACTTACCAAACGAAAGCGCTGGCAGGTTGATAGACACACAAACATACACACAAAATTCAAGCTTTCACAACCAACGGTTGCTTCATCAGGAAAGAGGGAAGGAGAGGGAAAGACGAAAGGATATGGGTTTTAAGGGAGAGGGTAAGGAGTCATTCCAATCCCGGGAGCGGAAAGACTTACCTTGGAGGGGGGGGGGGGGGGGGGGGGACAAAAAAGGACAGGTATACACTCGCATACACACACATATCCATCCACACATACTCAGACACAAGCGGACATATTTAAAGGCCAAGAGTTTGGGCAGATATGGCAGTCGAGGAGGAAGTACAAAGGCAAAGATGTTGTTGAATGACAGGTGAGGTATGAGCGGCGGCAACTTGAAATTAGCGGAGGTTGAGGCCTGGCAGGTAATGAGAAGAGAGGATATACTGAAGGGCAAGTTCCCATCTCTGGAGTTCTGACAGGTTGGTGTTAGTGGGAAGTATCCAGATAACCCGGACGGTGTAACACTGTGCCAGGATGTGCTGGCCATGCACCAAGGCATCTTTAGCCACATGGTGATCCTCATTACCAACAAACACTGTCTGCCTTTGTCCATTCATGTGAATGGACAGTTTGTTGCTGGTCATTCCCACACAGAAAGCTTCACAGTGTAGGCAGGTCAGTTGGTAAATCACATGGGTGCTTTCACACGTGGCTCTACCTTTGATCGTGTACACCTTCCAGGTTACAGGACTGGAGTAGGTAGTGGTGGGAGGGTGCTTGGGACAGGTTTAACACCAGGGGTGGTTACAGGGGTAGGAGCCAGAGGGTACGGAAGGTGGTTTGGGGATTTCATAGGGATGTACTAAGAGGTTACGAAGGTTTGGTGGACGGCGGAAAGACACTCTTGGTGGAGAGAGGAGGATTTCATGAAGGATGGATCTCATTTCAGGGCAGGATTTGAGGAAGTCGTATCCCAGCTGGAGAGCCACATTCAGAGTCTGATCCAGTCCCGGGAAGTATCCTGTCACAAGTGGGACACTGTTGGGGTTCTTCTGTGGGAGGATCTGGGTTTGAGGGGATGAGGAAGTGGCTCTGGTTATTTGCTCCTGTACCAGGTCGGGAGGGTGGTTGCGGGATGTGAAAGCTGTTTTCAGGTTGATGGTGTAATGGTTCAGGGATTCTGGACTGGATCAGATTCGTTTGCCATGAAGACCTAGGCTGTAGGGAAGGGACCGTTTGATGCGGAGTCGGTGGCACCTGTCATAATGGAGGTACTGTTGTTTGTTGGTTGGTTTGATGTGGACGGACATGTGAAGCTGGCCATTGGACAGATGGAGATCAACGTCAAGGAAATTGGCATGGGGTTTGGAGTAGGACCAGGTGAGTCTGATGGAACCAAAGGAGTTGAGGTTGGAGAGGAAATTCTGGAGTTCTTCTTCACTGTGAGTCCATATCATGAAGATGTCATCAATAAATCTGTACCAAACTTTGGGTTGGCAGGTCTGGGTAACCAAGAAGGCTTCTTCTTAGCAACCCATAAATAGGTTGGTGTAAATAGGTTGGTCTGTCTGGCCTTTGAAAGTGAAGAAGTTGTGGGTCAGGATGAAGCTGCCTAAGGTAATGAGGAAAGAGGTTTTAGGTAGGGTGGCAGGTGATCGGCGTGAAAGGAAGTGCTTCATCACAGCGAGGTCCTGGACGTGTGGAATATTTGTGTGTAAGGAAATGGCATCAATGGTTACAAGGATGGTTTCCGGGGGTAACAGATTGGTTAAGGATTTCAGGCGTTTGAGAAAGTGCTTGGTGTCTTTGATGAAGGATGGGAGACTGCATGTAATGTTTTGAAGGTGTTGATCTACGTAGGCAGAGATACGTTCTGTGGGGGCTTGGTAACCAGCTACAATGGGGCGGCCAGGATGATTTGGTTTGTGAACTTTAGAAAGAAGATAGAAGGTAGGGATGCGGGGTGTCGGTGGGATCAGGAGGTTGATGGAGTCAGGTGAAAGGTTTTGTAGGTGGCCTAAGGTTCTGAGGATTCCTTGAAGCTCCGTCTGGACATCAGGAATGGGATTACCTTGGCAAACTTTGTGTGTAATGTTGTCTGAAAGCTGACGCAGTCCCTCAGCCACATACTCCCGACGATCAAGTACCACGGTCATGGGACCCTTGCCCTTTCCTCATTACCTTAGCCAGCTTCATCCTGACCCACAACTTCTTCACCCTAATTCAGTAGTTAACCTTTCCTCCAAAACTCTCTCCCAATCTGAAACCTCTGTCCTATCCAAAGGCCTCACCTTCAGCCTCACTCCCAGATTCAACCAGACAGCCCTCGTCAAAGATTTACTGTCCTACACTTGTACTCTCTGTTGGAAATATCACTTTGCCACGAAGAAAAATGATCCTAATCCTACTCCTAATGATCCAATTCCCCAAGACACCATCCAAATTGAACCCTGCCTGGAACAGTTCTGTCCTCCGTCACAGCGGGACCCACCTCCTCTTCCTCAAAATCACCCTCTCCAAACCTTCCACGAATTTATGACTTCCAGCCTTGCCTCTCAATCCTTCTTTAAAAACCTTAATCCTACTCCCAACATCACCACTGCTGAAGCCCAGGCGATCCGTGATCGGAAGGCCTACCGATCCATCGTCATTCTGCCGGCGGACAAGGGTTCCACGACCGTGGTACTTGATCATTGGGAGTATGTGGCTGAGGGACTGTGTCAGCTTTCAGACAACACTACATACAAAGTTTGCCAAGGTAATTCCATTCCTGATGTCCAGGTGGAGCTTAAAGGAATCCTCAGAACCTTAGCCCCCCTACAAAACCTTTAACCTGACTCCATCAACCTCCTGACCCCACCGACACCCCGCATCCCCACCTTCTATCTTCTTCTTAAAATTCACAAACCTAATCGTCCCGGGCGCCCCATTGTAGCTGTTTACCAAGCCCCCACAGAACATATCTCTGCCTACGTAGATCAACACCTTCAACCCATTACATGCAGTCCTCCATCCTTTATCAAAGACACCAACCACTTTCTCGAACGCCTGGAATCGTTACCCAATCTGTTACCCCCAGAAACCTTTCACGCCGATCACTTGCCACCCTACCTAAAACCTCTTTCCTCATTACTTTAGGCAGCTTCGTCCTGACCCACAACTTCTTCACTTTCGAAGACCAGACATACCAACAATTAAAGGGAACAGCCATGGGTACCAGGATCCACTGAGCTACTCAAGCATGACTTACAACCCATCCTCACAGCTTTAATTCCACCAGTAGAGCACTTGCCAATGAATGGCAAAGGTCCTGAGTTCAAGTCTCGGTCCGGAACACAGTTTTAATCTGCCAGGAAGTTTCACACACTCTTGGCAGCCCACTTACGTATCTTTAGTTGACCACCTTAATCCAATAAGTTTGTCCTCCTCTTCTATTTGTAGATTTCAGTGTGCACCACTTTGTATGAGAAGTGCCACTTTTCTCTGAAAGATGATCTGCATCTCCTCAGTGATGGTGCTCCTACACACTCCAGTGCTGCCTTTCATACCTTCTCAGCTATCAATCTAATGATCTCTTCCCCCAGTCCATTGGTTTCACTGCATCGGTCACTACTTGACAATGTTTGTGACAGTGAGTGCTTTCATGTGATCCTGTCATTTCATTGTGACTACCAGGCAGACCAGCTACCAGACAGGGTGTTTTGAAGAGCCAGCTGGTAGTTGTATGCCTGTGCTGTTACCTCCCCTCTCTATCATATTATTAACAGGAGTGCACAAGACGTATCCATCACAAACACCCATGCTGGTGGAACTACAGTACCCCTTCCTACAGGTCCCCTTCGCAGCCAGCACCAGGATGGACCAAAGATACAGCAATAGTTGTTCAGGTTTGCCAAAGAATGTTTCAAATGACTTCTTTTGTAAACCAGCCTTATCACTTTCAAGCGACTTCATGCTAAGGCTTGTTATCTAATTAAATACAGTAAGAAGGAATGAATCTCCTCCCTGGAAATGTATGCCTCTTTATCCAAGGTGTGGTCCAAGCTCCATAATCTTCTGGGCCACTAAAGATCCACAATTATACCCAGTCTCTTTCTTCTGGATGTTCTCTGTAGTGAAGTGTTGGCTCTTGCTGAACACCTTGTGATGGCAGTGACATATTCTTCCTACGTGACTGCCTTCTCTACGCGTACATGATGAATTGAAGGCATTGCCCTCTCCTTCACTTCGGCATGCTGTATTATATAATGAACCTTTCACTGACTGTGAATAACTTCAGGCTCTTGCCTCACCTAACAATATAACCGTGGATCCTGATTCCATTCACAATCAGATGATACAACATATGACTGGTACTCCATGACCCTATCTCCTCAGAGTCTCCAACTGTATTTGGCTCAACTGTGTCTTCCTTTGCAGTGGTTATCATTCCAATGCCTGAACTGGTCAGAATCCAATGTCCATCGACAGTTACAAGCTGATTGGCCTCACCAATGTGCTCTGCAAGCTGGCTGAAAGGGTGGTTGCCCATCAATTATGCTGGGTTTTCAAATGTTGGAGCTTTTTGTCCCACTGTCTGTGTGGTTTCTGGAAGGGACGATCCACAACTGACCTTATGGTTAGGTTGGAAACAGAGATCTAACAGTCTTTTTTTCTGAACACCTAACACCTTATTGCAGTCTTTTTTTACCTACATTAAGCATGTGACATGCAGGTTGTGCATTTTTGTCATTGTACCACAGTCCTTCCTGACTCTACCTGGGTACCCAGCACTTGGATATTGTAGCACAGTCCCGAATATTGGGGTTCCTTTTGACAAAAATCTGACGTGGGTGCTCTCATGTTCATCAACTATGGACTAGTTGCATGTGAAATTTTAACACTTTCTGCTCCATGCCCATGCTCTTTGTGCCAGTTGAGCTACTCTCCTTTGTATCTGTTGGGTTCTGGTCCAATCCCGTTTGGATTTTGGTTGGCAGATTGATGGCTCAGCACCACCTTTAGCTTTGAAATTGTTAAACAGTCCATTGTTCTGGAATTCGACTGGCGTTGCCTCCAGGCTAGTCCCGTAGACTGTCTCTTGCCAAAGTGGGGATCTTCCCTTATCAGTTTCGACAGTACCAAATCTTGCTTATCTATGCAATTGCCATTTGTCGGTTTCCTGATCATCCAACATATCCTATTCTTTCTGCATGCAAGAGGCATTGACCCCCTGACACCCACCTGCATGTGAGATTTGCAGCCCTGTGCAACCACCTCTGTCTATCCTGTTTAGAAAGTGTCTCTCCTGCCAGTTGGGAACACCCTTCATTGCCAGGAACATATAGTGTTTTGAGGAGGATCTGATGGCCATTAACATAGCCCTCTGTTTCATTAAACGTCACTCTCTTGATATCATTTTAAGCTGTAGATATTCATTAAGCTGTCTCCAGGCCATTTACAGACTTAACTAATCAAGGCTCATAGCAAACTGACCGTAATTTTATTTTACATGTTGAGCCACCCCCACATTATGGCTGTGCAGCCTTCCTGACAACCACTCGTATCTTAATGGAACCCCCCCCCCCCCCCCTTCCTTCTGACTGTCTGTGCTAAGCATGGTCTTCCCAGTTCCTTGCCTCTGTTATTGGTGGATCAATTGCACTGGTTCTCTGTGACTGGCTTTTATTCTCAGATATGACATTTCAAGCTCCTGAGGACCCTGGATAGATACCTGTACTGTTGTCAAGATAATGAAGCATGGAGTGTGGAGCAGGCTGGTCACCATGCTGGGCACTAATGATACAACATTAGTGAAGCAAGAATTGTATTACTTTATAAAGTTTACAATTGTTTACTCTTCTCTATGGCAGTGTCCAGGCCAGTGACAATGCTGCGCGTTGTCTTGTGATGTGCCGACTCTGTCTCAGAAATATTCAGAGGATGTAGCCCCAGTGGCATCTGGTACTCACATATATACGGTATCAGGTGGGTGACAGATCTTGCTAGTGGCCGCCATAACCTGTACAGCGAGTGTCACCATCCAGGAAAGTGCCTACATGCTGTAAAATTTGAAATTTTCCCAGCAAATCAACTGTTCAAAAAGATTTCTGGCTTGCAGCCGGTTGTCGTAAACTTCATTGCA
This sequence comes from Schistocerca gregaria, assembly GCF_023897955.1. NCBI lineage: Eukaryota > Metazoa > Arthropoda > Insecta > Orthoptera > Acrididae > Schistocerca > Schistocerca gregaria. The sequence goes on along the minus strand of NC_064921.1, from coordinate 99,836,666 downwards.
CGATATTTTGGCTATACGATTGCCAGCCTTCTGCAGGTGAGCCGAACGAGGACTGACGAAGATGTTCTCCGCTCTGTCTTGCGCTGATAGTACTGCTGCACATGCGTTGCAGTTGCAGAGACAGAAGGGAATATTATGAACAGTCTGATGGTGTCGCCATGGGCAGCCCTCTGTCTCCTCTGGTGGCTAACCTTTTTATGGAGGATTTTGAGGAGAGAGCACTTGAATCAGCGGTTTGTAAACCAACTGTTTTTTGGAGATACGTTGATGATACTTTCATAGTGTGGCCTCATGGAGAAGAAAAGTTAATGGAGTTTTTTCGTCATCTTAACTCCATCCACCAGAATATCCAATTTACTGTGGAACCAGAGAGAGATGGCTGTCTTCCATTCCTCGATGTTTTGGTTAAGCGGAAGGACAGCATGGTGGGACAATTTGTATATCATAATCCCGCTCAAACTGATTTGTATTTGCATTCTTCAAGCTGCAGTCACCCATCACAGACCATGAGTGTACTTAAAACCCTTGTGCACAGGGCATATATGGTGTCAGATGCAAAGAATTTGCCTAAGGAACTTGCACATTTGAGGACGGTGTTCAGAGACATGGATACTCGAAACAGAAAATTAACAGGGCCCTCTCAACTAGAGTGAGGAACTGGAAAGTTGATACAGAGGAGAACACGCCAGCCAAGTCCCTAGCTTTTCTTCCCGTCGTTAGAAATATCTCCTTCAAGATAGCGAGGATTCTTAATAATTTTCATGTGAAAGTGGTTTTTAAGATTTCAGGTTTGCTGGGATCGGTGAAGGATGATTTGTTACTGTGGAAGGCGGGAATTTACAAAATAATGTGTCAATGCGGTATGGCCTGTATAGGAGAGACAATGTGTACAGTGGAAGAGTGTTGTACAGAACATCAACATTGCACTCTCCTACTGCAACCCAGTAAGTATGCAGTTGCGGAACATTGTATTTCTAATGGACATTCAGTGGAGTATGACAAAATTTCGATTTTGGCCACAGCAACAACTTTTTGGGACTCCATTGTCAAATAATCCGTTGAAATACACATTGAGGGAAATCTAAAGAACCATGACAGCACTTACCAATTGAATAACGCATGGAATCGCATCATATCCGAAATTTGCTCAAGACAAAGATGCCCCAGAAGACTTTGATAGCTGCAGCCAGTGACAATACCAACTGCAGCTGAGTATCGCAGTTCCACCAGCGAGGGTGCTGTCGCTGGGTGGTGTGGCCCTTATGTCTCCGTGACTACAACGCGTGCGTGGCAGTGCTATCAGCGCACTATATAAGATGGAGCGGAGAACTTCATCAGTCCTCGTTCGGCTCACCTGAAGATGACTGGCAGTTGTCCAACGGAAATATCGTGCAATGAAGTTTACTATGATCGGCTGCAAGCCCGAAATCTTTTTGAAAATGCCTGCATGTTATCAGAGCACATTTGTGGACTATGAAGGTATGTGCTCAGGTTATCTCTCAGCAGCTCTGCACAATGTGAATATGAACAAGAGCATAACCTTTCCACCAAGGAAGGTCAGGGATGTTGATGACTGCCTACAGGTATAGCAGACCAGTCAAGTAGCAGTTTTGAAGGTGGAACTCATCTTGGCGAATGGTAGCAACACGTTACATGGGTCAATCGATACCAAATGGTCTAAGAAAAAAATAATTGGTTGCTTGACCCTCTCAAAAAAATTCTATATTTGCTGGGTGAATTCCCCAATGTTTAGTAGTCACAAAAATATTTAAAAAAAAGTATTGTTTATTATTTTGAAATGGTGGCCATATTTGTTTCAGACCGCATGCGTTTTTTCATATTAGCAAACCTCTACACTTTTTACAGTTATTCAGTAGTGGAGTTTCCTAAGCCTTTCTGATAAAATGCATTTAGTTCAACACACATTGGTCTACAAATTAACATCATTATCACTTAGTTGAATGTATGTTGTTGTTGTTGTTGTTGTTGTCGTTGTTGTTGTTTTCAGTCCTGAGACTGGTTTGATGCAGCTCTCCATGCTACTCTATCCTGTGCAAGCTTCTTCATCTCCCAGTACCTACTGCAACCTACATCTTTCTGAATCTGCTCAGTGTATTCATCTCATGGTCTCCCTCTACGATTTTTACCATCCACACTGCCCTCCAATGCTAAACTTGTGATCCCTTGATGCCTCAAAACATGTCTTACTAACTGATCCCTTCTTCTAGTCAAGTTGTGCCACAAACTTCTCTTCTCCCCAATCCTATTCAATACCTCCTCATTAGTTACGTGATCTATCCGCCTTATCTTCAGCATTCTTCAGTAGCACCACATTTCGAAAGCTTCTATTCTCTTCTTGTCCAAACTAGCTATCATCCATGTTTCACTTCCATACATGGCTACACTCCATACAAATACTTTCAGAAACGACTTCCTGATACATAAATTAATATTCGATGTTAACAAATTTCTCTTCTTCAGAAATGCTTTCCTGGCCATTGCCAGTCTACATTTTATATCCTCTCTACTTCGACAATCATCAGTTATTTTACTTCCTAAATAGCAAAACTCATTTACTACTTTAAGTGTCTCATTTCCTAATCTAATTAACTCAGCATCACCTGATTTAATTTGACTACATTCCATTATCCTCGTTTTTCTTTTGTTGTTGTTCATCTTATATCCTCCTTTCAAGACACTGTCCATTCCGTTCAACTGCTCTTCCAAGACTTTTGCCGTCTCTGACAGAATTACAATGTCATCGGCGAACCTCAAAGTTTTTACTTCTTCTCCATGAATTTTAATACGTACTCCAAATTTTTCTTTTGTTTCCTTTACTGCTTGCTCAATATACAGATTGAATAACATCGGGGAGAGGCTACAACCCTATCTCACTCCTTTCCCAACCTGTGCTTCCCTTTCATTCCCCTCGACTCTAATAACTGCCATCTGGTTTCTGTACAAATTGTAAATAGCCTTTCGCTCCCTGTATTTTACCCCTGCCACTTTCAGAATTTGAAAGAGAGTATTCCAGTCAACATTGTCAAAAGCTTTCTCCAAGTCTACAAATGCTAGAAACGTAGGTTTGCTTTTCTTAATCTTTCTTCTAAGGTAAGTCGTAAGGTCAGTATTGCCTCACGTGTTACAACATTTCTACGGAATCCAAACTGATCCTCCCCGAGGTCCATGTCTACCAGTTTTTCCATTCGTCTGTAAAGAATTGGCATTAGTATTTTGCAGCTGTGACTTATTAAACTGATAGTTCAGTAATTTTCACATCTGTCAGCACCTGCTTTCTTTGGGATTGGCTCATGACTGGCTCTCCCAAGGCCATTAGTAGTTCTAATGGAATGTTGTCTACTCCGGGCGCCTTGTTTCGACTCGGGTCTTTCAGTGCTCTGTCAAACTCTTCACGCAGTATCACATCACCCATTTCGTCTTCATCTACATCCTCTTCTATTTCCATAATATTGTCCTCAAGTACATCGCCCTTGTATAAGCCTTCTATATACTCCTTCCACCTTTCTGCCTTCCCTTCTTTGCTTAGAACTGGGCTGCCATCTGAGCTCTTGATATTCATACACGTGGTTCTCTTCTCTCCAAAGGTCTCTTTAATTTTCCTGTAGGCAGTATCTATCTTACCCCTAGTGAGATAAGCTTCTACATCCTTACATTTGTCCTCTAGCCATCCCTGTTTAGCCATTTTGCACTTCCTGTCGATCTCATTTTTGAGACGTTTGTATTCCTTTTTGCCTGCTTCATTTACTGCATTTTTATATTTTCTCCTTTCATCAATTAAATTCAATATTTCTTCTGTTACCCAAGGATTTCTAGCAGCCCTCGTCTGTGTACCTACTTTATCCTCTGCTGCCTTCACTACTACATCCCTCAAAGCTACCCATTCTTCTTCTACTGTATTTCTTTCCCCTATTCCTGTCAATTGTTCCCTTATGCTCTCTCTGAAACTCTGTACAACCTCTGGTTCTTTCAGTTTATCCAGGTCCCATCTCCTTAATTTCTCGCATTTTTGCAGTTTCTTCAGTTTTAACCTACAGGTCATAACCAATAGATTGTGGTCAGAGTCCACATCTGCCCCTGGAAATGTCCTACAATTTAAAACCTGATTCCTAAATATCTGTCTTACCATTATATCACCTATCTGATACCTTTTAGTATCTCCAGGATTCTTCCATGTATACAACCTTCTTTTATGATTCTTGAACCAAGTGTTAGCTATGATTAAGTTATGCTCTGTGCAAAATTCTGCCAGATGGCTTCCTCTTTCATTTCTTAGCCCCAATCCATAATCACCTACTATGTTTCCTTCTCTCCCTTTTCCTACTGACAAATTCCAGTCACCCATGACTATTAAATTTTCATCTCCCTTCACTACCTGAATAATTTCTTTTATCTCATCATACATTTCATCAATTTCTTCATCATCTGCAGAGCTAGTTGGCATATAAACTTGTACTACTGTAGTAGGCATGGGCTTTGTGTCTATCTTGGCCACAATAATGCGTTCACTATGCTGTTTGTAGTAGCTTACCCACACTCCTATTTTTTTATTCATTATTAAACCTACTCCTGCATTACCCCTATTTGATTTTGTATTTATAACCTTGTATTCACCTGACCAAAAGTCTTGTTCCTCCTGCCACCGAACTTCACTAATTCCCACTATATCTAACTTTAACCTATCCATTTCCCTTTTTAAATTTTCTAACCTATCTGCCTGATTAAGGGATCTGACATTCCACGCTCCGATCCGTAGAACGCCAGTTTTCTTTCTCCTAATAACGACGTCCTCCTGAGTAGTCCCTGCCCGGAGATCCGAATGGGGGACTATTTTACCTCCGGAATATTTTACCCAAGAGGATGTCATCATCATTTAATCATACAGTAAAGATGCATGTCCTCGGGAAAAATTACGGCTCTAGTTTCCCCTTGCTTTCAGCTGTTTGCAGTACGAGCACAGCAAGGCCGTTTTGGTTAATGTTGCAAGGCCAGATCAGTCAATCATCCAGACTGTTGCCCCTGCAACTACTGAAAAGTCTGCTGCCCCTCTTCAGGAACCACATGTTTGTCTGGCCTCTCAACAGATACCCCTCCGTTGTGGGTGCACCTACGGTACGGCCATCTGTATCTCTGAGGCACGCAAGCCTCCCCACCAACAGCAAGGTCCATGGTTCATGGGGGGAGCTGAATGTATTTTTTAGTATATTTTTAATAGTTCAAAGTTATCAGCTGCAAATTATATTTTTTGAACAGTAGTTTTCCAAAGAAAGATTAATTTCTCAACTTTAATATTTTTTCTGCTATTACACTGTGTAGTATAGTTAACTTTTAAAGAGTACCAATGGTGAGCAGCTTACACTAAAAAAAATACACTATTTAAAAAAAATGGATTTTTTTTAATTTTTCCATTTTATGGCCTGCAATGTCTTTGTTGGGGGACCAGATACAAATCTGAAAATTTCACTTTTAAAAGACCTTTATGATATCAAACTTAAGTATAAATTTCAACTTTGAGATTCAAATGGAAGTTACGGAAAAAAGGTACAAAAACAAGTCAAAAATAAATTTTTTAACAGCTGTGATATCTAGGCTTATGGAATAAAATATATCAGTTACAGTATATAATTTAATCATATCCATGATTACTTATTTTTTAATTGAAAATAAGCCTACTAATTACGTTATATTTTTCTCTTGTTATTTGTTTTTAGTACATCGCTCATTGAACATTTGAGAAATTTGTTCACCCAGACACAGTTGTAAATTCCATGAGAGACAGCTTCCTTAGTACATTTTTAAGTGGCATCCAAACTTGATCCTTCTCAATTTTTTTAAAAGATGTCCTTGGTCCTGGAGGGTGATAAAATAACAACATGTACACCTTGGTTTTGACAGTCAATATTATCAAATTAGCCAATCCACCACTGTTCATCATAAACACAAGCCACTATGTCTTTATTTTGAAGAACCAGTTTTACAAGTTTTCCACACTGGTGAAGTTCACTATCAGGCGAAGTTAATGTGATCTTACACTTCAGTAATTTGTGTGAATGGGCTACAAAACAATGAAAAGATTGAGTGCCTTTAATCTTCTGACAAGTGTTATACCTTTCCTTTAAGACACTGTGATAGACTTCTTGTATTTACCAACATTGTACAAAAACATACATAATTCCTTTGATATGTTTTTTACAGAATTCAAACATTTCTTGAGGTGTTATGTTATGATTGTCATTGGTCCACTGCAGACTCTTTTGCAACAGCTCGCTTTGTTGTACGCACGACACCATCACAGTCATTCTCCCCATGGCATGAAGCGAAAAAGGGTCATTCTACATCAAACCCAAAATCTTCTTTATGAAAGGAGATGCTGTTAATTCTTTTTTGTTTTTTGTATTTTTGTTTTTATATTGACTTTCTGCCCCATCTGAAAAGTAAATCAGTTTTTTTTAATGCAAGGGTGGTGCTGTTTAATGTAGTTTGTTAATTTTATTTGAAAAGTGTGCACTGCTGTATTGTTGTGTTGAAGGTAGTCACTTATGACACAAAAGCTGTGGCTCATTAGTTTATCTTCATCTTTATAGTAGAATACAAATGAATGAACTGTGGCCTGTTTGTTTACCCCGTGGTGCCCTTGTACTTTATCTTGAATAACAAAGGAATAATTTTATGAAAAGTCAGCAAGAACTAAGCAGTCATCAGCTGCCAAGGTTTGCTTTTTGTCTTTCAAAAAGGTTAGACACTGGACTCGCATTCGGGAGGACGACGGTTCAATCCCGGGTCTGGCCATCCTGATTAAGGTTTTTTGTGATTTCCCTAAATCGCTCCAGGCAAATGCCAGGATGGTTCCTTTGAAAGGGCATGGCTGAGTTCCTTCCCCATGCTTCTCTAATCTGATGAGACCGATGACCTCGCTGTCTAGTCTCCTTCCCCAAAGCAACCAAACCCAACCCTTTCAAAAATTTACTTTGAGCTTTTGCAATAAAATTATACATTTTCAGATTTTCAAGGTTAGCCACCAACACTTCAAAAAACTCTTCTTGTGGTTTTATGACTGTCACCATTTCAGTTCTGTCTTGTGTCACCCATTGTTTGTATTTTATATTGTCAGCATCAAATCCTCCTCTTCAGATTCTTCATACATGTTAAGCAAGGCTTGTTTGCCTGGACAATCTTCACATTTTCCCTTGATCATACTATAGTAACTGTCGATATTGCATACCATAGCTTCCAAAAGGTCTTTATTGTCAACTCTAAGATTGGCCCCATCTATCATCAACTTTGCGTTGTGATGATACAAACAAACTTAAACATTATGTGTGCCAGATGCCCCTGCAACAATATACCATTTTAGTCTCAACTTGCTAAACTTTCATCTTCCAATTTTAATGTCAGGAATTTCTTTTTTAAATTTGGTGACTAGTTCATTTAAATTACACAATATTAACCTCCGTTGTCTCTGAATCTTAGAACCATTTTCTTTCAAAGAAACAGTCTTTTTTGTCAGACATCAAACGGCTCTTATTGTCATTGTCATAATACTTAATAACTTTATTGATTGTGTTTTCAGCTACCAAATTAGATGCACTCTTCTGTTGGAATGCTGGTAAAATTCCCTGTTCTTTTACGAATTGCCTTGTTAACTTAACAAGGCGTTCTGACACATTAAATTCATCACTAACTTTTGCTCGACTCAAAGAATTCGACAGTAAACTGATAATCTTAATTTTATCCTCTTTGTTTGAAGTACTGCATTTAGTTTTTCTATCAAATCATCATATTCGGTTGGTGAGGTTTTAGAACTTCCGTCTGTTTTAGTACAAATTGTATTTTGAAATGAAACTTTCAAACTATTTTTGATTGTAGCTGCCACGTTCTCAATTTTTGTATTCAAGGCACTTGGTCTCTTATCTTGACTTAGTTTTCTAATTTTACTAGCAGGCGATACACCCATGATTTCACAAGGTGTGTCTACTTTTTTTATTGTTGCTGATAAGTCACAAAATTCTGGGTATTAGGTATCACTATCCTTTCTCTTGTGAATTACAAATATCTTAGAATAACATGTTGGACACAATGATTTTCCTGGTATGAGATTGACAAAAGGGCTTTTATTTTTAGAATAATGATCAAATGTTGTTTCTCGCAGACCTTTTGTTATAGGTTTATCATGTTTCTCAAAAGAGTCCATGCAAGACTGATCAACAAGGTGATTAAATTTTTTAAGTATTTCATTTCATGGTACTTGCATGTTGATTTGACCTCTGTACCGACTCGTAAGTAAAACAACACTTTTTCTTCTTCACTGTAATCTTCGATTAAAGTAATGTCTTTAGGATACACTCCATACACACTTTTATGACATCCTTAATTAATAATAAAACCAACAGAACACTGAGACAGCATTTTTCAACTACACGCTTCAAGAACTTCTAGCTAAATAAGTGTGAGCAGACAATTGTTGTTGTAAGGGGGAAGACAACAGTCAGACTTGTATAGGCTTGTAGATTGAATTGTTAGCCTGCTGAAACCATTACCACAGCATTGTTTCGACAAATAATCATTATCTAGCATAATGCTGTGTGTTACATTATGCAATTGGTATACTTTATCTGATTAGCCTACCAGATATCGCAGATGTTAAAAAATGTATTTTTGATTCGTGATTGTAATCTTTTTGCCATAGCTTCCAATTGAATCTAAAAGTTCAAATTTATATTGTAGTTTGATATCATAACAGTCTATTAACTGTGAAATATTCAGATTTTTATTTGGTCCTCCAACAAAGATATTGCAGACCACAAAATGGAAAAAAATTTAAAAATCAGTTTTTTAAATAGTGTATTTTTTTAAGTGTAAGCTGCTCGCCATTGATATTGTATAAAAAGTAACTATACTATACAGTGTAATGGCAGAAGAAATATTAAAGCAGAAAAATTAATCTTTCTTTGGAAAACTACAGTTCAAAAATTGAGGTTTTTTTTATTTGTGGCTGATAACTTTGAACTATTAAAATATATTAAAGAATACATTCAGCTAACTGATAATGACGTTAATTTGTAGCCCAGAATGTGTTGAACTAAATGCATTTTATTTGAAAGGCTTAAGACAATCCACTACTGAATAATTGTAAAAAATGTAGATACTTGCAAATATGAAAAAACTTATGTGGCCTGGAACAAATATGGCCACCATTTCAAAATAATAAACAATAAATTTTTTAAAAAGTATTTTTGTGACTACTAAACATTGGTGAACTCGCCTAGCAAATATAAAATTTTTCTGAGGTGGTCAGGCATTCAGTGCTGGAGCACTTGGTATGGACTGACCTACACGTTTCGCGTCATAGGTGGTATATCATAATGTTAATCTTGTGGATACTCGGAGCCGGAGAATTTATTATTGTTCATATGAGAAAGTGATGTTATGCCTGGCTAGTGGTCACCAAATGTGGCCTACTTTTCCGAGCCCATTGGCAGCCTACACCACCACACTGATTTGCAAGAATGGCTTTCAGGAGTTCAGCAGGATAGGTGTTCCTGTGAAACTTTTAATCTCATTTGAGAGATCAATAAGTGCTGTCACAGAGACAGTATGTCTTCTCCTTGCCGAGGCGTCTCGCTCATTTGTGTGAATTGAGGCAGTGTATTCCAGGTCTGCTCTGCTATTCACAATGCCAGCTTTTTTTCTGTTTGCCATTCTGATTGTGAAGAGTGGCAAGGCTGGCTTGCCTTGACGTGGTGCTGACTGGAGAGAACTTCGAGAATATTTCATATTTGCCTGTAATACATTTCTGCTGTGTATCACTACCTTCAGTGTGGTTGTTGTTGGGGGTGCCTCCTGCCACAGGCTGGTCCAGGGGACCCCTGAGCTCTGCCTCATTTGTTTGCTACCTCTGTCATCCCTCCTGTCCTCTGATTTAATTGATTTTATGCAGTTTGCCTCTTTTTATGGTGCACAGTGTTGTCCAGTTTAGGGGTAACCCTTGATTGATTAGTGGATGCTATCCTCCTCGTTAGCATTTTGCCTATGATGGATGGGAGAGTGGTATTGTTGGCACTCATGTGCGCCCTTAACTGTTTCTCTCATCTTGTTTCCTATTGATGGTCCAGCTGATCACCATTAGGTTTTTAGTCTTTTCCCTTTTACTGTCCTGGATCCCTTAACTAGAAGGCATTCTTTACAATGTAGATGTATTCACCCTCAGGTTGATGGGGGTCAGTTGCGGTTGGAGTTTATCTCACTGTGGTTGAGCTCTGGGAGACAACTCATTTGTTCTAATGTGCATACTGATCCAATCCATACACTTTCACTTCTCCGTAAACTGTTTTTCAGCTCTAACAACAGTACTGTCTTCAGTGCCTCACTTTTACTACTCATACATACTTTCCTCATACCTGCACATTCTTGATGGATGTCACTACTGTAGGACCGATGCCTTTACTGTTTAGTCCCTTACCTCAGTCAACCATCCAGCGTATGTGAATCAACTCGCAGAAAGTGAACGACTGTATGGATATTCAGCAGGACAGAGCAACGGCACACAACTAACTTGACAATCTCCTCATGGGTGCGTGAAGTGACCAGTGAGGAGAGGAGAATAAGCAGCTGCTGTGCAATTGCCGGACTTCTCTCTTCCTGATTTTTGTGTGTGGGATGAATTGAAGGGTCAGGTGTACTCAAGTAATGCACACACTGAAAGATCTACAGCAGAATATTGAAAACACTGCTGCTGCTTTTCCTCAAGCAGAGCTGCCAATCATCTCACAGTTTGATAACTTGCGCACAGTGCAGCATAGATGTCAACAGTACCTATTTCAAGCATTTTCTATGATAACAAAGGTCAATTTAACCTCCATCTTATTATAAATATTTTCTGAGTTGATTTTATTTTGCTCATACTGTAGAAATAGTTTTATCCAGATTTAACTGGAAAAGCATTGTTTGTGGACACTTACATTGATTATCTGCCAGATAGTAGTGACCAAGGATGCCTAGAGTAGTCGATGTCCAGCTTTAAATTATTTTCTGCAATCAGATTCCTGTTAGGGATTGAAGAACATAGTGAAATAGCTACTCACAATATGTGACTACTAAGGCTTTCCCGGTGTAATAATTGACAATATTTTTCTCGAGTGTGCAGCCAGATCATAATGTCTTCTTGACACAATATTTCCACGGTCCAACTGGCCACCACCTTCAGGTGAGAGTGCTGGTATACAATCTCGCCGGAAGGGGCGGCCCCTATATAGGCCGCAGAAGGCCCACAACACATGCGCGAGAAGGTGCCATAACTGCCCTCTAGCACAAGTAAACATACCGTGCCACCAGTGGTGGAAACAGGCGAAATAGAGATTTCGCTATCAAAAATTAAAAATTTATTCGGACGATCGAAACACAGACTGTTGTTTTTTAATGTCTGATAACATTGGGTTCCAAATCTTACTTAAAAGATAACCCTTGTCTCTATTAATAAGATTATCAGATAAACAGATCTCTATGGATTCTTTTGAAACAAAGTCCCAATAGCGAGATGCAGTGGCAACCATTTGTGTCTCGTCATACAGCATTCTATGTCCCTTGGTGAGACAGTGCTCCGCCACTGCAGATTTCTCAGGTTGAAGCAACCATGTGTGCCGCTGGTGCTCAACACATTGGTCATGAATGGTCCGGATTGTCTGACCAATATAAGGCTTCCCACAGTGGCAAGGGATCTTGTACACACTGGGCTTCCCCAAACCCAAGTCATTCTTAACAGAGCCAAGAAGTGCTCTAATCTTGGCTGGCAGATGAAAAATACTTTTGATGTGATATCTTTTCAGAGTTCTTCCTATCTTCGAGGAAATGCTCCCAGCAAAACGCAGAAAAGCCACCGATTTGCAGGTATATGCTGGGGGTTCAGGCGAAGGTCCAAACTGGAAAGCACGACAGATCTGTTTATCTGTATAGCCATTCTGCTTGTACACAACCTTAAGATGGTCCAATTCTTGTGTCTAGCTTTCTCCATCTGAAATGGCATAAGCTCTTCTCGCCAACGTCGGCAGGACCCCCGTATGCTGGAACAATGGATGACAGCTAGAAGCATGCAGGTAATGGTCCGTGCACATAGGCTTTCGATAAACGCTGTGTTCCAGTGTCCCATCATTCTTTTTGTACACCAGAATATCCAGAAATGGAAGCTTTCCATCACATTCCACATCCATGGTAAACTTGATGCTAGGATGCAGGGAATTAAAATGATCTAGGAGGCGGTCAAGAGCTTATCTCCCATGAGGCCGCACCATGAATGTATCGTCGACATACCTCCAAAAACAGGTTGGTTTTAAGGATGCTGTCTTCAGCGCCATGTCCTCAAAATCTTCCATAAAAAGATTGACGACTATTGGGGACAAGGGGCACCCCATAGCCACTCTGTCAGTCTGTTCAAAATATTTGTCATTAAATAAGAAAGTACGTCAACATCAGCACATGGCGACAAAGCCTGGTTGTTTCCTCATCCAGTTTCTCACCAATTAATTGCAAGGATTCTTCCAGAGGAACCCGAGTAAAAAGCGACACAACATCAAAGCTCACAAGCAAATCCCAGGGACTAAGAGACAAGGACTTCAATCTCTGAATAAACACATAGAATTGGGAATGTGATGTTCGCATTTAGCAGCATGAGGGCCAAGAACAGATGCTAAATACTTGACTAGATTGTAGGTAGGAGCACCCAAATTGCGATCGGACGAAGCGGGACCCCTTGCTTATGAATCTTGGGTAGAACGTATAATCTCGGCGGCACAGCAGCACCAGGATGAAGTTTTTGAGAAGGTCATCAGGTAAAGAACTCTTCTTCAGCAGTGAAAGCGTTATCTGTTCAGTTGGATTGTCCTGCAATGTTCTGTATGCTGAGTCCTCAAGTAAGAGATCCATCTTTCCCAGATTGTCATCACATGGCGGAAGAACCGTTGCATTTCCTTTGTCCGCTGGTAGAATTATGAGATCTTCATCTTCTCTAATGGACTGGACTGCTGCCTTTTCGAGAGAGGATATGTTACTCCGTGGAGGCGGCGCCCGACGCAATGTGTTTGAGACCTCATGCCTAATCTCTTCAGCTTGGTCCTCAGAAAAGCTGGACACCGCTTGTTCGACTGTGCAGCTGAATTCGGTGATAGGTACATTCCTCAGTGTAGAATTAGACTTAAAGTATCTTGTTATAGGAAGAACAAGCTCTGCCTAATTAAAAGGACAAGCTGTGATCAAGGTTTGAAACTATTTTACCACCTAAAATAATCCAGTATGTCAACAAGGAAGCAAAATTAATGTATTATGCTCAAAAAAATAAAAATAAAAAAGAAAGCCAACAACTATTTGAAATACAATTAAACAAGAAAGAAACAAAACTGGTGACCCAAATGAAATGTAGTCCCCAAAAGTGGTGCGAATCATTGAGCACCAAATTCTGTGATTACTTCCTCACAGCGACAGCAAAACCACAATGTAGTAAAAAACAGTCAAATGCAGGTACATTAGATTTACATCAACAGACAACACATACCACGAACAGATGTTAGTTGCAAAAATACAATCCCTAGGGAGAATTCATATGGTCATTACAATGTAGTAAGTCTGCTGGCTGTGATGTTTCTTAATCAATCGATAACACAGGGCATATTGCCTGACAGACTTTGATATGTGTAGAAACATCCAGCTAGAGAACTGAAGATAAGCAGACCATCTAATTACTGGCGTAGATCACTCCTTCCATTGTTTTCAAAAAAGTTTGAGAAAGTAACATATGGAAGAATTGTGACTCTATTAAATGAACATCTTAACTACCTCTCAGTTAGGCTTTCGTAAAGCATTCTCCTCAGAGGAAGCCATAAAAAACCTCACAAATGCAGTTCTTGCAGAACTAAACAAGAAAAATTATTCTGCTGGTAATTGTGCCATCATGTCCAAATCTTGGAGCAGTCTGTACCAACACTGTATTGGAGATTGGAATAAATACATACCCATGCAACACTGGGTACTCAGCTAGCTCTTAATGAAGCCTCCTTTGTTATTGCAGTTGATAATATAAATATGTAAGCACAATCATTTTGCGCTTTGATATTTATTTGCACTAAATTCTATGGGAAATATTTTTTACTTTCCATTAAGAAGAGTATTTCTATTGAAGTTACATGAACTGAGGTGCAGATGAGACATCTAACATGCCAGAATGCAGTCACTGCATGGCAGTATAACTTGTACTCTGAAGGTGTCAACATGTATATCACAAGGGTGTTTTGGGTACTCAGAATTTGAAACTTTGTGAAGACACTTGTACCGCTACTTATTGTCACTGTACCTTCTAGATATGTAATTGCATGATACATGTAGTAAACTGCATCTTCTCTGGTATGGAAATAGTGTCATATTTGCTTAAAGTGGTTTCTGGTTTTGTATTTGTGTAATTTGGAAATATTTGTACATAAAGTTATCTCAGTATGCTTATTCTGAGGCCTGATGATGGCCATCTTTGACTGAAATTTATAACCTGATTATTTGTGGTCCATGATTGGATTTATAGTAAAATAAATGAAATTAAGAATTTCACAAAGCCACTTACACTGTTCCCAGGTGTATTTAGATCCACAGTATTCAAAATCGATCTCCACATTGCTAACTACCTTTAACCTTCTCAATATTTATTTTAATTACATCCATTTTTCCCTTTGTGGCTGAGCTACAACAGTTCGACCGCAAGTGCACGCACTATGGAACTACTTAGGCTAGGCAAGCGTGAACAATTTTTCGATCAGCTGATCACAAAATTGTTTTGCTAGGACAGAGATGTTATGTGGACACACACACACACACACACACACACACACACACACACACACACACAGCTTTTGCAAACAAGGATGTATATTTTTACTAAACATTCCAGCAATATTATTGAATGAAATGTATATATTGAATTGTTTGACAAATCACTTTATTATATGAATGGGTACACACAATGTTTAAGTATGGTTCTCTTAAATTTAAATATTTCAGAATGTAAGTTCTTAAAACATTAATGTCGAAAGTGTCTATATGTGATCATATTGTCAAGGAATGGATCCTGCTGCTGAAGTAGAATATTCTGAAAAGTATTTACAATTATCTAGAGGTACTTGTGAAGTATCTTCATTTGTTGCAGAAATGTCCAAGAAATAGTTCTCTGCAGGAATATTGTCCTTGTCTTCTATGTGTTTACCATCATGTTGTTTCACAGAGTTGTGAAGCGTACAACAGGCTTTTATAATGGTTTCAAAAAACTCAGGATTTGTGTCAAGGGGTTGGTGTAGAATTCTCCACTTATTTGCGAGAATGCCAAAAAGCACACACTACCATTATGAGAGTTGCACATAGTCTGTAATTGAAAATTCATTTCAGATGTGTCAAATTTCTTTTAGCGCAAGATTTTAACGTGTGTTCTGCACTACCATATGCTCCTACATCGACCATTGAAAAACAATAATCACTGTCCACAATCGCCATTAGTGCCATTGAACAATATTGTTTGTAATCGTAGTACAATGGCCCTGCTTTGTTTGCTTTCTTTAATCATATGTGCTGGCCATATCTAGTTCCTAGGCAGTTTGGGAAATTAGTTCATTCACAAAATCTATTTGCTACATTCATCCATTCTTCAGCAGTCTTTCCTTGCATATAAATAAGATGGTGGCATTTCCATAATCATCACATGTATCTCTTACTATTTCTCTGTGTGCCTTAGCTCCAAGTAAATATTCAAAGTGTAATGACTGGAATTTGTTGCCTGTAGCCAAATAGCTGTGAACAAATTAATATATCTACATAATAGTTGCCACCTATGTCAAAACTTTTTATAATTGAAGACAGTGTATTTATTCTGTTTATTCCAGTAAAGAAAATTCAGAATTGGTGGCAAAATTTAAGGAAATGTTTCAAGAAGGAATACAATGCCCAGAGGGACCTAAAATCTGGACAAGCTTCAAAAAAATGCAAAAAAATATGAATACTTTGATCAGCTGCTGTTCCTTTTGTCATGCTTGAATGAAAGGCAAACTAACAGCATTGTTCCAGAAGATCATAAAACCCTGGTGGAACCACCAGTTTACTATACTACTGCTGTTTTACAATCTCCAGAGGAACCTTCTTGTTCACAAAACAGTGACACAGTTACATGATCAGTGCCATAGACAGCATGAGTTCTTGTGGACAACCATCAGTGCCCAGGAAAAAGGCAAAAAGTAGTTGCGAAGAATGCCTACTTCAGATTACAAAAAAAAAAAAAAAAAAAAAAGAGGAAGTAGTTGATGAGGACACACATTTTAGGCCGTCTTTAACACCTTCATTATAATGCTGAATCCAGCAGAAAAAATTAAAATTTCTGCTAGCAATTGCTGATACAGAACAATCGAGTGGATTTCCATCATCAGCTGCAGAAGAATGCCTATTGAGGTCCACTTGTTTGAATCAGAAGATGCCAACCAAATGACATTACCAACATTTAGGGTCAACAGAAGACTTGGGTACAACCCATCGGCTTTTACTAATGATGTCTTTTTTTTCTTTTTTTCATAGCTATAAACGTATAGTCTTAATTTTTGAGCCATAGCTAATGAATCTGTTATCTTCTGTGGCGAGGTATCATCATTGTAAGTCGAAATAAATGAATATGTTTTCAAAAGAATTCATTCAATACTTATTTTCATTCTTAGTGAGTCTGAAATATTTTGGAAGAACAGTTTTTCATTCTGGACAATTTTTACCTGTTGATTTTCATTTGTAGGTATGGATTTAACTATTCCTATGTATATGGAAGACTTGAAGCAGGATTCATCAAGTGCAGTATGGAATACAAATTTTACAGTTGTCACCTTCCCCCGCCCCTCGCCTTCACTAGCACTAGTAGTACTGTGATATTTTTCACTTGATACTAATACTGTCGAAGGCAAAAAGACCGACATACGAAAAATTTGTATCCCTTATTTCAGCTGACCTACATTGGTCAAATGAAGAATAACATTCTTGTGCTAGCAAAGACGAAAAAATACTATTGGTATCAAAGACAAAGAAAAGGTTGTATCCCTTACTTCAGTTGGCCTATATAGGTCAACTGAAGTGTGGGATACAAATTTTATTTATGTCGGTCTTTCTGCCTTTGCTAGTACTAGTATCAACTGAAGAATTCTTCTGTTCAGCTGTATAGGTCAGCTGAAGTGTATAGATACAACTTTTACGTTCTTTTTGCCTTCACTAGTACTAGTATCAACTAAAGAATAGAATGCTAGTAGTAGCAGAGGCGAAAAAATCAACACCTTTAAAATTTGTATCCCATACCTCAGTTGACCTTTGTAAGTCAACTGAAGAATAGGATAATTGTGGTAGCAAAGGCAAAAAAGTCAGCATACGTTAAATTTGTATCCCATACTGCAGTTAATATAAACAGATCAACTGAAGTTCGGGATATAACTCGTATATGTGAAGTGAGGTATTCCATACTAACGTTACTTGTGTTCCTTTTTTTCTTTCCTTTTTTGCTTTAATATCCCATTCTTCATTTGAGCTGAATAGGTCAACTGAAGAATAGGGTACTAGGATTGAAGGAAGCAATATACTTAATATTATGTTTGAAATGCGATGTATGTGATACATGTCTACCATCTGTTTTCTCTGACCTGCATTTCTAAACATTCATCTTTGCTGTTAAATCTGTTCAGTACATCACATCAGGTAGCTTCTGATGTCATTGTTCAAATCTGATGGATGGTATCCCATTCTTTAGTAATCCCAACATTTGTGTCAACTTTTAAATAAACAAAATCAAATTTTCAAATATACACTGTTTTCTTTAAGTGTATTTTGCTTATAGTAACTAAAAGCTTTTCAGTATGTTGAAATACTGCCACAAACAACATTCTGCTACATAATACAAACCTTCCAACATTTACAGTTTAATCATAAAATTTACAGAAATTGCAGCATTTTACTGTTTTACGGGTGGGTGGTGTCATTTTACAACTTTGTGGATAAAAATTTGAAACATTAACATTCGATAATCACTCCACTTCTTTACAGTTGATTGTTTGCACAGGTCAAAGGGAAGTCTACAATACACGATAACTTATGCTTTGATAGGATTTGCCGTGTTTCTTGACTTCCGCAAGGCGTTTGACACAGTTCCCCACAGTCGTTTAATGAACAAAGTAAGAGCATACGGACTATCAGATCAATTGTGTGATTGGATTGAGGAGTTCCTAGATAACAGAACTCAGCATGTCATTCTCAATGGAGAGAAGTCTTCCGAAGTAAGAGTGATTTCAGGTGTGCCGCAGGGGAGTGTCATAGGACCGTTGCTATTCACAATATACATAAATGACCTGGTGGATGACATCAGAAGTTCAATGAGGCTTTTTGCAGATGATGCTGTGGTGTATCGAGAGGTTGCAACAATGGAAAATTGTACTGAAATGCAGGAGGATCTGCAGCGAATTGACGCATGGTGCAGGGAATGGCAATTGAATCTCAATGTAGACAAGTGTAATGTGATGCGAATACATAGAAAGATAGGTCCCTTATCATTTAGCTACAAAATAGCAGGTCAGCAACTGGAAGTAGTTAATTCCATAAATTATCTGGGAGTACTCATTAGGACTGATTTAAAATGGAATGATCATATAAAGTTGATCGTTGGTAAAGCAGATGCCAGACTGAGATTCATTGGAAGAATCTTAAGGAAATGCAATCTGACAATAAAGGAAGTAGGTTAAAGTACGCTTGTTCGCTCAATGCTTGAATACTGCTCAGCAGTGTGGGATCCGCACCAGGTAGGGTTGATAGAAGAGATAGAGAAGATCCAACGGAGAGCAGCGCGCTTCGTTACAGGATCATTTAGTAATTGCGAAAGCGTTACGGAGATGATAGATAAACTCCAGTGGAAGACTCTGCAGGAGAGACGCTCAGTAGCTCGGTACGGGCTTTTGTTAAAGTTTCGAGAACATACCTTCACCGAAGAGTCAAGCAGTATATTGCTCCCTCCTACGTATATCTCGCGAAGAGACCATGAGGATAAAATCAGAGAGATTAGAGCCCACACAGAAGCATACCGACAATCCTTCTTTCCACGTACAATACGAGACTGGAATAGAAGGGAGAACCGATAGAGGTACTCAGGGTACCCTCCGCCACACACCGTCAGGTGGCTTGCGGAGTATGGATGTAGATGTAGATGTAGATTGGTACTTTTAACCATGTGATGTTTGTGTTGCCATTGGAATTGAATTTAAAGCCAGGACAACAGTTTTTCCATGTGAATCTTGTGTATCGACAGGCTCTGCTCCACAAATTATTTGTTTCGTTCTGTTCGCTTGTTGTGATTTAACCCGTATTCTCTGACCACGTGTGGACTAATTACATTCGTTCCATTAGTGTGTGTGTGTGTGTGTGTGTGTGTGTGTGTGTGTGTGTGTGTGTGTGTGTGTGTGTGTTACCATGTGCATATTCTTTGTTCATGAGGTTGGCGTCATGTTCATTTAATGGTTTAAGACTTTGTGTGCTTTGACATGTTTCAATGAAGTATATGACTCCCTTGACTGTTTGTTATAAATTTATGTGACGTTCAGTGATCGAGGTTCCTTTAGATGCTTCACTACATATTGAGAAATTTGTTCTTCGTCATTTTCATGTGCTATAGTCCTACTGCAGGATTTGTGAATAAACCCAACAAGAAGCAGTACTTCCAGACATTTAAAGAATCACATTCTGTTGATTTTCTGTACATACTAAAATCGGGAAAGGGAGAAAAATTTGTGTTTTGTGTGGTATGTGGGTGTGATATTTGTATTGTACATGGTGGAAGAAATGATTTAAGTAAACATGTGAAGTGCAGTAAATGTGTTAGTTACGTTAAATCGAAGGAAGATAGCAAGAAAATCAACACCTTTTTTTGCCAAGTGTGGAAATGTTGACAGTGACATAATTAGGGCCAAGTGTCTGTTTACTTCCCTTTTGGTAGAACACATGTGCCCTTAAGTGTGAATGATCATGTTGGTGCTTCATTTAAGATGATGATTCCCACATCAGATGATGCAAAAAAGGCAGTACAGAAGGATCTGATTCCACCCATCTGCTTTGACCCATAATACTCTCAATATGGCAGAAACAGCTACTTCCAGTGTATACAAAATGATGACTATAACGTCACTACATACATGCGCCAACAAACACAAACAAAAATTAAACTGACACAGTAATGTCTCACTCCAAAAATAAAATCAAACTAATGGAGCAACCAATGAAAATTGGGGGTTTATGAAGGAGACGAGCTAAGTATACAACAGTAAAAGAACACCACACCATCCCAAAACAAATAATATACCAAAAAAATTAATTTACAGCATTCCACTATACCAACAAAACCATAGGAATCAGACACTTCTCTTACCTATATAAGTCAACCACAGTTATTGATACCAAAAAACAAACACCTGTAACTTGGAACCAAAACACTCAACTACTTAAAAGCCCAAACCCCTTATTCACTACACCAATTAAAACACAACCAACCTACATAAATTTACAACACACACAACATTGCAATTACTATACAAGAAAACACCACCACATATGCGTGTCCTGGGCCAGAGCTGCCGGAACTCTTGTCAATGTAAAGTTGTTTCAAAAACTTGACACCTAACATATTCAGCAATAAGACTGAACATCTGCAGAAACTGTATGACAGACATCATATTGTCACCCATCTCAGAATGTAATGTTACACTCAAGACCTTCAGTGTCACTGCCATACCTAAGAAAAAATCAATTAAAAAAATTAGACTTCTTTCCAGCACCAAACTAATCAGACATAACAAAAGTGCCAAACACGCAAACAAAGAAACCTTAATAACTCACTAAAAACACTTTCACGGCACATCTTACCACACCAACTATTTAAACTCAAAACCATGTTAGCACAATGACAACCAAAACTCAAATGAACCAAATACCACACATTAAAAATCAGCATGTCTATATCCTCCACCAGAGGGCACCATCAAATACAACAGCACAATATCTACAAACACAACCCACTCAAAAACTCTGTGCCTTAGTGACATCACACACCACAACATCATTATATCATGGGTCAAAGTGGACAGGTGGAATTATACGCTTCTGTTGACCCACAAAGAAATATAGCTGTGGTTGCTTGAAAACAACCATCTGAAGTTGTTAAGTGCCTTCATAATGGACCATTTTCTTTGGCAACTGATGAAAGTAATGATGCAAATGCCAAGTTGTATCCTGTTATTCTTACATTCTGTGATAATCCACAGGAAAAAGTGGTTAGCATTGTGCTATCCATACCAGCGATAGACGGGGACTCAAAAGGGCAAAACATAGGTAACCTGATGTTATCACAGCTGAATTCTTATAACATGCCAATTGAAAACTGCAGCTTTCTGCTCTGACAGTGCTCCTGTTGTGATAGGACGCAAAAATGGGATTTCAGCAGTTCTGAAGGAAGTCCGACCATGTATTACCATCATAGGTTGCATTTGACACCTGATTATCTAGCACCTGAAAAAGGTGCTGGAAGATTATGAGTTAAAGTGGTTGAGATCCTTGTTGATATATTTTGTTTCTTAAAGAAGAGCATCAAAATAAAACAACGCCTTCAGAAATTTCAAAACTTGAACAGTAAAGAGGCAAAGAATATTCTTCAGCATGTATGTACTTGATAGTTACCTTTAGGCAGATGCTTGGATAGGTTACTGGACCAGTAGACCCACTGTCTTTATTCAGGGAGCAAGTAATATTACGTACCCAAAACATTTCTATAAGCTTGACATCTTTCTTCCAAATGTGACAAGCCCATCTTAAAAAGTAAGACTTCTGCTACAACACATTATGAGAAATTGTTTATGTTCCTGTCCTCAGACAAGGTCTTTTGTACTTACCTTCATGTGATTATTTCTGTATTTGACAAACTGAATGTTGCCCTTCAGACTTCTTCCCTACAAGTTCACTTTATTCTAGAATTTCTAATGGATTTGCTAAAGCAGTTGTTTATTAAGTTTGTTAAGCCCAAAATTGTCAAAAGCTCCTCACTGCTGGAAGTTGAGTACTGCTTGATTCAAAATCAAAGAAGTGATGATGAGTTAATTATTGATATTCAGACTTTGAACATTGTGAATGATCTCTGTGATATAGATAAAGTCCTTTTCATCAGTGAAAAACTACTTTTGTACTGCCTGTAAAAACATCAGCAGCAAGTTTCCACTGAAGGATAATGTGTTAAAGCATGTTCAAGTTGGTAGGTTAGACAAAATTGATGATGCACAATTTTCTTCCATTCATTTGTTCTTGGAAAAGTTTCATATCATATTATGTAAGGAAGAGAATGAAATTCCAAATGAGGTGGTGAACAGGCTTTAGAGTCATTTCACGGCTCTTCAGGTAGATGAAACTTCGGCCACAAATCAAGATGCTGCAAGTGATTCCAATTGGGCACAAATATCAAGAATTCATGGAATGGATGGACTGAATTTCTAGAGTAGTGCTCTCTATTCTGACCATACCCCATAGCAATACAGAATGTAAAATGTGTTTCCAGTTTTGTGATGAAAAATTAAACAGAGTTCAGATCATCCATGTCCAGTGAGTCTCTGGGATCTTTCTATTTTGAGTTTTGGTCCCTATTATGATGAAACATTTTCTCAAGACTTTGGCAGGAAGCTAAAAAGGTGACAATTATGTCCTTAATGTTCAACTAGCATGTGATTTGCAGTGTGTCTTATATTATTTCTTGTCCATGTTACATTAACCAAGTGTTATTGTGTAAAGGCTTTTTCAGTTATTGCACATCTGCTTAATTTATCAAGGAATTCCTGTTATGTATGTTCCAAACCAATATTCAACACACCTTCTGCAGTTGTCATGGATTTATTCTTGACTGTTATGTTCATCTCCAGATCATTGGCCTATGGTGTAAACTGATTTTATTTCATTGTAGTATCCTGTTTAAAGCATGAATTATTGTATCTTGTAGCGCAAAAGTATTATTTTTTTTATCAAGCTGGGATACATCAAAAATCGTTAAATTTTTTGTTGTGTGTGAATTTTACTGATAGTCCTTCTTATAAGTTGGCAGGTATGGTAATATGAAATGCAATAATTGGAAGTATCATATCAAAACTATTGATAGAGTTTTGGTATACTCCAAAATTTTGAAGGATGTGACCTCAGTTCTTCATACAATGTTCAGAATTGTCCTTTTACTTGTGTTGCACTTATTACTGGATATACTCAACATTTTCTCTGCTGTTTCTTCTGTCTCAGTTTTATAAGGAGGGCACAAACATTCACAATCATTTCAGTCCACAATTATATCAGCTGTTGTTTGGTTAACAAATTGGCTATGCATGCAAATAGTTACCAACCAACTTGCAGAACATCGATGCTACCCATTGACCAAGTAAAATAGATCAATCAAAAAATCATTCATGTGTGCCCAGCCTCAGATGCCATGATTGCTTTTTGTATGCAATTCATAGGCCTTCTACAGTGAAGATTTTCATTATGACTTGTTGTTTTAATCCTTAATACTGAACATTACCCTAAAATTTTTAATATTTGTCTTATTTGTCTTATTTGTTTCATTGAGAAATCTTCCACATTTTTTATTATTTTTTTATGGAAGAATGATGTGGCCTTTGTTATCTTTGAACCATGCAAAAGATTATTAGCACTATGCTGATGGCATTGGCAGCTGTCAGATATGAAGTTCACCATCACACTTTCATAATTGATAACATTAACCACATAAATAACGCTTCCCTCCTACCCTCTGTGCGTTGCTCTTATCATTTCACTGGTAAGAACAATGTGCCTTAAAGATGAAGCATTTCCACGATGCCTGCTTGGAACAGATACAAAACCAGTGGATACTTCTACTTGTATGTAATTCAGTGTTCTGTAAATGACGTTTAAGGATTCGCTTGTGAACAAAGAAAAAAAATTAATCCATAGTAGGCCTACCTATAAATTTCAACAACATGTGTTTGATCATGTGAAATGGATACTATTGTAATAATGATCCATAAGATATGCTTGTTTTTATCTACTGTTCACGGTTTTGAGAGCTGATTAATTCTCAAGTGGTATCTAGAAACAATCAAGCTATTATCAGCACATTTATTTTTATATGTATGTGTTTTATTTGCCTGTATTGCATTTGTTTACTTGCTCTATGAAATCTTATTTTTCAAATATGAGCTACTTTTGTTTTGTTGTATTTGTGTTTGGTTGTTGTATACAATCCAGTCATATTAATGTGACCAATGCTTATATTCGATGTCAGTATGCAATAACCACTCAGTCGGCAAGTGGCAACACTAGCAGTGGGGGGGGGGGGGGGGGGGGGGGGTTATATAAAGTGTGTCAGGGGGATGAGGAGACCAGTGCAGTCATTGTTGCCATGTAGAAATTGAGTGATTATCTGATGTCCAAAAGTGCATGATAGTTAGCGTTTGGGCCAAGAAAGGGAGGCATATACAAAATGGCTACATTTGTTAGCTGTTCACTTGCCACTTTGGTTACAGAATACCAGGTGTGGCAAACTGGCAGTATCCAAAACCAGTGTCAATGTTACTGTGATGCACCACAGGCCATTGATGGCAGGGGTGAATGATGGCTGCGTTTATGTGTACAGGCGGGCAGATGTGCAAGTGTTGAGCAGCTGACTGCCGAGATGAATTGAGGGGCTACCAACAGTGTCTCCTCTACTGTTCAGCAAACGTTGCTGCAGCAGGTGCCTGGTTCATGCACCCTTGCTAACTGCTGTTCCTCGGTAATGAAGACTGGAATTTACACACCATTATCACAACTCGATGTCCACTGAGTGGCGACTGGTGACCTTTTCAGATGAACCACATTTTATGCTCTGTTGGTGAGAAACATCTGAAGGCAAACAATGTGCAACAGTCGTCAGAAGTGTCCAGGCCGGAGGAGGGAGCATTATGGTCTGGGGAATGTTTTGTGGCATTCCCTGGGTGATACCACTGTGGGAGACACCACGAATCTACACAAGTATGCATCTATCCTTGGGGACCATCTCCACCCCTATATATTAGTTTGCATTTCCTCAGCACGATGACATCTATCAGTTGGACAGTCCAATGTGTCACACAGCTCGCAGTGTACATGTATGGTTCAAAAAGTACTAAGAGTTAACCGTATTCCCCTGGGCACCGAACCCCCTGAATTTAAACCAGTCGAGAATCTATGGGAGCATCTCAATCAGACAGTTTGCACCTTGACTCCTCAACCAAGAAAGGTTCGTGCTGTGGATTCCCAGCTGAGAAACCTGGCACAGCTGGCAACAACATTGGAGTTGGCATGTCTCCACACACTTGTCAGGACCTTCCAGAACCTCACATTCTCTCTTTCCATCCTGCACCAGTCAGTGCTGCAAAAGCCACAGACTTTAGACAGTTGGTCATGTTAATATGACTGGACAGTGTGTCGATTTGTGTATCAGAGATATGGCTCACTATTAAATTTATATCTTAAGTGAAAATCAGTTTATGTTGTATGTGCAATTTAGGATTATCTTTTGTCATGAATTATCTGTCACCAACAAGGATTTTGTTGATATTAAGTGCTTATATCCACTGTAGTTTCAGTTTTCCTGAAGATTCTTACTATATGTGGAGACATTGTTTTCACTTTTGTTTATACAGGGTGTACACAAAGTCCAGGAAAACTTTCAATTATTTATTGCACAAGAACTAAACATTTTATAGATGTCATACATATTGCATTTTGAAGAGAAACTCTGACAGCATTTTTTACAAACATTTGATATGCAAACCATGAGTGACTCAGCAAACGTCAGTACAGTAATCAAATTCTTGCCACAGCTTTCCCAGCATGTCATTGTCGACTGTGGCAGTTGCTTCCAGTATTCTCTACCGGAGCTCTGCTACATCACGTGGTAGGGGCGGCACGTATACCAGATCTTTAATGTGTCCCCACAGAAAAAATTCACACAGAGTGAGATCTGGCGATAGGGGAGGTCATTTCGTGAAACAGCTGTCTTCTGTAGCACAGCCGATCCCGCGATGTGGCAGCTCTGTGTTCAGGTACCCACAAACTTCACGATGAAAATGGCGTGGAGCCCCATCCCACTGAAAGATGAACAGAGAGTCCAATTGCATTTGAGGCATGAGGCATTGCTGCAACATGTCCAAGTAGGAATATCCAGTGACAGTGCTCTCAGTGAAGAAGAATGGCCCATACAGTTTTCGACGTGACAAGGCACAAAAACATCTACCTTTGGGGAATCATGCTGAAGTTAAATGGATTGTACCCCAGATTCGACAATTATGCCTGTTCACTTTTCTACTGGTGTAAAAAGTGGCTCCATTGCTAAAAATGAAGCGATCAACAATACCATCCCCATCCGCATTCAGTTGTTGCAACTGCAAACAAAACTCAAAACACTAGTCTTTTTCATTGTCATTGAGCTTCTGCACTAGCTACAATTTGAATGTTTTCATAGACAGCTCCTGTTGCAGGACTTTCCACGTTGTCGTTGGAGCCATTTCGAGTTAATGGCATACACGACACACCGATTTCTTTGGACTCCTTATGAATGTCTCTCGTACGCACTCCACATTCACTTCACTCACACTGGGATGTTTGCTTCTCTTTGCCGGGCACAAGCAACCCATCATAATTAATTTGTTGTGGCAAGTGGTAAATGGCCTTTCTTGTTTGTGGCTTCTTACCGTATTGGTTCTAAACATCCGTTGAACAGCTGTAGCACACTTGTTTTTGTCGAACTCCAACACACAGAAAGCTCATTCCACACCTAAACTAGCCATGTTTGCGACTAGCCCTGACTATCGGCAAATTACCAAACTACGCTGTGACAGTATACAAGAAAAATCTTTAAGGGTTTCTCTTCAAAATGACATATGCACGACATCTGTACAATGTTTGGTTCTTGTACAATAAATAATTGAAAGTGTTCCCAGACTTTATGTACACCCTGTATATTCTTTGTATCTTGTGGTAAATTTTTGTCCTGTTTGTCCAATGTAGAACATGTCACAGTCGCTGCATTTTATTTCATATATTCCTGACTGTCGTGTTTTTTTAGCTTTGTCTGTTTTATGCATTATCTTCATTCCTAGTTTATTCTCTGTCCAGAAGCTAATTTTAACATTAGTATTACAAAGTGGTACATACCATATTATTTCAGAAATATTTTCCAGGATGAAGTATTATTCTTTCTTTCTTAATATTTTCTGTCTGCTTTCGATAATGGTATTGTCTTGTTTTTGTTTACTCATTTGGGAATAATTTTTTTTCTGTATATGACGGGGCCAAATAAAGGCTGTCAATCTCTAAATGTTTCTGGATATTTTTCAGTGTAGTCTCCTTTTAGGGTGACACGTTTTTGCCACCGGTGCTGCAGGTCTATTATACTCTCCTTGTAGAATGATTTGTACTGCATAGCAAAAAGACCCACTACAGCCATTATGTCATCATCTGATCAAAAATGGGTTCCAGCTACATTTTTATTGAGCTTAGGAAAGAGAAGAAAGTCAGAGGGGCCAAACTGTGTGCATAAAGTGGATGCCGAAGCAGTGCAAAGGCACAGGACACATTGGCAGACATTGCAGTGATGGATGTGTACACAGGCACATTGTACTGATGAAAAAGCACATATTGTGTTAACATCCAAACACATATCACTTTCATGTCCTCTCACAAATGCATTAGTTGTGTTCAATTCACGGTTTCATCTTTTTAAAGGTGTTCAGCCAGGATAACACCCCTCGAATCCCAAGAAACAGACTCCGTCATCTTGCCAGCTGATATGACTGACTTGAACTTATTGGGAGTGTGTGAGGAGGGGTGATTCCACTGTTGCAATTGAATCTTGGGTTCAGGTTGAAAGTCATGAACCCATGCATCTGTTGTCACAAAACATTTGAGAATGTCACAGGATTTTGCCTCAGAAAGGCCAAGTTTTCAGAGCATTTTTGTGTCTCTGGTGTTTGTTTTCTGCTGTCAACATTTGCGCGACACATCAATATAAGACGTTGTGCATGTCAAGTATAAGTCTTACCATGCGTCCAACACATTCCTGAGATATGCCCACTCTCTCAGCAGTGTAGCATTCTGTCAGCCGCTGGTCTGCCCTAATAATATTCTTGATTGGATTGATGTTTTCCTCTGTATTGGCTGTTACTGGTCTTCCACTGTGGGGTGCATCTTGGACAGAGGTTTCACCCTGATTGTATTTTTCCACCCACTTTTTCACAGTGGAATAGGAAGGGGCATCTTATCCCATGTTTCCATCATGTTGCTGTGGATCTCTTGTACACTCATGCCCCTTTTCAGCAGGTATTGGATGACCACGTGCTTGCTGTCTTTATCCATTTTACAAAATGTGTACACCTTGGATACTTCGAACTCCAATAACTGAAACAGAAAAAAAAGATGTTAATAAGAAGTTTGGTATGTAACCTAGAAAATAATGTACCATTCACATGACATGTCACAATGTGAAAACGTGATGTAAGATATGCTAATGGGTACCATGATGAGTTATGTACTATACAGTTCATGTATATGTCAAGTTTATGGATACCATTGTCATTTGCTATAGTTTTATATCTAAGAAATTTATGCTCTTGTCTTTTCCATATTTGGTTGTAAATTTTGATACTGTTATGCGTTTCATTCATTTGTTGGTGAAATTCAATAATTTTGTTATTTTTTTCATTAAGTGAAATGTTGTTATCAACATAATGTCAGGAATAAGAGAGTTTATTTGCCCATTGGATTTGTTCCCTGAAAAAAATTATTTTTTAAATGATTTAAGAAAATACTTGCCAGCATTCCTGCAAGGCAGCTTGCCATAGCCAATATATCATTTCTCACATATATCTTTCATCTGTGCAGACTTTGTTTTCCACGTTCTTTTCCACACAAAATGTATTGTGCTATTTTAGGGAATGTGGAGATGATAAAGCAACCAGAAGTGGTTAACCATTATTGCTGACTTCATACTCTTTTTGCTTTCTGTTACTGCAAGCTGTTTTCACAAATTATTCATGATGTTGATTTGAATTCAGGTAACAATTAATAACAGATAAAGACACTGTAAGCATTAACAGAAATTTACTACAGTAAGCAAAGCTCTCTCGTATTTACCGAAACAGGCTGCTACACCTTCAAGCTGATGTCTTAGAAAGATCTGTAAGCAACCTCATAATCAGTTACCAGCCTAAATATTTCTCACAGTGTTATAGTGCACTTGGAAATCAACTGCCAAAAGAAGTGTTTTTGTAAACACAGTCCAAGTCTGCTTTCAATTGCATGTTGAATGTAAGGATAAGGCTTTCATTTAGTGTGTTTGGTGCAAAAGATATCTCTCCTATCCATGTTTCTATGATGAATACAATTTGACATATTGTGAAGAAGTACCATTTCATCAAAAAATAAGTGAGTCTTGTTGTTGTTGTTGTTGTTGTTGTTGTTGTTGTTGTCGTCGTCGTCGTCGTCGTCGTCATCGTCGTCATTATTGTTGTCATTATTATCTTCAGTCAGAAGACTGTTTTGATGCACTTTTCCACACTAATGTTCAAAATTGCTTTAGGATTGACTGGAGCATGTGGGGTGTGGAACACTCACATAATCATACATTGCATTCACCTCACTCAAACAGGCAAACTATTCAATGTAAATGTATAAAATTGGGACCATTGTGTTCTGGAAGAGCTGCTCTTTATTTCCATTTTAGTTTTATTTGGGGCCAACAAGTTAGAAAGATGGTACACCAACAGTTTATGAAAAGACATTTTCTAACATTACCAAATATTCGACATGTGGGGAACTTAATTTTTTACTGAAGGTCGGCCAACACATTATGCGAACAAGATCTTAAGAATACATCATATTTTTCATCTACACCAAACTTTACCTCTGTTACAGTTTTCTAATGTGAGATAATTTCAGTTAAATATTATGTCCAGTGGCCCACTCAACAACTTATATCAAGAGAGAGCGAAAGTGATACAAAAGTCAATATTTCAGTATTGCAGAAATTTTATTATGAATAATAATTATTATTTTATGTGACTCAGAATAAATTCCTGACATGAACTTCCTTTGAAGGTGATAAGGCATTGCCAAAACTTAAAAAATATATATTTGTTTTGTAGCTAATTACCATTGTGAACTACCCCCTGCGGGTTCGGGGGTAAGAATAGGCCCGCGGTATTCCTGCCTGTCGTAAGAGGCAACTAAAAGAAGTCTCCAAAGTTTCGGCCTTATGTGGTGGTCCCCTCTTGGGTTTAACCTGCCATTTTCAAAATTTCCGTTGTTAGAGCGTGCCATTTGGGGAAGGACGCCTTACGTGGTGTTTTTCTATTGGTCCATCGTGCACCTCCATCTTGCATGCTATCTATTGTTGTGTGGCGGGATTTACACCCAATTGTCTTCTGGGTTGCCTCCTCGTCTTGTGCGCAATCCCCTTCTTAGCGCCCACGACATCTGTGGACCCTTTCCACACCTAAAATCCAGCACGGTAGCCAGTCCGTTGTGGTGGGGTCGTCATGTACCCTCTTGGTGGTAGCCCCCTGACCACGCAGGGATCGCACTACAGATGCCAGAGCTGTTTCCTCCCCATGCATGCCAAGGAGTATGTGCCCATCTTGTCTGGGGCACGGGGACTCCGGGCAATGGGATATCGGCCAGATACCCATTGCTTTGGCTGGGTGGCGCCCTTGGGGAGAGCCCTCGTTCGGAGTAGGTGGCATCTGGGCGGATGTGGCGCAATGAAGCACAATAAATCTCACCAAGCTGGTGCTCGCACTGCCACCAGCGTCTCTAAGCGAGGCAGAATTGAATTTGATGCTGCACAATATGACCCTCAGCCGTTCCCCTCGTTGGCTGCGCCGTGGGAGGGACGCAGATCTAGTGCCAAGCTGGAGTCTTATGTACCACAATACCTTGTCTGCAGCAGGACTAATGGTGACTCCTTTCTTTCGACAAAGCGTCTGTTTTTTGTGGAACACCTGGAGGATAAGTTTGGGCAAGTGGCGGGGTTGTCTAAAATGAGGAATGGGTCCATCCTCCTCAAGACATCCTCCCCAGCCCAGTCACGGGCGTTGCTCTTGTGTGATAAGCTGGGATACGTCCCTGTTACCGTCACTCCCCACAGTAGCTTAAATATGGTCCAGAGGGTTATTTACCATCACGACCTCTTGTTACAGTCCGATGACGAGCTGAGAGCTGACTTGGAACGACGTGGTGTGCATTTTGTCCGTCGTGTGCACAGAGGACCCAAGACTAACAGGGTGGCCACCGGTGCCTTTATATTGGCCTTCGAGGGTGCTGTATTGCCTGAGAAGTTCAAGGTAATGGTTTACCATTGTGACATCAAGCCATACGTCCCTCCCCCGATGTGGTGCTTCCAGTGCTGGAAGTTTGGGTATATGTACTCCCGTTGCCCATCCAGCGCCACATGCCGAGATTGCGGACGCCCCTCTCATCCTGATTCTCCATGTGCGCCTCCACCTGTCTGTGTCAACTGTGGGGAACACCACTCTCCATGCTCGCCGGACTGCCCCGTTCTTCATAAGGAGCGGAAGATTATGGAATTTAAGACCCTGGACCGGCTTACTTATCACGAGGCAAAACTTAAATTCGAAAGGTTGTATCCTGTCCCACTTCGAACATCCTATGCTGCAGCCACGTTATCATCGCCCTCGCGGGCGGTAGTTGTCGCCTCATCTGTGCCACCTTCAGTGGGCCCTCGGGGCCGTACATCTCTGTCTGCCCCCCTCGTGTCTGGGGGCAAGCCTTCCTCTGTTGTCCCCTTAGCAGTTGAGGGCAAACCCCCTTCTGTCACTCCCCCCCGCACATGCTTCGGGAGTGACATCTGCTCCAAAACCAGGGGGCTCGATCCCTCCCCCTCCCCCTCCTTCTCCGCCGGCGTTGCCTCTGCCGGTTCCTCTCTCGCGGAAGGGGTCCCTCGGGGCCCTCCCTTCTTCCGTTTCTTCTCCTACCCCGCCGGATGTCAGCCAGTGGCTGAAGTTTCCGCCACCTGCTGGTCGTAGAGCTTCTGCGTCGTCGTCAGCCTCCGACGCTCCTTCAGAGAAACTCTCCCAGCCCTCTAAGCCAAAGGACAGACGCGAGAAGAAGGAACGGAATGTGTCCAAGAAGAAGGATGCTCCGGCAGTTTCAGTACCGCCTGCTGTACATAGTTCTGGCTCTGGGGATGAGGTGGAGATCCTCGCCTCTGCCGTGGATCTCGCCCTCACGGAACCCTCGGGGGCCTCTCCTATGGACACAGCTGACTCTCGCCCGGTGGCGGCCGTTGACTCTGCGGCGCCGTCTGCCTCTTAGTCGCCTTCACGCCCTCCCAGTCCCTTCCTGCTTCCATTCTCCAGTGGAATTGCGGCGGTTATTTCCGCCACCTGCCTGAGCTCCAGATGCTTCTGAGTGTTTCCCCTGTTCTCAGCATTGCTCTTCAGGAAACTTGGTGTCCAGCAATGTGGACCCCTGCCCTGCGCGGTTATCGGGGATACTATAAGAACCACGCTGACTGTCAACGAGCTTCAGGTGGAGTTTGCCTCTTTGTTCACCACTCTGTCTGTAGCTCGCCAGTACCCCTTCTGACGCCTTTAGAGGCAGTCTCTGTCAGGATTGAGCTCTCGCTGGCTTTTACTGTTTGCTCTGTTTACGTTCCTCCGTATGGGCAGCTCCCCCGACATGTCTTGGCTGCGCTGCTGGCTCAACTCCCGCCGCCATTGCTGCTTCTGGGCGATTTCAGTGCCCACAACCCTATGTGGGGTGGGACTGTCTCCGATGACCACGGCCGCGCCGTGGAGCATGTGTTGGCTCAGCTCGACCTTAGCCTCTTGAACACCGGTGCTCCCACGCATTTCAGTGTGGCCCATGGCTCGTTCTCGCCCATCGATCTCTCTCTTTGCAGCCCTGGACTTGTCCTAGCCCTTCACTGGAGAGTGCATCCTGTCCTGTGTGGTAGTGACCATTTTCCCATCTATTTGTCACTGCCCCAGTGTCATTCTTCTGGGCGCCTGCCCCGCTGGGCTCTCAACAGGGCTGACTGGCTGGCTTTTACTTCCGCTGCCACAATTGCTTCTCCCCCACAGGGTGACATTGACGAGGTGGTCTGTGTCTTGACCTCGTCAATTATTTCTGCGGCCGAGACTGCCATTCCCCGCTCTTCTGGACTCCCTCGGAGGAAGGCTGTCCCCTGGTGGTCGCCGGAGATTGCTGAGGCTATTCGTGACCGTAGGCGGGCTCTCGAGCTTCATAAGCGGCACCCGTCTCTGGAGACCCTCATCGCCTTTAAGAAGCTCCGTGCCTTGGCCCGTTGTCTTATTGCACGGCGTAAGCAGGAGTGCTGGGAGAGGTACGTTTCATCCTTGGGCTCGTGTGGTCCCGCATCCGCTGGATTTATGCATACCAGACCCCTATGGGTGTCCCTGGAATCTCCCAGGACGGCGCTGTCTGCACGGACGCTGCCACCATTGCTGACCACCTTGCCACGCACTTTGCTACG
Organism: Schistocerca gregaria; assembly: GCF_023897955.1. NCBI lineage: Eukaryota > Metazoa > Arthropoda > Insecta > Orthoptera > Acrididae > Schistocerca > Schistocerca gregaria. The sequence continues at coordinate 99,803,032 of NC_064921.1, read as the reverse complement.
AGCTCTGCGACTGCAACTTACCCTCCTGCCTTTCGCTCTCTAAAGGAGCGTGCTGAGTGGACGCCGTTATCATTCCACACACGTCGTTCTGAAAAATACAATGCTCCTTTCAGCGAGAGGGAATTCCTCGCTGCCCTCGCCGATTGCCCTGATACAGCACCAGGACCGGACTGCATCCATGTGCAGATGCTGAAGCATCTCTCCAGGATCTGCCAGAGACACATCCTCACCATCTTTAACCACATTTGGAGTGAGGGCGTGTTCCCGTCGCAATGGTGAGAGGGTGTTATCATCTCCATCTTGAAGCCCGGTGCGGACCCTCTGGCAGTGGACAGCTATCGTCCCATTACCCTCACCAACGTTTTGTGCAAATTGCTCGAACATATGGTGGGGCGGCGTTTGTGTTGGATCCTTCAGTCGCGTGGTCTCCTCGCTCCATCCCAGGGTGGTTTCCGTCAGGGCCGGTCTGCTGCGGACAATTTGGTGCGGCTGGAATCTGCTATCCGTACGGCCTTTTCCCGCCGTCAGCATCTCGTTGCTGTATTTTTTGATCTGCGGATGGCATATGACACAACATGGAGGCATCACATCCTTGCTACGTTGCGTGAGTGGGGTCTTCGTGGTCAGCTCCCAGCTTTTCTTCAAAACTTTTTATTGCGCCGCTGTTTCCGGGTGCAAGTTGGTGCCGCCTCTAGTTCATCTTATATACAGGAAAATGGGGTCCCGCAGGGCTCGGTGTTGAGCGTTTCCTTATTTCTAGTGGCCATTAATGGTCTGGCTGCAGCCGTGGGGTCGTCGGTGTCTCCTTCTTTGTATGCCGACGACTTCTGCATCTCATTTAGCTCAACGACCACGGGAGTCGCCGAACGCAGGCTGCAAGCACCCGTTCGCAAGGCGGCATCATGGGCTTTGACTCATGGATTTCAGTTCTCTGCAGCCAAGACTCGAGTTATGCACTTCTGCAGGCATCGGACGGTCCACCCTCATCCGGAACTTTACCTCGGCGGTCACCTGCTTTAAGTGGTGGACACTAGCCACTTCTTAGTAATCGTCTTTGATGCCCGGCTCACATGGGTTCCTCATATTACTCAGCTGAAGCAAAAGTGCTGGCGGCACCTCAACGCCCTCCGCTGCCTGAGCCACGTGTCTTGGGGTGCAGATCGCTGCACGCTGTTGCGATTGTACAGAGCCCTTGTGCAGTCCAGGCTTGATTATGGGAGCCTGGCCTATGGGTGCGCATCACCCTCAGTGTTGACGTTGTTGGACCCCATACACCACTGTGGGGTTCGGCTTGCAACTGGCGCTTTCCGTACATCCCCCGTGGATAGTCTACTGGTGGAGGCCGGGGTTCCCCCGCTGCGGATTCACCGCCACCGACTGCTCGCCGACTATGCTGTCCACGTGCATTGCTCACTGGGCCATCCCAATCATCGCCTGCTTTTCCCTGCCAGGGTCCTCCCTCTGCCCGACCGGCGACCTAGGTCTGGGCTTTCCATTGCTGTCCAGGTCCAGTCCCTGCTGTCGGCACTGGGGTCGTTCCCTCTTCTGCCACCCTTCCTGGTCCGTGCACCCACGCCTCCCTGGTGTATGCCCCGGCCGTCCATCCGCCTGGACTTGGCACGGGAACCGAAGGACTCGGTTCCGCATGTGGCCCTCCGTGGCCGTTTTCTTGCGCTCCTCACCTCATTTTCAGGCTGTGAGCCTGTCTACACTGATGGTTCCCTGGTGGATGGTCGTACTGCCTACGCTTTTGCTCACGCTGCCCATGTTGAACAGTGCTCCTTGCATACTGGCTGCAGTATTTTTACTGCAGAGCTGGTGGCCATATTGCGCACTCTTGAGCATATGCGTTCCTGCTCAGGTATGTCCATCGTCATCTGCAGTGACTCCCTGAGCAGCCTCCAGGCTGTCGACCGCTGCTATACCTCTTCTCCTCTGGTATCCTTTATTCAGGAGTCTGTTTTTGCCATTACCCGCTCTGGTCGTTCGGTGGTCTTTGTTTGGACGCCAGGTCACGTTGGCATCCCGGGGAACGAACGTGTCGACAGGCTGGCCAAAGGGGCGATCGACGCCCCCACTTTGGAGATCGGCCTCCCGGCTCGTGATCTGCAGCTGGCGTTGCGCCGTAAGGTGCTTGGGATGTGGCATGACGAGTGGCGTAGCCTGACTTCGCCGAATAAACTGCGGGCTGTTTAGGAGACTACCGATGTGTGGCGGTCCTCCCTGCGGGCTTCTTGCAGGGACTCTGTCATCCTGTGTCAGCTCCGCATCGGCCATACCTACCTGACACACGGACATCTTTTGCGTCAGGAGGATCCACCCCTGTGTCAGTGTGGGTCCCAGTTGACAGTCGCCCACATTTTGTTAGAGTGTCCCCGCCTGCGCACCCTCTAGCAGACTTTTAATCTCCAGGGCACGTTGCCTTTGGTTTTATGCAACAATGCCTCCATGGCTGACGACGTTTTAAATTTTATACGTGGTAGTCCTTTTTATGGTTCCATTTAGAGGGGACCTGCCCCTTTCCCGTTCTGTGTATATCTTGTCCTCGAGTCTCTCATTGGTTGCAGATTTTAATGTGCGTATTCGGATGGTTGACTCTCTCCCAATTTTTGTTCCCATGGTCAGTCAACCAGTCTCCGGCCCTCTTCTTTTCTTCCGTTTCTTTCTGTCCGGTGTTCGTCTGTACTCTTCTTTACTCTAGTGTTCGCTGACACATTGGTGTTCTTTCAGTAACTGGAGGGTGGGGCGTCTGCCCCCCCCCCCCCCCCCCCCCCTCCTGGCGTTTTACCTGTTCTGTAAATTTTTGTTTCGCCTGTTTTTGGAATGGGGGACTGATGACCTTAGCTGTTTAGTCCCCCTTAAACACCCCAACAACCACCACCACCATTGTAAACTGTGCATTCCAAACACGCAGTTGAATCTACCTATGCTTCATTTCTTTGATGGTAATAGAATAACTAAACTGAAATCACTCTCATTGCCATGGCAGATACTTTAATTGTCAAGGACACTTGATATTAATGAAACAATAATCTCCTTCACTGAATTTTTCAAAATTTGGACCCATACTAACTATATTTGCAGTAGCCACCAGAAAGATCATGGGAGGTGCACATCAGCACGGCGCGTCACGGACAGTAGTTGCCGCAAGTAAAGTCCCGTCCACCAGAGGGCACGCAAGAATTCGGCCGCGCTCTCTGCCGGCGGAACAACAACAACTCAGGCAGCACGGATCGTGCCCAGTCAGTTCACATCGGGCATGCCTAGCAGACAGTTCCCGGTCTACACTAGGTGAAGTGCGATGGAACCGTGAATTGTGTTACTACAATATTCTCTATTGTTTGAAATGCCAGGGTTGAGGAGGTAGCTTAATGATTGTATGCCCATATGTTTTTGCTGTAACTACCAGATTTGTGTGTGCGCCACTTCATAGTTCATGTGTGAAGTTTGTGCTTGATTCAGCTACTAGAGACCATAACAACAGCAGTTGCTTGTGCTGCCTGTATGTTGTACCCCCTGTTAGAACTAATGATTATATAGACCGGAGTGCAAGGATCCACCAGCCGCTTGTCTGTTGTCTGTACTATGTTTCTCATGTGTTTATACTTTGTCACTTAATAAAGTTAGTGTTCTGGTGTTAGAACAGTTTTTGCCAGCACATCGATTTCATATATGGAGAATTATGGTTTATGGAAAGATATCAGTTGCATAAGCTCCACCTTTCAAAGATTATCACATAATCAATCTTGTAACGCTGAAGCTAATCAATCACTTCCTCCTTATGCCTTGCCCTGGGAGATGCCTAGTCTCTAACTGAATGGTAAGGAGTATTATTGAGAATAATTGTTGTTGATTTCTCCAGATTTTAAATTAGTGATTCTGCTTCTTAAACATAACATGATTTTTATCTTCCTGATAATGTCACGTTGTCTTTGATTTAAAAATCAGGAACCTATTTGGAAGAAAATCTTGCAATTGCGTGAATCAACAAAAATAAGTCTTCCTCCTTGCCACAAGCTGATGCTATTGTTCTTTAGTTGTTGACTGTCCAGCCCTGCTTGACAGCATAACCAGAGTTGATCAATGTTTTCTCAGGACACAACACATCATCAATATTCAGCCATGGATCTGCTTTAAAAATTGGCGGCACTGCCATGCAGCTGTGTCTTCCATCTCCATCAACAGTTTATGGTTGCAAAAATGTTCATAGTGAACTCCTAAGTTGTGAAATACTCTGAATAACAACGTATGGCTGCCTTGAAAAGGACATGATTCCTTAAAGGTGATCAGTAACTTGTTGAGTGTCATAAGTTCCATCCTATTTCTGTAATTATGCTGTGCAGTACATGTTAATTGATTAGTAATTGCCCAGTGGTCTTCTGTATGGACATAATATATGTAAAATAGTAAATAGTACTTCTTGAAAAAATGTTAGTCTTCTGGATAAATGAAAGTTGAGAGCACAGTTCGTAAATTTTATTTCTCATTTCCAAAACTATGGCAAAAACGGGTTTCCTGTCTCGTGTGTGGCTAAAGGTTATATAATGTTGGCTTATGTTGATAATATTTTTCCTGTGTCAGCTTCATAATAGCTTTGGTGGAATGAATATAGTAAATTATTCTTCAAATAACTGCAAGTCCAGTTCAAGGGTTATGTACAGCAGTGGTAAAATTTCCAATGAAATTATTTAGATTATTAGTCAGCAATGACACTGTTGATGCTGCCATGATTACCCATAGCTTCTCAGTGGATGGTATAACTGAGCTCAGGTAGTACAGGTAGAGTTATTTTGGTACGCTATGTAGCCAGTAGCTGTACGTATAGCTGACAGTTACTCAAAGCTTCGATGTTTTCTGATTGGAATTTTCATATTGGACATATGAGGAAGCACCTTTCTCGAACAAAGCAAGGGTGTGCACTTGTTCAGCCACTGGATTCATCATTGTCTTCACCAGTGTATTCCAAATCAGAGCTAATTCTCTCTCTCAAGACCTTTTTAACATTACGTTAGACACAGATCACCTTACATCCCTTTTTATTTTTCAGTGCTCCTTATGTACTTTTATATTGTACAGTATTTAATATTTTAATTGTTATAGAGTAATGACATTTTTCCTGATACATGTCTCTTCTATTCAGCAGCAGCTGTCTACAAAACATGGATTCCCGCTGTGATGACAGTTACACAAGTACTTTCAAACATGAAATGATGTATCAGATGCAGATGAGACCAGAAATTCTGTATGTTGTGTATCTGGAGAATATGATACTAACAATAGCAATGGTGAGTCTCGGAAGATATTCAAGAATAAGAACAGTCTGAAGGAACTCTCACTTTTGCACAGTGACAGCCACCACTACAGCTGTACTGTGTATAGCAAAACATTCAGTACAGACAATTATCTGAAAATACACATGAGGATACAGACAGGTTGACCGTCCATTCGTCTGTTATGTGTGTGGCAAGGCATTCATACAAAACAGTAACCTAACATGCCACATGCCCAGCCATAAAGGTGAACGACCCTTCAGCTATACTGTGTGCCCAAAGACATTCACTAGTGGTAGTGTCCTAAACCAACACTTGTGTATAGACTCCTCTAATTCCCTTTCAAGTGCACAGTGTGCAGCAAGACATTTAAAAGGAAAAGCAATCTGACAATGCATTTACGTATCCATACAGGTGAACGTCCCTTGTGCTGTGCTATATGTAGCAAGACACTCACAGATGGTAGTAGCCTAAGGAATTATTTACGTGTCCACTACGTAAACGCTCCTTCAGTGGCAAGATCTTCTGTTAAATATTTACAATGAACAGTTAGGTGTATGAATGAATGCCTGTAGATTGAATCATAGTGTACTACTGCATTTTATTAAATGTTGTTGACTATGTGTTTACATATTGCAGTTACCTGTTGGGAACTCTGTTATTGGGACACATTTGAATGTGTTACCAGCACTGAAAGATATTCACAAACAATATGAAGGCCCATAGCTCTGTGTAATTGTGTTGGTGTTATAAGCAAATAAAAATTTTATTTAGACAACTGAAAGCATTTGTTCTATCATTTTTACTGAGTGAGGTGGTGCAGTGGTTAACACACTGGACTCGCATTCGGGAGGACGACGGTTCAATCCCGCGTCCGACCATCCTGATTTAGGTTTTCTGTGATTTCCCTAAATCGCTTCAGGCAAATGTCAGGATGGTTCCTTTGAAAGGGCACGGCCGACTTCCTTCCTCATCCTTCCCTAATCCAATGAGACCGATGACCTCGCAGTTTGGTCGCCTCCCCCCCCAAACCAACCAACCAACCATCTATCATTTTTGGAGAATTGAATAGGTGAGTGTTTTGTAATTATGTGAATATCATATTAAAATTTCTATCAGTTTAACAGCTGGAATGACTTTTACTTGTAAACAAAAATGCTTTAAAATGTGAATATGAAATTGGTGTAAAGAGTTTGTATGTAATACATTGTGTGATCTGTTCAACCATAAATAACGGCACTTGAAATAATTTCAACTAGGCTCACATGACCCACTTCACACAGATTGGATGCTGGGCACAGGACACCATGGAAGACAAAAAGGTAACACTGCTACATAGGCTCTAGGTTTTGAAATACCCTCAGTCGTTATTGTCATTTGAGTTAGGGGTGGTAAGAGCAGGAATTATTTTTTATGTTAAACAATAAGCCATTCATGTTTCTCTTTGTGCTGAATGAACCATCATATTTAGTGGCAAGTGCATTGTATCATTAGCAGCCCTAGTAGACATGCATATGGCATTCTTGATTTGCCATATATCTGGGAAAGTCATTTGAAGAGTTAGTGGACACCAAGTCTCAAAGACTCACTCTCAATATGATGATTATTTCTTCCTTTTTGATTGTCAAATATTCCCAATACTATTCTGGAATTATTGTATTCACCAGCATGAATAGCTTACTGATGAAAAGTCGGAGGTAGAGGGAGGATGTGATGCACTCTGCATGACAGTCACTTTATGGAACACACTGATCCCCACCAAACTGGCCCTCAGTAGACTGGCCTCTCAGTAATCCAGCCAACATCTGAACCTCTTGTTGTTCAAGCAGAAATGACTTGTACAACAATGAATTACCACGTGCAGCAATATGTAGTTGATGAAAATGTTAAAGAGTGCTATACATATTCCAAATTGTAGCTTTCTATTGAGTCAGTATCTTTTGGCATCTTAAAGGAAATGCATTATCCAATATCTCAAGCATAAACCCGAAATTTTAGCTAAGAGAGTCATAGCAGAAAGCCATTATGTTGACTTTGTTTTTTATGATGACAACAAGAAAGACGATGATGTTTGAAAGTGCAGAGAGTGAATTGGAAAAGAAGAAGATTATGCAAAAAATGAGAATAAAGAACTGACATAACTGTGTATAGATGGTTCATACAACAACTGTAAAGGAATTGCAGTCAGTGGTCCAGTAACAAAGAAAAAAAAGCAGTTGCTTTTAACACACATCTTGGTGACAGTAACTTGTTTGCAGCAAGTAAGCGTTAGCTATCAAACTGGAAAAAAGAAGGTACGGGATATAACAGAGGAAGAAGATTTAACCAATAATGCCTTGTACAATGCTGACAAAACCGTCTCTTTTGTGAGATGCTTCCTTCAACAATATTAGCTGCCGAGAATGTAAATGAAAATGACAGAAACATACAATATTAATGGTGTATTGTAACACAAATTGGTGGTAAAAACTCTGCCCAATGGTGATTGGGAAATCCCAGCATCCACATTGTTTTCAACACAGTGATAGAAATATACTACCAGTGCAATACTGGTATGGATGTGCAGAGACATATTATCTTGATGGTTCCACAAGACATTTGCCCCATCTGTAAGAAAGGAGATGAAGAAGGAAAATCTTCCACTGAAAGTTGTCCTTGTAATTGACAATGCACCCAGTTAACCTTTTGAGGTGACTCTGAGGTCTGTTGTTATACAAATATTCTTCCTTCCGCCCAGTGTGAAAACCATGATTCATGCCATGGACAAGGCTATTTTGGGATCAATTAGATGTTGTTATTGACAAGCATTTATTGTCTCCTTGGTGAATGAATGTGAAAATGACTCTACCGATGCTATGTTGAAGGTATAGAAAACTATCAACTTGTGTGATGTTGTTCTCTAAATAGCAGAAGCTTGAAAAAAATTTGAGAACACTATGATAAAGAAGAGCTGGAGAAAACTGTGGCAGTCCATTGATGCAGAGTTGAGGGCAGTACTGAGTGACAGTGATGGGCCAGGAAATTCGAAAGGATCTGTACCTGACACTTTTTATATTGATATCTTCCATAAGCTTCCACGAGAGAGAGAAACTGATGAAGACCATGTTGCTAATTGGCTGAATGAGGAAAACTGAGAGATAGTCCAAACTTTAACAAACTGAGAAATAATCAAAAGCATGCAGGAAAGTAATAGTGAAAGTGATGAAGAAGAGGATATAGGAGAGAGCATGAAGAATTCTCACATTGATGGTGCTGAAGTTGCAGACATTTTCCTGGAGTACATTGTGCAACAACAGATAAAAGTAGTACCAATGTAAACTTTGTAAAGCAGTTGCCTGATAGAGCATGTCACCATCCTGTATAATCATTACGCCAACTAAAAATTCATGGCATCTTTGATAGTGAATGGTACTACTGTATATTTACATATTCAAAGACTAAGTCTTTTATGAATATGAGTGTATCTCCACGTGCATGCACACACACACCTGCTCTCGCTCTCTCTCTCTCTCTCTCTCTCTCTCTCTCTCTCACTCACACACACACACACACACACACACACACACACACACACACAACTTCCACATGGGAAAATTATATTAAAGACAAAGATTCCAAGACTTACCAAGCGGGAAAGCGCCGGTAGACAGTCACAATAAAATAACACACACAAAATTTCTAGCTTTCGCAACCGGCGGTTACTTCGTCAGGAAAGAGGGAAGGAGAAGGAAAGATGAAAGGATGTGGGTTTTAAGGGAGAGGGTAAGGAGTCATTCCAATCCCGGGAGCGGAAAGACTTACCTTAGGGGGAAAAAAAGATAGGTATATACTCGCACGCACACACACATATCCATCCATACATATACAGACACAAGCAGACATATTTAAAGGCAAAGAGTTTGGGCAGAGATGTCAGTCGAGGCGGAAGTGCAGAGGCAAAGATGATGTTGAATGACAGGTGAGGTATGAGTGGTGGCATCTTGAAATTATGTGAGATTGAGGCCTAGTGGATAACGAGAAGAGAGGATATAGTGAAGGGCAAGTTCCCATCTCCGGAGTTCGGAGAGGTTGGTGTTGGTGGAAAGTATCCAGATAACCTGGACGGTGTAACACTGTGCCAAGATGTGCTGGCCGTGCACCAATGCATGTTTAGCCACAGGGTATTCCTCATTACCAACAAACACTGTCTGCCTGTGTCCATTCATGCGAATGGACAGTTTGTTGCTGGTCATTCCCACATAGAAGGCGTCACAGTGCAGGCAGGTCAGTTGGTAAATCACGTGGGTGCTTTTACACGTGGCTCTACCTTTGATCGTGTACACCTTCCGGGTTACAGGACTGGAATAGGTGGTGGTGGGAGGGTGCATAGGACAGGTTTTACACCGGGGGCGGTTACAAGGGTAGGAGCCAGAGGGTAGGGAAGGTGGTTTGGGGATTTCATAGGGATGAACCAAGAGGTTACGAAGGTTAGGTGGATGGTGGAAAGACACTCTTGGTGGAGTGGGGAGGATTTCATGAAGGATGGATCTCATTTCGGGGCAGGATTTTAGGAAGTCGTATCCCTGCTGGAGAGCCACATTCAGAGTCTGATCCAGTCCCGGGAAGTATCCTGTCACAAGGGGGGCACTTTTGGGTTCTTCTGTGGGAGGTTCTGGGTTTGAGGGGATGAGGAAGTGGCTCTGTTTATTTGCTTCTGTACCAGGTCGGGAGGGTATTTGCGGGATGCGAAAGCTGTTTTCAGGTTGTTGGTGTAATGGTTCAGGGATTCAGGACTGGAGCAGATTCGTTTGCCACAAAGGCCTAGTCTGTAGGGAAGGGACAAACAGTCCCTGTAGTAAATCTGATGGAACCCATCTGTTTCAATATCAGGCGCCATTACTGCGTAAGCAAATCAGTGGCCCATTATTTACACAAATTACATGACCTGTGCATACACATCTAATGCCACATACCTCCGCAAATCTACCAACAAACTGTTGAATTCCTGATATGCTGAATCAGTGATATAGTTCATTCCAAAGATGGACAAAGAAGCTATTAAGGCAATGGTCATAATGTTTAGGCTCATCAGTTTAATTCTAAATTAAGCACTATACCCGTACGTCAAACTGTATGGGATGCTTCAATTGCCAAATGCCCGAGGACACAACCATTGCTTGTAGAGATAATGCTGTTGGTAGTGGATGAGAATCCATGGTATATGGAGCAGAGGAGTTTTTACATCTTCTCATAAGTTAGTAGGTAATATAGTCTTCCAATGTAGAGTGAGCATTGCCTGTTTATCCTGAGTTGAGAAAAACTGTAGAGCTGTGGGCAACAAGCAGTACCCACATCGCAAAGTTGAGGGAATTTAATGCCACTGAACCTCTAGCATTTGACGTGGTTTTTGCAACTGCCATTAAAAAGCCTGTCACCAAAACCTATGTAAACCCAAACTCCTGAGACCAAAGTGATACATGTATTTGAAGTTTAATCTGGAAAACGATAATAGATTCCAAAAATTATCTTGCTACGAAGTCAATGTTGAGTCCATTAACAGCTCACACAAAACAATGGTGGTAATCAAGAGAGTGGGTCCCTAGTCTACATAATCACCTCTAACAGAAGAGCATATTTAGAATATCTTGATTTGTTTGATATTCTACTATGGTGAGTTCTTATGTGACGTGCCCTTATTTAACATTCTTTTAATTGTAAGTACCTGTCATTTCATTTCAGTGTACAAAACTTATTAAATTTTTAAACTGATAATGTGTAACCTCTATATCTGACTATTGGTTAATGTGAAAAATTGACCATGCTTGTCTGCACCAAGTAGAAATAAATTTTTACTGGACAGTCGTTTGCTAGAAATATTACTGGTTAGTGGTGAGAAGTGTACAACAAATTATCCTTTCAAACAACTTTTTCCATTTCCTTTTGTCCCTGCTTACTTGAATTATGATTCATATACATAAAACTGCAATTATACATGGTAAGTACAAAATGGAAAGGGGTACCTTGTGCCTGCCTTTGATAATGCACAACAAACTCAAGGGAAATAATTTAGAAATAATTAACATGGCTGCCAGCCGAATTGGGCACTATCTGTTCACTACTTAAACAGTAATGAGACCAGCAATGATCACGCACCTGTTTAGCTGCACATATGGCAACAGGAAGTTGCATATGTTTCCAACAACTCAACAAGGTAATAATGGGAAAATTATAGCAATTGTTCATAAAATCAAAACATAAAAATTTAAAATAGCAATAACCACTCGAAACTGAAAACGATGAACTGTAGGCAACTTGTGTTATGATGATTGAGAAACCTCACAGTAAAATTTACCGAACCATTAACCTCCAACACATTTGCTAGGCCTTATTATGAAGTAAGGAAACAGACAATACAGATTGACAGTTAACATAAATAGAAATGTGCAAAAATTTGTAGTTTAAGAGCCAGCCGAGGTGGCCGAGTGGTTCTAGGCGCTACAGTCAGGAATTGTTTTTAATATATATAAGAAACTTCCACATGGGAAAAATATATTAAAAACAAAGATTCCAAGACTTACCAAGCAGGAAAGCGTCAGTAGATATGCACAATGAACAAAACACACAAACACACACACGGAATTTCTAGCTTTCGCAACCGACAGTTGCTTCTTCAGGAAAGAGGGAAGGAGAGGGAAAGACGAAAGGATGTGGGTTTTAAGGGAGAGGGAAGGAGTCATTCCAATCCCTGGAACGGAAAGACTTACCTCAGGGGGAAAAAAGGATAGGTATATACTTGCGCGCGCGCGCCCACACACACACACACACACACACACACACACACACACACACACACACACACACACACACGCAGACATATTTGAAGGCAAAGAGTAAGGGCAGAGATGTAAGTCGAGGCGGAAGTGTGGAGGCAAAGATGTTGTTGAAAGACAGGTGAGGTATGAGTGGCGGCAACTTGAAATTAGCGGAGATTGAGGCCTGGTGGATAATGAGAAGAGAGGATATATTGAAGGGCAAGTTCCCATCTCCGGAGTTCGAATAGGTTGGTGTTGGTGGGAAGTATCCAGATAACAAGGACAGTGTAACACTGTGCCAAGATGTGCTGGCCGTGCACCAAGGCATGTTTAGCCACAGGGTGGTCCTCATTACCAACAAACATTGTCTGCCTGTGTCCATTTATGCGAATGGACAGTTTGTTGCTGGTCATTCCCACATAGAAAGCGTCACAGTGTAGGCAGGTGTGTACACCTTCCGGGATACAGGACTGGAGTAGGTGGTGGTGGGAGGGTGCATAGGACAGGTTTTACACCGGGGGCGGTTGCAAGGGTAGGAGCCAGAGGGTAGGGAAGGTGGTTTGGGGATTTCATGGGGATGAACCAAGAGGTTACGAATCATCTAAAAGTTTTACATACAACACTTGTTTTTGAAGTAGTGGCTGTCCCAGATTTCCCATTGTTTGGTTTCTTCCATTGCGTAACCCAGTGCTGTTTTCCTTTGTTACTATTTTCTAATACATTACTGTAGTCAGTGTCCATCCTTCTTTCTCTTCTTCCTGTATTTCTCTTGTCACCATCCAAACCGCACTGCACACTCTACTGTATCAACCGTCTTGGCCACATACAACAGATGGCTACAAGACCATGCTGGTTGTTGGTGGAGCATCTCATGTTCCCCATTACACCTGCTGATATCGTTAATCCCTTTCCTTCAAATTGATTTCTTTTTCTGCGTCACTCTGGGTTTTTTTCATACGCTGTGACCCATGCCTTTCCTGTGCCACAGAAACATGTATCTCATCCTACCAACCATTCCTCCCTACCCCCCCCCCCCTCCCACTTTTCCACCAAATTCCAGTTTGCACCTACTAATTTTATGTAACCTAGTCACATCTGTCATTCCCCTTCCTCACACTTATCCAACCACAGACCTTTTTATTTTTTCTTTGATCTCACTGTGTCTTCACAGCAGTTTGTCAGTTTTCGTCGTTCACTATCAATCTACTCCCTCAAATTTCAACTTTCCCCATCCACTACCATGGGTCCTTGCTCCTTCCAACTGCATCAATACAGAAAAGTTTCCTTGTCCCTAGCCCAAACCCATTCACATATGCTGTTCCTGTGACAGAACAGTTTCCTTATCCCTAGCCAAAACCCAGTCCCACATTGTCGCTTGGCTCATGGAATTCCCCCAAATGGCCTTACCATCAAATTACCCTTCTCCAGCTGCCACTCTTTCTTCTACAATGACCTCCATCTATTTAGATTCTGCCAGTAGTTAACCCTCACCAATGTAGTCCTGCAACACCATATCAGTCATGCCCAAACCTCCTAGCTATGCAGTCTCAAATTCCAGGATCTAATACCACACCTTGAAACTTTTGCCCTCCAGGAACTAGAGCAACAAGCCCAGCACCACCTTAAAAACCAAAAAATCCTCTCCACCATATTCACTACCTACTCCTGTGTTGGACTATCACTATCTGCCACCTCTGCAACAACCTCCAAACCTCCCCCACATCCCCTCACAGACATACGTTTACCCCACCCTCAAAAAACCCTCTCACCTCCGCACAGATTCCAGAACTGAAACAGACCCAAAACACATTCATGAACCTTTTCTCCAAAAGCCTTAGCCCTGCGGAAATATCAGTCCTTTCCAAAAGCCTCACTTTTTGCCCCACTCCCAAATTCAATCATGCAGGACTTGTTAAAGGCCTTCTGTCCTTCTCCCTATAATGGAAACACTTTTTTTGGCCAACCCTACCGATCAGACGCAATCAAAAGTCAGTGATGAACTCTGCCTGATTCAATTCACTCTATCCAACCGTGATCCACCCTCACTGCCCCCAGATCAACCCCTGTTAACTTGCTAGAATTTCTTAACCTCAAACCTTGCCTCAACATGTAAACTAACCTTACATCCACAGAAAGAACCACAATCCACCACCTAAAAACTGATCCCGGCCTTACAATTCTACCTGCTAACAAAGGCACCACCACTGTTGTTTTGAAATGCAAGGATTATCTGGCAGAAGGACTCCGCTGGCTGTCAGATTCATCCACGTACAGATCCTGTCACTGTGATTCCATTACAGAAATCCAGCATTATCTCCACACTCTCCTCAAATCCTTAACCCCATCCCAGAACCTCTCCCCAGAGTCCATGTCCCTCGTAACCCCTCCTGCCTTCTACATGATTCCTGAAATCCATAAATCCAACCATCCAGGATGCCCCATTGTGGCTGGTTGCTGTGCCCCCATCGAGAGAATCTCTGCTCTCGTAGTCCAACACCTTCAGCCTATTATCTGCATCCTACCCCCTATATAAAAGATACTAACCATATCCTCCTCCATCTCTCCACAGTTCCTGTTCCTTTACCATATGATGCACTTCTTGTCACTATTAGTGCCACCTTTCCTTACCCTAACATCCATAATGCACATGGTCTTACTGCTATTAAGCACTACCTTTCCAAACCAATAACCTCCTTCCTAGTCGCCAAGAACAACCATGTCTTCACACACAGTTATTTCTCCTTTGAAGGCATTACCTGCAAACAAATCTGGGGTATGGCTATGGTCAACAGCATGGTACCATCCTAAGCTAGCCTATTCAAGGGCCCTCCTGAGGAAACCACCTTAAACACTCAGAATCCCAAACCCCTCACCTGGTCAAATTCATTGGTGATGTCTTTGTGATCTGGATCAAGGGTGATAATGCCTTATTCCCATTCCTCTACAACAGGCTGTTCACACCGAGCTCCAGGGAGCCAGAGCGCTCACTGCGGCAGCTCGGAGCCCACGTGGAGGGGGAACGCAAACACACTGCCCCCTGGCTGCATGCAGCCGCAACTGACGCAACAATCCCTGTTCAATGACAGCTATGACTAGCAGCGGGATCCCTGTACCTCTATTGGAGGATACCTTTCTATTCATTGAGACGGATGGTCGTCCGCAGTGTCTTGTATGTCATAAAGTATTTAATTCTGCGAAGAGGATCAATATACAGTGGCATTATACACGTCTTCACGCAGCGCACTTCAATCTGGTAGAAGGCGTTGCATACAGAGAACTGGTAGCCAGGCTTAAGAATGACATACCAGGAGATGTAAGTTTAAAAATGTTTTCGTAATATGGAGGGTATCAAAACATGCAACATAGTCCGTGTTCTGTGATGCGTGCATAATTTTTAGGTGAATGAGAGTGGAGAAAACTCTACTGAATCTGTAATTCGATCAAGTTACAGGGTCGCTAACATCATTGCAACGAGTGGCAAGCCATTTTTGGTGGGACCACTCATAAAATCGTGCATGGTAGCAGTTGCAGAATGTTTGTTTCCATGGGAGGTGAAGGCAATTGAAGGGGTTTGCCTGTCAAAGCAAACAATGTCTCGTCGAATCCCGGACACCACAGTGGATTTAGAGACACAGCTCAGGAATAAGGCAGAGAGCTTTGTTTCATTTTCGCTAGTGCTTGATGAAAGCACTGACATACCGGACTGTGCTCAGCTTGCAGTCTATGTGTGTGGTGTCGACATGGAGCTGCAAGTAACTGAAAAACTCTTGGATGTGGTACCACTCGGTTACACCGCAACAGGGCGTGACATTTTTGAATCAGTGGACAATATGAATTTGCCATGGGATAAGCTTCATTCTGTAGCAACAGACGGTGCACCACAAATGATCGGGCGTCACCAAGGTTTTGCTTCTCGTTTGAATTATAAACTCATGGGCGAATTCGGGAAAAACATTTCGAATCTTCATTGTTTTATTCACCAAGAGGCACTGTGTGCTGAAACAGTAAAGCTAGGAGGTGTAATGAAAGATGTTGTGAAGTGTGTGAATTTTGTGCGGCGTCACGGTATGAATCACCACCAATTCAAAGGATTCCTGAAAGATATGGAAGCGGTGTATGGGGATGTACCTTACCACAGTATAGTCTGTTGGCTGAGTCGGGGTAAAGTTCTTGATGTTTTCTTTGCCGTTCATGAGGAAATATCCATTTTTCTCTAAATGAAAGGGGAAGAAATGCTTTGTCTGAAAGATATAAAATGGATATCAGACCTGGCGTTCCTAGCTGACATAACTATGCATCTGAATAATTTAAATCTGTCATTGCAGGGCAAAGGGCTCCTAATCATTGACATGCATGACCAGATCATAGCGTTCGTGGTAAAGTTAAGTTTATTTGAGAGGCAGATGAGTAATGGACATTCAAGGTTCTTCAATCGTCTTGCTTCTTTAAAGCTACTCGAAGGTACCACTTTTGGAGATTACCAAGCAAAGTTAAAGCAGCTCAACACGATTCCAAGACCTCACTAGTTTGGAAATGGAACTAAAGGTGTTCAGCACTCCTTTTTAAGTTTCCCCCGATGACTTGTCATCGTCACTTCAATTGGAGATTATTGATTTGCAAAATTCAATGTTGTAGAAAGACAGGTACTACAACACGTTGGATTTGTCACTATGGTATCGCTCACTACAACAAAAACATTTCCCAAGCTTCACAACAACACTGCTCAGATGATGTGCATGTTTGTATCTACGTATTGTTATGAGCAGATTTTCTCAGCAATGAAAACAGTAAAAAGTAAGGAACGATTGTTTCTTCAGGATGCAACAATGAAGGCCATCCTCCGCATTAACGCTGTGAACATTTTTATGCCTGATATTTCCAATCTTGAAATGAAAATAAAATGTCAAGCTACAGAGGCCCAATAAATTTAGTATCCAATTTCTTGTAAAACAGTTGTTTCTTATTTATTGCATGAACATCGTATTTCCTGGTGTAGCATGTCCCAACGTCTTAGCAACTAAGAGTATGAGGTTTCTGATCTTGTAAGACGCAGCTGGCACATCAAAAGGCGTGCCTTGCCACCGCCTCAGTCAGCCATGCCACATGCCGGCGTGCCGGCCCACTTGAATGGTCACAGAGAGTGACATGGGTCCCTGGAGCAGGGAGCGCTGCGCGGCTCACAACAGAGCCGACGAGCTGAAACAGCCTGCTCTAGAACCTTAACAACTTCTCCCCCATTCACTTCACCTGGTCCTACTCAACCCAACAAGCCACCTTCCTTGATGTTGACCTCCACCTCAAAGATGGCAACATCAGTACCTCTATCCATATTAAACCTACCCACGACAAGCAATACCTCCACTTTGACAGCTGCCACCCATTCTGTAGCAAGAAGTCCCTTCTATACACTCTAGCCACCCATGGCTGTCATGTCTGTAATGACATGCACTCCCTCTCGAAATGTATCGAAGAGTCTCACTCAGGCCTTCACAGGCCGTAATTACCCTCCCAACTATGTACAAAACAGATCTCCTGCCCCTTATCTTCCAATCACCCACCCCTTCCGAGAGTCCCACTGTCCAACCACAGAGAAGCATTCCTCTCACGACTCAGTACCACTCAGGACTGGAGCAACTGAATTACATTCTTCACCAGGGCTTCGACTACCTCTCATCATGACCTGAAATGAGAAATGTCCTATTCACTGTCCTTCACACCCCTCCCACAGGGGTATTCCGCCGCCCACCAAACCTACACAATATCCTCGTCCATCCCTACACAACCTTGCTCCCAACCCCTTTCTCCATGGCTCATACATCTTTATAAAAGACCTAGACACAAGACCTGCCCCGTGCATCCTCCCATCACCACCTACTCCAGTCTGGTCACAAACATCACCTGTCCCATAAAAGGCAGGGCTACCTGTGAAACCAGTCTTGTGCTCTACAATCTACAAGCTGCAACCACTGTGCTGCATTATATGTGGGCATGACAACCAGCAGGCCGTCTGTTTGCATGAATGGCCACTGACAAACTGTGGCCAAGAAGCAGCTGGACCATCCCCTTGCTAAGCACAGCACCCAACACAACATTCTTCATTTCAGTGACTGCTTCACAGCCTGTGCTTTCTGAATCCTTCCCATAAACACCAACTTGCACAGGTGGAAACTCTTCCTGCAATATATCCTATGTTCCCATAACCCTCCTGGCCTCAACCTTCATTAGTCCTTGTCCTTACCTACCTAGCCCCTTCCCTGTTCCCATTCCAGCACTATAAAGTCCTCTATCCCACCAACACACTGTCAATCCTTTTACTTCTCTCCTTTTCTGCTATCACTCTCCCCTTCCAGCCTCACCTCCCATCTAACCTCTTGACTGCACCTAGCTTCCCTACCCTCTCTCCACCTCGTCCCTGTTTGATGCCATAAGCAGCACTTTAGCGACCCCCACCCATACCCCTACCTTGCTATCCCTCCCACTCCCCCACTCCCCCCCACCTCCTCTTTAACGCCATCAAACATTTGCCTCTCAAATCATGCGCTGCTGCTCACAGTCTGGCTTCAGCTGTTTGATTTTCCTCTATTCAAGCAACTCTCGTGTCTCACACTACAGTCCGTCAACCGCATGCTCACTCTGACGTCATGTTACTGGGATCCAGAGATGGCACTAGTTTCTCAAATTCACCTTCTGACAAACGATACTAAATTTCTCTAATGGCATCATCCCAATAAAATTACAAAATATTGCAGAAATAAATTATGTAGCCTACGAAAACATTACATTTTATATTTGAAAATAACATTTCAAGATTTACAGACAAAAAATAATCAGATAATATTTACTGGATATAAATTTGTTAAAAAAATACTTTAGGTGGCACTTCTGTATTATAGTGTCATATATACCCAACATTTGAAAACTCTACTCACAAAAGTCAGAAAAACTTTAATATGGTTGTGTAATTAAACCCATTTGCTCTTATATTGGTGTAGTTGTATGTGTAATCTTATTTACTATTCATTAAGTCATTTTTTTATTGAAACACATAATAAAACGTTTCTTAACATACATGCGATAACACCATCACAACTTAGAGTAAGTGTCTTTTAAATATTCGCAGTTAACATTATGTAATGTAGATAAGTACAAGTTACATTAAAAATAAAGATTCCAAGACTTACCAAGCGGGAAAGCGCCGGCAGACAGGCACATGAACAAAACACACAAACACACACACAGAATTACAAGCTTTCGCAACTGGCAGTTGCTTCGTCAGGAAGGAAGGAAGGAGAGGGAAAAATGAAAGGGTGTGGGTTTTAAGGGAGAGGGTAAGGAGTCATTCCAATCCCGGGAGCGGAAAGACTTCCCTTAGGGGAAAAAAAAGGACAGGTATACACTCGCACACACACATACACATATCCATCCGCACATACACAGACACAAGCAGACATATTGCGTTTAGTTAGAGAATATCTCCAGATTTGTAACTTGTTCAGGGTTGCCACAAGTTCTGGAAATCAAGAAATTTCAAACATATCAGGGAAATCTGCAAAATTGATAAAAACACTGGAAAAAATCTTGTTTTTGTCTCAGTAGATGAAATGGTTTGTTTACTGAGGTGTCATGCATCGTCGCTGGCTGGGTGTAGCCGAGTGTGTGTGCCGCTTCCCTACTACCTCATTCTTACAGCCTCTTCCGTTCCTACTACTCCCCTCAGCTTGCAGTCAGTGCTGCCACCACTTCTTGCCACTGGCCTAGCAGCTGCCAATGAGAGGTGTGAGGAGTGATTTGTTTGGATCTGGTTTTTGGAGACAGTTGACGCAGCGGCCGGAGATGGCAGTCACATGTGCATGAGTGGTGTCTCAGTGATTGTGTGTGCTCTTGTTTTCTGACAAAGGCTACAGCCAAAATTTTAGTTGTGAGAGTGTGATTGTCATTTCCATGTGCCTGTCTGTGGATCAGCGATCATCTTTACAGTGAATTGCTACCTATTCTCATTAGTATTGATTCTCTGAATATTTAAGCCAGTTATCTCTTGCATGGACTGATCACAGCAGTCTCATTTCATCAACATGGTGCCTGTGATACGTGAATAGCTGGCCACTCAAGTGGGCTTCCATGACAGCCCAAAACCACAGGCCATTTCTGTGGGTCTCTCTAATTGATCGGGCCTGCTGATGAGAAGCCCATCATTTACCACTGATGTGCAGGTCCTCTCTGTTGGATCTAGTCTAAGAGAACTGCCCGCAGGCCGTGTCTGTTTGTGTGTGGCATAATGCGGGAGACTTTCGTGGTTTATCCATGGAGCCAGGACTGTGGTGCTCCTCGGCAGGCCAGAGGCCACAGACGAGGAATTTCAGGAATTGCAACTGTGTCGCTGGAAATAGATTGCACAGTGCAGCATTTTATTTATTCTAGTACATTTATGATGCTTCGAAAGTAGTTTATATATTAGAAAGTATGCACGGTAAGAAGAAAATTGTGGCAGTCGCTGGCAGTATGTATGCTATATACTGATATATTTCTTTAAAGAAAAATCACACAATATCTGTAAAATGATAGATGTAACACAGCGGGTAACAACCAACAATAATAAACATAGGAAAACCAACATTTTATTAGAGGTAACCTAAAGTGTTAGTTGACACTCTCTTCCCCCACCGTATACATTTCTTCCAAGTGGCCTACATTTTTCTGAGTTTATTTTTGAATGTGTTTTGTTTTATTGAAATAAAATAACATCAGTGGTCTTAATGAAATACATATGCAGGGTGGTTCATTGATAGTGACTGGACCAAATATCTCACGAAATAAGCGCCAAACGAAAAAACTACAAAGAACGAAACTTGTCTAGCTTGAAGGGGGAAACCAGATGGTGCTGTGGTTGGCCCACTAGACGGCATTGCAATTGGTCAAACGGATATCAAATGTGTTTTTTTTAAATAGGAACCCCAATTTTTATTACATATTTGTGTAGTACATAAATAAATAGGAATGTTTTAGTTGGAGCACTGTTTTCGCTTTGTGATAGATGGTGCTATAATAGTCACAAACTTACAAGTATGTGGTATCACATAACATTCCGCCAGTGTGGACAGTATTTGCTTCATGATACATTACCCGTGTGACACTTATTTCATGAGATATTTGACTCAGTCATGATTAATGGAAGATTTTAGCTCACATGCTTTGAAATACAGAAGTCCTTACATTTTTTGTCAACTTATGTCTTTACTTACCCTTAAGATCTCAAAATTTGTTAGGGAAAAATGCTAGAATGCGTTGCTTTATGTCCTCTGGTGTTGTTGGTTCATGTTGGTAAACAGCATCCTTCACTGCTCCCCAAAGAAAATAATCCAGCGGTGTAAGGTCCAGAGATCGGGCAGGCCACATAACTGGGCCACCTCGTCCAATCCACCTACCAGGGAACTTATGATTCAGAAGTTGTCGTGTTCGTAAGGCGTTATGTGCAGGGCATCCGTCATGCTGATATCACATGACCATTCTCCGGTTCAGAGGTACGGTGTCCAAGAGAACAGGAAGATTGTGTCGTATAAATCGGGAGTATTGTCTGCCATTTTGGATGCCATTTATAAAGAAAGGTCCGATAATGGTATCTCCAATAATCCCACACCAAACATTTATTTTCCACAGACGTTGATGCTCCACCTGACGGAGCCATTTTGGATTGTCTGCAGACCAATAATGCATATTCCTCATATTGACAATTCCTTTCTTGGAGAATGATGCCTTGTTGGTAAAGAGAACATCTGCAAAAAAAAAAAAAAAAAAAAAAAAAAAAAATAAAAATAATGGATTAGTCAGAAGTTTTTGCTGAGCCCACAGACAAAATGTTACCCTATTGCGGAAGTCATTTCCATGAAGATCCTGGTGTACATGAACATGGTAAGGATGAAATGTATGACATTTAAGAATACGCTGTGCACTTGATTTCGACACACCAACTTCACGTTCAATTTGACTTGTGCTGATTTGAGGATTCTCAGCCATGGTAGCAAGAACGGCAACTTCAGCACGGTCATTTGTGCATGTTCTAGGACGATGTCGAGGTCTTGGATTTAAGCTTCCCGTTTCATGTAGACAAGATGTGAGACGACCAAACATTCGGTGCAAAGGCGATGGCTTGTCAGGGAATCATCTTCTGTACAGTTGTTCTACTTGAACAGCATTTCATCCACCTACAACAGGGTACAGTACAGGTATGTAGTGTAGGGTAGAAAACAGACATATTAACTTAATAATCATAATGTTTGCTAACAGTACTATCAACAAACAAGCATTCTCATAATGTAATTCCCATCAACGTACATTCTCCATAGATAAGCAGCATTTCTACCATATCTTCATGTGTGCACATTATACTGTACAGCATAAGTTCCACAACACAACGTTTATTCACAATGTGTACTACCTCTGTGCCGTCACTAGATTACTCTGATGCACGACTACACTGGCAAGCGGCGTACTGCACGCCAACGCAACATCAAATGGGATGCTCAGAGGGTGGTGGAGTACAGGAGTTTGCATGGGTCGCAAATCAAAAATAAGCCGAAGTGGTAACTGTGGCAGTAGTGGGAACTACGTTGGACACTTGACTAGGTAGAGCCAGGCTCTGCACGACAGGCACAATGGGTCATATAAAGCATTAGATAAACCTTATTTTGGGTGTGCAGGATAAATAAGACAACCTGATGGGTGTACACCGATCGGTACTGGTTCATATTGTGTACGTTGATACGTAAAACGTGCAAGAGGGAAACCATTATGTGCTTATGAGAGTTGATGGCAGCAGACCGTATTATTTGTTTCAGACCTCTTGATAAGTATGGAGGTGTGATCACACATGTCAATCACATTGCGATTACGGGCAGCATGGCATTTACTCCTGAGCCTCAGGACGTGCTTTAGCAGTGCTTGTCGAGTGTTTGAAGCGTCAACTTCGCGTCTCAATATCTCGGGATGTAATGGGAATATTACGATGCAATCAACGCCATTGTGTATGTGCTTTGTCATGCTATGGATTGCTGAAGAAAAAATATACGATGTCCATTTTAAAAAAAAAGTAAGTTTGTGTTAAAAAATACATATGCTTTTGTTTTAGAATGTTTCCATATATGTACATTCATGGGGCCCCAGCCCTACATTGATATCGATGAAAGTCGTTTTCCAATAGCTGTTATTGTTTCAGAGATATTCTGGGTGGACAAGATAGCTGGGACACCCTGTATACAGGAGTTATTCAAATATGCTTACCAGAGAACACACCATCTCTAATAGTAGTCTAATAATTAAAGATCGTTTCCTGAAAATTATTCTTAAACAGTGAAGTTTTCAAGATATGATTATACACATATAATAGCATAATTTATTTGTGATCATTGAAACATACATAAATATTATGCATGTTGCTGAAAAATGAACTTCTCACTCTATTGGTGCATGTACAAAAATGCTGTAGCTCACAGCAGTTCAGGTCAGGCACAGTATTATTGTGCACCGTAGCAGTCTGGTCCCTTTAATCCCACAACCAACCAACCAACCAAGTTATCATAAAGAAGTCCATTGTTTATTCATACAGTGCAATACCCAACACACTCCACATTACACACAACACAGGTGTCTGCAACTTATACAATATGTCTACTATGTCTGAAAAATAATTAAATATTTATGATCTATTAGTAAATTTTCACATCTAAACATTTATTAAAACATAGAAATTATGATTACAAATTTTCTTGTTAATGGGTTGGGTTTGTTGCATAGCGCCACTGCTTACATCTGAAGCAAAACTGCTGACAAAAATCATTCCAAGGATGGAGGGCTGGGAAACAGAGAGGAGGAGGAGCATGAAGATAAAGGACCCAAAAAAGTGGGGAAGTCGAGAGGACAAATGGCAAGAATGTAAATATAGTATCAGTGGTAATAAAAAAAATTACTGAAAACTGGACCAGAAATGACTATTGGCCATTTCCTTACAATCAAACAAATAATAACTACCATGTTCAACAGAGAAACCATACATTACTCAGGAGTAATTGTACAGATAACATACGCTGACTAAAAGAAACCCAAACAATGAGCAGCATCTGAAGGTTAAGTACACAATGGAAATTGAAGTGGATAGGAATTAATTTTCCTGGGCTTTCTTATTATGTAAAATGATAAGAGCCTTGGCTTCTCAATTTTTCAGAAGTCAATGCAGTCTGGCGCCATAATATGCAATGATTACAATCATCCTACTAGACATAAAGTTGCCTACTTTTGTACAATGGTAGCATGACTGTTAAGTTTGCCTCTAAATGAGGCCAAAGTTAATAAAGAGCTGAACATTTTGAAACAAGTTGTGGTGGTTACTGTCTATAAGCTGTTGATGGTTTCCGGTGTATGAGAAGCACAGGCAGATGAAACCACAGATGATATAAAAAAGTACTTAATGTTGCAATATAGGGGACCAATCTCTGAAAACTTGACCTGCTTCTTCCCAAAAAGATTTAGGGTAGTGTTCCATACAAGGGGGCAACTAAGGTATAAGTTGAAACGTAGGCTCTGTAAACTATAAGGAGGGGGAGGAGAGAGGGTGATAAATATAATTCATCCAGCATATATAAGTTTCAGTGCAGATCCTGTGAATCATTTTATATTGGACATATGGGTAGAAGTTTTGTCACCTGTTTTAAAGAGCATGTAGGTCCTAAGAGGACAGTTTTGGGCAGAATTTAAAAAATGAGGATCATTGGATAGATACTATAGACAATACACTTAAGGTTTTGCATCATGTAGCGAAAGGTATGCAGTTGGATATTTTGGAGGAACTTGAGATTTTTAAGAGCAAAATAAAAGAGCCAGATGAAGTATTGAATGAACAAGTTGATTTTCGGTTTAATCGGTTCTCTGTTCCAAAATGATGTATAGTTTATACTCTCTCCCACTACCACAAACCCCTTTATTACTTCTGCCAACCCCTGGATTTCGAATTCCTGTGTGCTGGGCTTCACCTGCTGCCCCCATTTCCTTCTCTCATCCCCCCCCCCCCCTCTACTTATTTTCTAATATTCTCATAGTGATGTTTTGCCACTTGAGTGCATTATCATGTACTGAATTAAGGTTCCAGCTTTTTATGTATCTGGCTGCTGCCTGAAACTTGTGCTTTGCCTGCCCCCTTACACGTGCCTTCTTCATTTCACAAAAATAAATTGCATATTTTTCAGTGTGTGGTTCAGTTCTTGCATTGTTATTATGTTCCATTCCTAGTGCATTGAGTACATTGAGGGGACAACTCTTGATTTGAGTATGCACTATTGTCTGTGGTGCTTATAGGCTGGTGCTGGTTGGATAAGAAGATTTCCGTGTACGTTGTGCCTTTTCACTGCTTATGTGGTATGATGTGTATGGCAGACTGTGAAGCTCATTTTACTGGTTGGTTATGTGGTCTTCAACACTAAATTATTTTAAAAAAATGTTTGGGTTTCTTTTAGTTAGCATGTATTAGTCATATGATTAACCATGAGTAACATACAGCTTCTCTGTTGAACATGGTTGTTCTTATTTATTTGATTGTAAAGAAATGGCAAATAGTTGTTTCTCATCCAATTTTCAGTAATTTTCTTTTATGTCTACTGAAAATATATTTACATTCTTGCCATGTTGTCCACCTGACCTCCCCCTTTTTCTTTTATGGCTCCTCCATCTTCATGCTCCTCCCCCTCCCCGTTTTCCTAGGTTTATCAAGACTATACCTGTGTTGTCTCTCTCTGAGCCACTTGTGTCTACCCACACCCATTGGGCCTTTAACCTGTGTGCTTCTTTTAAGCACCATTTCTTCTGGCTTTCCTGTAATTCTGATGTCTTCTATTATTGTTTCTTCCTGTTGGCTCTATACCATGTTTGGCTTTTCTCATTGCTGTCAATATTTCTGTGATTCCTAAAATTCTTGTGATTATATCACCATTTGTCCTCATCCTCCACTTTCTTCATAATTGCAGTAATTATCATGTAATTACTACCAGCATAACACTTAGAATTCTCAGGAAGCTTCATTCATAATTGTCAAATGATCTCCATTTCAGAACAGTGTTGTCACATATATTCTTTTTTGTAAACCCAGTTTTTGCCAAATTCTCACATTGAGATTCTCACATTGAGATTCTCACATTGGCATCATAGGACCTTGACTCTACAAAATCACACCACACACTCTCTCATTTTTGCTTAGACCAGTATTCTTTCAAGAATTTGTCTTTAAATTAATGAAAACTCTTGCTAAAAATATTGAGGTTCAAACCCCACCTCTTAGCATCCTCTGCTAATGCATCAATGATAGCACTGATCTTTCACTTATCCACCCACAATGTTAGTAATACCATTTCACAATTCTTAATAAAATCAGTTGGATTCTGTCCAGACTGCTTCTTGAGTGGAGCAAAACACTCCTGTCTTGTTACTATCACCATACAGTATACGTGATACATAGTTTCACCTTCCCTGAAATCTTTGTTCTAGATTTGCAGTTTTGCTTGCTACTTTAGCAGTGATCATGGCCGCCATTTCCACCTCCAACCTTTTTTGACAAGCATCTGGCTGTTTATTAACCTCAGTATCTACTACAGATAGAATGTTTCTCAAATTTGAGATTTAGTTTTTTGCTGCTGCACTGCTGTGATCTGTCCCCACAAGCCCACCTCACAATTTGTCAGCTTTATTTTTCACAATAGGTTCAACATTTTCTTGAATCCTAACTATTTCTGAATCAAATTTACTCTTTATGTCTGTCACTTTCAACTGTACTGCCACTGTGTCAAGCTTAAGATTGTCATTTTTTGTGATCATAGCTCATGTTTCTCCTTTGGCAGAATCTACCTTCGTGTGCTGCACTCACTTTACTCCTCACTACTCCAACATGGCTATTAACAGTTTTGATTGATTCCCACCCAGGGGGCGCACACATTTTTTGTGAGTACATGCCTGGCCATCACACCAGCCCTTGCAGTGCTACTTCCTTTTCTGTGCTACAAGTCCATCATCCTACTACTCTTTTATCCTCTCTGTCTTTTCACTGGTCTGTCTTCTGGTTTGTGTTTTGGACGCTTGTTTTTGTACCTTCCGGTCTTCTAAAACTTTCCAGTATTAATTATATGGTCTCCTTGTTGTGTTTGACTTGCCTTATTTTTTTTAAATTTTACAGTTGTGCTGATCATGCAGGGAAGGTCATCCAGGGTGGTGTACATTCCACCTTTGTGCCTTTCTCCATTTGCACCTATCATTCTTGCAACCGTACTACATCGAAAACCCACCCACCACACTAGCCATTCCATTGGGGATGAAACGGGAGGGAAGGGGGGGGGGGGAGAAGAGTGTCATCAAGTAACTGCTTGCAGGGATTGCACTATTGGCATCTGAGCCAGAAACTCCCCACACAAAATCGAGTACTATGTGCCTGTCATGGCTTGGACATTTGGACATGGGGACTCAAGGCAATGGTTTATTGGTCAGGTAAGTGTTGCTGAGGCTGGGTTGTGCCTGCAGGGAGAACCCGCATTAGGAGGTGGTACCACAGTGGAAGATTTGCACATGAAGTGAATTCCAATTTCTTCAGCTGGTGTCCATATGGCTTCAGTGGGAAGAACATAGTGCTCAAACACAAGGCAAGAAATACTCCCCCCAGTACATAGTTTGTTCTAGCATGGTTGAGGACTCCTTTTTGATTACCAAGTCATTGTTCTTAATTGAGCATCTTGATGATGGGATAGGGGCAGCAATTTCAAAACTGAAATGTGGCTCAGTTTTGCTTATAGGGTTCTTCCCCACTCAGTCACAGGTGCTGCTCGCCTGCAACAAACTGGGTGATATCCCTGTCACTGTAACCTCCCATAAAAGTCTGAATATGATACAGGGTATCCTTTTCCACCAAGATGTCCTTCTGCAGACTGATAATTTGTGTGCCAATTTGTAGCAATGAGGTGTGCATTTTGTCTATTGTTTCCAGTGGGGACCAAAAGACAACATAATGGATACTGGAACCTTGGCCTTTGAAGGTAATTTTTGCCTGAGAAGGTGAAAGTCATTGCGTATCACTGTGATGTCAAGCCCTATTTTCCTCCTGTCATGTGATACTAGAAATATTTGCAGTGGGGACACATGTCTTCACATTTCAATTCCAGCTCCATCTATTAGGATTGTGCCCATCAGTTGCACAATAACACTCTTTATGCCCCTCTGCCCATCCATGTCAAATGCGAAGAGCACCGTTCCCCCTGTTCAACAGAATGCACCATTTTCAAGCATGTAAAGAAAATCCAGGGATATAGGACCTTTGACTGCCTCACATATAAAAAAAATTACTATCACCTGCATCCTTCTTGTATGACAATGACATATGCTACTGCTATGGCAACATTATCCTCTTTGGTGACTGTGCCACTGCCCTCCATATCATTTGTTTGTCCCTGGGGGCCACCTGACTGTACCCACTCCCAGCTGGTTGGGGGTCCTTCTCCTAGTGCTTGCTCCACTCCTTTGGGAACAGCCCCCAGCTGGAGAAGCAGTACCCTCCTCCTGCACCCCTTATACGGAAGTGGTCTCTCAGGACACTTCCTTCCCAGGGCTCTGCTGACCTGCAACTGAAGGCCATCCAGTAGCTGAAGGAGCCACAGGTTGGAGGTTGTAAGACTTCACAGTCCTCATCTGTCCCAAGATCTGAGGCAGACAAGCCCCCATAGATGCTGTATCATCTTAGAACAAGAAGAAATCCTCAAAAGAGTGGGAGATCCTGGTGGCCTCTGTGCTGCCAAACCTCATAGGTTCTGCCTCTGTATCCACAGTGTCTCAACACAACTTTGGAGGCTGTGGCTGTTCATGTGAAGACATCTCTGGGATTTACCATCTGTCACATGTATCTTGTCCCACTGATTGAGTATCCCAAAACTCATTGTCTGCACTGTTTTCTCAGCTCCCCCTTCGTTTCTAATATTGGTTGACTTCAATGCCCACAACCTTTCTGGGGTGGAACTATGTTCCCTGGCCACAGTAAATCTGTCGAAAACTTACTTGCGGAGCTCAGCCTTTGCCTCTTGAATACTGATGCTCCCACACACTTCAGTGTGGAATATAGGACTTATTTGGCTATTAACATTTGCATTTGTAGCCCATGTCTTCTACCATCCATCCATTGGAGAATCCAATGTCACTGTGTGACTGTGATCATTTGGACCCTCCCTTGGTGTCACTCACCTGGGCATCTACCCAGATTGGCTATCTCCATAGATGATTGGGATGCTTTCACAATTGTCACTGCCTTTCGAACCCTGCCAAGTGAAGGTATTGATGCCACTGTCCAGAGCACAACTGCAGTCATTTAATCAGCAGCTGACTCAGCAATCCTCTCTTGGTTGCGATCCTGTCATCAGAAGACAGCACATTAGTGGATCCCCCGAAATTAACGTGGCCATTAGAGATCACAGGTAGGCTCTCCAATGCCACAAGTGACATCCATCGATGTAGCACCTCATTACCTTTAAACAGCTCTGTGACCAAGTCCACCACCTGTTAAAATGACAGAAACAAGAAAGCTGGGTCAGTGTGTTGGTACCATTGAACCACATACCCTCTTTTGAAAATTCAATGCCTCTATGGGAACCAGTACCACATGGGTGTACATGGTATCTCTGCGGATGGTGATGTCTCTACACTGACTCAGACAACAATATAACAGAAAATGTGGAGGAAAAAAATATCGTAATGTCTTACATCAGTGTTGTTATTATTATTATTATTATTATTATTATTACTATGACGAATAAAGTACATTAAAAGCTCCGACAAAGGCAACACCACTGACAATGCAGTATTCACCTGTACTGTTAGCAGCGCTCCTCGCATTGCAATTATTGTAACTGATACCTCTGCTCGGGTCACCTTGATGATGTTGCCAAATTCTCTGTGATAGTGTTGCAAGACTCATGTTACTTCATGGCCTTGAAATACCTCTATATGAATTTTATTTTAGATATGTTGCCATTATCCAACACACATTTGTTGGTTGGTTTAAAAGAGGGGAAGGGACCAAACTACAAGGTCATTGGTCCCTTGTTCCTAATAAAACAATGCCACAAGTGTGAAAAACGGACAAGACATATAACACAAAACACAAAGAAAAGAAAAACCACAAGTGTAGAGGACAGGCAACGAACACTAAAAGGAACAAAAGAGGACAAGTATTAACAGCGAGACGCTAGAAACAGAAGAGAGTAAAACAAGAAAGCAGATGACAGTGGTTGGCCGACCACTCTGCAACACATTAGAACTTCCACCCTAAAAGCACTATGATGGAGGACAGAGGGACAAAGGACATGCTCTAAAACCTACATAGAAATATAAAACCCACTCTCACAGATAAATTGTAAAACTAAAGCTGCTGCTGAAGCATCATTGCTCAACACCGAAGGTGGGGAGCTGGAAAAGTTAAAAGTCTGCTGAAGAGTAGCTAAAAGTGGGCAGTCCGGCAAGAGGTGGATGACTGTCATTTGGGAGCCATGTACGGCTAATGCGAAGCTGGCAGCATACAACTGATTCCCTGCAAATGGACTACATGGAAGAATTCCACACATTCATCATCTCCTTAATGACACACAGCTTGTTGTGCATACTGTTATTCCATTCCATCTCCCAAAGGCTGGAAACCCTGCGGGGCATAAATGGACTCCTGGATGGACGCTGCCAGAGGATGGCGGGAGTAGCACTGGTCGATGGCTTGTAGCCTGCTGAATGAGTCATTACATAGGAGAAATGACGTGCCAGGGCATGAGCAGATGTGCTCAAGAGCACGAGATATGCCTGCCAGCTCTGCAGTGAAAACACTGTAGTCATCTGGCAAGGAGTGCTGTTCAATATGTTCTTCATGAACATACGCAAAGCCTATGTGATTATCAGCGATCGAACTGTAAGTGTAAACCACGTCAGAGCAACGGAACACGTCAAGAATTGAGAGGAAGTGACAGCGAAAAGTGTGGGGTCAACAGAGTCCTTAGGGCCATGCAAAAGGTCCAGACGAAGCTGCGGCCGAGGCATACGCCATGGAGGCATACGTGAACATACCACAAGTAGAGGTGGTAAAAGGAAGGACTCCAGTTCGCAGAGAAGGGTCTACACGCAAACTGCAATTGTTAGCCCCGACCTGGGCAGCTGATGTGGGAGATGGACTGCTGTGGGCAGGAATAGGTGGTGGTAATTTGGGTGCTCAGGAGAACTAAGAATGTGTGCAGAATAACTGGCGAGCAGTTGTTCACATCTGACCTACAATTGAGGGACCCCAGCCTCCACCAATATACTGGTCACCAGACTCGTCCTAAAAGCTCCTGTCACCAGTCGAACCCTGCAGTGGTGCACAGGGTTGAGTAAATGCAACACTGAGTGTGCTGCCGAACCATAAACCACACTCCCATAGTCAATTTGGGATTGGACAAGGGCTCTGTACAGCTGCAGCAGCATAGAGTGATCTGTACCTCAATTGGTGTTGCTGAGGCAACAGAGGGGATTGAGATGCTGCCAGCACTTCCGCTCAAGATGAGGAAGCCATGCCAATTGAGCATCGAAAAACAGTCCTAAGAATCCATATGTCTCTACTACAGTGAGCGGATCGTCACGAAGGTCCAGAATAACGGAACGACGCCGACAGAAGTGCACGACACACGACTTTGAGGAAGAAAACTGGAAGCCATGGGTTAGAGTCCATGACTGCGTGTTGTGGATGGCTACCTGCAAGCGCCACTCAGCAGCACCAGCAGTACGAAATTCAAAAGTCGTCTGCATACATAGGTGAGAGGGAGAGCCCAAGAGCTGCTGCTAGACTGTTAAAGGTCACTAAAAATAGACACACCCTCAATACAGAGCCCTGTGGGACTCCATTCTCCTGGACATGGATGGAACTATGGGAGGCACCAACTTGGACATGGAAAGTACAGAGCAAAAGGAAGCTTTGGATAAAAATCGGGAGTGGGCCCCGGAGACCAAACTCGTACAATGTGGTAAGGATATGATGTTGCCACATCGTGTCGTATGCTTCACATAAGTCAAAAAAAGATTGCGACTCGGTGTTGGCGTCTGGGAAAGGCTGTTTGGATGGCAGATTCGAGGGACACAAGATTACAGGTGGTAGAGCGACCCTGGCGGAATCCACCCTGACATGGAACCAGTAGGCTACGTGACTCCAGGACCCAACCCACTGCCGACACACCAGCACTTACGTGAGGCTGATGAGCTGATAGCTATCCACATCAAGTGGGTTTTTGCCGGGGTTGAGCACTGGAATGGTGGTGCTCTCCCACCACTGCAATGGAAAGATGCCATTGCACCAGATCAGGTTGAAGATGATGAGGAAATGTCGCTTGTTGTCAGATGAAAGATGTTTTGTCATTTGGCTGTGGATCCAGTCAGGCCCAGGAGCTGTGTCGGGGCAATGTGTAAGGGCACTGAGGAGCTCCCATTCTGTAAATGGGGCGTTATAGGATTCACTGTGGCGTGTAGTGAATGAGAGGACTTTCCTTTCCGGCCCCCGTTTGAGAGAGTGAATGGCTGGGTGGTAATTCTCTGATGCAGAGGCTTGAGCAAAGTGCTCGGCAATCACGTTTGCATTGGTAGATAACACGCCGTTTATGGTAACACTGGGAACACCTGTTGGGTCTGGTACCTGAAAAGACATTTGATCTTTGCCCAGACTTTGGGAAGGTGGCGTATGGCACCCAATGGTCGAGACGTCTCTCTCCCAGCACTCCTGCTTCCGTCGTTTGATGAGTTGGTGAACGTGGGAATGGAGCTTTTTAAAGGCTATGAGGTGCTCCAGGCAAAGGTGCCACTGTAGAACTCGCTGACGCTCCTTAATTGCTTCAGCAACTTCTGGTGACCAAGGGACTGCCTTATGTCGAGGGCACCCTAAAAAGCTACACAGAAACAATTGTGGTAGTCACCTGCTCAACCACGGCATCAATGTTACCATGTGGAGGAGATTCAATGGTGACAGCAGATGTGAATTTCCCCAGTCCACCTTGTTTAAAGCCTATCTGAATAGACATCCATGGGCCTGACGCCAGAGCAGTGACAGGAAAATTGGGATATGGTCACTACCACATAGGTTGTCAGGTTGTCATATGCTCTCCAGGGGACAGATGGGAGAAGTCCTGGGCTGCAAATGGATAAATCAATGGCATGAGGACGGAATTCCATCTCCTGAGGGAGTCTTGCTGCTCATCCAAGATAACATCCATAGCCAAATCATCTGGCTGCAAGCTGTTGCAGTTCACGTTTTTTCTTCCTTGTTTCACCTTTACTCTGTGATGTCTACATCCCTCCATCATTCGCTGTCACCAGGGCAGACTTAATCTACATCTACATCTACATCCATACTCCGCAAGCCACCTGACGGTGTGTGGCGGAGGGTACCCTGAGTACCTCGATCGGTTCTCCCTTCTATTCCAGTCTCATATTGTACTTGGAAAGAAGGATTGTCGGTATGCTTCTGTGTGGGCTCTAATCTCTCTGATTTTATCCTCATGGTCTCTTCACGAGATATACGTAGGAGGGAGCAATATACTGCTTGACTCTTTGGTGAAGGTATGTTCTCGAAACTTTAACAAAAGCCCCTACCGAGCTACTGAGCGTCTCTCCTGCAGAGTCTTCCACTGGACTTTATCTATCATCTTCGTAACACTTTCGCGATTACTAAATGATCCTGTAACGAAGCGTGCTGCTCTCCGTTGGATCCTCTCTATCTCTTCTATCAACCCTATCTGGTGCGGATCCCACACTGCTGAGCAGTATTCAAGCAGTGGGCGAACAAGCGTACTGTAACCTACTTCCTTTGTCGTCGGATTGCATTTCCTTAGGATTCTTCCAATGAATCTCAGTCTGGCATCTGCTTTACCGACGATCAACTTTATATGATCATTCCATTTTAAATCACTCCTAATGCGTACTCCCAGATAATTTATGGAATTAACTGCTTCCAGTTGCTGACCTGCTATTTTGCAGCTAAATGATAAGGGACCTATCTTTCTATGTATTCGCATCACATTACACTTGTCTACATTGAGATTCAATTGCCATTCCGTGCACCATGTGTCAATTCACTGCAGATCCTCCTGCATTTCAGTACAATTTTCCATTGTTACAACCTCTCGATACACCACAGCATCATCTGCAAAAAGCCTCATTGAACTTCCGATGTCATCCACCAGGTCATTTATGTATATTGTGAATAGCAACGGTCTTATGACACTCCCCTGCGGCACACCAGAAATCACTCGTACTTCGGAAGACTTCTCTCCATTGAGAATGACATGCTGCGTTCTGTTATCTAGGAACTCCTCAATCCAATCACACAATTGATCTGATAGTTTGTATGCTCTTACTTTGTTCATTATACGACTGTGGGGAACTGTGTCAAACGCCTTGTGGAAGTCAAGAAACACGGCATCTACCTGTGAACCCGTGTCTAAGGCCCTCCGAGTCTCGTGGATGAATAGCGCGAGCTGGGTTTCACACAACCGTCTTTTTTGAAACCCATGCTGATTCCTACAGAGTAGATTTCTAGTCTCCAGAAAAGACATTATACTCGAACATAATACGTGTTCCAAAATTCTACAACTGATCGACGTTAGAGATATAGGTCTATAGTTCTGCACATCTGTTCGGCGTCCCTTCTTGAAAACGGGAATGACCTGTGTGATTTTCCAAGCCTTTGGAACGCTTCGCTCTTCTAGAGACATACGGTACACCTTGCAAGAAGGGAGGCAAGTTCCTTCGTGTACTGTGTGTAAAATCGAACTGGTATCCCATCAGGACCAGCGGCCTTTCCTCTTTTGAGCGATTTTAATTGTTTCTCTATCCCTCTGCCGTCTATTTCGATATCTACCATTTTGTCAACTGTGCGACAATCTAGAGAAGGAAGCACAGTGCAGTCTTCCTCTGTGAAACAGCTTTGGAAGAAGACATTTAGTATTTCGGCCTTTAGTCTGTCATCCTCTGTTTCAGTACCATTTTGGTCACAGAGTGTCATTTTGTTTTGATCCACCTACCGCTTTGACATAGAACCAAAATTTCTTAGGATTTTCTGCCAAGTCAGTACATAGAACTTTACTTTTGAATTCATTGAAAGCCTCTCGCATAGCCCTCCTCACACTACATTTCGCTTCGCGTAATTTTTGTTTGTCTGCAAGGCTTTGACTATGTTTATGTTTGCTGTGAAGTTCCCTTTGCTTCCGCAGCAGTTTTCTAACTTGGTTGCTGTACCATGGTGGCTCTTTCCCATCTCTTACGATCTTGCTTGGCACATACTCATCTAACGCATATTGTACGATGGTTTTGAACTTTGTCCACTGTTCCTCAACACTATCTGTACTTGAGACAAAACTTTTGTGTTGAGCCGTCAGGTACCCCGTAATCTGTTTTTTGTCACTTTTGCTAAACAGAAAAATCTTCCTACCTTTTTTAACATTTCTATTTATGGCTGAAATCATCGATGCAGTAACCGCTTTATGATCGCTGATTCCCTGTTCTGCATTAACTGATTCAAATAGTTCGAGTCTGTTTGTCACCAGAAGGTCTTACTCCAGCTTATTGATCAGCTACTTCAACACTTCATGCTGCTCGGTGTCTTTAACACTTTCCAACCCGTTTGTTGCTCTCTGATAACCTGCCACAGAGGTTTCCTCTTGTGTGGCCTTCTCAATCAACTCCGTTCATCTGTCTTAAAAATAGAGCACCCACATTTCTTTCAGATTCCAAACACATCTATTCACATTTGGACCTCCCGTTCTGCACTGCGCAGCTTGTCTGTCATCTCAAGTGGTCCCTTGTCTCTGACACATATTCAAGCTACCATTTCCTGGGTATTATCTGTATGCTGACTCCTACCCTGTCTGCATGTTAATCCAATTGGCAGCTTTCGAAGGCTCACTGAAGGCATTACTCCTACCTGGCAACCTTGGATGAACATTTCTCGAATTTTGATGGCCAGATAGACTATCTTAAGAACATTATCCTTACCAACGCAGAACATTTCAAACCTCGCACTTGATATTTACCGTGTCGTGTCCCATTCCTCTGGTGGACTGAGGCGTGCCACAAACCATGAAAAGTGCTCTCTGCATTTTTAGTCGTCATGCTATGATATTGAACTGTATTCATAATATCATTACAAACAGTTGCACGCACAGTTTGATCACAGTGTTCAAGACATCAAAAAAAACTAGTTGGATTTGATTTACTAGTTCATTTAACAGTTTCACTCTCTCTTCCATCATGTGGGTCAAACTCCATTTGCTCTCTGGGACCAATGTCCATTCCCCAAATTTCTGGCCTGAACTCAAGCAGATGCTGTTATTGTGAACCCTATTGGTATTTCCGACAACTTGGGTCACCATTGTGCAGAGATTTCTAGCTCCACCCACTATCACCCCACTTTCCTCTCTTGGAAACTAGTGGAGGAGGCACAAGTGGTATCATTTTCCTCTCAGAATCGTGAATGCTACAAAGCCATCTTTACTGTGAGGGAGCTAGACCATACTCTCACTTCATTCCAATCTTATGCTCCAGGGCTGGACAATGTTCACATTCAGATGGCTTTGTGGGCAAGCACTTTTTCCTTTGTGTGTACAATTGCATTTTCACAGGTGGCATATTTTCTCCCTGATGGTGGCGTGATACAAATACCTAAGCCCAGTAAGGACGAACACCTTCCTTCTAGCCGCTGCCCTATTTCTCTCACCAGCTGTGTTTACAGGATGATGCAACATGTGGTTCGAGGTCGGCTGGTATGGTGGCTCAAGTCTCGCAATCTGCTAACCACAGCACAATATGAATTTCAAGCACACCCTTCTGCATTTGACCATGTTGTCAGTTTTTCAATCCATACCATGAATGGTTATCTGCGGAAATACCAGACTGTGGCTGTGTTTTTTGATTCGGAGGAGGGTACATCACTTGCTGGAGGACTGGTATTCTCTGTACTCTCTACATGTGGGGCTTCTGAGACCACCTGCTCTGTTTTCTTCAGGAATTTTCAAACAACAGAGTTTTCAAGGTACATGTGGGTTTTGTCTTATCTGACACCTTTATCCACGAAAAAGGGGTGCCTCAGGGCTCTGTTCTGATTGTCGTGTTCTTTTGCTGCAACAACAACCCTATTATGGCCTGTCTCCCTTCGGGAATCTCTGGCTCCCTTTTTGTTGATGACTTTGTGATCTGTTGCAGTTCTCCACAGACTTGTCTTCTTAAGCAGCATCTTTAGTGATGTATCGACTGTCTTTACTCATGGAGCTTCGAAAATGGCTTTTGCTTTCCCCACAGACAAAACCATTTGTATCAATTTCTGGTGGTGCATTGGGTTTCTTCCGGAATCTTTACATCTTGGACCTGTTATTCTTTCTGCTGAAACTACAGAATTTGTGGGGCTCTTGCTTGATAGAAAACTTTCTTGACCCTTGTACATCTCTTACCTGGCTGTGCACTGCGCTTGGTCCCTCACTGTCCTATTTGTTCAAAGCAGTATTTCCTGGGGTGCGTATTTGAACCACCCTCCTCCATTTTTACCAAGCCCTTGTCCGTTCGAAATTGGACTTTGGGTGTTTTGTTTATTCCTCTGTGTGTCTGTCCATTTTATGCCATCTTAACGCAATCCACCATTGTGGAATACGTTTGGCCACTGGTGTCTCTTACATTAGCCCAGTCGGGAGGCTATATGCAGAAGCTGCTGAACTACTACCATCATACCGGCATGATGTCCTCATCAGTGGATATGCATGCTGTTTGTCTGTCGTACTCGACTACCCGTCCTACGCCCTTTTTATTGCTTCTTTGATCGCCACTATGGGGGTACCCTTCTGCTCCGTTACCTCCTGGAATTTGCTTACGGTTACTGCTCTGGCAGTTTAAGTTCACGTTCCTGATGAGTGTGAACCCTTTACTGTCTTGGCTCTGTGCAGTGGCTTGTGTCCATGGTGGACTTCATTTTCTTCCTAAGAACGCTATTCTGGATTCGATGTATCGCTTCAAGTCTCTCGACTGTGGCATGCAACTTAGCAATAGTACCTTTGTGTACACTGATAGCTCTGAGACTGACTGTGGTGTTGGGTGTGACTTTGTCATTGGCACCAACCATTTTTTGTATCGGCTTCAAGAACGCTGCTCAGTTTGTACAGCGTATCTCTTCAGCCACTGTCAGGCCACCCATTACGTCCAGCAACACCGGCTTTTTAATTGTGGCATGTGCTCTGATTCTCTCAGTACCCTTCAAAGCCTCTGTGTGCTGTACACAGTCCATCCCTTAGCACAATAGGCCCAGGAAAGCTTGTACTTGCTTGCTGTTGAATGAGCCATTGTAATGTTTGGTGGTTCCTGGTCATGTCGATCTTACGGGAAATGAGGCTGATGATGCTGCTACCAAGGCTGCAGTCCACCTATCTCACTCTGCTAGCTCTCACATTCCTTCAGATGAACTCCATGTTACCCTCTGTCGACAGGTGGTGTTACTTTGGCATCACCACTGGTCTTCTCTTCACAGGAAGAAGCCCCGGTGAACTAAACTGCTCCCAGCAGTCTGGCCGACCTCCTTTTGGCCCTCTCATTGCAAGATCATTTTAGTTAGGTTGCTTATTGGGTACTGTTTTTTTGTTTTTTAGCCACCATCATTTGTTAAGTGGTGATCCCCTACCACTTTGCTGTCATTATCATCAATCTATCAATCTTTGATGGTTTACCATTTCATGACCTAATACACCCTTTCTTTGACTGCTTACATTTCAGTGTATGTTTGCTGCCTGAGTTATTGGCTGTTTTAGTGAATGACACACAGGCTGTTGACCGTGTTTTATTTTTCATCTGTTGTAGCAATATGACGAAGAACATTTAATCTTTGGTTCGGGACCTCTGCTGTCTTGGCAGCATATTTTGAGGACCTTTCTCCGATGGTAGGTCTTTGTTTTTAGTTCTCTTTCCTTCTGTCAATTGGGCTTAACATTTAGTCACATTCAACGTATTTTACTTATTAGTGTTGTAAGGTTATGACATTTTTGCTCCCCATCTCCGTTGACCTCATTGTCAATTGGACGTTAAACACTAATCTCCTCCGCCTTTAAATGCTTATGACCCCCTTTGTTTTTGCGTCCTCTCTGTACTTCACTTTTTTCTGTTTCTAATTTTTTATTTCACTCCCTCCAAGACAAACCATGGCTACAAAAGTATGTGTTTGGCTGTCTGCGTGGGTGTGTGTATGCATGAGATTCAATGTATGTACTATTGCTAGAAAAAGAGCTACTGCTTGACAGCTAGTGTGAATGCTGTTTTCTGTGCTTCATGCATAGATCCACTATAAGTGATTGGTTACCTCTCCGGTACGTTATACATATTGCTCCAACCAGGAATTTCCATTAATGTATTGTTATAAATTTACTGTTGTGCACGAGTTATTCAAATTATCTTGTTGAATTCTACCATTGGTTTCTGAGTGAACTGGAATCAGGATTTTTGGACCCTCAGTTTACGTTTCTTCAGATGAGGCCTGTTTCAGCCAGCCAGATATGTGAACTCACAGAACATGCACCATTATGCATCAGAAAACCCCGTCAGTATTTTGTAAGCCATTGCACAATCTCAAGATCAGATCAGTGTTTGGTGTGCTTGTCAGATGTCTGTGCCATAAATCAATGCTTTCACTGAAGTTTTAATGCCAAGTGATTTGTCCAGAAACTGTTTAATCCATATGTGGGTCTGATGACTTTTGTGAGTGTGTGCATGGCGAGGACGGGTCCCCAAGCCATTGAAGTATCTACCTTCTTTTCTGTTCTACAATCTCTCATCTCTCTTCTTCTTTCTCTTATTCTCTTTCCCATGATGGCAGCCTTTGATGTGACCCACCTATTCCCTAGATTCTGCTTTCCTTTCTTGGAATATTCATTAATAATTGGAAAATCCGTTTTTTTTGTTTTGTTATTTATTTATTTATTTATCCTCTTTTACACCATGCCATGCATTCTGTTGGAACTGTGATGGCCCAGAAAGGGCATCTGAAGGGGTCTGTGTGTTGGTTTGCATGAATGTCTGATGCCATCACATATCACTTACCTCATAACTGGGGCTTTCGAGGCTCCCTGCCAATTTTTATGCCACTGGTTGTTCCATGTTACTGTAGTTACTTCACTGAGGTCTCCATGTGTTATTCAAATTATCTTGTTGAATTCTACCATTGGTTTCTGAGTGAACTGGAATCAGGATTTTTGGACCCTCAGTTTACGTTTCTTCAGATGAGGCCTGTTTCAGCCAGCCAGATATGTGAACTCACAGAACATGCACCATTATGCATCAGAAAACCCCGTCAGTATTTTGTAAGCCATTGCACAATCTCAAGATCAGATCAGTGTTTGGTGTGCTTGTCAGATGTCTGTGCCATAAATCAATGCTTTCACTGAAGTTTTAATGCCAAGTGATTTGTCCAGAAACTGTTTAATCCATATGTGGGTCTGATGACTTTTGTGAGTGTGTGCATGGCGAGGACGGGTCCCCAAGCCATTGAAGTATCTACCTTCTTTTCTGTTCTACAATCTCTCATCTCTCTTCTTCTTTCTCTTATTCTCTTTCCCATGATGGCAGCCTTTGATGTGACCCACCTATTCCCTAGATTCTGCTTTCCTTTCTTGGAATATTCATTAATAATTGGAAAATCCGTTTTTTTTGTTTTGTTATTTATTTATTTATTTATCCTCTTTTACACCATGCCATGCATTCTGTTGGAACTGTGATGGCCCAGAAAGGGCATCTGAAGGGGTCTGTGTGTTGGTTTGCATGAATGTCTGATGCCATCACATATCACTTACCTCATAACTGGGGCTTTCGAGGCTCCCTGCCAATTTTTATGCCACTGGTTGTTCCATGTTACTGTAGTTACTTCACTGAGGTCTCCATGTGCCCAAGAAAATGCTTGGACTATGTGCTGAGTGTCACACTCTGTAGCCTTGACTGAACACTAGCTCCAAGGCACCGTCTGATGGGTCTCTGCTTAGACCCTTTCCCAAGGTTTCCAGTTCACTACTGCTAAAACATGGGTCCTTCAATTTTGTTGTCATACCATGATCCTCATGATCCAGAACTCTACTTGGGTACCCAGCAATTGTTGCACAGTCTTGAATTTTGGAGCTCCTCTTGATAAGAAGCTGAGTTGACTGCTCCCATGAATGTCAACTAAAGCCTAGCTGAAACTTCCTGGCAGATTAAAACTGTGCTGGACTGAGACTCGAGCTTGGGACACTTGCATTTTGTGGGCAAGTGCTCTATCAACTGACCTACCCAAGCACAACTCATGACACACTCTCACAGCTTCAATTTTGC
This sequence comes from Schistocerca gregaria, assembly GCF_023897955.1. Taxonomy (NCBI): domain Eukaryota; kingdom Metazoa; phylum Arthropoda; class Insecta; order Orthoptera; family Acrididae; genus Schistocerca; species Schistocerca gregaria. The sequence goes on along the minus strand of NC_064921.1, from coordinate 99,761,580 downwards.
CAGTACCTTGTCTCCTACCTTCCAAAATTTACAAAAGCTCTTCTGCAAACATTGCAGAACTACCACTTGCATGAGAAATGGTATTGCGGACACATGGCTTAGCCATAGCCTGGGTGATGTTTCCAGAATGAATATTTCACTCTGCAATGGAGTATGCACTGATATGAAACATCCTGGCAGATTAAAATTATGTGCCAGACCAAGACTCATACTCTGGACCTTTGCCTTTCAAAGGCAAATACTCTACCAACTGAGCTACTCAAGCTCTACTTGTGACCCATCCACACAGTTTTAATCTGCCAGGAAGTTTCATATTAGCACACATATTGCTGCAGCATGAAAATTTCATTCTGGAAACATCCTCCAAACTGTTGCTAAGCCATGTCTCCACAATATCTTTTCTTCCAGGAGTGCGAGTTCCGCAAATTTCACAGAAGAGCTTCTGTGAAGTTTGGAAAATAGGTTACAAGGTACTGGCAGAACTGAAGCTGTAAGGGTGGGTTGTGAGTCGTGGTTGGGTACCTTAGTTGGTAGAGCACTTGCCCACGAAAGCCTAAGGTCCCAACTTTGAGTCTCGGTCTAGCACATGGTTATAATTTACCAGGAGGTTTCATATCAGGGCACACTCCATTGCAGAGTGAAAATTTCATTCTGGAAGCCTAGCTGCATGTGAAATGTTAACACACTCTGCTCCTTGTGCATACTCTTGGGGTGCAGGTTGTGCTACTTTTCATTGTATCTATTGGGATCTGGCCTGATGCCACTTGGACTATGGTTACCAGGTTGATGCTCGGTGCTGCCTTTGGCTTTGAAATTATTAGGCTAGGTGCACACTGGCCTGTCTCGTGATTTATTTGTCGCAAGAATGAAACACAGTGACTCGAATTGGAGTGCGCGAACGTGCGACAAAAAAGTAGTGGTGATTTAAAAGACACAACCAGCCTTATTTCACACGCGACATGATTGTCGCAGGTGTGGAATGATTCACAGGCACTGGAATGGGCCCGCGCGCACTAGCGACGTGATTTCTCAGTCAGTTGCTCTCGCTCTGTGTTGCATACACACAAGTTCAATTCGCCAGAAGCATGTCTGATAACGGGAATTGTGCTATGGATGACATTGTTAGTTGTGTTGTCGATTCAGAAAGACTAATTGCAGAAGTAGAAAAGTGACCAGCTCTCAAAAACAGGAAATTAAAAGAATACAGTGATTGCAATTTGAAAGAGAAACTATCTGGAGAAGTATGCTGCAACCTAATTCGGAACTGGACTGAACTGCCTGGACCGGAAAAGACTAACAAAAGTATTTCATGGTTCACTTATTTTATTCATTCATGTAGACATCACAGTTACAAAAATAAAATTTTTTCTTATTGCCAAGATACTGATCCTTGTGGAGTCACAAAGTAGTTTGCAAAATAATCCCTTATCTGCATACCACACGCATCCTACAGGCTCACAGCCTTGCAGAAGGCATTCATACGACTCATCCTCAGTTCATACACCGTCATTTCACTTTTACAAAATTATGCAGAATACAACATGCTTTTATGATTATGTCTGAAAAACCAACATCCACATCCATAGGTAGATGAAATATTCTCCATTTGTTAGGCAAAATCCCCAAAGTACATTCCACCATTCTATGAGCACGACAATGTCTATAATTAAAAACACGCTCTTTCATTGTCAGGTTTTTTCTTTGAGTATGGCCGCAGAGTATGTCTGGACTGTGCAAAAGCTTCATCTCCTACAAAATTCAAAGGTTGAGGCTCTCCTTCCTCATAGTGTGGTAATTTTTGAGGATTTGGAATGTTTAACTGATTAGATTTCAGTTTTTGATAGAAGTTGGATTTCTTGAACACATTAGAATCCCCATTGGCTCCGTATGAGCCCACGCCTATCACAGTGAAAAAATAGTCAGTGTCCACTACGGCCAAAAGTATTGGTGAAAAATAATTTTTGTAATTATGAAACTCTGAGCCACTGCCAGCAGGCTTCTTCAGTCTCACATGTTTCCCGTCCACAGCACCAATGCAATTTGGAAAGTCAGTTCTGTCTAAAAACTGTTTGGCAATAATCTTCGAATCATCTTCTGTTTTTTCTGCAATATCAATAGGCGGTAGACATTGCTACAACTGTTCGCATGTATCCTTCACAATTTCTCTGATTGTAGTGGCTCTCAGTAGATATAAATAGTGTAATGAGCTAAAGCTATTTCCAGTTGCAAGGTATCTGGAAGGAATAATATTCAGTAACAGCATCAATATTTATTCATAGAAGTATTAAGGTAAATACTTACAATAAATTATATACAGTGATAATTTCATTTATGACAGGTAAAGAAATTCAAAGGAATTGGAAAAATCTGAAAGACTGCTTCATGAAAGAACTGGCATCACAAAAAAAATCTTCGTCTGGCGAGTCTGCATGAAAATGGAGGAAATATCTATACTTCGATGCAATGTTATTTCTGCTCCCTCAAATGGAAGACAGACCAACCACCAGCAACATTGAAATTATGCCCAGTAGCACAGGAAACAAGGAAGTAGGTTCTCCCCCCCCCCTACAGTTTGTCTTCACAAAACGACGGCGATACTGCACAGAGCACAAAAGTACAACATCCTACGAAAAGAGAAGCCAAGAAGGTTACGTCCTATGAGGAATCTCTGTTAAATACATTAAATGACAGACAAAAAGAAGAAGTAAACGAGGATAAGAATTTTGCATTAATGATTGTCCCATGCTGGCGAAGTTAAACAAAGAACAGAAACATTACACATACGTAGAAATACTGAATGTGATGAGAAATGCCAGATATTATCAGCTTTCACTGATTTTTCCACAGCATCCGAACATGTGTTATAACACAACTCAAGCAGCTTATAACACCACTCGAGCAACTTATTCTCAAGCATCTTGATTTGTTCAACCGTATTTTTCAAATATCCTAAATTAAACGGAACCTCCACAAAATTTGTTTGTGTGCCCCTCTGCTGACAACCGCCATAAGACCACAGAAACCTCTATGCACAACATGGTTTTGCAGTTTTCTCATGAAACAAGTTCGCCAGTTTCGACTTGCAGTAGAGATTTTCTTGATGTATCTAATCAGTAATGTAAAATGGCAACAACAATAGTTGAATGAAATGATTATCTGGATGTATCTAATCAGTAACGTGAAAGGGCAATAAAAACTGTTGAATGAAATAATGTGTGCTCACCTCAAAGTCACTGGTAAGTGCTCCTCAGGTGGTATACACTTCCTCCATGTCATATCTTGTTTTGTTATATTTGGTCCTAATGTCCGAAGCAGTGTATCTAAACTATGCTTACTCATTCGATAGTATTGAAAGAATGTATTTGGGTGATTTTGTAACTCTTCGTGTAATTTGTAAAACTGCCCTTTCATTAGTCTTTGACTTACAATCGGGTGCACCCAATAACGACATTTGTGCTGTTTTCTCGCTCTTCTTCGTAGTAAAAGTGCTACCAAACAAGCTGTTTTGATGAAATCCATGCTGACCCTGAGAGTAGTTGCAATTTTCCTGCCGCTGTGTGCGCACCACAATGTATTTCTGCAACAGCGATTGTTAAGTTGCGCCGACTGAAAAATCGCCTGTGCACGCCTAGCCTTAGACTCAGTCCCTCCTTGTGGAATTCAACTGCCATCTGGTGCTTCCAGACCTGTCTCATTGGCTGTCTCCTGTTGAAGTGAGGAGTTTTCCTCTTCACCTCTTCAGTTCTAACAGTACCAAATGTTGATTACCTATGCAGTCGCCATTCTTCAGTTTCCTGGTCATCCAACAGGTCATATTCTTTCTGCTTACAAAGAGGCATTGACTCCCTGACACCCACCCAGCCATCTACCAGCACCTTTGCCTATTTTCTTTACACTGTACTCTCCATGTTTTCTCACTCAGCCCCTCCTTGGATGGTACCAAGGCCACAAATTAGGAGTGATTTATTTCAAGGATCTAAAGTCTCATTCGTCCCTATAACCTTTCGGCATCTTCGATGTTCAGTTCTTCAGGAGTGCTAGAGTCCTCTTGCCTTTTACACTGACATCTCTAAAACTATGGATAGTACATGTTATGCTTTTACATCTACTGCCAGTCTGGAATACCATTCATTGCCGGGCTGCAGTGTTGCTACAGAGTAGCTGAGGCCATCAACAGAGCCCTCTGTTTTATTAAATGGGCTCTCTTGACCTGTTTTTTTAAAAGATGTAGTGACTCACTGAGCAGTCTCCAGGCCAGTGACGAATGTTACTCATCATGTTGTGGTCTCTGCTATTCATTACTTTTGTACTGAACTTAGTCATACTGCATACTTGGTTGTCTTTTTCTGGGTTTGTCTGGGGAAGTGATAACTATCGCCCCCCCCCCCCCCTCCCCCCAACCCTCCTTTTCATTTTGAAGATCCCAGGTGCAGATTTGTGGGTGCCACTAAGGGCCCTGCTCACTTAGATATGAAACATTTGCTGAGCTACTGCCCCTTCTAATAAACTCCCCACTGCCAAGGATACTTCTGCTGCATGGGAGTTCTCCTCCCATTTCTCCAAGGAAGGAATCTGCCTTTATATATCACCTCCACTTGGCTCATAACATACTGACCCATAGTTTTATTTTATGAGAGGAGCCACCCCCACATTATGGTTGTAGCCCTACTGATAGTTGCCCATAACCTAGTAGAATGCCCTCTCTTTCAGGCTATCCATGCTAAGCATTGTCTTACAAATTCTTTGCTTCTCATATTGGGGGACGACTTACAGGTAACTGCACTGCATCTGTGTGACAGGTTTTTATTCCTAGATATAACATTTTGAACTACTGCATGAACTTAGGATGACACCTGTACTGTTGTTAGGATGGAGAGTGGAGTGTGGTAGAACAGGCCAGTCACCACAGTGGTCACTAATGATATAAAATTAGTGGAACAAGAATTGTATTACATTAAAGTTTATAATTGTGTATTCTTCTCTGTGATGGTGGTCTTGGAATGTGCTGACACTATCTCGACAATCTGCAGAGGACATCGCCCTAGGAGCATGTAAGCATGGTATGAGACAAGTGGCAGATCTCACTGGTGGTTGATGTAGCCCACACAGCAGGTGTTGCTGCCCAGGACAGTGATTACGTATTACCAGAGCTGTCTTGTGGACATCAAAGGGATGTTGTCAGGCAATCTCTCAACAGCTCTGCACGATGTGGAGATGAACAACAGCCTAGCCGTTCCACCAAGGAAGGCTGGGGATGTTGACTGCTTGCAAGTACTAGGTACGGGTATCAGCAGCTAGCACACCTGCAGAATACAGCAACGGGTTGACAATATGCAAACACCATCATTCAGCTCAGCAAGACAGAGAGAGAAGCCTCTACATCCTCTCTTCAGTGCTTGAGAGGTCAACAGCATGCAGCAACCAAGTACAGCAAATAGGATAGGGAGCAGTTTTAATGGTAGAAGTCATCTCGACAAAGAATAGCAGCACATTACAGGTTTGGTCTCATATTGGGTGTACCATATATTAAATACTATGGAGGCTCAGAAGCCTGAGCTTTTGTCACTGAGAAGTTTTTGACAGACACTGGAAGTTTGCTGAGTATGAAAGTGAACTACTATAGCACAGAATAGTTTAACCTCACCTGCCATATAAACATCACATTTTTTGCAATTAACTGTGTGGGTAGTAAAATTTAAGCTCAAGTTTGGTCCGAGGTCACTGTTTCTATTGATTTGTTAAGAAGTTGCTAACATACCTATAACAAAAGTCAGAAAATGTGATGCACCAGATTTGGACAGGAAGATCATAGGTGGATCAAGACCTTATGATGGGGTTGAATCATGAAAACTACTTTGTATTCCCTTTGTCAGAAAAGTTTCAGGACAATTTCTTTTTATTTCACAGTATGCAGGACACATAAGGAACAAATGTTGTTTTTTATTTTACTTAGTGTGTGTGCATCCTTGAAATGAACTGGCCATTGTCCTGTGCAAACTCAGTAAGTGGCAGGCATATGCTTAGCAACCTTAGTTACAATGATGCAATTGATGCTAATAGTGAGCAAAAAGTAAACGTCAAGTTCTACGTTAAGTTCATGAAAACCCTTAGTGAAACATGGACAAGAAGGCATATTCAAGTATATGCTGTCAAGGCACTTTCAAGAAGTCATGTCTCTGAATTACACAAAAGGTTTTGTGAAGGCAGAGATTCAGTGGAAGATGGTCGCAGAGCTGGTTGCCCGTCTACAACACATACAAGTGCAAACATGAAGCGTATAGGGCAGTTATAACAAGAAGACCTTCATGCAACTGTGTGTGTGATATCAGAAGATCTTAATTTGAATTGTGATATGTGTCATAAGATTTTACATGTATATTTAGGGAAATGGAAACTTAATGCAAAACTTGCCCCTCATTAACAGATGAACAGAAAGAGGAAAGAGGACGAATTTCTACTGAACTACTATATAGAGCCAGAGTTGATCCCACATTTGTCAGAGATTGTCACTGGGGATGAAAATTAGTGCTACGAGTATGATCTCACACGAAGTGTCAAAGTGACGAACAGCGCAGCCGTGGATGACCACTCCCTCAATAAAAGTCAAATGACAATTTTCAAGAACAAAGACAGTGTTCATAGCATTCTTTGATAATAAAGGATTGGTTCACCATGAGTATGTTCCTCCAGGTCAAACAGTGAACCAAACTCTTCACATCGAAGTCTTGGAACGTTTCCGACAAGCAGTTCGAAGTCACTGCCCTGAGCTGTGGCATTCTCTGAACTGGTTTACACTGCCTGACTATGCAAGACCCCATACTGCTCTATGTGTTACCAAGTATCTGGCCAGATATTTTGTTATTACCATCCCACATCCACCATATTTGCCCGACCTCTCACCTTGCGATTTGTTCTTGTTTCTGCAAGTGAAAAGACGACTGAAAGGAAAGCTTCATCAAGATGTTGCAGACATCAAACAGCTGTGAGAAATGACCTTACAAGCATTGGAGTTGAAAAATTCCCTGCTTGCTTCCAAAACCTCCAGAAACATTGGCAACTGTGTGTAGATAGCCAAGGGTACTACTTCGGTAGGAGCTAGGATCATTACTTGGTTTAAGTTCAATTTTCTAATTGAAAATAAATAAATAAATAAACCCCAACCCCTGTTCTGACAAAGGGAGTATAAGATGCTATTGTTGTGGTCGCATATAATTTCAAGTCATACTGCCTTCATGGCATTTCTATTCATTGTGAGTGAGGTTGTCCTACAACTTCGCAATAGGCTTCTTTTTTCAGACTGAAAAGAGCTTGTATTTTATGTAACAGGGTACTTGATATGAGCTGTATTCACTAGTAGCACATGTTTTTGAAACGACTGTATGTTTATGTACTTCATTGATGGAGAGAGTATGCTGTTTTGCCTTACTTCCTTTAGCCAGAATGCAGCAAGTAAATTGTGATAAAATAAGATTTTACAATAAAGGTTAAATTTTTGAAAACAGATACAGTATGTGTTATATTTTTGCTAAATGTGTCCTAACATTCTTCATTCAGCTTAACAATCATGTAATTTGATTGCCACCTACTTTCTGATCTGGGCAGACTGAGAAACTTGGAAGTGGCTCATGTGCTGTACTCGTATTCAGTGTCTTGTTACTCATATTTACACTTTTTCCAATTTCTGTCAGATGTTTAATTTGAATACTGGGATGGTTCCTCTAGAAAGGGTGCAGCTAAGATTCTTCCTCATCTGTGTCCATTCTGTGATCGTATTCCACTTAGAATAACATCATTATCAACAAGATATGAAACCTTCTTCACAACTTCTGAGGCTGAACTGAGAGCGTCTACATCTCAAGAGAGTATGTACATCTCCACTGTTCCTTCTCCATTTTCTTGTATGTCTGGATAATGACTTCGAGTGATGCCATGTGTAGGTTCCAAAGCTCATTACCGGCTTTCTTGACAATACTCCAACCAAACATATTAATGTCGCGGACTGAAATTCCATTGGACAAAACACCAGAGAATCGGTTTTTATCAAGTACCTTGCAGGTCCAGGAACAAGTATGAGTTGGAATATGTTTTACCTTCAGGAGCTGAATTTTTGGTCCAAGGCTTCACCATCACCAACAGTGCATGTATACATTATAAAAGTCTTGGGATAAACTGGAGAAAGCAGAATTATGGAAAATTGATGTTTCCACTTGAAATGGTGCTGAGCTCATGGACACTAGCTTGAAATTTAATTGTGATTTTGACAGCAACACCCATAAGATTGTTTGGTAACCAGTGGCTGTTCTTGTGATTAACTTGAGCATCCACAGTAAGTACTTTCGAGCCTGGGAAGGAACTTGTGGCGAATAATTGCCTCACTCTGTGCAGTGCATTAGAAGGTTTCATTTACAAGATGGTTTCCTTGTTACTTCAAACTACAAAGTGTTCTGATTGTTTGGCAATATGGAAAACTATTTGTTTTGCACTATTGAAGTAATTTATAACATCAAGTGCTGCTAAGACTCTACAAATACTTTTTGTAATCAGAACTATTGAGCTAAGCTTTGAACTTGATTGTGTTGAAATAACCATAACATGCTTATGATTGTTTAACTGATGAGTAAAGCCCAGATTTTAAAGCACTATCAAATCATACAACATCCACACATTCAAGCGGTATCATACTCGTATTACTAAACAAGCACAATGAGGCAGCAAAATAATGTAAACATACAATATCAAAATTCAGTTCTATATTTCCATTTTGCCCTAAAACAGCACAGAAACCACAATTTTTTCAGAATTTTCTTCAATTATGCTTATGCATTTATTTGATAGAATATTTTTGTACATAGGAAAGGACCATTCTACTTCAGAAGAAGTGACAAGTGCATTCTTAAGTGAAAAAATTTCAGATAGAATCATGGGCTATAACTAAACATTAAAATTTAACACAATTGTATGAGGTACCTGCTGTCATTAGATTTCAGGCAATACAGAATTCAGCCCATTAAACTTCATATTGAGATCACATCAGAAGTGTTTGCTGTGAGAGATAAGAAGTGGCAAAGAGTACTGGTGCAGAGGAAAGTAGTTCATGCAGTGCTGGCAACGTGCATGCCACATAGTTCATGCAGAATAATTCCATAGCTCATATACAATAATTCTTACCCTTCACTGTAGATAGCGAGAACTGGCAGCAGTGAAAGGAGGCATGAAGTATATTGACTTCTACTGACATTTACCGAGATGAATTTTAAGGTCCCAGCACTAAATAACAAAACTTGCAAAATTGTTCATATTCCACACTTTGTCATAATTCATACCAAAAAAATGTCAGTAAAAAGGTAGTATCACACATTCACTGCAACTTATTTGCTAAAGACAGAAAAATAGTATAATGCCCTAATAAATGCCTAAATTCGTACTATTGCTTACTTACTCCTTGGCCCTTGAAGGACCTTGGTCTGCATCACAATATCCTGCCATTCTATCCAGTCCATGGCTTTCCGTCTACATACTCTGACACCCATCTTTGTCATATCTTCTTCAATTTGTCCACCCATATCTTTCTGGATGTCCCTTCCATTGTTTGCCTCCAGTCTTGCCATCAAAAATCTTCTTACATGTTCTGTCCTCCTTCATTCTGAGCATGTGTCCTGCCCGCCTCAGTCTTCTTATTTTAATGATAGTGACCATTTCAGGTTCTTCAACCATTTTGTTCTAGTTCTGCATTCGTACAGATATCTCGGCCTTCTTGATCATATATTGGACCATATATTTTACGCAGAATCTTATTCTCCCAAATGCTAAGGATCCTTTCCTCATTTGTAGTGATGGTCCATGTCTCATCACCATACATGACAACCAGTCTTATAAATTGTGTGTAAATGAGGATTTTAGACTTTTGTGATAGAAGTGAGCTCCTAAGCATGGGTAGTGTGGCAAAGTAGTATCTGTAGCCTACTGCTGTTCTAACTTTCACCTTGCTGCTGATGTCATTTGTATCTGTGATAGTCGATCTGAGGTACCTGAAGTCTCTCACTCTTTCAAGCTCCTTGTCAGTTATTCTGATGTTTGGTAGGTTTCATTGGTTGGTCGTTAACATATTTTTGGTCTTTTCGGCATTGACTACCAGGCTAAGCTTCGTTGTACTTCTCTCCAGTTGTTGATAGGCATTGGCCATCACAGCAGTGTTTCATGTGAGTAATGCCTCAGTGTCTGCATAGGCTAGGTACTACAGTGAATGATTAAACATGGTTCCTCCTCTATTTAATTCTGTCTGACTTATGACTTTTTCCAGGGAGAAGTTGAATAACAGTGAGGAGATATTGTTACCCTGTCTCAGTCCCTAGTGGAGATTTCGTCCTGTATTTTTACTTTACAGTTGGTTTCACTGAGGGTCGATATCGTAAGTTTAACAAGTGTCTTGGGTATTCAAGCTTCTTCCATTACATTTCGCAATGCCACTCATGAGATGCTTTCATATGCTTGTTTAAAATCAATGTAAAGCTGAAGTATGTTTATTTGGTGTTCATAATATTTTTCAAGTAGTAAGCACAGTGTGAATATTTGGTCATTTGTTGACCTATTTTTTCTGAAGCCAGTCTGATAGTCTCCAATTCTCTCTTCCACATATGGAGTAAGCCTCCTGGTTAGGATCTTGGACAACACTTTATAAATAGTATTTAGAAGGGACATTCCTCGGTAGTTCTGGCAGTTCAGTTAATCTCCTTTTTTATTCATGACGCATGTAATAGCCATTTTCCACTTTATTCGAATGCTCAGTATTACTTTATTCATTGCTCTCCACAGAATTTCCACAGTGTACCAAAAGATTAAAGAAGGAAATGCCAGGTTTCAAGCCAAAACAGTTGTATGTAGGGGTAAAGAAGGGGAATTGATAGAGGAAAGTAATAAAATACTTGGCAGATGGGCAGAATATTTCCAAGAGTTATAGAACCTGCAAGTAGAAGAATTAGAACAAGAAAAACTGGAGGAAATTTGTAACTGCCCCTTGTCCCTTTTACTATGAACATAATCTATGTAAAAGTACTATACGGTACTTATTGAGCAAATGGTAGTTTTGTGAAGAAATCAAATTCACCAGCAAAATGCTTTAACTTTATTTCTCACTTATCAAAACAATGGTAAAAATGATTTCCAGTGTTTTTTGTGTCACTGAAAGTCATATATTGTTTATATGTTTTGTTTTGTCAGCTTAATATTGCTTTGGTGGAATGAGTACAGTAAATTATTCTTTAAATGCCAAGAGTCCAGTTCTAAGGTTAGGTAAAGCAATAGTAAAATTTCCAGAAAAAGTGTTCAGGTAATTAGTCATGGAAGACATTGTTAATGCTGCCATGAGTATCCATATTATCTCTGTGGACGTTGTAATTGAACTCAGGAGGCATAGGCTGTGAACATATAACTTAACATTTTCCCAAAGCTTGATGCTTAGGTTCAAATTTGCTACTGGTAGTGAATTTTCATATTTGACCTATGAGGAAGCATCTTTTCCACACCAAGCCAGTTTGTGCACTGGTTCACACACTTTGCTCACATTTTCTTTCCCACCTTTTTCCAGATTTGTCTCCTATGATCTAACAGTATGTTAGACACTATCATCTTTCTTCACTTTTTTATTTTTCAGAATATGTAAAGTGATTTCTACCTTGTGTGTTAATTAATATTCTAATGTGCTAGAATAATGACAATTTATGATACAATTCTCTTCAATTCAGCAGCAGTAGCCAACAAAACAAGAATACCAAAAGTGATGACAGTCATTCAGCAAGTACTTATGAAGATCAGGATGAAAATTTCAGCAGCAGCAACTGCCGACAAAATTCTGTCCAGAAAGTATCAAATGTAGATGAGACCAGATATTCTTTAGGTAATATGTTCAGAGACAATGACACTGTCAACAGCTATGGTGAGTTTTGGGGGACAGTCAACAGTAAGAACAAACTGAAGAGATACCTATTACCGCGCATTGGCGACCACCATTACAGCTGTAATTTCTGTTTCAAGAGATTCACCAAGAAAGATAAGCTAAATAAGCATATGCATGTTCACTCTGGGGAACATTTCTTCAGTTGCACTGAGTGTGACAAAACATTCAAAGAAGCCTCTGCTCTGAAGTATCACATGGATACACACAAGAGACAATGCCTATTCATTTGTGTCATATGTAGTAAAGTGTTCACGCAGGAGAGTAACCTGGAGGACCACTTGCACTCACATACAGTTGAACCACCCTTCAGCTGTTCTATTTGCTGCAAGAGATTTACAAGTAGCAGTATCTTAAAGGAGCACTTGAATATACACTCCGATGAACGTCCCTACAGTTGCACCGAGTGCAGCAAGGCATTCAAATCACCCAAATATCTGAGAGTGCACATGAAGGTACACACAGGTGAATGTCCAGTCATTTGCTTTATTTGTAAGAAATCATTTATACAGAAATGTGACCTAAAGAATCATTTGCGCAAACATACTGGTGCACGACCCTTTAGCTGTACCATATGTAAAAAGACATTTATTAGTAGCAGTGTCTTAAACCAGCACTTGCGCACACTCTCGTCTGAATGCCCCTTCAGGTGCACTATGTGCAGCAAATCATTTAAATGGAAAAGTAACTTGACGACGCACTTACGTATCCACACAGGTGAACGTCCCTTCTGCTGCACTGTATGTAGCAAGGCATTCACAGATAATAGCATTCTAAAGAAACATTTGCATGTCCACTAAGTAAGTGCCCCTTCAGTTGCAAGATACTTAGTAAGATATTTGCAGTGAGCAATATAGAATATGGATAAATGTTTGTAGTTGGAAATGTATGCTACTGAACATTTCGGAATGCTCTTGATAAACTATTTACACAAAGTAGTTATCTGATGTGAACTCTGTTCTGTGCTCTTTTTCAAATATGTTACAAACACTGGCAAATATTCACACACAATATGCAGAACCATATATTTGCATAATTGCTTTCGTGTTGAAGCCAAATTAAAATATGTATTTAGACAACTGGAAACTGTTGTATCTTTTTTGGAAGATTAAATAGTTGAGTGTTTGTAACTATGTGAATGTTAGATAAAAATAATCTCATTTGGAAGCTGGAATGACTTGTACTTACAAACAAAAATGCCCTAAAATGTGAATATGATTTAGCTGCAGTATATTTGTATGCATTATGTTATGTGATGTTGTCAAGCATAAATAATATTAAATAATATACACTGGAGATACATTTAACTATGCTTACATGAACTACTTCATACAAATTGGAAAATCTAGGATGGAATGTAACATATTATGAAAAGGAAAGTCGATACTCACCATATAGTACTGAGTCGCAGATAGACACAACGAAAAGACCGTCACAAATAAAGCCTCTGTTATAAATAGATGACAGACACGCATGCGCGCGCGCGCGCCCGCGTGCGCGCGCACACACACACACACACACACGCACACACACACACACACACACACACACACACACACACACACACACACACAACACGCGCTCGTGCAATTGCAGTGTTGTTTCAGTTGCCTGAGACTGCAGTTGTGTGTGAGAGTTGTGTCTGTGTGTGTGTGTGTGTGTGTGTGTGTGTGTGTGTGTGTGTGTGTGTGTGTGAAAGAGATATCTATTTTTGACAAAGGCCTTACTGGCTAAAGCTTTATTTGTTACAGTCTTTTTGTTGTGCCTGTCTGCATTTCAGTATCTCTGCTGTATGGTGACTAGCAACTTTCCTTTTTATAATATTGTTTCATATGGATTGGGATATGTGGGACACACGACACACTATAAAGACAAAAAAGTTGCACTATTACACACTCTGTAAATTTTCAGTTGCTCCAGTGGAAATTGTCATATGAATTTGGAATGGTAAGAATTGAAAGCATCTGTTTATTACACAAGAACCATTTGTGCGTCTATGTATTAGATGAACCATAACACTCTATGGTAAGTACGTAGTACCATAGACAGATGTAGTAGAAATGCAAGTGGTGTTCTTGGTTTAGCAGATATCTAAGATAAGAAAGTCCTTCGAAGGGTTAGTGGGCACCACACTTCACCCAAAACATGATCAGAACTATTTCTTCTGTTTTGATTATCAAGCAGCCCTAATGCTTTCTGGAATTACTTGTTTTATTTACCAGCATGTACAGTTTGCTGATCAAAAATCTGAGGAAATGGGAGGACATGATGCACCCCTGTGTGACTGTCACTGTATGGGGACACTTTGAAGGTGTTTATTGACTTCTTGTTGTTGTTGATGTGGGTGTGGTCATCAGTCCAAAGATTGGTTTGATGCAGCTCACCACAGTAGACTGTCCTGTGCAAGTCTCTTCTTTCTGAATAACTACTGCAACCTACATCATTTGAACCTGCTTACTGTATTCATCCCTTGGCCCCCATCCAGAACACACACACACACACACACACACACAAATTCATCTCCCCAATTCAGTCCAGTACCTCTTCATTAGTTGCGCTACCTATATAATCTGCTGCATTCTTCTACAACACTGCATTTCGAAAGCTTTTATTTTGTTTTTATCTGAACTGCATATCATCCATATTTGTTTCCATACATGGCTATACTCCAGACAGGAAGAGACCTCAGCAAGCATTTCCGAAGGAACAGACATTGTAATAAAAACAAAGACAGATAGATAGCAAAGATCACTGAGAAACATATGATAAACAAGAGTCAATCAGTAGTGATTCAGTTTAATTATCTAGTGCTGTAACCATTGAAGATTTGTCTTTGTGGAGTCCTTGGTAAACTGCGATAAAATTTGTGAAGTTTTGTGTTTATATTATACTGTCCCTAAGGGAAACAGGGATTACTTTAATCACTGATGTTGACTCTCGGTAACAAAAATTACATGGTCACAACATGTGTTTAAACTTTGGTTAAAAATTTTCGGTCTTCTTTTACTGCCATCCCCCCCCCCCCTTTCCCTGCTCTCTCTCTCTCTCTCTCTCTCTCTCTCTCTCTCTCTCTCTCTCTCTCTCTCACAAAGAAAAGAAAGATAATGACATAAACTCGATAAGTGAAAACAAAAGTATTTAATAAAAATATGTCATCAGGAAATGTAAGAATATTTGTAAATAGTGTATGTACATTTGAATGATGAAAATATTCCCTTGCTAATGGAATACATCAGTATTTGATGTGCAGTGTTGTTTTACTAAATATTGGTCATAAAATAATAAAGGCATCAAAGGTAAAAATGAAAAACATGAAGAATACAATGTTTGATTATTCCTCAGCCACCAAATGATGGGAAGCCTAACAATGACCGTGTTAACTGCACTCTGGCATTTGCCCATGTCCCTACAGTAAACCAGTCAGAACTGAGAGAAGAGTGTTTCACTTCTGTGTCTAGCCATACAGTTGTATAATGTTCACTCAAATATATAGGTTGATTGTAGTAAATCAGGGTGATCAGCATGGTGAAGGTACATGAGGCCTGCTTTGGGATGTAGGTATGGTAATGGTGAATATGGAACATATGATTCTTCCTGAAAAACTATTTGTTAGTTAGACACTGTCCGAGGTTCATGCAGTTCTTTGTTAACTAAGGCTAGTGTTTACTTGGAGGTGTATAACTAAAGCTGGAATAAACATTTTACATTCATATATACGTAAAATCGTCTCTTGATATCGATTGGCATTAATAGTTGCTTAATAACGATAAAAAGAAAGTTTTCCATGTTGTTAGCATTCATATTTCTTGTTCATAGGTCATTCCCATTCACAGCATACCTTGTGGAGTGAATATTTCAGTGCAGTTTTGTAAGTGTGTGACTGTCCACATGAGGGAATAGTATTGTTGATGGAGGAGTGCAGGGAAGCTTGCTGCAATTCTACCTGTTAGCAGTAGCACTAACTGCTTGCAGTCAGTTTTTCAGTGCACACGTAATGACACCTATCGTGCATGCACAGAGAATTGTTAACTTCCCATCCCGCAGATAGTGCACAAATCTCTCACTTCAGCTGTGTGGTGCTGACTTCACAGGTGCACTGTTATTCAAATACAAATCACAATGTTCAAGCAGTGAAGAAGTTGAATATGTTATGTTGTTGATCATTTAGCATGTGACTATCAGTGTGTTCAAAGGATTCAGTGACAGCACAGCTAGGACAATATTCTACTAGAACTCTTTAATTCACCCGTGCATTATACATTACACTCAGTTAACACTGATTACAGCAGTTGCAGAATAGTAAGTACCTTAACGAGTTCTTTTTACTGCTGCACTAAATATTGCCCCTTGTACAGTGTTAGTGCAGAGTTTACACTATTGAATACTGATCAAAGCTAGCACAGGCATGATCTGTAATACTCTTTGTTGAAGCACAGAAGCCTTTCTACCACTGAATTGGAATTCATGGCAGACATAGTTTCAGCTTCACTTGTGAGCATTTGAACTTCTCACTAAGCGTTATGGGTTTGACATGAGAAATCTTAACAGGTTTAAGGAAACATCATCAGTGAATACACTTTATGTGAGTTAACATAAACTAAGAACATCTGTATTAAGCTGCAGTATAATTATATGAATAGTAACTTCAATGTAAATGTATATACATTTGCTTATCAAAGCTGACTGCTGGTGCATTAAATACACATGTAGCCTGGACTCCAAAGATCACGAAACCTTCTGCTTACCTACAACAAAATTTTTATACAAAGCCCATAGCACTGTAAGAAGCAAAGCTTACATCATCTCAGAATGGTTTGTGGTATTTGGAGACAGAAGAAGTTTTGATTACACCCCTCGTTGGATCAACTAACATGTTCCTCAAAACACTGTGTGCAGCTACCACATGAGACATAACTGTTCTATTTAAAATGTGTGCCAGCTACACAATGACATATGAAAAAAAAGTGTCAGGTAAGTGTGGCTGTATTGATGTTTTTGTGTTTAGCTAGTCACATAAAACAGAAATAACTTGTACTTGGATATGTGGGATGAAATACTTTGTACATACCTACATTAACATAACCTCAGGAAAATAGAGAAAAACACACACACACACACACACACACACACACACAGTGAAACTCCTGTTGTATGTGTCCATCTGGTCCCCACTAAAAAAGATGCAATGTTGAGGAAAATGCAGAATTGAGGAAAATGTTGAAACCCAAGAATATGAGTGAAAACATATATAATTGAAATATATGATTAAAATCATAATCCTCTCCAATACTATGTACAAAATCTGTATAAGTGAAGGAAATAAAATGTGCAATACAATGTTTATAGAGTAATTTGAGGTAATGAAAAAAAAGTTGCAGGTAATCGAATTGTTTCCCAACATGCTGCGCTCACAAATTATTTATCAAAACATGTTTGTTTGAGAGATCTTTCCTGTGTGCTCACCCAGACAAAACAAACGTTGATGAACATGGTGAATTGAACAGAAAACTGTGATGTATGGTGAAAGGCATCAGTATCTAATACATGGGAGTGGGTGTTTTCATTCTGTAGCCTGTGGCAGTGCAGCATCCTTTGTTGGCGCAAGGGCTGTGGCCTCTAGTGCATGGCTTGTAAATGTTTCTTTGTTCTTTTGCTGATTAGTCAAAGTCAAGCGTTCCGCATGTTGCCAACCCGCACCATTTGCATTTAGAACTCATTGTAGTGTAAACACAGCAGACCTGATGAGAGCACGTATGCACACACAAGTTTTTCTTCACATGTGGTACTGATTTATACCAATGAAATGAAGTTAAGCCTGCTGTGATTTCAGTGTTCCTCTGTCCCAGCAATCCATTACATTCATATTAGCCTGTCTGCCATCACAATGCATTACACACCGTTGAGGACTGCAACAGAGACGAACAACTGTTTGTTGAACATGGCCTGTTAATTGTGGTGCCACAAATAGCAATTTAAGTACTCTAATGTTGACTGTAGTCAGTAGAAACATTCTACGGATTCTGTTGACAGGCTCTGAGTAGAACTATGTAAATAAAATTAATGCACAGGAGTGAAGGGCACATGAGGTTGAACTATATAAATTAAACCTAAGTGGAAGCCGCAGTCAATCTATTTGCTGTACACCAATCACATCAGCCACACTTTCGAACAAGCCACCAAATAAGCTTGCTGTTATTACTCTACACGCTAGAAGCCAATGGATTAGCATGACGCCATGCAAGTTAACATCCTTAAGATGTTCAGGCTCACATGCTATTTATCTTTGTTGAAATGTCTTCGCTCAAACTCGTGTAGGGGTTGAACTACACGTGTCACATTACACACCCTAAATTAGACACCTATGACCCCTTGGTTAAATTGTCTAACTGATGGGAAGTTTGCAAAATTGAATGAAGTTGATATGAGATATAGTAACAGTAACAGTAATATCGGGAACTAAATTAATGACACATAAATGATGTAGACCACACAGGTACGATTTGGTTACAATAATGTTTATTCACAAAGCAAACTAATCGCGAAAGTGGTCGTATTTACAATTACTATTACTTTTGAGCGCATATCCATTTGACACAGTTTGATCATTCACAATCTCATTGTGAATTAAAAGCCCAATACTCCACCTCAGTAAGTACGCGAAAAGTTAGAGTTCACACCAGGCGCACGGCTGCTCACCACTCAGAGACTAAGTCCCGCAATACCACACAATGCGAAATTTTCTAAGTCGTTTCACTTCCTATCTGTCTAAAGACCAACAGTCTGCTTTCGCATCTCCACAAGCACTGTTTCCTTTGGTGTCTAGATCAGAACAGTCCGCTTTTGCATATGCACCAGCACTGTCTCTGCCCGTCCCTGGCCCCGTTTCCGGCGTGCCGAACATCTTCACCCAACTGACTAGTGCAGTTCCCTTCCCTGAAACTGTCCATCTGATTGGCTACAACTTATTCTACATTATTTTACATTTTAACATATTTAAATAATCAAAGCTTGACCACTTCCACATTCTAAATAAAGTAACAATAATACCCATTACATAATAAGTGTTAAATTTTTTTTAGATAAAACCAATACAATTTCCTTCTTAACTTCGAATGTCCCAGCCAGTAGCCTTGCACCAGTGTGCTTTCCTATAAATAAATAAAGAACAAAAGTAACTATTATGCACTAAACTTTACAAAAAATATTGTATTACCTAATGATTCAATAAGATGTCATGTGTTATTGTTAAATGTGTTTTTTTTTTTATTTTTTTTTTATTTTTTTTTGTGGAGGAAATGATGATCTGATGCTTAACTGTAAATGCTGATAATTTAAATTTACTATAGCTTTTAAACAAATAAAGTTACAGAGTTGATATTTACAATGTTTGTCATTTTTAATGATGTGCTTCTATATGAAATGTCGATCGTTAACATCAACCAAAGGGTTGAGGTTTTAGCATTCAGGTCTTTGTTACAAAACTTGTTAATTTTACTTTAACAGTAAATCCTAAATTATTATAGATATGATCAATATTCAAGTTTTATTGGGATCATGATGGAAATTTATGGAGGATGGCAGGTTAAATTACTTTGACTTGATTCCTTGCACTAGTGCAGAATTAAATAGTTTTCATACATGTTTTCCTTTATGACCAATCTTAGGTCCACCATATTTAACACTACTATGTATCCTTGGCCACAAAAGCCTTCTACTGGGTTTCCCTATGATGCAGGTTCTCACCTGTCGCACTTGCACACTACAGCACTTAGGCCTCAATAGACGCCTGTGGGTTTCCCCATCTCATGGTGAATCTGCGCCCTTTGGGCATCTGGCCCTGGATGACAGGGTTCCTTTCGTGATTCCTGAAAGCTGACTCTTTCAGCCATATTCTTACATGAAAGCAAAATGCTCATTAACTCACAGTCACTATGCTATACAGCTATCGGTTGCAGGTAGAAAACAAATCTCCAAGATGTTCCAAGGTGTGGCAGGCAGCGAAAGGCGTCCCCGGAGGCTGATCAGAAAGCCTCCCCGGTGCATCTGACAAACCGATTTCAGGCACTGTTGTAGTTGCGCTGGAAAAGTCCCTGAGCTTCAAGCGCTAATAGAAAGCACAGAAGCTGATATTGTTATAGGTACAGAAAGCTGGCTAGAGCCTGAAGTAAGTTCTGCAGAAATTTTGACGAAGTCTCAGACGGTGTTCAGGAAAGATAGATTAGGCAGAATTGGTGGTGGAGTGTTTGTGTCTGTCAGTAATGGTTTATCTTGCAGTGAAGTCGAAGTAGATACTCCGTGCGAATTGGTATGGGTGGAGGTTATACTTAACAGCCAAATTAAGTTAATAATTGGCTCCTTCTACCGACCTCCAGACTCCGATGATACAGTTGCGGAACAGTTCAGAGAAAGTTTGAGTCTCGTGACAAATAATTACCCCACTCATACGGTTATAGTTGGTGGGAACTTCAACCTACCCTCGGTATGTTGGCAAAAATACTTGTTCAAAACCGGTGGTAGGCAGAAAACGTCTTCCGAGATTGTACTAAATGCTTTCTCCGAAAATTATTTCGAGCAGTTAGTCCACGAACCCACGCGAATTGTAAATGGTTGCGAAAACACACTTGACCTCTTAGCCACAAACAATCCAGAGCTGATAAGAGCATCATGACTGATACAGGGATTAGTTATCACAAGGTCGTTGTAGCTTGGTTCAATATCATTTCTTCCAAATCCATCAGAAACAAACGCAATTTTATTTAAAAAAGCAGATAAAGTGTCACTAGAAGCCTTCCTAAAAGACAGTTTCCATTCCTTCCGAACTGACTATGCGAATGTAGACGAGACGTGGCTAAAATTCAAAGATATAGTAGCAACAGCAATTGAGATATTCATACATCATAAATTGGTAAGAGATGGAACAGATCCCCCGTGATACACAAAAAAGGTCCGAACGCTGTTGCAGAGGCAACGGAAAAAGCATGCGAAGTTCAGAAGAACGCGAAATCCCGAAGATGGGCTAAAACTTACAGACGCGCGAAATTTGGCACGTACTTTGATGCGAGATGCCTTTAATAGGTTCCACAACGAAACATTGTGTCGAAATATGGTAGAAAATCCGAAGAAATTCTGGTCGTATGTAAAGTACACAAGCGGCAAGACGCAGTCAATACCTTTGCTGCGCAGTGCCGATGGTACTGTTATCGACAACTGTGCCGCTAAAGCGGAGTTATTGAACGCAGTTTTTCGAAATTCCTTCACCAGGGAAGACGAATGGAATATTCCAGAATTTGAAACACGAACAGCTGCTAGCCTGAGTTTCATAGAAGTAAATACCTTAGGGGTTGCGAAGGCAACTCAAATCGCTTGATACGGGCAAGTCTTCAGGTCTAGATTGTATACCAATTAGGTTCCTTTCAGATTACGCTGATACAATAGCTCCCACTCACTGATAGATCTGTACCTACAGATTGGAAAATTGCGCAGGTTGCACCAGTGTTTAAGAAGGATAGTAGGAGTAATCCATCGAACTACAGACCTATATCATTGACGTCGGTATGCAGTAGGGTTTGGGGGCATATACTGTATTCAAACATTATGAATCACCTCGAAGGGAACGATCTATTGACTCGGAATAAGCATGGCTTCAGAAAACATCGCTCTTGTTCAACGCTAGCTCTTTATTCACACGAAGTAATGGCCGCTATCGACAGGGGATCTCAAGTTGATTCCGTATTTCTAGATTTCCGGAAAGCTTTTGAAACCGTTCCTCACAAGCAACTTCTAATCAAGCTGCGGAGCTATGGGGTATCGTCTCAGTTGTGCGACTGGATTCGTGATTTCCTGTCAGGAAGGTCGCAGTTCGTAGTAATAGACGGCAAATCATTGAGTAAAACTGAAGTGATATCAGGTGTTCCCCAGGGAAGCGTCCTGGGACCTCTGCTGTTCCTGATCTATATAAATGACCTAGGTGACAATCTGAGCAGTTCTCTTAGATTGTTCGCAGATGATGCTGTAATTTACCGTCTAGTAAGGTCATCCGAAGACCAGTATCAGTTGCAAAGTGATTTAGAAAAGACTGCTATATGGTGTGGCAGGTGGCGAAAAGTGTGAGGTGGTCCACATGAGTTCCAAAAGAAATCTGTTGGAATTAATTCGATTACTCGATAAATAGCACAATTCTCAAGGCTGTCAATTCAACTAAGTACCTGGGTGTTAAAATCATGAACAACTTCAGTTGGAAAGACCACATAGATAATATTGTGGGGAAGGCGAGCCAAAGGTTGCGTTTCATTGGCAGGACACTTAGAAGATGCAACAAGTCTACTAAAGAGACAGCTTACACTACACTCGTTCGTCCTCTGTTAGAATATTGCTGCGCGGTGTGGAATCCCTACCAGGTGGGATTGACGGAGGACATCGAAATGGTGCAAAAAAGGGCAGCTCGTTTTGTATTATCACATTATAGGGGAGAGAGTGTGGCAGATATGATACACGAGTTGGGATGGAAGTCATTACAGCAACGACGATTTTCGTCGCGGCGAGACCTTTTTACGAAATTTCAGTCACCAACTTTCTCTTCCGAATGCGAAAATATTTTGTTGAGCCCAACCTACATAGGTAGGAATGATCATCAGAATAAAATAAGAGAAATCAGAGCTCGAACAGAAAGGTTTAGGTGTTCGTTTTTTCCGCTCGCTGTTCGGGAGTGGAATAGTAGAGAGATAGTATGATTGTGGTTCGATGAACCCTCTGCAAAGCACTTAAATGTGAATTGCAGAGTAGTCATGTAGATGTAGATGTAGATGTAGATGTAGATGTAGATGTTGTAGTTTTCACCGTATTTCACAGTTTTTAGTTTATTTCACCATGTAGGCTTTAAACTTTTGCTGTTTTCGGGGACAACATAAAACAAAAGACCCGTCAAAACTGTGTGTGTTAAGGTATAATTTGTGACAGTAGTGTGTTGGGAAATGGTTCATTTACCTTGTACATCATTAGCAAAAGTGACAGCCTTTTCACCAACAGCCTTGCCACAAAACCGGTTCACATCAGATCATTATTGTTAAGCGCTGTTAGGGTGGGCTAGCACTTTGATGGGAGACCATCCAGTTTGCCGAGCACTGTTGGCAAGCATGGTGCACTGAGCCCTTTTGAGGCAAACTGAGGAGCTACTTGATTGAGAAGTAGCGGTCTTGTAAACTGACATACTGCCGGGAGAGTGGTGTGCTGACCATACGCCCCTCCATATCCACAACCAGTGATGCCTGTAGGCTGAGGGTGACGTGGTGGCCGCTTGGTACTGTTAGGTCTTCATGGCCAGTTTGGGCGGAGTTTTAGATAGTCTTTTCAGTTACATGCCCTACAGTATTACTAGTGCCAAAACCCATCTTTTTCCTAGTAGTTCTATTAAATGATGTAAAATTTTGAAATTTATTTCTTGTTTTGTTTATAGTTTTGCATTTTGGTTATGTGAGTTGACATTTTAACTGTTCATAAAATTGCTACCTAGGAGGAGAAGAATTAAGTTCTCACACCAACTTTGATTCACAGGTTCTGTGACTGTTTATAATTCATTACTTTAGGAATTTTGAACGTTTCATAGGCTAAGGCCTGTAAAAGTGTTATGTGTGTTAATGTAATGTGGTGGCTGAGCTGGCTGCTGGTCGACGTAACAAGTCACCAGCCAATAAGAGCCCACTAGTTGCAAATGGCCGACATTTACTTGTTTATGACAACATATTTTTCGAGAATCAGTGTTTGAACTTAAAAGGTTAAGAATCGATATTGTTGCTGAATACAGTGTATCAGAAACATATGCAGAAATACAAGACTGAGTAATAAGTGCCACAAGAAAAGATATTAGCTCAGTCTGGAATGCTTCACATTGACTGTCCTGTTTTTCCATTGCCAGTAGCAGTAGTAGTATCATAATTGTCTGGTGAAGCTAAATGTTGCAAATTGTGTTAGCAACACCGATCATGGATTACTTACGCATTTCCTTTCTCATGTCTCCCCTCTCCCCAACGGCCTGAAATATTCCCTTAACTCTGCCCCCTCCCACGGTGCAAACTGTCTGCTTTTATGCCACTTACAACTTGCTCAGTCACATCAGATGTCAATAGGAAGAAAACAGGATGAAGTCAAGTAAGACATCGAGTGAGAATATAAAATTGAGGTAAACCTTACTAGGAAGGAGCCTAAAATTGGGGAATTTTTAGCATTAATCTTACATTTTATGTTTTACTTGGTGTGAAGACATGATTTAGGATGACAAATGGATTAACACTTTGTCACCGTGCTGGTATGTTCATTTTTGCCTGATTTTCCTGTCAAAACACTGATGTGTAGTCTAGCTTTCTCTGTTGATGTTTTGACAGCTTGTTGTGTCCTTTCTTCCCACACTACTGTTTCATGGTATTTTTGGGACTGGTGCACTCCTAATTGGTTTAACATTAATTTGCGTGGCGTGTTGTTGCTGGACACATGTGGTAGCTTGTTTACTATTTCCTCAAATTGACCAAGGCGTTAGAACCAGGTACTCTACAATAGATCTTGAGAAATGTGTTAAATTCGCAGAAAACCCATTCCAGGGGTTTGCCTTTGAGTGGAATCTGGAGAGTAATATGTGCCTAATGCCATGTTGTTGTGTGATATTCTTTCACTTATAACTAATGAAAGTGCTACAATTGTCCAACAGAATAGCATCTGGTTTGCTAAATCTTGGTATGTAATCATCTTGAATTTTCCTCAGAATTGATTCACTTTTGATGGTCCGTGTGGTATACATGTGTACACATTTGGAAAAGATGTCATATAATAGTGCCACATATTTCACATGACTTGTAGTGGTTTAGTCAGTACAGTATGATGGAGTTAACCTTTCCTGCATAGGGCCAGAATATTTCGCTTGTCAAAGCAAACAAGTCAGCAACACTTGTTGCACCTCCTGTGTCATGTTAAAGTAGCAATATTTCTCTATTTTTCATGGATACTTCATCTCACCAAAAAGCTCCCAAACCTGGTGTGTGTGCGCTAAGTGAGTATATCTATGGCCTCATCAGGTATACAGACAAGCCCTACTTGGAACAGACACATACCTAATCCAGTATTTGAGGCATCAGGATATAGGCAGAATTCTTTGCCCATATCTCAATTATACAATAAATCAGCATCACAAAGCCGCTGTGTAATGTTCTCAAACAAAATACTGTTAGCATTCTTCAGACCAGTACCACTGGGTATGTGTTTTTAATAATTGTGATCTGACTATTTATAAGCTGGTCAGACACACAACAGCAGTAAAATTAAACCAGATGTAGGAATGATTTTAACTGTTTTCTAGTCCAGGCTACAGGGAAATTTCGTATCACACTAAATTTTGACTTGTCTGGGTGGATTCCTTCCGGCTTGATGATATGTCAAAGGAATTCAATGCCAGAGCATCCAAATGTGGACATTTTTTGGTTTGTAGTTATTTATGGGTTTTGGAACTTTGTTGGAGAAAGTCAAAATGTACTACCTGTGTGAATGTTGTGCTTAATAGAGTGCCAGAAAAGAATGTAACTGTATCTAGCAATTCCGGTGAAATTGAAATTTCCCCCCTTGGCACAGTTCCACATTAAGTCAGTGATAACACTCACAAATCAGTTTAGTGACATGATTTGTTTATATTTACGAATATAAGTTCTGTGACTCATTAGCAGTCCAAAACAAATAAGAAAAATTCTTACTGAAAATAAATGAATAACTTCTTTGACAACTTAAAGTTCTTGGGAAACAACATAAGTCAATCACTGGCTGGGGCTATCTTCTGAAAAGTTCTTTCTCAAACAGAAACAACTATCTTCTTAGACATCAGCAGTGGCAGAGAATTAACATCCCAATATAATGAGCAGTACAAGGAGTTTCAGCATCAGTGTCCACAACTGGAACAGCATGTCACAGCGGCCCCGGGTGGCCAGGGCAACATCGAGTCGGGGCGGTGGTGTGGTGCTGGCGATCTTTTGCTTCTGTTGGTGAAGACTAAACTATCTGCTGCTCGCCAGACAAGGGCATTTATACCCATGTGGTGGATGATAAGTAAACATGTATTGGTCTAACAATGTGGGCTGGCTGAGGAAAATGGGATGGTGGTTGCACCAAAAGGTCCGTAGATGTGGTGACCTCTGCTACTTTTGTGCACACCCTTGGAACTAGTCTGCAGGTCAGGCAAAGTTTGCCTGACTTCGGCTGGTGGGCCTGTGGAGCTGGGGTGATGACCCACATAGTGGTGCTACATTGCAGGTTGGTGGTGCTACATGTCGTATCTTCCACCATTCCCTGAAAAAAACTGATGAGATCTGGAGGCAGGGGTTGGAGTCAAGGACAGTGTCGCTGCTGAAACGTCGCTGCAGGGCCAGGCAGGGGATGTTGGTGGATTGACATCCATCAGGATAGCAGATGGAAGTGTCGACAGGCTGAGGGCACCAGATGGTGGAAGCAACACATAGACCAGGCTTGCGGCGAGCCACTCAGAATCCTGTGTATCTGGAACAGAAAACAGAGGGACAGAGTCTGTCGGAGGCAGGGAACCACGATGGTGGCAGAGTTGGTCAATATGCTTGTGGCACTGGGAGATGACGAGCAGTGTGACGAGAAACATAGCTCAGACCAGGATATGGGAAACGATGGCCGGAATCCTCGGGTGTTGGCCATGGACAGAATTCATAGCTTAGACTGGGTCCCCATGAGAAAAGCACTGTCAGTGGGAAGACGGGGAAGAAGTATGATGGCTGTGTGATGGAGAATGGACTGAGAGGAACGGAGAGGCCACTGATGGAGTTTCTCTGCTAGAGAGCAGCCCTCTGTGGTAGTGGCTCGTTTTGATGTGAGGAAAAAATGAAGAGCCTCATCAAGGGAGTGGTGCTGGCATAGTATGTACATTTGAGACTTAAAAGTCCTCACAAAATGCTCAGCAATGCCACTGGAGGCAGGGTGGAAATGCATGGTGTGGATTAATGCAATACTGTGAGTAGCACGAAAGGCAGAAAATTCAGAGGAAGTAAATTGAGGTCCAGTACCAGTGACAATAGATTCAGGGAGGCCCTGAAGGGTGAAAATTTTGGTAAGGACCCAAATGGTGGAAGAGGAAGTGGAAGACATGCATGCCATGACCGAAAACTGGACCCCAGTGTCCACTATGATAAGTAACATAGAGCCAAGGAATGGGCCGGCGAAGTCCAGATGGAGGCGTGACCAAGTAACGGAGGTGTAAGGCCATGCAAAGTAATGCTGTAGTGCTGCTGCCTGCTGAATCTGACAGGCGGGGACTAAATCCATGGTAGCAGAATCCGTGCCCTGCCAATAGAGATGGTGGCGAGCCAACTGCTTGATGAGGATGGTGCCCCCGTATCCGTCATGCATTTGATTTAATTTGATTTACTGCTCATTTAGAGACCTGCTGCCTTACATTTTATAACAGGTCATTCGTGTTACAGCTTTTCATGTAGATTAAAAAACATGTTCCATATTACAAACAGCAATTATTGGGAAGTAATAGTAAATTGAAAATACATTAGGAATTTAAAGGAGGGGAAAAATAATAAATAAAAAAAACGTAAATAATATTTGAATTGGATAGAAAGAAAGAGAGAAATGTTTCCCTATCTGAGCCAGCCTGGTCTGAAAGCCCTACATCCACTTCAAGCCTCGCAGTTCCAGTTCGATACAGTTTAATTTATGGATTAATATTTCTAAGCAGTGTTTACAAAAAACGCTAACTATTATGTACATTGTGGAAAATACAGTGGTGTGTGAGTATAAAGTATGTTATTTATAGGGCTTGCTAATTAACCTTCAGTTCCTATAGTGTGTGTCTTGAATGTACCTATTGCATTTCTTTGTACTTAGTACTGTTCAGTTACAAGTATTACATCCCAACTGCAGTATAATGACTGCAGGACGCATATGATTGCTGTTTGTACTTCAGCTAGAACAGATTTACAGGACTGTTTGCATTACACCATTTATTCTAATACAGTTTAATTATTCTACATGTTGTGTAAGGTTGTGTGCGGTATGCATTGGTGAAATCGTTTGCTGTTTGAAATAGTGTGTGTCTTGGTACTGCTGTTAGTGTGTGTAAGTACACAGGGTAAGGGCAGTGACCTGTCAGAAAGTGAAACCTACCGTGGCTGGGATTGATATGTCTCAGTCTCAGATGTTCCCTAATGTCCACGATGTACCTTGAACAATTTGACTACTTGGACGATATCTTGATCACTGGTGCCTACACTGAAGACCTTGCCCACAATCAGGGTGTTTTGTTTGCACTGTTTGATCATGCAGGCCTCTGTTGTAACAAGGACAAGCATGGCTTGTTTGTGCAACAAGTGGAATATCTTGGCTATGTCCTTAATACTTGTGGCATCTGCCCAATTCCATAGTTCATTGAGGCCATCAGAAGCCCCCAGTGCTTCACGACAAGACTGAACTCATATCTGTCTTATGTCAACTGAACTACCACCACCATTTCACTCCCCATGCCAACTCACCAGATGTAGTCAATGGGCACACACACTGGCTGCAAAACAGACCACAGACTTAAAGAGTACACATTGGTAGATTCTCAATTTATATAACCCTGAAGTGTGTTATATCGGTCTGGCCAGCTTGTGCATGACCTTGGCAGCTGTGTCAATCGTTGTTCTGATCTGTTCATGCAGCAACTGGAGGATGTGGTTGTGGAGAGAAGATGGAATGGCCATCTGAGTGTGAGCATTGTTGCCCTGGATCCACACGACACCATCCCGGAAAGAGAGATCCTGGCAGTGTCCTAAGAACACCAAAACATCTGGGTGCACCAGAGCCTTCTGGTTGGACAGCCAACCGTGCCAGATGTGCTGGAGGATGACACTGAGGACCGGATCATCCACAGTGTGGCATCGGATGAGGTCTGCATCCAGGGGTAGCCGTGTGATAGCATCAGTGGCCAGTGGAGTCAAGGTGGCAGCAGACTTCCAGATCAGCACTGATTGCTAGGTCTTGTCCTGGCGGAAACTGAAAAAAAAAAAAAAAAAAAAAAAAAAATCATTAGGATGGCAGGTGGGATGAAGAACTGTCGTAGGAATAGGTGGAGAGGAACAGGGCCCAACACTGAATATGGCAGTCTTCATTGGTGTGAACAGGTGCTGAAGCTTGGAGGAGGGGCAGTAGGGGCTTGTGGTCCTTATAGAGGGTAAATGGACACCCATAGAAGTACTAGTGGAACTTTTTGAGCCCAAAAATAATGCCCAATGATTCTTTTTCAATTTGGCTGTATTTATGCTGGACACAGCTAAGAGTTTTAGATACCAAGGCATACGGCTGCTTTATTCCATCAGTCATGTGGGAGAGTACAGTTTCGGCACCATAATCAGAGGCATCAGCGGCAAGCATGAGTGGCTGGTAGGGATTATAGGTGATCAAGCAAGTAGGCTTGAGGAGAGCCTGCTTTAATACACAGAACACCCTGCCACACTCAGTAAACCAGTGCCATCTGACAATTTTGCAGAGGAAGCAATGGAGTAGCTCTACGACGACAGTGACATGGGAAGTGAAATGGTGGTAGTAGTTCAGTTGACGTAAGACAGATATGAGTTCAGTCTTGTGAGGCACTGGGGGCTTCTGATGGCCTCAATGAACTATGGAATTGGGCAGATGCCACAAGTATTAAGGACATGGCCAAGATATTCCACTTGTTGCACAAACAAGCCATGCTTGTCCTTGTTACAACAGAGGCCTGCATGATCAAACAGTGCAAACAAAACACCCTGATTGTGGGTAAGGTCTTCTGTGTAGGCACCAGTGACCAAGATATCGTCCAAGTAGTCAAATTGTTCAAGGTACTGCTAGAAACCTCCACCATGAACCATGAACCATGAACCATACAGATAGCCATACCGTAGTCACAACTGCAATACAGGACTATCTGTTGAGAGGTCAGACAAGCATGTGGTTCCTGAAGAGGGGCAGCAGCCTTTTCAGTAGTTGCAGGGGCAACAGTCTGGGTGATTGACTGATCTGGCCTTGAAACATCAACCAAAGCAGCCTTGCTGTGCTGGGACTGTGAATGGCTGAAAGCCAGGGGAAACTACAGCTGTAATTTATCCTGAGTGCATGCAGCTCTACTCAGGGGTGCTGACTTATAAAAAATATTGGGGAGGGGAGTTAGGTCCATACTGGGGGTCTTGTCCTGGGAAATTTTCTAAATTTTAGATTAAAAATAGTGAGTTTTAAAGTTTTTTTTAAGCATTTTAGAGTCATATGATCAACATTAGAACCCCGAAAACTGGACTGTCAATAACTCGACACTCCAGGAAACTCAACGAGTCTGGCACATTTTTTGGCTTTGAAAAAAGAAACAAAACATAAACAAACACAGTATTTTCATAAAAAGCTAATTTAATTTACAGTAATAATCATGCTTGTAGACTATTACAGAGCAGTGAATATGTAACTGAAAATCTGAACTTATATTTAAATGGATCCTGAACTATCATTAAAAGAATAAAACATAAAATATTTCTGTTGCACAGTAATAGCACTTTGATTAATAAGTGAAATAGCTAATTTAAGCTTACTTTGAATAAGGCTCAGGGTTCATTAAATAAAAACAATATCTCTGAGTTAATACTTTAATACAGTTAATAAAATTAATATGTATGCCTAATACTTGAAAATAATAATTATTTTAAAATAATACCATATACAGTAATATAGTAATACAGTACTAAACTAATACTAATATTTCAAAACTGAAAATTTAATATTATGTATGTATTTAATTCTCTATTTTATAAAGATTTTTAATATTGCTGCAGATGCCATTATTAGGGCTAGAGTGTCTTTAAGAAGGTGCAAATGTTGACCATCTGACTGGATTACTGAAAATGAAGTTGGTGATGACTGGTCGGATATCCAGTTCATCCAAAACATATCGGTGGGAATGAAGAACTGCCAAGTTGTTCAATAGCTGCTGTCCCATAGTTGATCGGAGATATGACTTCAGACGTCTAAAGGTGCTAAATGACCATTCTGCAGTTGCTGCCATGATTGGAACCACATGGAGAAGCTTAATGCACTTCACTATTTCACATACAATTTCTCCAACTGCAGACTCTTGTGTAATGTACTGTCTTACATCACGAGTGTTTTTTAAGACCAGTTGTTTTTATTAGCAGTATCGGCTAACATATTCAAGTGTAAGTGTAGTCTCTCAGTGTCTAGGTCATTTTTGAAAAACTCAGTTGATTTTTCCAAATTTGTTTCACCTCTGTTTACTAAAAGCAAGCACTGTTGTTCAACTACAATGGCCTGTGTGAGTCCAGTTGAAGCAAACTGCTCAGTAATGCAAGACTGAACTGTTTTACAAACCTCAGTGTAAATAGCTTTGTAGTATTCCTTTGGCATTTTGAAACTGTGTGGTGAGATGACTTCATTGTTTCCATACTTCTTTGGTATACTTAGATTCTGAGGAAGCGAAGTATCATAGACTTGTGAAAGTTTTTCTTTTAAACACAATCCCCAAAAGTGTTCAAAACTATCACACCTTCCATTCAATATACAAATTAAGCCCTCATATATTTTTCCAGATCAGCCACACTTAGATGAGGGCATTGATTTTTTTCATTGATATCCTCTACTGGGTTCATTGCATGGCAATAAAGACAACAAGAAATAAGTCTTGAATTGTAACATTGACTCAAGGTAGCCTGCACAATTGTAACCTGCCACTGTTTTGACCTCTGCAGAAAATGTTTCAAAAAACTCTAGAAGTTCTTCAAAGTTTTTCAATATTCTCAAGATACTAGAAGCTTGCATAGTCCATTGAGTTGGGCAAAGGGGTCATCGATGAGCTCGGTCATTGGTGCTCTCACAGTGTATGCTTCTGAAAAGTCCCATCCTTTTGTTGGTTTCCCTTACGGTGTTTATTAAGTCCTTGGCTAAAGCCATAATATCCCTCATAGAAGTAAGATGGCGGAGACTGTCTACAACTGCCAAGTCTAAACTGTGAGCAGCGCAGTGCATGTAATGTGCTTTTGGTTGCATATCCAAAACTAAGTTTTTTAGTCCTTTGAACTTACCTCTCATATTCGAGACATCATCATATCACTGTCCTCTTAAGTTATCCACTGACAAATCAAGAGGAGCAAAACGTCTTTTAAAATACTATACAGAGTTTGTGATTCAGTGGTGGGGGGTCTCGTATAAGCCAATAAAGTCTTTGTTTATGATTAAGGAATCATCAACAGTATGAATGCAAAATGACACTTGTTTGTGAATCGAAGAATCACTTGTTTCATCAACCACAATAGAAAAATGTTCAGTTTTCTTGAATGAAGCCAATACCTTTCTCAACGCAGACTTTTCTAGTGGATCATTGATTTTGTTTGGAATTTTGAAGAAAATATTGTGGGACATCCATTTATACCCCAAACACCCTAACCAGTCTTTAAACTGAGGATATCACTCTTTCAGAATTCCAACAAATGAAAAAAAATTAGTTTACATCTTCGTGCCCTCTAATTGCTAGTCCTTGTTGGCATAGAAATTGCACACTAGTAAAAATTGTCTCAAGAGCTAAATGGCCTTTCTTCATATCACACTCTAACTGTTCATTCAATTGGGAGGCCACACTTCCATTAGTGATAGAATATAGTTACAGAACACCTTCTTTATGCGTAAATGTATTTTCATGAAGACAGAATTTTTCCAAAGCCTTTTTCCAGTTAGAAAACCCTACGGAAGTAAATGCATAATTTTTTTTGAAGAAAATTGTAATAGATTTTTAGCATCTGCCTCCTTGCAGGTTTTGCAAACAACTTTTTCAGTAGATGCTTCATATTCTACCCAAGCGTATTTGATTAACCAAGGCTTCTGAAATGATCGTCCCTTACCGGATTGTCTAGGTTTCGGCTGTGAACAGTTCTCACCTGAAGACGACGAAGCAATAAGTGTTGGAGAATGACTTGCAGTATCATCGACTTCCAAGTGCACTTTTTTGGTAACAAATTT
This sequence comes from Schistocerca gregaria, assembly GCF_023897955.1. Classification (NCBI taxonomy): domain Eukaryota; kingdom Metazoa; phylum Arthropoda; class Insecta; order Orthoptera; family Acrididae; genus Schistocerca; species Schistocerca gregaria. The sequence goes on along the minus strand of NC_064921.1, from coordinate 99,728,597 downwards.
ATCCATTGCAAACTTAATTCACAATACATTAAGAGACTAAAGTAAACGAATAAAATATAGTCATATAAAATAGTCAGCTAGACACTAAAGTTGGAACACTAAACACATCGGCAGTATGCACTGAATGAAACTATCCACACGGAATGACTGCGACAGCACGGTGGGCTTTATATAGCCGTGGCAATGTAATGTCTCGAAGTGTCAAGACAATGCGAGGCAGAGGGTTCCAGGTGTTTCTGCTCCAGTCCTTTCGATGTTGTCACGGCCGCAGCACTGGCCCTCTGGCACCAGACTTTACCTAAAGGTTCACGCACCGGAACAAATTCTAAGTGTTCCTGCAGCACCGTAACACTATCATGATTCAAACTACTCGTTTTCAGTTAACCTGCTTACTACCATAATAATTATTTGTTTTAACTCATTACTGAATGTATTTTAAAAGATAGCTATAGTCAAATTAGGAAAATAAAAAAAATCAACATAATTTTGAGATTCCACAAAGCATAATATAACTAATAATTTTCTTAAATTATGGGGGGGGGGCGGCTCTGCCCTCTCCCCCCCCCCCCTCCCGCCTCCCCAAACAATTTTTTGAGGGGGCTCGGGCCTCCTCAAGCCCCACGGAGTTGGCGCCTGTGGCTCTACTGTATGGTTAAGTGATGGCATGCTCTAGGGTAAAATATTCTGGATGTAAAATAGTCCCCCATTCGGATCTCCAGGCAGGGACTGTCCAGGAGTAGATTGTTATTAGGAGAAACAAAATGCATTCTATGGATTGGAGTGTGAAATGTCAGTTTTCTTAATCAGGCAGGTAGGTTAGAAAATTTGAAAAGTTAGATATAGTGGGAATTAGTGCAGTTCAGTAGCAGGAGGAACAGGACTTATGGTCGGGTGTATACAGGGTCATAAATACAAGCCAGATAGGGCTAATGCAGGAGTAGGTTTAATAATGAATAAAAAGTATGAATGTGGATAAGCTACAATGAACAGCATAGTGATCACATAATTGTAGCCAAGATAGACACAAAGCCCACACCCAACACAGTGGTACAAGTTTATATGCCAACTATATCTGCAGGAAATCTATGATGACATAAAAGACATTATTCATATAGTTAAGGGAGATGAAAATTTTAATGGTTATTGGGCACTGGAATTAAATAGTAGGAAAAGGAAGAGAATGAAAAGTAGTAGGTGAATATTGACTGGGGGAAAGGAATGAAAGAGAAAGCTGACTGTTGGATTTTGCACAGACATAATTTAACCATAGCTAATACTTGGTTTAAGAATCATGAAAGATGGTTGTACATGTGGAAGAGACCTGGATACACTGGAAGGGTACAGATTGCTTATATTGTGATAAGACAGAGATTTCGCAATCAGGTTTAAAATTGGAAGACATTTCCGGGGTCAGATGTGGAGTCTGACCAAGATTTACTGATTATGATGTGCAGATTAAAGTTTCAGGGGTAGCATTAGGGAATAATTGACAAGAACATGTGAAAGAAATACAGTAGAAGAAGAGTGGGCAGCTTTGAGAGATGAAACAGTGAGGTCTGTAGAGGATCAAATAGGTAAAATATGAGGCTAATAGAAAGCTTTGCGTAACAGAAGAGATATTGAATTTAATCGATGAAAGGAAAAAATATAAAAATGTGATAAATGAAGCAAGTGAAAGGGAATACAAAGGTGTAAAAAATGAGATCAACAGGAAGTGCAAAATGGCTAAGCAGGAATGCCTCGAGAGCAAATGTAATGATCTAGAAGTATATATCACTAGGGGAAAGACAGATGCTGCCTGCTGAAAAATTAAAAGAAACCTTTGGAGAAAAGGAAACCACCTGTATGAATATCAAGAGCTCAGGTGGAAAACCAGTCCTAAGCAAAGAAGGGAAAGCAGAAAGGTGGAAGGGCCATGTACTTGAGGGCAACATTATGGACATGGAAGAGAGTGTAGATGAAGATGAGAAGGGAGATATGATACTGTGTGAAGAATTTCACAAAGCACTGAAAGACTTAAACTGAAACAGGGACCCAGGAGTAGACAACATTCCATTGGGTCTACTGATAGCCTTGGTAGAGCCAGCCATGACAAATCTCTTCCATCTGGTGAACAAGATGTATAAGACAGGTTAAATGCCTTCAGACTTCAAGAAGATCACAATAGTTGCAATTCCAAAGAAAGAAGGTGCTGACAGATGTGAAAATTACCAAACTACCAAACTACCAATTTAATAAGTCACGGGTGCAAAATACTGACACAGATTCTTTACAGAAGAATGGAAAAACTGGTAGAAGCCGACCTTGGGGTTTCCATTGAAATGTTGGAACACGAGGCAGTACTGACCCTATGACTTATCTTAGAAGATAGGTTAAGGAAAGGCAAACCTACATTTCTAGCATTTGTAAACTTAGAGTAAGCTTTTGACAATATTGACTGGAATGCTCTCTTTCGCTTTATAAAGGTGAGGGGTGTAAAAAACTGAAAGTGAAAGACTATTTACAATTTGTACAGAAACCAGATGGCACGAAACGGAAGCAGTCGAGAAGGGAGTGAGACAGGGTTGTAGGCTATCCCCGATGTTATTCAATCTGTATATTGAGCGTGCAGTAGAGGAAACAAAAGAAAAATTTGGAGTAGGAATTAAAATCCATGGAGAAGAAATAAAAACTTTGAGGTTTGCTGCTGGCATTGCAATTCTGTCAGAGACAGCTGAGGACTAGGAAGACAAGTGGAACAGAATGGACAGTGTCTTGAAAGGAGGATATAAGATGAACATCAGCAAAAGCAAAATGAGGATAATGAAATGTATTTAAGTTAAATCATGTGATGCTGAGGGAATTTGATTAAGAAATGACACATTTGAAGGAAGAAAAATAACTGATGATGGTCGAAGTAGGGAGGATATAAAATGTAGACTGGTCATGGCAAGAAAAGAATTTCTGAAGAAGAGAAATTTGTTAACATCGAGTACAGATTTAAGTGTCAGGAAATCCCTTCTGAAAATATTTATATGGAAGTGAAACATGGACAGTATACAGTTTACACAAGAAGAAAGTAGAAGAATTTGAAATGTGATGCTACAGAAGAATGCTAAAGATAAGTTGGGTAGATCACATAACTAATGAGGAGGTACAGGACAGAACTGGGGAGAAGAGAAATTAGTGGCACAACGTGGCTAGAAGAAGAGTTCATTTGGTAGGACACATTCTGAGGTACAATACATGATCAAAAGTGTCCGGTCACCCCCAAAAACATACGTTTTTCATATTAGTTGCATTGTGCAGCCAGTAGTTACTGGAAGAAAAGAGGCTTGCACAGGGGTTATTGATAACCAAATTGTCTCACCAGGTTCTGTGTCCAAAGGAAGTTGGAGGTATGTGTCAGGAAGATCAGTTTTCACAAAATCTTGCCATTGCGTAGTTTAGATGAAATGTCCTCATCTTTGGGGATAGAGTGAGAGTCCATCACTGATGAGCTGTTGACTGTGACATTGAAATCACTGTGTATGCATAAGGCACCATTGAGCTTCTCGGTGAGAACTATGGCGATAGCCTAGTGACTTTTGGAATGGCAGTGAGGACACCAGCCTCTTGTAAACGACAGTTTCTGTTGGAGATGGGCTCGGAGCACAAAGGGAGTGGTCCGGTATTTGTGAAACTTAGGAATAGCTGATGGGAGCAATGTGACGTGGGCCTCATAGTTGTTGACTCCAGAAGAGGATGGAGAAAACACATCAGGGTACATCAGGGTACTGGGCAAACAATTTGGAGGCATAGGAATTGGTCTCCACCAGACCGACATGAGTGCCATCATGAATCTGCAACTCCATAGTGGTGAAAAGGTTAGAGGCGCCATGGAAATCAACCACTAGAATGCATCCCTTGATAGCTGTGTCCCCATACAGAATACAGGCAGGGAGGGCACCCTTGACAGGAATGAGATTGTTCCTAAAGCTGCTTAGCTGGGTATGGAAAGGCTGGAGGGGGGAGATCCTAGGGCTTTATATGTCGGCCAGTCAATAATGGTGGTAAAGAACCCGATATTGATTTGAAGAGAACCTGGGACACCCTCAAACAGGACGGGGAGAAACGAGTTGTGGGAGGAAGGGAGCACCATGCAGAGCATCGTAGTCCCTGGAGTCATCAGAGTCAGGGGTGGCATGAGACGCCCAATTGACAGACACTGCCAAGGAATGGCAAACTTTGGCTCAGTGGCTCGACTTTCCACATGCCAAACATTTAGCACAGCAGAAACGACATTGCTGCCGCTGGTGGCTAATGAAACATTGACTGCAGGAGGGCAGCGCATGCTCTGAAACATGCATTGGCCAGTGCACCAAATCTGTGAGCTTTGCCAGAATAGCCTCATTGGGCTGTTGCATCTGTTGTAGCAGAAGGAACCCTATTGGGAATAGACACAAGCAAGCCTTGAAACGGCACTTCTACAGTATATCAGTAATTACACTCACAAATCAATCAATTGATATAATCAGTTTATGTTCACAAATGTTAGTTCTGTGACCTGCTAGTGGTTTGAAACAAATAAGAAAAGTCCTTCTTGAAAATAAATGAATAACTTCTTTTCAACTTAAAGTTCTTGGGAAACAACATAAGAAAATCTTTCTATGAGACTAACTTCTGAAAAGTTCTCTTGCAAATGAAAATTCTTCTTAGACATCAACAAATTAAAGTCCCATCTCGTGAGCGATGCAAGGAATTGCAGCAGCAGAGTCCACACAGCCAGAACAGCAGGTCATGATTGCATGGTGGTCCTGGGTGGCAAGGGCGACATCAAGTCCAGGCAGCAGCATGGTGCTGGTGAATTTCTGCTTCTGCTGGCAGGGACGGAACTGCCTGTTGCTCACCAGGCAAGGGGAGTTATACCTGTGTGGTGGATGACTGTCAAAAAGGTACTGGTCTGGCAATGTGGGCCTGGATGGGCTGAGGAAAATGGCGTAGCGGATGCACCAAAAGGTCCGTATATATTTGTGCTTGTCCTCATAACCAGTCAGCTTCCTGGAGGCCAGGCAAAGATCAGCTGACTTTTTGCAGTGCACTTGCAGAGCTGGAGCAATGACCCGCATAGCAGTGCTACATTTCATGTTGCTGGCTTTGCAGGAGGCCCCAGAAAAGTGCATCTAGTACTGAATCCAAGGTGGAAATTAATAATCCAGCAGCCGGCTGCTGTGGCCAAGCAGTTCTAGTGGCTTCAGTCCCGAACTGCGCTGCTGTTATGGTTGCAGGTTGAAATCGTGCCTTGTGCATGTATGTGTGTGATGTCCTTAGGTTAGTTAGTTTAAGTAGTTCTAAGTCTAGGGGAATGATGACCTCAGATGTTAAGTCCCCTAGTGCTGAGAGCCATTTGAACCATTTTTGAACAATGCAGCACTTACATTAAGGCCAAATGGCAGTACTGTTCATTGGTAACTGCGCCCCACAAATAAGAATGCAATAAATTTGTGGGATTTTCTTTACAAGGGGTATCTGCCATTATGATAACTGAAATTTGTACTTGACAGGTATCTGGTCTTGTTGAAGTACTGTATCCTTCAGTCCAGATTCTCATGTTACATTCTGCCTGGGATTAATATCATATTTAAGGTCACTGTGTCCAGTATAAGGTGAACATTGCCTCCAGGTTTGGACACAGCTGAAACTGGACTTTGTATTGACTTTTTGAAGGTTCTGTTGTTCTCCTTTCAAGTACCTTCATATCTCCATGGTTATGGCTTGCTGCTTAGTCCAGGGGCACTGTACAAGGTGTGACAGTATATTTTGTGGAGGTAAATAACTGAATTGTGTTCTTACCACTGGATAATTTCTGGGTGTTATAACATAACCAGATATCATGGCTACAATTCAACTAAGTCACGTGTTGATTACTGGCCATCTTCAATGACGTGTGTAACCCAGACTTGCTGTGTTTCCTCCACGTGTGGTATAATCTGCGTGGACGTTGTTGTGGTTGGCAGGAGTGCCAACCGTATAACTAAAGGAGGCCAAAATGCACGCGTCTCAGCTCATGCAGGCTAGGGTGAGGTCTGGAACATGATAAGGGAATTAGAATTGTGAAAAATGGACGTAGCTGGTGGAATACTTAACTTTAATCCATTAATAATGAACGTCACTCTTGACATTACATGATTCACAATATCAATAGAAACTGATCATGGCACCTTGCTAGGTCGTAGCAAATAATGTAGCTGAAGGCTATGCTAACTATCGACTCGGCAAATGAGAGCGTAATTTGTCAGTGAACCATCGCTAGCAAAGTTGGCTGTACAACTGGGGCGAGTGCTAGGAAGTCTCTCTAGACCTGCCGTGTGGCGGTGCTCGGTCTGCAATCACTGATAGTGGCGACACGCGGGTCTGACGTATACTACCGGACCGCGGCCGATTTAAAGGCTACCACCTAGCAAGTGTGGTGTCTGGCGGTGACACCACAGACGTAACATGTCAGGCGCTCTGTGTCAAGTTAATCAAATGAATAATGAGACAAAGATAGTCCATGTACCTTCAGAAAACCCCATTTTATTGCATCACAAACTGAAAAAGAATGAAACACGTTTAGTGTCTAAAAGCTAAAACAATACTGATTCTCAATGGCTAGTGCTGCTTTCGCTTATGTAGTTTTAACAATCACAGATTTACATTGTGCATTGTTTAAATGAAAATTAATTGTGTTTACAACAATATTTCATTATGTTTACAAAACTGATTAGAAAATTTAGCTTTACAAACAGTTACAGTATTTCTGAATCGGTTAGCATGTCAAAATATTGTAATAGTCATAATGAAATTTTTGTTAATGTTTTATAAGTACAGTATAATTTTTGTTACTAACATAGATTCTGTGATTCTACAGTTAACTAAATTGTCTATGTACAACTTTTGTGAATGATAAATTGGACTTCGGTTTATGTTGATTTTGGTATGTTATCAGTTTGTGGTTCATGATCCTTACAATTCGTCTTAATTTGGCCTTGATATGTTACAAGTTAACCTAATTTCATCAAATCAGTGATCCAAAAATGTTTCAGTATGTGGTTTTTTCTTTTCTTTTTTTATGTTGTCCTGTTCTGCTACATTACCATGTTCTTCATAAACTTTGTTGTGGGCAGTTAATATTTGCTCTAAATTTGGATTGTTCTGTCGTATGTATGTGTGTGTTGTGAGCAGTTTTATTGAGAGGAATACTTTTTTTGAATTTTCAGTTTTAGTTGCCTTTCATATGACATACAGTATTGCCTGTTTGGTAAGACAGTGGCTAAGTCTGGGCTGACATAGTACTCGATGTTTTGCAAAACGCCCGTACCCAGTCCATGAGAACATTGTTCCATGGTTGTACCACTGACTAGGGGTGCTACACTCCTGGAAATGGAAAAAAGAACACATTGACACCGGTGTATCAGACCCACCATACTTGCTCCGGACACTGCGAGAGGGCTGTACAAGCAATGATCACACGCACGGCACAGCGGACACACCAGGAACCGCGGTGTTGGCCGTCGAATGGCGCTAGCTGCGCAGCATTTGTGCACCGCCGCCGTCAGTGTCAGCCAGTTTGCCGTGGCATACGGAGCTCCATCGCAGTCTTTAACACTGGTAGCATGCCGCGACAGCGTGGACGTGAACCGTATGTGCAGTTGACGGACTTTGAGCGAGAGCGTATAGTGGGCATGCGGGAGGCCGGGTGGACGTACCGCCGAATTGCTCAACACGTGGGGCGTGAGGTCTCCACAGTACATCGATGTTGTCGCCAGTGGTCGGCGGAAGGTGCACGTGCCCGTCGACCTGGGACCGGACCGCAGCGACGCACGGATGCACGCCAAGACCGTAGGATCCCACGCAGTGCCGTAGGGGACCGCACCGCCATTTCCCAGAAAATTAGGGACACTGTTGCTACTGGGGTATCGGCGAGGACCATTCGCAACCGTCTCCATGAAGCTGGGCTACGGTCCCGCACACCGTTAGGACGTCTTCCGCTCACGCCCCAACATCGTGCAGCCCGCCTCCAGTGGTGTCGCGACAGGCGTGAATGGAGGGACGAATGGAGACGTGTCGTCTTCAGCGATGAGAGTCGCTTCTGCCTTGGTGCCAATGATGGTCGTATGCGTGTTTGGCGCCATGCAGGTGAGCGCCACAATCAGGACTGCATACGACCGAGGCACACAGGGCCAACACCGGGCATCATGGTGTGGGGAGCGATCTCGTACACTGGCCGTACACCTCTGGTGATCGTCGAGGGAACACTGAATAGTGCACGGTACATCCAAACCGTCATCGAATCCATCGTTCTACCATTCCTAGACCGGCAAGGGAACTTGCTGTTCCAACAGGACAATGCACGTCCGCATGTATCCCGTGCCACCCACCGTGCTCCAGAAGGTGTAAGTCAACTACCCTGGCCAGCAAGATCTCCGGATCTGTCCCCCATTGAGCATGTTTGGGACTGGATGAAGCGTCGTCTCACGCGGTCTGCACGTCCAGCACGAACGCTCGTCCAACTGAGGCGCCAGGTGGAAATGGCATGGCAAGCCGTTCCACAGGACTACATCCAGCATCTCTACGATCGTCTCCATGGGAGAATAGCAGCCTGCACTGCTGCGAAAGGTGGATATACACTGTACTAGTGCCGACATTGTGCATGCGCTGTTGCCTGTGTCTATGTGCCTGTGGTTCTGTCAGTGTGATCGTGTGATGTATCTGACCCCAGGAATGTGTCAATAAAGTTTCCCCTTCCTGGGACAATGAATTCACGGTGTTCTTATTTCAGTTTCCAGGAGTGTATGTTGAATACCAATGACAGAGGGATGCCCACTGAACCACCATCTTCCCATCAATAGGAGGACTGGAGGGCATTTGTGCGCTGCGCACAGTATGGGTTGGTGACATGTTTCTTCCTTACCAGCTCAGTCTGTGACCAGATGTGTCCACTAGTCCCTTCCTTTGAGGGCACAATGTCTCTCAATTTAACTACAGCAGCTCCCTGTTTCTGTAGCAAGTTTGAATTTAGTGGAACCCTTAGGCGAGGCCCTTTAAGAGTGATAAAAACAATTTTTCTTTCAAAGGTTTTCTGCTAACAACACTGGGCACCCAGCTTTCTGTTCATTTTCCCATTCTGACCAAGTTCAGCATGCATACATGCAATCGGGCCATTGTATCTTTGAATGTATAAGATGTGGTAAGCTGGTGGATTGATTCACTTCATATCCCTGGTCTGGATCATTGAGCTTGATGACAGATTTCAGTTTCATGCCTTGGCAGAATTTGCTCTGGTCTATAGTCATAGTTAGCAAGTCCACCGTGATGGATTTACCACCTACTTGGGCACGCAATTTCCTGCTGAGAGGTTTACAATTGAGATCCTCTAACATAAAAAATCTGTACCTGCTATGTATTCAGTCATTAACCTGTTGAAAATGAGGAACAAGTGTGGACATTTCATTCCCATAACATGACTTCAAGTCAGGAATGTAATCTAATTGGCTTTGATTTGGGGGTCACAGCCACCACAATCTTATAACCCCTAATGTGAAATGTTGGAATCTTTCTGTGTTCTGTAATTCTTTGTAATAATCCAGCTGATACAGCACTCATATGCATTCCAGTATCCAGTATTACTGTTGGTGGTAATTCGTTAATTGTCGTACATATTGTGGCTCGCACCTTGTGACATACATGTGTGTTAATTCATTCTGCTCTTCACAGAGACGTTCTGACAAGCACACAGCATCATTGTAATATAATAAATGTGTTTCATGTTTCACACTCCTACATTGTACTGAGATCAAAGCAGTGGGGCTATTTTTGGTCCCATTTAGTTTGATGTTTTACCATGTACATTTTTAGAGAGAACTTCTACAATAGTCACTCCATGCTCTCAGCTGCATGAATGAACAGCATTTCTGTCCCAACATTGCTTGTTCCAATGTCTGTTAGAATTTCAAAACCTGTCATTGTTCTCACAGCTGTCATGATTATTTTAGCTTTCATTGCATCTCTGATGACATGGGCTATAGCTGCAAGTTTGTGACCTCGACCTACCATTTGAACAGTGTCATTTGCTCTGGTTGCAGTGCTGCATTGTCAGAATGTTGATTGTTGTCCTTGCATGATTGTATATTGTCATGGCTTTACTGGACCATGCGCTTTGTGTGGCCTCCAGTCCCCATGGATCAGATCGGTATTGGCTACTAAGAATAAAAATGCATCAGTGTGTTCATTAGGTGCATTCAGCAGTTTGTTGCATTTTGAGACTGGTAATTTTGTCTTTAGTATGCACAAAGCAGTTTGTGTTGGAATTGCTTCATCCCAATATATGGTCCTGTTAACATATTTTTCTGCATAGCAGTGAAGGCTACTTTATCATTTGTTACACAGTTTTGATTTGAAAACTTCTTTTCTCAGACTGTCTTGAATGCAACATGCTCAATATTTGGCCAAGAATATCTTTCAAACTCTTAATAAGTTTGACATGTATCAGCAACTTCCAGTGGCACATAGAGCTCTGTCATTTTGCGAGAATCCAGCCACAAACTTCATTCTCTAATGTTTTTCAGGAGCTGGGTAGTACCCCACGGAACGCTTTTTAGAAAAAACTATAGGGTGTGTGGATAGTTTTTTAGTTGCAGACACAGTGAATTGTCTATGTCATATCATGTTCTCTTGTAACATTGCATTTGCAATGAGAGGAGTGGTACCTAATCTGTACAAAGCTGTACTTGTAGCAAAGGGAGGTTGTGGCTCTGCAGTAGACACCCATCAGTAGGTACTGATAAACCATTCACTGAAGTGATACAGCTGTTGCTCTCTATCATCTAGTTTATTCAGATAATATCTTGTTTTATGGTGGTGACTTGCATCAGACAGCCACACACCAGTTTTTCATCTCCTTGGAACCAGAACCTTTGACTTCTTTTACTTTAGCTGACAAAATCTGCACTCATTTTTGGTGCTCCTTTTCAATGTGCTGAAGTTACTTATTGAAAATTTCTCTGTTATACCTGTCTGTTTCTTATTTAAAAGCATGAGGTGCTCCTGTTGTTCACATTGATACTGGGAAAAATTATACTCCAGTGCCCGATCAATTCCAGTTCTCTTGCCCCTTTTTGCCAATTGGACACTTCCTAGTGCCTGTTTGTATTGGTTAAACTGCAGGGCTGATGAATGAGAAAATTAAACAACTTAGAAATCCCAAAATAATTTTAAACAGTAAATGTGATACAAACCAACCTACTGTTGAGGGAAAGTTTTTTTCAGTTATTTATTCTTTGTGGCCAGATACCACAACATGCATGCTAGGTCAGATAAAAAATATATATAGTTGCTCTGTGAACAGCTAGTTAGCTTACAAGAAAACTACCACTATGTGCGTTGTTGCTATGTGTATGTGATTGTGCTTTAATAGTTAAAATCAGAGTTACATATCTGTGCAAAAAAATGCAAATACCTGGGTGTAACACTTTGTAGGGATATGCAGTGGAGTGATCACATAAGCTCAGTTGTTGGTCAAGCAGATGATAGACGTGTGGGACCTGACCACATAGGACTAACAGTCACAGGTTTGTTTGATCCTTGGGAGAGTGTCAGAGAGATACTGAAGGAACTGAACGTGAAGACTCTTGAGGATAGATGTAAACTATCGTGAGATAGTTTATTAACGAAGTTTCAGGAACTGGCTTTAAATGATGCCTCTAGGAATATACTACAATGCCCTACACTCACACTGGGATTGTGGGGATAAGGTCAGAATAATTACTGCACAGACAGATCCATTCAAACAGTCATTCTTCCCAAGCTCCATTCATGAATGTAATGGGAAGGAAACCTAATAACTGGTACAGTGGGATGTGCCCCCATCGATGCAGCTCATGGTTGTTTACAGAGTATAGCTATAGATGTAGAACTATCATTCTCTGCCTGCTTTTCAGCTGACTTTGTGCCTTGTCCCAGAAGTGCTCCAATAAGTAGGATCACTGTTCCTGAGCGACTATATTTATCCATCAGTTTTTCCTCTGTAAACAGGCTGATCAAATTAAAAAATAAAAAGGCCATTATTGGGAAATGGCCATTAGGCTACTTTGGAAGCACAGGACAACCCATTGTGATGCTTATGTGCTACCGGCAAATTTCAATAGTACAATTACTTTCATCACTTCCACATAGCAGATCGATGTCCATAGTTCTCAATAAAGATTGATTGCCAAATTTCATACTGAATGTATCAACAGTCTGTATTTGTTTCTTGGCAACCCTGCTTGAGATTCAGATCTTACAACTGCCTGAATTTCTTTTTTTTTTTTTTACCACAGAATCCCCCACTACAGATGTTAATGATAAAAATTTTTGGGTCAACCAAAAACTGTGAGTCCATGTATCTGCTTTGGCCCACAAAGTAACTGTATTGTATTGTTTGATATCATGGTGGTGGAGTGCTTTTGAGACAGATGGCATTTGTGGATGACATGCTGAAACATTTGGTGGCACATCCTGTGTTGGATGTTTATGTTTTGAAGTTATACGTTAAGTATTGTACTGAGTCATTTGATGTTGTTAACTGTGTATGTGAAGTTGTCATTGGAAGAGTTTGTGCCAGTTTGCTAGTGAGTATGTTTTGCATATTGTGGGCAATGGATTAGTGCTTGTTTGGTGTTACACTAGACTCTCATTAATCCGGACATTCCTGGCACATATGGGTGCCAGATTAGCGGAAGTGCCGGATTATTGAGTGTCTGAAATTTATTTTATTCATTTATTTTGATTTTTATTTACTTTGAAAACATAGGATTTATAGTGTACTGTACTTTATTAAACTGAAGGATACAATTTTAAAACATAGAGGATATACTTTATTAAATCCAAAAATACATTAATTCCCAAAGAAAACATACTCCTTGAGTGTGTACTGTACATAATTATATGGTTGTATCATTCATTATGAAACATGTCCCTAATTTTTAATTGTTGCAATGATGATACACGGTGGTGGCATGCTTTATCATGCAACTGATTTACAAGCATGACATTGGTACTGCATGTGTCTGGTTGTTGCTTAATGTGCTCCAGGAAGACCTTGTCCACTTCAGCAACAGCAGTGTGAGGAATTTATAGTTTTCCTCATTCTGCCACTTAGTAACATCTTCATCATCAATTTCTTCTCCTCCTGTAAGGTTGTGGATCATGTCAGTGTACAAAGTAATTGATAATTCCAAATTCACTGGCTCATCACTGTCACTTACTATTGCATTCAACTCGGCTTCAATGGATGGCCAGACTTTTCTCCAGCTCTCCTTTATCCCATGCTTCAGCTGCTTGGAAAATAACATCACATGTGTTAATTGTTTTCCATGCCTTCAGAATAGTCTCAATAGAGTTGTTTTCCCTTTCATTCAGCCAGGAGATGAGAAGAGAATGTTGATAATGATGTTTAATTGAGTCCAAAATTTTCTGGTCCATGGGCTGAATTAGGGGTGTCACATTGGAAAGAAGAAAGAGTGCTTATACATGTATACTAACAGACATTAGAGAAACATCTGAAAGATGACTGGGAGCATTGTCAGTTATAAAGATAGCTTTCAGTGGAAGCTTTCTCTTCTTTAGCTCATTTCTCACTGCTGGTATAAACATTTCATGGAACCACCGAGAGAATATTTGTTGATCCACACTTTCTTCTGAGTGTAATACTGCACTGGTAGAGTATTTATGTCAGTGAGTTGAAAACAACATGGATGTTTCGATTTTATAATCACCATAAGCAGTAGTTTATGACTCCCATTTGCATTACAACACACCATTAACGTTATGCTCTGTTTCTGTTGCTTGTAACCACAAACTTCCTTCTTGTTTGTGGCAGCTAATGTTTTTGAAGGAAGCATCTTGTAAAAGAGTCCTGTTTCATCAGCATTATACAAGGTACCAGCAGTTAAATCTTCTTCCTGTATTACCTTCCGTATCTTGTTTGCAAACTGATCAGCATTCTTATCATTAATTGAGCGACTTTCCCCAGTGACTGTCAGCTGCCAAATGCCATGTTGTTTTTTCCAGTTTGATAGCCAAACTTCACCCACTGCAAACAAGTTACTACCACCAAGTTGTCTGTTAAATGCAGCTGTTTTTTCCTTTATAATCAGTCCACTGACTGGAACTGATTTACTGTGTTGTAGTATGAGACATCTATAAACAGTTACATCAAGTTCTTTATTCTCACTCTTTCCCATAACCTTCAGTTTTCCCAACTCACTATCCATTTGTGTTGAGTACTGTCGAATAATATCTTTCTTTTTGATGTCATAAATAGTTGCTTGTCCAACATTGAACTCAGCAGTAATGGCTTTCTGTGAAGAACCTCAACTTAACTTATCTAAAATTTCAAATTTCTGCTTGAGGCCTAGTGTAACATGTTTCCTTTTAGAAGACATGATTCCAAACTGTAAAGAAAGCTGCAGTTTCCAATACAGAAAATAAAGCATTATATGGTTGGAAATTTAATAGTGGTTTTCTTTTTTGTTTAAGTATTGGTTGTGACAGAGCAGTTTATGAGCAGGTCACTGTGTGTGTGTGTGTGTGTGTGTGTGTGTGTGTGTGTGTGTGTGTGTGTGTGTGTGTGTGTTTTAAAGTGAAATTATGGATACCAGTGTTTTTAGAGTTTTGTGTGGGTATCTGGTATCAAGGGCTTTACTTGAGCTATATAGGTCAAATGAAATTTGCAACACCGTTCATTTTAATTTTTTTTTAAATTCATTAATTTTTTAAAATGTTAACATGTATGCTTGATTTTTAGGTTAATGTTTATTTTGGAGTAATGTCGTTATTTTTACTTTGAAATATTTAGTTTGTTCTTACCATAATCCCCCTCCTGTGGTTGTCCTGTTAGTTTAATTTCATTGCTAGAGTTAAATATTTCGTGTTGTTATGTTTGGCCATGTGTGATGACATGGTTGCTGTATTTTGTGTGCTTGGAGCAGGATTGTCTGCTAAGATGTTGATGCTTGATTTTTGGGTTAATATTTATTTTGGAATGATGTCGTTATTCTTACTTTGATGTATTTAGTTTGTCCCTACCATAATCCCCTACTGTGGTTGTCCTGTTAGTTTCATTTTATTGCTAGAGCTAAATATTTCATGTGTTGTTTATGTTTGGCCTTGTGTGGTGTCATGGTTGCTGTATTGTGTGTGCTTGGAGCAGGATTGTTTGCTATCTTGATGATACCACAGGCGAATGCCAATGGCTGGAACTGCAACTGCGGGCAATCCCAAAACTTTACATGAACGTTACTGAGGGAATTAGTTAGTTAGTAGTAACTCATTACACACATCTTTCTTGTTAAACTCATCTTTAGGATGTGTGTCTTTTGTGCATATTGCTACTTTTTAATTGTGGACTTGTTATGTCAACGTTTGCCCTTATATTTTTTTGATATATTTGTTGTGATGAAATTTTTATAAATAATTGTGCCATTATTATACCCCCTTTCCTTTTATCCTTATCAGAAGAAAAAGTAAGAGAACTTCTGACAATTGTGCTCTCTCTCTCTCTCTCTCTCTCTCTCTCTCTCTCCCCCTCCCCTCCCCCTCCCCCTCCCCTCCCACTCCCCCTCCCCCTCCCCCTCCCTCTCCCTCCCTCCCTCCCTCCCTCCCTCCCTCCCTCCCTCCCTCCCTCCCTCCCTCCCTCCCTCCCTCCCTCCCTCTCTCTTTCATATTACTCAGTGAAAGTTATTAGTGCTGTTTTAAGGACTTGTTCAACTTCATCAAACTACTTTGATTAGGTTGCTAAAACAAAGGTTTTTGGAAGGCTCCTTTTGAACCATTTGACCCAACTGATTTATGGTCTATTTATACCTCCACAGGCAAGCTTCAGACCTCAAAGGAACTGCATCCCACAACTATCCAACGTAACTCAATGCATAGGGGATGTATTTGAGGAGGAGACCTTAATGGAATTGTGTTCTAATCCAACAAAACTGTAGTTTATTGAATTTATTACTTGAACAGTACACACACATTTAAGACAAGGTACAGTACAATGAGCAATACACAAGGGGCCGGTGAGGCCTTGCTCTATGGTTTTCTTTAGTTTCAACAGGGGCTGCAGCTGGCAGGCTGGGCCCGCAACTGCTGTGGTATTAGCAGGACGGGTGGCCTCTGTGGCCGTACTATGAAGTGGCGCGCATGTAAAATTTGTAGTTACAGCCGGCCGCGGTGGTCTCGCGGTCCTAGGCGCACGGTTCGGAACCGTGTGACTGCTACGGTCGCAGGTTCGAATCCTGCCTCGGGCATGGATGTGTGTGATGTCCTTAGGTTAGTTAGGTTTAAGTAGTTCTAAGTTCTAGGGAACTAATGACCACAGCAGTTGAGTCCCATAGTGCTCAGAGCCATTTTGTAGTTACAGGACTCCTCTTCCCTCGAGAACAAGTGGGTACTGGGCTTATGTCCATATCTTCAGTGGTTGAAATAGGTTGTTGAGTCATGTGACACGTGCCACCATCGCATAGGGTTGGTAGTGGTGAGAGTGAGCACAGGTGCAGCACCCGCCTCCCTTTGATAGGCCATATGGTGGGACACGCGACATTGGTGCAGATACATTTCCACATCAGAGTTGAACCCTGGTAAGTAGGTCGCAGTGAAAGAGGTGTAACAGGAGGCAACAGGTGCAATTGTGACAGCAATGTGGGAGGCAGTGTCTGTGACAGCATGGGAGCTAAGGTGCTGCCATAGCCACCAGCAGCTGAAGGGGGCACTCACAATAGAAGAGAGAGCTTTGAAAATGTCGATGGTAGCAATGGAGAGGGCAAGGGCACTGACAACAATGCAGAAGATGGCTGGGCAGATAGAGGCTGCAGAGGCAGTGAAGAGACAACTGCTGCACAGCTGTGTACACAAGGTTGTTACTGGTTGATGCGCCACAACGCCCTCTCCCCAGCCATGCGGATGATGCAGAAGTGTCAACCTTGGGTACTCTCGTTTACTGCCATCACCCATGTCGGCCGGTGACCATACCCATTAGCCCAAACAGCTGTGCCTGGGCAGACGCATTGCGGTGCTGGTGCTGGCAGACAGCTTGGTGTTGGCCAAAGGAGATGTAACAGAGTCTGGGGCTGACGACCATGCAACAACGCTGTTGGACTCTTTTATCATCAACAGGGGTGAAACTATAAGAACTGAGGAACCAGTAAAGAGCTACTTCCAGTGACACATCAAAAATGTATCTTTTTGTCTGAGTCTCAAGTGTTCGTACTAATTGTTTTGCTTCCTTGTTCAACCTAGAGGTAGGCAAAACTGTTCTTTTCAAAGACTGGATCAAAAGTGGTCACTCACCGAAATGAACTAGCTTTATCAGCTCTCACCAATCACCAATAAAAATAAGTAAAAGGAAGGCACATTGCCTTTTTAATTGAGGTCACTAAACCTGTATTTTTATCTGATTTGGCCCTGTTTTGAAAGAACATGTAAAGAGGAGTAATAATTTTGTGTTATGTCTCTAGTAATTTTCAGATACAAAAACTTTAAAATTTCATCTGCTCTAAAAATTATAGATATTACAACAAAATCCTAAACATGTTTTATCAAGTAGCAAAATTTTAAGAACGAAGACAGATTCTTGTTACACTTTGTTACTTTTACTGGAAAAAATATATAAAAATTTATAACAACTGTAACTGAAGTGTATCTGCAGTCATCACTTATAATCAGTATTACCATACACACTAAAGTACCAAAGAATCTGGTATAGGCATGTGTATTCAAATACAGAGATAAGTAGACAGGCAGAATACGGTGTTGTGGTCAGCAAAGTCTATATAAGACAACAAGCATCTGGTGCAGTTGTTAGGTCAGTTACTGCTGCTACAATGGCATATCGTCAAGATTTAACTGAGTTTTATCGTGGTTTTATAGTTGGCGCATTAGCAATGGGACACAGCATCTCCAAGGTAGTGATGAGGTGGGGATTTTCCCATATGACCATTTCACAAGTGTACTGGGAATATCATGAATCCAGTGAAGCATTACTACAGCTGGAAAAATATCCTGCAAGAATGGGACTGTCTATGACTGAAGAGAATCATTCAGTGTGACAGAAGTGTAACCCTTCTGCAAATTGCTGCAGATTTCAATACTTGGCCTCAACAGGTGTCAGCATGTGAATCATTCAATGAAACATCATCGATATGAGCTTTCAGAGCCAAAGAACCATTCATGTACCCTTGATAACTTTATGACACAAAGCTTTACGCCTTGCCTGGGCCCATCAACACTAACATTGGACTTTTTATAACTAGAAACAAGTTGCCTGGTCGGACGAGTCTCATTTCAAGTTGTATTGAGTGGATGGATGTGTGCGGATATGGAGCCAACCTCATGAATCTATAAACCCATCAGATCAGCAAGGGACTGTTCAAGCTGGTGGGGGTTCTGCAATGGTCTGTGGCACATGCAGCTGGAGTGATATGGGACCCCTCATACATCTTGTTCAGCAGACAGTAGAATTTTGTCATGGCTGGCTCTCCCATGGCTACCAGACAGGTATGACTCAGACAGGTGAGACTTATGTAAGCATCCTGTCTGATCACCTGAAGCCATTCATGTCCATTGTGCATTCTGACAGACTTGGGCAATTCCAGCAGGACAATGCAACACCTCACACATCCAGAATTGCTACAGAGTGGCTCCTGGAACACTCTTCTGAGTTTAAACACTTCTGCTGGCCACCAAACTTCACAGACATGAACATTATTGAGCATATCTGGCATGCCTTGCAACGTGCTGTTCACAACAGATCCACCCCTCCTATCCTAATGGATTTATAGGCAGCCCTGCAGGATTCATGGTTCAGTTCCCTCCAGTACTACTTCAGACATTAGTCAAGTCCATGCCACATCAGGTTGTGGCACTTCAGCATGCTTGTGGGAGTCCTGCACAATATTAGGCAGCTGTACCAGAGCTCTGAAAGATCTAAGTTGAAGCAAGGCCTGAGAGTAGACAACATTCCATTAGAACTACTGGTAGCCTTGGGAGAGCCAGCCATGACAAAATTCTGCTGTCTGCTGAACAAGATGTATGAGACATGTGAAACACCCTCAGACTTCAAGAAGAATGTAATAATTCCAGTCCCAAAGGAAGCAGATGTTGACAGGTGTGAAGATTACCAAACTATCAACTTAATAAGTCACACCTGCAAAATACTAACATGAATTATTTAAATATGTATGGAAAAACTGGTAGAAGCTGACCTCAGGGAAGAGCAGTTTGGATTCCGTAGAAATGTTGGAACACGTGAGGCAGTACTGAACCTATGGCTTATCTTAGAGGATATATTAAGGAAAGGTAAACCTGTGTTTCTAGCATTTGTAGACTTAGAGAAAGCTTTTGACAATGTTGACTGGAATACTCTCTTACAAATTATGAAGATGGCAGGAGTCAAACACAGGGAGCAAAAGGTAATTTACAATTTATACAGAAACCAGATGCCAGTTATAAGAGTAGAGGTGCATGAAAGGGAAGCAGTGGTTGGGAAGGGAATGAGGCAGGGTTGTAGCTTATCCCCAATGTTATTCAATCTGAATATTGAGTAAGCAGTAAAGGAAACATAAGAAAAATTTAGAGAAGGAATTAAAATCCATAGTGAAAAAATAAAAACTATGAGGTTTGCCAATGACATTGTAATTCTGTCAGAGGCAGCATAGGACCTGGAAAAGTAGTTGAACAGAATGGACAGTAACTTGAAAGGAGGATATAAGATGAATATCAACAAAAACAAAATGAGGATAATGAAATGTAGTCTAATTAAATCAGGTGATGCTGAGAGAATTAGATTAGGAAATGAGACACTTAAAGTAGTAAATGAGTTTTGCTATTTGGGGAGCAAAATAACTGCTGATGGTCAAGGTAGAGAGGATGTAAAATATAGGCTGGCAATGGCAAGGAAAGTGTTTCCAAAGAAGAGAAATTTGTTAACATTGAGTACAGATTTAAGCATCAGGAAGTCTTTTCTGAATTTTGGAGTGTACCCATCTATGGACGTGAAACATGGACGATGAATAGTTAGGACAAGAAGGGAATAGAAGCTTTCAAAATGTGATGCTACAGAAGAATGCTGAAGATCAGATGGGTAGATCACATAACTGATGAGGAGGTACTGAATAGAGTTTGGAAGAAGAGGAATTTGTGGCGCAACTTGACTAGAAGAAGGGATCGGTTGGTAGGACGTGTTCTGAGGCATCAAGGGATCATCAATTTAGTACTGGAGAGAAACGTGGAGGGTAAAAATTGTAGAGGGAGACCTAGAGATAAATACATTAAGCAGATTCAGAAGGATGTAGGTTGCAGTAGGTACTTGGAGATGAAGAAGGATAGAGTAGCATGGAGAGCTACATCAAACCATTCTCTGGACTGAAGACCACAACAACAACAACAACAACAACAACAACAACAACAACATCCAGTTTCTTCTCTCTTCACTGTTTGTTCCCATAAAGGAAAAAATATATCAATATTGCCATTTGTGAATAAAATTTGATCCATTTTAAGGGATGTGAGTCTGTCTCTCTTTTTAGGGCACATCTGTCCTGGTTTTGAAAGTATCTGTCCACAGGCAGGCCACTGATGTTGCTATAATACATAATACTTTTAGAACTATTTGATATAATGCTGGCCACAGCAATTTTCTTGTTTCCTACCAGTTTAAAGGATTTCTGTTCCTAGGCAAATATCCCTACACTAAATATTTGTCCAGTTCGGCAATTGCCACACTTTCTGGGTTGTGACTTGCTTGAAGCTGTCTAATCATTTCATTGAACTCCTCCCAGATTTAAGAAGTCTGATGTGTCATGGTGGTAACTGGTTGAGAAATGAGCTCTGTTTTTTTCTTTTTGAACAACCAATGCTTTTATTTCTGCAATAGCCTTCATGTAGCACCCCTGAAATGGTTTGTAATCTGAAAATCCTTGCCTTTGAATTGGGCAGGGAGTTGGGGGTGGGGGGTCCATTAATGTTGCCTTACTAATCAATTTGTTACTGGAGATAACCCCAAACCGCTCTGCTCTCTGATAACCTTTAAGAAAGTTATCAACCAATATCTCGAAGATATTCTTTATTTTGGTCTTTAAAAGACCTTAGTTTCCATTTAATAATCTCAGAGTGAAAACCTTAGATGAGCATATTGAAAAATACAGAAACAAATAGAAAGATTATGTCACAAGAATGGACAACAACATATTACCAAAACTGGTGATAATTATTATGCAGTGTGCAGAAGGTATTTACGAAGACCGAGGAAAATCAACAATTTCAACCAAGACGGTGTAACAGGTAAATGCCTAATACAAGCAGAGAGAAGAAGAAGAGACATCATATTAAAAATATAATGAATTTTTAAGTACCTGTGATTTTAATAAGTTTTGTAATTACATATAAAATTCTGGTATGATGTAAGAGGGCTTCTAAAGGCATTAATCTGTTCAGGTTAAATGAAAAAAATTAAACGTAATGTAATGGTTGTTCCAGAATGAATGGGCAATATGTAGGGATATGACAGGAATGATCATTTGTTTCAAAAAAAACTTCATGTGGACATGGGCACTACTCTGAATGGTTTCCAACATAGAACATGTTTAATGTACATTTATTTTCTTTATTGTTCATTTCATTGTCATAGTTTACAACGTACCATAATAGTGTAGACGAGGTCGAGATGAATAATTTGATATAGGACACATGCTCTATCAAGTCAGGAGCACTTCTGAAAATGTTATTGTATCATGCGGTTGTGCTATATTTACATAATGTATTTTTACTCAATAATTAACTGCTGTATGACATGACCACACTATTACATAAGTTCTTCTGAAAATGTTATTGTTGTGCTTTATTTACATAATGCATTGTCCCCAATGGTTAACATGTATTAAGCCTGTCTCATTTATATTTGTTAAAATGTTTTTCTTGGCATGAGTATTGTGTTACACATACAATATCCTTTTGTCATTCTGCACAACACATTTATGTTCAATGACTACTAAACATGTGAACTATAAAACATATTTACTCATTCAGAAATCAGAATGTCAAAAATGTATGACTTATTTTGTAATTATGTAATGTATGTAAAATGACATCAATTGCATGAAAAATGCTTAAAGATGGATCAATAAATCAGTCAATTAAACCACTGAAAACTGGCTTACCTACATCTTAAGGTGGGCATGTCGTGCAAGATTTTCCATATCCCTCACTCACTTCTTGCAACCTGTAAGTCCTGGAGAAAAAATGAATATGACCTTTTAAAGGAAATTTAATGTACACTCCTGGAAATGGAAAAAAGAACACATTGACGCCGGTGTGTCAGACCCACCATACTTGCTCCGGACACTGTACAAGCAATGATCACATGCACGGCACAGCGGACACACCAGGAACCGCGGTGTTGGCCGTCGAATGGCGCAAGCTGGGCAGCATTTGTGCACTGCCGCCGTCAGTGTCAGCCAGTTTGCCGTGGCATACGGAGCTCCATCGCAGTCTTTAACACTGGTAGCATGCCGCGACAGCGTGGACATGAACCGTATGTGCAGTTGACGGACTCTGAGCGAGGGCATATAGTGGGCATGCGGGAGGCCGGGTGGACGTACCGCCGAATTGCTCAACACGTGGGGCGTGAGGTCTCCACAGTACATCGATGTTGTTGCCAGTGGTCGGCGGAAGGTGCACGTGCCCGTCGACCTGGGACCGGACCGCAGCGACGCACGGATGCACGCCAAGACCGTAGCATTCTACGCAGTGCCGTAGGGGACCGCACCGCCACTTCCCAGCAAATTAGGGACACTGTTGCTCCTGGGGTATCGGCGAGGACCATTCGCAACCATCTCCATGAAGCTGGGCTACGGTCCCACACACCGTTAGGCCGTCTTCCGCTCACGCCCCAACATTGTGCAGCCCGCTTCCAGTGGTGTCGCAACAGGCGTGAATGGAGGGACGAATGGAGACGTGTCGTCTTCAGTGATGAGAGTCGCTTCTGCCTTGGTGCCAATGATGGTCGTTTGCGTGTTTGGCGCCGAGCAGGTGAGCGCCACAATCAGGACTGCATATGACCGAGGCACACAGGGCCAACACCCGGCATCATGGTGTGGGGAGCGATCTCCTACACTGGCCGTACACCTCTGGTGATCGTCGAGGGGACACTGAATAGTGCACGGTACATCCAAACCGTCATCGAACCCATCGTTCTACCATTCCTAGACCGGCATGGGAAATTGCTGTTCCTACAGGACAATACATGTCCGCATGTATCCCGTGCCACCCAACGTGCTCTAGAAGGTGTAAGGCAACTACCCTGGCCAGCAAGATCTCCTGATCTGTCCCCCATTGAGCATGTTTGGGACTGGATGAAGCGTCGTCTCACACGGTCTGCACGTCCAGCACGAACGCTGGTCCAACTGAGGCGCCAGGTGGAAATGGCATGGCAAGCCGTTCCACAGGACTACATCCAGCATCTCTATGATCATCTCCATGGGAGAATAGCAGCCTGCATTGCTGCGATAGGTGGATATACACTGTACTAGTGCCGACATTGTGCATGCTCTGTTGCGTGTGTCTATGTGCCTGTGGTTCTGTCAGTGTGATCATGTGATGTATCTGACCCCAGGAATGTGTCAATAAAGTTTCCCCTTCCTGGGACAATGAATTCACGGTGTTCTTATTTCAATTTACAGGAGTGTATAAGGAATTAATAAGATCAGATTTTGGAAGATGAGAATTATAAAGTGGTTTCCATCCTCATTTTTTGAGACATAGTAGGACCTACCTTTGAGTGCAGTTAGTTTCCACTTTTCAATTTGTCTTGCAGTGTGCTAGAAACACTTTAAAATATTAATGAGGCATCTGAACCACTTAAGCAGTGAAAATAGCTTCATCTGTATTTCACAGAAACTTCTGGATTCCATGTTATATCAGTAAGAAAAATAAAACGTAGGATATAGTAGTACCTACAGGATAAGAACAATAGGTGATTTTACATGACGTCTGTATGATACAAAGTGTCACCATTCAAGGATAACTCATCTCTACTCCTCTATCGGTCCCACGTTGTTCAGTGGGGTACGTAAAAGGTTGTAGCTGTCATTTGAATCAATAATACTGAAAAATGGTATATTTTGCCACTTGCAAATATTCTGCAATCAGTTGTTACTAAATTGAAACATAAATAACAGATCAATTAGTATCTAGTGCATGAGCAATATCAGGTGCTTTTATGTCTACAACTGTGTGATACACAGTAAGGCTAACTGTCCAGTCCAATTTATTTTCGAACATTAGTTGATGTCTGCAGCTCATGGTCTAGTGGCTAGAGTTGCTGCCTCTTGATCATGGGGTCCCGGGTTTGATTCCCGGCCAGCTTAGGGTTTTCTCTGCCCGGGGACTGGGTGTTTGTGTTGTCATCATTTCTTCTTCTTCTTCTTCATCATTATCATCATCATCATCATTGGACTGTGTAACAAATTGGACTGAGTAAAAATTGGTACTTTGTATGGGCGCTGATGACTGCATAGTTGAGCGCCCCACAATAGTCGACCACACAGTGTGCTAGGGGCTATTTTAAAAGTTTTAGTCGCATTTTTAATGTAATATCTTAAAGAAAATATTTCTTTGTCCTTTTGGACATCTTTGGAAGTCCATTTTGTAACCATCTTAAACTTAAGAAGGGATAACATTGGTTTTTTCAGCATGAGTATAAACCTGTGGCCCTTACCTTCGAGCTCAATTCATTTTCACTGTTTAAATGGCCTCATAATGTCCTGAGTAGTATTTTAAATGATCTAAATCCCTTTTACTGAAAAGGACAGGAGAAATATGATTTTTGCCTTGTGCAAACCATCACCAGTCAATTCTTTGAGATCAATGTTTTGAGTATGAGTGATATGACGTGGATTTACTCCTCTGCTGTCTGAAATATAGAAGGATCCACCATCAAGTGCTATTGGCTTCCACTTTTTAATTTTTCTTGGAGTTTGCCAGAAATACTTTGAAACTTTAAGTTCTGTTTTAAAGCAACCCAACAGGACAAATAGCTTCTTTCGAATTTCACATAAGCTTCTGCTATTCAATTTGTACCAACCTGAAAAATAAAGAATGCATAAATTAGTATGTACAGGATAAGCAAGGGTAGGTATTTTTACGTGACAACTCTATGATACAATGTGGGACTCTCTTTGAGAAAAATTCATCTCCCCTCTTTTATCAATCTTGCATTGTGCTATGGAGTATGTAAAAACTAGTAATTGTTATTTGAACCAAAATTCTAAAAAGGTTTGTTTCACTACTTGTAAATAATGTGCAGGCACTTATTACTCACTTGAAACATAAAAAGATAAATCAGTATCTACTGCATGAACAATATCACGTGCATTTGCTTGACAATTAAGTGATACGAAATACGACTAACATTCTAATCTCATTTTTTTCACACTAATTGGCCACACAGTGCTGTAGGAACTATTTTCAAAGTTGTAGCTGTCTTTTTAATAAAACTGCTGAAGAAGATGTTCCTTTGATCTTTCATGCGACATGATCCTACGAGTAGATTTCTTGCATCAACATCATGCCAAAATTGACGTAGGACAACGAATTGTGGAACTTGGTGGAATGTTATTTCAGCTAGGGGAAACGTATCAATGCAGAGCTGTCACGAGGGGCGTTCAACGTAATGAACAAACCAATTGAACCACATACATTAGCATTAAGGCTTAATTCACATGAGCGTGTGTCTAGTGGCACCGGGAAGTCGCTTTGGGTAAGTGTGGAGTCAAATCTACCTGTGGGTATGGTATGTGTTATTGAACCATTGGAAGATAACGAAGTTTTGGGTTCACTGAGTTGTTTTGTGAAACGTAGTGTTGTACGTATACAGGAGGGGAACGACGGGCGAGTAGTTCCCACGAACGTGGATAATTTTAGCGCTGTAGACTCGACTTATGAGGAAAGGAGTTTTAGTAGCAAATTTGGATGTGCCAGATGACAAAGACTGGTGTTCAAGAGGTAAGCGAAGCGATCAACCGCCAACTGCCGATAGAACTGCATTGCGTAACAAAATTAAGCATTTGAAAGGAGGAGAATGAGAGCATAAGGAAGAGTTATTGTTGGAATTTAAAGATTTGTTTTTTTTCCCACAAGGGCTGTTACCAGCAACTCCATTAGTTCGACATAAGATACCAACAGTGAATGAAGCACCTGTTTTCTGTAAACCATACAGAATACTGAGGTATTTGCAGCCGATTGTGTAGGATTTCATTGATGAGCAGCTTGCGGACGGTATTATAGAGCATAGTAATAGTTTCTGGGGAGCGGGCATTATCGTTGTGCCTAAAAAATCTGTGGATGGAACTAAGAAATATAGGTTCTGTTGTGACTAACGATACCTCAATAATAAGACAGTAACGGACGCATACCCCATTCCAAACATATCGGAGCCTTGGGATCACTTAGGACAGTGCCATTACTTTTCTATTAAGGATTTGACAAGCGGTTATCATCAGTTAGAGGTGGCTCCAGAGGATCGTCCAAAAACTACTTTCTCTATACCTGGAGGCCATTACTAGTACATTAGAATGCCATTCGGTTTGAAAAACGCTCCAGTAACGTTTCAGAGGTTGCCAGACAGTGTCTTGAGGCGTTTGAAACAATGGCAGTGTCTGGTCTATTTGGATGACATTATAGTCTTTTCAAATAGTATGGAGCAACATAGACAGCGGTTAAGGGAAGTTTTTATGACGTTAAGAGCAGCTTGTTTGAAGTTGAGCCTGGAGAAGTGTCATTTTGCATTAGAAGAAGTAAAATATTTGGGACATTTTATCAGTAAGGACGGAGTGCGAACAGATCCGAGGTTGGTACAGGCTGTAAGGGATTTTCGGGAACCGAAAATAGTTAAGAAAGTGCAGTCATTCATTGCAATTTGCAATTTCTATCGAAAGTTCGTGAAGGGTTTTGCAGATTTAGCACAGCTGTTGACGCGATTGTTATGGAAGGATGTGAAATTTGAGTGGAGTGTCAGAAAGCCTTTGACAGACTGAAAGAAGTGTTAATATCAAGTCCGGTTCCTGTGTTTCCAGAGTTTGAAAAGGAGTTTATACAAGCATGCAATGCACCGAATCAAGCATTAGGGTGCGTTCTTAGTCAGGAGATTGATGGGAAAGAACATCCTACGCGTCTAGGCAGCTGAGTGCAGCAGAGAGGAATTACTCAACAATTGAGAGTGAGATGCTTAGCGTAATATATGGAATCACATATTTTAAATGTTATTTATATGGGAAAAGATTTCGGGCAATGACAGATCATGCTGCATTGAAGTGGTTGTTGGGGTTGAAGGATCCGAGCACTAGACTCGCTCGATGGGCTGTGAGGCTTAGTGAATTCGACTACGAGGTGGTGCACAAGCCTGGGAAGAAGCACGGTAATGCGGATGCACTAAGTAGGAAGGTGGCAAAAGTAGAAATCATAGGTTATGACGTAGCAGTATGGCAAGAATTACAGGCCACTGACAACGATCGTAAATTGTATCGCACACAGCCACAATTTAATATGTACGACGGTCTTCTGTGCAGGGAAACGAAGTTAGGGCCAAGGGTAGTAGTGCCACTGAAGTTGAGGGATGAGGTTTTAAAGGAAGAACATGATCACGTATTATCTGGTCACGGAGGGTGTAGAGCGACGAATAGGAGAGTGGTGGAGAGGTATTTGGTGGAGATGTAGGAAAGTGGATGTGGATAAATGTGTCAAGAATTGTATACCATGTGCGCAGAGAGCAAGAGTACGAAACAGATACAGCTACAAGGATGCGACACTTCTGTTTTCTTTGCTGGGGATCGATGCCTTAGCATCTTTTAGGCGTACACCATTGGGTATCAGGTCCGTTCTCACAGTTTTCGAGGTATGTGGAGATGGTGGCTATGCCAAACAACAGGCACCAATGGTTGCGCAAGCGTTAGTAAAAAACTGGATTTTGAAGTTTGGTGTATCGGTGACAATAATTACTGACCAAGGGATCAACCTCATGTCGGATTTAATGAAGGAACTGTGTAAACTGTTGAAGGTAAAGAAGTTGAGGACCAGCACGTTGCATCCACAGGCCAACCGAAGGACAGAGCGGGTGCACAGAGCAAACGGGAAGATGCTGAATTTTTATGTGGATTCTCGTCACCAACAGTGAGACGAGTATTTGAAGCATATTGTATGCGCATACAATGCAAAAGTCCATACAAATACCGGTTTCTCTCCATACGAGGTAGTGTACGGGCGGAAAATGCCGTCAACGTTTCATTTAGTGAAGCTACAGAAAGGAAGGACAGGTGAATCTGTACGTCAATTTGCAAGGAAAATTGGGGCTGTTTGGAAACGGGTACAAAAGGCGAGTACAAAGGCTTTGGAAAGGCAAGAAGATGCAGTAAAGCGGAAAGGAAGTTTACCGCACTATAGAATGTGGCATGGGTAATGCTGTCCAGCTCCTATACGCAAAAAGAGAAAACGAAGAAGTTCTTCGCGAGGTATCCAGGGCCATACAAAGTTGTTGAAACCACATCTCCCGTTAATGTTAAGCGTCAGCTGCCAACTGGAACAACGATAGTACGCATTGGGAGGGTTCCGGCCATTTAATGGTTGCCCAAATGTGATTCCAGGCGTGTCACAGGAAGGAAAGAGGAAGAAAGAGAGTGAAGAGAGGTGCTAAGCATAGAGAAAACCAGGAAGATAGAGTACAGCATGAAGTACTGTATGCTTTGTCATCCATAAAGTAGTAGAGTATTTGTAGTTTTTTTGTTGGTTTTTCACGTTATGTACCATTGGATTTATGTAGAATAATTAGACATTGTATTTCCATATGTTGTAT
This sequence comes from Schistocerca gregaria, assembly GCF_023897955.1. NCBI lineage: Eukaryota > Metazoa > Arthropoda > Insecta > Orthoptera > Acrididae > Schistocerca > Schistocerca gregaria. The sequence continues at coordinate 99,699,727 of NC_064921.1, read as the reverse complement.
GTATTTTCGAATATAGCCTACTGCGGGCAGCAGTCCTTTTGAAGAGGGAGGAAGAGTGATGATGACCCCTGTCCCCAGGTCACTGAAAAGGCAAGTGTAGCGTCTGATGTATGTGGAGTGTTGTTGGAGGAGAAATCGAACGCAGTTCTGGAGAAATAAATGCGTCGGAGTAAGTTTTGCGGCAAAGCCGTAATAAATTTGTGTTGAACGTTGTCAGAATCGTACGATTTCCTGTTTAAATTTTTTGTTATCGACAGTGCTGGGTCAAGAAAGTCGTGTTTATTGCATCAGTTCATATAATGTAAATTTAAGGATGAAAGTAGTCACACAATCGGTGTTGGGTTGGGATCGAAAATAGTAAATGTTAGAGGAAAATCTGTGAAGCTACAAATATGGGACACGTGCACGGTGTAGTTATTTTTAGCCAGGGGGAAAGGAATAGACTGTCCAAGGAACATCGTGGAACCAAAATTGAGCTTCCAACACGTCAGGATGCATTGGATCAACTGCACCTACGAGAATTTGGAAGTAGTAACAAGTTGTTTTGAGCGGGGAGGATTTGCAGAAGCAAAACGTTTAGAGCTCAAGAGAAGAGGAATTTTAATCAATGGAACTAAGTGTAACATAGTAGGACCAACCTTCCACCTGCCAGCGTCAATTTCAGGAGTCACGCAACTGAATGTTATGTAGCTGCAGCCGTACTGGCCAGAAGCCACTTTAGAGTTTTTGCCAAGGCAGAATCTGACATTATTAAATCAAACACTGGAGCCAGATCTGTTGATATCCATAAACCAGTTCATTTTAGAGCAGGAGGGGTGCATATCAGTCGAACAGCTTGATCAACATGTCTCTCAGTATAGGGAAAGGCAAAATAACGATCAGTTTGAGCACCTCTGTGCCAAGTGTCACCACAGCCTTAACTTTGTTATGTGTTGTTTTCTTTCTGATCAGGCAGAGAGCTAACTCCAAGAGGGAACCAGGGGTAGTCCAAGTTCCAGTGGATTGGATACTGAGGGCGTGAGACGAGTAGGTAAGGCGTTGATCGAACAGTGGTCGTCCAGTAAGGAATTTTTACCTTTGTTTCATGTCATGGTTTTAAGAGGGCACAAAAACACATTTAAGTTTTCTAGTAGTAAGGAAATATGACATAGGTGCCAACCCAAATAAGTTAAGAGCCAGCTAAAGGTTGACTCGGGTACCGGGTCATTCTGAAGAGGGCAATAATGTAGCGGCACCACCGCTTAGTATAGGGAAAGTTAGTTTTGTATGATATTCGGAGCACGAGTTACAGCCAGGTGTGGGCCAGTTGACAGGTAGTTACGCTGACCAGCGATGGCGATGTAGAATAGAGGCCACAGGGCCATTGAACTGTTGAAAAGAGTAACCACAGCAGTATGCATGGCTCAAGTTACAGGCAGATGGGGCCCACTGGTGCAACCTAGGTGTGGTGAGTACGTGACTCGGAGCAGTGCGTTAGCAAAACAGAGGCACACAGCCACGTATAAAATAGGTGTGGCTTTCTAACGAGAGTCATTCAAGTGTGGCAGCTCTCCAGGATGGCGGGGCATGTCACACCACCAGATACATGCAGCAGCAAATAGGGCGGCAGCATTACATTCCATGGCTGTTCACTGGTTTGACCCTTTGAGGTCATCGTGGGGTCTGCAGCCAGCCAGCCAGCGCAGGCCACTCTTCGGCTTGCTATCGTGGGCAGTCGTCTTGGCTTCCAATGCAAACCGGAGGCATCCTGAGGCCAGGGCCACAGATTTGGACGCCAGATCATGGGCGCTTGTGGTCGCCTTTATCTCAGTTACTCCAGCAAGAAAGTACGCAACTGGCCACTTGACAGCTCCCAGCAGTGCAGTGCTCAGTCATTGGGGAAGAAGATCTCTGAGTCGGCCGCCGGCGCAGCCCTGAAGATGCGTCCCTACAAGGCTGACACAGCAGCGCATTGCACTGGGTCGCTGGGGTGGTGGCCTCAGCATTGCGGGACCCTGTGATGGAGACCGAGGTGAATGGGGCACTGTAGTGGAAACAAATCATTTGGAAGGTTCAGACGAGTCTAAATATGGTGCCTTCTACCTCTTCCTGCTACATTTGGTCATCCTGATACATTTGGTGGCAGAAGCCATAACTACAGGGGGCTGGAATGCAGTTGTAGGGGAAGCAGTGCAAGAAAAGGTTACTGGAGAATATGGGTTTGGGATAAGGAATGAGGGAGGAGAAAGGCTAATTGAGTTCTGCAGTGAATTTCAGCTAGTAACAGCGAATACTATGTTCAAGCATCACAAGAGACGGAGGTATACTTGAAAAAGGCTAGGTAATATGGAACGACTTCAGTTAGATTACGTCGTGGTCAGACAGAGATTCCAAAATCAGATATTGGATTCTAAGACGTAGCCAGGAGCAGCTATAGACTCAAATTACAAGTTAGTAGTGATCAAGAGAAGGCTGAAGTTTAAGAGATTAGTCATGAAGAATCAATACTCAACGAAGTGAGATACAGCAATACTAAGGAATGACGAGATAAGCTTGAAGTTCTCTAAAGCTATAGATACAGCATTAAGGAATAGTTCAATAGGCATTACGTTGAAGAGGAATGGACATCTCTGAAAAGGGCAATCCCAGTGGTTGGAAAGAAAAACATAGGAACAAAGAAGGTAACTGCAAAGAAATCAGGGATAACAGAAGAAATACTTCAGTTGATTGACAAAAGAAGGAAATAAAAAAAAGTTCAGGGAAATTCAGGTATACAGAAATTCAAGTCACTGACGAATGAATTAAATGTGAAGTGCAGGGAAGCTAAGAGAAATGGCTGCATGAAAAATGTGAAGAAATCGAAAAAGAAATGATTGCCAGAAGGACTGATTCAGTATATAGGAAAGTCAAAACAACCTTCGGTGGAATTAAAACCAAGGTTGGTAAAGTTAAGAGTGCAACGGAAATTCCACTGCCAAATGCAGAGGAGAGAGCGGATAGGTGGGTGGAGTGCATTGAAGGCCTCTATGAGGACGAAGATTTGTTTGATGTGAGAGAAGAAAAAACAGGAGTCGATTTAGAAGAGATAGGGGATCCAGTATTAGAATCAGAATATAAGAGAGCTTTGGAGGACTTAAGATCAAATACGGCAGAAGACATAGCTAACATTCCATCAGAATTTCTAAAATTATTGGGAGAAGTGACAACAGAACGACTATTTATGTTGGTGTGTACGATGTTTGAGCCTGACGACATACCATTTGACTTTCTGAAAAATGTCATCCACACAATTCCAAAGACTGTAAGAGTTGACGATACGAGAATTGTTGCACAATCAGCTTGACAGCTCATGATCCATGTTGCTGACAAGAATAATATACAGAAGAATGGAAAAGAAAATTGAGGGCGTGTTAGATGACTGTCAATTCGCCGTTAGGGAAGATAAAGGCACCTTAGACAGGTCTGACGTTGCGGTTGATAATGGAAGCAAGACTAACGAAAAATCAAGACACTTTCATCAGATTTGTCGCTCTGGAAAAAGTGTCGACACTGTAAAATGGTGCAAGATATTCGGAATTTTGAGAAAAGTAGGGGTAGGCTATAGGGAGAGACGGATAATATACTATATGTACAAGAGCCAAGAGGGAATAATAAAAGTGGATGACCAAGAACGAAGTGCTCGGATTATAAGGGCGTAAGACAATGATGTAGGCTTCCATTCCTACTGTTCAATCTGTGTATCGAAGAAACAGTGATAGAAATAAAAGAAAGGTTCAGGAGTGGAATTAAAATTCAAGGTGAAAGGATATCAGTGACACGATTCGCTGATGACATTGCTATCCTGAGTGAAAGTGAAGAAGAATTACAGGATCTGTTGTTTGAATGAACAGTCTAATGAGTACAGAATATGGACTGAGTGTAAATCGAAATGAGCAGAAATGAGAACAGCGAGAAACTTAACATCAGGGTTGATGGTCACGAAATAGATGAAGTTAAGGAATTCTGCTACCTAGGAGCAAAATAGTCAATGACAGACAGAGCAAGGAAGATATCAAAAGCAGACTAGCACTGGCTGGCAGAAAGGGCAGTCCTGGCCAAGAGAAGTCTACTAATATCGAACATATGCCTTAATTTGAGGCAGAAATTTCTGAAAATGTAGGTTTGGAGCACAGCGTTGTATGGTAGTGGAACATGGACTGTGGGAAAACCGGAACAGAAGACAATCGAAGCATTTGAGATGTGGTGCTACGGACGAATGTTGAAAATTAGGTGGACAGGAAAGGTAAGGAATGGGGAAGTTCTTCGCAGAATCCGAGAGGAAAGAAATATGTGGAAAACACTGACAAGAAGAAGGGGCAGGATGATAGAACATCTGTTATGATATCATGGAATGACTTTCATGGTACTGGAGGGAGGCTGCAGAGGCTATACAGTACGACAGAGATTGGAATATATCCAGCAAATAGCTGAGGACTTAGGTTGTAAGTGCTACTCTGAGATGACGGGGTTGGGACAGGGGAGGAATTCGCGGCGGGCTGCATCAAACCAGTCAGAAGACAGATGACTCTAAATATATATATATATATATATATATATATATATATATATATATATATATATATATATATATATATATTGTTTATTCGAAAATACTGAAGAAGGTATTTCATTCGCCATTTACACCTCATTTTATACCCATCTGGAACATAAGAATGGTAAACAATTTTTACGTTATGGGTACAAATGTAAGGTCCCATATCACAATAATTCTTTACAGAAAAGGTCTTATCTTAGAGTGCGAACGATTATTACTTTACAAGTGGCCTCACAATGTCCTGGGTAATATTTTAAGTGGTTTCAATAACTGTTTAATCAAAAAGGCAGCAAACATCAGTTCTTTTGTATTCCGAAAACCATCTCCAATTCTGTAACCACCTAAAATGACAAATAGTTTTTGGAGGATGAACGACTTAGAGTGGTTTTACCCAGAGCTGCCTGAGACGTAGTAAGACGTAGTTTTGATTTCGAGTAGTGTCTACTTTTTAATTTTTCTTGCAGTGTGTTAGAAATAGCTTAGATGTTCTACTTGCCTTCTAAATCAGTTAATGAGCAGAAATAGCTTCTTTCACATCGAACAAAGCTTCCGACCTTCGTTCCTTACCTATCCGAAATAAAACAAGGATTAATTAGCATGTACAGTATAGGAACAATAAGTGTTTTCACTTGACAACTATATGACAGAAAGCAGGACTCCATCAAGAATAACTCATGCCTTCCTCTTATAAAGTCTTCACCATGAGCTATTGAGTATGTGAAAGGTAGTAGTTGTAGTTTGCAACAGAATTCGCCACTTTGATATATTCTGCAGTCAATTGTTTCTCATCTGGAACATGAAACATCGATTAATATCCAGTGCAAATGTAATATCACTTGCGTTTATGTGTACACTATGTGGAACAAAGTAGGATTCACCTTCAAATCTGGTTCGTTGTCACACTTTACACGATCATAAAGCGTGGCAGGAGTTCTCTTAAAAATTGTAGCTCTCTGTTTAATCAAAAATTTTGAAGAAGTTTCTTTGGACATTTGCAGATTATTTGGCACTCCATTTTGAACCCATATGGAACATGACAATGGATAACTTTAATTTTTACAACAACTCCATTTTGAACCCATATGGAACATGACAATGGATAACTTTAATTTTTACAACAAGAGTACAATCATATTGTATTTCACAACTATTCTTCACTGAACAGGACTTACCTTCGAGACCACATAGTTTTCACCTTGTAAGGGACCTCAAAATGTGCTGAGTAGGACGTTAAAAGTCTTAAATAGCTATTCAATCTTGCAAAAAGTGCGTGAAACCTGTTAAAAGTGGCTTCGTGTGTGTCCAGTGTAACTATAAATTTCATTTTCGTTGCGGAAAGGTTGATCCTTCCCTGAGAAGCGACGATAACTGTGCGACTATGTGGAACTGTGCGGATTGTAAACAAAAGGCTGCATCTCTTAATGATCAAGAAACGTGTACTTGTGATGTAGCAAGGAAGACCGACAGTATAAAAAAGGAAAACCTATCATATCTTAAAATCATTGGACTCTTGCAGGATGAATTTAAAAAAACTGTACGAGAAATATGAAGTAAATCCACACAAGTCAGAGCAATGGCGTGGTAAAACAACCACCAAAGATTTGAAAATCGGTGCTTCATCTTCCGAAAATGATCTGTTGTTAATTATTGCTGAGCTACGAGAGGAAACAAAAATTCTGAGTGATGAAAACAGAAGACTCAAGCTTAAATTGGAAGAGAGTGATCATCGGCTATGTCTTAATATCTCCAAACCCATGGAAGGATCGCCAGAAAGTGAAGCTACGACTAAAACGGCTCTCAACAGGCCTAGCAGTAAATGGGTTACTGTAAAATCGAAGAGGAGCTCTTACAAACATATTAACAATAAACATAGGCAGGACATTCTGTTACCATTAAATAACAAATATAATTCGCTTCAAAACACAGATGACATAGAAACTGTATCAGCATACTCATCTGATAATGTGGTGCAGGACACTCAAAACTTAGCGAACAGCGAAGTAAGGTACAAGAAAAAACGTAAAATTAAGATTTATTCAGACAGTTACGCCAGAGGATTAGCAGCTATGTTAACGGAACGCGGACCTCGTGTGATTAACGAGTTTGAAATACAAGGTACTGTTAAGTCAGGAGCTAGTCTACGAGACGTTGCAACATCAATCAAGAAAGAAAGCACAGCCCTCGCGGACAGAGACTTTGTAGTGGTAATGGCCGGAGCAAACGACGTCAGCAGAAATGAAAGGAAGATAGCTACTTCGACACTGAAGAAGACTCTCGAAGTGTTAACCCACACCAACGTGATTGTTGTTAATGTTCCTCATCGACACGATTTGCCCCAGTGGTCGTGCGTGAATAAGGAAGTGGAGCAGACCAACAAGGAGTACAAAGCTATCTGTAAGCACTTTAAGAATGTTTCCTTAATTAACACCATTAGTTGTAGCAGAGAATGGCATATCAAGCATGGGCAACATTTCAATAAGCTAGGTAAATGTGTTTTAAGTGATACAATTCTCGGAATAGTATTGGATAAGCTAGAGAAGGAAAAAAGACCAGTAATGTGTTTGGATTATGTTTCAACTGAGATGACAAAAAACTTGTATGCATAGACCAGGCTGGGTGTTCTAGTAATGGAAGGACACAACCTGGTCAACTTTCATGCGGTAACACTAGGTCATGTCAACTAAGAGAATATACAAAAGAAGAAATGCCTAAAGTAGCGTTCAAAATATGCTACCTCAATATTCAGGGTATGACAGATAAAAACGTAATAGTCAACGAATTTTCAAATGAAAACGTGGTAGATGTTCTCTGTTTAAGTGAACATTGGTGCAAAGAGGATGAGCTTGGGTACACAGTATTGGAGGATTACACACTACTAAGTTACTATTGTAGAAAGCAGCACTTACGTGGTGGGGTAGCAATATATACAAAAACACCTCTTGCACCAAACTGTGGCAGGATGGATCTCAATACCCTTTGTGATGAAATGCATTTTGAAATATCAGGTCTAGTAATTGAGAGCCTTAAGCTAATGGTAGTAGTAGTGTACAGGCCACCTAGTGGTGACCCACATATCTTTCTGGAGAAACTTGAGGACCTCTTAATGTACATATGTATACCAAAATGGAAAAAAATACAATATTGTCATTGGAGGGGATATCAACTCAAGTTTTGATGTCCTGCGGGACAGAAAAACTGTGACAGAGCTCCAAAATGTGCTTCGACAATTTAACCTGTACTATGTTAACTGCAAACCCACCAGAGGCTCATCCTGTCTAGACAATATATTTACAAATATTAAGAGAACTTGTATGTCCACTGATGTAATTGTTTCCCTTTCTCAGACTATGATGCAGTATATCTTAGTCTTAATAATGTAACTTCAGATTGCACTAAACGAGAATCTAAAATTGTGATTACTAGACCAGTGAGCAAAGAGAGGGTGGATAGGTTTAGACATGCCCTCACTTATTTCAGTTGGGACATACGTTTTAATATGTTTCAACACTGTTCAGGTGATATTGTTTTCACCAAGTTTTTCTCCATATTCTTAAATATATTTGAAAATAACATCCCTCTGAAAAAATGTACAGTGAATATTAGTAGTAATTACAAGAAAAGGAAAACGAAGGAATGGTATACTCCACAGTTAGGGCAACTGAAAAATACTGTCATGCTGTATTCTAGTCTGTACAAATCCAGTAAATCAGAACTGCATAAAGAACTCTATGCTAAAGCTAAATACAAGTATAGGAAGGCAATAAATGAAGCAAAGAAACTGCATAACATAGTAAACATTGAAAAATCTAACAATAAATGCAATAAGGCCTGGAGTGTAATAAACTCCATTGCACACACTAAATACAAAGAGGAAATCGCCATTACCCCAGAAGAATTTAATAAATATTGCATCCAGTCCATTGAAGAAATTAGTAGTTCAATAAACAAACCCCCTGAAAATGCACTTAGCATTATGGACAGCTGTTTTGGAAAGCTTCCCCCGAGCACCTTCACTTTCACGGAAGTGAGCCCAAATAATATCCTAAAAATTGTAAAAAATTTCAAACCTTCAGTTAGTGTTGATTACTATGATATGTCAGTTAATTTGTTGAAAGATGTTATTGATTGTGTGATTTATCCTTTAACCTTTTGTGTTAACAAATGCCTAGTTGAAAGTAAGTTCCCTGACATACTAAAAATTTCTAGAGTTGTGCCCATATATAAAAAAGGGGAAAAGAACTGTCCCGCTAGTTACAGACCTATATCCATAACCCCAGTTTTTTCAAAAATTTTAGAAACAGTTATGTATGAGCAAGTTAGTGTCTACTTGGGTAAACTAAATATAATTAGTTATAAACAGTTTGGATTTAGAAAAGGTAAATCCACAACGGATGCAATGGACTCCCTCGTAAAATTAGTCCTAGATGTGTTCGAGGCTAGGGACTATGCCCAGGCTACATTTTGTGACCTGAGCAGAGCCTTTGACTGTGTAGACCATGACACTGTGCTGAAAAAGCTAGTTTACTATGGTTTTGATGACAACAGTATAAATATGTTCAGGTCTTTTCTAGAGAACCGGAAACAAGTTGTGTGCATTGGTAGGGAGAAATCAAATTTGGTTAATGTCAGGTACGGAGTGCCTCAAGGGTCGGTGCTTGGACCTTTAGTGTTTATACTAATGATTAATGACCTGCCCTTATTCATAAATTCTCACACAATATTGTATGCTGATGACACAACTTTTCTACATAAAAGCTCTGATCTAGGTACACTAGAAACACTGACTGAAAATACCCTTGCTCAGTCCTCATTATGGTTCAAAGCTAACGGCTTCCTACTAAATGAAAACAAAACCCAGACACTTTACTTTATCCTCAAAGAGATTCCCAATTACCAAGAATTAGAAACTGTTAAATTTTTAGGTGTTACTATTGACAATAAATTAACATGGGAACCACACATTAAAAATATATTGGCTAAGCTTTCAAGAGTCATTTATCTAATTAGAAATTTAAAAAGACATGTCCCCAATGACTATGTGAGATCAGCATATTTTGCCTTCTTCCAAAGCATCATCTCTTATGGAATCTTACTGTGGGGTAGTAGCTGTCATGTAAATGACATTTTACTTTTACAGAAGAAAGTGATCAGAATAATAACGGATTCTGATAAAACAGAACATTGTAAACCTCTGTTTATTAAATTGCAGTGTCTTACAGTAATAAACTTATTCATCTACAATGTTTTATTGTACATTAGAAACAATGTCTCTAATTTTGTGTTGAGAAATGATATTCATAGCCATAATACTAGAAAAAGAACATCTGTAGACGTACCATATCGTAGATTATCAAAATCGCAGAACTCCTACCTAGTTATCGGACTAAGGATGTTTAATAGACTAAGTGCTGACTTTAAAGAACTGCCTGTAAATATTTTTGAAGCTAAATTATACAAGCTACTAGTGAACAATCCGTTTTACACCATTGACGAATTTTTTAAAGATAAAAATACCGTATTCTAATGTGTACCTATTTTATGTTTAAACCAATTTACATCGATATAGTAGTTTATGTAGAAATATAAGCTCTTGACTTTGTCTATTGCTGTAACCAGCTGAATGACAATAAAATTATTATTATTATTATTATTATTATTATTATTATATTATTATTATTATTATTATTATTATTATTCAGTCAAAAAGACATCAGCCATGTGTTCTTTTGCATTCCAAAAACCGTCTCCAGTGAGTATTTTAACAATCTGATTTCTAAAAATGACAATAACCAGGTTTGGGGTGACGAGCGATGTAAATTATATTAACCCATCAGGTGTTTGAAACATAATAGAACCTACCATTGAGTATGATTAGTTTAAACGTTTCTATACGTCTTGGAGAGTGCTACAAATAGCTTAAAATTTAAGCTGCCCTTTAAACCAGTTCAGCATCCAACAAATCTCCAACGTCCATGTTTTACCAATCTGAAAAATGAAACGTCACATATACAGGATAGCCAACAGCAAGTGATTTTATTTGACAAGGAAGTGGGACTCCTTTAAAGAGTGACCCATCTTTCCTCTTGTAAAGTCCTCGCCTTGGGCTATGGAGTACGTAAACGTAGTAGTTATCGTTAGCACAAAATACTGAAAAATAGATGGTTTCGCCACTTGGAAATATTCTGCAGACAATTCTTACTCATCTGAGACATAAAAAATCGTTAAATTAATATTTACTTCAAATGGAACATCATATACTGTACTTTTATGTGACTACTATCTGATATAAAGGGGGACTCACCTCCAGTTCGAATTTGTTGTCACACTTTACTCGATGATGCAGTGTGGTAGGAGCTAGTTTAACCCTTAAGCAGAAACAACAGGATAATAGTACATAATTAGACCTATCCAGTCAGAGAGACCTGATTTTTCCTCTTCCACATTTTTTCATAGTTTTAACATTTTTAATATTTTATTCATGGGTTAACACAATATTTTTATATGAAACATTAAACTGAGTATTTTTTTAGCTTTATTTATTCAAAATTAGGAAAGTTACTACATAAATTGTTAGTGAGGAAATAATATTGTAATTGTTTTTGAAAGCCAACTTTTATTCATTTTTGATTACACATTTAGTGCACACTTTCCTGCTACACTCCAGACATATTGGCTTGTTACACTGAAGACACACGTCGGAAGTCTTTCGATCTTTAGAAAATGGACATTTAAAGCAGGTTTTCCTCTTCAAATTTATCGCTTGGAACTTGATCATCTCCACCTGCAACAGATTCCTCTTCAAGCAGCTCTTGCCCTATGAGGACCTTGATATCACGAGGCAGATTTGTCTGATCTGCGGTTCTATCAGAGAGTGATCCAGTGTTTTGATAAATCTCACCCTTTTGATAACAGGGTTTTAGACGATAGCACAAGAGTGTGTAAAAAATAGCTAATGGCCATCTTATATATCCCCTATTGGAGGAATATAGGGCACATATTAGATACAGAAGGTCTACTCCACCTTTTGTCTTGTTATAATAGCATATATTTTCTGACTTTTTCTTGACAGGGTCCGCTTTGATGCTGTGGTGCATTGAACATATGAGAACAAATGCTTTGTTTCTTCTTGGGAACAAAGACAACGAATGAACAGGTAAATCATTTCCAAAACCATATAGAACTGATGTAACTGGTCTAGATTTATCAAACTTCAATTCTGGTGGAATAACAGTTATTTTTTTGTCATGGTTCCAACAAATGTTAGACACTTTTTTCTCTGTTCTTCCACCAGTTCCATGGATGAAAACCAATTATCTGCAGTGACATTTCTGTTTGAACCTTCAATTGGTTTGCGTAGATGCTCTGTTGACTGCATAGGTTTAGAAAGTTTCTTTTCTTTTTCACTTAGTCCAGTGACATCACTGTCCTTTACAGTATAAATGTAAGCATTGAAAAGATATGAAGTAAATGAGTCAACCACACAAAGTATCTTGATGCCATACGTGGCGGGTTTGTTTGGCATACAAAGGGGAAATCCACACCTCCCTCTGAAAGGAACAAGCATTTCGTCAACTGTCATATTCTCACTTATGCAATAAGTCTGTTGAGAATTATGAACTTCTTGAATATTTCAGAGATGGCAGGAGCACGGTCACAATTTTTCCTCACCTCATGTGTTATACAATCATCAAACTGTAGGCAGTTGATCAGTATTTCAAACCGTTTCACAAACACTGCTATTCTAAGTATTGGTCTTCCAGTCAGATTCTTTGACGAAGAGAGAGATGACAATTTCATGGGCAGATCTGAAAATGGATGCGAATTGGCAAACCAATCAAGGCGTGAATTTCTACCGAATCATTTTTGCACTAGTTAGATTGATTTGTTGTGTCTTTCAAGTTGTTCCTCACTGACAAAATTTTCATATTTGTGTGAAAAACGACACTGTCAATCGTAGCTTGGTCAAACAAACACTCCCAAATTGTATGAATGTCAGGATTACCTAGTAGCTGTGGTAGTCAGTCCAGGTAATTGTCTCAGAATGTTATGACTTGGTGTTCTGACTGCTCTTGTTTGTTCCAGTCTATTCCATACAAAATCTTTTTTGTTCAGTTTTCCAGGAAAAATATGCGGCATTTTGCTTTGTTCTCTATGTATATTGTCCGTAAAAATATCTTGCGTATCTTCAAGTACATTGCCACAATCGTCATTGTCATCGTCATCATCATCACCATCATCGCTACTCTCACATAATATCAGCCTATTGCCATTATTTTTTCTTCTCTGATAATCATCTCTCTCGTCGGTAATTGTAAAATCATTTTGAGAACCTGAATATTCAATTTCCACCCGATATTCATCAGTGCTTTCCTGCAGCCACTCGGTAACCTTTCCCCAAAACTGGCATCACTGCAGCGTGTTCTCTCATTTCATGGGCCTCTAATTGATTAACGAACACATGCCGAAGTACTAGCCATCATGGAGTCTTCTAAAACACACGAAAGATGACAAATCACAAAAGTAAGAAGAAGTCGAAAAAATAAATCACACATAATACGAAACACCTGGTCTAACAGACCGATAGATTTCATACCTAATTCGACACACCCGGTCTGACAGACCTGTAGATCTTACGAAATTACAGCGTAGCTGGCAGTCAGAAGCCGTAAGCTGAACTACAGTGCCTTTGCTACGTGATTGATTTAACAATGTGAAGGTACGGTGATGGGGAAACTGGAGAACAGACCAGTATTGCCACAGTACACATTTAAAAAACACTGATGGTCTCTCAGACTGATGTGTAGGTTTGAGGCTTAAAAGTTCTAGCTGTTCGTTTAATCAAAAACTCTGAAGAAATTGCTTATTTGGGCTTTTGGAGATAATCAGGCAGTCGATTTTTAGCCCTTCTGGAACATAAGAACGGATAACTTTGTTTTTGCAATACAAGTATCTAACAATACCACCACTTGCATAGCAGGTTAGAAATCATATGTTCGCTTTATCGGGCAACAACAAAGTTATTGACTGTGGATGGTATCGTCAGAATAGAAATAATGAAGTCACTGTAAAAAAGTCATTAATTTTGGCACTTATCTTGAATGGATTCCCACGTAGATTTCGTCGAAGTTGTTATGGCTCATCTTGTTGATTCTAGGGTGATTCCACTTTGACTGCTAGAAGGTTCAGATCTGTATTTTAGCAATATTTGAAGACCCAACAAATGCGTTTTTCAGGGAATTCTTAATGATCAAACAATCCCAGATCAGAACAATGGTATGGTAGAAATAATTTTTGACTTGGTGTTCACGATCCACATTTTTATTAAAGTTTTTGTAAATTCAAATATACTTCTTCTTAATAGTCACATCATCAAGAAAACAGTTTTGTATCAATCTTCATATATTTAATTTCCACTTTAACCAAACACAAGACTTGACTGTTCCTTTACAAAGCGAAATAACAACTTAACTTCTGCAAAGTGAAACAAAGACTGCTCTGCGCGCATTCACTCCAAAACGGTTGCAAGTAAGTCAAAGATTATAACAGTATCACAGAAATGAATACACACAAGAACCATATCACTGTAATATATCGATACATCGGAGTACCTATACATTAATAAAACCAAATGTGAATATTGTCACAAAAATATGTCTGTTACTTCGCAGAAAAGTAGTACGATATTACTGGTATCGAGAACTGGGGTTGGAGTGCCGTAATGATCACGTAAATAAAGACCCATTACTGCCAAATAATTTTCTGTTTGTAAGAGGACTCACAATGTGGTGAACAGCGCTTTAAGTGTTTGAAATAACTTTATAACCAAAGAGACGACGGACAAGTGTAATTTTGTATTCCGAAATCCACCATTAGTGAATACTTTAACAATCTGAAACTAAAAAATGAGAAAGATAAGTTTTTGGAGCATCAGCGATATAAATTGGTTTTACACCCAGATATTTGAGACATAGTAGGACCTACCATTGTGTGCGGTTAGATTAAACTTTGAAGTTTGTCTGATAGAGTACTAGAAATAGCTTAAAATTTGAAGCTGTGTTTCAAACCAGTTACCGAGGTGAAAATAGCTCTTCGACATTACACATATTTCTGGCGTCCGTGTTTTACCAATCTGAAAAATGTAACGAGAATAAATTAGAATATCCAGGATAGGAAACAAGTGATTTTATTTGACAAGTATATGACAGAAAGCGGGAATCCCTTTAAAAATAATGACTCATCTTTCCTCTTGTAACGTCCTCGTCTTGGGCTATGGAGTATGAAAAAATGAGAGCGACTGCCGAATTAGCGGGCGCGCCGCCGAGTGTGTGAGACGCACAGATGTTCGTCATACCTCCTGTCATTCGCTTGGCGCGTGCAACCTTCGACACTCGCGGAAGACGCATCTTGTCCCCGGTGTCCAGCGGAGGGCTGGCGCGCGGCCGACCGGCGTATGGCCTGTGCGGGGTGTGGCAGTGTCGTGCTGGAGGGCGCCACTGCTAGCGATGCGAGCTTCCTTGCCTCGCCTCGCCTCTTCTCGCCTCACGCGAGATGTTTGTGTAATTTGCAGTACATTGGTACCATTCATATCCCCGTCCCGACTTTGCTCGACTGACGCTCGCTGCCACTCGGGTCGTGGTCCATATGACAGCGCAAGCACGAGAAACGTCTGTGGGACGAGACGACTAAAGAATAAATTTATGATTACAAATCAAATTTGGAACTGTACACTGCTACACAACAATAGGCTCTGACGTATTTCAGAGCTCACCTGCCGATTCGTACTGTTTTGTCGTTTTCAAAGACTTCCTGGCAAACTTCGTTAACACATTCTCCCTCAAACTGAGTTAATTACTACATTTTCGTACCATTACAGTAGTTTAAAATGATTAAGGAAGTGTCTTTGTCACAACAGAAAGGTAGTAAGAAACGACTGCTGGAAGGGTAGCGACATAAAAAGGAAAAAAATGAAGGGGAACCAACAGCACTCTTATTTTTCTTTTCTAATTAGGGGCCTCCCAACTCCCCTTATAGCCCGGCCTTTACGCTCCCCACAAAATGCCTTCTATTGGCGAGTTTCTCGTGCTATAAAGGTGCTGTTGGCTTCTTTATGTTGAACTGGTTGACGCTTTCCGAGTATTGCTTCCATCGGCGAGCTACTCTGGCGGGAACATGTGCGGTTGGCTTTCTGTACGGGAACGAGAAAGGAAATGTATCCTCCAAACGTTGAGAATGAACTGAAATGAGTCCTCCTTCCAGATGGTGTTCCAAATAAGAGAAACAAAATAGGCTTCTGGACGCCGTATCATCTTGCCGTAACAGTTATCCATAGTGACGACAACCTGCCAAAGCAACAGGGACTTGGCATCCGCCGAAAAAGTGGATCCACCGGAAATAAAATTAAGTCCCATTCGGAAATGTTGCCATCAATGGTCGACGGATGTTACGTTGAAAAGAAAACAAAATGTCGACACACAGTAATAGTAAGGAATCCAACTTGGATGCACATACCAAATGAAATAAAATCATCTCCTCGACAGTGTCCCAGCAGTCGTCGTCGTATAAAAATAACAAACAATTAACCATATGAAAAAATCATAGAAAAGAAAGGATAAATTAACTCTGACTGACAAAACACTATTCACATAACTGCAGAACATTATACGTTGTCGTTAATGGTCTTTCCATATAAACACAGCTTCACCAAACTATCATTCGAAGAAAGTAAGTTCGTTGGTAATCAAAGTTCCGTCAAATCACCTGAATCAGTAACATTAGCATCACTGCCAGATGAGAATATGGTAAATGCCAAAATTGGGTTGGCAGTCCTATGAAGTAAGTGACAATTTGGTAAATGCATGGTCCAAGGCAACAAACAAAAAGTTGGCGAAAGTCATGTGATAAGCCGCTCGAACTAGGGCCTGACGATGTTCTGCCCACAGGTAAGATAAAAAAATCCACAGTATCAGTCAATTTTAGGGAAAAAAATACAAAAAAATCGTGTGTCCCAGAATCCAAAGTGTGGCATTTTGTTTGGTGGCCAGATAAGCCGCGCACTGAGGCACGATGGCGTCCAAGGCTGTCACATGTTGCCTGTCCACCCTGTTGATTAAACGAACCATGTCACAAGCAAAATCCCAAACAACACGGAATTTTCCACTCACGAATCGACGTTCTATGGTATCCTCCTCAGGATACGAAACAAATACTCCCGAAGAAATCAAGTCGATAGAGTGATGTTTAGCATTGGTCGGAAATGTGCGGTTCACCACTTTATACCACGTAGTGTGAACATTGGCCGGAATAGCGGCGGTGGCGAGGTTCCTCCACACTATCTGCCAGTCATGCTGAGGCAGCCGATACTCCCTTTTATTCCTGGCTGGCGATCCTCGAAGAGCGCGAGTAATATCGCTGACACTGCACGCACAGACGTCACCAAGCACAAGATAACTGTTGTAAATATAAAAACGGCGCACGAAGTTCAACGTGTACGGAATGTGACCGACCGAGACTGGAGCAATCACTGATGGTGGGCGATATGTGTGGAAAAAGGCAGCCGTTGGACTGCACGGCCCCTTGTCAATCACCACGGCAGTCCGCTTCACGAAGAGCGCCGCGCACTTGGTGCGAAAATCAACTAAACCCAGCCCCCTCCCCCCCCCCCCCCCCCTCCGTTAGGCTCAAGGTAAAGGTTGTCAGGGAAGCCTTAAAAATGTCACCCTTCCACAGCAACCAATAGACCGCCTGTTGAATGGCCCATTTCAATTCTTTGGGCACCGGTAGGACTTGTGCCAGATACCACGCTTTGGCCAAAATCTACTTGTTGATATGAGCCACCTTTTGACGGAGCGCCAAAGTCCTGGTTGTATACAGTTTTGCAACAGCCCAAATCTTATACAGCATGGACCGCCAGTTAAGAGCTTCCATGCGCTGCGGCTTGTCATCCAGAATGACAGCAAGTACTGTTTGCCGTTGAGTAACATAGAACCAATCGCCGGGAACATTGTGCAGTCGAGGTGTAAGACGGCGGAAAACAATTTTCCGAGTATTAACTATAACCCCCGTTGCCCTCTCAAATCGTTGCAAAACACCATGCAGCCTGTCAACGTCCTCTGGCTGATCAAGGAACGCTCCTAGGTCGTCAGCATATGCTCTGCAGATCAGCTGATCGTCACCAATGCGAATTCCCCGGCATTCCCGGGCGATACAGCGGAGGAGCGGATCCAACGCCAAGGCGTGGAGAGACATGGACAAAGGGCAGCCCTGACGGACAGAACGGCTAAATGGGTATCACGCGACTGGGAAGACCGTTGATGACTACTCGTGACATGGCATTCCGCAAAATATTATGCACCATCTTTGTTATTTTAGTGCCAAATCCCAACCCGACCATCACTTGCTGCAGATAAGAGTGACTGATCCGGTCAAAGGCATTTTTAAAATCGATCAGCAATACGCCAGAACGGCATCGAAAATGTTCCGGTCTTTCACAGCACAAGTCTGATGTTCACATACGACCTTCGGCATAACGCCCTTCATTCTGTGCGTGACGCACTGCGCCATGATCTTATAGTCGGTGTTCAGTAATGTTATGGGACGAACATTGTCGATATGTGGCGTTGCGTTCGATTTAGGGAGTAGCGCAATGCGCCTGAGCCAGGTCGCTGGTCGATCATCAGCGATCGGCTGGTTATCTTTGGCGCGTCCCCGGGCACGTGCATGTTTGCGTTTTCGGCTGGGGCGGGCAGGACGGCGACAGGCAGTCGGTTTGGAGCGGCCGGTGAGGCTGGCGGAGTTGTGGCTCGGGCGTAAGCAAGTGTGTGGTGTCTGTTACGCTGGGGATGTTTGCTAATCATCAAACTCCTGCGGCGGTTACTGGTTGCCTGGAAGGCATTTCATATGTGCCAAGCCTCGCAGTGAGAGGGGACTCCGGAGTTGGTGTTGGCCTAGATGTTTGTACAAATTGAGGTGCCTGTGTGAGAAGCACGGCCTGGGCCTGTTGGTTGTTTCATCCTTGTGGCAGCCACCGCAAGCGGATGTTCCGCCGGAATGTCTACAGTTTGTGGTGAGCATAGTGTGAACAAGTTCCCGTAGGATGTGCTCCCAGCCTGACTCTTAGCCTGTGTTATTTGTGGGTGCCGACCCCTTGTCTGTTACTGCTTCCGGGTGTCCTGTAAGATTTCACAGTAAAACTGTGTTTTTGTGGCATTCTGTGTTTCTGGCTCAGCCTCCACCTTGAAAGGGGAAATATTTGTGCCTCTACTGAAAGAGGGGGGGGGGGGGTTTCGATAGTACATCTTTTGGAATTCCTTAATGCTGTAATTTAAACATATAAAAAAATTGATCTTTCAGAATAAGCACCTGTTTCTTTGGGATACGGTAGTTCAAATGTGTTGGATTGACCTTAATAAACTATATGCAATCGAAGTAAGGGACCCAGTCCTTCATTAGTGCTTAACAGTGGCGTGTGGTCCGGGTTTTTAGCCCCGTGCTTGGACCAGCGCCGTTTTGGATTTCATTCATGATTGCAATTAAAATGTCACTTAAAAGATGGAAAAAATTGAAATAAAATTCTGCTGGAATCCCGTCAAGTCCAGGGGACCTGCCCTTGGACTCCGTTTCACAGCTGCATCTAAATAGTCAGAAGTAAAAGGTTCATTTAGATGGGCTCTGTCCTGTCGTGTTGAGACATGTGGTATCCTCTGTAAAAAATCGCGCAGCGCTTCGGCGTCTACGTCCACTTGTTGAAAGAGCGTTGCAAAATGCGCATGCACTTCCCGCTCAATGTCCGCCCTATCGGAAGTTGACGTGCCATCCTGTTTGATCCAATTGCGTGTGGCCTACCTCTCGCGCCGTTGTCGCTCCCGGTTCAGGTGGTAAAGAGAGAGCGGTTTCCCTTCTACGTCACCTACTGACTGGCTCCGCGTGATTGTCCCAACACCCGTCCGTCGAAGACCATCGAGGAGCTTAGCTTTAAATTGATTAAAAACAGGAAGCAGATTAGGATATGTTGTGACCCGCTGAGCGAGATCCTTCAAACAGTTCTGGTAGAACGTGCCGTCGTCCGAAGCCAATGCGCCGCATCTCGAATGAAATCGATTAAAAACGCCTAATAGCCGGCCTTGCTACCTCCACCCACCACCCGATGGTACTGTCGTCATCGCTTTTGTCACGCAAGTGCTTTCGCCATAAGTCAGTAAACTGAGACGTAAGACTGGCATCATCCAAAAGACTTCAGTTAAGCTTCCAAATGTTTTTGCGCCGAGTAGGGCGCGCACGTGGTAGGAGGAGTTGACACATGTAATCGCAGTGGTCGGAAAAAATAACTGGCAACACTTCCGCCTTCCGGATTTGTGCGGCGAGCGGCGATGACACATAAATCCTGTCTAGTCTACTGTGGCCGGTGGCGTAAAAGTAGGTGAACTGTGTCTTGTCCGGATTGAGCACACTCCACGTATCCCGGAGGCGAAAGCTGTCAACCAATGTACGCAATTCCTGGCACCAGTTAGGAAATGGCTCCTGTTCTCTAGCATCAATTACTGCTTTAAAATCACCGCCAAGCACTAATTAAGTGTTACTACGATGCAGAAGGTGATAGATATCCTCACCATAAAACCGATTCCTCGCTGGTTTGTCACCGGCATCGGCGTACACATTTACAAAGACAACACCATTTATGGTACAGGCAATGGCGCGGCCATTTGGCAGTATTTAAGTGTTGCTAACATCAAAATCCGGGCGGATTAAAAATAGCAGTACCAGTCTGTTCGCCTGACATTATATTATCAATGACGGTAAAATCAGTAGAGTCAATAAAAAACAACAGAGCCGTACGAGTAACTTCCTGTAAAAATGGTACATGACACTGGGAATCACATAAAAAGGTGTGCAGAGCCGACAACTTGCGCTGGTTACTCAGTTTGTTAACGTTGACAGTTAAAATGTTCCATACACAATTAAAACACACAATAACAGAAAGTCCCTATCTGAAAAAAAGACAGCAGATATGGACGGAATGCAGCCGCCAAAGAAAAGATGGAAGTACACTACAAAGACGGGTTTATTTCCCGTCATCCGGATTAGGGGGTAACAGAAGCGCACACTAAGTCTCTTCACCGCCTTCCACATCCGCCGCCCACTCAGTGGGGGACGGGAGGAGGGTTGGCGCGGTCCCAGAATCTGTTGCACCAGAATCTATCGACAAAGGATGAACGACAAGCATCTCCACGTCCGAAGAAGAAACCGGCACACTCTTGGGGGCACAAGGACAAACACGACGCTGGTGTGTATCTTGAGCTTTTCGTTTTGTCCGGAATTGTGGTGTCGCCACACCCAAAACCGTGTCCATAGTCATACCGGGATCGCCACCAGTGGTCTGTTGGCTTAAACACAGTTGTTAAATGTCGAACAGCGACATCACGCTACTGACCTGCAACGTTAAGATCGTCAGGCAGTTGATGGCGACAAGAGGCGCGCCGTTGTTGTTGTTGGTGGTGCGTTTGCTGACACCCGGAGCCGGAAGCCTGAGACGGCCGCCGCTCGGGTTGTAGGTCACGACGGGCGGCGCGGTGTTGTGCATCTTGCCGCCCGGCCCGCGGCTGCCGAGAAGCGACGTGGGAACGCTCAACCGGAGACGGACTGCGATCCGTTCGCGAAAAACCCCTGTCAGAAGAAGGGGACCTACCCACACTGCGCGCACGTTGCCTACTAGAACTCCGACACCGATGTTCATCCCGTCACGGTCTCGGAGCCGCAAAAAAGTCCTGCGATTCCACGGCAGCAGTGGGAATAGGAGCACTGGCAGCCACGGTAACGGGTTCAGTCAACGTACTAGAGGGCTTTGGTACCGACACAGACCGCGAAACAGGTTCCGATACAAAATCATTCGCCGACTTTTGCGCGGGTTCGTACACAGTCTCAGGTGAAACATTTATTAAAAGCAAATTTTCGACAGCCGGTACACTAGCCGTAATCTGTTCGGAGACGGCCGACACAGAAGTAAAGTCACTATCGGGTGTGGACACATCCATGGCTACCGCGGTGGCAAGAAGGTTAGCATCGGCCACGCGGGCACGGAAGGGGGGGGGGGGGAAGGGGGGGGGGAATTGAACCCAATACTGTAGCACTGACAGAATCAAAGCTGGCCCCGCGAAAAAACTGAGCAGGCCGTTGTTTACGTTTCGGATAGTCTTGGCGGTAATGGCCAACGCCACTGCAAAAAGAACAAGCCTGTGGATGTCCACTGTGTGTCACAAGCACGCGGTGTCGGTTGGCCAAAATAAAGGACGCGGTTGGCCAAAATAAAGGACGGAATATGTTGTCTGACAACAATTTTCAAACACCGCACACCGTTTTCGACTTGAAAGGGGTACGCGGAGGACCACTTTTCCTTAACCTCAGACAACACGGTGCCGTACGGCCGCAAATGACGAGAAATAGTGTCATTCCTAATTTCAAACGGCAGATTAACTATTCGAATTTGCCTAACGCCAAAGTCGGCGTGCGACACAGTCACATTACTAATTTTACCGTCAAGATGCCGAAATTTACGAGCACCATCATTCACAGACACAACAGCATCACACATATCAGAGATTTCAATTTTAAGAACAAGGAAATTGTATGCCGAGAACGTCATCGGACGTTAACACCAAGTCCTCAAGTATCCAACGATGAATTTCAAAGTCCGAAGGTTTGTCAACCGAACAATCAAATTCACTTTGTGCTTTGTACTGTCTTTCCTCACTATCATCGTAAAGCATTTCCATTACTTACAGTCAGGTAGAAATATAAGCCACGAGGCAGAGGAAGCAGCCGAAGCGCCGCCGACCAAGTCGCACGAGGAAACACGGCACGCTAGGCACTGAGGTGTTCCCAGACGGTCACCCATCCAAGTACTAACCGGGCCCGATGTTGCTTAACTTCGGTGATCGGACGAGAACCGGTGTATTCAACATGGTATGGCCGTTGGCGTTCATATACTGTAGGCTCTCATTCGGCTCTTCTCCCAACACACAAAATCATAGTTTTCGCTCGAAATCGGCCGCATTTGACGCAAAGCACTTGCTTCCGCTACAGCAGAGCGCGCGCCCGACGTCCGTTAACACCGAATGCTGAGAAGAAGCTGGAGTTGCCACTTAAAATATTCTACTGACAATTCTTACTCATCTGAAACATAAAAAAATCGATAAATTAATATCTCCTACAAATGGAATTTCACGTGGTTTTACGTGAGCACTATCTGATACATAGTGGGACTCTTTTACTCGATCATGCAATGTGGTAGGACCTAGTTTAAAAGTAGTAGCTGTCCATTTCGTCAAACATTCCGAGTAAGTGTCTTCTTCGGGCTTTTGAAAATAATGGTCTGGGAAAATAATTTCGAGCCTTGCTGAGACATAAGAATGAATAATTTAAATTTTTGCAAAAACAATACAAATGTCATCCTTTATTTCATATCTGTACTTCACTTAATAGGAGCTGTCCATTTCGTCAAACATTCCGAGTAAGTGTCTTCTTCGGGCTTTTGAAAATAATGGCCTGGGAAAATAATTTCGAGCCTTGCTGAGACATAAGAATGAATAATTTAAATTTTTGCAAAAACAATACAAATGTCATCCTTTATTTCATATCTGTACTTCACTTAATAGGAATTACCTTCAAGCCCAAATAATTCTCTCCTTGTACTCCCTGCCGTCGTTGGATAAGCAGCTGCCAGCAGCAAGTCGTATACCCCTAGCTTACTTATTTGTTACATAATTTAATTCTTAATTTCTTTGCGAGTTTTTGGGTACTTGTATTGTTTAATTCATAAACTTCGGGCGTATTATAGTATTTGAGAGTTGTAGCATCGGGCTTTAGTGTTTACTTCGTAGATTCTTACTTAAATTGCGTGTGACTTTCGTATAGGAGGTGTAATTTCGAGTTTTAGTTACTGTAATCGTAAATTCAGGCAGATTGTAGCGCAGTCGTTAGGCATTTGTACAGGTTAGTTCATACATTCTTTGCGTGTTTCCCTTGCGTTATCTAGGCACGGACTCGTGTTTCAGTAACTGTTGTTCAATATCGATTAGAATGCACAGGGACTGTGATTGCTGTGTTCGGATGAGGGCTGAGTTGGCATCTCTTCGCTCACAGCTGCAAGCGGCGCTGACTTCAGTCGCGCAGCTTGAGGCTGTTGCCAATGGGCACCACTGTAGGGAGCCGGATTGGGGTATCACGGGGATGTCAACCTCGTCCCGTCTGTCCCCAGATCGGTCTGTCGCTGTGGTTACCCCGATTGCTGCCCGCAGTGGGGCTGAGCCCTCGCCTGTGGTTGATTGGGAGGTCGTTCCAAGGCGTGGAAGGCAGCGAAAGGCGTCCCCGGAGGCTGATCAGAAGGCCTCCCCGGTGCGTCTGACAAACCGGTTTCAGGCACTGTCTCTGGCTGAGCCAGATGCAGCTGCCTGCCCTGTTTCAGAGGATCATTCTCAGCCTTCAAGGTCCGGGCAATCGCAGAGGGTGGGTTTACTGGTAGTTGGGAGCTCCAATGTTAGGCGCGTAATGGGGCCCCTTAGGGATACGGCGGCTAAGGAGGGGAAGAAATCCAGTGTGCACTCCGTGTGCATTCCGGGAGGAGTCATTTCTGATGTGGAAAGGGTCCTTCCGGATGCCATTAAGAGCACAGGGTGCAGCCAGCTGCAGGTGGTGGCACATGTCGGCGCTAATGACGTGTGTCGCTTTGCACCTGAGGAAATTCTCTCTGGATTCCAGCGGCTATCTGATTTAGTGAAGGCTGCCGGTCTTGCTTACGAGATAAAAGGCAGAGCTCACCATCTGCAGCATCGTTGACAGAACCGACTGCGGACCTTTGGTGCAGAGCCGGGTGGAGGGTCTGAATCCGAGGCTCAGACGGTTATGCGGCTGTGTTGGCTGCAGATTCCTTGACTTGCGCCATAGGGTGGTGGGGTTTCGGGTTCCGCTGAATAGGTCAGGAGTTGTAACGTTCCCTCTTTCTGTTTATTTAGGTTTGATTTGTTTGATTGTTATTCTTTATTTCTATTATTCGGAATCTTTTTTTTTTTTTTTATTAAATTGAGCCTGAAACTTACGTAATAAATACTTCGCGTGAAGTACGATTTGCAGCATAAACAAAAATTAATTTCGGAAATGTAATCCACTGAATATTAAAAGTAAAGCTTTTGAACAACGCGCGTGACTGACTAGATACATTCAGAGGGTACGTACATTCGCGTGCGAGTGGTTGCGGTCTGATGAGAAATTTTCATTGTGAAATAATTTCGTCGTAACACACTCGGAGATTGCGAACGTACATTCAGAGTAGAGGCACGTACGTTCTATCATTCCCCGTGGCCTGGGTAAAAGAATGGCAATTATTTAAATCTAAGAGTATTTCTTTTGCATCGGACTAGTATTTTTATAAGAAAAAGAAGATTGCAGGTTCTGAATGTCTCGGCAAAACGAATCGGAAGTAATTTTAGCGGCCACGAAAGGAAAGTAGAGAGCACAATCACGTACCTCTATTGTTGAGCAGCGCCGTTTTGAAGATCTTCGGTTCCATCTAAAACTCGCCTTCTCTGCTTAACATAAATACTCCATAGGCATGGGAATAAGGCTTGTTGTGCGATGAAAATAATATAAAACACATCTTGCGTCCTTTAACTCATTCATTTACCACACACACACACACTAGTAATTAGACAGTACGACATCCCACCAGCCCATCAGAACAAAAAGTAGTTATTCATACAAGAAATAAAAAACGAAGGGCGAAATTGTTCGTATGTCTCTCAAAGATAAAAAGTTTACCAGATATTTCTCTGGTGTGTCACTGGAACAATTTTTCAGCACCTCTGCGATTAAATCACAATATTTACAGTTCCTTTACAGAGTTCACTACACTCAGCTGGCGGCTACTCGGGTAGCGGAGGCTGTGTGGCGTGGACTGGGCGTTTTTTTTTTTAGGTTAGAATGCTCGGGAAAGAACGGGGTAGGCTGCAATCTCGAAGGGTGCATGGCAAATACAGGACGTGCTTGGCTCAAGGAACAGTCGGAATTGTAGTTGTAAATTGTTGTAGTTGTGCTGGGAAAGTCCCTGAGCTTCAAGCGCTACTAGAAAACACAGAAACTGAAATCGTTATAGGTACAGAAAGCTGGCTAAAGCCTGAAATAAGTTCTGCAGAAATTTTTACGAAGTCTGAGACGGTGTTAAGGAAAGATAGATTAGACAGAATTGGTGGTGGAGAGTTTGTGTCTGTCAGTAGTGGTTTATCTTGTAGTGAAGTCGAAGTAGATACTCCGTGCGAATTGGTATGGGTGGAGGTTATACTTAACAGCCGAAGTAAGTTAATAATTGGCTCCTTCTACCGACCCCCAGACTCCGATGATATAGTTGCTGAACAGTTCAGAGAAAATTTGAGTCTCGTAACAAATAAATACCCCACTCATACTGTTATAGTTGGTGGGGACTTCAACCTTCCCTCGATATGTTGGGAAAAATACTTGTTCAAAACCGGTGGTAGGCAGAAAACATCTTCCGAGATTGTCCTAAACGCTTTCTCCGAAAATTATTTCGAGCAGTTAGTCCACGAACCCACGCGAATTGTAAATGCTTGCGAAAACACACTTGACCTCTTAGCCACAAACAATCCAGAGTTAATAGAGAGCATAATGACTGATACAGGGATTAGGGATCACAAGGTCGTAGTAGCTAGGATCAATACCATTTCTTCCAAATCCACCAGAAACAAAAGCAAAAAAATTTTATTTAAAAAAGCGGATAAAGTGTCACTAGAAGCCTTCGTAAGAGACAATCTCCATTCCTTCCGAACTGACTATGCGAATGTAGACGAGATGTGGCTCATATTCAAAGATATAGTAGCAACAGCAACTGAAAGACTCATACCTCATAAATTGGAAAGATATGGAACTGATCGCCCATGGTACACAAAACAGGTCCGAACGGTGTTGCAGAGGCAACGGAAAAAGCATGCGAAGTTCAGAAGAACGCGAAATGCCGAAGATTGGCTAAAATTTATATACACGCGAATTTGGCACGGACTTCAATGCGAGATGCCTTTAATAGGTTCCACAACGAAACATTGTCTCGAGATTTGGTAGAAAATGCGAAGAAATTCTGGTCGTATGTAAAGTACACAAGCGGCAAGACGCAGTCAATACGATCGCTTCGCAGTGCCGATGGTACTGTTACCAACGACTGTGCCGCTAAAGCGGAGTTATTGAACGCAGTTTTCCGAAATTCCTTCACCAGGGAAGACGAATGGAATATTTCAGAATTTGAAACACGAACAGCTGCTAGCATGAGTTTCTTAGAAGTAGATACCTTAGGGGTTGCGAAGGCAATTCAAATCGCTTGATACGGGCAAGTCTTCAGGTCTAGATTGTATACCAATTAGGTTCCTTTCAGATTACGCTGATACAATAGCTCCCTACTTAGCAATCATATACAAGCGCTCGCTCACCGATAAATCTGTACCTACAGACTGGAAAATTGCGCAGGTTGCACCAGTGTTTAAGAAGGGTAGTAGGAGTAATCCATTGAACTACAGACCTACATCATTGACGTCGGTTTGCAGTAGGGTTTTGGAGCATATGCTGTATTCAAGTATTATGAATCATCTCGAAGGGAACGATCTATTGATACGTAATCAGCATGATATCAGAAAACATCGTTCTTGTGTAACGCAGCTACCTCTTTATTCGCACGAAGTAATGGCCGCTATGTAGAGGGGATCTCAGGTTGATTCGGTATTTCTAGATTTCCGGAAAACTTTTGACACCGTTCCTCACAAGCGACTTCTAATCAAGCTGCGGGCCTTTGGGGTATCGTCTCAGTTGTGCGACTGGATTCGTGCTTTCCTGTCAGGAAGGTCGCAGTTCTTAGTAATAGACGGCAAATCATCGAGTAAAACTGAAGTGATATCAGGTGTTCCCCAGGGAAGCGTCCTGGGAACTCTCCTGTTCCTGATCTGTATAAATGATCTGGGTGACAATGTGAGCAGTTCTCTTAGGTTGTTCGCAGATGATCCTGCAATTTACCGTCTACTGAGGTCATCCGAAGACCAATATCAGTTGCAAAGCGATTTAGAAAAGATTGCAGTATGGTGTGGCAGGTGACAGTTGACGCTAAATATCGATAAGTGTGAGATGATCCACATGAGTTCCAAAAGAAATCGTTGGATTTCGATTACTCGATAAATAGTACAATTCTCAAGTCTGTCAATTCAGCTAAGTAGTTGGGTGTTAAAAATACGAACTACTTCAATTGGAAAGACCACATAGATAACATTGTGGGGAAGGCGAGCCAAAGGTTGCGTTTCATTGGCAGGACACTTAGAAGATGCAACAAGTCTACTAAAGAGACAGCTTACACTACACTCGTTCGTCCTCTGTTAGAATATTGCTGCGCGGTGTGGGATCCTTACCAGGTGGGATTGACGGAGGACATCGAAAGGGTGCAAAAAAGGGCAGCTCGTTTTGTATTATCACATATTAGGGGAGAGAGTGTGGCAGATATGATACGCGAATTGGGGTGGAAGTCATTAAAGCAAAGACGTTTTTCGTCGCGGCGAGATCTATTTACGAAATTTAAGTCACCAGCTTTCTCTTCCGAATGCCCAACCTACATAGGTAGGAATATTCATCAAAATAAAATAAGAGAAATCAGAGCTCGAACAGAAATGTTTAAGTGTTCGTTTTTCCCGCGCGCTGTTCGGGAGTGGAATGGTAGAAAGATAGTATGATTGTGGTTCGATGAACCCTCTGCCAAGCACTTAAATGTGAATTGCAGAGTAGTCATGTAGAACTAGATGTAGATGTACAGGCCTCACAATGAAGCAAGTAGCACTTCAAATATTTTAAATAACTTTTCAGCCACAGAGACGGCAGCCACGTGTTCTTTAGTATTCCGAAAACCATCTCCAATGAATACTTTGTTGTTGTGGTCTTCATTCCTGAGACTGGTTTGATGCAGCTCTCCATGCTACTCTATACTGTGCCATCTTCTTCATCTCCCAGTACCTACTGCAACCTACATCCTTCTGAAACTGCTCATTGTATTCATCTCTTGGTGTCCCTCTATGATTTTTACCCTCCACGCTGCCCTCCAATACTAAATTGGTGATTCTTGATGCCTCAGAACATGTCTTGCCAACAAATTCCTTCTTCTAGTCAACTTGTGCCACAAACTACTATTCTCCCCAATTCTATTCAGTATCTCTTCATTAGTTATGTGATCTACCCATCTAATCTTCAGCATTCTTCTGTAGCATCACATTTCGAAAGCTTCTATTCTCTTCTTGTCCGAACTATTTATCGTCCATGTTTCACTTCCAAACATGGGTACACTCCATACAAATACTTTCAGAAACGACTTCCTGACACTTTAATCTATACTCGATGTTAACAAATTTCCATTCTTCAAAAACGATTTCCTTCCCATTGCCAGTTTACATTTTATATCCTCTCTACTTCACCCAGCATCAGTTATTTTGCTCCCCAAATAGCAAAACTCCTTTACTACTGTAAGTGTCTCATTTCCTAATCTAATTCCTTCAGCACCACCCGACTTAATTTGACTGCATTCCATCATCCTCGTTTTTCTTTTGTTGATGTTCATCTTACATCCTCCTTTCAAGACACTGTCCATTCCGTTCAACTGCTCTTCCAAGTCCTTTGCTGTCTCTGGCAGAATTACAATGTCATCGGCGAACCTCAAAGTTTTTATTTCTTCTCCATGGATTTTAATACCTACTCCGAATTTTTCTTTAGTTTCCTTTACTGCTTGCTCAATATACAGATTGAATAACATCGGGCAGAGGCTACAACCCTGTCTCACTTCCTTCCCAACCACTGCTTCCCTTTCAGGTCCCTTGACTCTCACAACTGCCATATGCTTTGTGCACAATTTGTAAATAACCTTTCGCTCACTGTATTTTACCCCTGCCACCTTCAGAATTTGGAAGAGAGTATTCCAGTCAACATTGTCAAAAGCTTTCTCTAAGTCTACAAATGCTAGAAACGAAGGTTTGCCTTTCCTAAGTTTATCTTCTAAGATAAGTCATAGGGTGAGTATTGCCTCACGTGTTCCAACATTTCTACGGAATCCGACCTGATCTTCCCCGAGGTCAGCTTCTACCAGTTTTTCCATTCGTCTGTACAGAATTCGTGTTAGTATTTTGCAGCTGTGACTTATTAAACTGATAGTTCGGTAATTTTCACATCTGTCAACACCTGCTTTCTTTGGGACTGGAATTATTATATTCTTCTGGAAGTCTGAGAGTATTTAGCCTGTCTCATACATCTTGCTCACCACATGGTAGGGTTTTGTCAGTACTGTCTCTCCCATGGCTGTCAGTAGTTCTAATGGAATATTGTCTTCTCCCGGGGCCTTGTTTAGACTTAGGTCTTTCAGTGCTCTGCCAAACTCTTCACACAGTATCATATCTCCTATTTCATCTTCATCTACAATCTATTTCATTTCTATACTATTGTTCTCAAGAACATCGCTCTTGTATACACCCTCTATATACGCCTTTCACCTTTCTGCTTTCCCTTCTTTGCTTAGAACTGGGTTTCCATCTGAGCTCTTGATATTCATACAAGTGGTTCTCTCTTCTCCAAAGGTCTCTTTAATTCTCCTGTAGGCACTATCTATCTTACCGCTAGTGAGATAAGCCGTTACATTCTTACATTTGTCCTCTAGCCATCCCTGCTTAGCCATTTTGCACTTCCTGTCGATCTCATTTTTGATACGTTTGTATTCCTTTTTGCCTGCTTCACTTACTGCATTTTTATATTTTCTCCTTTCATCATTTAAATTTAATATTTCTTCTGTTACCCAAGGATTTCTACTAGCCCTCCTCTTTGTACCTACTTCATCCTCTGCTGCCTTCACTACTTCATCCCTCAAAGCTACCCATTCTACTACTACTGTATTTCTTTCCCTCATTCCTGTCAATTGTTCCCTCATGCTCTCTCTGAAACCCTGTACAACCTCTGGTTTAGTCAGTTTATCCAGGTCCCATCTCCTTAAATTCCCACCTTTTTGCAGTTTCTTCAGTTTTAAACTATAGTTCATAACCAATAGATTGTGGTCAGAGTCCACATCTGCTCTTGGAAATGTCTTACAATTTAAAACCTGGTTCCTAAATCTCTGTCTTACCATCATATAATCTATCTGACACGTTCTAGTATCTCCAGGCTTCTTCCATGTACACAACTTTCTTTCACAAGTCTTGAACCAAGTGTTAGCTATGATTAACTTATGTTCTTTACGAAATTCTACCAGACGGCTTCCTCTTACATTCCTTACCGCCATTCCATGTTGGCCTACCATGTTGCCTTCTCTTCCTTTTCCTACTACCGAATTCCAGTCACCCATGACTATTAAATTTTCGTTTCCCTTCACTATCTGAATAATTTCTTTTATCTCATCATACATTTCATCAATTTCTTCGTCATCTGCAGAGCTAGTTGGCATATAAACTTGTACTACTGTAGTAGGCATGGGCTTCGTGTTTATCTTGGCCACAATAATGCGTTCACTATGCTGTTTGTAGTAGCTTACCCGCATTCCTATTTTCCTATTCATTATTAAACCTACTCCTGCATTACCCCTATTTGATTTTGTGTTGATAACCCTGTAGTCACCTGACCAGAAGTCTTGTTCCTCCTGCCACCGAACTTCACTAATTCCCACTATATCTAACTTTAACCTATCCATTTCCCTTTTCAAATTTTCTAACCTTCCTGTCCGATCAAGGGATCTGAAATTCCACTCTCCGATCCGAAGAACACCAGTTTTCTTTCTCTTGGTAACGACGTCCTCTTAAGTAGTTCCCGCCCCGAGATCCGAAAGGGGGACTATTTTATGTCCGGAATATTTCACCCAAGAGGACGCCATCATCATGTAATCATACAGTAAAGCTGCATGCCCTCGGGAAAAGTTACAGCTGTAGTTTCCCTTTGCTTTCAGCCATTCGCAGTACCAGCACGGCAAGGCCGTTTTGGTTAGTGTTACAAGGCCACATCAGTTAATCATCCAGACTGTTGCCCCTGCAACTACTGAAAAGGCTGCTGCCCCTCTTTAGGAACCACACGTTTGTCTGGCCTCTCAACAGATACCCATCCGTTGTGGTTGCACCTACGGTACGGCCATCTGTATCGCTGAGGCACGCAAGCCTCTCCACCAACGGCAAGGTCCACGGTTCATGCGGGGAAGATGAATACTTTAATAATCTGAAATACAAAAATGAGAATCAGGTATATAAACCTGTTTTACACCTCAGCTGTTTTCGACATAGTAGGACCTACCATTGTATGCGAGTACATCTGGTAGAGTTCTAGAAATAGCTTAAATATTTGAAGCTGATTTCAACCAGTTAACGAGGTGAAAATAGCTAGGTGTTTTACGAGTCTGAAAAATGTAACGAGAATAAATTAACATATACAAGACATGAAACAACAAGTGATTTTATTTGACAAGTGTATGATAGAAAGCGGGACTGCCTTGAAGAAAGACTAATCTTTCCTCTTGTAACGTCCTGGCCTTGAGCTACGGAGTATATAAATGTAGTAGTTGTCGCTATCACCAAATGCTAAAAAAAAAAAAAAAAAAAAAAAAAAAAAAAAAAAAAAAAAAAAAAAAAAAAAATTGGATTCGCCACTTGGAAATATTCTGCAGACAATTCTTATTCATCTGAAACATAAAAGATCGATAAATAAACATTTACTACAAATGGAATATCACGTTCTTTTACATGACCAATATCTGATACAAAGTGGGACTCATTTTCTGGTCGTATTTGTTCTCTCGCTTTAATCGAACATGAAGTGTCTAAAGAGCTTGTTTAAAAGTTGTAGCTGTTCGTTTAATCAAATATCCTGAAGAAGTGGCATCTTTGGGCTTTTGCAGATAATTACGCAGTCCATTTCAACCCTTCTGATATGTAATAATGGATATCTTTAGTTTTTGCCATAACAGTACAAATGTCTTCCTCTATTTCACATCTGTACTTCACTTAAGAGGACGTACCTTTGTGCCCAAATAATTTTCTCTTTGTAAGGGGCCTCTAATTATGGTGAGTAGCACGTTAAGTGGTTGAAATACATTTTTAACCAATGAGATTGCAGCCATGTTTACTTTTGTATTCCGAAAAACAGCTCCAGTGAATACTTCAACAATCTGAAATATAAAAAATGAGAAAGATCATTATATGGAGTATCAGCGATCGGTTTTATACCTCTGTTGTTTGAGACATAGTAGAACCTACCATTGTGTGCGATTAATTTAAAATTTTTAGTTCGTGTTGGAGAGTGCTGGATATTGCTTTAAAATGAAGCTGGGCTTTAAACCAGTCAACAAGGTAAAAATAGCTATTCTCCATCCTACCAATCTCCACCGTCCGTGTTTCGCCAATCTGAAAAATGTAACTAGAGAAACTAGCATGTAACGGTTATGCAACAACCCGTATTATTATTTAACATGTATTTGACTGAAAGCGGGACTCCCTTGAAGAGTGATTCATCTTTCCTCTTTTAACGTCCTCGCCTTGCTTTGGAGTATATGAATGTGGTAGTTGTCATTAGCACCAAATGCTGAAAACAGCTGGTTCTGCCACTTGCAAATATTCTAGAGACAATTTTTACTCTTCTGAAACATAAAAAATCAATAAACTAATATTTACTTCAAATGGAATATTACATGCTTTTATGTGACCACAATCTGATACAATGTGGAACTCACATTCTGGTCGGATTTGTTGTTACACTTTATTCGACCACACTGTGTGTTAGGAGTCGGTTTAAAAGTTGCAGCTGTGTGTTTGATCAAGCATTCCGAAGAAGTTGCTTCTTTGGGCTTTTGCAGATGATTTGTCAATCCATTTTTAGCCCATCTGAAACATCAGAATGGATAATTTTCTCTTTGTAAGGGGTCTCAGAGTGTGCTTTGCTGCACTTCAAGTGTTTCAAATAACTTTTAACTAAAGAGACGGCATCCATGTGTAGTTTTGTATTTCTGCAACCATCTCTCGTCAATAGTTTAACAATCTGAAACATAAAAATAAGATCAGCTTATGAAGCACCAGTGATATAAACTTGTTTTACACCTCAGCTGTTTGAGACGTATTAGAACCTGCTATTGTATGCCATTAGTTTAAATTTTGAAGGGCGTCTGGTAGAGTGCTATAAATAGCTTAAAATTTGTATCTGTGTTTGAAACCGGTTAGTGAGGTGATAATAACTCTTTGGCAACATAAAAATTTCCAGTGTCCGTATTTTACCAATCTGAAAAATGTAATGAGAATAAATTAGCATATACTGCACAGGAAACTAGAGCTTATTTCATTTGAAAAGTATATGATGCAAAGCGTGACATGGTAGAAACTTCATAAGTCTGAAAAATAGCTTGTTACGCCAATTGGTAGTACCCTGCAGTCAATTGTTACTCAACCTGGAGCATACAAAACCGAGATATTAATATGTATTGCAAATGCATATCACCTTTTAGGTGACCAATATCTGATACGAAGTAGGACTGGCCTCCTAGTCCAGTTTGTTGTTACACTTTATTCGATCATGCAGTGTGGTAGGAGCTACTTTAGAAGTTGCCGCTGTTCGTTTAATAAAAAATCTGGTGAAAGTGCTTCTTTGGGCTATTGCAGAAAATTTGGCAGTCCATTTTGAAACTATCTGGAACATATGAATGGATAAATCTACTTTTCACAAGACGAATACATATGTATGCCTCTAGATCACAACTATTATTCACTTAAGAGGACTTACTATAGAGTTCAAGTACTTTTCAGTTTGTAAGGTGCCTCCATATGTGCTGACTAGGAGTATAGAGTCTGAAATAAATTATTAACCAAACAAACAGTACTACTGCGTACTTTTGTATTCCGAAAACTGTCCTGAGTGAAAAAAATACAATCTGAATCATAAAAATGAGAAATATCGGTTTTGGGAGGATGAAGGATTGAAAGTATTTTTATTCCTAAGATGTATGACACACTACCTAAAATTGAATGTGATTAGCTACAACGTTTGAGTCAGTCTTGCAGAATGGTTGAAATCGTTCAGATTTTAAGCTGCCTTTCAAATCAATCCAGTTGGTTAAATAAATTTTTAGGCATCCCAAAAATATCCTACGAATCTGAAAAATTAAACGAGAATAAATAAGCACATACAGGAAATGCAACAACATGTGATTTCATTTAACAAGTGCATGATAGAAAGTGGGACTCCGTTGAAAAATGACTCATCTTTCTAGTTATAACGTCCTCGTCTTTGGCTATTGAATATATGAATGTATTAGTTGTCTATGGCACCATAATTCTGAAAAATAGCTTGTTGCAATTCTGCAGTGAGTTCTTGCCCATCTAAAATATAAAAAAATCGATAAATTACTGAAAAAGCAATATCAAACGCTTTTATGCGGCCACTATCTGATACAAAGTAGGTTTCACGTTCTAGTCCATTTTGTTTCACAATTTAATCATACGTCTAGTGTGGTAGAAGTTACTTTAAAAGTTGCAGCTCTTCTTTTAACAAAAAATTCTGATGAAATTGCTTCTTCAGGCTTTTGCAGATAATTTAGCAGTCCATTCTGAAAGCATCTAGGACATAACAGTGGATAACTCTAATTTTTGCAACAGGATTGCAGATGTGTGCCTCTAGTTCACAACTGTTATTCACTTAAGAGGACTTACTGACAAATTCAGCTAATTTTCATTTTGTTAAGTCCACCACAATGTGGTGAGTAGCAGTTGAGTTTGAAATAGCTTTTTAATCAAACAGACAGCAGCCATGTATTCTTTTGAATTTTGAAAAACATCTACAGTGAATGTTTTAACAATATGAAACATAAAAATGAGAAATATCAGTTTGTGGAGAATGAGTGATATAAATTGGTTTTATTCCTCAGCTCTATGAGACATACTAGTAACTACCATTAAATGTGATTGGTTAAGACGTTTAGGTTTGTCCTGCAGAGGGCTTAAAATACTTCAGATTTTATGCTGCCTTCATTGAGGTTAAATAAGTTCTTCATCATCCCACAAGTATCCAACATCCGTGTTTTACCAGTCTGGAAAGTGAAACTAGAATAAATTAGCATATGCAGGATAAGTGGCAACAAGTGATTTTATTTGACAAGTATATAATAGAAACCGGGACTCCCTTGAAGAATGACTCATCCCTCCTCATGTATGGTCCTCGCATTGGGCTACGGAATATGTAAAAGTACTAGTTATCATCAGCACGAGAATTATGAGAAATAATTTTTTTCGCCACTTGAAAATATTCTGCAGACACTTCTAACGCATCTGAAACATAAAAAAATCGATATATTAATACCTAGTGCCAATGAACTATCATATGATTTTTATGACCACTATCTGATACAAAGTAGGACTCACCTCCTAGTCCTATTTGTTCTCATACTTTACTCAACCATGTAGTATGGTAGGAGCTCCTTTAAAAGTTGTACCTGTTTCTTTAATCAAACATTCTGAAGAAGTTGCTTCTCTGGGCTTTTACAGATAATTTGGCAGTCCATTTTGAAATCATCTGGAACATCAGAATGGATAACTTCAGTTTTTCCATGAACAGTAGAAACGTCTTCGTCTATTTCACATCTGTACTTACCTTTGAGCCCAAATTATTTTCTCTCTGTAAGTGGCCTCACAATGTGATGAGTAATCATTAAGAGTTTGAGATAACTTTTTAACAAAAGAGACGGCAGGCATGTGTACTTTTGTATTCCGAAAACTATCTCCAGTGACTACTTTAACAATCTGAAATATAACAACGTGAAAGTTCAGTATTTGCTGCATCAGTGATATAAACTGACTTTACACCTTAGCTGTTTGAAACATAGTAGGACCTACCATTGTGCGCGATTAGTCTAAACTTTGAAGTACGTCTGCTAGAGTGCTAGAAATAGCTTAAAAATTGAAGCTGTGTTTCAAACCAGTTAACGAGGTGAAAATAGCTCTTTGGCAACACAAAAATTACCGGTGTCTGTGTTTTACCAATCTGAAAAATTGTATCGAGAATAAATTAGCATAGACAGGAGAGGAAACAACAAGTGAATTTATTTGGTACATGTCAGAAAGTGGGATTCCGTTGAAGAATGACTCATCTGTCATCTTGTACGTCCTCGCCTTGGGCAGTGGACTATATAAATATAGTTGTTGTCATTAGCACCAAACGCTGAAAAATAGCTGGTTTCATGACTTGGAAATATTCTGCAGACAATTCTTACTGTTCTGAAAGATAAGAAATTAATATTTACTTCAAATGGAATATCGTGTGATATTATGTGACCACTACCTGTTAGAAAGTGGGATTCACCTCTCCGGGTCGAATTTGTTGTCACACATTACTCGATCATGAAGTGTGGTAGGAGCAACTTTAAAAGTTGTAGCTGTTTCTTTAATCAAGCATTGTGAAGAAATGTCTTCTTTGGGCTTTTGCAGATAGTTTGGCAGTCCATTTGTAGCCCTTCCAGAAAAGATGAATGCATAACTTTAATTTTTGCAACAACAGCACAAACGTCTTCCTCTATTTCCTATTTATTCTCCACTTAAGAGGGCTTATTTTCGAGTTCAAATAATTTTCACATTGTAAGGAGCCTCACAATGTGGTGAGCAGTAGCTTAAAAGTTTGAAATAACTTTTTAATCAAAAAGATAGTAGTCATGTCTTCTTTTGTATTCCGAAATCTGCAGTGAATATTTTAACGATCTGAAATTTAAAAATGAGAAAGATCAGTTTGTGGAGAATGGGTGATATAAACTGTTTTTATTTCTCAGCTGTATGAGACATAGTAGTACCTACCACTAAATGCGATTAATTATAACGTTTGAGTTCGTTATGCAGAGAGCTTGAAATATTTCAGATTTTAAACTGTCTTTCAAATCAGTCAAGGAGGTTAACTAAGTTCTGTGGCATCCCACAAATATCCATCGTCCGTGTTTTACCAATCTGAAAAATGAAACGAGAATAAATTAACATACACAGGATAAGTGACAAGTGATTTTATTTGATAGTATATGATAGAAAGAGGGACTCCCTTGAAGAATGAGTCATCTTTCCTCTTGTTTGGTATTCAACTTGGGCTATGGAGTATGTGAACGGTACTAGTTCTCCTTAGCGCCAGAATTCTGAAAAATATTTTTTTTCGCCACATGGAAATACACTCCTGGAAATGGAAAAAAGAACACATTGACACCGGTGTGTCAGACCCACCATACTTGCTCCGGACACTGCGAGAGGGCTGTACAAGCAATGATCACACGCACGGCACAACGGACACACCAGGAACCGCGGTGTTGGCCGTCGAATGGCGCTAACTGCGCAGCATTTGTGCACCGCCGCCGTCAGTGTCAGCCAGTTTGCAGTGGCATACGGAGCTCCATCGCAGTCTTTAACACTAGTAGCATGCTGCGACAGCGTGGACGTGAACCGTATGTGCAGTTGACGGACTTTGAGCGAGGGCGTATAGTGGGCATGCGGGAGGCCGGGTGGACGTACCGCCGAATTGCTCAACACGTGGGGCCTGAGGTCTCCACAGTACATCGATGTTGTCGCCAGTGGTCGGCGGAAGGTGCACGTGGCCGTCGACCTGGGACCGGACCGCAGCGACGCACGGATGCACGCCAAGACCGTAGGATCCTACGCAGTGCCGTAGGGTACCGCACCGCCACTTCCCAGCAAATTAGGGACACTGTTGCTCCTGGGGTATCGGCGAGAACCATTCGCAACCGTCTCCATGAAACTAGGCTACGGTCCCGCACACCGTTAGGCCGTCTTCCGCTCACGCCCCAACATCGTGCAGCCCGCCTCCAGTGGTGTCGCGACAGGCGTGAATGGAGGGACGAATGGAGACGTGTCGTCTTCAGCGATGATAGTCGCTTCTGCCTTGGTGCCAATGATGGTCGTATGCGTGTTTGGCGCCGTGCAGGTGAGCGCCACAATCAGGACTGCATACGACCGAGGCACACAGGGCCAACACCCGGCATCATGGTGTGGGGAGCGATCTCCTACACTGGCCGTACACCTCTGGTGATCGTCGAGGGGACACTGAATAGTGCACGGTACATCCAAACCGTCATCGAACCCATCGTTCTACCATTCCTAGTCCGGCAAGGGAACTTGCTGTTCCAACAGGACAATGCACGTCCGAATGTATCCCGTGCCACCCAACGTGCTCTAGAAGGTGTAAGTCAACTACCCTGGCCAGCAAGATCTCCGGATATGTCCCCCATTCAGCATGTTTGGGACTGGATGAAGCGTCGTCTCACGCGGTCTGCACGTCCAGCACGAACGCTGGTCCAACTGAGGCGCCAGGTGGAAATGGCATGGCAAGCCGTTCTACAGGACTACATCCAGCATCTCTACGATCGTCTGCATGGGAGAATAGCAGCCTGCATTGCTGCGACAGGTGGATATACACTGTACTAGTGCCGACAATGTGCATGCTCTGTTGCCTGTGTCTATGTGCCTGTGGTTCTGTCAGTGTGATCATGTGATGTATCTGACCCCAGGAATGTGTCAATAAAGTTTCCCCTTCCTAGGACAATGAATTCACGGTGTTCTTATTTCAATTTCCAGGAGTGTATATTGCAGTCAGTTCTAAGTCATCTGAAATATAAAAAATCGATATATTAATATCTAGTGCAAATACAATATCATGTCATTTTATGTGACAATTATCTAATACAAAGTAGGACTCACCTTCTAGTCCAGTTTGTTGTCACACTTTACTCGATCTTATAGTGGGGTAACTTTAAAAGTTATAGCTGTTCGTTTAATAAGATTGTCGGAAGTAGTGGACTCATCTGGAACACAAAAATGAATAACTATAATTTTTTCAACAAGAGTAGAATAGTATTGTTCTGTTTCAGGACTATACTTCACTTAAGAGCATTATTTTAATAATTTGAAATATAAAAATTAGAAATATGTGTGCTTTCGATTTCCGAAAACCATCCCCAGTTAATATTTAAGAATCTGAAATATAAAATGAGAAAAATCAGTTTTTGTAGCATGAGAGATATAAATTGGTTTTACCCCTCCGCTGTTTAAGACATTGTAGTACCTACCATTGTGTGCAATCAGTTTAAAGATTTAAATTCGTCTTGCAGAGTGCTAGGAATAGCTTGAAATATGAAGCTGCGTTTTAAACCAGTCAATGAGGTTAAATGCTTTTTTCGGCTTTGCACAAATAAGCGACGTCTGTATTTTACCAGTCTGTAAATAAAACGTGAATAAATTAGCATACACAGGACAGGCAAAAACTAGTGATTTTTATATGACAAGTATATGACAGAAAACGGACCTCCCTTGTAGAATAACTCATTGTTTTTGATGATGGAATTTGTAAAATGTAGTAGTTGTTGTCTGCAGCAGAATTGTAAGAAATTGCTTGTTTCGACCACTTGAAAATATTCTGCAGAAAGTTTTTAGTCATCTGAAGCAGAAGAAAGCGATAAATTAATATCTATTGCAAATGCCATATCACGGGCTTTTATGTAGCCTCCATCTGATACAAAGCAGGACTCACCTTATAGTCCAGTTTGTTGTCTCACATTAATAGAGCATGCAGTGTGGTAGGAGATACTATAAAAGTTGTAGCTGTTCGTTTAATGAAAAATTCTGCAGAAATGTTTCTTTGGGCTTTCACACTCCATTTTGAATCCATCTGGGGCATCAGAATGGAAAATATTAGTTTTTACTACAAGAGTACGATCATATAGTTTATTTAACTATTTTTCACTTTAGAGGACTTACTTGCGAGCTCAAACCATTTTGACGATAAGCGGCATCAGATTCCGCTGACTTGTATTTGAAACATTTGGAATAACTTTTTAATCAAAAAGACAGCAGATAAGTGTTGTTTTGTGCTCTGAAACCAATCTCCAGTGATTTTTGTTACCGTCTAAAATATGAAAACGAGAAAGATTAGTTTTTGGAGTGTAAGCGATATAAAGTATATAGTTTTACCCTTCGAATGTTTGAAACAATGTAGGAACTACCTTTGAGTGCGATAAGTTTCCGGTTTCCAATTTTCTTGCAGTATGCTAAAACTAGGTTAAACGTTTAAGCTGTCTTTTAAAATGGTCAGTGAACAGAAATAGCTGCTTATACATTGCACAAAGTTTCCTCTGTCCATTTTTTACCAGTCTGAAAAATAATACGTCGAAAAATTATCTACAAGATAAGAAACAACAGGTGGTTATATGTGGCAACTGTAGCATAGAAAGCGGGACTCGCTTCAAGAGTAACTCATCTTTTCTCTTTTATTGGTCTGGCATTGTGCCATGGAGTACGGAAAATGTAGTAGCTGTCTTTTTTAAGTTTTTGTTTTAGGGCAGGTAGAGTGAGGCTGGACTAGTGTTCTTAGGAAGCAAATGAAGGCCAAGGTGTTTCGCCACAAGGAAATATTCTATAGTCATTTGTTATTCACGTGAAACATAAGAAATATATAATTTAGTACCTAGTGCATGAGCAATATCATGTGCTTTTGTTTGACAGCTATGTTATACTAAGTAGGGCTAAGCTCCTATTTTTTCATAGTCCGATTTATTTTCACGCCGGAATCGATCACGCAGCGTGGTTGGGCTGTTTTAAAATTGTAGCTGCCTTTGTAATTACAAATCGTGAAGAAGGTGTTTCTTTTGTCTTTTTCACATCCTTGGCAGTGCGTTTTGTACTAATCTGAAACATATGAATCGATAACATTAGATGTTCCAGGATATGTACAAACACGTGTTTCTGTTTCACACCTATTTTTGACAAAACTGGATTTACCGTGGAGTCCAATTCTTTTTCACACTTTAAGTGGCCTCAGAATGTGGTGGGTAGTGTTTTGAATGATTTAAATCCCATTTTAATCAAAAGGGCAGCAGAAATGTCCTTTTTTGTAAACCATTTCCTGTCCATTTTGTAGCTACCTATGTTCAAAAGTACGAATAAGAATGCTCTCTCCAGAGATGTTTATACTGCCTGCGTTTTACTCGAGATACTAAGGGTAATGCTCTTTTCACAACAATTTCCGCAAATGTGATGTCATTTTGACGTCACGCACAATATCGACAACCGCATGGTTGACTATCGACCTTGTGTGAAGAATGAATATGAATATTGTTGTTCCTCGATTCACTCTCAGTAATTTAAGCTGTTCTCTTAGGTTCCAGTCTAACCATACACTCGGGAGTCGTTAAATATTCGAGAAGAAAGAGACAAATATTTGTGAGAAGAAATGACAGAAATTTGACTGCAGCTTGTTTTAGTAGCAGCATTTAAAACTGCTCCTACGTTCTTGCTAACCACATACTCGGAAATCTCAACATTTTTTTTTTTTGTCGTTCGTTCTCAGATCAGAATGAATGTAAATAACATCCAGTATTGTAGAACATACTTGTATCACATTCGCAAGGACGTAACAGAACGTGTCAATAATGCTACCATGATGCGAATCAACTACTTTCGACTCCAAAAACTACGATGTTATTCATTAAGCTAGCAGTTAACCATACGACCTTCATCTCCAGTCTTGATTATCATGTTCTGTCTTGAAGTCTTGTATCATTGATGCGTTATTAACTGGCAATTAATAATAATGGTGATGTGTTGGTGATACATTTTCAGTGCTCCGTTACAGTGAAGCGGCATACGGCAAATTATAAAACATGCGTGTTTTATTTTTCATTTGTAAATGATTGACGTTAATAACTCGCTCCTAAAGATCACAGACATTAACCGACCATAAATCATCAAATCTGGTGAGAGGCACATATCGAATGCTGACGAAAGTTGATAGGCAATCATGCAGTTGTTATGTTAGGTTTTTTAAGCAGCTGCCAGATGCTGCTTTAAAGCGTTAAAAACGGGCTTTAGTGCGCATGCGCATCTCCGATAACGTAAAAATCCGCGTTTGATCTTTTCTACTAAGATAACCAGAGTCAGACTAGATCCTTCAAGATCGCGAGCATAAGACAGACCACTATGGTCAAAAACAAACGTAAAAAACAAGCGAAATATTTCCAGCCGTTAATGAAATGAAAGTAACAGGACAACTGCGGTAATTATGGGGTTTTGGGCGGAGAAGAAAACAAAGAATCAGCAATAAATCTTAGATTATTTCAAAGCAACCAAAAATCTGAAAAATCTTCGAGATCTATTCCTCCAGAATAAAATGAACGAAGAAACACAAAAACGCAAAAGTGGAATCAAATATTTCACTTGACCTATATACAGTAGCTCAGTCGAAGACAGCGACAC
Source organism: Schistocerca gregaria (assembly GCF_023897955.1). Classification (NCBI taxonomy): domain Eukaryota; kingdom Metazoa; phylum Arthropoda; class Insecta; order Orthoptera; family Acrididae; genus Schistocerca; species Schistocerca gregaria. Next base: position 99,656,848 of record NC_064921.1, on the reverse strand, counting down.
CCCAATGCACCCCCCTCTCTCCTCCCCCAACCCCCTACACATGAAAAGAACCACATAATCGAAAAATACCACACACATCTTTCTCCAGGTTAAACGGAAGGAAAAAAAAACGAAACCTGGAATGGAATATTTCGCTTCAGCTAACACACATTTGAAAAACGTAATTTCAAAGCGATTTCGTTTTCAAAAACAAACTACAGTCTGGCAATAAGTGAAAAAGCACATAAAAACAAATTTACGAACCGTAGGCAACTCCAAATTAATCAGGGGTGGTCACACACACACACACACACACACACACACACACACACACACACACACACACACACACAAGAAGCAAACAATCCGAACTGCAAACAACAAAATATTCAAACACAATTCCAAAGCAAATGACAAACACAAACATTCAGTCTAAGAAACTAACAAATTGCAGCGCAAACTAACATTTCAAAAACCAAAATCAAATAAACGACCAACAATTATCAAAGACTCGCTCCCATGCAAATGAACCGTTACCAAAAACTATCAAAAAACAAACATCCACCATAGTGAGTGAGTCACCACTAACAACACGACCCATATTTTAAAAAATCCGTTTCAAATACACCGCACCTACAGGGCGACACATTCGGAAAAAAAGAGTGTCACATTTGTAAGCACCGAGGTTGTGAAAAAGATCACTATCTGTTTAACTCGTAGCTATCTGAGCTATGCCCTTTTTTTCTGCCCAATCTCACCCTCAATAAACGTGCCACATTACGGAAACAGCCAAATAATAAGAAAAAAAACATTGTAATTTCAATCACTAATTGTATCACTCGCAGAAATTTAAGTTGTGGTCTTCGGTTCTAGCTCAACCTTACCCTCGCAAATCATGCCAAATACGGAAAGAAGCAGAAAAATATTTACGGTGTTGCTGAGGCAACCGCAGATAACATTTAATAACAGACCGCTTGTATTCTTCGCATCGAAAACTCATGTCGTCACATAGGATGACATGGGTTAAAGCAGACGGGCCGTTCCTTGACCCATGTTTTTCTATGGTATCCTTAAAGGAAAACGTAGTTTCATAACACCATGCTGATACAGTAGACATACTGTACATGTCTAATACATTCGAATGCAGAATTGCCCTTGCCACGGAATATACGTAGGGGAGTGTATAATTGATGAAATTCAGATTTCCTGTGATTACTAGATTTATAAATATTCAGGCTTCTCCAACACAAACTACTTCAGACAAGCAGTCATACACAGTTGGAATAAGTGGTTTGGAAAATCATATTTCTCTGAATATAACTGCCGCGTCGACGAGCACCGTATTCTTTGCACGTACTTGTTTCTAAGAATTTATGTTGATGTCTTACCTTCTGCCTGCTGTCTCTGCTCCGTACTCTTACTTCACTAAACTTTTTTTTTATGATTTTGATGACTGAGTTCCGATACATTCATGTTGCTCGCCGATCGTCTCGTCTCGAACTTTTGCTATGCAACACTTTGGCCCTCTTCTGGGACTCCTCTATTGTTACAAAATGCGGCACTTCGCAATTCGCTACTCACCGTTAGAGGAAGTGCGAAAAATTACCACAGCTTATTAAGGTAATTATCCAATGATATAGCAGGGCGTAACAAGGCTGGGGCACCTAGTACAAAGCCATGGGAAAATGGAATGGGAACGTGGAAAATCGGTGAAATCAATCAGTAAAGTGAACTCTTTCGTTGCGTTCAAGTAATAAAAGATCGTTCTACAGATTCAGAGGTAAAGATAAGTGAACCACTTACCTCCTCCATCCAGTTCAAAGATCGTTTGATAGAGGGACTCGAACATCATTTAATTCAGTCGCTAGTACTGTTTCACTCCTAGTTCAAGAATATTTAGATACTCAAAACATTTCAAGGAAGATCATTAGAACACCTAGAAAAATAGTTTTAGCGTCTCATTCCCACTGAAACTGTCGAAAGTATACGTAATAGCTGGCGTTGCCTTTGACCACGAGGCTCACACTGTCACGCAATTTTTAAGGCAGTACCCGGAGGCTAAATATTTCTATACTGATGATCAAAACCAGTGACCCTGTCAGAAGCGTATACTATACATCAAGTTTGCAGAAGTTTGGGCTATTAAGTTACCAACAAAAGTATCATGAGCGCGGAACTTGTTGCGATACCAAGAGAAGTCTTCAATAGGTAATGCAACACTTATTTCTTCTCCTCCAATTTTAGTTGAAAAAACGCCGAATTTGTTGTAGGACATCGTGGAACATTCCCGCTTCAGCCTCTTTAGTTCCATAAGTTCCGATAGGAGACGGCGCTATATACAGCCTTCAACAAGCCGTCTTTAAGCGAGGTGCGTTACAGAGAGCTGTCACTATTCCTTTTGGCAGAAAATTAGAGCATCGTAAATATTCGTAGGCGCTTGTCTTATAGTGAACAAAAGCGCGGTGAATCGGTGGGCGAGGCGTCAGTCTTCATCGCAAGGTCTGCAAACTTGTCCGATTTCCCGCGTGCGGCTTGACGCACACAGTTGAGACTCTTGCAATGTTGGAGCGTGCAGACACTCTCATACGACGTGATTGATGGATCACAATCAAACATCTCGCTACACAACTCAACTAGACGTCTCTGTTGATAATGCTGACAGACCCATCTTGTAGTTGGGGCACTCAACGGTGTGTGCCCGCTGGGTTCATCGCCGCCTAACAAACGACCATAAAGAGTAACAAAGGACAGTATGTGCGGAATTACGATGGGCGTTTGAAAAGTCCGTGCAAAAATAAAAACTACTTACGTGTTTGGGGTAAACCTTTTTTATTTTTCGACATAGTCTCCTTTCAGACTTATACACTACGTCCAACGCTGTTCTAATTTGTTGATCCCTTCCGAATAATAGGGATTGTCGAAGTCTGCAAAATAGTTATTAGTTGCTGCAATCACCTCCTTGTTTGAATAAAATCTTTGTCATACCACCCATTTCTGTAGTCCGAGTGAACCCAGTCTGGAGGGGGGGTGCGAAACGAGTTGGAATCCTATTTCCATTAATTTTGCGACCATAACTGCTGAGGTTTGTGCTGGTGCTTAGTCTTGATGGAAAAGGACTTTTTTGTGGTCCAATTGCCGGTGTTTTTCTTGTAGCTCGGTTTTCAAACTGTCCAATAACGATGAATTATATGCACCTGTAACAGTTTTACTCTTTTCCAGATAGTCGATGAGGATTATCCCTTGCGAATCCCAAAAGACAGTGGCCATAACCTTTCCAGCCGAAGGAAAGGTTTTCGCCTTTTTTGGTGCAGAGTCTCCCTTGGTAACCGATTGTTTAGATTGTTGTTTGGTCTCAGGAGTATAGTAATGTATCCATGTTTCATCCATAGTGACGAAACGACGCTTAAAGTTCTGCGGATTCTTCCTGAACAGCTGCAAACCATTCTTGCAACAACACTTCACGCGATTCCGTTTTTGGTTAAGCGCGAGCAATCGCGGAACCAATCTTGCGGATAGCTTTCTCATGTCCAAATGTTTATGCAAAATATCATGTACCCGTTCATTCGAGATGCCCACGGCACTAGCAATCTCACGCATCTTACCCCTTCTGCCATACATCACAATATCATAAATTTTATCAATGATTTCGGGAGTCGTAACTTCCACAGGGCATCCAGAACGTTGAGCATCACTTGTGCCCATATGGCCACTCCAAAAATTTTGAAACCACTTATAAACTGTTCTAATCGAAGGTGCAGAGTCACCGTAATGTTTATCAAGCTTCTCTTAAGTCCGTCGTGCGGTAGCGTTCTCGCTTCCCACGCCCGGGTTCCTGGGTTTGATTCCCGGCGGGGTCAGGGATTTTCTCTGCCTCGTGATGACTGGGTGTTGTGTCATGTCCTTAGGTTAGTTAGGTTTAGGTAGTTCTAAGTTCTAGGGGACTGATGACCATAGATGTTAAGTCCCATAGTGCTCAGAGCCATTTTTTTTCACTTCAGTCCCATGAGGCGTTTTGCCTTTTGTAAAGTAATGTTTAATCACCACACGAAATTCTTTTTCGTCCATTTTTTGACAATCACTAGACTTCCTTGATTCACACGAAGTCTAAACACAAAGAAATAGACCAATGCGACTGAAACTTGGTGCGCGTTCTTACTAACTAAACATGACCTCGTTACGCGCCCGTGGTGCCACCTCTCGGTCTTCGCACGTGCTTGTCAAACGCCTCTCATACACGTGTATCAAGAGGCTGATCGTGACAATTTTGTGTCAAATACCATCACTGGCGAAAAACAAGGGTTCATCACTTCGAACCGGAAACAAAACTTCAATCCATGGAGTGGCGCCAGACCACCTCTCCTCTGAAGAAAATGTTCAAACTTGTACCTTCAGCCGGTAAACTGGTGACTGTGTTATGGGACTTTGGAAGGAATGTTTTCTTTGATATCCTCCCTCATGGAGCAACGATCAACTCTGAAGTGTACTGTACTACCCTCAGGAAACCGAAGAAACAACTTCAACGTGTTCGTAGCCATAAGAATGCTTACGAACTTCTCCTTCTCAATAACAACGCAACAGCTCACACAGGTGTGTGCACCCGAGAGGAGTTCACGGAACATCATTGGACTGTTATTCCTCACCCAACCTACTGCCAGGATCTCACATTTTCCGACTTTTATCTATTTGACCCTATGAAGGATGCGGCCAGCGGGAAGCAGTACGTGTATGATAGGGAGTTTATCGATGCGGCCAGATGCTGGCTCCGACTTTGACCAGTAGTGGGGCAGCATGCGGGCATACGGGCACTGCCAGTAAGCTGTCGTAAGGCCGTCGCATTGAACGGACATTGTGTTGAAAAACAGGGTTTGCACCTAAAAAAGTGGAGAACAATACGATGTATTGGGATCCTGAATACAACCAATCTCCTTTCAGAAAAAAAAGTATTGCGTTACGTATTGTGAGTCCCTCGTAGGAATACTTCGTTTCTTCTCGCTGGGAGCAAAATCTCTACATTTCATACTCAGTAACTTTTTATAATTATATGCTGTAACAGTAGTTACAAACTTTTGTGCCTGTTTGACTGAGAGCTCCATTCTATACAGGATTATCGAAGTGCTCGAATCGACGCGCGAAGAAGACCTTCAGTTAATTTTTCTTGGGAGAAATCAGGCTATGGGACCACAGGCAACGTAGCTGTCGATTGCTGAGCCAAAGAAACTGCTGGACTGCAAGTTCTAGTACGGGTTAGCGATATACGTATATCCTACAGATAAGCATGAGTCCCGCGTTCCACAAAATCACATACAAATTCAGTGCCTGGGCAAATCGCCTTTCTAATAGCCAGACTCAAATTTATCCACGGATCTTTCTGCAAACATTTTCGCAGGCTACACATCGTAGATAAACCTTTTTACTCTTGTGTAGAAGAAGAGAACACAGTTTACCCTTTCTTAGGGTTCCTAAGACTACACGGAAGTACTACACTCCTTTTACAAGAACTTCTACAGCTTGGTATACACTGCCAACCTACGTGGCGGCTTAGTTAGCAACAACGGACCACAGAGTTTTGTACGTGATGTACTGATTCATTGCTACCGTAGGTATACTCATCTAAGAACAATATATCACTGACAATGGACGGCTTAAAAGTGTTCTATAGATGAAATGAAAAGATCGTATGGCATTGTTGGCCGGGAGGTCCCATGCGGGCCAGTTCGGCCGCCGTATTGTTAAGTCCTTTTTAGTTGACGCCACTTCGGCGATTTGCCAGTCAATGATGATGAAATGATGATGAAGGACACGCAATACCCAGTCATTTCGAGGCAGAGAAAATCCCTGATCCCGTCGGGAATCGAACACCGACTAGCAGCTTAGGGATTATTACGTAATTAGTAACATTCCGTCGTCAGTCACAACTTTCATTTTCTAATTGCTGTCCTAAGCATTTCGGAGCTACAGATCCATTTTGAAGACCTAATGGTTGTATTATTATTATTTTTTAGTTTCTCACCCAACAGTGACAAAACGACACAGTAGTCAGATTCAACGAGATTTAAACCTTCTGTATTTATAGAAAAGCCTCCACTTTCGCGCTTAGGTTTTCGAACTATTTAACATGTTTATTAGAATACTAGATGGCGCATATTAACCCTTACAGTACCAAGAGGAGAAGGGAGTACTTTGCGCTCACCTTTTATAAATATTATAATTTTGGCTGGTATTTCATATTTTAAAATTCTGATAAAATGATTATTGATTTTGTGATTTCCTCCACCATAGTCTATAAATATATAATTTTTTTCAGCTAAACTTAATCTGTTAATTTAAGCCTAATGGCGATCGTCACAATGACTACCCTCTTAGTAGCAGATGAGATTTGACACCGAATGTCTTATTCCATAAATTATAACATTTAGGCAATATAGATCCTCTGGTCACTGAATTTCTCTTTGAGGGTAGCAAGAATGATCTCAACAATGATTGATTTGTCTCTGGTTTCTGATTTTTTCCAGTTTATTCTTACTCAGTGTCGTTGTGTCCAGTGTTAGAGACAACTGTGACTGAAAATGTACATCACTCTCCTACCGAGAGAAAAATATTAGACATTTTAGAAGAATCTACAGAGTCTGGAACTGAATTTGGTGATAGTGATTAAGTGATGAGTCAAACTGAAGAGCAATATCTTATGCGCGAGGATGTAGACAGTGATGGTGTACAGACTCTGAAGACGAACTCTGGGCACCTGCAGTGGATGATGACGCAGCTGGTGAACTCAGTGAGAAGTATTTTATAACCACTGGAAAAGTTTTTAGTCCAAACCTACTGAGACGAATAGCACAAAACATAGCGGAAGAGTGAGAAGGCACAAGAAATGAAGGTAAAGTGGGAACAATAAGAGCATAATTAAAAAAAAAATTCTACAGATATTGTTAACATCACAATCATACCAATGAAGAAGCATTGAGACAGAATTTACCCAAAACAGGCAGACTTAAATTTTCGCCACATATAGGGTTACTAACTATTATGTGGAAGGAGGGCGATAGTTACGTCACCTATTCTCGATTTATGGTCCAACACTTCAGGAAGGTTTGTTTACACCGCTACTATGAGTAGAATTAGATTCCGTCACCTTACCAAAATAAGTAGGGTTTGATGACAGAGAGACGCTAAATGAGCTCAGGAAACATGACAAGTTCGTTGCAATACGAGAAGCATTTCATAAAAGGAACGAATTACTGCCAACATATTATTCTGTAAGGATGCACACTGTTACTGATGAAACGTTGTCCATTGTTCCGTGGCACGTGTCCCTTCCAGGTCCTCATGAAGGAAAAAGCCTTGATAGTATGGTATGCTTACACGAATGCTCACAGACTCTGAAAGCCAGTCAAAAACAGTGAAGTGCAATAAAGTGAACAAAACAATAATTAACTGTAACAGTTGTAAGAGGTACGCATGCAGTAAACACAGCAAGGAAACTGTTATATATTTCAAGTGTGAAGACGCTTCCGAAGAAACTGATGAATAAGTGATCCCAGAAAAGATGTAATGTAAACTGTTGTATTTAACCTAAAATATATGTAATATTTTTGAATTAGAATGAACTGTTCTATAATAACTCTGTAATGACTTTTACTGCCAATCAAAGAAATACTGCTCAAGAAAATAATACTAAATAAACTTAAATGACGAAAAAAGTGAAAAATACTAAATGCGTTTTATAGAGAGTGCTGAAAGAAATTTAGTTTCTGGACCTTTATTACACATCAGTATCTCTTTACACAATATTTTGTTAATAGAGATCAATAAAAATTAAAGAAATTTCAATTATTAATTTCTTATGGTGGGCACAAACTACCCGCCTCTCCTTCCCGCCCTAAATACTGCACATTATGAAAAATACGTTGGTACTGTAAAAGCCAATATGTTGACAGTATAATATACACTATACTTGGCTATAAATCTCCGCTACCGTTATTTACACGTTGGTGACCCACAAACAGTGTATTTGGCATTTACTGCTACAGCATGTTTTTTTGTTGCAGAAATAATTTTTCTAATGGCGCAAGTATTTTATTTACAGGACATTGCCTACCCTAAGGTGACAAAAGTCGTGGGATAACGATATACACGAATACAGATGGCGGTAGTATACACAAGGCATTGGCGGAGTTTTGATCTGTACTCATGTGATCCATGTGAAAACCTTTCCGGCGTGATTATGGCCACACGACCTCTCTCAGTTTTCGGTAGCCTTCCTTCCCATCTCGGAAGGGTCCCCCGTACAATCTTTTCCAGCCATTCCCAGAAAGAGCCTAAGGGCTCTTCCAATCATGGATCTGGTAGACGAATTCCTAGCTCCAACCATAAAGTTAAAATGTATCCGCAGATGAGATACGTGTATATGAAACGGGAAATGAGTATAGCTCCGTTTCCATATCCAGACTTGTTTTTCGTAAATTCCGGAAATTTTGTTGGGCTTCGCACACTGTTCGTATGGGAAGGATTAAGTTTGGAAATTTGCAAACGCACGAGTGGTTACGTATTTTGCTTGTGGAAGGATATCTGGAGATCTTTCACAGAAGCATAATGGCAAGTGGACAGCTGAGGAATGCACCCGAGTGGTTTCCCGTTCTACTATAGAGTACGCCAGGTTTCCATTCTGCCACTAATTGTTTGCGGAGTCTTAGGCAGGAAGATAATCTCTACAAAGATTCGTCTGACCGTCCATGTGGCCCACTGGGATCAGACCCCGCACTCTGATCCCCCGACAGTATCTCCAGGACATGCGAAAGCTCCTCGCGTTTACGCCCCAGAGAAAAGGGGTTCCCCTAGTATAGACGAGATGCGTTTAATGGACAAAACTACAACAAGAATGAAATGTTAGAGGGTTGTGTTACCTACATTGCTAGACGCTGCCCTAGCCACACATGTAAACAACGAGCAGTACAGGTGGAAAGTCGACAAATAAAACTGAATTGGAAAATAAATGAAGCAAGAGCCTCGTATGCAAATAGGATAAAATCTGAGGAGAAAGGTCTGAACCAGGTCGTCGCCTCACATTTTCGTTGTCTGTCTGTTCATTGAACATGCATTTGGGTTGCAAAATCTGGTGTCTGTGTGTTTCAAGTGCCCCTAACACAACGAGCTTTGCGTCTGAAGATTGTCTATTACAAATTGTGAGATCTTCGTTGATGTTTGGAATTTTGTGTTTGCTGCCAGAAAGGTGAGTTGCCATTGCTGATTTATTATGTACATTTAACGGAAGAGCTGCGGCAAATATCTGTCTGTCATACCTACGTAAAAACAGGGACGGTCTGTGCAAGTCATTTTGTAAATGCCTGGTTGTTTATGGTCATCATGTTTGTTGCAACTATGAGGTAGAGCATGCTACATTTTACTAGACGTGTAATAGCTCACTACGGGCTTTTGTTGAAGTTTCGAGAACATACCTTCACCGAGGAGTCAAGCAGTATATTACTCCCTCCTACGTATATCTCGCGAAGAGACCATGAGGATAAAATCAGAGAGATTAGAGTCCACACAGAGGCATACCGACAATCTTTCTTTCCAAGAACAATACGAGACTGGAATAGAAGGGAGGACCGCTAGAGGTACTCAAAGTACCCTCCGCCACACACCGTCAGGTGGCTTGCGGAGCATGGATGTAGATGTAGATGCAGATGTTGATGCTGTTCCTTTTCAACTGATAGGCAGTTTCACAAGAAGCTCCTCCCGTGAGTCGATTACTGAAATATTTTATGATTTTTGTATGTGTTGCTAACAAATGTGTTGTTTTATTTTTATTTTCTTTATTTTTCATGCGATTAAAGAGGTAATCAATTGTGGATGCTGAATATCTATTATTAGTCGCTATTTGTTTGATTATTGTAGTTTCATCAACAAGATAATGATGCTTCTTTGGGATCCAGAATGAGATTTTTACTCTGCAGTGGAGTGTGTGCTGATACGAAACGTCCTGGCACATTAAGACTGTGTGCCGTACCGCGACTCGAACTCGGGACCTTTGCCTTTCGCAGGCAAGTGCTCTACTGTCTGAGCTACCCAACCACGACTCACGCCGCTTCATCACAGCTTTACTTCTGCCAGTACCTCGTCTCCCCCCTTCCAAACCTCACAGACGCTCTTATCTTTAGGGTATTCATTGCCTATTAATCATAATCCTGATTGCTGCTAGTTTGTGAGTGGTTGGATGGAAAGAGCTTGTGTGAATAATACTGTCTGCAGCTGTTGTATTTCTGTATTCCGTGAAGATGAGTTTGTTGTTTTTTATACAAACAGTTGGGTCTAAGAAATTTAATATTTTGTCTACCTATTATTTGATGTTGGGTTGGGACTGGCTAATCGGTTACATAAAGTTCTACTTCAGTTTGGTTTCCCTGGAAAACATGATTATTTCATCAATTTATCTATAATAGTAAATTATTTTAGTAGCTAATGCACGATTAGAACAAAGATCTGGGTTCTCTAAATGACCGATATAAATGTCAGCTAACAAGTCAGACAGACTTTATCCCATGACTAACCTATCTGGCTGTTCATAAAAATTGTTGTTTAGGTTCCAACATAAGTTCAAGGGGGTCCATAAGTTCTTTAATTGTTGTTGCTGCAATTGTCTCACTATTATTTAAATTTTTGTTAATGATGTCTAAATGTTGGCTTTATTGGGATGTTGGTATACAGATCTACAATAGCAAAAGAATCTAGTCTAACTTCAATGGATTCCTGCAAGTCCTTGACTGCCCTAGATGTTTCTCTATTGTTCTTGTGGGATTAGCAAATATTGTTGTTACATGTTAACCTCTTGTGTGGGTTGTACGAACTTTTACATCTGTAAAAGGAGCGATAATTGTGAAACATTTTACGTTAGTTTGTATGCAGTACAGAGTTGTGACACTGAGTTAAGGCAATCTATGTTGTTCATTTACGATACGTCTAAAGGCTTTAGTTTTATAGTAAATTTGAAAATAAAGTGGATCTGTATATTCGTTTACATACGTCACATGAAGCTATTATTTGTTTATGCTGCTAGCTTAAATCCACTATACAATCTACAACTTGTAAACTACAACAAAATTTTTTCTGTTTATTGTTCATTTCCGACTGACAATCGCTATCAATCGGGTTATTTATTATTAAAAAATGGCTCAGCGCACTATGGGACTTAACTTCAGAGGTCATCAGTCCCCTAGAACTTAGAACTACTTAAACCTAACTAACCTAAGGACATCACATACATCAATGCCCGAGGCAGGATTCGAACCTGCGACCGTAGCTGTCGCGCGGTTCCAGACTGTAGCGCCTAGAACCGCTCGGCCACTCTGGCCGGCTTAGAGTGTTATTTACAGTTTTTGACGTTGTGTTTTTTTTCCCTTATCTGTGTGGAGGCACTTTGTAAGATTTGCTTGGCAAGCACAGAATTTCTGCTGCCATTACGTGTTGATATGGTTGTGTAATTTTTGTTTGTTTCCAACGGGTTTGTTTGAGACGTGGCCCGCGGATTTGAAGAGTTGTTGACGTTTGTGGTGTTTAGCTCATCTGTGTGTGTTTTTTTGTGTGTCCGGAGACGAAGAGTGAGAGAGAGAAAGAGAGAGAATATGTGTTATGAATAGCAGGTAGAGTGAATGGTGTGGAGTATGAGAAGGCGAATTTAATTTAGAGGATGAGCTTATGCAATTTTGGGGTAGGGATTATTTATATAATTCTTCTATTGCGGCAAACAGCGTTATATTTCACAGTGGTGTGTATCCGTTTAGTACCTTCTTTCCTTGGGCTTTTGATTTTTTAATGTGATAATTTTCTTGTATTGTTAAGTTTTGGTATAAGCTGTTACTAGTTACTGCCGAACGACCACCGTGTCATCCTCTACCAATGGCATAATTGGATGCTGTATGGAGAGACGTGGTTTCAACACACCGCTCTCCCAGCATTTGTCAGTTTTTGTGAGCTGTAGCCGCTACGTCTCAATCATGTCGCTCGTCAGTAGGCACCACGAGGCTGAGCGCACCTCTGTCCAGTCCTCGGACCAAGGAAATCATCTTTGATATAGATGGGAATCGAACGCAGACACGTATCTTTTTTTGTCGTCATTGTTCGTTGCGTTTGATCGAGACGGACGTCACGTGACGCCCGCTCGAGTTCATCGTTGCCCCTATCACAGAATTTTTTTTAATTAGAGAAGGCAGCCGGCCTTCCGTCCTTCACCCTGGTGCCGGCACCACTAAGCAACGGAGGCGGGCTTTCTACAACAGTAACGATTTTTAAAGAATTAGCCTGTACTACGTCCTCAAATTTCCGCTTATGAACCTTCCGCTTACGAACCTTCGACGATCACCCAGCATGTCTTTGTAGTTGCCTCTTTTGCTTTTAATTTCTCACTGACGGAAAAAAGCCGCATCATCAAGAATAAGTTGTGCATCATAAACGAAAATTGGTAGGCATGTTTCTACACCTGGAGGATAACGTCCATCCAAACTTCGCACCAGTCGCTTAAGATTGGCGCCATTAGCTACACTATGAGAATGCAAATCAGATCCCTGTAACGGTCGTGAGCGTTAGTTACCTTTCGAGAATGGACTTGGTGAGTTGATGTTCGTCTAGAATTCCTTTAAAGCGACAAAGACCATAATCAACACCTCACTGAGTCAGAACGAGGTCGTGTAATGCTGCTACGCGAAGCTGGATGTTCCTTCTGCTATATTGCAGAAAGACTTGGCAGGAATAAAGCCATTGTACGTGATTGATGGCAGTGGTGGACACGAGAATGTGTGGTTGGAAGAAGACCTGCCTCCGGATGGTCACTTGGCACTATCGAGAGGGAACTCGACCGTGTTCGGCGTATGGCTCTGGCACAACGTACTGCAAGTGCAACGATCTGATCAGTAATTGGCATCACAGTGACACAAAAAACTGTTAGAGACCGGTTACTTCAAGGACAGCTCCGCGCTAGTTGCCCTGTAGCGTTCAATGATTCCAAACAACCGCCGTTTGAGACTTCAGTGGTGTCAAGCGAGAGATCATTGGGGAGCAGGGTGGATATCTGTTGTGTTCTGTGATGAAAGCTGGTTTTATCTCGGTACCAGTGATGGCGGTGTGTTCGTTTGAAGGAGAGCAGCTCAGGGCCTCCAACCAATCTGTCTGCATGCTAGACACACTGGAGCTACACCTGGAGTTATGGTCTAGGGTGCTATTTTGTATGGCAGCAGGAGCACTCTGGTGGTTATATCACCCAGCTTTCCTGCAAATTTATACGTCAGTCTGGTGATTCGAAGGAAGGAAGACTGGATTTAACGTCCTACCGACATTGGGGTCGTTAGAGACGGAACACAAGCTCGGGTTGTGTCAAGGATGGTGTGGCGTTCGCTGTGTTATTCAGTGGTTTGGTACTTTATTAATTTGTAAATGAAAATGATAATCTTATTTTATTACATTGAGTAATTACTGAATAATATTTCTCCCGGCTAAAGATTTGCTCAAGTTGCTAAAGAACTCAAAGTTAACGTCGTGTTAAAGTGTTGTCTGTAAGTTGTGTAAGTGTCACTAAATCACAGTTACTACAACAACTGCTGTTCCTGATCTATATAAATGACCTGGGTGACAATCTGAGGAGTTCTCTTAGGTTGTTCGCAGATGATGCTGTAATTTACCGTGTAGTAAGGTCATCCGAAGACAAGTATCAGTTGCAAAGCGATTTAGGAAAGATTGCTGTATGGTGTGGCATGTGGCAGTTGACGCTAAATAACGAAAAGTGTGAGGTGATCCACATGAGTTCCAAAAGAAATCCCTTGGAATTCGATTACTCGATAAATAGTACAATTGTCAAGGCTGTACCTGGGTGTTAAAATTACGAACAACTTCAGTTGGAAAGACCACATAGATAATATTGTGGGGAAGGCGAGCCAAAGGTTGCGTTTCATTGGCAGGACACTTAGAAGATGCAAGAAGTCCACTAAAGAGACAGCTTACACTACACTCGTTCGTCCTCTGTTAGAATATTGCTGCGCGGTGTGGGATCCTTACCAGGTGGGATTGACGGAGGACATCGAAAGGATGCAAAAAAGGGCAGCTCGTTTTGTATTATCACGTAATAGGGGAGAGAGTGTGGCAGATATGATACGCGAATTGGGATGGAAGTCATTAAAGCAAAGACGTTTTTCGTCGCGGCGAGATCTTTTTACGAAATTTCAGTCACCAACTTTCTCTTCCGAATGCGAAAATATTTTGTTGAGCCCAACCTACATAGATAGGAATGATCATCAAAATAAAATAAGAGAAATCAGAGCTCGAACAGAAAGGTTTAGGTGTTCGTTTTTCCCCCGCGCTATTAGGGAGTGGAATAGTAGAGAGATAGTATGATTGTGGTTCGATGAACCCGCTGCCAAGCACTTAAATGTGAATTCCAGAGTAGTCATGTATATGTAGATGTAGATTCCTTACAACTATTGATTAAGATGGAAGCAGTTATCTTCAGCAAAATGATCATTAAAACCACCGAATATCAGCCGCGCACAACACTGACGTATGTTACCTGAATCAATATTCTTCGCAACTCGTGCTTAATTAATTTCGGCTCCATACATCAGCTAGAAAAGTTTGTTGTAACGATCGTGCTATGAGCACTGTTTTTAAAGAACCCACCTGATTCGAATTATTTTAATTAAAATGAGTTCGGGACCACCACTGCACATTTATTTTTACACGTTTTTATTACCTTCTGCATTTATGTCTGCAGAGTTGCGTAATTTGAATTTGCCGCTGCGATAATTGTGAAGGTGGCGGGAGACAATTGACAGAGACTTTCTATTGTTAGAGCAAATAGGATAAGTATTTGAAATGCTTATTAAACTTCACTTTCGTATTGTGCACTATTTAGACTTCATCAAGCAAACATCTGATTTTTTTCTAAGGAAAACACGGACAAAAAATCAATGGCTGCGCTCCTTGCAGCGGAAAGAAATAATTAAAACAGATAATGCTTACTGAGAGAGGAATTAAAGTTACAAATAATTATTCACTCATATTTATAATAATAATGAACTTTACTCTCAAGTAATAATTAACCAATAATTACAATTTCTTAACAGACCTCTGTTTGATATGCGCCTTGCGTCCTGAACCCAGAAAAGCCAACCAACAAAAGGTAAAAAAAAGATGACAAACGCAGATCATAAAAAGAATTTACAATTATCATTGTCTTTGTATGATACACATCGATATGTCCAATTTCATCATATGTCCAATTACATCATAAAATATTATATAAATAATTAATATTTATCATCGTTTTCACTGTTCTTTCATATGTCGAATAGATAATGTTAGAGGCATAATTTCCTCTCGTCGCACTGTAGCTAAAATTTATTTCGTGGACGTTACAATGGGGGAGCAAATTGGCCCTGTCCTTTGAAAGGAAGTACACCGGCATTTTCCTGGAGCGATTTAGGGGAACCGCTGAAAACCTAAATGGGGATGGCCGGACGCGGTTTGAATCGTCGTCCTCTCGAAATCGAGTCCAGTGTGTTAGCCACTGCGCCACCTCGCCCGGTTGGTGATTCGACATGTTATGCTGCATTCATGAACAAAATTCCAAAGGGTGTTTTCCAACAGCATAACGCTCTCTCACATACCGCTGTTGTAAGTCAACATGGTGCATACAGTGTCGACATGTTGCACCGCCCTGCTCCATCACCAGATCTGTCTCCAATCGAGCACATATGGGATTTCATGGAACTCCAGTGTCATCCGCTATCAGCATTAACCGCCTACGTATTGACTCACGAAATGCAAGAGGCTTGGAACTCCATCCCACAAACTGACATTTGGAACCTGTACATCACAATACGTGCACGCATTCAACATTCTGGCGGTTACAGCAGTTATTAATGTACCAGCAATTTACATTTGTGATGACTTACCTCACGCTTACATTAATCCGTAATCTCGTAATATTAATCACTTAACTATGTTACGTGGACAAATATATTTCCGAAATTTCACGACACTACATTATTTTTTGGTGTTGTGATATGTTTCCATCGGTGTATATCGAGCTACTCAAGCCTTTGTGGAAATTAGTGCTTTGCCAATGAATTGTCATTTCTCGCACAGTTAGGATGGCGCTTGGATGCCAAGATAATTTACGCTCTCAACAATAGTAAAATACAAACAGTAACATTTATGTAACAGAAGGAAATTTTACTTACAGTTATTTCATGCGAGTAGTACCCGAGAAAATAAATTATCTTCCATAAACGAAATACGACGAAAACATTGTACTTGCTACGACTGCTACCTTCTCTCGAAAGTGAAAGACGACTGGAATCGACCACATTGGGTCCCAGAAAGATCTGCTTAGCCTAGAGAACCTCTGTGTTACACTGCAAGACAAAAGAGAAAGAGCTTCACAAATTCAACAAGTCGCGTTGGTCCACATCTGGCGTTGGTCCACATCTGGCGCCAGTTGGACAGAATTTGACACGATATCCCTCAGGAAAATATTGAACAGTCATTGCCAAGCCGAATAACCGCTTGCATAACGGTCAGAGGTCGACTAACGCGTTATTGATTTGTCGAACTTGTAAAGCTGTGTCTCTTGAATAGATCATGTACTTTTTTGAACTTACAGACTTTTTTGTCTATACGTGTACATCACGTCTATCCATTTCAATCCTATTTGTATAATTTTTTCGACGTACAACTTTTTCTTCGTTTTAGATTGTATAAAGGCTCTGTAGCTGGCCCAGGCCTGGAGTCACAGACCCGTCGCGTGACTCAACCAATGCGATCTGTCAAATGAGAACGCTCAAGCTAAGGAGGCCGAAATAAATAAACAAACAACTCATATTTCGTAATGAATACATTTTTTATGCAAATGGAATATTTTGCGTAGCTGATGATCCTTTTTTCTCTGGATATTTTTATTGAGAATTCCCAGGGGCACCCCTCCCCCTTATCCTACTAATATAAAATTGCATACAGTTCATTTTTACATGGTATGGAACCATACTGGGGGAGTACCACAAGACAGGTTACCAAACAATTTGAAATAGTGCCGCAAAAGACACAGAATGGTGTACTCTGTCTGTGTGTCTGTCTGACTGTCTCTCTCTCTCTATGACAAATAATCAGTGATGTCAGGTTACTCTTCACGTGGTTCGAGAATCTGCGAAATTGCACTTGCCAGCCATTTTTGGACTTTTTCAGTAACAAAATGGAAAAACACTGAAATCAAACCGTCTGTAGCAGCAAAAATTCAAAGAAAACTGGGGCAGAATGTTGAAGTTTTGAAATACAGACAACAGGGAGCAACCGAATGGTGCTTTCTAGTGGAGGAAGAAGGCTATTGGTGTCACTAAATACAACCATCCTTAAAGCCACGTTCACACACGTACTGACTCCATAGCTCTGGGGAAATTGCTGTGGCACTATGAGCTACCATTTACACCAAAAATTTACAGTTTTCAGTATGGCATCACCTGAAATGATGCAGGGTGGATAAAAACGTTATAGTGCAGTTTGTGGCATTAGAGCTGAGGAGACAGTTAAAACCAAGGAAACAGAGCCCAAATTTTCGATCCCAAAATAAATTCTAAGCGGG
This sequence comes from Schistocerca gregaria, assembly GCF_023897955.1. Taxonomy (NCBI): domain Eukaryota; kingdom Metazoa; phylum Arthropoda; class Insecta; order Orthoptera; family Acrididae; genus Schistocerca; species Schistocerca gregaria. Next base: position 99,639,249 of record NC_064921.1, on the reverse strand, counting down.
AATAAAAAGGAGGCAGCCAAAACACTTGTTAAAGGTATTACACTCAGAACACGAAAGTGCTATCTGCTATGGCAAACCAACCAGCAGTTGCATAAAACACTTGGCTTGTAAATACCATCTGCAGAAACACCTCTTTTCTGAGATTGTAGAAGTTTATTCCATTTGTTAACATTTGCGTTTTGAATATTTCTACTTTCTACTTTCAGAACTATCACATCAGACTAGAGGCTATTTCTCGCATCCAAACCACAATTTCTGCAATGCTTGCTCTTTCAATCCGGGATCATTTTCAGCCTCTCTAAATTCGTTACGTATTTGTTTAGTCATCCAAAAACCACTTCCGGAATGAGGATACGTCACTGTTTTATATGAATTACGTGTTTTCACGCATCCATACAGACACAAACACTCACACATTTAACTTTCTCGGATAAAAATTTCAACAACATTGTCAGGTGTAGTTCAAGAAACTGCAAAACTCTATCTAATGAGCTCTTGTTTGACGTTTTTTCAGCAAGTAAATGAAGACACACTGTAAGCGAACGGACTTCATTGTAATTTTGTGCACAGCAGCAATTATTCCGCGAAATCTGGGGCAGACTGCCTGTCCGAAACGCAACCACCACAGAGCACTTGAATGCTGCCATTTAGTGGTTGTAGTAGACTAGTGGCATAACGAAGTACAATCAACTTTAACATTTAGTGGCGTGGCAGAAGGTGACAGCACTGCAGTGACGCCACCGGAAAATGGATGATCACACATGCAGCTGTTGTGACACCGTAGCGTGGAACGAGAAGTGACGTCTTGCAGTTGTGGTTGTGACTCTGCAGGTTGAAAGGCTTTGATGTCTGTCTCTAAACAGCTTAATCTGAAAATACCTCGCTATTGCTTTTAAATGCCAGAAAATGTCGAAGAGGACTATGTTGTATATGTTTGACAGCGACGACTGCCAGATGAAGTTTTTTATCCTCGTGTGCAGTCTAAAGATAACATATTGTTCATATAAAACTACTGAGCATGCAGGCGAATTATATAGTGGGGGGGGGGGGGGGGGATATATACTCGTGCTAATGGCGCAGATGTTATATACGAGGTCTGTTCAAAAAATTCCGGAACGTTGTCCACAAAATTTTTCTACGCTTACATTTTACTTATTGTGCATGGTTTCTCTCCGAAATACTCTCCTACACAATTGATACCCCGCCCCCAACGCCGTTTCCACTTCCAGAAGCTGTCTTGGTAAGCTTCTTGCTAGATCGCGCGAAGCGCCATCTGTGTGTTCTCTTAAATTTCGTCTGTCGTTGCAAATCTTCGTTCTTTTAGCGGGTTTTTCCAACTACGGAAATAAAAAAAGTCGACAGAGGTGAGGTCTGGACCGTACGGAGAATGAGGCAGCTCAGTGATTTAGATTTTTGTGCAATATTCCCGCACCAGCAGGGATGAATGTGATGGTGCGTTATCGTGATACAAGAGCCATGAATTGTCTCGCCACATTTCAGGCCCTTTCCGTTCCTCGCAGGCCTCGCAACACGTTTCGGTAATACCATCGATTAACAGTTTCTCTCTGTGGCACGAATTCATAATAAACTAATCCTTCAAAGTGAAGGAAAGCTATAAGCATGGCTTCGACATTTGATCTGACCTGCCGAGCTTTTTTTTTGTCTTGGAGAGCCTTTCTCGACACATTGTGAAGATGGAACCACAACCGTAGGCCCACGTCTCATCACCAGCTACGATTCTCTTAAGGGAAATCTCGTTCTCATTTGCGAGATTCAAAAGCTCTTCACAGATTGCGAGGCGAAGGTCTTTCTGGTCTTGACTCATGAGACGTGAGACGATTCTGGCGGCAACACGATGTATTACAAGCAACTGTGTCAGGATTTCATGACATGATCCAACTGAAACGTTACTTTCTTCTGTAGTGTCTCGGGCACTCAGTCTTCGATTGGCACACACAGTTTCGTTGAGGTACCTGACATGAGCGTCGTTGGTACACGTCGAAGGGCGTCCTGAAAGAGAGTCGCATTTAATTTCTGTCCGGCCATTTTTAAACCGCATGGGCCATTTGTAACACCGAGTACATCTTTAAGCATTCATCGCCATAGGCTTCCTGCATCATTTGGCACGACTCTGTGAAGGTTTTCTTGAGTTTCAAGCAAAATTTAATCCAGGCGCATTGCTCCTCTAACTCTGCCATCTCGAAATTCGCAGACTGTGCGACGCAACGATGAACTCAATACAGCACCGAACAATAATTAAGAGACACATAACAATGAAACTTCGGGCAGTTACACATTAAACATAGGCGTGTGCAGGGATGCCAACCGTATTTCGCTCCAACACACCATTGGTGCGTAATTACGAGTATTCCGGAATTTATTGTAAATTTATTTGTAACGAGTCACGCAGATCCAGAGGTGAAAGGCACTCAGTTGTGGGAGCACTGACAATAGGGAGACAAACTACCGTCAGCCAAAGAACATCGGAGTGCAATCGCTATTGCATATGAAATACAACTTAAAATAATACGTAATCAGTTTTGTGATTGTATTTGTGTTTGACTGTTTACTATGCGCCTGAGCAAGGCTCTTTCTATAAACTGAAGATACTTATTAAGTGAAATTAGAAATTATCATGGCGAATTATTTATAATGTGATTATGGGAGAGCATAACTGAACTTACCTTACAACAATCAACCACATTTTCATTTGTAGTTCGATGTTTGTAAGGTGAAAGAATTATGGTGTGAATATTACTTTAAGGTTTTAAGACAATGCCCAGTTTCATTTCAAATGAAAATTATTACTAGAAGAAGTGATAGCTCACACTAACCGTCTTGTCGGACGTTACCTGAACAACTTCAGCAATAGTTGCTGCACTTGTAGCAGGTTCCTTCCGAGCAAGTGCGATGATAGGGCGACGCTCTCGAGTTTTAAGCACTTTTGGACGTCCAGGACGACACTTATTCACTGTTGTTCCAGTTGTATTTTATACAATCTCCGAGGGAACCGAAACCTTTCAACGGCCCCACACGAGCGACGGAGCGCAGCGATCTCTCGTGTGTGATATCGCTTGCAGTCGATCGATCGCCTCAACATCACACACACGAAATACAACCGCACCAAAAAGTATTGGCACAGTTACATTTTAGTCGTTGTAGGTTAAACGAAACATGTATTTCAGAACAGAATCCAGACACGTGGCACCTTACATTACATAGGTTACAAATATGTCCAAATCTCCTGTCCGTAAAGTAACATACAGTGTTATGAAAATAAACATTGCTCTTCTGCATCCAAAAAAAAGTATTAGCACACGCGTATGAATCGGACAGTGCGTTCGTTTTCTTCGTCGATGTTCATCTTCTAATAGCTAGTGTGCATCTCTGTAGCATCTATAACAGCATGTAAACGCCTAGGAATGCTTTGTATTAAATTCCGGGTGATATCAGGGGGAATTTTCGATCTCCAGGAGCGCTTTCTCCAATTCGTTTTTACCGGACGGACGCCTTTTTCTGACGTGTGTCAAGATGAGCCCACAGGTTCTCAATGGGGTTCAAATCAGGGCTCTGAGGTGGTGTTAGAACCCTTCTGGGGGCATTGTACAGTAACCACTCCCGGTTTTTCATGGCGGTATGTTTTGGGTCGTTGTCTTGCTGGAAATTAAACACCCCAGTAAGGCTCAATGTCTGTGCACTAGCGTAAAAATTACCTCGCAACATGTCGATGTATCTCATATGATTCATTCTACCGTTGATTACAGCTAGATTTACAACGCCGGACGCCGCCATACAGCCCCAGACGATGATACCGCCCCCACCGTGTTTGACTGTGGGATGCATGTGTTTGATGTCGAGGAGCGTATTCGGCTTGCGCAAAACTCTCTTTCTTGCATCAAATCAGAACACACTGAACTTCGATTAGCTTGCTGATGTAGTCCTTGGCAAACTGCAGGCGTTTCTGCCGGTTAGTTTTTCCTGGGAGAACGTCCATGCGTGTCAGCCTCATTCAACACATTTCGTATAGTTTGCACGCTAACCGTCTTGTCAGACGTTGTCTGAACAACTTCAGCAATAGTTGCTGCACTTGTAGCAGGTTCCTTCCGAGCAAGTGCGATGATACGGCGACGCTCTCGGGTTGTAAACACTTTTGGACGTCCAGAACGACACTTCTTCACTGTTGTTCCAGTCTCTTTATATTTATAAATGATGGCTCGTACCGTGGTGTAGCTAACAGACATCTCTGCTCCGATTTGTCGATAGCTTCTCCCTTGTGAATGGAGCAATACCACTCTCTCACGCAACGCCACTGAACGTTCCTCCTCCTTCGGCCACATGCTGACCACTGTCGCGCAACACCGCAACATACTAGAGACTGGGCCGTCAACAAGTTAAGAACACGCAGTGTCTATTGCGCCAGCAGACAGCGTTCCGATACCTGAAAATCTAGCAATACACTGAGAAGCCACGCTCTGTGCCAGTACTATTTGTGTACAGAGGGGATTCATGTTTGTCCGTAACACTGCATTTCTTTGTTAACTGTAGACACTGTGGGCAGAATTGTTATGTCTGGTATATGAAGTAGCACGTACATGTGCTGTGTACCGGACGGTGAGGCGTTTGTAACCAGCAGCGATGAATACGCACGTGTGACAATAGTTTTTGGTGCGTTTGTATTTGCCAAGAAATTTCAATCAGTATTATGAATGATGGCTCGTACCGTGGTGTAGCTAACAGACACCTCTGCTCCGATTTGTCGATAGCTTCTCCCTTGTGAATGGAGCAATACCACTCTCTCACGCAACGCCACTGAACGTTCCTCCTCCTCCTATATAGGGAGCGAAAGGCTATTTACAATTTGTACAGAAACCAGATGGCAGTTATAAGAGTCGAGGGACATGAAAGGGAAGCAGTGGTTGGGAAGGGAGTGAGACAGGGTTGTAGTCTCTCCCCGATGTTATTCAATCTGTATATTGAGCAAGCAGTAAATGAAACAAAAGAAAAATTTGGAGTAGGTATTAAAATCCATGGAGAAGAAATAAAAACTTTGAGGTTCGCCGATGACATCGTAATTCTGTCAGAGACAGCAAAGGACTTGGAAGAGCAGTTGAATGCAATGGATAGTGTCTTGAAAGGAGGATATAAGATGAACATCAACAAAAGCAAAACGGGGATAATGGAATGTAGTCGAATTATGTCAGGTGATGCTGAGGGAATTAGATTAGGAAATTAGACACTTAAAGTAGTAAAGGAGTTTTGCTATTTGGGGAGCAAAATAACAGATGATGGTCGAAGTAGAGAGGATGTCAAATGTAGACTGGCAATGGCAAGGAAAGCGTTTCTGAAGAAGAGAAATTTGTTAACGTCGAGTATAGATTTAAGTGTCAGGAAGTCATTTCTGAAAGTATTTGTATGGAGTGTAGCCATGTATGGAAGTGAAACATGGACGATAAATAGTTTAGACAAGAAGAGAATAGAAGCTTTCGAAATGTGGTACTACAGAAGAATGCTGAAGATTAGATGGGTAGATCACATAACTAATGAGGAAGTAGTGAATAGGATTGGGAAGAAGAGAAGTTTGTGGCACAACTTGACCAGAAGAAGGGATCGGTTGGTAGGACATGTTCTGAGGCATCAAGGAATCACCAATTTAGTATTGGAGGAGGGTAGCGTAGAGGGTAAAAATCGTAGAGGGGGACCAAGAGATGACTACACTAAGCAGATTCAGAAGGATGTGGGTTGCAGTGGGTTCTGGGTGATGAAGAAGCTGGCACAGGATAGAGTAGCATGGAGAGCTGCATCAAACCAGTCTCAGGACTGAAGACCACAACAACAACAACAACATTATGAACGTCACTGTGTCGAAAACTTCTGCTATGGAAAATGAGCTGCTGTCTCCGCCATCAGCTGTGGCTGATTTTCGTATCACTGCGAATTCTTGAAACACATAAATTTCAAACAAACAAGAATTACAATTAAATAAACTAGTTTTAAAATGATTTTCTTGGGAACTGTAGATTATTTTTACGAATGCATTACATTTTTCACTGATGGCAGGGTTGTGCACATCTTCGTCTTACGTTTGTTAATCTTCACTTCCTTTTTATTGATTACTCATATAATTTAACTGCAAGGATTTACACAATTTACACCATGTGTCTCTAGAGATGTTGCAAATGGCAGCACTACTGATTACCGTAACTCTTGTCATAAGCTATATGAAGAAGAGTTAGATTATATCAAATGACAAGGGACTTGAGTATAACTGTACACGATATTTACCCTGAACAGTTAAATTAAAATGTTCTCTTAACATTCAGTGGGTATTACATCATTATGTTTAGAAGTTAAAGCTTTAATAATACGAGTAGCTATGTCATTGAAAAAATGAAACTCAAAAGAGGGAATCACTATGAAGTTCCCATCAATTCTACTTACATAGTACAAGCTTCAAAATGCTAAATCATCGCAAAATCGGAGGGTGTGCTTCGTATTACTTGTTAATGTGGATGGCAACTCCGGCTTCCACTTCACTTCTCAGAACAGTTCGTGGTCCGTGGATAGCTCTGAATTCTAACGTATATTTCTTACTCGTGGGCAAAGCAAAACGAAAGAAAGCTGCACGAGCACTCTTAATAGACAGAGAAATGAGTCGCAGTCATACTGCCTCACACCGCTGCTAACCAATCAGGCAGCCATACTGCGTGCATGAATTGCATACGATCTGTGAGATTGCTTGAGATATCCATGTGACCAGCGATCAACGACCGATCGCTGTGATTTACCCACACTCATGTGTTCTACGAAGCGGTCACTACGCGAAAGATAGCTGCGATCTGTCACTCGTGTGTGGGGGTCCTTTAGTTCCCACTCAGTGATGACTGTTAATCAATATTACGCTCTCAGATAGTAGTTTTAATGAATTTGAACAATAAACTGAACACTGCGCTTTGCTTGTGGATGTATTTTTGACGCCTTTTGGTGGTTATCGGACTGGATCAAACTTAATAGTTCTTGTGAGTCCAGGCTCGGGAATGTATTAAGTTCGGCGCGAATATAAGAGTATTCCAATTATCACCTACCGACTGGCACGCTGCCACTTTTGGTCAGCATAGGTCCGGTAATTCACTGATTCTACACTACTGGCCATTAAAATTGCTACACCACGGAGATGACGTGCTACAGAAGCGAAATTTAACCGACAGGAAGAAGATGCTGTGGTATGCAAATGGTAAGCTTTTCAGAGCATTCATACAAGGTTGGCGCCGGTGGCGACAGCTACAACGTACTGACATGAGGAAAGTTTCCAACCGATTTCTCATACACAAACAGCAGTTGACAGGCGTTGCCTGGTGAAACGTTGTTGTGATGCCTCGTGTAAGGAGGAGAAACGCGTATCATCACGCTTCCGACTTTGATAAAGGTCGGATTGTAGCCTATCGCGATTGAGGTTTATCGTATCGCGACATTTCTGCTCGCGTTGGTTGAGATCCAATGACTGTTAGCAGAATATAGAATCGGTGGGTTCAGGAGGGTAATACGGAACGCCGTGCTCTATTCCAACGGCCTCGTATCACTAGCAGTCGACATGAAAGGCATCTTATCCTCATGGCTGTAACGGTTCGTGCATCCACGTCTCGATCCCTGAGTCAACAGATGGGGACGTTTTCAAGATAACAACCATCTGCAAGAACAGTTCGACTACGTTTGCAGCAGCATGGACTATCAGCTCGAAGACCATGGCTGCGGTCACCCTTAACGCTGCATCACAGGCAGGAGCGCCTGAGATGGAGTGCTCAACGACGAACCTGTGTGCACGAATGCAAAACGTAATTTTTTCAGATGAATCCAGGTTCTGTTTACAGCATCATGATGGTAGCATCTGTGTTCTACGACATCGCGGTGAACGCAAATTGGAAGCGTGTATTCGTCATCGCCATAGTGTCGTATCACCCAGCGTGATGGTATGGGGTGCCATTGGTTACGTGTCTCGGTCACCTCTTGTTCGCACTGACGGCACTTTGGACAGTGGACGTTACATTTCAGATGTGTTACGACCAGTGGCTCTATCCTTCATTCGATCCCTGCGAAACCCTACATTTCAACAGGATAATGCACGACCGCATGTTGCACGTCCTGTACGGGCCTTTCTGGATACAGAAAACGTTCGACTGCTACCCTGGCCAGCACATTCTCCAGACATCTCACCAATTGAAACCGTCTTGTCAATGGTGGCCGAGCAACTGGCGTCCGCAGCTCGTGGTCGTGCGATAGGGTTCTCGCTTCCCACGCCCGGGTTCCCGGTTTTGATTCCCGGCGGGGTCAGGGATTTTTTCTGCCTCGTGGTGACTGGGTGTTGTGTAATGTCCTTAGGTTAGGTAGGTTTAAGTAGTTCTAAGTTCTAGGGGACTGATGACCATAGATGTTAAGTCCCATAGTGCTCAGAGCCATTTTTTCGAGCAACTGGCTCCTCACAATACGCCAGTCACTACTCTTGATGAACAGTGTTATCGTGTTGAAGCTGCATGGGCAACTGTACCTGTACACGCCATCCAAGCTCTGTTTGAATCAATGCCCATTATTAAGGCGAGAGGTGGTCTTTCTGGGTACTGATTTCTCAGGATCTATGCACCCAAATTGCGTGAAAATGTAAGCACATGTCAGTTCTAGTATAATATATTTGTCCAATGAATACCCGTTTATCATCTGCATTTCTTCTTGGTGTAGCAAATTTAATGGCCAGTAGTGTAGTTAGAATTTTGTGTGGAAGTAGGTGGTCAGAGGCGACTCGTGAAATACGTGCGGCACTGAGGGAGCTGTTCTGGCCATCTCGGCGGGAAGTGCAGTTTAACACACCCCTCACGACATCTGCGGCAGTGTGTGGTACGACTGGGGCAGACGACATGTGGCTGTCTAAGCAGAGGTCGGAGATATGTTGGCACTGTCTTCTCTGCGATGCGAGCGGCGCTCCTGTTGAGTCAGCTGAGCGGACTAGAACACTTCTGCTTGCTCGCTTGTTTATGGCATGCCGCCGGAGCTAGTGATGTATCTGGTGCGTCATGAACCTAGCAGCTGGGAGCGCGGTGCTGCCTATCGACCTAAAAGGCCGAGTCGCTGGATTGCGTAGCTGTCGGCTGTAGCGAACGGGCGAGTAGCGGGCATGATAGCAGCTGTCAAAAGCGTATGCGTTGCTGGCGCGCAAAGCTGTCAATGGAGGCTAGCTGGGGGCTTAGCACCAGTCAATGTCTCTACTGGCTCAACAACTGAAGGATCGCTGGTTGCTGTTCTGCCGAGGCGCTGTGAATGCAGTAGACACATCGCGGGGCCTTGGACTGCTCTCACAACCCGTCAGCAGCTGATCAACCCTCCAGCTGCACTGTGTGTCTTATCGTTTATAGAGTGTCTGGAAAAAAGGCCTCCCATATTTGGAGTGGCCCCTTTGTGAGTTGTGGTGAGGATACTGACATAGAAGATGTACCGATCAATAGAGCGGTGTACGTGCCATTTTCAGTAGGGGCAACAGCTTCGCTAAGTGAGCACCGTCCTTTTGTTGTGGACGAGCATATTCGTTATGGTTTTTCTGTGATTACTACTCAGCGATCATTTCGCATTCTGATCGAACTGGGCCGACATAATTCTGTACCTGGTAGAAAAACTATTCGAGTGTGGGTATCAAACTTTACAGTATCAATTTCTGCGCTGAAAAGAAAATCTGTGCTCCGACCTGTAGTAACGCTAGAAAATGTGGCGCTTGTGGGAACATCCATCCAACAGATTTCGGCACTGAAACATGCCTGGGATTGTCTGATAGGAGTGTAAGAAGAATCTTGTACACATATCTTCACATGCACCGATACAAAGGTATGGCTACCCAAAAATTAAGTGAGAGAGATTTTGAAACTCATAGAGCTGTGTGTGAGAACACTCTTCAGAAAATGCCCCTTCGTGATATTTTAATTTCGTCGGATTAAGCCCATTTCCACTTCTGATGTACTGGGTATCAGAAAACCCTCAGGCACTTCAGTAACGACAATTTCACAGCCATTGTGTGACAATTTGGTGCATCGTGGCTAAAATCTGGTGTATGGTGTTCGTATTTTTTCGAAGAGTATTTGAATATTCATCTACCGACAGGCAGCTCGTCTCAATGGCAGCCTTTTTGCCAGTTTAGTTTGGCAGTTAACTGATTCTAGCTAGAATTTTGTATGGAACTAGGTGGTCATCGCTACTGTCACATGGTAGAGACCTTCCTCCGACCTAAGTTGTTAGAGACCACGAAGAGGGAGAAGTCTGGTTCCAACGAGAAGAGGCCACAGCTCACATTTCTCGTCGTTCAATAGAAATTCTGGGAGAGTTGTTTCCTGTACGTCTTCTCTCCTCAAAACGAGATACTGCGTAGCCACCGAAGTCACCCAATTTATCACCTTGTGATTATTTTCTTTCGAGACACTCAATGGCTCAAGTGTGCAAATACCACCCCACAACCCTGCAAGCACCTAAGAAGGCAAGCATGAAGGAAGTGAGTGCTATTCCATCGGAAATGACACAAAAAATGTGGACAACGTACTGCAAAGACTTCATCAATGTATCGACAATGGAAGACGCCATTTACCGGAAATAATCTTGAAGACCAACTGGTGTAAAATGGCATGTTAATTGTTGTTCACAAATAAAAGTATTTTTCCGTTCTTTCTTTATTTGTTTGTAACTATCGTTTGAAATGGGAAGTCTTTTTGCCAGACCCTGTATTTAAGTTAAGTCTTAAAGACATTACTTTAATAATTAACTAAAATAAACGTGGAAGAAGAAGAAATAATAAGAATGAGCTGAATGTGAATTACAGAGAAGAGGTCAGTTTTATCACAAGATCGCGAACTGTTGGGAGTGACAGAGATAAAAGCATAAGTGTAAGGTAAATGTAGCTTCCCAGGAGTAGGTGATTAGTCAAAAGGGAAGTGACTTTAGGGTGAGGAGGAACCTAGTGTATGTAGTATTATACAAAACATACATAGAGAAATGGAGCTAGCCAGACTATGATAGAATCTAAGTTAGGCACTCATTCTGCTAAACTGAATAAGTTGAAAGTTACTTACATAACATACAAATCGAATTTACAAACCCAAACTGAGAAATTAAGAACAGAATTTAATGTTGATTTTAGTTCAGTTCAGTGTGTTGCTGAAATGACTAGACAGGGAAGGGATTTCGGGACACATGCATAGTATAAGTGCTAATACTATTCGACACATAGATAAATTGAGAAAGGGCCAAAAGGAAGCTACTCGTTCCATTAAAATGAAGTTTCTGAATTAAAGAATTTTTATGAAACAGCATGTAAGAACTGGTACGAAGAAACTAATATGTTACATAATAATCTAACCCAACTGAAATCTGACCTAACTGATCAAGTAGAGGCAATGGATAGCAAATGTATAAAACAAACTAATGAGCAATGATCTAATGTAGAAATCTATTTTAATAGAACCCAGCAAGTTCAATGTGAACTTAACAAAAAGGTAAGAGAAGTAGAAACCGATGTATCTTTGTTAGAGAAATCAATGGGCCAAACAAAACAATGGCTAACCCAACAGATAGAAAAGTTGAGGTTTAAGGAATGCATGACATTGTGATAGCCAAGTGGTGCCTCCACGTTGGGGAAGATGGAATTACATAACTTTGCTCCGTCCAGCGCGGCCTGGGACTTGTATCCGACTATATTTTTAAAGCCTTTCGAGTTAGTGTTTCCCAATGATTGGTTTCAGATTAAAATGTCTAGAACTGTTGTTGGTCAATTAAGAGGAGAAGATGCTATTTGGGGTAATAAATACCAAAGTAACTTTGGAACAGTGGATAAGTTCCAAGCAATCCTTACAAAAGCGTTTACAGATCTTAGGAATATACTTCGGTGTACGATGTTTGTAAAACAGATTTTGAAATGCATTTAACCCGTAATGAGTAGGATTAAGGTCTGAAGGCAGTGTATGTGAAGGAGGAATAATTACTAATGGAGAAATTAATGATGTTCTTGTAAGGTGTCAGGCAAATCCAACACCTTACATGAAAACCCTCACATGATAAGCAAATCCAGTAGTATGTCACATAGCTCGGAATAAATCGTGACATTAAATTAACCAAAGTAATACGAGTAACGAGTGAGCAAATGGAATACCACAGACTAACACAAGAATGCCTAAATGCATGTCGTACCTTCCCACCGTGAGGCAGACGCAGTTCCGAGGGGAGAAACGAGGACAGAAGCCGAGAGCAGAACCGTGTTAAGCTAGATAAGGGAGGGGCTGGGCACCCACGCCTCGAGCCTACCTGTACGACCTCACCACCCGCACGTTTTAGCGTGAGGCTTTTTCGCGTCTCAGGTATGTCAAGGACAACCCCCAGCCCATGTTAAAAGCTAGAGCCCTCCAGAAAAGCAGTATAGATCTTACGATAACACAAAAAGGGCCACTACCACCCGCATGTTTTAGCGTGAGACTTTTTCGCGTGTCTGTTACATTAGGACAATCCTCCAGCCCATGTTAAAAGATAGAGCGCTCCAGAAGAACAGTATAGATCTCACGATAACGCTAAAAGGACCACACCAGCTGTAGGTTTTAGCGTGAGACTTTTTAGCGTCTCTGTTACGTTGCAAACTTTAAAAACATTGCCCCACCATGAAAAATATAACGTTTATCATTGGATAGACAGAATTTTTGTAGGCGGAGCTTAAGGTTAACATTGAGACCCTGATTGGTCAGATGAAAACATAGCTAGATAGTTTTTTTTAAAACTAACTTCGGTAAATTGTAGTAAGGAGAAGTTAGGAGAGAGTTAGTTCCGAGACGGCGGGCTGGATGGCTGCTGCGCCGGCCGCTGCCGCCCTGACGCTGCTTAGACACCGACAAGGTAATGAACGCACGCGATGCCGCATTTTTGAGCGCATAAGGCTTCACTCAGAACTGCAGAAGTCTCATCTGTTACACCCCTTTTTCCGTAAAACTAATGGTGATCGTTAATTAAAACTCATGGTGTTCACATTTGCCACTTGAAGAACAGATCTGAAACGCGATGGTTTTTCTTTTATATAGTTATTGAGAAGCCACTGTAATTTACGACAAGTTAGATAAGTTATTAAAGATAATTGTGGGTCACTTTAGACCATTTTGATAGTTTTCTCTTTTGTGAAACTTAAATTAAACCTAGATTATAGATGTGATATGGCATAGGTCATCCTTCGATCGATTGTAGAACTTGGAAACCCATTTAGGGAATATTCGTTCACATTTTTGTTGAACGCTGTTGGTTTTTACCATCCTGTATTAAAACATTCCCTTTTATCAATAGTGCAATTTATAAACGATGTTTTGTGATTAGAATAAATTTCCAATGGTAAACTTAACTGCTTTTTCGACGTTATTTTACCAGCTAACTAAAAATAGGAAAGCCTTGAACCCTTTCCACTATATTTAGTTAGAATTAAGATTCTTTTACAGGGAGTGCAGTGGAGCTGACGCTGAGATCATTTAGTATTTGGTTATATCATCGCTAGTCTCACTGAACTCTTCTGAATTCTACATGTCATGTGTGGTCTGGCGTCTCCTTACCAGCAACAGGTCCCAGGTTCAAACTAGTTCCCTAAAAACACGCTCAGAGCGTCGTTGCGCGAAAGTGGTTGGGAGACACGATATAGTACAATCAGACACCACCATGAATGTTTAGATTCTTTTTGTGACTTTGTAGGCTTAATGGGCGTAGTAACCCTTGATAGTCATTTCTGAGGAGTTTCGTGGCCAGCGAAGATAGTGTTTGAAAATAGTCTTCGAGTGCAATGTATCGTTGCCGACGACGTTTACTATAGGCGGCGCCACAGACCTAGGCTTGGTGGGAAGCAACTGTGACGGGTGGTACGATACGGAGGCCTGGATAGGACGATGATTTGCCGCCTTGGGATCAGTTTTCAGCGGTACTCAGCAGCAGCAGTAGCGCCCTCTGAAGATGACGGATAGATGGATGGCCGAAATAGTGGATCGTGTTGATTTTAGAGTACAGCAACAAACCCGAGGAGACTGTCATTAATGATGTTCTTGTTTTAAGTTTTGTGGTAATGAGAGCAGGAATGTAAAGGAATATTTGGAAGGAGCATTAAGTCGAGGACATATACTACGTAATATACAGTGAAGCGCCAAAGAAAGTGGTATAAGCACGCATATTCAAACACAGAGATATATAAACAGGCAGAATACGGCGCTGCAGTCGGCAACGCCTCTGTAAGACAACAAGTGTCTGGCGCAGTTGTTAGATCGTTTACCGCTGCTACAATGGTAGGTTATCAAGATTTAAGTGAGGTTCAACGTGGTGTTATAGTCGGGACACGAGCGATGGGACACAGCATCTTCGAGGTAGCTATCAAGTGGGGATTTTCCCGTACGACTATTTCACGAGTGTACCGTGAATATCAGGTTAAACATTAAATCTCCGACATCGCTGCGGCTGGAAAAAGCTCCTGCAAGAACGAGACAAACGACGACTGAAGACAATCGGTCAACGCGACTGAAGTGCAACCCTTCCTCAAATTGCTGCAAATTTCAATGCTGGACCGTCAACAAGTGTCAGCTTGCGAACCATTCAACGAAAAATCATCGATATAGGTTTTCGGAACCGAAGGCCCACTCATGTACCCTTGATGACTGCACGACACATAGCTTTACGCCCCACCTAGGATCGTCAACACCGATATTAGACTGCTGATGACTAGAAACATGTTTGCTTGGTCGGACGAGTCTCGTTTCAAATTATGTCGAGCGGATGGACGTGTACAGGTAAGGAGACAACCTCATAAATCCACGGACCGTGCATGTCAGCGGGGGAGGCTCTATAATGATGTGAGGCGCGTGCAGTTAGAGTGATATGGGACCCCTGATACCTCTAGATGCGACTCTGACAGGTGACACGTACGTAAGCATCCTGTGTGATCACTTGTATCCATTCATGTGCATTACGCATTCGCTCGGACTTGGGAAATGCCAGCAGGACAATGCGACACTCTACAGCTACAGAATTGCTACATAATGGCTCCAGGAACACTCTTCTGAGTTAAACACTTCCGCTGGCCCCCAAACTCCCCAGAAATGAACATTATTGAGCATATTTGGGACGCGTTGGAAATATGCTGTTGAGAAGAGATTTCCACCCCTCGTACTCTTACGGATTTATGGACAGCCCTGTAGGGTTCACAGTGTTCCCTCCAGCACTGCTTCAGACATTAGTCGAGTCCATGCCACGTCGTGCTGCGGCACTTCTGCCTGCTCGCCGCGCCGGGGACCTACAGATTAGGCAAGTGGGCAAGTGTACCAGTTTCTGTGGCTCTTCAGTGTATTATGTGAATTACTGTCTGTGAAAGGAACGTTTTTAAGTATTGGTCACATATGCTACGTCACGAAGATGATATGTGTTTCCTAATAAGAAGTGTATTGTTTAACGGAATGTTGCAGATAATGTAGAAGGTAAAGAAAAGATTTTACTCTCCAACTCCCAGTGATGGTTACGTCATTTCATGTTGACGGCATTCCAAGACTTTTACGATTTTAAGTATTTTAATTAGCCACCTGAGGCAAGACAGACTTACTACTCATTTATTTGTTTATTGTTGAAAAAGTCGGAGTCGATAAGGAAGATTTTCTTTACGTTATTTACATGATATTGTTAAGAATTAAATTATATAGTCTGCTGCAGCAGGGAGTTGAGTGTTAATTATAATCGATGGTTCAGAAAGATAGAATAAGTTTAGTATTCAACTATTTCCTCACAGGCGTTATGACGTTGCTACATGCTAAGTTTTGTATTATTGGCTTTACTGAATTTCAGTATTAAATAAATATGAAAATGTTGAGAAGGTGTTTTAGGAATATGTAAGGCACTATTAGCTACCTGGATTTACAATATTGCTACTAGAATGCATCGCAAGATATTTTACTTCGAGAGAAGCTGTTAACCAAGTTGCATTTAATTGGACAGTTGGTGTAGTAGCCTGTTGTCTGCTGTATTTACAAATTTATTTATTGTTAAACGAAAAGAATGCAGTTACAAAGGTTTAAGTACTTATTTACTGTAAGAGATGTCATGGATGTTCAGCTGTTTTGTCAGCTGCTCCTGGAATTTAATGAAATGAAATAATCGCTGGTCTCGTGCAAACGCGCTTAAGCGCAAATGGTACACTATTCTCGCACTACCTTTTAAAGCCTAGCTGTATAATATGCCCGGGACTCAATTCAGCCGGCTGTGTAACTGAATGTAACTTCATGTACTGTAATTTTCGTGTACGAAGTAAATAATGTGCCACGAAATGGAGTTTATGAGATGAATTATGAATCTATAAATAATAGATATTATGGAATGTAATCGATGTAGCAAAATCACCATGGGAACGGAAGATTTTTCTCCTGCCTGAATTGTAGCATTATGATTTAGACTAGTAAGTCAGCATGGACAATGTGTGGGAAGAAATAA
Organism: Schistocerca gregaria; assembly: GCF_023897955.1. Taxonomy (NCBI): domain Eukaryota; kingdom Metazoa; phylum Arthropoda; class Insecta; order Orthoptera; family Acrididae; genus Schistocerca; species Schistocerca gregaria. The sequence goes on along the minus strand of NC_064921.1, from coordinate 99,622,749 downwards.
ATGAGTTGATGTTTTTAGCATAAGACGTGGAATTTATTTACGTGAACGTAATTGTGTCCTGTATGGGGATTTATTTAACTATAGAGTAGAATGGTAACACTAGTGGTACTAGAATTACACAGTGAAGGTATTTATGTGGATTATGTTGAAGGGCAGGATAGAGTAGCATGGAGAGCTGCATCAAACCAGTCTCAAGAACGATCACAACAACAACAACAACATGTTGAAGGAAGGATATTACTATATTTACGTATTTGAATGAATGACGTGTATGTTTTGTGGGTTTGGGCAAGAACTCCTACTTATATAAAGCTCATCACAGTCGTGTAACGGATCTGTCAATCAAGTGCCACAGTCAATAGGTGATCACGCTTAAATTGTATATTGCAGACACACTCGTAGAGCTGATATGGCAGTTACTTGGTGATGATGTTAACCAACTGAAGACCCCATAAAACGGATATTTTGCTCTAACATGTACGGAACTCTTTTCTTTACTAATGATAGACTAACCTCTTTGACATATAGGTCTAACTTCCCAACATTAGCCTATTTACTCCTTTTGGCGGAGTATTTATCGTCTTTAACACTGTCTATTTTTCAGGAAAGACCAAACATACCATAACTGGAATATACGTCTACTTTGGTCATCTACTACATTTTACTTTTGAATTTTATCTTGAGGTATTCAAAGCATGTAGATCTGCGCCATACTTTCTGAGACATTATTAGTTAGTTGCATGTTCCACGCATCATTTGCACGATAAATCGTAATAATGTGGAACGAGTCATTTTATATTAACTTCTTTTTTTATGGAAATGTGCCTCCATCATGATCATTTATTAGTTAGTTTTACTACTCATCACCATTTACACATTACAATAATAGATAATCTTCTGCGGGATAGGACAAGTTGTCAGAGAAGAACGTTACTCGTTTAGTTTCAAAGTTTACTTTTTATGTCAGGCATTTTGTATCACTCGATTAATAATCAAAACTTTGGTTTCAGCATTGTGAAACCATGTTTATTCTATAGACAACTTTAATGTGGTGCAAAGAATATCAATTTGTCTTCAGGTATTGTAATCAAGTACACACTCATACACACGACCGCTGTCTCCGGCTGTTCTAGCCAGAAACTTTTTTAAAGAGTGAGAAAATGCGAACAATGTGTAATTATCGGAATATAGGGCATGAAATGCTGCACCAATAACTAGTGCGGTCACGTAGCTGTATGTTATCCGGGGACGAGACCGTCGCTATGGCGTGGCTTGGATGTCGGAGCATTTGCGGTTTGGAAGTCAGTGAAAAACAAAGAAAAAATTAAAATAAACAGCGCATCCACAACTCACGTATACAAACGAAAATATTGCTTGAACAGTTCGACTTACGAGTTAAAAGTGATTCCTTTAAATTTTAGATTACGGACGGATCGATTAGCACGCCCGCAGACGACATAAGCTGGCATTCTTGATGTAACTACTACGACTCCACGCAATCAAAGCGCCAGATGCTATTTGAGATACGACCATAAGCGTCGAAAGATATCCCCAAAGATCGAAACTTGGCACGGGCACGAGTGACGTCACGGGGAAGCACAAACACGATGAATCATCGGGGTATAAATGCGATGAAACTAACGTTTTGGGCTATGGAAAATGGCGAACGTCGGCTTTAAGTTTGTGACTAATGAAAACTCCATTTTTTTTGTTACTTAGATGGGCGTTACTTAGCTAGACGATAATGGCAACCAGTTTCAACGCCTATCTTCTCGACACCGTTTCTGAACATGGTGGTTTTAGTGGAGTATATTTTTGGCTCCTTTTGCTGACGATCACACCGAGATCGAGCTTCATAGTTCTTGCGCATCCAGAATCAGGAAGATGTTAAGTTGAGTTGTTGATCTAAGAGTATTTTAACATTCAACCGATTATCAGATCGCCACAATGTACTGTTACCTGCGTCATAATTCGTAATACCCTAGGTTCACTTATAAACATCAGTTCCACAGTAGTCCCGAGTTTCGGGAAAAATTGCCAAATTCTCGCCAGTCTCGTAGAGAATCACAAGAAGTTTTTTTTTTGTTGCCCTCTCTTCTGAAGTATGCAAATCAACGTACTGTTTGTGTAAGAACTACTCCCTAGGAACGTGTCTATTTGTTTAAGTAGTGAGACTCATGCCAGGTTTCCACATGCAACAAAAGTGACTCCACTGAGCCGCCACTCGAGTGGCATTAGTAAATACGTGTGTGGAAACAACCAAATTCCTGTGGCTCCATTTTCGTGTCGCTACTTGCATCCATGTCACAAAAATGAAAATCACGAACTTTATGACGCCACTTCCCTTTCACCATTGCCGATTAGCATCATTCGCCTGTCACCTTGTCGCTGAATTTGGAAGCATTTTCGTTTTCGGGTTACTAAGTTTACTGTGTGTGTTTTGCACTACAAAAAAAGTCTGAAAAGTGGTCTTTAGCAACAACTGTACAGTTTGTTGAACTCTGCAGGAAGCAACATTGTCTATAGAAACACAAAACTGAGCGCTACCAAGATAGGAGTGTAAGATATCAAGCATTACTTGAAATCGTGGATGGTACCCGTGAAAACACCCCATTTGTGGTTTACCTATTGAAAAAGTAAAAGACAAGAAACATTTGGAATGACTAACGCAATAACTACAACAAAGTGTTAAAATATTATAAGAGTACTGCATCTGCAGGTCCATCTACCACCCAAAAGGTTTATTTCTAAAAATTGTGCAGCAACTATATAGCTCTAAATAAAATAAATTGTAGCTTATATAAAAAACTTGTTACTTCCATTTATGAGTATTTAAAAAAAAATCCTGAATTTTCTTTAAAATAAAAGTGACCTAGTTGTATATGTTGGGTAAAAAATGTTATTACTGTACCTAGGCCAACAGAAAATATTGATCATTTTGTATCGTATTGTAAGTGCACAGTAATCATGAGAAATGATGGGGAACGTGATTTCATGATGTATGGTGAGAAACTCTGACAACATGTTATATGTGTCTTTATTCAAAACAGGATATGCCCTGCACCATGAGAACATGGTGTGTTTTAACAGGAACATAATATTAACTTTCTACATTCAAAGTTGCTACTGCTTAATCGTTTTGCCATTGATTTATTACTGTTAACATTTTATTAAACACAATGAGTACAAGGTTTTAAGTTAACTACAGTTATCATCATCTGCATAGTGAGATAGTGGCAGTGTTCTTTCCTTACATGCTATAACATGGTATGTATGACCAGGTCCTCCACAAAACTGTGGGGTTGTGATACCCCTTGTATGAGCACCCTCAATTACTGGTGGTATAAATGGAAGGTGGCTACCTTCCATTCAATGTTCGTCATTGCTGGCATGTCGAGGAGTCCATTATGTACATGTGTCACGCTTTTTCCCAGCAGAGTTCCAGTAGTCTGGTGTTTAGTGGGGTTAATATTATGAGTTGCCATCAGGCCTTTAATGAGAAATGTAGTTTCTGGCAGATGTAAGATTCTGTTACACGTGTATTTTGATACACAGAGCATTCTTTTTAGGTAGACTGACTTGACTTCCTCTAGTCCTTTGAGATTTGAGTGCCTGAGGTGTGTGTATACATACCTACTCTAACAAAAAATCGACGAATCATGAAAGAATTATCCGAATGGGACAGAAAATGGTAGAGGCGATGTACGTATCAAAGCAAATAAATATACTTTCAGAAAAATTAGATGACTTATTCAAGAGAGAGATCTGAAAAAAATGAGCAATTCAGTAACGTGTTTGTCCTTCTCCTGCCCTTATGTAAGCAGTTATTTGGCTTGGTAATGGTTGATAGAGTTGTTGGAAATCCTCCTGAAAAATATCTTGCCAAATTATACCTAGTTGGCGCGTTAGATTGTCAAAATCCCGAGCCAGTTGGAGGGCCCTGCCCATAGTCCTCTGAATATTCTCAATTGGGGCGAGATCTGGCGACGTTGCTGCCCAAAGTACGGTTTACTAAGCATGAAGACGACTCTCATCGTGTGCTGGAATATAAGAATTGCTTTCTATGGATGGTAACAAAAAGGGGCCTAGAATATTGTCAACGTATGCTGTGCTATATGGATGCTGCATATGCCAACTGAGGGATCCTCCTGTGAAATGAAATGGCAATGCAGACCATCACTCCTGGCTGCTGGTCCATATGACAGGCGAGTCAGGTTGCTACCCACCTCTGTCTGGTGTGTCTCCAGAGGGGGCTTCACTGGTCACTTCGGCTGTTAGAGCCGGGAATCATCACTGATGACAGTTATACTCATGTCTGTGAGATTTCAGGTCGAAGATATGTCTGGAGACGCCCAGGACAGCCAGGACAGCGGTGGGATACCAACCAAATGGTCGCCCGCCATATGGTCTGACAACCAGAAGAGATGGCCGGAAAAGCCATTTCATTTCATAGGAGGAACACTTTTGCTGTCGTCCGTGGCACCCTTACAACACAGCGACATTCTGCACCCCATTTTGTTATCCTTCATGGTAAACGTCATTTATGTTTCAGCAAGATAATATCCGCCCACAAACGTCGAGAGTTTCTACTGATTGTCTTCGTGCGTGCTAAATTCTACCTTAGCCGGTAAGATCGCCGGATCTCCCCCAATTGAAAACGGTTGGAACATTATAGGCAGGACTCTCAACCCCTCTCAGGATTTTGACAATCTAAATCGCCAGTTGGAATTAGGCACGATATCCCTCAGAAGGACATCCAACAACTCTGTCAATCAATGTCAAAAAGAATATTTGCTTGCATTGGACCAGACGTGAACCAACTCGTTACTGATTTACTCAACATGTGAAGCTCTTCCTTTTGAACAAATCATCCAGTTCCTCTATAATTGTAATCATTTGTCTCATTGTACATGTACAACACACCTACTGATTTCCTCCCCACTCGGTTAATTCCTTTGTGGTGTGTCTTTTTTTTGTCTTATATTCCAAGTGCTATGCTCTAACATTTGTGTGACTGGTTCTGCCCTACCTTCCTACCTAAGTTGTGCAAGGACACTCTATGAGTATTTTGGGGTATTAGTGTTGACCTATGGCCTGCGAGGGTGGAAGATACTACATCACGCATGCAGCGTTCAGAAGAGTGCAGCAGTATGGGCAGTCATGTAATTAGACCTAGATCTCAATGTTGGTTGCCACGCGGGATTAGCCGAGCGGTCGAAGGCATTGCAGTCATGGACTGTGCGGCTGGTCCCGGCGGAGGTTCGAGTCCTCTCTCGTGTTTGGGTTTGTCCTTGGGATAATTTAGGTTAAGTAGTGTGTAAGGTTAGGGACTGCTGTCCTTAGCAGTTAAGTCCTATAAGATTTCACACACACATTTTTTTTTCAATGTCGGTTGCACTACAGTTCCTGTAAAAGAAACGTTAATGCTAACAGAACTTAGTCTATGGGTTCAAGGCGTCACTACTTGTTAGCCAAGAGTAATTTAAAAGATTTTTTTCGTTATTATGGTTTATTTTTACTCTCAGTATGACTTCATGACATAACAATCATAATTATAATACATACAGCATGCTAAAAGGTTTATAAGCTGGATATTCTCAAACAGTTAATATCAATTCCTAATTGCAGAATTATTTAATAGTGAGGTGGTCGTTAACCATATCTGGGGGTCGGTAGATTACAAAAAAATTAAATACAGTTGAAATAAATGCACAATTAAAACAACCAAATAATAGATGAGGGTCAGTAAAGAGCAATCAAGTGCAGAATTAAAACAATTTAATAACTTCAGAGTATAAAGCACTCTACATTGGCAGATAAATTCTTTGCGTTAAATCAGATATCTCCCACAAATCGTTATCATATGTTTAACTACCAGGCATGATTGAATGTACGGGAACAATAGGAGAGACGAGACGACTACAGTTCTGAGTGGAAATTGAATATCTTTTTCTGGCATGACACTCATATTTACCTTTGATAGTCGGCTGCAGTAGCTGCCATCGGCGTGCTGTGGATCTGAGAATCTGTTCTGAAATTTTCTCGACTGTTAAATATCAGTCTGGTACTGTTCCTACATCTTTGGTGAGGTCGAGGCTCCTAGTTGTTCCCTATCTAATGGGCATTGTATACGCTATTTTGCTGAAATATGGCGTACATCATTGCCCTCAAATCGCTCGCAAGCGTAAACTGTCAGTGCTCGATGCAGTTCTCCGCACTAGGAGGCCGCAGTTTAACTCCTTAATAGTTAAGACAAATCTGTGAACAAGTGTTCACATAATTACTCTCGCAATCGTCTCAGGGCTGCGGGAGTCATCTTGCTCAAACATTCGACGATTTCCTGCAAGAGAAGAGCGAATTTTTCTGACCCCATTTTGCCTCTATCGAAGCTTGTGGCCACGATTTTTCTTTCTGGACAATAAGAGCGTTTGACTTGTTATAACTCCACCATCTAGAGTTTCTGTAACCTATCAAAAGCATTGTAGGACATAGTTTAACTTGTGCTATGTAATACTGAGACAAAAAGCTTTTTTCCAAGCAGGTGGCCACGGCGAGTCACCAATGTTTTGAGTTGAATTCCTCCAGACGTTTATCTGCCATCTCCAGTTGCGTTCCTGCAGAAAAGCTTTCCGAAGAGTCATTGTTAGAAGTAGGGACAAGGGCTGCCTTTGCGGCCTCCGCAGTGGCTGACGCGTCACAGTGTGTCCACTGGATGTCCCGCTGTGAAGGTTTTAGCCGAACATGGGATGGGTGTTGCTGTCATAAAATTCTCCTTTCCTCTGAACTGCTTCTCGTAGCTTGGGTCTGGGAAATTACTTGCGTGCAATTACTGGTGTGAGTGTTAGTGGTTTATATTCATGAGAGATAGGCATGTTTATTGGATTTGCATATCACTAAAATTCGTACATTTTTATGTAACAATGTCGTGTGACATATCGATTTAACGGGAATTATTTCAGGAATTCAATGAAAGGTGTGTTATTTGTCTGACGCTTTAGGATGCTATATGATGCAGTGGGTGAAGCTTTTATGTTGAGTAGTCTCAGGCTGTTCTTATCAATAATAGACTCTGCTTCTTTGTTTCAAATGTTGCCTTCATTGGTCTTACTGCTCTGCCTTCAGTGTGCTTCGAAAAGGTATGGCCTGTCACCTGCAATGTAATTCCTACGTATTTGTGGCCTTTAATATTTCCAGTTTTTTTCTGTAGATGAATTCATTGTCTGCATGGGTTCCTCCTTTTTGGAATGTCATTCTTTGTCTTAACCCTGCTTATGGTAAGATAGTTTTCGTGCGACCGTCCTTCCATTCTGTCAACGGTTTCTTGCAAGGGCTCTCTTCTTTCTGATTGTAGGGTCGTAACATCAGCATACAGCAACATTCTCACCTCTTTAGATTCTATCCTTTAGATTCTATCCTTTAGATCATGTCATACAGAAGTTTGTTGAATATACATTTCCACTGCAATAATGGAAATGTAATGGTTAATTTATGTGGTGAAAGAATGTGATATTTCTGTTATATAATGCAGGATAAGGTTTGTGTGCGAGGGAGCAAGTATTATTCAGTAATTAGTGAAAGAGCATTTGAAGATTCACAGCAGCTCACTTCAGTCTACTAATGGCGAAATTTGATGCAATACTGCAGTGTATTCAGATTCTAGTATTGCCAACTTCAGTGCTATTAAACACACATGCCCAGTGAACAAGTTGTCTGGTGAAAGTGTAATTTCAGCTTGACAATAGCTTTTAATAAAGGAAGTCACCAAGTTTATTACAGTGACCGTAAGTGCACTGTCGCGAGCCGTAAGTCCAAACTCGGTAGAGAAAAACTTTAATATTTCTTGTTGTTCTGATGTTATCCAAGACTGAAAACATCACGTTGTAAACAAGGCTTTAGGGCATCGTAAATAGTAATAGTACAGCAAATCTGAATTGTGCCTTTGAGAGTGTAGTATGAATAAGGGAAATATGAAAGTTAATTGGCAGACGTCAAATATGGAAGGGTAAGTTCTAGTTTCACTGGAGCCAGGACTCCATATCTAATATGCTAGCGATGCTATCGGATTTTTCTAACAAGGATAGAGTCGTAGCTCTACAAATACACAGAACTGTCTTTAATTCAGGAATGGATCTTCGGTTACGAATACTATTTCGATTATAAGTTTGTTTGATGGCACTGTGTTATTACTGCGAGAAATCCACTTCCAAAGTCAACATTTATGTTTCTCCTACTTCTTCCTGGATTCTTGTCTCAGTTCCAATGCCATAACCTTAATGACAACACATATGTCTGTATGAATAGTATCAACTGACGCCATACTGAAAACAATGCCCCAGAATTTCGGCAAGAGAGTGTGAAACGACAGCACACTGCACCACTGCTGTGTTAGCCGTGATGCCCCTTGCTGTGGCGCCAGTTTTGTTACAAGTAGAAACCGGCTCTTAGGCGTGGCTGTTGCTTTGAAATGCTTTTGCTGCGAGTATTGCAAAACTAATATTTCAGTTTGCAGTTTTTCACGGTCGATAAGTGGCTCAAAATGATCGCATTTTCTGTTGATCTGCCGTAACATATGTTCAAATTAATCTTGACACAAAATATTATTGACGTAAGGAAATGGCAAAACATAACTCAGTTTGGATGGCCTTCTGAAACAATTTCATTTTGTCGTCCATTTAATAAGGCGTTATTTATAAACTATTGTTTTAACATGTTACATGTTTTGTATTCTAAATCGTAAACATTTAAAAAAAGTGAACAAAAGTTTTTCTTTATATGGTCAGCAAGGCCAGATAAAATAGAACAATTCATTCAGTTATTAATTTATTTTTGTAACGTTGTTAAAATATTTTTTTATCAAAGATATTATTTAGTTTATTTAGTTATTTTTAACTCACATCTAGTACATAATTGCGTACTGAATAAAAATTAAAAGTACACCATCACACTTGTGGATACAAATCGAGCATTCACAAAAAATTAAATAAGTTACTCTTTAGCAGCAACAGAGTAACAGTACAACAGTTGCGACTAGCTTTAATCGTACTGCTGTAGATTTTTGTTAAGGAATAATATTAAAGAGTTTGCTCATTTGCACTGCAGTCTACGTCGTTGTTTATTTGGTATAAGCCCTGATTTAATTGTTATAAAACATTATTTCGCAGAAATATTAACTGCAGGAATAGCTGAATCAACCATCGTTTCTTCTTTCATCAATTAAATTTAATGCCTCCTTTTGTATCTGAGGATTTCCACTAGGCCCTGTCTCTGCTGTTTTGATTGTTTCATCTGATAACCGCCTGTATTCTACTATATTCATTTCCACTGTTTCAGTTAATCTTGATTAATGTCCCCTTTGAAACTCGCAATAACCTCTACTTCATGCAGCTTACCCATGTCCCATATCCTTAATTTTCTATCTATTTGCAATTTTTTTCAGTTTTAATCTACAGTTTATAGCCAATAAAGTATGGTCAGTGATCACGTACGCCCTTCGAAATATATTACAGTTCAAAATATTTTTCCGAAACCTGTCTTACAGTTATACACGGTGGTCAGAAACAGTCTGAAAATCTTGTAAGGGCCCTGTAGGGTAGGTTGCGTTGAGAAATTTTTACGAAAAAAATTCGGTACGTTGCGGTGTTGCATTGAAGTCATTGCACTCGCAAATTCAAGCTGCCCGCCAGATAAAATTATCAATGGTCAGTTGTTCTCATAGCGTAGATGACAGCGCACGAGGCTGCTCAGCTTTTGGCTCGCGTTCGATCCTTACTACCGTCACATGTCCAATTTTTCTATCGCTTTCTTTTTTAGGAGACGAAACAAAGTACGCGTTTGGCGACACTGTCTCTGAGGGGCCATTAGAATCTGCGCGTGCAACGGCCTGATAGGCGAACTTCAATACTCATTAACTCAGAAAGGTGGCAGCGTGTCGAACTTTTTCTAATTAATTGTTTCTCAGCACGGGCTATTATGCAACACCCTTACAAATTTTACTGACTGTTCCTGACCACCCCGTATAATCAACCTGAAACCACCCAATTTCTAGGTCTCTTCCACATATTTAAACTTCTTTCATGCTTTTTAAACTGTGTTTTAGCTATGATTAAATTATGCTCTATGCTAAATTCTACCAAGCAGTTTTCATTTCTGTTTCATTCATTCTTCCCCTGACTGTTTCCTCCTGTAACTCTTTCTTCTCTACCTTTTCGTAGTAGACAGTTCAGTCAAACATAACAATTATATTTTCTACTTCTACATCTACATGACTACTCTGCAATTCACATTTAAGTGCTTGGCAGAGGGTTCATCGAACCACAATCGTACTATCTCTCTACCATTCCACGCCCAAACACCTAAACCTTTCTGTTCGAGCTCTGATTTCTCTTATTTTATTTTGATGATCATTCCTACCTATGTAGGTTGGGCTCAACAAAATATTTTCGCATTCGGAAGAGAAAGATGGTGACTGAAATTTCGTAAATAGACCTCGCCGCGACGAAAAACGTCTTTGCTTTAATGTCTTCCATCCCAACTCGCGTATCATATCTGCCACACTCTCTCCCCTATTACCTGATAATACAAAAAGAGATGCCCTTTTTTGAACCTTTCGATGTCCTCCGTCAATCCCACCTGGTAAGGATCCCACACCGCGCAGCAATATTCTAACAGAGGACGAACGAGTGTAGTGTAAGCTGTCTCTTTAGTGGACTTGTTGCATATTCTAAGTGTCCTGGCAATGAAACGCAACCTTTGGCTCGCCTTCCCCACAATATTATCAATGTGGTCTTTCCAACTGAAGTTGTTCGTGATTTTAACACCCAGGTACTTAGTTGAATTGACAGCATTGAGAATTGTACTATTTATCGAGTAATCGAATTAATTCCAACGGATTTCTTTTGGAACTCATGTGGATCACCTCACACTTTTCGCCACCTGCCACACCATATACCAATCTTTTCTAAATCGCTTTGCAACTGATACTGGTCTTCGGATGACCTTACTAGACGGTAAATTGCAGCATAATCTGCGAACAGTCTAAGAGAACTGCTCAGATTGTCACCCAGGTCATTTATATAGATCAGGAACAGCAGAGGTCCCAGGACGTTTCCCTAGGGAACACCTGATATCACTTCAGTTTTAGTCTATTACTACGATCTGCGACCTTCCTGACAGGAAATCACGAATCCAGTCGCTCAACTGAGACGATACCCCATAGGCCCGCAGCTTGATTAGAAGTCGTTTGTGAGGAACGGTGTCAAAAGCTTTCCGGAAATCCAGAAATACGGAATCAACTTGAGATCCCCTGTCGATAGCTGCCACTACTTCGTGCGAAATGGAGCTAGCTGCGTTGCACAAGAACGATATTTTCTGAAGCCATGGTGATTACGTATCAATAGATCGTTCCCTTATAGGTAATTCATAAAACTCTACTGCAAACCGACGTTAATGATATAGGTCTGTAATTCGATGGATTATTTCTACTACCGTTCTTAAACACTGGTGCGACCTGCGCAATTTTCCAATCTGTAGGTACAGATCTATCGGTGAGCGAGCGGTTGTATACGATTGCTAAGTAGGGACCTATTGCATCAGCGTAATCTGAAAGGAACCTAATCGGTATACAATCTGGACCTGAAGACTTGCCCGTATCAAGCGATTTGAGTTGCTTCGCAACCCCTAAGATATCTACTTCTAAGAAACTCATGCTAGCAGCTGTTCGTGTTTCAAATTCTGGAATATTCCACTCGTCTTCCCTGGTGAACTATCCCATTAACTATCTTAATAATTTCTTTTGTCTCATGATACATCCTTTCAATATTCTCATTATCTGTGGAGCTAGGTTGCATATAAACTTGTTCTGCTATGGTGAGTGTTGGCTTCGTGTCTATCTTTGCTACGATAATGTGTTCACTATGCTGTTCATGGTAGTTTACCTGCATTCCTATTTTATTATCCATTATTAGACTTATTCCTGCATTTCGTATTGATAACGATGACCAGAAATCCTATTTATCCTTGCATCAAACTTTACTAATTCCCACTGTATTTAACTGCACCCTGTTCTTTTCCCTATTTAAATTTTTTAACCTATCTACCCGATTAAAGCCTCTAACATTCCTTGCCCCAACATGTAGAATGCTTGTATTTTTTTACCTGATGACAACATCCTCTTTAGAAGTCCCCACACGGAGATCCGAATGGGGGACTGTTTTTACTTCCGAAATATTTTACCTAAGAGGACGCAGTCACATCATTTAACCGTGCAGTAGAGTTACAGGTCCTCGGCGGAAATCAAAGCCTGTAGATTCCCACTGACTTCAGCCGTTCACAGTATGAGCACAGCAAGGCAGTGTCGACTGATACGGTAAGATCAGACCAGTCAACCACCCATAGTGTGTGTTGCAAAACGAGTTAAGAATTTATTATTGACCTTCACAATGAATCCTGATATGTTAGAAAAATATAGCAAACTGTCGGAAAATTTCACCCTGCTGCGCTTCTATCCAATGGAATATTTTATTTATTTATTTATTTACACGTCAGACTCTGTAGGACCAAATTGAGGAGCAAATCTCCAAGGTCATGGAACGAGTCAGTACACGAAATTACAACTTAAAAGTAATAACAGATAAAAATAAAATGTTTATGAACCAAAAAAAGTCAAGCTATAAGTTTAAGTAAACGCAGTGAACAATACAACAAGAATGAGCTTAATTTTTCAAGGAAGTCCTCTACAGAATAGGAGTGACCCATGAGGAAACTCTTCAGTTTCGATTTGAAAGCGCATGGATTACTGCTAAGAATTTTGAATTCTTGTGGTATCTTATGGAAAGTGGATGCAGCCGTGTACTGCACACCTTTCTGTAAAAGAGTTAAGGAAGTCTGATTCAAATGCAAGTTTTATTTCTGCCGAGTATTAACGGAGTGAAAGCTGCTTATTCTTGGGAATAAGCTGATATTTTAACAAGAAATGACAATAACGAATACATACATTGAGGGACCAATGTCAAAATAACCAGACTAGTGAACAGAGGTCGTCAAGAGTTTGGTGAACTTACGCCACTTATTGCCCGAACAACCCGTTCCCGAGCCAAAAATATCCTTTTAGAATGGGAAAAGTTACTTCAAAATATAATACCAAACGACATAAGCGAATGAAAATAAGCAACGTAGACTAATTTTCATGTCGAACGATCACTTACTTCAGATACCGTTCGAGTAGTAAACAGTAGTTTTCCACGACTGTTAAGTATCTGTCTGAACACCTAGAAATTCGAACTATTCAGTTTCACTAATCATGTGCCCATTCTGTTGAATTAAAACAGTGAGTGTTGTTGAATTGTGTATTAGAAGCTGTAAAAACTGAGTCTTACTGTGATTTAGCGTTAGTATTTTTCTACAAGCCATAAACTTAGGTAATGAAGTGCAATATTTGAAACCGACCCAATTGTTGCACAAAACATTCTTTACTACCAAACTAGTGTCATCAGCAAATAGAAATATCTTAGAATTATCCATAATACTAGAGGGAATATCATTTGTATAAATAAGGTACATGAGTGGCACTCCCACCCCTCCCCCCCTCCCCCCATTTGACTGTACTCCACTCAGATCTCACATCACAGCCGTTCTCAATACTGTGAATAGTGATCTTTTGCTGTCTGTTGCTAAAGTAAGAGGTGAACTAGTTGTCAGCTACTCCCTGTATTCCGTAATCTTCCATATTCTGGAGCAATATTTTGTGGTCAACACAATCAAACGCCTTAGTTAAATACAAAAATAAGCCTACCGTTCGAAACCTTTTGTTTAACCCATCCACTATCTCACAGAGAAAAGAGAATATAGCATTTTCAGTTGTTAAGCTACTTCTAAAGCCGAACTGTACATTTGATAGCAAATTGTGTGATATAAAATGATCAATTATCCTTATATACATAGCCTTTTCAATAACTTAAGCAAACAGTGATGACATAGAAATAGGTCTAGTATTTTCTACATTATCCATTTCTCCCTTCCTACTGAGTACTCTAATCGATCAGGAAACTGACCATTCCTACAGGAAAAATTACATATATGGTTAAATACAGGGCTAACATGTGCACCACAGTACTTTAATATTCTGGTAGGCACTACATCATATCCATCGGAGTCTTTAGTATTTTATTAATTAACTCAGTGATCCCCTTGTCTGTATCACAGAGGAGTATTTCAGACGTCAGTCTCGGAAACGCATTTGCCTAGAGACTTATATGACTTCCTGCAGAGACTAAATTTTTATTCAATTCACCAGCAGAGCTTAGAAAAAAATATTGTTAAATAGTGTACATATTTCTGATTTATCAGTTACAAAAATATTTCTACAACGAACTCACTTTATATCGTCAACCTTGTGCTGATGACCAGACACTTCCTTCGTAACTGACAACATGGTTTTAATTTCATCCTGTGAATTAGCTATTCTATGTATGTACCACATACTCTTTGACTTCCTAATAACATATTTAAGCACCTTACAGTACTGTTTGTACTGGGCTACTGTATCTTGATTGTGACTACCTCTTAAATTTGATATAGTTCCTGCTTTATTTTACATGATATCCTCATCCCAGTAGTCATCCATCCAGGCTGCCTTTTACTGCTAGTGCCCCATTTAGAACGTTCTAATGGATTTGTCATCAGCACTATAAACATCCTACCACTCTTGTTCCTTGACGAAGTTTAAAAAACTCTCTATTGCTGTTGGATTAACTTTCCTACATACTTTGTAATGATATGTGACATTTGTTTCAGTACAAAAGCCTTTTAGTGTTAAAATTTGTGCATCATGGTCTGAAAGGCCATTCACTCTTTTACCAACAGATTGTCCATCTAGTAATGAAGAATGAAAAAAAAATATTGTCTATGGCTATGCTACTGTTCCCCTACACCCTATTTGGAAGAAACGCAGTCTGCATCAGATCATATGAATTTAGGAGATCTACCAACATTCTTTTCCTTGCACCATTATATACAAAATTAATATTGAAGTCGCCACATGTAACTAGTTTCTGGTACTTCCTATAAAGTGAACCAAGAACCCTCTCTAGCTTGAGCAGAAATGCTCTGAAGTCAGAGTTAGGGGACCTATAAACAACAAAAATTTGACGTTTAATTTCACTAAATTCAGCTGCCCCGCCACAACATTCAGATATCTGTTCAGTGCAGTGCCGTGATACGTCTATAAACTCAAATGGAATACTGTCTTCTACGTACATGGCCACTCCCCCACTCTGTAAGGAACTTCTTGGAAAACAGCCACCTAATTTGTATCGTGGTAAAGGAAGCGTCTGAATTGTCAAATTATTTAAGTGGTGCTCTGATGTACCAATAATTTCAGAGTCAACTTCTCCAAGCAGTTCACTAACTTTATCTCTAATACCTCTTATATTTTGATGAAATATGCCAATTCCTTCTCTGATTAGAAACATGACGTCCTCTGAAGGTGATCCCTTAGTTCGAGGGACTTCCTTTAAAGATGGTATACCTATCAGCTGACGTCAATCTAAAAAAAGGTGCAGCTCTAACACCAACTGCTACAGGAATTTTTCCATAAGTGATCCCACCACCACCCACTACACTGTCACCTATAAGCTTTGTCAGCCTCCTCTTCCCATACGCACTGAGGTGCAGGCCATGCCTAATAAAACCCGATCAACTGATAGACTCAACTGGCACCACTAAAATGTCTGAAATATCTGTCGTATATATACGTAAAAAGCAAGCCTAGGGGTATCAGCCGTGTCTCCTCGACATAGACCATCGGTTACTATAATGGTTAACTACTTAGAAAATGAGGATTATACCATTGCAGATGTTTACAGTTTTAATAACAGCTTTTTTGGGGCTCTAACTGTGAAAAAGGTGCATGTTTCTGCCAGACCTCTCGTCTCCTCCTCCTGGAGATATCAACAGGGACCAGTGAGATAGCAGATCCATTTTCTGATGCTAAATGCTTCAACAAAAAAAAGTTGTAATTCACGCTTTACTCGCACAGCTACCTGAAAAAGCCGAACTGTTTGTTGTAGATAAGTGACGTCATCTGAAGATTACCAAAGGTCGTTGACCCACGCCGATGACATTACTTTCAGTTGTTTGATTAAGCGTGAGAGTGAAGTATAAATTACATTCGCTGTTTCAAAGTATTTAACTCGGAGAATCATCTGAAGTCACTCTAATGTCTCCTGAATCAAATCTGTGGGAACCTGGCGGCATACTTTACCATCTTGCACTTACATTGCATATAGGAGCGATGTGATGAAGCCATTTCCAGAAGCCTTCGGTAAAGCATCGTCAGTGGAGACATCGAAACTTGTAGATGGCGCTGAATTAATAAATTCTTCCTAAGAGTACTTATGCAGAAGTAATGGAACGATGGCTTTTAGTCTGACACGTTGCGTCGTTTGTTCTTTTACCTTCCTGTGTCTATATTCTCCAATAAAAGTCACTGCCTCTAATATTTACCCACTTCCGTATTTTGGTACTGTCGCAGTAATACATCCCCACATAACCCACGTCAAATTGTCTTTATGCCTGAATACTTAAAGCATCTGGATACATTTAGTCTGCGTTAGCACGAGGATTTGGCCATAGGAGCTATTAAAAAAGACGTCCGAAAATATGTTGAGCGTCAAAATGGTCTAGTGCTTAAAGTTATATTTTATTTAACGCAATGTATCATTATAATTATTCTGCGTACCTCACTTGTAAAATAGTGACTACGTACATCTTCTACAAGCTGAGGTGCATATTTTTGTTCGCATGGTAGATCCGTCTCCAAAACAAACTCCCTGGTCGAAATACCTACATGTCCGTAAATATTTTACACTCAGCATATGTAGAAGCAGAACAGTGCTGGGTACGTAAGAAAGTAATAATATAAGGGTATTACAAAGAAAAAAGATCTGAAACATATTGTAATATTGATGGCAAAACAGTCAAAATGTTTTATCCCAAACGTACATATAAAATTATCTTTTATTCACAGAAATTAATTACTGAAACAGAGTTTTAGCTTTAGCATTAGTAGTAACCTGAAACGTAGAGGAGCCACTAGCTGATTCTTGACTGCCTTGAATTATTGTCCCTTCGACAGGCAAAACATCCTCGTTGTGTTTCTGCTGTCGAAACAAACGCAAGGGGAAAAATTAAGATGTTGTACTACATTTTCTAGGACGTCACTGAGATTTTCCCACGCCTACGATTTCCATTTCGCTGGCGCCAACGTGCATTAGAGGCACAGAGATCAGTACAGGTCTTTGCTAATCACATCTAACGAATGACACAGTTAAAACGAAACACCGAATTTTCCTCACGTATTGTTTTGTATTGCAGGCCCACCACATTCCCTCCGTATTACTCGGTGTGGCGCACTTGTCGTGAGGTGACTCGATTAGTCTGTAACACATCTGGAGAATGCAGAATCATTGGCTATTCCTTCCCTAGTGCATGGCCACCAAAATCACCAGATTTGAATCCGTGTGTTTCTGGCTGTGGGGTTACCTGCAGGACAGGATTTATTAATGGGACACTAACACATGTTGGAGGTTGAAGATGAGCAGAGGGAGCGAGGTAGCCAACATCACATCTGAGATGTTTCGGGCAGTGGTACAGCAATGTCTCGTGAGGTTCCAGACTGTCGTAGAAGCATATGGTTGCCACAGTGAGCAACGTTTGTAGCATGGAAAGTAGACATGGTACGCCATTAACAAATCTCAATCCGGCTAGAAAAGTGTCACAAGCTTTTGTCACTGAAATGTCAAGTTTTTGTCACTGAAGGATACACGTGAAGTGTCCCAACGTGCACGAATGACGTAACATCTCTTTCTCGCAATTTGTCCATTTCAGGGCATTTGTATTAGTTTTGTTGTATGCTACTTCATGATTCGTCAAAGCAAGAACAGTGTCACTTCAGCGTTCCTACTGGCAAGTTTGCATGGGTCATTCAAGAGGAGCGGCACATTCTGAATTGTGTTTCTGAGTGTTTTCATGTAAAAGGTAAGTTGAATGTAATTTTTAATATCATTGCTTACCACTTTAGCTGTGTTTATACAATATCTGTATCTTACATTACAATATGCTTCAGATATGCGTTCATGTACGAAGAAACACTGCTTTGACGATTACAGGTGTTGTAAATATTACCGAATGTCGTGCGTTGCAGCGTACATGGAAAAACGACAATTTCTGCTAGGAGGAAAGTTTATACTGAATCGTATTTCTCATTACATAAGTTCATTTGTTGTCTTCCTAAAATTGTACCTAATTGAAGACCCTTGTTAAACTGTATTATTTGTTATAAACTACAATTTTGTATTTTTCTATTATAGCAATTTGAACGGGTTTTTTATTTTTAATTTTTAATTAAGAACTAATTTTGCTTGGTGGAGGATAGAATGTAGAGCTTATATACAGTGAGCAGAAAAGTGGCAAAAGTATTAAATAAGAGCTCACAACAGAAACAAAAAAAGTTTTTAGAAAATCAAGGAAAATGACGCAACTTAAAGAATTAATGAATAATTACCTGAAAACACCTCTCATTTGTGGAGGTGAACTACATGTCCATATTATGATAATTATAGACGATAATGGACTTTACTGCCAAAATCACCTACTTGAAATAGAACGCTTATACTATTTCAGTGTACGTTTTATAGAATTCTTCAAATCGATTTGTTTCAAGTACTAGAGTTTGAGTTTTGTCGCTGTCCTTGCCGGAGTGCGAAATGTTACCTCTCTCATTTGGAAATTAAAATGTGGTACTTTCAGTGGTTTATTCGTTCTCTTCCATATGACCTCACAAATGTTTCCATTAAGTTTCGTTTCCTAGGATCACTAGTTTTTCATGGGGCCCCTGTAAAGAGAAAGTTTAATTATAACTGTGGTGACGGCACTCACGACTCCAGAGAGTACCGCACCACAATCAATAAACCGCGCTCGAAACACTTGTAGCGCAGCGGCTTTGTGGTTTGGCATTACGAACTAAACCGAGGTTTTCCAGAGCCAAAGCTGCCAACTTGTGGGCATCACGTGTGTGGATAGCAATTAGTCAATGCCTCATTCAATACCGGAGCACTGGGCTGCGGCGAACAATTCTCTTCAGTGGGCTCCGTCGTGTACAGTCAGTCTCCAGTTACCGCCGGGTCTAAAAGCTACTGTGTTGGTCCATAGTCTCTGTGACTTAGGCTACGGAGGCATCGTAGGCCAGCTCTGGTCTCTACGTTGGCATCGCTCAGATGCAGTGACATGACTTTGAGATTTTAAAGGATTTGTAACAATTTCCAAGATCTAATTGTCCTGGACATTTCACAAAAAGAAGCAGCATTAGAGTATTTCTTCATATTTACTAAATATCATTTTATTACTAGCTGTTGGGAATGTTTCTGAGTGAACGTAAGACACGCCGTCCTCCTGCATTCCCAACAATAACCGAGATTTACATCAAGAAAATATGATTTCACATTCAGAATAAACATCCTGATGAACCGTTCAGAGATTTTTAACAAACATTTTATAACCGTTACTGAAAAGATGGGGTTGTCAGGTTCTGTAGATGCTACTATGGAATACTTCAGACCAGACATTTCAAGTAACTTCCATAATATGAATTTGACCCTCACTACCCCAGCGGAAATAATTTCCATCATAAAATCTTTAAAATCAAAAACATCTAGTGGGCATGATGAAATATCAACGAACTTAATTAAAGAATGTGATTCTGAGTTAAGTAACATATTAAGCTATTTGTGTAACCAGTCTATTATCAGTGAAATATTTCCTGAGTGGTTGAAATATGCTGAAGTTAAACCACTGCTTAAGAAGGGAGCTAAGGAAATAGCATCAAATTTCCCTTCAATTTAACTTTTACCAGCATTCTCAAAATTTTTAGAAAAAGTAATGTACAATCGGCTTTATAACAATCTTATCTCAAATCACATTTTGTCTAATTCGCAGTTCGAATTTCTAAAGGGTTCTGATATTGAGAAGGCTCTTACAGTGAAAATGTGCTTAATTCATTAGACAAAAACTGCAGGCGACTGGTATATTTTTTCTGTCAAAGGAATTAGACTGTGTAAATCACAATATCCTTTCAAGTAAATTACAATATTATGGTGTAACAGGAAATGCTGCAAAATGGTTCAAATCTTGTATCTCTGGCAGGAAACAAAGGGTGTTATTAGTAAAAAGACACGTATTAAGCTATCAGGCATCATCCAATTGGGAACTAATTACATGTGGGGTCCCACAAGGTTCCATTTTAGGGCATTTACTTTTTCTAGTGTACATAAATGACCTTTCATCAGTAACATTACCAGATGCCAACTTCGTTTTGCTTGCCGATGATGCAAACATTGCAATAAATAGCAAATAAAGTGTATTCGTAGAAAGATCTGCTAATAAAATATTTGTGGACATTAATCACTGGTACCTAGGCAATTCATTGTCACTAAACGTTGAAAAAAAAACACACTACATGCAGTTCAGAACTTGGTATGTCGCGTCCCACGAGTATAAGCCTAACATACGATGACAAGCAGGTAGAAGAAGTGAACAGTGTTAAATTCTTGGGATTACAGCTTGATAATAAATTCAACTGGGAGGAGCATACCACAGAACTGCTGAAGCATCTTAACAAATCTCTATTTGCAATGCTGTGTCAGACATAGGGGATATAAAAGTGAAAAAGCTGGCATTCTATGCTTACTTTCATTCCATAATGTCATATGGGTTTATTTTTTGGGGTAATTCATCAAGCCAAGTTTGGGACATTAGCTAATTTGTTTCAGTTGTGAATATTTGTCATGTATTATTGTTTTTCTGACATGTTCTACATCCTGGAGGACCTCCTCACTACGGATCAATTGGAATGAAAGTAAATCTAATCTAACTGTAACGATAAAAGAAACGAAGCTTAATGCAAAGTAAAGAAAGTTCCTTATACATCAGTGTTCCAGTCTTAATTAAACAAAAACAAAAATTGTTTTTGAAGTTTTATATAGTTAGTTACAGTCATCATATTACATAAGAGTTACAACACATTTAAAAGTTTCTGTACATAATATTCGAACAAGTTTAGAATGTTTAGGGTACACTTAGTATGTAAGAACAGTATAATATAAACATTATGTATATGTAGATCATTGTGAGAATCAAAAACAATAAAATTTATATTTAAGTACAACAAAGAACAGCGGCATAAAATTTTCCACTTTCAGTAAAAGACTTTATTCCCTAAATTATTTGAGAAAACAGTCACTCCTTTTGCGGGTCAGTTAATACTTATTTCGAACTTGCAACACTTAACTGCATAGTTTAAAAGGGTATCGTGCTTCACTAAGACGTGTAGCCTATATACGTAAGAGAATCGCTTTTTACGATATCATTCTACATGAGATTAAGTTCACAAGGCACTTGGATTATTAGCACTGCCTTCGGTAAGACAGTAAATTGCATTTGACGACTGCTGGTGGGACGTCGACGTGTGCACACTCTTACAGTCAGTACCTGTGGGTGAGGTACAGGTTCCTCAGCGGAATCCACTCCGACTTATCGCCGTATCTCCGTGTTTCTTGTATATTTCGGCACGTGACTTCCATCGCACCTCCTTGCTGAAAAAAAAGAAAGAAAAACTGTGTCAGTCATTAGTGGTCAACCATTGACGAATACACGAGAGGATTTGAGATAAGTGTGAATATTTGCGTGTGCACAAATTACGATTGTGCAAAAATCGTAACGGTTTAGTCTCATAGCAGTTGAGAAAAGTCATGCTTGTAGGCCCATAACTTGTGTGAGTTATTAAAAAAAATACATGGGAGAGAGTAGTGTTAGTGTTGTTCGTTTACTCGTGTTAGTTCTCGTTGCATTCGTGGTATTCGTGACTAGAAGACGGTCGGTTGTCAGGATCAGTTTATCGATAAACAAATGCACATTACAGCAACTTTTGTTGCTTTCGTGATGCCATCGTTTAAATCGACAATAATGGTACAATGTACTGTGCACCATGCACTATACTGGTGCTTGCGGAGTGTATAAATACACAGGGTGTTTCAAAAGCTTCGTAGAGTACGAACTTTGGGGACAGGTTCCTTACAACAAAACAAGAAAAAAAGTGCAAATGAATGTATGTCCGAAAGTCCTTCGTTTTCTGACATTTGACAGCTTTCCAGATACAACCCAAAAACTTGATTATCTTTGCACCCGTGTGAGTCAATGTATTCTAGATGACTGTGTGTTGCCAGAGAGACCTGTCTACATTTATCATTCGCCGGTAGTCAGTGTGTACGTTGCGTACATTTACTGTAGATGTGAGTTAACTGAAAGTGCTCCGTTCAGATATGGCAGGATATTCGTGAACAGGTAGGCATAATTTTTATGTACGGCCGCGCGAATGGTAATGAGCCCGAGGTTGCACACAGCTGTATCAGACAGCGTTTCCAAGCCGAAGACAGCTGAGACATCCAACCTTTGAAGCTGTGTATCGTCGCGTTGACAAGACACGATCCGTAACAAAACTGACTGTTGACCGAGGGAGTTTATGCGTTGCTCGTACGCCTGACTAGGAAAATCACGTTTACGGGCCGTCAAAGAGGAGCCAGGTAGCAGCGCAAGAGATATGGCGATGGGATGTATTACATCTCCGAGTACAGCATGAAGGACACCTCACGAGCGACTCATGTACCAGTATCATCTTCAACGTCTACAGGGCGTTACCCGCCGATCACCCACCACGGGAATACTTTTGCCAATGGTTTGTTGCACAAACTGCCAATCCATTGTTTTTCTCTTCAGTTTGGTTTACAGACGAGACAACGTTTGGGAGAGATGGAACGACAAATTTCCACAGGCAACAATGCAACACTACAGGTTAGACATCAGTATGAATCTAGTGGCCTGGAATTGTAGGTGACTGCCTGGTTACGGCATACCTTCTCGCAGCACGTCTCACAGTTGCTGTCTACAGGCACTTTATTCAGAACACCCTTCAAGACCTACCAGAAGATGTGCCGCTGCAAATAAGAAGAAACATGTGATTTATGCATGATGGAGCTTCAGCACGTTTGTGTATCTACCATGAAGAATTGGTATGTGGAGGAGAACCAGTTCCATGTCCTACACGTTCTTCCGACCTCAGTCCTTAGGATTGTTACCTGTGGGGCCCCTGAAACAATTTGAGTATGCAGCGGACCATCATGATGCAGAAAATCATCGATGTCTCATGGGTGCATGAAAGACTATTAGAAAGCATCAGGGAGTATTTGAATGGAAGCGGCAGTACATGATTCGACGAGAGCATACCATGTTTAGAAACAAGGGAAGCACATTTCGAGCATGTATTATGAGTTTATCGTGAGGTGACAACTTCTGCCTGAGATAGTGCAGGAACTCGAGGTGACACGGATCCACCAATGCACTGGAAATCCCGTGCAGAAACGCTGAGCCATGCTCCCTCTATGGCCGCCCACCATCGCGAGATTGTTGCCGATGCAAGATTTTGTACACGAACTGACCTCTCCATTATGTCCCATAAATGTTCGATTGGAATCATGTGCGGCCAAACAATACGCTATGTGCGGCCAAACAATACGCTCGAATTGTCCAGAATGTTCTTCAAACAAACGTAGAACAACTGTGGCCCAATGACATGGCGCATTGTCGTTCACAAAAATTTGGGAACATGATTTCCCTGAATCGTTGCATGTGATCTCCAAATAGCTGAACAGCCAAAGGATCGAGTCCATTCCATGTAAACACAGCCCACACCACCAGCGTGCACAGTACCTTGAGTATCTTGTTGACAGCTTGAATCCATGGCTTCGTGGAGTCTAGGTCACACACGAACCCTACAGTCAGCTCTTACCAATTGAAATCGAGACTCATCTGACGAGGCCACTGCTTTACAGGCGTCTAGGGACCAAATGATATGGTCACGCGCCCAGCAGAGATGTTGCAGTCGATGTCATGCTATTAACAAAAGCTTTCGCTTTGGTCGTCTGCTGCCATAGCCCATTAACGCCATATTCCTCCACACTGTCCTAACGGATAGGTCCCACATTGATATCTGTGGTTATATCACACAGTTACATTTGACTTTTGGTACTGACAACTCTACGCAAAAGCCCCTCCTTTCGGTCGTTAAGTGAAGACCGTCGCCCACTGCATTGTCCGCGGTGAAAGGTAATGTCTGAAATTTGGTATCCTCGGTACACTCTTGACATTGTGGATCGCGGGATATTGAATTCTCTAACGATTCAAGAAATGGAATGTGTCATGTGTCCAGTTATAACTACCATTCTGCTTTCAAAGTCTGTTAATAGCCATCATGAGGTCATGATCATAACGGGAACCACTCCACACGAATCACTGGAGTACAAATGACTGATCCATCAATGCACTGCCCTTTTATACCTTGTGTGTGTGTGATACTAACGCCATCTGTATATGTGCATATCACTGTTCCATGACTTTTGGCATCTCAGTATACGTGTTGTTGAGGTCCAATCATCTGAACTGTAGACTTACATTAATTACTCGAAAAAGAAGGACTTTAGGAGCGGTGTTTATACCGGGTGATTTTTTTCCACCGTGTACAAGCTCTAGGGATTGATCGATCAGAGGGGTCTCACGCGTTCAAATCGGCCAGGCTGCAACCGAACAATGTCAAAAGGCAGCATGAACACGCTTCTCTGGTGTCTTGATATCTTCAATGGTCTCTGCATACACGATACTTTTCAGATTGCTCCATAACCAGAAATCGCATAGGATGAGATCTGGTGATTGAACAGACCATGCAACTGGACCCTATCGTCCGATCCATCGACTAGGGAAGACACAATTGAGATGCGGGCGGATGTTAACGGTGAAATGAACTGTAGCACCATCATGTAGCAGCCACATAACCCTTCGTATCATCAATGGCTCTTCTTCTAGCAGAGGAGGCAAAGTCAACAAACGCCTATAGTTCCGCCCTGTTAGGCGACGGTCGCTTATTATCCCGGTCCACGCATTACCGCTGCACCAATGCTGATTATTCACTGTCACTATCACATGAGGGTTCTGTATACTATCCCACATATGACTGTTTTGAAAGTCGAAGATACCACTCTGCGTAAAAGTGGCCTCTTTGTGAATAACATGGATGACACAGATCACGGAATCGTTGTTGCCTGGTGCAGAACCTAGTAAAACAACTGTTTCCGATGTGGGAAGTTTTTCGTTAATGAGCCGTGCACACCCTGTACGTGATAAGAGTAGTAGCAACTGTCATGGAGAATGTTCCATACGGTCGTTTGGTTTACCTTGTACAGGCGAGCCAGCTGCCTGGTAATGGCATGGCGGTCGCCTTCCACAGTGTTAATCACATTTTCCTCCAAGTTTCGGGTACGTTCTTCATGAGTTCCTGCTTCCTGAACCGATCCTGTCTCAGACAAATGGCGAAACACTGTTACAAACGTTGAATGCTGTAGTCGCTGTCGGTGGGGATATGTCTCCTGAGACAACCTTGGTACCTGTTGCCTATTGTCATTTGCCTTTCTATAAGTAAACACCATTTCGGCAAGCTCTCGATTCGAACACGGAACGTTTTTGTACAACACTGTACCACATCCACTAGAAGGCAGGAGAAGTGAATAGGATAAAACATTGCCAATTCCTATGGCAGGCGAGTGCACCAGGATATGACGTATGAGAAACAGTACCACCTTCTAGGGCGAAACCATGCATACTATAAATACCATGCAAGCTGTAACTGTAGCTGCATGGTACAGTGCGTATTAGACTGCAGTCTCTGTAACAAAGTATGACTTAATAAATGGTCTCTTGGATGGAAACAGTGCATTATCGGACATAAGTTCATTAGACCTTTTTTGTTAAGGATCCTCTCACCCATCAATCCCTAGAGTTTGTACACAATGGAGAAAATCCTCCTGTTTATACTTTTTTCCTTATTTTTTGGCATGGAACCTGTAAGAAAATCTGTAAAAGTGTTTTTGAAACGCCATATGTATATTGGTTTCTCTACCTAAGATTATTTGGATTATTTACTTGTTTCATTTTAATCTTCTCGCCCCTTGTTTTGTACCTATAATAGTGTAACACTTTATACAGGGTGATCCACGAAGCTATGTAAATACTTTAATATGTTATTGCACAAGTAAAACTAAAGAAAA
The DNA here is from genome assembly GCF_023897955.1 of Schistocerca gregaria. Classification (NCBI taxonomy): domain Eukaryota; kingdom Metazoa; phylum Arthropoda; class Insecta; order Orthoptera; family Acrididae; genus Schistocerca; species Schistocerca gregaria. The sequence goes on along the minus strand of NC_064921.1, from coordinate 99,596,548 downwards.
ATAGTTCATATAAACATAGGTCTGGAGATGTTTACTTACGGAGTTACGGCTCATAAAAGATTTTGCCTGAAATTTAGCAACTTCGCTAATATGAAGCAATTGCAAACCAGTACGAGGTTAAAGAAAAGGACGATTTCCATTTATTTTGTTGTTATTGATCAGGTGAATGTAATAAAACATGCCCCAGGCGTGTACCTGCAGTAGTTTTCCAAAACATCCAGAGACGCAAGGAAGTAATTTAGTAAAATTTTTGATTTACTGACTACTTGGCCCAATTTGTTTTTTAAGTTGTAGAGAACTTAATTTGAGAAAAATGATGGTAATAACGTTAACTGTAACTGTATGAATGTGTCAGATAATCTACTTTTATTAATACCATAGCACACGTGAATTCATGTTAAACTGGAAAACAACATAGCTCATTATTAAGGAAGCTGCACAGTGTACATACAGTTTCACATTAAATTCACAATAAATGTTCAAAAATGTCTCCACTGAGTTCAATCATTTGACTGTACGTGTATGAACAGATTTTGTTGCTCGTATCAGTTTCACGTACGCGATATTCGTTAACTGCACCCGTAGCATTACCATCAGCTTTACCATAAATAAACACCAAATCGGCGTATTCTTCTATCGTAAATTTGAAAGGAATTCCTTTTTCATAACTCATCTACAAACTACAACAGTTACTGTGTGTTTTCACTTAAATACACCGTTGTTGTTATGTTCTTTTACTGAACAATACAGAAAACTAACTCGTCTCAAAGTTGGGAAACGACTGAAACAACTCACTAATAGTTGCCAACAATGACATAAACGTTTCTACATTGTTAATGGAAAGTAAACAAACTTACTTGTATAACAGTATTTGCTTCTCTGGAAGTTCTGAAAAACTACTGCAAATACCCGTCTGGGACATGTTTTATTAGATTCACCAGACGAATAACAACAAAATAAATGGAAACTGTGCTTTACTTTAACCACGTACAGTTTTGTGATGGCTTCATATTAGCGAAGTTGCTGAATTTCAGGCATAATCTCTTATTAGCAGTAACTAACATTCGCGGACCTATATTTATCTGAACTTCTTTCTTTAGGTTTGACTGTAGACTAAAATATTATAATATTTGCATATCTTCGTGAATCACCCTATATAGATGTATAAACATGCTGTACTTTTGCTGACGTAGTGCACGTACACTGCTCACAGTTCTGGGACTGGGTGTTCCGCCACCATACTCAGAGTGGTACACGGACTCCTGCACGACATCTGGACAGCCCTGTGCAGTGGCGAGTGGCACGCGGAAGGTGGCATAGGGGCTGACGTCACGCAGGGAGATGGCGGGCATGTACAGTGGCTGCCCGCTGGCGGACGCTGACGTTGAGGCAGCGGCCGAGGCTGCCGTCGGGGCTGCGGTTGAGGCTGAGGCTGCCCCCTCCTCTACAATGAGGTGCGCCTGCTGCGCTCCCTTCCCCTCGAGGTCTGCCGGAGCACAGGAGTCTACTGGCTTCTCTGCGAACATGCAGCAAACACATGTAGGTACTGATCCCAAGGGGTAAGAGGGAAGCAATCCCCCTTCCACATCTCAGAAGAGCATTGCAGTAGAAGAACTAATTTTTTACATACATGAATTTCAAAATTTCACAGTTAACTTTCGGAGAAGAAAGTAGCATGAAAACTAAGTCTAAAAAATTGCAATAAATTCTAGAAGTTGACAAGCTACGTAACTTAGGATAATTTTCAGTTGTCTGCTTGAAGGCGAATTGCCCACACAGATGGGGTAAAAACCTGAGCGGTAACGTTCTAACCAAATAAAGGCACGTATTTCCAGGCTGGGCATTCTTATGTCCACAGGCAGAACCAGGCATACGAAAACTGCGACCAGTGAAGTTTACACCAATATAAAAATCTGTAAAATTTGCGCCCATTATTCCCAGAAACTACCTGCTCGCTAGGTCACGACCTATCTGCACGTTGAGAGTCCTCGTCCACTGTAAATGCTTCGTATGATTCGCGGTCTACCTGCACTCCGAAAGTCTTTGATCACCCCAGTGGAAGATTACTTGAACACCACCCTTAGTACGACTGTGACAGTCATAGTATTCAGTCCACGCGCCTTGTTTGTTCAAATGGTTCAAATGGCTCCGAGCACTACGGGACTTAACATCTATGGTCATCAGTCCCCTAGAACTTAGAACTACTTAATCCCAAGTAACCTAAGGACATCACACAACGCTCAGTCATCACGAGGCAGAGAAAATCTCTGGCCCCGCCGGGAATCGAACCCGTGAACCCGGGCGTGGGAAGCGAGAACGCCTTGTTTGTGTGCTTGTAGGTTGAGTAACAGAAGTGTCAGCGATCATGCGTGGCAATGACATGCCTTCACATTATAGCCGAGCAAGTCTACGACAGTATCTAGTTAAAAGATTCGTCGAGAGCGAGCCAAGTTGTAGACCATAATATCGCAAGATGTAGGTAATAAGAAAGGAATTCTTGCTTGTGCAAACTGGCGACCTCTCTTCTTTATTACCTGTATCATGCGACATTATGGTTTACAACCTGGCTCGATCTCGATGAAGTTTCTAACCACAATGACGTGTATTCATAGATCACAAAGAAATCACCGTTAGTGAAGCCTAACACTGTCAGGAAGAAGACAGCGATCTTAACATATGTATTGACACAACACTTTTTTTTAATGTAAGGAAAGTGTTACTGCCTGGACTATAATATTCATTGTACAATTAAAGTATGATCACTAGTTTCGATTGTCTCCTACAACTATATTCAGATCGTTCAAATCGTAAAAACAAGTTGAATGTGCATTGGGATACATGATCATTAGCAAGAATCATGCAGTGACATGCATTCGTATTATGGGCCAATAAGACTATGGTAGTATGTAGTTAAAAACTTCATCGAGAGCGAAACAGATTGTAAACCATAATCTCGCATGATACAGGTAATAAAGAAGGGAGATCGCCAGTTTGCATAAGCAAGAATTCCTTCGTTATTACCTATATCTTTTAACTAGATACTGTCGTAGACTTGATCGGCTATAATATGAATGCATGTCATTGCATTGCTGTTGCTAATGGTGATGTTTTTCAGTGCATATTCAACTCGTTTTTACGATCCGAACGTCCTGAAAGTGGTTGTAGAACGCAAACGAAACTACTCATTGTGCTTTAACTGTATGATGAATATTGCTCTCTAGGCAGTAGAAGCTTTTACATTAAACTTCTTTTTATTCAAGAAATCAATGTGCGAGTGTTGCCGTGAGCCCATCGCCCACCTCCCACCCTAGTCAAAGCCAACTTATTAAAAAAAAAGACAGAAAAAGGAGCCGAAGGAACACACTAACATTGAAGTCATGTCATGTTTACAAACACACTACAAAGACGTCAAATAGCTGTAGTGAGCCAGCGCTCCAAGAGGTTACATTTCACATTGCAGTGTACAGAAGACGCACGACTTTCATGATCAAAACTACGGTGATGTCCTAGATTTGATCATATGCATTTGACGACAGGGGAGATTTGCCAAAGTTCCCTATTGCACCATCAAATTTCTTTGACATAAATATTCGTCTTATCAACTTTGACAAGAAATGTGATAGTGTAATACCGGCCCAAGCGTTATGAATATAGGCACTTGGACTCACGGGCATTTATTTTCACAAAACGTCGCTATCAGCAAATGCTATACTTGGAATGGGCTGTCACAACTGTAAGTCAACTATTTGCTCCCTCCAGATATTTCACTATAAATTTCTCAATAAAGTGCGTAATGTACTATTTACAACATTCGGTTTGCAAATATGTTAGCAAAGAATTGAAATGGTAAGGGTTTCTCAATTTTCTGTCGCTCGTTGCTCACTTATACATTTCTAAAACTACCACAGGCTACCGTAGATTATCAAGAGTAGCTTCAGTAGTTTTCCTAGCAGCCTTGGTCAGTTAAAATCGTACACGCATTACCTGTACATTAGGTGTGTTGCATACGTTTCGGGCTTATCTCATATCTATAGCTTTGTTTACATATGCGATCAGTGTCCTCTAGATACCGGCAGCAGTGAACCGCGTAGAAAGTCAGTGAGAATATTTGAAGGGCCGCGTAACCTAGGAAAAACTTTTGTTCTACACAGTAATTCTCCTGTCCCTTACTTAAAAATAAACAGTATTTATACCAAAATTGGCGCTGTGATTGTTTAATTCTGGTTTTACTAGGATGTTGTTATCTGTAAAGTGAAACAGAGGGATAGCGTAGTAAAAATAAAAAAAGTTAAAAAACCCAAAACAAAATTAAATTAAACGTTGCTCCAATATTTCGTCGAACTTATAGAAAACATTTTTCTGTTATTCATCAACAACTTTCGCCTTTTGTCAATAATAGTAGGAAACTCGTTGGCTTTCATCATGCTGAAGAACCGTCTGTTGACTGCAAAATAACAGTGTTAAACCCAGAATTTTATGTTTATGCATTTACTTGCATCAGAAGTAATTGTTTTGGCTACATAAAAAACGCAGAAGTTATATGATCAATTTATTATTACTTATAAAGTGCAATTTATATTATGTAAGGACAAAAAATACACAATGAACTAATACTGAGCGATAGGCAGTTCTAACTATCTAAAAAAAAAAGAAAATAAAAATACTCAGAATCCACGCTAAATAGTGAGTGGCAACTTTCCTTTATGAAAAATAAAAAGAAGCAAAGAGAAGTCTTTGGCTTGCAGTTCCTGTCTTACACATTCATTTTTGTTTCTCTTCCTGCCAATGCTACCAATGACGGCTTCACTTATGAATTTATCAAAACTACCGAACTGTGGTTTTTGTAGAGCGCTACTGCGCTCATTAAATATGGTCGGGTGTAACTTAACCAATGGAAGTACGCCTGATATCTGAAAGTAAAATCTCACATGGAATGGATGGCATTTCTAACAGAGAACTAAAAGCTTGTTCCCAATAAATAACCAGGATTCTCAGGCACATATGTAGTAGCTCACTGAAACAGGGAATTTTGCAGATAGACTAAAATGTGCTATTGTTAAACCATTGCATAAAAAGGGGATAGATCTGATACTAACAACTACCATCCAATCTCACTTCTGACAGCTTTATCCAAAATTCTTGAAAAAGTAATGTATTCAAGAGTAGCATCACATATTTGTAAAAATCAAGTACCAACAAAATGTCAGTTTGGTTTTCAGAAAGGCTTTTCAACAGAAAATGCTATAAACGCTTTCACTGAATATTAAATGCAATGAATAACCAAACATCACCCATTGGGATATTTTGTGATCTCTCTAAGACTTTTGATTGTGTGAATCATGGAATTATTCTAGATAAGCTTAAGTGTTGTGGTATGAATGGGACAGTGCAGAAGGTTGAAGTTAACAGTACAGAGTCCTCTAACTGGGGAGGTAACAAGAATGGTGTCGCACAAGGTTCAGTCTTGGGTTCCTCATTGTTCTTTATATATATATATATATATATATATATATATATATATATATATATATATATATATATATATATATATATATTAACGACTGACCACTGTATATTCATGAAGATGCAGAGTTAGTTCATTTTGGTAATGATACAAGTATAGTAATCACACCCAAGAAGCAAGAATCAGCTGAGGAAATTGCAAATAATGTGTTTCAGAAAATTATTAAGTGGTTCTCTGCAAATGGACTCTCACAAATGTTGAGAAAACACAGTTTATACAATTCTGCACAGTAAATGGCATAACACCATGGATAAATATAGACTATGAACGGAAGTTTGTGGCTAAGATAGAATACTCAAACTTTCTAGGTGTGTGCATTGATGAGAAATTGAATTCGAACAAACACATCAGTGATCTGCTGAAACAATTAGGTTCAGCTACTTATGCTATTAGGGTTATTGCAAATTTTGGTGATAATTATGTCAATAAATTAGCCTACTATGCCTATTTTCATTCACTGCTTTCATATGGCATCATATTTGGGGGTAGTTCGTCATTAAGAGAGAAAGTATTCATTGTACAAAAGCGTGTAATCAGAATGATCACCTTGTAGACATTTATTTAAGGAACTCGGGATATTCACAGTACCTTCGCAATACATATATTCATTTATGAAATTTGTCAGTAATAACCCATCCCAATCCAAAAATTAGAGCGAAGTGCATAGCTACAACACTAGAAGAAAGGATGATATTCACTATTCTGGATCAAATCTCAGTTTGGCAGATGATTTCTTAGATATAAAGTAGTATCTCTTAAAAAAATTAATTAAATAATTATTTTGTGCAAAGAAAACTTATGTTAAAGTGACACGAAATGTCGTATTCATGATCTTTGGAGCAAGGATTAATGTATGTATGTATGTATGTATGTATGTATGTGTATGTGGAGAAGTGCTATGTCAATGTTTTCGGTATTAAGTCTTCAAAAGAGCAAACACAATTTAGTGAAATTAAAAGGAAACTTTACCGAGTTAAATTTTTTTTACTGTGATGTGCATACTAATGAGTTGACAAGTAAAGTTTATGTCTTTGAGAAAAATTTAATGAAACGTAATTATCAAAAATCTATGGAAATTACCTTCGTACTTATCCTGTGAAAGCCTTCCTGAGATTCTTCGCAGGTAGAGCAAGAGGCCCGCTGCCAGGATGACTAGGAATGAGACTCCGGTGACGATAGGTACAATGACGTTGATCCCTGTGTACAGGTCCCGGTTGCTGTACTCTGAATGCACCATCAGCTCTGGTGACACAGTAGCTGCAGACAGTTCCAAAGCAGAGTCAATCAATCTTAATTTCTATCAGTTAGGCAGAACAATAATCAAAATTTCTTTAATTCTAGTCCCGTTTTCTTTGGTATCAAGATGATTATTCTGTTTGTTCGTATATTCGGTTTTGGAAGTTCTTCCTTCTCCACTCTGTTTCTGGACAAGTGTTGACTACCTGTCTCTAGAAGATAGCATTTGTTATGAAACTAAGTCACTATCAGAGAAATGTGTATGAAGCACTGTTTCCCAACTTCCATCTCGAAACTACTATAAACTACCGTGATTCATTGGCATATACAACTAAAAAACACATGTCATAGATTCTACAAATTAGTTGTTATTAGCTACTACTATGAACAGTGCCGGGTTTCTTTCTGCCTTTTTTTTCGAATTATTTATGAAGCTAACTGTCGCGAATTTATGATGAGGGCTATAAATTAGCTGACTGTTAGTTTTTGATGTGTTTCTAACACGTAGATCAGCGCATCTGCAATACTACTCTCTGGTACATAAATTTCGAATCTAATGGACTCGTGGCTAAACTGCATGAACTATATAAATTAAAATACCTACTTTATGTGAGCTTCGTAAATGATAAAATATTGATTTTCTTGTTAATTAGTAAGGTAGTTGGTAATTTTGTTGATACATGGTTTTGTAAATGTCACGGAATATGGATGGATGAGAAGTGATATTTGTTGATTTGAAGGATGAAGTTAGCGGTGAGAGTGGAGAAAGACAAATGGTAATGTGGACTTTATGCAAAATGAAGCCTGGGGAAGAAAATGATACGGAAATAACTGATCATTCCAAACCAAGCTGTTGGAAAAGCAAGAAAAAGGGAGAGGCGAAGAAGAGAGCTGGCATGAAAACGAAATGGATGATAATGGAAGCATGGATCGACCTCTGAGTGTTTTCCGTTCTCATGTATGGAGAAGTGGTTAGATTCATCTTCTAACATTTTCACGACGAAAATAAATACCCTGTACTCCTTTTTTATTTTATATTCAAACTGCTGTCGTCATTGCTTTCCAAAGGAACTGCAATCGACTTCGAAATTACAAGACTTCGTCTCCAGAAAAAAAAAAACACCACTAGCGCGAAATGATGTGTAACACATCCGAAAATATGCTCTCTGGCTACTGAGCACGTCACAAATCCATCAATACGTTCGGAAACACTACAACAAACTGCGAACACACCCGACCATCGGATCTGTAACGACAAATGACTAGTTTCCTTGTTGAAACTATTTGAGAGGTTGCTTCAGACATTGCAGAGCTGTTCTTTATTAATTTAACACCAAGACACAATATAGCTGATAAAAGTGGGAAATAAAATGGAAGTTCACTATGATTTCAAGTATATCGATGTGTAAGGTCAACAAGAAAAATGAGCTAATAAAGCAAAGGTAAATGGGGCGTAAATATCGGTCCTTATTTGTAAAACTGTTTGACGTGTAAGTTTTTGAGCTTCATGCCAGTTTTCTATGAAAAGAAGACTAGAATTGCCAAAAACTAAAGTAAAATAAAATAAAATGGTGAAAACCTGTCATACCCTCAGGCAATGTAGGAGTGGGCGTTTCATTTAATAATTTGAATGTTTGTTTTTATATAATGAATTTGGAGTATGGAGTCTACCTCAGTCAGTCACAATAAGTAACTAGTTATATAAACAAATGTAACTGAAGATCGCAGTGTAGACAGGTGCTGATTTGCCTATGGTGAGATGGAAGGAATTGGGAAAGGTTAGGCACACTGGTATCTAATTGTCCTTGAGGAAGCCCTATCACTCCACCAGGATAAACAGTTGAAGATATTTAAAAATGTAAAGGAATATAAATAATTATGGCTTCAGAAATAACTGAGGAGGGCGAAAACAGGGCCATTAGAAACCCCTGCCAGAGAAGAGACGAGGTTGAGTCACATAATTCTGTTTACTCTACTTACTGAATGGCGAAGCTGCCTCAGTCATTCAACAGACTTCCAAATGAATTTCTCTGCTCTTTCCGAATGAACCATAATATTTACGTTTGTACAGTGTGTTAACTGTTAAGTTGGTCAATTGGCTGCCTACACCTCAATCGGTAAATTTGGAACGTTTCGGCGGCTGTAATTTGTTTCTGGCTGCAGCCAACATTTGCTAACTGAGGGCAATGTGTGAGGCAGCCATTGTTGTCTGATGTGTCACTGTTTTGTACTTCACTGGTCTGAGTGTTAAGATGCCTGCACTGCGGGATGCGGGCGCTGTTTGTTCCTCCCCCCTCTGAACGGCCCCTCGCCCCCGTGGCGGTCAATGTGGTGGCCGGGCTCACATCCGCTGCAGTCCGCAACCCCATCTGGCAATTGGCCAACTTACAGTTAATGCCCTGTGATTTATCTGAGAGACAACAGGCCAGCTGGAGTAGCAGAGAAAGTAACGTACCATATATGCCGATGCAAGGTTCTTTGGTAACCTGTAAGAAAGTCATTTGGCATTTTAGTTCGACTAAGTAAATTTCTTTTATTAGAACGCGCAGGCATTTTCAGGTAGTCATTGTGTCGTTTGAGTCGAGTGAAAACATCCAGAATGTTGGGGAACGGACTGGAATAGTACTGGATATGAAAGGGGCAGACAAACGAAGACGAGACAGGCGAGAAATATAAGTAAACTCTTTTTGTTTCAAAAGTAATCGCCAGAAACGTTAATACATTCATCGTACTGTGAGAAAAGACGGCCAATGTCTTCATGGAAAAATGTTTGCAGTTGTCTATGGCACCAATGACTGTACCCAGGCGTGTACCTTGTAAGTAGGCTGTTTAGGTTTTTATGTTGGTATGCCACGTAGTGCTCTGTATGAAAATCGCTGACTGCGACGTGTGCAGTCTGTGGCTGGTTGGACTCATTGTTGGAATATTCGCTAGTGTAGTGTTGGGCAGTGGGATGTGAACAGAGCGTAGCGTTGGGCAGTTGGAGGTGAGCCGCCAGCACTCGTGGATGTGGGGAGAGAGATGCCAAAGTTTTGAGAGGTTACTATGAGCGGACGATGTGGACATGTGTCCGTCAGAAAAAGGATATTTGTAATTTGTAAGACTGATATTTGAACACTATTAAGGTAAATATATTGTCTGTTCTGTATCAAAATCTTTCATTTGCTAACTAAGCCTATCACTAGTTAGTGCCTTCAGTAGTTAGAAACTTTTATTTAGCTGGCAGTATTGCGCTCGCTGTATTGCAGTAGTTCGAGTAACGAAGATTCTTGTCAGCTAAGTGATTCATGAAAGGTATAGGTTATTGTTAGGGGGATTTGTAGGGATTATTGAAAGTCAGATTGCGTTGCGCTGAAAATATTTGCGTCAGTTTAGTGATGATCAGAATAAGTAAAGAGAAAACTGTCTGAGTACGTTCAGTTTTACTCAGCTGTTTCAGCAAGAAATAACGCAGAAGTTTAACAGCACAATATTCTTTTGATACAAAGGGGAAGTTTCAACCTCTTCGCCCAAAGCGAATCAATGGGTACCAATGTCTTTCCCTATGGATCCAAAAATGTAGAAATTGCATGAGGAGAGATCGACAGAGTATGGAGGACGTGTAAGGGCTTCCGAGCGGAACTTCTGCAGCGTTGTCGAAACAACATTGGCAACATGTTTTCACAAGAGATTAGTCGTCTTTCTTACAGGTATTACTATTTAAGTTCATTAGCATTTCCGTTGCACTTTCCTATGGGTTATACCGATCTGTTACGATCTTAGCAATGTTTCTCTGAATTAGTTCGATGTTTGTCGTCGGGTTTACTTAATTAGGAAACGTGGAACAATGGTTTAGAACTGGTCACGTTAGTGTTCCCTTTACACACACACATTGAATATATCCAGAACCATCCCAACAAATTTGAGTCTACACTTGGCCTTCCCTAACACTGGTTTCCTATGTCCGTTCCATCCTGCGCTATTCTTCAGTATTACTCCTAAATTCTGCTGAAGTTGGATATCAGTAATCTTGTAATGTGATATTATCTCGTTGTTTCTCTTTGTTATAAGAATTATTTTACAGTTATCCATATTTAAGGACAACTGCCATTAATGACATGAAGTAGAAGTTTTGTCCAAGTCTTTCTGCAATTCGTAAATATCGTTCAATCCCAGTCCTTCCAAGTAGAGTGTACGCAGAACAACGTGACCAGTCGATGCTCAATCGGCAGAGTACGCTTGGGGAGAGCGGTATTGGTGGGGTTGTAGGCAGAGGTTATAGGGAAAATACAATGTTGGAAGGCAAATTCCGTTCTGAACTGAAGCCTAGACTCACACTTTTTGTAAATGTCAAGCGGAGGCCCTTCACACTCACACAGTATTAAGTCTGTTTTGCTTAGTATCTAAAATGAATTCCACCGAAGATACAACAAAAACAGAAATTTATTTTCACCTGGCTTGTTAGCCGTCTGTAGCTTTCAGAAGAAGCAACATGAGCGGCGAATTTTGTCCGAAACCTATATTTCTCTTGTTGCCGTGTTAAAATTTGCCACTTGTGCCAAAAAAACAGCTGAGTTTACACAGTCCCATCTCACAAACATGTTGAGCAAACGCAGTTGCGAGAGAGTTCTGAAACTGTGGCTTATTAAGTGAGGAACGAGGGAAGGTAAGGTCAATAGGTTACGAAAAAGCACATCCTCGAAATGCGTTCGTTTACGCTGTTCTAAAACCAACAGCATTTCTCGTTTAATCAGCTATCGATAACCCCTAAAAATTATGTTCTTTCACTCAAGAAGTCTGTAGTTGGCGGTATAACAGGATAGATAATGAAGGTTTGTGTAATAACCTAATGCAAAATACTGTCCTCTTTATCAGGTTACCTTCCATTCAGAAGGCTGTTGCACGCAGCGACTGTTATATTGACTTGTAAATAATAGATTTCAGCTATCAGTCGTCCTTTTTTTATTGGTAGATTTAGATTTCAGCTAGAAACTAGCCATTCTCAGTGCTAAGAATAAAAGAGCTACATAGTTAGATGATGTCATAAAAAGTTGCAATTAATGGCTTAACTCATATGGTTTGTGTATTACATACCACTATCATTTTTGATCAATGCATGTAATGCCTGTTGGTCGGGCTTCATCCACAGTTCACTGAATACTACTGTTTGCGGAAGGCGGGCTGTATGGAGAACACATCAGTTGGTTGCATGGCGCCACCTATGTGAACTACGTATAAACCCCAAGGAAAATAAACCACTTCAAATTTAATTACATAACATGAAACATTAGTAAATTTCTTACATTGTCGTCCGACGTAGTTCATATTTATCTTCAAGTAATAAAATTTCCATGTTCACTCCTTGTGAGTCCATTATTATTATTAAAACATTTAAATTACGTCAGATGGCTAAAACGTAAAACAAAAATATTTAATTTTTTTTAAATTTATAAAACACTAGAAGACACGTCCTGTATACACCTACACAGGTGTATACAGGTGTACCTCTTGTATTCTTAGCATTGGGAATGGCTAGTTTCTAGCTGAAATCTAGATCCGCCAATAAAATTAAAAATCCAGTGTGCTACTTCAACTCAGTTTTCGGGAAATTGGTGATGGCTAGAGACCTCGACCCTAGCCTAAAGAAAAATTCAATATGTTAGGTACATGTCATATACGGCAACACATTGTGTAATATACTCGAAACGCAAAATCACATCGGCTCCTATTTTTCAATGCAAACTTTTTCTAATTTTGCAAATGCAAATACCAGACTTAACTATGACCATTAACGAAATGCTGGGCACATCATCATGGAGCTGACACGCAAAGTTGTAAGTAAGGTAAAAACGAACCTTTTTACCAGATAGTTTTTCTAAAATAGCTTGAGAAAGATTGCAGGGCGTGCACCTCGATTCTGTCATTGCAGCGCGTAGACGACGTGCAAACAATGCAAACAATGCTCGAACGGTCCACGGGTGTGATGCCGGTTTATAGTGTCCAACGGGCACAATATTTCGGCGATCAGACATGTCGCCATCGTCAGGTGCGCTGACGAATTGAGCTCCTGAGGGCGGGCGGTCGTCTTAAATCCCCTCCGCTCGCGGGGCGTTCTCTCCGCGGTCCGCGCCCGTACGTCAGTGGTCGGCGAGACGCTGGCGTCGGCGTCTGTGGTGGCGTCGGTGTAATTGCCTCGTTCGCCCTAGTCGCCCGTTCGTTTCCTTTGCTGAGCGTCTTTTTAATTAGACTCAATACTGGTTCCTATGCCTTGCTGAGGTTGTAGCCGCAGTCTCGGTTGATTAGCCTGTCCCAGGGACGGACAGGCAGAACCAGGGACGGACTCATCAACCGAAATTGCGGCTACAACCGCAGCAGGGCATGGGAACCAGCACTGAGTCTAATTAAAAAGACCCTCAGCAAAGGAAACGAACGGGCGACTGGGGTGCAAGAGGCAGTTACACCGACGCCACCACAGACGCCGACGTAAGCGTCTCACTGACCGCTGATTCGCGGATACTGACCACGGAGAGAACGCCTCGCGATGGGAGGGGATTTAAGGCGACCGCCCACCCTCAGGAGCCGAAATATTGTGCCCGTTGGACTCTATGGACCGGCAGTACACATGTGGACTGTTCGAGCAAGAAATAAGCTGGAAGAAACTGAAGAATCACAGTGCAAACAATGTCTGCCTCCCATGCCGAACAACCGAATGAACTCGCCCAGCGCTTTCCACGAGAACTGGTCCGTGCACAACGGCCACCATATCCTGGGCGTACTGTACACCAGGGCTTCTCAACCTTTTCAGCTGGTGGGTCCCTTCTTCAGTCGAAAATCCATGGCGGACACCTAGTCAGTCAAGAGCACAGTAACTTTACATTTCAGAGCGAAACCCTAGGGAACTGATAGCTTCTTAATGCAAGTTTTATGTTCCCAATGACCCCCTCCCCCCCCCCCCCCCCCCCGAAGTATCAATAGTCTTTGGTTCAGAGATGAATGAAAACAACTTGAAGGTCAAAAATCGACTTATGAAATAGGTAGTGCACTGATAAGCAAGTTTAACATTTAATGATGCCTGTGGCCGCTTATGTGCCAGCGAGCGCTGTGGTTGATCGACAAAGCTCGCTCCGCGCATGAGTAAAAGGTTTCAGCGCATCTACCGCCGTGAGCTGGCGCACAAACGACACCCGTACTGTTGCGAAACAGTCGATCAGAGAAGCCGCGTTCTCTGGCACTAAACTGTGTTTGCGTTCTCACTTAGGAACCGCAAAGGCTGTTTGGGAATACGACCTGAAGTAAAGGTACACATGTTTTTCACACGACAAAATAGTGATAATTTGAATTCCACAATTTTATTCAATAATTTTACTCATTATTTTACACGATTTGGTGATGGGTGGCCGCGGGCCCCCTAGAAAGAGCCGGCGGACCCCTAAGGGGTCCGCGACCACAGGTTGGGAAGCCCTGCTCTACACAATAGCGTTCAGTGATACAGTACAGCTGGTTCTACCTGATAAATCGTCTATTTATGGGTATATTTAAAATGTGACAGAGCCCAATTGAATGATACATGATAGCTTAATTCAGGGCTATTTCCCACTGACACTCTTTGTTTCCTGTTAGAGAGATGCACTCCGTCTTCAGGCCACGAGTGGCCTTCCGGGACCATGCGACTGCCGTGTCATCCTCAGTGGAGGATGCGGATAGGATGGGCGTGGGGTCAGCACACCGCTCTCCCTGGTTAGAGAGATGCAACGTTGAAAAACTGCTGTCATTATGGGTATATCTACATCTACATTCATACTCCGCAAGCCACCTGACGGTGTGTGGCGGAGGTTACCTTGAGTACCTGTATCGGTTCTCCCTTCTATTCCAGTCTCGTATTGTTCGGGAAAGATGGATTGTCGGTATGCCTCTGTGTGGGCTCTAATCTCTCTGATTTTATCCTCATGGTCTCTTCGCGAGATATACGAAGGAGGGAGCAATATACTGCTTGACTCTTCGGTGAAAGTATGTTCTCGAAACTTTAACAAAAGCCCGTACCGAGCTACTGAGCGTATCTCCTGCAGAGTCTTCCACTGGAGTTTATCTATCATCTTCGTAACGCTTTCGCGATTACTAAACCCTGTAACGAAGCGCGCTGCTCTCCGTTGGATCTTCTCTATCTCTTCTATCAGCCCTATCTGGTACAAATCCCACACTGGTGAGCAGTATTGGGCGAACAAGCGTACTGTAACCTACTTCCTTTGTTTTCGGATTGCATTTCCTTAGGTTTCTTCCAATGAATCTCAGTCTGGCATCTGCTTTACTTACGATCAACTTTATATGATCATTCCAAATGGTTCAAATGGCTCTGAGCACTATGGGACTTTACATCTATGGTCATCAGTCCCCTAGAACTTAGAACTACTTAAACCTAACTAACCTAAGGACATCACATAAATCCATGCCCGAGGCAGGATTCGAACCTGCGACCGTAGCGATCGTGCGGTTCCAGAGTGAAGCGCCTAGAACCGCTCGGCCACCCCGGCCGGCTATGATCATTCCATTTTAAATCACTCCTAATCAGTACTCCCATATAATTTATGGAATTAACTGCTTTCAATTGCTGACCTGCTATTTTGTAGCTAAATGATAAGGGATCTATCTTTCTATGTATTCGCAGCACATTATACTTGTCTACATTGAGATTCAATTGCCATTCCCTGCACCATGCGTCAATCCGCTGCAGATCCTCCTGCATTTCAGTACAATTTTCCATTGTTACAACCTCCCGATATACCACAGCATCATCCGCAAAAAACCTCAGCGAACTCCCGATGTCATCCACAAGGTCATTTATGTATATTGTGATTAGCAACGGTCCTATGACACTCTCCTGCGGCACACCTGAAATCACTCTTACTTCGGAAGACTTCTCTCCACTGAGAATGACATGCTGCGTTCTTTTATCTAGGAACTCTTCAATCCAATCACACAATTGGTCTGATAGTCCATAGCCTCTTACTGTTTTCATTAAACGACTGTGGGGAACTGTATCGAACACCTTGCGGAAGTCAATAAACACGGCATCTGCCTGGGAACCCGTGTCTGTATATACAGAAGTGTACCCCCCCCCCCCCCCACCTCCATGTAATCGCGAGGGCAGCAAAGCTACTTGTCACGAGTGAGCCGTGAGATGGCTTACCGCCGGCGTGAGTGAGCGTGGCGAACGCGTAGGTGGCGACGGTGGAGCCGGCGCTGTTGTGCGCCGTGACGCGCAGCAGGTAGGCGGTGCCGGCGGTCAGGTCCAGCACGGGCAGGTCTCCGCCCCCGCCACTGGGCGCCACCTGCGCGTTGTTCGACACCAGCGTCCACGCCGGCTCGCGTCGCGCCTTGTACTCCACCACCACGGACGTGATGGGGCACCCGCCGTCCTCCCACGACCGCAGATTCAGCGATATCGACGTCGAGTTGATACGTATCAGTTTCGAATCCGTGGGGGCGACAGGAGCTGAAAAGTGAAAGTCACCAAGTCCGAGATTCACAATCGTTAATTAAGATAAGCGACGACAAAATCTGGTCACCCCTAGAGTAATCATTAATGCCTAAATTTAGTCAGGAAGTGGACTGTTGTGTACATAGTTCCGCGTAGTCAGCGCGTACACAACTTTCCCACTACAGCGCGCCCCGCTAAGCACATCAATGGAGGCGCAGCGCTCGTCCGTCTCTGCACTACGAGATGGCGCTGCCTTAGAGATGGACCAAATTCTGCTTCCGACGATCCACATATTAATAGGTAACGCAGCCAGTGAGATTGCTTCTAACGTAGCACCTTTTCTCCTCACAGATCACCCTCGCGCAGTGATACCTGAATGTGCGAGGTATTATAACGAGTCTACAGACCTCCGATTAGTCGGTCTGCATTTGTCTGCATTAGTCTGCACCAGTGTACATTAGTCTGTAACAGTCTACACTCAAGTTTCAGTCTGAGCCTAATATGATTATCATATTCCTGTACATAGCCATGAAGAGAAATGTATAGACACTTTGTCAAGTACCAGAAATATGTGAGAATAAGATTAACGTACCAAGACCAAAGGAACTTCAGATTGTCAATTGTAAATAGCATCCAGAATCAAGTTATGTAACGTCTATGCTTTTTATTATTTTAATAAATGTGTTTGACTATTAATCAAGTTCTGTTTAAAGTTGGTCACCATCAATCTACCACTCTAAGCGTCCAAGTGGCATTTCTATCGTCTGACCTAACGGCAGAAGATAAACACGCCACGATAAGATCACGAGACATATAGCTGCCACTTGCCTACTTCGTTAGAGCGACAAGTCAAATAGTCTGATGTGTGTATGGAAGATCTTACAGTACGCATCCCCATTTGGGGATGCGCAAGTACATCTCATCCAGGTTAAGCCACTCGCTGAGAATTTGATTTAATTTCAATAGCGCGAAATGACTGACATCATCTATATACCAAACACTAGAAGACATTACTTTCAAAGATGATCTACGGTGGTGTGGATCCTCAGTGGAAATAAAATAACGTAATCACAGCTGTTTAGCTTTTGTAGCCCTAATAAGTCGAAGCAATTTGCGATATCACCGTATGTACCGCGTGCAGTTGTCGAAGTGATGGTTCTTGTACTCGTCTGACACAATGGAGGAACCCCAGCCACAAATAAACTCTTTCAAACACTAGGATGGCAGAAGGCGGTCCTCTGACTAATATACACTTTCTTTCGCTTACGCCATATTGCCGCAGCGATCGCAGGGTCGGCGCTGTTACAACGGATTTGGCAATGTTCTACATCTACATCTACATTTTACTCCGCCAGCCACCCACCGGTGTGTGGCAGAGGGCACTTTACACCCCACTGTCATTACCTCTCTTTTCCATTCCAGTCGCATATGGTTCGCGGGAAGAACGACTGCCGGAAAGCCTCTGTGCGCGCACGAATCCCTCTAATTTTACATTCGTGATCTCCTCAGGAGGTATAAGTAGGGGGAAGCAATATATTCGATATGGATGGCCGGATGCCCTTCCTGCCGCCGCCCCGTACCTCCCAGGGCGGAATCAGTGTATCCCAACTGTCTGCATCTAGTGTAAGTCGTGAAATAGTGCGGACGTGTTTCAAATGTCTGCGATGCGTGTAACTGAGGCGGAACGTGGGGACCAGCCCGGTATTCACCTAGCGGGATGTGGAAAACCGCCTAAAAACCACATCCAGGCTGGCCGTCACACCGGTCCTCATCGTTAATCCGCTGGACGGATTCGATCCGGGGCCGGCGCGCCTACCCGAGTCCAGGAAGTGCGCATTAGCGCTCTCGGCTACCCTGGCGGGTGTCTCACTAATATACACTATTACTGTCTTTTCCTCTCTGTGTTCTACAGACGAGAAACGCGAACTCACAGCCAAGGACGGAGTTCAGATAACGTCTCAACACAAGTATAGACAGAGGAAGTGCTCTCACTTAACGCTGCATACTCCGCAGCAGCTTCCAATCCGGAGGTGAAGTCCAGAATCGTATAGGTTCGCCACAGTACAGTGCCTAACTGTTCTAACAATAAACTCGCCTGAGAGCAAAGACAGCAATTCCGTCTGTACCAACAAAGCTGATATCGATCGACCTTCACACAAGGCGCTCACAACAGAAGACCTTGTCTCTCCACCGCTGGCCTCCCATCAATGCTCAGCTCCCCACCATCATAATTCCGAAAACGAATAATATTCCCGAAACCATGGAATATTCTCCATCTCTAAAGATTCTTCCGAACGCCAACCAACCATATTTTAGTCTTTTGTCGTCCAGCGCGGAAAGTTAGCGAGGAAAAACCTATACTCGTACAGTGGTACACTTCTGAGTAAAAATTGTTAGAAATAACCGGGCCTGCGTGGTTTTCAAGGTGCCGCTTCATCGTTCTTCTCACAAAGTTCAAGTTTGCAGAGTTCGGAAGTATTATCCGGTTACCCTTCTGGCCCTACTACAATAGTGGGCAGCCGTCACCGTATTGTGCTCCAGAGCTCAGGTGCCACGACGTCCGTCTTGCTACTTCCTGTGTTTAAGCAGGGCCAACACACCTGTGTGGGTCTTCCACCCAGGGTTGAGTTCCGCCTGTCGTTTCATTTCCACTGTCGATCCCATATTCTACTAGTACGATAATAAAGACACTCCATCACCTTTCATGCAATAAGTATCACCTATTATGTACAAGGCATACGTGACAATGTCTGTCTCCTTTATATATTCATGTAATATACATCTAGAGAAAGTTTTAACTTGTGAAATTGTGAAAAACAAGAACAACAATGGTTTCAAAAATACGTCCTAAAAGAGATATATATACCTGCAGAAAGATTTATCTCCACAGATACTCAACCACCCACACAATGGGTACAAAAAAGCACTAAATGTATATACCATCTGATGATGAGTTGCTAGGCAGCTCGAAACCGGTCATGGTTAAATAAAATACATCTACATAAAAGGCGACTGGTTGCAGTAATTTCTGAAAACCTTTTCGATACAGAGATGATCAGCAATCTCAAGCGTAGGACTTTACAAAGGAGGTGTTGTGCATCGCGTAAAGCTTTAGTGTACTATTAAAATTCCGAGAGAGTACTTTCCGGGAAGAGTCGGACAGCATATCACTTCCTCCCACATGGAACTCGTGAAATGACCATGACGAGAAAATTCACGAAATTACAGCTAATACACAGGCTTACCGACAATCATTCTTGCAACGTGCCATTCGCGAATGGAACAGGGAAGGGGGAATCAGTTAGTGGTAACGAAAGTATCAACCACTACACACCGTTAGGTGGCTTGCGAATGTAAATCCAGCGCAATAAACACATGTGTAGACAATTGATTCCGGCAGTTTAAATACTATCTTGTGCACTGTCAGTTGGTCATAAACATGGAATTTATTTGCAGGCCAGTGGAGGTAAATTGTTTGTACCGCTTGCTTTCTTTATTTTCTGAGACCATTCACTGAATTTTTCAGTCACCTTGTATCTTGTTTTATTTCTAAGTGTCAAATAACATAGAAAATTGTTTTCCATATTAAATGATTCTGATCTTTCACTATTGTAACTGTTTTAGTAAAAAAAGTCAATCTATTTCCGCCGTTCTCTATGCCTAATACAATCTCTTTCTTCGTCCAGGTACCGGTATTGTAATACATAAATATCGATGCATTTTTGCTTTCAAGTATTTTGTCTCTATTGTGGGAGAACATTCTAGAAAGAATACGGGACGCTCCTGAATCTTTGCAGTGAGTCACGAATACAAAGGAAACAAAAAAAAAAAAAAAATAGAAGACACCAGACCAGTTACTGTAATTGGAGAGATCTCGCGGATATAGGTTAACTTCCGATGCTTGCCTTCGAAGCCACAGTCTCCTGTACTTGCGCGTGCTCACTCTGCAACATACCCAAAAATTATAGAACTCTACACACGGCACAATCAGCTGATTGATGTGGTAGCCTATTGATTTACACTTAAGTAGATGGCGCGCACGCACAACATGTAGTCGATTTTGACCTGAAAGCAGGCTTTCATGCGGAGCGCTAGAAAAATCATGTGACTTAGAACTCCATAGAATCCCTCGAATACATTTTTCGACGGTTCCGCAAAATTTCTGTACACTTCTACACATCATACTAATTAAGAGATGAGATTGAAGTAGTCACTTCTTCTACACCACTAATCAATGTCGTGTAAGAATCGGTTAACAGTACAGGGTCGGCAAAATTGCCTCCTAAGTTAAAGTTCAAGTAAAAACAAAACTATATAAATTTTTCATTTTTTAAACAATATGTCATTCAAGTGGTGTCGTCCTCTAAAATGTACAGAGTGATTCAGAAATAAAAAATAGATTTCAGTTATTTATTACAGACAAACTATGAAGGATAGAAACACCTTACTCTACCTAGTGACATGCGCGTTGTGTTTCTCTTTTTTATAGTTTGTCCGTACTAGACAACTGTTATCTGTCCTTTCTTTTTGAATAACTTGGCATAGTTGTAAGCTACTTCCGAAATTCTGCATCACCCTAACAAACACTTCTTTAGAAATGAGACCAAATTCTTTGAATATTGCATTTATTATGGCAGGCAGAGTACTCGGCGGATGTTTGTACACTTCAGACTTACGATGCTCCCACGGAAAATGTCGCGAACTGTATGATCCAGTGATCGTTCTGGCCAGGAGACATCGCCACGTGAAGAAAATGAACGTCCTGGAAATATCTTTTTCAGCACTAGGAAAGGAATCTGAGCCGTGTGAGCAGCGGCTCCGTCCTGCTAAAATCATACCTTGTCAGTCTGTAGATAGTGAACTTTGGTGTAAGAAAAGTGCTATCATATGAGTATATTGTTGAGAGTTTACTGTCACAGTGGCACCATTCTCTTCAACAAGGTAAGGATCGATTATCACGTCTCCTGCAACCTATCACTATACAAATACATAGTCATCACGTAGTGAGTTTTCATGAAGTTCACTAGTGTTTTGTCCACACAAATATCGACAATTTTGACGATTAACGTATATTGAAAATGAAAATGTGCTTCGTCACTGCGGAGGACCACAGCATCTCAAGGAACATTTACAAGAATATTTTCATATAAAGTCTCACGATTGTCATCACGCTCAGACAATTGATGAAAATATCAATCTTATTCGGATGCAATGGTAAGTCCTGATTCAAAAATTCGATGCACACGCCGATCAGGTAACAAAAGAGCTGTAGCCAGTTTTAGGTCACGTCTCTTTGGACACTGCTGAATTATCGCCTTACTGCATTTTTTTTTTTTTTTTTTTTTTTTTTTTTTTTTTTTTTTTTTTTTTTGCCAGTCACCAGCTGTGAACAGAACTGCCCACTCCGTAGATGACATTCACGTTAATACAGTTCCTTTATTTTGATCGATCTGCTTTTTATTTCAACTTTACATTAGGGAGGCTATTTTCCCACATCCTTTATCTCTTCGATAAGCAAAACTGGATAATAATCTTAAGCGCGAGCCGGAACACACAAAAACACCTCGAGTTTTCACTGGAACAAATGGAGTTTATTGTTTTCTGTAAGGATTCCCCAAGCCCACGTCTTTGTTAGCAAACACTACTTCCAGCTAGCTAGTGTCTCCATGTTCTGAGACTGTGCACCTTTCAAGTGCACGCTCATTAACTCCCTCCCTTTCACAGAATAACCCGTGAAGAATTATATTTATCACGTAGGATAATTCACTCTCGACTATGTAATACCTTTAGAACCACAGGGCACATGATTCTCCCCTCCCGTAACCTTGCAAGGCTATAATCGTGGATTTCGCAAGCTCCACAACTGCTCCTCGAGATTGTTTTAACCTACAATCTTTGCGGTCGATCAGTTTCCAGAGGAGCAGAATTAGGTACTTTAATTGACCATCACCCGACAACACTCATGTTGTTTGCTGTAATATGCCGCTTCCTGCGAACACTTCCAGAAGTTTTTGGTTAAGAGTACTAGAAAGCAGCGGCCATCTTATGGAAATCACTCACCTTTGAAAACAGAACGGTCGGTTTTGGCCGGATTAAGGGAAGAGCGGGCCAGTATCTCCAGGCTGGATAACAGTTCCCGTCCGCTGGAAACTGGAAAACTGACGCTGGCGTTCACAATAGAGCTGTTTCATTTCGGGCCAAAAATAAGAAAATAGATCTCATTTGTTTTTAAGTATCAGTAAAAGTTTCTACATTTGTCGATTACTGTACAAGGAAACAACTTTCTTAAAGTTTAAATGTTTATTACTTTTCGAGTTAAAATTTGGTAAGGTTTGCGTTATTTTCCGAACTAGAGAATTTGTCTGACGTTTAACTCAAGAACCTGATATCGGATTTTAGGGAACAACGATTCATTTTGAAGCTGAATGTCTGTTGTTGATGGAGGTATATACCATTAACACAACAATAATTAAAACATTTTTAAAAAACTTTATTTCATGAATTAAGCATAAACACAATTTTCCTGAAGATTAAATTTATATAGGCTTCAACCTCCTTAGATTACACATTGATTTCTGTTTCAAGTTTAACCGAGCAGCTTCTCTGAAGTGTGGAAAAAATAATGAAATTCGGCAATAAATATTTAACGCTAGCGCTTTACTTAAGTTGCGATTAGCTGCCGTGTGCCACTCAACATAGAAAGAGACCTCGCAACATGTGCTGCGTAATATGGCGTAGCACAGCCAGCGGGTTTTGCCGCTGTGTCTATTTATTGTTTATTTTTTACAAAGCTCCCCACTGAAGACACCATAAAAAGGTTTACTAATCTTGTTAGAAAAAATATGGAACGTGATGAAAATTACATTATACTTAAGTTCTAAAAATACTGCATGCATATTACCTCGAACAATACAATACCACGTTCATTTTGAATTTTGTTTTAGAATTTTACTGTGAATAGTTTCTGAGCAACGAGTCTCTGAACGTTGTGGTTTTATTAAATTACGATAACTTCGACCGTTAAAAAAAAAGCTCGAAGCACTTGCAAAAATATGTTAACTTAACGTCTAAATAAGATGATAGAAAATTGAGCCCCCACAAAAAACGTAAGATTTCCTGCTGTCCGGAGTGAAATGGAATATCCCAGTAGCTGCTGGGCGCGACGCGAAACTGATAGTCCTTCCCTGCTACCCATACAAGATTAAGATTACGTACTGTAAATAACGAAACCAGTAATGGAATTACTGTTGTTGTAGGGGTCTTCAGTTCGTGGACTGACCTTATGCAACGCCCCACGCCAGTCTGTTTTGCCCAAGCCTCTCCATTTTTGCGTAACTACGGCAACCTACAGGGTACATCCATTTGAACTTTTGTTTTGTCTTCGAGCCTTGGACTCCTTCTGCAAGTCTTACATCCCACTCTTTCTTCCATTGGCAAACTGACGATTCCTCAGAATGTGCCCGATAAAGCGATCCCTTCTTTTAATCTACATCTACATCTACATCCGTACTCCGCAAGCCACCTGACGGTGTGTGGCGGAGGGTACCCTGAGTACCTCTATCGGTTCTCCCTTCTATTCCAGTCTCGTATTGTACGTGGAAAGAAGGACTGTCGGTATGCTTCTGTGTGGGCTCTAATCTCTCTGATTTTATCCTCATGGTCTCTTCGCGAGATATACGTAGGAGGGAGCAATATACTGCTTGACTCTTCGGTGAAGGTATGTTCTCGAAACTTCAACAAAAGCCCGTACCGAGCTACTGAGCGTCTCTCCTGCAGAGTCTTCCACTGGAGTTTATCTATCATCTCCGTAACGCTTTCGCAATTACTAAATGATCCTGTAACGAAGCGCGCTGCTCTCCGTTGGATCTTCTCTATCTCCTCTATCAACCCCACTTGGTGCGGATCCCACACTGCTGAGCAGTATTCAAGCATTGGGCGAACAAGCGTACTGTAACCTACTTCCTTTGTTGTCGGATTGCATTTCCTTAGGATTCTTCCAATGAATCTCAGTCTGGCATCTGCTTTACCGACGATCAACTTTATATGATCATTCCATTTTAAATCACTCCTAATGCGTACTCCCAGATAATTTATGGAATTAACTGCTTCCAGTTGCTGACCTGCTATTTTGTAGCTAAATGATAAGGGACCTATCTTTCTATGTATTCGCATCACATTACACTTCGCTACATTGAGATTCAATTGCCATTCCGTGCACCATGCGTCAATTCGCTGCAGATCCTCCTGCATTTCAGTACAATTTTCCATTGTTGCAACCTCTCGATACACCACAGCATCATCTGCAAAAAGCCTCAGTGAACTTCCGATGTCATCCACCAGGTCATTTATGTATATTGTGAATAGCAACGGTCCTATGACACTCCCCTGCGGCACACCTGAAATCACTCTTACTTCGGAAGACTTCTCTCCATTGAGAATGACGTGCTGCGTTCTGTTATCTAGGAACTCCTCAATCCAATCACACAATTGATCTGATAGTCCGTATGCTCTTACTTTGTTCATTAAACGACTATGGGGAACTGTGTCAAACGCCTTGCGGAAGTCAAGAAACACGGCATCTACCTGTGAACCCGTGTCTAAGGCCCTCTGAGTCTCGTGGACGAATAGCGCGAGCTGGGTTTCACACGATCGTCTTTTTCGAAACCCATGCTGATTCCTACAGAGTAGATTTCTAGTCTCCAGAAAAGACATTATACTCGAACATAATACGTGTTCCAAAATTCTACAACTGATCGACGTTAGAGATATAGGTCTATAGTTCTGCACATCTGTTCGACGTCCCTTCTTGAGAACGGGGATGACCTGTGCCCTTTTCCAATCCTTTGGAACGCTTCGCTCTTCTAGAGACCTACGGTACACCGCTGCAAGAAGGGGGGCAAGTTCCTTCGCGTACTCTGTGTAAAATCGAACTGGTATCCCATCAGGACCAGCGGCCTTTCCTCTTTTGAGCGATTTTAATTGTTTCTCTATCCCTCTGTCGTCTACTTCGATATCTACCATTTTGTCAACTGTGCGACAATCTAGAGAAGGAAGCACAGTGCAGTCTTCCTCTGTGAAACAGCTTTGGAAGAAGACATTTAGTAATTCGGCCTTTAGTCTGTCATCCTCTGTTTCAGTACCATTTTGGTCACAGAGTGTCTGGACATTTTGTTTTGATCCACCTACCACTTTGACATAGGACCAAAATTTCTTAGGATTTTCTGCCAAGTCAGTACATAGAACGTTACTTTCGAATTCATTGAAAGCCTCTCGCATAGCCCTCCTGACACTACATTTCGCTTCGCGTAATTTTTGTTTGTCTGCAAGGCTTTGGCTATGTTTATGTTTGCTGTGAAGTTCCCTTTGCTTCCGCAGCAGTTTTCTAACTCGGTTGTTGTACCACGGTGGCTCTTTTCCATCTCTTACGATCTTGCTTGGCACATACTCATCTAACGCATATTGTACCATGGTTTTGAACTTTGAAGAAAGAAAGAAACCTAACAGGTTGTTTTATTTTGATCAAAGAAACAAAAAGACAGAAAATCTACAAATGTTTCACTTGCAACTGTATCGAAAAAGCACACTAATAGTCCAAACAAAAACTGCATTAAATGTGTAAGATGCGAGGAGTTGTGTTACGAATCCTTTCTTCGTTATTTAGGTTCTAGACCCTTCATTCGTGATTTCTGTTTAATAGACTTTCCTCTAATAGAAATACTTTCACGAGATTTAAAATTTTTTTACGCTGTTTTGTTCAAATGCCGCGGAATTTTTCATTAATCAAATAGGAATAGTTTCATGGGGTTTTGTATTTTTATGCACTGTTTTGCTCAAAAGGCGCGGAATTGTTCATTAATTCAAATCCTTTGTTAAGAATAGCTATTACATGCTGAGGAAGAAGGTACATTATACAGATGTATACTCAAAAGTAAATAATGAAGAAGAAATTAACGGCATAAATGTTTTTTCTCAATTTTTTAATAATGCACAAATTTACTCCACTAGAAACGCATTATTTCGTCACAGTTGCGTAAGACTGCCCATTAGCTTTACTGTTTTTGTCAACTCCGCCTTACAGTTTCAATTTTAGATGTTCCTTTCGTTCTCTCTTTCCAGAATAGTGAGAAGTCAGGCAAAACGACAGTTAATGTGTCACTTGAATTCGTTAGGCTTCTTTCAGTACGTCGCTAATCAAACAATAAGCGCGCAGTGGTG
Source organism: Schistocerca gregaria (assembly GCF_023897955.1). Classification (NCBI taxonomy): domain Eukaryota; kingdom Metazoa; phylum Arthropoda; class Insecta; order Orthoptera; family Acrididae; genus Schistocerca; species Schistocerca gregaria. Next base: position 99,570,119 of record NC_064921.1, on the reverse strand, counting down.
CCCCACTTCATTTTGCTGCCCAAAATGTTGCCCAGCAAGAACAAAACATGAACAAACGCGGCGTGGATTAAAATTAGAAATGTCTAATTTCGCGAGGCTGGGCCATAAGAAAAACGAGCATGTAAGAGGGCGACAGCAGTAACCAACAAATTAAGAGAAACATGCTTTAGGTGGCATGGTCACGCCACCATGAGCGGCGATAAATTCACGAAAACAACAACCGGCCGCCATTTTGCCGAGGACCAGAGGCGGTTTATCAATGTACCACCACATGCTTACGGTCATCGCACTGTCAGCGGCACCCAGCTGCAGCCACATTTCCCACCTTTCCGAGGAAATTAAACGTAGCAGGTTCAACTGAACATAATAATACTGTTCAGAATTACGTGCGCATGATTGCTCAGCACTTTTAAAACACTGGAAATAACCGGCCAGTGACGTATAATTCCGTGTGTTTTCGAACGTTAGAGGAATACAACAGACGTAATTATATTTCATTAGACCACGCGTTACGTATTACGAATTAGCACTAGAGTTTTGTTTATATGCACAGGTCTATTGCCATCTGCTGTGCTTTGCTAGAAATTTGCGCTACAATATTATAAATAGATGTTATCTGCCGTACATTAGACACTAAACTCGTCTAAAAATCGATGTTTCAATTTCTGCACCCGCTGAGCGTAGCAGTTGAACAACCAAAACACTCCCATAGACTGAAAAGCATTCCTTTGTGTCAATGATAGTGATAATGTAGCTCAGAGGTCGGCAAATACATATTTGTAGGGTACGGATAGTTCTTGAAAAGTTTGTCAAGCAAACGCTTGACCGATATTCTGAGATGGGGACCTCAAGTGATTAGTATGCAGTCTGCTTTGTAGACTGCCTGTATTTTCTCAGTTTCCTGCCTTCCCTTCTACTGAGCCAATTTGATCATCGTATTTCATATCCTTTCAGTTGTCATACTCATGTAATTTTTAAGTTGACTGATTCTAATTGTCAACAATTAATATTTCAGTCATGGGATACTACGTTTTTTTCCATTTCTGAAGTGCATAATTTTACATTTCTGAAAATTTAAAGCAATTTTCTACCTCTGCACGACTTTGAAATTTTATCAAGATCTGATCGAATTTTTCTGCTGCTTTCTTCCGGTAGTACTTCATTATACATAACTGTGTAATCTTCGAAAAACCAGAGGTTATTTTGAATACTGTCTGGCAGGGCATTAGCAAACAACAGGAACAGCAACGGCAGCAACACTCTGACCTGGAGCACGCCTGTGCGTACGTCTAATTCTGTCCATGAATCTTCAGCCAAAGTAGCTCGTTGCTTCCTCCTTACAAAAAGAACCTTCAGTCCAGTCACAAATTCTGTAATCGTATTTTTGTTAGCAAATGTTAGTGTGTACGAAGTCAAATGCTTTTCAGAAATCAAGAAATACTGTGTCCACCTAATTGTCTTGATCCATGGCGTTCAGGTTGTCGAGCGAAAGAAGCGCAAGTTGGGTTTCACATGGTACATGTCTTCAGATTCCACGATGGCTGATATGAAGGTGTCATTCTGTTCGAGATACCTCATTACGTTCTAACGTTTTACAAAAGACGGATGACAGGATAACAGGCTGATCTTTTTTGGATCACTTCTGTTCGCTTTCTTGTACACATATACGACCAGCGATTTTTTTGGAATCAGTGAACACAGTTTCTTGTTGAAGGGTTGTACCACGTGTTATAATTAAAATGGGAGCTAATGCAGCTGTGGTTCAGCTGAAGAAGAATTGACATCCCTAAAAAAGGAAGTCACAAACGTTGGAAACAAAAACATAGGTACAAGGAAGGTAATTTGCAAAGAAGAAAGACTTCAGTTGATCGACGAAAGAAGGAAGTACGAAAATTATCGGAGAAATTCAGGTATACAAAAATGCAAGTCACTTAGGAATGAAATAAATAGAAAGTGCACGGAAACTAAGGCGAAGTGGCTGCGTGAAAAATGCGAATAAATCTAAAAGGAAATAATTGTCGGAAGGACTGACTCACAATATAGAAAAGACAAAACAATCTTCGGTGAAATTAAAAGCAAGAGCGGTAAAATTAAGAGCGCAATGGAAATTCCGGTGTTACGTGCAGAGCAGAGAGCAGATGGGGATGGAAAGAGTACATTAAAGGCGTCTATGAGGGGGAGGACATGTCTGATGACGTGATGAAAGACGAACAGGGAGTCGATAGGAAGAGATAGGAGATTCAGTATTAGAATCACAATTTAAAAAAGCTTTGGGAGACTTACGAACAGGCAGATAAAATATAAAACATCCCATCAGAATCTCCAAACTCGTTGGCGAAACTGGCGACACAACAACTATTCAAGTGTCTAGAATCTAGGAGACTGACATTATATCGTCAGAATTTCGGAAAAACATCCTCTATATAATTCCGAAGATACCATGAGCCGACAGGTGCGAAACTTATTGTACAATCATCTTAACTGCTCGTGCTTGCACGTTGCTTACAAGAATAATATACAGAAGAACGGAGAAAACGGAGGATCTATTATGTTAACTGAATTTTCCGTCGGTTCTTGGTAGAATGACATTATAATAAATGAAAAGCACTAGTTTGCTTTTGTTCTACAGTATTACTGTTATTGTGTTAAGCGGTTTACAGCTTACAAGGCCATCTTCAGACATTTACTGAGTATTGTCATCAAAGAAGTTACAATGTTTGCAAACAACATTGGAGGAGAAGTTACACGACTAGGTTGAAGCAGGAACAGGTCATAAGTAACATCTTTGACAGTGTGGTGCAATTGCAATGAAAAAGTAAAAAAATTGAACAGAAAATAAATAAAACCAGAATAGACAGGAAAAACATTAACACAAAATAGGAACAGCATGCTTACATAATAGTTTATATTAATAAACAAAACTAATAAAATAAACTAAAAATAATACTTGACAAAGTTTAAAACATGGAGAATGACACACAAACCAATTAAAAGAAGAAACAATGATCAATGTAACTACAGAATATACAACGAACTTAATAAGATAAACAGAAACGAATAAATGCAGGAAAATGGAGGAATGTGAGGGAAAATATAGTAAATCAGTTAATGCAATATTTGACAGTGTGATGGAACTACATTTTCAAAGATAAAAAGACTGAACAATACACAAATACAAAAGGAGCAAACAGGAAAAACATTAACATTATACTCAGAAGTGTGACTGTGTAACAGTTTGCATTAAATAAACGAACGAAGTAAAATAAAAACACTATTTGTTGAGACTACTACAAGAGGTATTAAACATAGAAAATAATATAAGTGCCGGTTAAAGGAAGGCCTTCACAATTGAAACTACAGTCTATATGGAATACATAGACAACTTAAATAAAATAAAAGAACTTAATGAATACCGGAAAATGGGAATGTGTAGGAACAGAGAGTGTGGGAAGTAATGAAAAACAGAGATGATTATATGAAGTTTAAGAAAGGGAGAAGTGTTGAGCTGTGTCGGGTCATTTAGGATTAGATCTGGACTGTGCGCTAGATGTTGGTAATTTCCAGGGCTTCCAGCAGATTGCGTTCACGGCCTTTGTTTGGCAAGTGAAGATTATGGGACACTGGTTGGTAGTTGTGACCCTCACTCAGTACATATTTAGCAAATGCAGAGTCAGATTTCTGCAACCTCCAGCTACGTTCATGTTCAGCTAGCCTAGTTGTTAGCAAATATTTTTATTTATTTACTGTTCAACTTTTTACATTTTCATTGCATTACCACCAAATTGTCAAAGATGTTACTTACTGTATGTTTCTGCTTCAATCTAGATGTATAACCTCTCTTCCAACGTTGTTTACAAACATTGTAACTTCTTTGGTGACAATACTCAGTAAATGTCTGAAAATGGTCTTGTAAGCCATAAACTGGTTAACACAATACAAGTAATACTGTAGAACAAAAGAAAACTAGTGCTTTTCATTTACTGAGGATCTATTAGATGAAGTTTGGCTTCAGGGAAGGTTAAGGCACCAGAGAGGTTGTTCTGACCTTGCAGTTGATAACGGAAACAAGACTGAACAAAAACCAAGACGCATTCACAGGATTTCTCGACCAGGAAAAAAACGTTCGACAGTCAATAATGTAAAAGAGTGGAAGATTCTGGGAAAAATATCGATAAAATATAGAGAAAGACTGGGAATATACAATATGTATAAAAACCAAGAGGAAACTACAAGACTGGAAGACCAAGGACGAAGTTCTCGGATTGACAAACATGTAAGGCAGGGATGTTGTCTTCCAACCCTACTGTTCGGTCTATAGATCGAAGACCCAATGGCGGAAAGAAAATAAAGATTCAGAAGTGAGACTAAAATTCAAGGTGAAAGGATGTCAATGAGATAATATTGCTATCCTCAGTGAAAGTGAAGAAGAATTACATGATCTGCTGAATAGAATGACCAGTCTAATTTGTACATAATATATCCACAGTCTGTACACGTTAGACTGTACATTCTATTCAGAGTAAACTGAAGAAAGACGAAAGTAATGAGAAGTAGCAGAAATGAGAACAGCGAGAAAATTAAGATCAGGATAGGCGATCACGAAATAGACTAAGTTAAGGAATTCTGCCACGTAGGGAGAAAAATAACACATGATAGAAGGACCAAGGAGGACATAAGAAACAAGAATACCGCTGGCAAAAAGGATATTCCTGGCCAAGAGGAGCCTACTAATATCAAACATAGGTCTCAATTTGAGGAAGTCACTCTTAAGAATATACTGTGGTATCGATAGCAACGATGACACGGCGTAGGTGCAAGTTCATAACCTGGCACTACGACAAACACCGACAACAGCGCCCTCTAGCCATCGCTGTGGAGTTCGACGAGCGTCGCTCCCGATTCAGCCCATTTGATCAAGAGCAGACGGCCTTGCTCATCACTGCAAAGTAATGTAACCATTTATTACCTTGTTTTTGCCTATAGTAAACATCTATAATTCACACTGCAGTACCGAGAGATTTTCACCTTTTCCTGCTCCTGTTCGCTTTCGTCATTCGGCGAACCTTTCAGTTTTCAGGAGCAGACCCACGCGCCAACTTCCAGGTGGGATACAAAATATACGTTTGGAGCACAATATGGTAGTGAGGCATGGGATATGGGAAAACCGGAATAGAAGAGAATCGAAGCACTGGAGATGAGATGCTACAGAAGAATGCTGAAAATTAGGTGGGCTGATAAAGTAAGGAATGAGTAGGTTCTCCGCACAATCGGCGAAGAAAGCAATACATGGAAAACACTGACAAGAAGAAGAAAGTGGATGGTGGGGCATCTTTAAGACAGCGGGGAATAACTTCCATGGTACAACAGGAAACTAGAGAGGGTAACAACTGTAGAGGAAGGCAGAGATTGGGACACATCCAGCAAATAACTGAGAACTGGTTTGACAGTGCTACTCTGAGATGAAAAGGTTTGGCGCATGAGAGAAATTCGTGGCGGGCCGCATCAAACCAGTCACAAGACGGATCGCTAAAATAAAAGGAAGGAAGTCTGTATAGAATCTGATGGGAGCTCACCGCGTCTGAAGCCCTGCTTAATTATAGTAATTTAATTATTTCCACCGTCACTGACTCTTGGGCACCTAAATAAGTTTATCGAACAGAGGGCAAGGTTCTGAATTGCCACTTCTCTGTATCAGCGGCATTGCGTGTTTGAAAACTAATATTAATAGAATGTATACAAGACTTTTTACGTCTCTAACGACTGACAGTTACCCACTTACAATTAAGGTAAACTGTCTTGCTCCTAAACGGTGAAAATATTTCAGTAACATAAGAAAATTCCATTTCTTTATATTATGTTGTTGTTGTGGTCTACAGTCCTGAGACTGGTTTGATGCAGCTCTCCATGCTACTCTACCCTGAGCAAGCTTCTTCATCTCCCAGTACCTACTGCAACCTACATCCTTTTGAATCTGCTTAGTGTATTCATCTCTTGGTCTCCCTCTACGATTTTTACCTTCCACGCTGCCCTCAAATACTAAATTGGTGATCCCTTGATGCCTCAGAACATGTCCTATCAACCGATCCCTCCTTCTAGTCAAGTTGTGCCACAAACTTCTCTTCTCTCCAATCCAATTCAATACCTCCTCATTAGTTATATGATCTACCCATCTAATCTTCAGCATTCTTCTGTAACACCACATTTCGAAAGCTTCTATTCTCTTCTTGTCCAAGCCGGCCACGGTGGTCTCGCGGTTCTAGGCGCGCAGTCCGGAACCGTGGGACTGCTACGGTCGCAGGTTCGAATCCTGCCTCGGGCATGGATGTGTGTGATGTCCTTAGGTTAGTTAGGTTTAAGTAGTTCTAAGTTCTAGGGGACTGATGACCACAGCAGTTGAGTCCCATAGTGCCTAGAGCCATTTGAATTTTGAATCTTCTTGTCCAAACTATTTATCGTCCATGTTTCACTTCCATACATGGCTACACTCCATACAAATACTTTCAGAAATGACTCTCTGACACTTAAATCTATATCCGATGTTAACAAACTTCTCTTCTTCAGAAACGCTTTCCTTGCCATTGCCACTCTGCATTTTATATCCTGCCTACTTCGACCATCATGTTATTTTGCTTCCCAAATAGCAAAACTCCTTTACTACTTTAAGTGTCTCATTTCCTAATCTAATTCCCTCAGCATCACGGGACTTAATTCGACTACATTCCATTATCCTCGTTTTGCTTCTGTTGATATTTATCTTATATCCTCCTTTCAAAACACTATCCATTCCGTTCAACTGCTCTTCCAAGTCCTTTGCTGTCTCTGACAGAATTACAATGTCATCGACGAACCTCAAAATTTTTATTAGTTCTCCATGGATTTTAATACCTACTCCGAATTTTTCTTTTGTTTCCTTCACTGCTTGCACAATATAAAGATTGAATAACATCGGGGAGAGGCTACAACCCTGTCTCATTCCCTTCCCAGCCACTGCTTCACTAAAATGTACCTCGATTCTTATAACTGCCATTTGGTTTCTATGCAAACTGTAAATAGCCTTTCGCCCCTGTATTCTACCCCTGCCACCTTCTGAATTTGAAAGAGAGTTTCCAGTCAACATTGTCAAATGCTTTCTCTAAGTCTACAAATGCTAGAAACGTAAGTTTGCCTTTCCTTAATCTAGCTTCTAAGATAAGTCGTATGGTCAGTATTGCCTCACGTGTTCCAAAATTTCTACTGAATCCAAACTGATCTTCCCCGAGGTCGGCTTCTACCAGTTTTTCCATTCGTCTGTCAAGAATACGCGTTAGTATTTTGCAGCTGTGGCTTATTAATCTGATTGTTCGGTAATTTTCACGTCTATCAACACCTTGGAATTATTATGTTCCTCTTGAAGTCTGAGGGTATTTCGCCTGTCTCGTACATCTTGCTCACCAGATGGTAGAGATTCGTCAGGACTGTCTTTCCTAAGGCCGTCAGTAGTTCTAATGGAATGTTGTCTACTCCTGGGGCCTTGTTTCGACTCAGATCTTTCAGTGCTCTGTCAAACTCTTCACGCAGTATCATATCTCCCATTTCATCTTCATCAACTTCCTCTTCCATTTCCATAATATTGTCCTCAAGTACATCGCCCTTGTATAGACCCTCTGTATACTCCTTTCACCTTTCTGCCTTCCCTTCTTTGCTTAGAACTGGGTTTCCATCTGAGCTCTTGATGTTCATAGAAGTGGTTCTCTTTTCTCCAAAGGTCTCTTTAATTTTCCTGTAGGCAGTATCTATCTTACCCCTAGTGAGATAAGCCTCTACAACCTTACATTTGTCCTCTAGCCATCCCTGCTTAGCCATTTTGCACTTCCTGTCAATCTCATTTTTGAGGTGTTTGTATTCCTTTTCGCCTGCTTCATTTACTGCATTTTTATATTTTCTCCTTTCATCATTTAAATTCAGTATTTCTTCTGCTACCTAAGGGGTTTACTAGCCCTTGTCTTTTTACCTACTTGATCGTCTGCTGCCTTCTCTACTTCATCCCTCAAAGCTACCCATTCTTTTTCTACTGTATTTCTTTCCCCCATTCCTGTCAATTGTTCCGTTATGCTCTCCCTGAAACACTGTACAACCTCTGGTTTAGTCAGTTTATCCAGGTCCCATCTCCTTAAATTCCCACGTTTTTGCTGTTTCTTCAGTTTTAATCTACAGTTCATAACCAGTAGATTGTGGTCAGAGTCCACATCTGCCTCTGGAAATGTCTTACAATTTAAAACCTGGTTCCTAAATCTCTGTCTTACCATTATATAATGTATATGAAACCTGCCAGTATCTCCAGGGTTCTTCCATGTATACAACCTTCTTTCATTATTCTTGAACCAAGTGTTACCTATGATTATGTTGTGTTCTGTGCAAAATTCTACCAACCGGCTTTCTCTTTCATTTCTTAGCCCCAATCCATATCCACCTACTACGTTTCCTTCTCTCCCTTTTCCTACTACCGAATTGCAGTCACCCATCACTATTAAATTTTCGTCTCCCTTCACTATCTGAATAATTTCTTTGATTTCATCATACATTTCTTCAATTTCGTCGTCATCTGCAGAGAGAGTTGGCATATAAACTTGTACTACTGTAGTAGGTGTGGGCTTCGTGTCTATCTTGGCCACAATAATGCGTTAACTGTGCTGTTTGTAGTAGCTTACCGGCACTCCTATTTTCCTATTCATTATTAAAGCTACTCCTGCATTACCCCTATCTGATTTTGTATATATGATCCTGTATTCGCCTGACCAAAAGTTTTGTTCCTCCTGCCACCGAACTTCACTAATTCCCACTATATCTAACTTTAACATATCCATTTCCCTTTTCAAATTTTCTAATCTATCGGCCTGATTAAGGGATCTGACATTCCACGCTCCGATCCGTAGAACGCCAGTTTTCTTTCTCCTGGTAACTACGTCCTCTTGAGTAGTCCCTGCCTGGGGATATTATCAGCATGAATATTGGCTCTTCACGGTTTCCCGACGGATATGTTGTAAATAGTCTTCATGAGTTACAGCATAAATATGAATGCCACATTTTTAGTCAGAGATCTTAAAATTATATAAAGTGATTAAATCTGGGGTATCTAACAAGATTTAAATTATAACTAGATAATGTTCACAAGAAATTTGTTCATATTCGAATAATCTTAGGTTCATACTGAAAACTAAATAAGTGAACTTTAAAAAACTCAGAACGATTGCGAAAATCATGTTGAATATCAATAAAAAGAATCAAGAATAAATTCTATATTGACGTGTGTTGAAGTGGATGAACGGAGTAGGGAATAAACTTTAAAAACTCTTATTCAACACTGATGACGCTTTATTCCACTTACAGAACTTTAAAGCTGATGTTGTTAATGGGTTTAACGGTTTACTTTCATGGTTTGTATTTTCTAACGTAGACTGGCATACCATAAATAAAATTGAACATAATGTCTTGTGTAAGCCTTGTTTTATGGATTGATGAGGTTAGGTGTGAGACAGGAACAGTATACGACTGGTTGCATTTGGGAAATCGCTCGAAACCATCCTCAAATTGGCCCGTCCCCGTCTATCAGGTTCACCACAGTATTGAGCAGGCATGCTATGTGATATGCAGATTTCATAGCTCAGTGACTGCATGTGACCCTTTGTTCCACACCACAGAGCAGAGAAGATCCCAATTAGTGTGAGGACATCTTCTCGATTTTGAAATGTCGAACTATTTTTCTTTTCTACTAGTGTAAGACGTCGTGGTCGCCTGACCTTCATTGCTTACATATTCCGCCTTCACAATCATATTCCACACATCAAGATGCTTCATTCGCACCAAAACTCGATAAGATAAAGTAAATGTTTTATGAACTCGTGTAAACGATATGCAAATAACTAGTAAATCGCAAGTGCGCACCGAGATTGAAATACTAGAGGCTGATATACACGCACACATTCAAGACATGACGGTCACAGAGGCTTTTAGTTGGGAGAGGCAAACCGCACGCCAGGGGGCCGGACCCTTCAGAGGATGAGTCAACCTATCTACGATGGCCAGCGACCGCCCATAGAGAAGACAGCGTTTGCCCGAGTGAAAGGAAGAACGAGCCCGTGTTCGGCTTAAAAGCAAATTCCTCTACATTGTGTGGGAGAAACATTGCATGCAGTTTCAGAGGTTTTCACAGGGAGACAGCAAACGCCAAACGCAGATGCTACAGATTTCCGGATTGGTCACCTTAAATGAAACGTCATTCTCCCGTTTTCGAAGAGAAATGCTGATTGACAGACGATACTCCTGACGCCTTGAGGTGAAGGAGTAATGGAAGAGACCGAAAGATGTACCCCTTCACGTCTTGCGTGAAGAGGGGCCGTTCCGTTGTCGCTCATGGAGCGAGAACACGTAACGAGAGCGTGTGCGCTTGTACCTGTACTCAAAGAGCAAGGAAAATGTCTCTCTGCAGTACTTCACTGGGAGAGCACTTCTGTCGAGAGCGAATCGGAGTGCGACTCTATATTGATTCCTTGCGATTAAGCCTTGTTCACTGTCTTGGCCACCACACTTATTGTGTGGTGTGAACGAACAGAGTTATAGTTAAACTCTGCGAGCGAATTTTTGAGTGGCATCACGGTGGACTGGTTATCTGACCGGTGTACCACGCCAATAGTTAGACCAGGGGCGAATAGGAGTCCTTGACTTCATCAAGGCGTAGGGAGAGTTTGATTGACCAAGGTCAATCCAGATAGAACGAGAGTTATCTTATTTATCAGCAGCGAGCAGCACAGACAGCAGTCATCGCAGCTTATGGTATTATGCGCTACAGCTCTTGCGAGCCCCATATTTCCTCCACAACAGTACACTTCACTGAATTTCACACGCAACAGCCTCGACCATACCTAGCAACATTCTAACGGATAATTATGCAAGTTGAGTAGGCGCGGCTCTCAGCCATTCTACCAAGTCAATAACAATCTTAAACTTTGTAAAGACGTTTCATTAGCGAATCCTATCCTTAAGAGGTAACTTGACATTCCGAAAAGAACCCGAAAATAACTGGTTCAGTTCATAACTAAAAGTGCCATTGTGATTTCTCAGAATTTTTGCAAAATAAATAATAATTTTCGTTAGTTTCATGTTTTTCTTACACGAACTATCACTACTACAGTACCCAAGTGTGCGACTAGTTACGTAAGAAATTTTGTGAATTTTTGTGTCATTTCCTTGCAGCGGACGACTCCAGAAGATATTTATTGCTGAAAGTTTTTCAGGCATTTCTGTTTAGAACTTTAGGAGCGTCTGTCTGACTTCTGTAGTTGTGTGGGGGTGGAAATTGCATCTTGCAGGAGCCACACGGTAAAGGGTACACCTCAGATAAATCCGTTACGCAGAATAACAGACTAGCACCCACAATCTCACACTAGCATGTAAGTTGGTATTTTCTGATTTCGACTACCATATCTGACTACATGCATTAGGTACAGATGTACACACTTATAGTGCAGCGTGGAAATGTTCTGGGGAATCCACTACAACAGCTCTGTCCTGTAAAGACAAAATTAGCATCACCAAGCAAATACGATCTTCAGTGTAGTAAGACAGAACGGTGAATCACTATTATGACTGCTGTGCAGCAAAGGGAGGGGGAAGGGGTGTCGTCGGGGGGAACTGTGTAGGGGTGACGGACCGATATACTGCAGGTATCCGCGCGCTCTTATATTAGTACGGTCTGTTTCTGCACTCTGATAAGATCTGAGCGAAAAAGTGACAGAAAAAGACTGAGGACACGATAACAGCACGGTTCTGTCAAGATTCTCACCCATCTTGGCTGCAGAACAGTATCGAAACAGCTGCCGCACCAACGAATCGGCAGACTATCAAAGATACACTCCTGGAAATTGAAATAAGAACACCGTGAATTCATTGTCCCAGGAAGGGGAAACTTTATTGACACATTTCTGGGGTCAGATACATCACATGATCACACTGACAAAACCACAGGCACATAGACACAGGCAACAGAGCATGCACAATGTCGGCACTAGTACAGTGTATATCCACCTTTCGCAGCAATGCAGGCTGCTATTCTCCCATGGAGACGATCGTAGAGATGCTGGATGTAGTCCTGTGGAACGGCTTGCCATGCCATTTCCACCTGGCGCCTCAGTTGGACCTGCGTTCGTGCTGGACGTGCAGACCGCGTGAGACGACGCTTCATCCAGTCCCAAACATGCTCAATGGGGGACAGATCCGGAGATCTTGCTGGCCAGGGTAGTTGACTTACACCTTCTAGAGCACGTTGGATGGCACGGGATACATGCGGACGTGCATTGTCCTATTGGAACAGCAAGTTCCCTTGCCGGTCTAGGAATGGTAGAACGATGGGTTCGATGACGGTTTTGATGTACCGTGCACTATTCAGTGTCCCCTCGACGATCACCAGAGGTGTACGGCCAGTGTAGGAGATCGCTCCCCACACCATGATGCCGGGTGTTGGCCCTGTGTGCCTCGGTCGTATGCAGTCCTGATTGTGGCGCTCACCTGCACGGCGCCAAACACGCATACGACCATCATTGGCACCAAGGCAGAAGACGACACGTCTCCATTCGTCCCTCCATTCACGCCTGTCGCGACACCACTGGAGGCGGGCTGCACGATGTTGGGGCGTGAGCGGAAGACGGCCTAACGGTGTGCGGGACCGTAGCCCAGCTTCATGGAGACGGTTGCGAATGGTCCTCGCCGATATCTCAGGAGCAACAGTGTCCCTAATTTGCTGGGAAGTGGCGGTGCGGTCCCCTACGGCACTGCGTAGGATCCTACCGCCTTGTCGTGTATCCGTGCGTCGCTGCGGTCCGGTCCCAGGTCGACGGGCACGTGCACCTTCCGCCGACCACTGGCGACAACATCGATGTACTGTGGAGACCTCACGCCCCACGTGTTGAGCAATTCGGCAGTACGTCCACCCGGCCTCCCGCATGCCCACTATACGCCCTCGCTCAAAGTCCGTCAACTGCACATACGGTTCACGTCCACGCTGTCGCGGCATGCTACCAGTGTTAAAGACTGCGATGGAGCTCCGTATGCCACGGCAAACTGGCTGACACTGACGGCGGCGGTGCACAAATGCTGCGCAGCTAGCGCCATTCGACGGCCAACACCGCGGTTCCTGGTGTGTCCGCTGTGCCGTGCGTGTGATCATTGCTTGTACAGCCCTCTCGCAGTGTCCGGAGCAAGTATGCTGGGTCTGACACACCGGTGTCAATGTGTTCTTTTTTCCATTTCCAGGAGTGTATATAGGGAGATTCCGTGGTGGTGTTACAACCTGTCGGGGATCATGGAGAAGGGAACCTTGGTCTAGAAACGACCGAGTCGAAAGTTATAAGAGAAAATCGTACTGATGCCTCTGAGAGTGGAATAAATATATCGGTACTATTGTTGCTAACTTGTAAGACTGTAGCATAGCCAATTTTCAGACATGGCAGTATGGACCAAAACGAGATAAAATGTCTGGTAAGCCAGAGCTCTAAAATGCATACCTTAAGAGGTTTGGAAACTTGTTCAGCAGAAGATGTGTGTTTCATAGTATCGCAGATGAACAAGTGGTTCAAAATGGCTCTGAGCACTATGGGACTTAACTTCTGAGGCCATCAGTCCCCTAGAACTTAGAACTACTTAAACCTAAGGGCATCACACACATCCATGCCCGAGGCAGGATTCGAACTTTCGACCTTAGCTGCCGCGCGGTTCCAGACTGTAGCGCCTAGAACCGCTCGGCCACTCCGGCCGGCGATGAAGAAGTGCCTATAGCTCTTAAGGCATGCATTTTAGAGCTCGTGCTTATCTGACATTTTTTCCTTGTTCTGGTCCATACTGCCACATCTGAAAGTTGCCTACCCTAGAGTCTTCCAAGTTAGTAACAACAGTTCCGGTACATGTATTCCACTGTCAGGGGGTATCAGTACGATTTTCACATATAACTTTCAACTTAGTCGTTTCCGTTCTGGGGTCTATTACCTCAAATTGATACATTTATTCTTGTCCGTCATACCTGAAAATTTGTAAGATGACACGGAAACACCCTGTATAGTGAGTGCTAAAGTAACAATATTTACCTACACGTGCAGCATTATTTAACCTGCAGTTTACTACATTCGTAAACAATCATTGCTACCAGTTGATGAGAAATGTATTGGCAACAAAAAGTCTCTACCTCCACATTTTAGGAGGGGGCAAGTACCTCACTTGCCTGCTCTACTCTATCGCAGTCTCCTTGCGAACGCCAGTGCACTGACTCTATCACTCATCTTTGGAACTACTACGAGAATTAAACTTGGATGGCTTAAAACGGGGTTGCGGAGGCAAGCGACACAACTAGCGGACCCTGTGTCGATGCGGGACTCAAGATAGGAGAGGAGACGCTCACCTGTTCCCAGAGTCCGCACGGTAGCGGTCGGGGTGGCAGCCCCGCGACCCTCCTGGTTGAACGCCTGCAGGTACAGCTGGTACCTGGTGCCACACTGCAGCTCGCCCAGCGTCCAGTTCCTGTCCTCTGCCGCCAGTCTCACCTGCTCCCACTCTCCAAACTCCTTCTTGTAGAACAGGTAATGTCCTGTGTGCAGAATGAAGACATAACAGTGTTTAAAATTACTGCCCTCCGCAGATCAGTCGACAAAGTTGTTTTATTGTCAGTGACAGACCCCTGTGACAACATAATTGTTTGTTCAATTTATGGATGTCCACCTTATTGGATGGACGAGGGACTTCAGCTGATGACATACAGGCTGGTCCACTGATCGTGCCCGGGCCAAATATCTCACGAAATAAGCGTCAAACGAAAAAACTACCAATAACGAAACATTGTCTAGCTTGAACGGGGAAACCAGATGGCGCTATGGTTGGCCCACTAAATGGCGTTGCCATAGGTCAAACTGATATCAACTGCGTTTTTTAAAATAGGAACCCCTATTTTTTATTACATATTACTTTTTTCGCTTTGTGATAGATGGCGCTGTAATAGGCTCAAACATATGGCTCACAATTTTAGAGGAGCAGTTGGTAACAGGAAGGTTTTTTTAAATTAAAATACAGAGCATAGGTACGTTTGAACATTTTATTTCGGTTGTTCCAATGTGATACATGTACCTTTGTGAACTTATCATTTATGAGAATGCATGCTGTTACAGCGTGATTACCTGTAAATACCACATTTATGCAATAAATGCTCAAAATGATGTCAGTCAACCTCAATGCATTTGGCAATACGTGTAACGACATTCAACAGCGAGTAGTTCGCCTTCCGTAATGTTCGCACATGCACTGACAATTTGCTGACGCATGTTGTCAGGCGTTGTCGGTGGATCACGATAGCAAATATCCTTCAACTTTCCCCACAGAAAGAAATCTGGGGACGTCAGATCCGGTGAACGTGCGGGCCATGGTATGGTGTTTCGACGACCAATCCACCTGTCATGAAGTATACTATTCAATACCGCTTCAACCGCACGCGAACTACGTGCCGGACATCCATCATGTTGGAAGTACATCGCCATTCTGTCATGCATCGAAACATCTTGTAGTAACATCGGTAGAACATTACGTAGGAAATCAGCATACATTCCATCAGATTGCCATCGATAAAAGGAGGGCCAATTATTCTTCCTCCCATAATGCCGAAACATACATTAACCAGCCAAGGTCGCTGATGTTCCACTTGTCGCAGCCATCGTGCATTTTCCGTTGCCCAATAGCCCATATTATGCCGGTTCACGTTACCGCTGTCGGTGAATGAAGCTTCGTCGCTCAGTATAACGCTTACATAAAAATATGTCCCGTAATTTCTCTTGTGTCCAGTGGCAGAACTGTACACGACGTTCAGAGTCGTCGCCATGCAATTCCTGGTGCATGGAACTATGGTACGGGTACAATCGATGTTGATGTAGCATTCTCAACACCAACGTTTTAGAGATTCCCGATTCTCGCGCAATTTGTCTGCTACTGATGTGCGGATTAGCCGCGACAGCAGCTGAAACACCTTCTTGGGCATCATCATTTGTTGCAGGTCGTGGTTGACGTTTCACATGTGGCTGAACACTTCCTGTTTCCTTAAATAACGTAACTATCCGACGAACGCTCCGGTCACTTGGATGATGTCATCCAGGATACCGAGCAACATACATAGCACACGCCCGTTGGGCATTTTGATCACAATAGCCACACATCAACACGATATCGACCTTTTCCGCAATTGGTAAACGGTCCATTTTAACACGGGTAATGTGTCACGAAGCAAATACCGTCCGCACTGGCTGAATGTTACGTGATACCACGTACTTATACGTTTGTGACTATTACAGCGCCATCTATCACAAAGCGAAAAAGTGCTCCAACTAACACATTCATATTTCTTTACGTACTACACGAATGTGTAATAAAAATAGGGGTTCCTATTTAAAAAAACGCAGTTGATATCCGTTTGACCTATGGCAGCACCATTAGGTGGGCCAACCATAGTGCCATCTGGTTTCCCCCTTCAAGCTAGACAAGTTTCGTTGTTTGTAGTTTTTTCGTTTGACCCTTATTTCATGAGATATTTGGCCCGGTCACGGTTCAATGGACCACAGTGTATATAAGAAAATGACCACCGTAGCTGTAACTTGAGAACGTCTTTATTTTATTAGTGGCACAGTACCGCCATCCTCCGTCATTGGAGACAATACGATTTCGTGTATAGGCTCGTGATGAAAGCTACCTCCGTGTGCTAGTAACAACGATCACACAGTAAATGCGCCATGGAAAACCAATACTCTTTTGGCACGGTGAGGTCTGAGGATGGTAGTAATGTGCTAGCGAAACTAGTCGTATGATAAAATGAAGACGTTCTCAAGATACATTTGTGGTGGTACTTTTTCTATATAATTGTCTGTCTTTATTGCTATGAATTTTTTTATTTAAGAAAAAAATTATACACCTTTACGCGTTTCTGTCTCCACTGTCATCAGATATTAGAAAAAATGTAAAAATTATATTTCTACAAGCATTACAGTACTACATTTATATAATAAAACGAAAATGAACCACCTTTAGAACCTCAATCTGTTCAGGTATGCAGTTTAGTGCTGTTTAGTGATGCATTGTACATTAAGTAGCAATTTGAGGCCGGTAGGTCACGTTAACATTCAAATCGTCGGCAGCAAACCAAGGATATTGCCATTTCACAAAAATAGTATATAATAACAATAAAATGTAAAATTCTGATACTAGAAACAGTTTAACGTATGGCTTAAAAATATACAAGGCAGGTCATAAAGTAATATTTCCCTCTACTGCTCGAGTACTGGCTATTCTTCGTGTTTTACTGTTCCTGTTTATACTTACATGTCGATAAAACGAATGCCGCCCTAGACTGACCTGAGATCCCTCTATCTAATAGGTACGTAAATTTCCTGCCAAAAATCATATTCTTTGTAAGGGGAAACAGACCGTCGCTTTCTGTTGACAGCGGCAATCACATGAAACATCTGATCGGGAGTACTTGCTTCTGTCTACTTCATCTATACACTGCGGAAACGAAATCGTAAGTATATGCTGAAAGACCAGAGGAAATTCGCCTGACGAGTCTTAGGAGGGACCCCCTGTAGATGGAGTCATTTAATACTTGGTGTAAAGTATTTTGGTAATTGGTTGCCATTATTTCTAGAATTTTTAATTATTCAGTGTTCGCGTAAAAAAATTAGGGCATCATAGGACGGTCATGTCCACCAAGCTGGTTTATTTATTCTTGTTTTCACTTAACGTTTCTTACCAGCCAAAAAAATGCTCCTGTTGTGGCACAAAAAGGCAAATACTCTTCTCTTTAAATGGTTCTTCACAGAAAAGTGGGGGACAAGCTGGCTCAGTCCTAATTCTGCCTTTCTTACCAAAGGTTTTGGCATCCGAAATATTCTCTCTGTTTTAACACAGAACGTTCTAAATCCTTTTACCCAGTCTCTCTTTGTAGTGAGGCCTTCACACTCAGCATCTCCCTCTCTCTTTCCTTTTTCTGCCAATGGCACTTTCCCTGTCTGTCTCTCCCACTGTCAGTGCCTTCATCCTTTTCTCCCGCTCTTTCTTACCACTGTCTCCTCCTCTATCATTTTCACTACCTCTCTCTCCCACTGCCATTATCTTTGTCCAGTTCTTTTTTTCTCTCATCGCTACTCTTTCTTTCTCGCTTGTAGTCTGTCTTCTCTACAGTTACCATTCTCTCCTCTCCTCACATGTCGTTGGATATGGTTTGCTCGGGTTTTGCCCCTATACCGGGAAACTTTGACACGTGGGTACAGGGAATGGGAGAAATTGGAAAATTTCTTCGTGTTAAAGTTTCCCCATCTGGGGAGGAGGGGGAGGGTTCCAGATCCCCCAAGCCAATCTATGGTCCCCATTCATTTCTCATTTTTCACACCCAGTGTCTCCTATCTCTTTTGATCCCATTGCTACCATCTCCATACATCTCTCTCTCCCTCTCTCTCTCTCTCTCTCTCTGTTTTACTCTTCCACCACAATACGTTTGCATGCCAAAATTTTTGGTGAGGAGGCCGGAATGAGAACTGAGGCAGCTGGCTCCCCTATTTTCCGTTAATAGTCATTTAAAGAGGAGCATTTTCGCCTTCTTTGTGCTCCACTGGTTCCCTTCAGGGTGTCTACTTACATGCAATGAATTTTGTAGGTCAGTAAACTTTTGACAGTTTCTTTATATACTTCGGCACATGTAAACAAAAAATAAGTACACATAAGATAAGAAGGTTAACACAAAATCGCCTCCCATCCAACACAAGTACATTTTCCACTACTTTAGATAAAAATTCAGAACCTTTTTAGGCTACATCTAAGTATATCAAAAAATGCGGTGCTTGGTTTGCAAGGAGTTTACGCCACCAGGTGACAACAGCGAATAATTTCCGGGTCAAGACAGCCTGTATAGGTGTGAAGTACCCATTATACAGAAACGGCGTATATAAAGCTTTATTGGTGAAAAATAGGGGATTAAAAACATAGTTTGGTTACCTTAGAACCCTTGCTCTTTGTTTATTAAGACAGTCCTAACTACATTCACCCCTTGAACGGATATTACGTGCATATTTAATGTGTATACGTATGGTTAATTTCACCTTTTCAATCTGAGTACCTGATAATAATATTTAAAAATGTTTCAGGGTTCCCCGAGATCATGACAGTAAGAACATGAGGCAATATATTTGACGATTTTCCATGAATGGACATTACAGATGTGGCCATCCCCACAATGGTGCTTTTGGTACCCAAGAATCATGGTTTTTTGGGGTTTTCTCAGGAACCACCTATCAAGAAATTTAGCTTTTACAAGTCACTTCAAGCCCATCCTAAACCATGCTTAATGCAAAAGAATCAGCCAATTTGCTCAATTTGCCTCTGTCGGGGGAAGTGTGTAATGTTTAAATTTTAATCGTATAGTGTAGGACAGTTACAGTGACGTGTTCTTGTGATAGGTACACAAATGATCAATAGGCCAAAGGGTTATCCGAAACACTTGACACCGTACCTCTGTGATAATTAGGACCCGAGATATGATCCCCTGAGAAATGGCGTTTTTGTGCGCGGCTTCTTGGAACATATTGGTACCGGTACTGTCGTGCGCGGGCCGTTAATGCCTACTTTTATCCGAAGTAGCTCCAGTTCTCTAATATAGTACACTGTTTTCATTTCTTCGTCTTTAGCTTAGTAAGTTTAAAACTGCGCAGATGGAAATTAAAAGTGTTACATCGTGAATGCCATGAATGCACGATACTTATATTGCAGTCTTACATCGCAGTAGGATATATCGATTAAAATTTTCTCCAAAGCTGTAGACTTGCTCAAAATAACATGGTCCAGGCGCAGAGGCGCATTCTACTGTTGAGCCCTGGGCAAGTCCATCCTGTTACTCTGGAATAGCGACTGTTTTGAGTTGACCGTCAGGTGCTGTCATGCACGCTTAGAGAGTTACTATAATACACATCACCACAGCCTTGCGAACCATAGACGCAGAGAGAGTTCTTCATTTTCAGGAACATGTGATTATACGCAAGGCTGTAGCATTTCTGCTGAAAGAGGCAAATGAGCATGCGGAAATCTCGTTGAAACTATACTTAAGAGGGTTGCAGAAACTGCCACCTGTTCCAGTCTTGTAACAAAGAGAATAAGGAATGAAGTCGAAAACATAGCTAAAAGTGCTTCACAAGGCACTAAAGTCCTTCATAAGGCTTACAGAAAGACGGGAGGAGAAAATTTTATTTTTGTTAGTATTACCGGTCAAGTTATTGGTGGACTGACACTATTCTTTTTTTAGATGTCGATGTCGTAGCAAATAATGTTGTCCGCTACACTGCACTTTTACCCCTTTTTGGGGTTCCGTATCTCAGTCGATAAAAACGAAATCCCTATGGGATCATTTTGTTATCCTTCTGTTTACCTGTCTGTCCTTTTTTCCCAGGAGCGATATCAAGTTGAAATTTGCGTCGCATGCTAAGAGCTACTGTTCCTTGGCGGTATGAAAAATTTAAGCTTCTAAGTAAATGCAATCTTAAGTTACGGCCGTTTATGTCGCAATTTTCTATATTCAAAAATTCACTCATCGAACATTTTGTTTAGGGCTGGTCAACAGCATCTAGTAATTACACAAAATGCATTACAATGTGCTGTGTGTCATAGTGATATTTATTCTACTGCCGGTTTCGGTCTTAAACCATCTTGAATAACAGAAAACTTATCGTAGATTTAACACATGTCGTACATAGTTTGACATACGTTACTTCTGAAAACCATTGAAACCTATAGATGAGCTACCTATACGCATATGAGACCCGACGGCCTGTCGGTATAGGTCGTGCCTGGAAATCGACGGGTCCCGGGATAGAATCTCAGTCGGACGACGGATTTTTCAGTCTTCATTGCAACCTAGCTTTCACCTCTCAGCGAAGTGAGGAGCGGCCAGAAACAACACTTGGTTCGGATTCCCCATTACAATGGAGATTTCCTTCCCCGGTTGGGAAACTATGGAAGGCTAGGGCAACGGAAGTCGCCGAAGTGACGTCCAATAGAAAAACTTACACCACGTCAGTGAGTCACACGAAATTATTGTGTTTTACGTAACTCGCAGAGAGAGAGAGAGAGTTCTACGAGCACGTGCCCGATTTTTTGTTTTATGAGGTTTCCTTCTGGCAGTGCACGGTCAAGCTTGTCTTGCATTAGTGAATTTTTGATTACGCGATATCTTTTTTTGTGTCCTTGTGAGAAACTATTGACATTGATTGTTTATATTTGTCGTGGTCGTAGTAACATAGCCTGTTAATACTATCGTTTTCGGACTGGCTAGATGCAGTTTACAAATCATGCGCGATATTCGGGGCGTAACTAAATTCCCTTAACAAACGTTGACGACTTGTGGCGGGAACCAAGACGGCTAGGTTTAGCATAGGATCTTGCGCTCGGACACTTACCGTTATCCCGCTGCCCGCTTAATACCACAACACACATTTTTGGCGTCAATGACTAGAGTATTACGTACGTCAGTCAGCGCTCACCTGATGTTCCATGCCCATTACAGGTTTGTCTACATGCCATTCAGTTTTTGTGATCTACCCAGAACGTCTTATACCTGCTTTTGTGCATGTGATCTTTTTTCATACTGTACTACTGTAGCCGGTCGATGTGGCTGGGTGGTTCTAGGCTCTTCAGTTTGGAACCGCGCGACCGCTTCGGTAGCAGGCTTGAATCCTGCCTTGAGCATGGATGTGAGTGATGTCTTTAGGTTAGTTAGGTATAAGTAGTTCTAAGTTGTAGGGGACTGATGACCGCAGATGTTAAGTCCCATAGTGCTCAGAGCCATTTTTGAACTATAATACAGAATGCAAGCTGTATGCACTTCTCAGTTTAGTGTATTGCTGCCTACCACGCTGAACTACACGTGTGCGGAATACGCCGACACACGCCCGGGTTCCCGGGTTCGATTCCCGGCGGGGTCAGGGATTTTCTCTGCCTCGTGATGGCTGGGTGTTGTGTGATGTCCTTAGGTTAGTTAGGTTTAAGTAGTTCTAAGTTCTAGGGGACTGATGACCATAGATGTTAAGTCCCATATTGCTCAGAGCCATTCGAACCATTTGAATACGCCGACATCATGTTATTGTAGACGAAGCTCACTGAAGTGTGGGAGGGCGCTTGTCAGTTGTAAGCGGAACGATTTCACTCCTCCAGACACCTTCGCACTCATTCGTTACTAGCGAGCCTCAGAGATGGGTATATTCACCACCAGCTGGACCGAGTATTGGTGCTTCACAATGTCGCCGCACACTCGAATTTTCAGTGGAACAGGACGGGACAACGATTACCAGAAACATAGCAAATAGACTAATGCAGATCACCAGACTGCATGAGAAGCAGCTACACTTGTGTCAGAAGTTACAGGCAATGCAGCCACAAGTTTTTGCACACTTCTGCAGGTGGTTCTTGCACCGTTATGTGGACGAGCCCCATTTCCCACGTCGGATGCCTTTCGTGGAGGAAGCAATGTTCATCAGGTAAGTTGTTCTTAGTTCCGACAACAGGCAAGTGTGGTCTGATGAAAACATGCATGCTATGTGTCTCTTTTCGTTTCAGGAACGATACCGTCTGAACGTTTGGGCAGGGTTCCTAGACAGACATGTGACTGAACCATAACTCCTTCCACCATGCTTCAGTGGTGCC
Organism: Schistocerca gregaria; assembly: GCF_023897955.1. Lineage (NCBI taxonomy): Eukaryota > Metazoa > Arthropoda > Insecta > Orthoptera > Acrididae > Schistocerca > Schistocerca gregaria. The sequence continues at coordinate 99,547,385 of NC_064921.1, read as the reverse complement.
GCATACTTGCGATTCCTTGACGGGGTGTTTTAACGGCTCCTGAAAGATATATTCATCAAAACATGTGGTTTCACGCGCGGTCCGATATCATCTGGACCAACGATTTGGCAGGAGTGGTTAGGTCGAGGGGGGCCCGATTGTTTGCCTGCACATATTCCCGACTTCAGCCCGCCAGACTCCTACCTGTGGGATCACGTGAAATCCTAGATGTACGAGACCACTGCGGCATAGAACGCGGCATACACCCGCGCCAGTAGGTCTTCGTGTAAAATTGTGAGGCATGCGTTTGTGACTATTACAGCGCCATCTATCACAAAGCGAAAAAAGTGGTCCAACTAAAACATTCATATTTATTTGCGTACTACACGAATATGTAATTTAAAAAACGCAGTTGATATCCGTTTGAACTATGGCAGCGCCATCTAGCGGGCCAACCATAGCGCTATCTGGTTTCCCCCTTTACCCCTTTAAGCTAGACAAGTTTCGCTCTTTGCAGTTTTTTCGTTTGATGCTTATTTCATGAGATATTTGGCCCGGTCACGATCAATGGACAACCCTGTATTTGTGTATAGGCCTTACCTGTCGAATTGTACCTCTCGTACCTTACGGTGGTCGTTCACAACCGAGCCCCCATCACTGCAGTTGTCCACTCCCCTAACGCGCCGTTTGCACAAGTGCGGGCCAAATTAAGGAGGTAGAAGACCACAGAGAGGCAACACCGCGACCAAAGTGAAGGAAACCGAACAACCTCCCACACCATATTTTGCAGAGGCCACAGGCGGGTGACTACAAATCGGAAGTGAGTCTGGCACTCGGCTGAAATTGGAAAGCGGTCACGTGACGCCCCTCGCTTGTGCGGTCTCTGTCTTGACCGACAAATTTACGAAAGCCCTATTAGGAATTCGATTACAGCTAAATCTTTTTGGCAAGCAAAACTATTAATATGATAGCAGCTCGTTTCACTGGCAGCAATTTAAGCTGTGCTCTTAGGTTTGTACTTAGCCTCATCCTCGGAAATCGCGACATATTCGGGAAAAACGGTCAATGCCGAATGTCAGACAAACTTCTGATTTTTTGTCATTCGTGCCATAGAAAGGAGCGTGGTAAATGATAGTGTGTTAGGAAATTACGAGATAACTTTCATCTATTCGCATTCAGCAGTTACATCTAGAACCGATTTTACTCTTCGTACACATCAGTTTTTTACTACAAAATGCCTGCACTAGACATGATTGTTTACAGTACAGCCTAGCATTGTAAGGAACGCTAACTAAGGTGCCAGAGCATCTCTATGTATATTCTGTTTTTTTGGACCAAGTACTTATGCGTGTACTGTGTTGTTCCTTTGAAATCCTGGCACGACACGAACTCTACCTCACTCTCCATATCTGATTACCTTCTTCTACTCTTTACTCTAGCAGCTCATGAAATTCACACACTTCCTATAACAGAAAAAGCACCTTAGTTTCTACTATATCACACGAAAACTTGAATCCCAACCTTCTATAGTTTAAAAATTGTTGAGGCTTTTGTGGTCACTTTTTGACGTGTTGCTCTTTGCTTCCGTCTCGGGAACATCGGTTGACGTTTGTTTGGCGGTTTTCCTGACATTTTGGCAATATGGTTGACGGCGTTATCAAAGGTTCATCCTCCATTGTGTATCGCCACCAGTGGTATAGCAGTGGAGCATGAACCTTTGACAATGCCAGCCATTCGTGATGATGACTCTTCAGGAAAATCGGTGAAGATCCTGGGACAGAATCTAACAGGAAATGCGCCACCCTATAGTCTCCTCCTTCGTTGAGAGCCGTGGATCTGCTCCCGCGTCTCTATGAACACGTTCCGTTTTCCCTTCATCTCCAAACTCACCGAGTCCTTCCCGAAAATAGTTTCAATCGCCTCCCCCTATCAGACCATGATATCATCACCGATATCTTCCTTTCCTTCCGAGCAAAACCTAACTTACTGATTCCACCATATTCGTAATGAAAGATCCAGATATTTTACTTTGCCAGCAGGCATCTCACACATCTTGTAATACCTACATCCCACCTTTTAGTTCCTTCTCAATTAAACGTCCTATATCCTTTCCCAAATAATATCCGCTCCATTAATTTCCGCATCCCAGTCCCTACGCAAAGCAAAGTTACCATGAGCTTGTATAAAAAAAATATCATGTTCATAATAAAGAGAATGTGCTTAAAATCAATATCTTCCTGCAAATAACATAATCTATTTTATCATCTGGATATTTTAATTTAAAATTGAAATACAAAGTAAGTTTATATTGTAATGACTGAAGAGCGAAAGTTTACCGCTGTCACTCGCCTCCCTCCCTCCCTCCCTTTCCAGTATGGGGAATGGAAATGACAGAAAAATAATAAGATGAAAACAGCAGTGAAACAATAAGTTAACTGTAACGTGTCACTGTTTATTTATTTCCACAATACACATCGCATTTCCATCATCAGGTGGGTTTATGTGCATTAATGTGGCATGTGTGTCTTGTGTTACGACTTTGGAGTAACCTGTTGCTCTGTTTGGAAGAGAAAAAGCAAAACACTGCTGCAGTACATCGATCATAGTTTTGTGAAGTTTAATTGAAAGGGTGAACGAAAATATAATTGCGTTAACTGAACCCGTGAGAAGAGCAATGATATGATTCTTACGCAGTAGAAGTTCGACAGAAAGTTGCTCCAATCTGACTTTACTGTGATGATTAGAAAATGAAACATTATGACCTTCATACAATTTTACTGTTTGTGTAGTCTGTGTATGACTTCGTTTTACCCTGAATTTTCACCCCAGTCCAGAACATGTATTTATTTCCGCCACTTCGTTTCACCCTGAATTTTCACCCCATTCAAGAACATGTATTTATTTCCGCCCCTGCTTGTTCACTACTGCTGACCCTGTGAACAGTAGTGAAGAAAGGCTGCGCATCCTTGCCTAAGATTTTAATCTATCTGGGCGTACCATTCTTATAGACACCTCTTCGTTCCTACATTCGGTATGTTACTCATCTTTCCCAAAATCTTACACATACTTTCCTTCATGTTGCAAACATCTCGCACTGTTTTACTCTAGTACATAAGATATATTACTCAACTTGCCCTAAAGTTTACACCTATTTTTCCTAGGGTTGCAAATATCTTGCACTGTTTTACGCTACCGAACGGTTTTTTTGGGTCGTTAAATTCTACGACTTGCAGTAAGTCTTAGTCCATATCAAGCACATGCTAAGAACGGCCCCTCTTGTGGCTTCAGCTCTCCTAAAGCCAAACAAAGCCATCTAACAGAACCCCAATTTTCTTTGCCGTTCGTTTGTTGTACTATTGTTGTCAGCAAACGTGCTTGCATAGCATTTATGCTCACTGTCCCAAAGTTGCCTCCCTTAATGTCTTCGAGCTTGTGTGAGTGATATTGTTCCGGAACTCAAACGATATGTCTGTAGTCTCATAGATTCTTACATACTAATCTGAATAATCTTGCGTATCACTTCCCTCCAGTGACTTCATAAATTTTGAGCGAATGTTCTCTCTTCAATGTTGTTACTTCTCAAGTCATCCAAAGCCACATCAAACCCTGACTAATACTAGATTCTGGATGTGTTCCAAAGTGACAGCAATTTTAACACTAGACTGCACTCTGTCCAGTTTTTAACTTAATAGTAACTACAGTAATTGAAGTGGAATATGTTACGGCATGAAAACCTGTCAAACATTGTGGAGCTGCGCATCAGAAGTGGGTATAAAGTGACTGAACTTCAGTCAATTCGGAACTGGTGTATATCACCGTCAGTAAGAGGTGTGGCTCTAACTCTCTCGTTTTCATCGTGGCATGGAAAGCAAATTGGCCCCTGGTTGACTCGTTGCTCTGACGAAGTCCTTACCTTGGACAGTACGGCGGGCCTCCTCAGGGAGTCGCCACTGCAGCAGAATGCTGTCGTAGCCGGCCGGGGTGGCACGCAGGTCCAGTGGAGCCGCCGGCACTGAAACACGCAAACACCATCTGAGCGCACGTCTAGAACCTTCGCGTCACACTGTCATAAAATAAGGCTTAGGTTACAATTAAAAGGTCTCAAATCTTCGGTAAATTCAGTCCGTTATCACCATCACTCATGTGGCCAGCTACAAATCCTAACTACACTGTGTAGTGCCATCCTATTAGTCTGCCTTTCTATCCAAAGCTATGGAAAGTATCCAAGGTATTGCTGCTCCTTTACTCGAACAAAGGTCCCAGCAATACTTCATCCTGTCGATCAATTAGACTTACTTCCCTCTGCAGCAAGATCCTTCAGTCCATTGTGACCTATTGCATCCACAAACACTCAGAAATGCACCTATCCCGACGTGACTTCTGTGAAATCGCGTAACCCAAGAGGCCGCGCGGGGTAACCGGGCGATCTTAGGTGCCTTGTCACGGCCCTTGCGGCTTCCCCCGTCAGAGGTTCGAGTCCTCCCTCGGGCATGGGTGTGTGTGTTGTCCTCAGAGTAAGTTATTTTAAGTTAGATTAAGTAGTGTGTAAGCTTAGGGACAGATGACCTCAAAAATTTGGTCCCGTAAGTCTTTACCAAAAATTTCAAATTTTTTCGTAACACAAGATCAACACCTTATCATCCTTTCCCTGCAACTCATCCAACGCTGTTCGCCATCTTTGTATGCGTTGAAGTCGAAAAAGCCCTCGATCAATTATCAGTTTCAAACTACAAACATACGGACGTCTTTAGTTTCTTTTTTTGCTGTCACACCGCCTTTCTTTTGACAATTTCAGCCCTACCCAAACCTGTATTTCCCGTACCCCATTTGTCAGACCAATTTCATCTCCTCCATCTCCTCTACAAAGCCGATACGTTCCACCCATCTACTACAGAATGCTACTCACGTTGCCATCCTTGCCCTCCGTCCAACCCAACAGATCCACTGTACTTTCACCTTCTGGCGTAACGAATGAAATGATAGTTAAATCAAGACCATAAGCTGCCGACAGGCGGTGATATACATGAACGGGGACAGTTGAAAATGTGTGTCCCGACCGGGACTCGAACCCTGGATCTCCTGCTTACATGGCAGGCACTCTATCCATCTGAGCCACCAAAGGCACAGAGGACAGTGCGACTATAGGGATTTATCACTTCCACGCTCCCAGTGAGACAAACATTCCCAACTTAATGTCCGCACTCTACATCCGAAGTGCCACTGCCCATTACACTCGTTACTCACGGCAGACAATCTTACCGAGTCCCGTAAGAGTTTGGTCAATGTGTGTGCATCCGCACAGGAGAAGGTCAATGGACGTTTAGCCGTAACTATATGAAGGTGGTATCTGTTCTTTCGTACATGTCGGAAAGAACAGATACCATCGGTGACCGTGGAGCTCTCTAGAATGAAACGATAGTTAAATGTGCCATGTAAGCAGGAGATCGCGGGTTCGAGTTCCGGTCGACGCACACATTTTCAACTGTATGCGCTGATGTATATCAACGCCTGTCGGCAGCTGAGAGTCTGAGGGTCTTGATTTAATTATCATTTCATTCTAGAGATCTGCACGATCACCGATGGTAACTGTTCTTTCTGACATATAGTTAAGGCTAACTGGCCATTGACCTTCTTCTGTGCGGATGCACATGCGTTGCCCGAACTCTGACGCGACTCGGTAAGATTGTCTGCCGCAAGTAAAGGGTGTAATGGGCAGGGGCACTACGAATGAAGTGTGTGGACATTACGTTGGGAATGTGGGTCTCACGGAGAGCGTGCAAGCTATAAATCCCTGCAGTCGCATTATTCATCTGTGTCCTCGGTGGCTCAGATGGATAGAGCGTCTGTCATGTAAGCAGGAGATCCTGGGTTTGAGTCCCGGTCGGGGCACACATTTTCAACTGTCCCCGTTGATGTATATCAACGCCTGTCGGCAGCTTAGGGTCTTTCTTTAATCATCATTTCATTCTAGAGAGCTGCACGGTCACTGATGGTATCTGTTCTTAGTACTTAGAATGTTAAGCACCACTTGTCTAACGTGTGATAATTACCACAACAGGTTTCGGGACTGCGATCCCATTAGCAACTGCTTAAAGATTCTGTGCCACTAGAAATAAAAGCTTTAAGCAGTTAATAATGGGACAGCGCTATCCCCAAATATATTTTGGCAAATATATCAAACGTTTGGAAGCTGATGCATGAGATTCCCAGTACTTCTTCATGAGGCAGTTGAACGATGGCATCTGGTGCGTGATTGGTTCTTAGTTCTTTGAGGAAACTTTGCCAGCAGAAAGACACACCCAAATTATTAATGTTGCGCTACCGACTCTTCTGGAGGAAGCAGCACTTCAAATACGTGGATGTACGAGTCTGCGGTACCAGCACGAAGGGTGCCCAGCTCAGTACTCGCTTGTGGCAAGGAAGGCACTCATACGCTTCTCTCCTGTTCGCTTGGTAGGAAGTCAAGACGTCATTAGTTGACCTGCACGTTCGCGCAGTTTGACGGGGCTGCACTTTTTTTCTGGGTGAAACGCGAAGTTATAACAACCCCAGATGGTTCAAAACATTCCATTTTTTGCAGCATGTGCAATAACACCGAAGGAATATCTTCAGTTTGTTGTACACTCCTGTTAAGAACAAACAGAACACTTTTAACGATTAGAGATAGGGCGTTCATATTCACGGATCACGTATATTATCATTCCATTTCCCTATGTTCCATATCCTCCACACTGCTAATACGTTCCAGCCACTAGCGTCAATAAATCTACTACAGAACGCTACTGACCTGCCATCCTTGCTCTCCATCCAAACCTACAGTTCGCCTACAGCTTTACCTTATTGTATAATATATGATACGCATTATCTCTTGTTACACCATAGTACAACTGTCTCCTGAATTAGTACTTACAATGTTAAGCACCAGTTGTAAAAAGTGTGATATAATTACCACATTCTGAAGAAATAATTAGCGTTTGAAGCATGTCGAACAGCAGGTCCGAGGTCAACATCGATGTCACTGCGTAACACTACCTACCGGTATAATGTGCCTGCAGCTCTCGTTGATACTGTCGAACGAAGACAATGGGTCAGCGAGACTTGAGCAGACGTGCAGGATGCCTCGCAGACGTATGCGTGAACACTAACGTCAAATCAAAGAGTTTGAAAGAGGGCGTATTATTGGCATGAGAGGTTATGGATCCATCCGGGAAACTGCTGCTCGTGTGGGACTAAGTGTTTCTGCAATGCAACGAGTGTGTGCAGAATGGTTTACGGAAACCTCTAGGACGCAACGAGATGGGTCAGGTCGCACCTCCCGGACCACCTCCTGAGCAGATCGACACCTCATCCGAATCGCATTGCAGGACATTCGTGCGCCCTCCTCGGCTCTGGCGCAACAGTTGAATAATGTAACACGTCGTACACTATCAGGGATGACAGTCTGTCGCCGATTATTACGGCATGGGCTACATCCACTTCTCCGTCTGCCTTTGACGAACGTGCATAAGCATATTAGACGGGAATGGTGTATGGAACGACGCCCTGGTGACAGGAATGGCACCAGATAGTGTTTCCGGACTAATCCAGATTCTCTTTGTTTGAAAATGATGGCCGTACTTTGGTACGACGCAGACAGGGGGAGCAGCATAACAGTGACTGGATTCGAGCAAGACATACAGCACCAACTAGAGCCCTTTTGGTGTGGGTACAAGAACAAATCATAGCTGGTGCGTGTCCAGCGCACTGTAACCAGTGTGACCTACGTGAATGATATCCTTCCACCTGTAGCCATACCCTTTCCTCACAACACCCAAGATGCCATTTTTCAGCAAGACAATGCGCGACCACGTGTTGCCGCACGAACACGTGCCTTCTTGGTGTCACAGGATGTCAGTCGCTTGCCCTGGCCTGCAGCATCAACGACATGTCACCAATCGAAAATTTGTGGGATATGGTGAAACGATGGATGCAAGGTTGTGACCCAATTCCAACCACCGCAAATGAAGTTTGAAATTAGAGGAATGCAGAATGGATGCCTATACCGCAGGACGTCATTCCGCCCCTTATGCGTCGATGCCAACACGTGCGGAAGTTATTAGGACCCATGACGGACCGTGCTCCTACCAGATAACAGCACACATGCTGAACCGAGGTGACTGAAACGCTAATCATTTCTGCAGAACATATTAATGTACATGTACTGTGAACATGAACGGCCTATCTTTAGTCGTTCAAGGTGTTCTGTTTTCTTTGAACATGAGCGTCATTGCACCTCTTTCCGTGTCTCACACTATTCTGCAAGAGAGTATTTACTCATACGACTCATAGGTCCAGAAGTCGCATATGGAAAGCACTAAAGATGGTGACAACGATTGCGCGGCATAAGGGCGCTATCATATTCACATTTCAACACTCTGAAATCGATCTTGCAGTCTACGTTTCAACGACGTCCGATTGCAATTATTACTGTTATGCAGACAACTTCTTTGCGATTGAATCTGACGAAAGCACGGTTTTCTGTCGCTAACGACATTTTCTGAGCCTGTTGCAAAACTTACGTGATTAAAGAAACATTCTGTTGCAAAATTATTTTATGGCGCAAGAAAAGTGTAAGGTTCAATGCCTTCCTCTAAATTTCACGACCGTAAGTATTCTGTTCTTGTTGACAATTTAATGTTGGCTTTCTTCGCCAACATTTCACCTTCTTACTTAAATCTACAATCACAAAATCAACAGCCTAGGACGGAAGTAACCTTACGTTGTCCAGAACTCCTTCTAGCAGCGACTGCAAACGTTTCCTTCAGTAGACGGTGGACATTTCGAAGACTTGATGACATAAATATAATTTTAAGAAAGTTTTTGTATCCAACTTTTTTTGTGATTTCATTTTTCGTCCTGCTGCTGACGCAATTTTGCAATCCAAGCATGTGTCTTGAAATTAAACTTATGACACGAACATATTCTTTAAAAGTCCTTTAACATTAATTCGCCGTTTTACAAATTCATTTACTTTTTGAAGTTCAACTTTCCTTCAAGACTGGTAGAAACAAATATCAGTTTTAAATTAAACTTTTCACCAATATTCTGCTTTTGTAAGCCAACTACACTCGTGGAAATTGAAATAAGAACACCGTGAATTCATTGTGTATTTTCCAGATAATAAAATTAATGCTTGTGTATGTTACCTGTTTCGTGTTTACGAGGATTATTAATTTCCAGGTAAAGAGAAAATGAAGACCTGGAACCCACCACACGAATAAAAAAGAATTAAAGCCGACAATAAGAACGAAGGTAAGTGCTTCTGAAAATATCTCTTGCTTTGGTGTGTCGTGTTGTGTGCCAGTATTCATGTTTCGTAACGAGTGGTAGTGTTTGGCAAACAGTGATTACAATAGGCAAGGAAATTTATACTTTATGTAGATTTAGTGTAGCATTAGATATTGTAAATTGTATTATTATGATTTTTGTGGCGATTACCGTGTGAAGATAGTTGTTCTAAAATAATGCGCACTGGAGAGCTGATAAGTGGGCGCAGGTGTATGGTACTCCATATTGTCTGGCCGCTACCTAACTGGTATTATGAACCGTTGATAGATGTTGCAGATGTAACGCATATGAGCATTCTTGCTTCGTTCTGATCGACTAGTGTTTCCATTTCTTGCGCCAAGCTGCATTACATCGCAATAGTGGAGAATCGGTTGGACGAGTTATTGCACAAGTTCACGTTTCACACTATGTGGGAACAATTTCTGAAGCTTTTTGAGGGCATAGAAGCAATCAAGGGTCCCCCTGCATTCGGCGACAGTATTTTCTGCTCAGTGATACCCGTCCAGCGAAGTAGCCCATGGTTTTGTGATATTGGAGTACCGCCGAGAACAAAAGGACGCAATTTTTAATGGAATTCTGAAATTATTAATCTGTGATCACATACTAAGATTACATCGGGCTTTCTTGCACTTATTTTAATTCCCAGGTTTTGTGCTCGTCTCACTACGGAATACATCATTATTCATCTGGATGATCGCACAACTGAAAATGTTCAGGTATCGTGCTCAGGTAAAGCTGAAAGTCATCAGCTTAGAAATGATATTTATAGGAGAACAGAGCAGACGAGATATCACTGACAAATAAGGAAAGCGGTAATGGCCCCATGACTGACCCTTGTGGTACTCCTCAGTGGGCCTGCTTAGAGTTAGGTGGAGCGTAACAATTTTAATCAGTGTGTTTCGAGAAATTTTAAACACCACCTTATAAATGTAGCCGGAACTAGGACAATTACCACAATTACAGAAGTACCGATACTTACCTCCACTGTTCCACGCTTCTGTGACAGCATGAAAATGTAGGTAGAGACAGACATTAGTAATCGTGGGACAGAAATAGAGACAGAGAAGTAGGAAATTTTATTTTAGTTGTGCAATTAGCCTAGAGATATTTACGAAGCGTCGTATCTGCCCTAGGAGCTCACCTCGTACGGTTACCGAGTACACGACGCGGTCGCTCCCAAAGACGTTCTCGGCCTCACACGAGTACTCGCCGCTGTCGGAGCTTCGTGTGGGGCTGATGCTCAGCTGCCACTCCTCGTTGATCCGCACCCGGCTGCTGGTCTCCACAGCACTTCCGCTACAGGGCAGTTTGTAGACTAAGACATCTGGTACATTAACAAGCATACAGTTATGTTTGACAAAAAGGAAATATTATCCCGTGCATTTACTTACAGGGATCCTGTCATCAAAGAAGCCGTTGAAATTAATGTAACAACTGTTGTAACCGCGACAGGCACTGTCGCGGGGTTGCCGCTAACGAAAACGCGACGGGGCTGACGGGAGCGGCCCGTGAATAAACAAGATTGACAAACGGGAATAAAAAGGAAAAGCACGACGACAGACAACCGAAGAAGACACCTAGATCAACAACAAAGTACTAACCTACGGGGACACAGGGGGCAACCTCACGAAATCCAAACAACGGCCACTCGTAACGGGAAGCAAGCACACACAACGTAAACACGATTTCTGTAAGCGAGATGCCAACTGAATCAATGCGAATACCAGACCTCACAGTGAGTTTTTTTCTTTTTTTTCTTTATTGATTTTCAATTCCTCCCGAACGGGGGGGGGGGGGGGGGCTGGCAACAGCTTAGTATGCTGCTCTACAGTCTACAGACTTTTTGGTAAGAAAAGGAAGAAGAAAGAAACAAGGAAAAACAGGCGATAAAATGATGACTTAAAGTGTAAAACGGCGAAAAATGCGGAAAATTAAAACAGAAAGCAAAAGGGGTTGGCAATGTCGATAAAATACACTGGAATCGGACAAGTAACATAGAAGACACACAATTAAAAAACATGGCGACAGTCTGGTTTCTGTTCGCAAGAGATAAAAACCCAGCGACAGTATGATGGCTGTTCGCTACACGTCCCTAAAGACACACCACAGAACACTCACTGGAAAACACACTGTAAAACACTGCACGAAAACGGTGGCACAAATATGACACTCCGGAGCCAAAGGCAGATGGGGAGCAGGACCTGGAGGAGAGGGAAAAAAAGAAAAACAAGGAGGGAGGAGAGGAGAGGAGAAAACGAAAGGGGAGGAACCAAGGAGGAAGAGGCCTCATAAGGGGGGAGAGGGGCAGGGCAGACGCGAGAGGGAACAAGAAGAGGCAGAGGAGGGAAATGCAAAAGGACTCGGGGGAGAGAAGGGGGCAGCGAGAGGGGAGGTGGGGGAAAAAGAGGAAGGAAGGGGGGAGAGGGAGCCCTGGAAAAGGACAGAGGAAAGGAGGGGGAGTGAGAATCAGAGTTGATAGGAGGGATAAATGGAGGAAGAGAAGGCACCATCCGGGAGGGGAAGTTGATGAAAGCCACCTTGGGAAAGGAGATGTAGGGTGTAGAGATGGAGGGTAGGGGGGATACAACAGTGAAGACGTGGTAGGGGGCTGGAATGGGAGAGGAGAGGAGCAACCAGGGGGTGAGGGGGTTCAAGGCGGCGGGAGGTGTAGAGGATGCGGATATGTTCGAGGAATAGGAGCAGATGGGGGAAAGGGATGAGATCATAGAGGATCTGCGTGGGGGTCACAGTGAGTGAGATGCAGCCGCCTAAATACACGACAGGGTGTGTCGCTATTGGCCGCTGGGACCACGTGCTCCACAGCGGCGCCCTCATGTTAGACTCGATGCCAGAAGCGCGTGCACCCACAGCTTATGGCGCGACTGCTGCAACGACTTCTAGTGGTCATCAAGGTTCATGCCGTCTGGTGCGAATTCGAAACCTGCATCGCTCGGTACCAGAACAACTTTAACCGAGGCAGTGACTGCTGATGCTGCTTTAGAGGTACATGGAATACGGCACTTGATGCTGAAAGGCAACACAGAAATCTAACAAAATGAGTATTGCTAACAATGTTCTTCAGTCACAGACATTAGACATAATCCCTGGTAAAGCATGGAAGTTCCATGCGGTGCTGGAGAAAGATGTCGAAAATTGGGTAGACTGATTAGAGATGAGGAGGTTCTCCGCAGAACCGGAAAGAAACGGAGCTATGGAAACCACAGAAAAGAAAAAGATAATAAGACTTGTGTTTCGAAATCAAGGATAGCTTCCATAGTACTAGGGGTAGCCATAGACGGTAAAGATTGTAGGAGAGGACAAGAGATTAGAATGCATCCGGCAAATAATTATTACGTACTGTGCAAGTGCTGCTCTCAGACGTAGAGCTTACAGTGATATCTTTTTACGTAGCAGTCATACTAATCTCATTTTGAATACTACGTTTTATTGAATCGGATTTTAAAGAATGACCACAATGGCTTTTTCTCTTTCACAAGTTGCACACGAAAAATTGGCCTTGAGTACTACACTGCTCATTGTCGCTTGCCAGTAGTCATCTATTGTTTCGGAGCTAGTACGACTGCGTTTGGTATGTCAGTACGAAAGCCTTTGCGACTTGGTTAAGACGTGTGAAGTAAATATCGCAGCGAGATGCATCCTCTTCAAGAAAGAACCGCAGCAATGGAGGCTTACATGTATACTGGTTCATTTAAGGAAACGTGGGACATTTTTACATAGACGTTTCCTGGCGTTTCCATATCAGCAAAGAGCAGTACACAGGACTTGGTATAAAGAGGTGTGAAAGAAAAGCTGCATCCGTTCGTACATCTACTGTGATCGCAGGTATTCGAAAACGAATGATCCAGAGTCCAAAGAAGTCCGCACGTACCTCGCCGCCACAAGGGAACGTTCTGCGTAGGTCTTGTCAACGTATTTTACACCATAGAGGAAAGAAGCCCTATAGAATGATGTGTGTCCAAGAACTGAAGGAGGAACAAGGCACTGCGTGTGTATTACTGTATGTAGCTATCTCAGTGTTGGATCCGCTGCTGTATTTCATGAGTGATGAGGCTTGGTTCCATCTTGCAGAACATGTAAACTCCCAGAACACTAGATACTGATCAACAATCCCTATATGATAACTAAGAAACTCTTCGCGGTGAAAAAAATTGGAGTGTAATGAGCCGTGTGAAGTCGGAGTGTGGGTCCATAGGTTTTGAAACAACAGTAAACACTAGTGCGTATATATCTTTAAGGAATTTCACGCACAACTGCCCCTCCCTTCCCCTCGTACGTACGTATGTTGTCTTTCAACAGTGTGGGGCGACCTGTCAAACTTCACATGTGTCAGTATCATGAATTAATGAAATATTCACAAAAGAAAGTACTGTCAGCAAAGGGCTGTGGTCGCCGCATTCGCAGGACCCAACTACTTGTGAATTTTACCTGTAGCAATGTAAAGGGAAAAGTGTACATAAATAAGCCAGTAACGTTAGAACTTCGATGGACAATATTCATAACGAAATATTGCGAAGTGATGCGGTAGAGTTGCACAAGTGCATGTTAACATGTTAGAGAGCGAGCAAAAGTGCATTGAAGCACAAGGAGGTCATTTTCAGCACCTAATGTAATGTAACGTAGAAGACAAGATCTAGACAGTAAATACACATTTCTGCATTACTTTGTTTGTTATTTCTTTATTATCTAATTATCACACATCTATTTATCTGTTGTTGTATCTGCTGTGGCGGGCAGGAATTCGTGCGTAATTGGCGAGCATTCTGACTCAGGACCGGATTCCCGTGGGTCACACTGCATCTTCTGTTAGTGCTATGAGAAAATAGATTAATTCTTAGTTTATTAATTTATTTTTTATGGAGTTTGAATAAGGGGAGTTGTAATGATCAAGGATCTTATGATGTAGACAACTGATTTACAACGTTAGTGTTATTTCTACCAAAAATTTTTATTCGTATGCAACAATATAAGGGAGTGAGCACTGACAAATAAATATTTAAATTGCACCCCCTAATCTAAGAACGTTATAATTTTTGGATCTGTTCAAGTTGAATACACGGACAGTCATTTTGATTCTGTTTTTGTGGCCCTTAGAATTTTGATGAACTTTAATTGACGAAATTAAAATAAAGCATTGTCTTTAACAGTTATCCTTCAGAATCCAAATATCACATTTGTTTGTATTACTCTTCCCAAGGGTTCCTCGAATGTTAGTCGTACGAATGATTCAGATATTGTCTATCCTAAGCAGTTCACTTCAACATACATGTCATATCACCAACAACCAGCTCGCAGACCCCATATCGACGAACCCAACTGTTGTAAAGACCCGAAAAATATTTTATGTATACACTTTTTTTAATCTCTGTTTACTGTAAAAGAAACTGTATTGCTAATCAGACTTTGTTACCCCTCAGACTATAAGATCTTAATAGTATAGCCTCTTGTACGCACCCCACAGACCTTTGCGGAAGGGCTGGAGGGGGGGGGGGGGGGGGGTAGGATTGCACAATCCCAGCTGTCAGTCGCAACATGCACCATTACAAATTAATACATTTTGTTATCTTTTTGTTTCAACTTACGATCTTACCTTCAGTACCAAGTTGTTCTAGCCAGCTACACATACCGCTACATGAGCGCTGAATTTATGGACAAAAGTCCAAGGGCATTACAGAACCCATTCTAGCATGCACCCTTGCTTAGTATTCTCCGAATAATCAATCAGGAGATGTGGGAGAGAGGCCGTGTGGCTGGCACCCCTCACCCCTCCACACCCCCGCCCCCCTCCACGTCTGTCTACATAGAGAAACTTGTGAATCCTGCTCTCTTCTAGTAATTGGCAGCTCTTCCATGACAGGTGGCTCAAACCATCTTCTACTGCTCGCTTGTAACATGGCTCTGCCCCAATCTCCATCATTTGGGCTACCATCACTCAAACTTGGGACTGGGATATGTAATGGGTACATCCATCCTGGAGGCTTGCAATGTAAACTATTGAGTACAGAAGCGCGAACATTTTCTTTTCGTTGAACTTATTAGTTTAAATCGCCGCTAGCAACCACATCTTCCATTCCTCCCACAATGCAGCCGCCGTCCTGCACACGGGTCACGGTTCCGAATATGATGTACTAATTCGTTCCATGACCATTTGTCTCTGGCTCGCGTGGTCCCACAGAGCCCGATATAGAAATAAAAATAAATTAAATTAATACACCTGCAAATGTATGGTAAAACAACACTAGTCGTTCTCAGTCTCCAGTAAAAGCGGAGAATGACGTTACGCTGATGGAGGCCAGTTTGGATTTTTCGACTCTGAAAGAAAGAACGGAAATACTGGAAAACTGGCAGAAATTAATAGCCTACATATCAAATTTACACCAAGTGGTCTTGACAGAACGAAGAGGCTGAA
This sequence comes from Schistocerca gregaria, assembly GCF_023897955.1. Taxonomy (NCBI): domain Eukaryota; kingdom Metazoa; phylum Arthropoda; class Insecta; order Orthoptera; family Acrididae; genus Schistocerca; species Schistocerca gregaria. The sequence goes on along the minus strand of NC_064921.1, from coordinate 99,531,652 downwards.
TCGCTTCTGAAGTGTTGAACTTTGTTGAGATATCTATACAGGTAAGGAAGCAGAAGTTCTCGAGCAGTGCATAATAGAGATGAAAGCTACAGGTTTAAAGTGAAGTCACTCAAGCAGAACACCTACGGATTAGAAAACTAAGGAAACTGTTGTCAACGAAGAGAGAACCACTCAGTCCGTTCCGCCAACAAGAATTACCAACAAAGGGCCAAAATGTGGTAGCGGTATTGTTGCAAGACTGAGATAAAGGAATTGAAATTACGTCAGATCACAACATCAAAAATCAGACTTAAGTTTCCGAGAAAATGGGCATTGAACAAAATAATGTTAGAATGTTTTCTGTTTTCTGCCACATTCACAATTACCTTTTCAGAGCACCGCAGAGACTTCAGTTAACACGATAGAAAGCGGTGCTCTGAAAAGGTATATATATATATATATATATATATATATATATATATATATATATATATATATATATATATATTGGTGCCATCAATTAGCAATACACGGCACAGTTGACTTCTGTGTCTCCTCCCTCCTAGCAGGCGACATAAACACGGCTCTTCGTGTACGCGCCGCCGCTGGGGGCTAAGATATTGGTCAGTTTTGCGGACGCAACGCCACAGCTAGGTGAGGTGCGGGCGGACTGTAGCGGCATCAATTTATTGATGGGAGCAGCTGGCAACCATGGACATTGACAGACAAGCCATCAGTGCAGCGGCGGGCCATGAATGTCAAGCGTGCCCGTCTTGTATGTGACAGCGTGCCTGGCCAAGGTAGTAGCCGATGTCAGCACTACTCTGGACGTGACGAGGGATGGGACAGCCACTGTCGCCATTGGATAGACAGCAGCCTCGGTGGGGCGAACAGAGTTCGGACGGCCACTGAAGGAGGACACCACCAGCAACTTGGAGTACGGAACGGACAGACGAAATGGGAAACGCGTGGCAGAGCCGTGAGGCTGGCAGGTGGATGGAAGACCGAGGCTGCAGATGAGAAGGTGTCAACACGGGGCATCATTTTGGCTAGAGCAGCGCATGCTGCATGACCTCGCGGGGAATACAGTGCAGCCAGGAGTGAAGAGTTAGTTGCTGCTGTCAGTTTTGGGATATAACAGCTGGAGTGAGTGTTTGGTAAGACCAGTGCTAACCTGTACTGCATACGTCTGAATCTGGGCTCTCCTAATTATGTTTCCTAATAATTTCGGTTGTGAAACACTTAGCTGCTTTTGGGCCTACTGTATTCAGTTGGAGAAGTTCTATTTGTTCGGAGCGTGCCTAGTGATATTATACACTCCTGGAAATGGAAAAAAGAACACATTGACACCGGTGTGTAAGACCCACCATACTTGCTCCGGACACTGCGAGAGGGCTGTACAAGCAATGATCACACGCACGGCACACCGGACACACCAGGAACCGCGGTGTCGGCCGTCGAATGGCGCTAGCTGCGCAGCATTTGTGCACCGCCGCCGTCAGTGTCAGCCAGTTTGCCGTGGCATACGGAGCTCCATCGCAGTCTTTAACACTGGTAGCATGCCGCGACGGCGTGGACGTGAACCGTATGTGCAGTTGACGGACTTTGAGCGAGGGCGTATAGTGGGCATGAGGGAGGCCGGGTGGACGTACCGCCGAATTGCTCAACACGTGGGGCGTGAGGTCTCCACAGTACATCGATGTTGTCGCCAGTGGTCGGCGGAAGGTGCACGTGCCCGTCGACCTGGGACCGGACCGCAGCGACGCACGGATGCACGCCAAGACCGTAGGATCCTACGCAGTGCCGTAGGGGACCGCACCGCCTCTTCCCAGCAAATTAGGGACACTGTTGCTCCTTGGGTATCGGCGAGGACCATTCGCAACCGTCTCCATGAAGCTGGGCTACGGTCCCGCACACCGTTAGGCCGTCTTCCGCTCACGCCCCAACATCGTGCAGCCCGCCTCCAGTGGTGTCGCGACAGACGTGAATGGAGGGACGAATGGAGACGTGTCGTCTTCAGCGATGAGAGTCGCTTCTGCCTTGGTGCCAATGATGGTCGTATGCGTGTTTGGCGCCGTGCAGGTGAGCGCCACAATCAGGACTGCATACGACCGAGGCACACAGGGCCAACACCCGGCATCATGGTGTGGGGAGCGATCTCCTACACTGGCCGTACACCTCTGGTGATCGTCGAGGGGACATTGAATAGTGCACGGTACATCCAAACCGTCATCGAACCCATCGTTCTACCATTCCTAGACCGGCAAGGGAACTTGCTGTTCCAACAGGACAATGCACGTCCGCATGTAGCCCGTGCCACCCAACGAGCTCTAGAAGGTGTAAGTCAACTACCCTGGCCAGCAAGATTTCCGGATCTGTCCCCCATTGAGCATGTTTGGGACTGGATGAAGCGTCGTCTCACGCGGTCTGCACGTCCAGCACGAACGCTGGTCCAACTGAGGCGCCAGGTGGAAATGGCATGGCAAGCCGTTCCACAGGACTACATCCAGCATCTCTACGATCGTCTCCATGGGAGAATAGCAGGCTGCATTGCTGCGAAAGGTGGATATACACTGTACTAGTGCCGACATTGTGCATGCTCTGTTGCCTGTGTCTATGTGCCTGTGGTTCTGTCAGTATGATCATGTAATGTATCTGACCCCAGGAATGTGTCAATAAAGTTTCCCCTTCCTGGGACAATGAATTCACGGTGTTCTTATTTCAATTTCCAGGAGTGTATTTGCCATTGCTGTTGGATTTCATTCTTTTTCTGTTCTTATCTTCTGGGTGCAGCAGATTGTACATAAACTTGTCTTTATTGTGAATTTTGTCTCTCTGTGTTGCCTTGAGTTGTGCTCTGCGAAAACTACGACTCGGTAATTTTGGTGCATTACATAAGTGACGTAGAACATGAGGTTTACCGTTGGTAAGGAAAGAAACATAAATGAATGTTTGAGAGAGGAACTGCGAGCCCACGAGTTTTCTTTGTTTTTTTTTCTTGTTGTTTGTTGCGCACATAATTAGAACTGCACATGGCTGAGTGTTAGTCCATTGTCTACTTTATATCCTTACAGGATCTAAATTGCATTTTAGAAGTAATAAAAATTAATTAGTCGCGTAACATCTGCGAGTCTATGTAAGCAAAGCAATTACTTTCGATGCAAGTACAGTCTACATGCACAAACATAAAATACATATTTATAGTTATTGTTCTTATTTTGTATGCAATAGAACTTTTTTCGTCATGATGTATGGGAAGAGTGTCCTGTTGTTATTGATATTATTTGAGTAATTTGCTTTTTCTAGTGCTATATGATAGATCTGTATTGCCTTCTTTATTTTTACTACAACACCCGCCTGCTTCGCTTTACGAATCAACAGTTTTCGAATAAAACCTGAATTATATATTGAAAATTTCAAGTTTGCTATAAATAATATTTTAAAGAGGATAATTATGTAGAACAAAAATGTTCCATAGGTTGCTGGACCTTTATATATCCTCTCTCAGCGTCTGGACGATTCGCTGCTTCCGGTTTTGGGAAAATCTTGTAAGGCATTGATTGCATAAGTAAGGACAACAATCTTTATGAGGTACCGCCCAAACTTCAAGTAACACTTACTGACAAAACATATTAGGAAAACTACCGTAGTCTGCGCTTACTTATGAATATCCTATGTTAGCAAATGGCAATTTTAAATCTCTAGTACTGCCTGTCGAGTATTAAGTAAGGTTTTGGTATAGGTTGGGTACATTTTAGGATTTTTTTCTGATGTAAGATATTTTATTGGATATTCTCTTATATTCCTTTTGCTGTGCGTTGTTAGTTTTGTACATTAACAGACGCCTCTGTTTTTAAAAGGTTGAATGAATTAACAGGGATTGACTCATTGATACTCTCTTCGATCGTATTAGGAATCATTGTGTTGTAATTTTGGTGTGTTATTCTGGGGTCCCTTATTTGCAGTCAGCTGATTTCAGTGCGTATTATCTTGTGTTAGATCTTAAGTGATATTTTGTTAATCGAAGCGCTTTCTTTGGTTGTTTCTTCATCTGTATATGCTCTTGATTGTTCATACTTATCAAAATTCGATTATGTTTGGTTAAGGGTTAACGCCCAGACAGTCCCCAACCACGTTTCACCCCCACCGTTTCCTACGCCACATCTTCTCACAATTGCAGTCGTATCCAGACGATATATGAAAATAACGTTATAATTAGCAAAGCAATTATATGAGAAACCAGCCGAACACAAGAGTGCTGGTAACATTATTACCAAACTCGTAATCAAATGTTTTACTACTTTGTTTGAATATAGTGTGAAAATTCATGAAAACGTATTTCCATCTGAATTTGCTATGCTATGCTCATCTCACTGGCTCTAGGGAACTCGTAAGTCTTCAGGTGTCTTCTTCATAGTTCGGGGACTGAGGCCACACGATAGCGTCTGCCGTAAAGAGACACTGCACCAGGAGCCGACCCAGCAGTGCCTCGTATCGCAAACAAGTTGCGCATACGTGGCCAAGGGTCGCGCCTTGGGAAATGTATCTTAATTGATAAACAGCTCCCAAGGTGACCCAGAGACCGCAGAAATTGGCATCGTGCTGGACAACAGCATTAGCAACTTGAAAGGGACGAACCGCCAGCTCCGAGCAAATGACCACTGCCAGAGGAAGCCTGTGTGTGTGTGTGTGTGTGTGTGTGTGTGTGTGTGTGTTTGTGTGTGTGTGTGTGTGTGTGTGTGTGTGTTTGTGTGTACCCCAATCAGAACCAACACACTACCACAATGGCTGACTACCAAGCAGTAGTCTCAGATACGACACTGTGGATGCTTGTACGAAACAGAACGTTTCAGAGACGCCGCGGAAACTCCCTGAATGTGTTGTGACTGACAATTCGCAATTTTTCACGAACACAACTTTTATTGAAGTAAGTTCACAAGGTTGATGAACAACAAACGAAAGGTAACTTCTAATTGTGACAAACCAAAGTTCACTTCTAATTTTCCACAAAGGTTCGTGTTAACACAGTAAAACACACTGGTAACAGTCCAATTTAGAGACGAAGACGTAATCTTCAGCGGACGCAGTACACGAGGTCGGCATCCGAATTGAAATTCGGGACTGGTTCTAGCCCCTAAATAGCTGTCTGCAGACAGTCAGGTTTTGGCGTGGTGATACTTCCTGCAGGACGTGGCTCGAGCTCCCCCTGCAGGAAGTAGTCCTCGGAATGTCTGTTTCCATTATCTTGTATGTAAATAGTCAGTGTTTACCCTGGTGCTTTTGGTACGCCTTGGGCATAGACAACCTCGTCCTCTGTAGTGTAATATAGGTTGCCGGCCCTCAGGGGCTGCCTTGGCTCCGGTATAACAAATAGGATTCGCGAAACAGAATAGAGAGGAAGGAAAACTAGTAAATATTTCAGTACGACATGAAAGGCTGGCGGAGAAACCTAACATTCCCGTCCAGTCGGAAGAAGAACGCCAGTTCGACTCTCTGGAAATTAGAAGCACCGAGCTACCGAGTTTAAGCTTTTAAACAAAGTGTAGGAAGACACTGTGCTACATTTCGTATAACATTCTGTTACTTGCGACAGTCTGGAACGTCCTGCCTCGGAGTCTAGCGGTGGCAACTGACGTCATCGGACTACACTAGAGACGCGTGGGCCATGTGAGTATGACGGCTCGGAGGCCAGAAGGTCGCCCTTTTAAATCACCTGTCTTCTGCTGGTTTCATGTAGCGCGCCGTCGGCCCCTGGTAGCTGAGTGGTCAGCGAGACGGAATGTCATGCCTAACGGCCCAGGTTCGATTCTCGGCTGGGTTGGAGATTTTCGCCACTCATGGACTGGATGTTGTGTTGTTCTTATCGTATCGTCCCCATCGACACGCAAGGCGCGGCAGTGACATCGAAAGACTTGCACAAGACGAACGGTTTAGCCGACTAGGGGCCCTAGCCACACGGCATTTCCATTTCCATGTAGCGCGCCAAGGATTTCTGTTTTGTGCAAACCTCTACATCTCAGAGTAAGCACATCCACCACCCTATCCCATTTGTCGGATGTATTATAGTCTCTGTCTTCCCCTACAGTTTCTATCCTCTACAATTTCTTCTAGTACCATGGAAGTTATCCCTTGATGTCTCAAGGGTTATATTAGGAATCGGTCCACCTAATGTTCAATATATTTCTATAGTACTACATGCCAAACGCTTCGATTCTCCTCTGTTCCGGTATTTCCATAGTCCATGATTTATTTCCATGCAACGCTCCGCTCCACATACACATTCTCAGAAATTTCTTTATCAATGAAAAATGTTGATGTTTAATATAGTAGACTTCTTCTGGTAAGAAATTCCTTCTTTGCGTGTGCTAGCCCGCTTTTTATGTTACGTCATTCGTCATCTGTTTTACGCTTTTACGTGGCATTTGATATTCACAAGGCGATATTCAAATTTCTCACGATCCTTGAAACGTTTAACATGGTGATTTGAATGTGTTATGCCAAGATTAGCACCATAAAATTTAATAAATTAGAAGAGTATGAATACAGTCAGCTGTACGGATGAAAGGCAACGGCCTAACCGCAGCAAATACACCGGTTCCCGTTAGATCACCGAAGTTAAGCGCTGTCGGGCTTGGCCGGCACTTGGATGAGTGACCATCCAGGCCGCCATTCGCTGTTGCCATTTTTCGGGGTGCACTCAGCCTCGTGATACCAATTGAGAAGCTACTCGACCGATAAGTGGCCTGAAGACGGAGTGCTTAGTGTATGGATGAAACATTATGCTTAGACATACAGAAGTCCTTTCACTTTAATTTAAAAAAAATCTACATACGATGTACAAATTTTAGGTTTTCTTATTTTCCCTACTTTCATGTGAAGCCATGTAAATTAGAAGCGATGACGCATCATCACTAATATAGGATACATGGGGACAAAAGTGCGCACTTAACACTTTTCTGTTTCTCCCTTCTGGTTTTCTGGTTACATGACAATGAAAATTGTACACAATACACCTAGGAGCATACTTTACACTGTATCATGAGTTCAAGATTGCCTGTATGATGTGTTGAAATTATAATTAACGAAATGTTAAAAATGAAGAAAATGGATCTTCGGCCCTGGCCTGGGGTAAACTTCCTACCGTTATGGGGCAAAATTCCACACAAAAGAAATTATTATAATTGTAACAAACTAAAGGAGAACTACAGTATTTGTCAGCTACTGCAATTATTAACTTGTTTAATGTTTATTATATCAAAATCATCACCATCATCACAAACATCATCATCATTGTTTCTGTCATCGTGATCGTATTAACCCATAACTGCCAAATGTTTTTACTTCGACCTACGTTTATTTATAGGTAGCCTGGGAAAAGAACTGTAAAATAAAAAAAGAAATAACCTTGAAATAAACGCTGTATTTTAGTCAAACCCCAAATGGCGATCGCAGCACATGCCACTCGTTTTCCATTTACTTTTTGTGTCAGATAACGTAGCATTCGATTTAGAGTCGCACACTGCACACATCGCACTGCTTCTTTGAATTTCTCTTGCAAATATGGCATTATCTTTGTTTTCCAATGTCGCGCTTTGGGTTACATGCCCTCTTTCAGAAATCCTGATCACAACTGGAACACTTGAAGTGGATGCCTTCGGGCATGATAGACGTCCTACCCTTTCTGGATCAGAAGCAGCAGTTGATTGAGCACGATATGTGGCTGCCACCAGCCTACTAAACTGGAGAAGTGCAATGTTTTCATCTGTGAGGAAGCAGACGACAGGAACAGTACATGGCCTCTATTTGAAAGCGAATCACACTAGCTTCCTGCGAGTATCTTGTTTTAGGTAATGATGCCCGTAATATCGAATCATCAGCTCATCATTACTCAGGCTATCAGAAAAAACTTGAAATTTCATGAAATAATTATTCAGCAAATCCATCATGCGACGATTCTTGAACAGGTCATACCTTTCGTCAGCTTGGATTCTGTTCGGATGTAATTCATCATTGAAGTGAAGGTGACATTTAATTTGCAGGTATCTGTTGCGGCCGTTACACTGTCACACACACCTTACGAGTATATCGAAGTTTACGCTTTCGATGGATCAAAGCTATGATTATTGTTCTGCTTAGCATATTGGGCACTTTCACTGGCAGTCAAGTTCAATACTTGTTCGTCAAAAGATTCTTCAGTGCAATCGACTACGGACTTTCCTTTTAGTACCCCTACTAAATGGCATTAGCGTTCTCCAATTTCTGATATACTGCGGTAGGTTTTACTGTAGGTAGCGTGTTCTGTTGCTCAGTTAGAAGCGATATTAGCTTTCACTTTCTTCTTGCGATGGCCTGCATTTTCCTCATCCTCCCTTTCTTCCGTAGTACAAGTGAGGCAAATGAAAGTGGCCCCGAATGGAAATCTCTTGCCGCGTTATTAACAGAGGAGGGAAAGAACTACAGATACTTCCCATAAGATGGAGCAACTCCCCATACAGCCGACCGAACCTTGGAGCACATTTATACGATCTTCACGCCTGACAGAATTGTTAGCAGAGGTCAGTCTGGTAGCGGCACTAGCTGGCTACCCATGTTAGCTGATCTGTCAGTGTGCCATTACTCTGTGTGGGGAACCCTCAAGTCTAAGGTGTATCGCAACAACACTCATAGTCTTCAAGAACTGCAGCAGAAAATTTCGGATGAGACTGCAGCAGTTCTAGCAGTCCACCTTAGATCCACCTTAAGCATCAACATCTGCTATAGTTAGGTTAGTACTGTATTCCCTTCTCTATGCTGTGTTTCTTTATACCCTGGAACTCAGTTCTGGACCACTTTTCTTTGTACCCTCCCCCCGTATGAACTTCCAATGTACCTGGTGTTACACTGGAGCCAAGGAAGCCCATGAGGGTCGGCAGCTCACAAATTACACTACAGAGGACAAGTCTGTGCCCAAGGCGTACAAAAGCACCATGGTAAACCAGCTCCGAAATTCAGTTCACGCCAGGTGCGGACCTCGTGTACTGCGACCGTGAACATTACGTCTTGGACTCTGAATTGGACTGTTACTAGTGTGTGTGTGTTTTACCACAAACTTTTGTGGAAAATTAGAAGTGAACTTTTGTTTTTCTAAATTAGGAGACTTTTACTGGCATCGTTGTTGTTACTTTTCGTTTGTTGTTCAGTCATCAACGTTGTGAACTTACATGAATAAAAGTTGTGTTTGTGAAAAATCGCGAATCGTGAGTCACAACACCTGGTACATTAGCTGGGAGAGTATCTTCCAATATATTTTAATTAGTCAGACCTCACATCTACACGATCTAGAGGGAGCTCGATAACGTCAGTGGTCACTTCACATTCAGGATCAGAAGAAGAAATAAAATTGCGATTATTTACAATATATTCACTTTCCCTTATAGAAATTACTTTATACTGAGTCGTTGTGCCTGGGGATTAAAGAAAAACGGAATGAGCCCCAGATGGGGATCGACGTTCAGAGAGCCCAAACGGGAAATAATCTATGGACATCACCTAAAACCGCTACAGAACATGCCATTACACAGGCGCTGACAGTTATTTAGGCAATAACGTAACTTACACTGTTTCGAATATTTTCAACACTGGAAACGCTGAAAAACTTTACTTCTTCACGCAAATAATCCTCTACAATTCACTCATTTAACAACCTCTAACAAACAATCAAGAGGTCTAAACTTGAAGAGGTCTAAACAACAGTACAAAATAGTAATAACTGCTGCCAACATAATTAGAAATACAAATCAGGATCGTGGCAGTTAATGGGTTAAACATCTAAATATGACATTAACATATCACTAATTTAAATACAAAACATTTTTACACAAGGAAATACAATATATTTATATTATTTGACCTTTTCTACGTAGACTTTTCTGCAGTTTTGTATGTCCATCTTTTTGACTGGAGGTTTTAAGGACCAAGGCCGTTCACTATTGTAAGAAAGTGAAACGCTACAGCCGTCCTTATGATCTTATTTATTGTCTAACTACCAGTTTCGGCGCTTCAATGTGGCATCTACAGGTAGTAGTCGATACTGAAGGGGTTATCATGATCCATATACAAACTGCATCCGTGATCAACATAACTGGTTTCTGCACTTTTCTGGGAAAGTCTGTAGTCATGCATTATCTTCGTTATAGACTCTATGGCGGGAAAATTATGTTTAGACTACAGTGTATCCATGTTGCTGGAAAACAATCCATTTGTGTTTTATTGAACCCAATTATTCTCCCGATAACGATTTTCTCCAGTTGCTTCAAACTTAAATTATGGCGAGCCATGACTAAGTGAACCCAGTCTTCCCCTACCACTTGGGGTCGTATGCGTGTTTGGCGCCACAATCAGGACTGCATACGACCGAGGCACACAGGGCCAACACCCGGCATCATGATGTGGGGAGCGATCTCCTACACTGGCCGTACACCTCTGGTGATCGTCGAGGGGACACTGAATAGTGCACGGTACATCCAATCCGTCATCGAACCCATCGTTCTACCATTCCTAGACCGGTAAGGGAACTTGCTGTTCCAACAGGGCAATGCACGTCCGCATGTATCCCGTGCCACCCAACGTGCTCTAGAAGGTGTAAGTCAACTACCCTGGCCAGCAAGACCTCCGTATCTGTCCCCCATTGAGCATGTTTGGGACTGAATGAAGCGTCGTCTCACGCGCGGTCTGCATGTCCAGCACGAACGCTGGTCCAACTGAGGCGCCAGGTGGAAATGGCATGGCAAGCCGTTCCACAGGACTACATCCAGCATCTCTACGATCGTCTCCATGGGAGAATAGCAGCCTGCATTGCTGCGGAAGGTGGATATACACTGTACTAGTGCCGACATTGTGCATGCTCTGTTGCCTGTGTCTATGTTCCTGTGGTTCTGTCAGTGTGATCATGTGATGTATCTGACCCCAGGAATGTGTCAATAAAGTTTCCCCTTCCTGGGACAATGAATTCACGGTGTTCTTATTTCAATTTCCAGGAGTGTATTTTCACGAGCCGCCGCAGGACAGACGTTCTACCATTATTTAGCGTGGTGTTTGATGAACATTATGGCGAGCATTCACTCAAACATTTAATTTGAACAGTTATAGTTGCATAAGCGCATTAGACTCTGAACTGCTATGGTAGTTGGATTGTGTTGATTCTTTTTGGTCTGTGACTTTCGGAATATACTGAACATTTTAGAGAGAATGGTTTTTGATTATGAATCCCAGACAATCTCCTAATTCCTCAGAGCTATAAGCTGTATCTATAAATGTATTTCTCAGATGAAGTGGGCACTAGGAATTCTAATTACAGGCTTCACGTTTTGCTAATCACTTTCTGGTTGCCAATATTGTAGTTAGAGAGCCAGTGTTGAGAACGGCCAACAACAGCATAAAATAAATAGAAAGGAACATTAACAATTATTCCACCCACCGCCCCACAACACCTCAGTGATGTTACCCCTTTAAGTCTTTTACGCAATTTGGATTCATTACATCCAAGCGTTTTAGCTGCATTTATAGTGTAAGATCAATTTTCTATTAGCTTTTAGCCATCTATAATGTTTTAGAAGACAACCGCGTGGAGGATGCTATTCTCTCGTTGTTTCTGTAATATCTAGTCGAACTAGTCTTATTAATACTGAATCAGTCTGAGCAAAATAGTGAACTATAAACTGAGGTTCATTAAATATGTTAAATAGACCTCGCATTCAATGAAAAACCGAAGAAAGAAAAGACAAACGTTTTGGGTCAAAGGTAAGCACACGGACGTTTGCCCCAGCAAGTTCGTAGGTTCATGGCGCTGATTTCTGAACTTCCGGTTTCAGCTGCAGTATACGGCAACTTGTTAGATATATACTTACATATGAGGTATTGTTAATTCTTTTGGTTTTTGTTATGGCAAGCAGATAGCCGTCACTGAAACTGTAAATACTTAGATCGAAAGTTCTAAAAAGTAACTCACCTCTTATCTCAAAACTTCATAGTGCAAACGATTACCACAACACACCTGACTCTTCCACCTTAAAAGATCCCAACTGAAGATACAGGGCTGCCACACTACACTCACAAGTAGAAAAAACACTATGTTAGGATCTTTGCCCGATGCACACCTTTGGCCCCGCTACGCTAACCATCTTACACAGAAACTTCGTAACGTGAAAGACAACAAAAGCACCAGGGAAGGCGTCTGATGTTCAAGGAGAGATTCTACGGGAAGAAACGTGCATGACCTGGTGAACTGGAGACCATACCAGCAAATCTTTCGTCTGCGACACTTTTGTGCAGAATGTAATTTGCTCATATTCTGTTCAACATCAGCAGGTAAAATAGCGCGAGTTGTTGAGAGAACAATTTGACGTAGAGAGATTCATTTTCACTAGCGAATGTAAACTGTAGGGAGTCTCTACTCTGCGGTCATAGAATGCTTACATCTCTTGGGTCCTTACAACTCGACAATATCGCCTTATCGCGTAGTTGAGATTGGGCCATGACTGAAATGTAATCATCATGTTTGCTACTGTTGCAGCCAAAAATATCAACTTCAATGAAAATGATGCCGGTACTTGCACATCCTTTCACCCCCTCACTCCATGAAACTGCAAAGTGCTGAAGCTGTCTCTTATTTCTGTCATAGCATCTTCATTGTCCAGATTGTACAGCAGGGGCGAGAACTACGTAGCTGTAATGATACAGACAAGTTTTCGCAAAGAGGGGAGAGGGGGTAGGGACTACTGGTTGTTGTGATGGTAGTGGTGGTGGAGGTGGCAGTGGTGGTGGTGGTTATGGTGGGGGGAGGCAAGGAATCACTCCTGACCCCCCCCCCCCCGCCCCTGTAATTACAGGATTGCCATACACTTCAATGGTAGGAGATATAATTACTTACTGCAGGAAGGCAATGTGTCTACACAGTAGACACAAAAACTGAATAAAACCCGTTTAATGCAATTTATCTGATAACTACTATTTCTGAGTGCTTGATGTAGGTATATATATATATATACTCCTGGAAATGGAAAAAAGAACACATTGACACCGGTGTGTCAGACCCACCATACTTGACGCACGGCACAGCGGACACACCAGGAACCGCGGTGTTGGCCGTCGAATGGCGCTAGCTGCGCAGCATTTGTGCACCGCCGCCGTCAGTGTCAGCCAGTTTGCCGTGGCATACGGAGCTCCATCGCAGTCTTTAACACTGGTAGCATGCCGCGACAGCGTGGACGTGAACCGTATGCGCAGTTGACGGACTTTGAGCGAGGGCGTATAGTGGGCATGCGGGAGGCCGGGTGGACGTACCGCCGAATTGCTCAACACGTGGGGCGTGAGGTCTCCACAGTACATCGATGTTGTCGCCAGTGGTCGGCGGAAGGTGCACGTGCCCGTCGACCTGGGACCGGACCGCAGCGACGCACGGATGCACGCCAAGACCGTAGGATCCTACGCAGTGCCGTAGGGGACCGCACCGCCACTTCCCAGCAAATTAGGGACACTGTTGCTCCTGGGGTATCGGCGAGGACCATTCGCAACCGTCTCCCTGAAGCTGGACTACGGTCCCGCACACCGTTAGGCCGTCTTCCGCTCACGCCCCAACATCGTGCAGCCCGCCTCCAGTGGTGTCGCGACAGGCGTGAATGGAGGGACGAATGGAGACGTGTCGTCTTCAGCGATGAGAGTCGCTTCTGCCTTGGTGCCAATGATGGTCATAAGCGTGTTTGGCGCCGTGCAGGTGAGCGCCACAATCAGGACTGCATACGACCGAGGCACACAGGGCCGACACCCGGCATCATGATGTGGGGAGCGATCTCCTACACTGGCCGTACACCTCTGGTGATCGTCGAGGGGACACTGAATAGTGCACGGTACATCCAAACCGTCATCGAACCCATCGTTCTACCATTCCTAGACCGGCAAGGGAACTTGCTGTTCCAACAGGACAATGCACGTCCGCATGTATCCCGTGCCACCCAACGTGCTCTAGAAGGTGTAAGTCAACTACCCTGGCCAGCAAGATCTCCGGATCTGTCCCCCATTGAGCATGTTTGGGACTGGATGAAGCGTCGTCTCACGCGGTCTGCACGTCCAGCACGAACGCTGGTTCAACTGAGGCGCCAGGTGGAAATGGCATGGCAAGCCGTTCCACAGGACTACATCCAGCATCTCTACGATCGTCTCCATGGGAGAATAGCAGGCTGCATTGCTGCGAAAGGTGGATATACACTGTACTACTGCCGACATTGTGCATGCTCTGTTGCCTGTGTTTATGTGCCTGTGGTTCTGTCAGTATGATCATGTGATGTATCTGACACCAGGAATGTGTCAATAAAGTTTCCCCTTCCTGGGACAATGAATTCACGGTGTTCTTATTTCAATTTCCAGGAGTGTAGAATTATACAAATAAATGTCTTTTATTGTTTTTGTTTTGTATTACTGATGTTTCGTGTTACTGTATAACATTTGACGTTTTGCATGGCTGTCTGTCTAGGAGCAATTTTACCATACGAATCATCCCTCAGACAGAATCATTTACAGAAAGCCTTAGTTCTTGTAACATCCGACGTGTCGAAAGAAGTAAACGCATTTATATAAAAAACCGGACGAGTGCGAGTGGGCACCGCACACTGAGGGTTCCATACGAACTTTATTATGTGTATAGGTAGCCTATCTGTAGGTTTTGATGAAAGAGTTTGCGAGTATCAAAATATATGACATAAATGGGCGTATGTTTTGATTACATTAACTTAGAAACTTAAATTTTTTAAGTTGTAAAGGGGCCTTAGATCTTAGTATGTCACGCAAATTTAAAACTGATACCTCTATCCGATCCTGAGGTCATAAGAGATGGCAGACAGAGGGATAACAAAGTGATGCTGTAAGGCACGGAACCGTGAAAATGGCAACTTTAGTGCGCTGCCCCTTGCTCGAAAACTTTCTGCTTACGGCTATGCTTACATCCATTTTATCTACATCTACATCCATACTCCGCAACCGGCGGGTACTTTGAGTACCTTATCAGTTCTCCCTTCTATTCTAGTCTCGTATTGTTCGTGGAAACAAAGATTGTCGGTATGCCTCCGTGTGGGCTCTAATCTCTCTGATTTTATCCTCATGGTCTCTTCGCGAGATATACATAGCAGAGATCAGTGTACTGCTTGACTCCTCGGTGAAGGTATGTTCTCGAAACTTCAACAAAAGCCCGTACCGAGCTACTGAGCGTCTCTCTTGCAGAGTCGTCCACTGCAGTTCATCTGTCATCTCCGTAATGCTTTCGCGATTACTAAATGATCCTGAGCACTTCGTCCGGGGTCTTCGATTCTTAGTTTCCGCCCTTGGTTCTTGTACATACTGCATATTGCCCCTCTTTTCCTAGAACTTGGACCTATTTTCCTGACAACTGTGAGCATATCACTGTATCTTATATCGTCGAAATTTTTTTTATAGATCAGGGTTCTTCCAGAAAATACATTCTTGTATGTAGGGGAATTGTGATGAAGGCTGTGTGGCTTCTATGTCCAAATACAGACACCAAGTGGCACTTTTTACATTAAAATGAATAGCTGACTGTTCGGTGGAATGACGTCTCGGAAAACTTGAGCTGTGAGAATATTTTCTTTTGACAAGGTTTCAATATCATTTGATTTTTTTCAACATAACACTGTAAAACAATGAAATACGACAAAAATGGTGAACAGACTTGAGAAATAGCCGTCAGAAGAAAATAACATCGAAATGAGAAAAAAACTGCGAAATTCGCCAAAAAATAAGAAACAATTTGTCTTATTGCTACCCATAGCTTACACCTAACGCCCCAAAAGTTTTCAACATCTTGCAGCATCTTACCCTGTCGAATGTCGACAAATCGTATGGCGGGATAAACACTTGGAATGATATGTTCAGGCTGGTCTATTTATCTTGACCATCCCAATAGCTTTTTGTCCAAAAGCAAAATACAAAATGTACGAAGTAAAAGTCGTTCAGCTACCCAGGGGAACATTAACCATCATGACAGCTTTCACTGTAGCTTGATTCGTTACGTATACAAGGTGTTACAAAAAGGTACGGCCTAACTTTCAGTAAACACTCCTCACACACAAATAAAGAAAAGATGTTATGTGGACATGTGTCCGGGAACGCTTAATTTCCATGTTGGAGCTCATTTTAGTTTCGTCAGTATGTACTGTACTTCATCGATTCACCGCCATGATTTCATACGGGATACTCTACCTGTGCTGCTAGAACATGTGCCTTTACAAGTACGACACAACATGTGGTTCATGCACGATGGAGCTCCTGCACATTTCAGTCAAAGTGTTCGTACGCTTCTCAACAACAGATTCGGTGACCGATGGCCTCCACGCTCTCCTAACGTCAATCCTCTTCGCTTTCATTTATGGGGGCATTTGAAAGCTCTTGTCTACGCAACCCCGGTACCAAATGTATAGACTCTTTGTGCTCGTATTGTGGGTGGCTGTGATACAATACGCCATTCTCCAGGGCTGCAGCAGAGCATCAGGGATTGCATGCGACGGAGGGTGGATGCATGTATCCTCGCTAACGGAGGATATTTTGAACACTTCCTGTAACAAAGTGTTTGACGTCACGCTGGTAAGTTCAGTTTCTGTGTATTTCCATTCCATGATTAATGTGATTTGAAGAGAAGTAATAGAATGAGCTCTAACGTGGAAAGAAAGCATTTCCGGACACATGTCCACATAACATATTTTCTTTTTTTGTGTGTGAGGAATGTTTCCTGAAAGTTTGACCGTATCTGTTTGTAACTCCCTCTATGTGAAGAGCAGTATTTCTTTTTTAAATAGTACCCTATCTTTATTTCCTGTCAAGAGCTGTTCGAAAACTTGTGACAGTGTATCATTTACGTTTTCGAACAACTCTTGAGGGCAGGAAGTGGATTACCGAATAAACAAGGTAAAGTACTATTTGAGAGAGACGTTCTGCTGTTCGTATGTTCGTAATGAGCAAAGTTACAAGAAAATCTATCGAGTTTGTTAATGTTCCCCTGGTAGCTAAACAACATTCACTTCAGAAATTTAATGCTTATCGAAGGACATCATTTTCGACCTTGACTGTATGTTTGTTAAAAATTTTTATTTAAATTTTGCTCCTGGGCACCCAGAAGAACATAGAGAGTTGAGAGAGTGTGGTTACGCGAGACGTACTCCTTGGTCCAGCGCCGCACGGGCGGCGGCTGCCCCACGGCGAGGCAGGGCAGCGAGAGCTGGCCGCGCGGCGGTGCTGCCATCTGTCGGCTGAAGGAGGCGATCCTGGCGGGCGCGCGGCCGGACGGCGCCTGCTGCACGCGGCGTGAGGGGGCGCCCTCGCCGGCCGCCGTGGCCGCCGACACCCACAGCTCGTAGCGGCGCTGCTCCGCCAGGTGCGACACGCGGTACCACGTCTGGCCCGCCGGGATGTCGAACCGGTCCCGCGTCTGCAACACGCACCCCTCCCTCACTCTCGTGCGGGAGCGAGCACTGGTTTCCGTACTGGGGAAGGCGGCGACATTTACCGATCGGTAATATCGTACCAGAGTTCCTAAAAGCGTTTAAAAACTGTACCTCCTTTCAGCTCACAGGCAGATACTAAAGCTGAATCAAAGATGTGATCTGTGGGTAGCTTGTTGAACCACCGACCTCTGACCTCCCGACTCTTTGGATTCTTCCGTAATACGCAGTTATAAGGCTTATGAGCGAGAGTCGCAACTCCTGCAATGTAGACTTCCCTCGAGCATTAGAGCCTGCACAGGACAGCCTAATCCCCAGGCGGAGCGATACCTGAATATTTTAAAGTGCGCGTCATTTACGACGGAGGCCGAGTTTAGGTTCGTTCGGCGCATCTGACGTCACAAAACACAGTCAATGAACAGAGAACGACGTTGCCAGAGCTCGACTGCAGTATAGAGCACGGACGAGTATCTTCAGTTTTAGAAACGTTCACTCATAAATAAAGTAATTGAACAAAAGCAATGTCTTGATAGCACAATTTCTTTTATAGAAGTTTGGAAAAAGCATTCATTACAGCAATTGCTTCAGATTCTATTAATTAATTAAACCAAACTTGCAAGAAGCCTTCTAATTCAGCCGATAGCAGGGAAAGGCGTTTGTATCATTCTCTCTAACCACTTTTTCGCATCAAAGACCAGCGGTAATTGTTTATTTCCTATTGTACTTTGACGAAACATGAGTAATTCATAATCATACCAACAGTGTCTGTCGGTATTTTCCGTCATACTATCCTCCAGGAAGTCTGTTGGCTGACGAGCTGCGTAAGTGTAATGGTGATGGTGTTTGTTTGCTAAATGTCCGCAGCTCGTGGTCGTGCGGTAGCGTTCTCGCTTCCCATGTCCAGGTACGTGGGTTCGGTTCCTGGCGGGGTCAGGGATTTTCTCTGCCTCGTGATGGCTGGGTGTTGTGTTTTGTCCTTAGGTTAGTTAGGTTTAATTAGTTCTAAGTTCTAGGGGACTGATGACCATAGATGTTAAGTCCCATAGTGCTCAGAGCCATTTTTTCTTACTTAATGAATTTTATTCGTTTGAATGTAATTTTTTGAAATACCTAGTGGCAACTAAAATCGATCATACGGAAAGTATATGCTATGGAATTTCTTCAAAATTTCGTGCAATGGTTTACTACATTTAATGCTCCACAATACCTGCATTGAACATCGAAACAAAATTAAGTCATTTATTGGGGGAAGGCATCAGTTAATAAGATGTGTAAAAATCAAATTTTTCGACCAAATAGTTTTTGTGAAATCGAATGATAAGTGTGTCAAAGCAGTTGGAACACCACGTGTTTGCACAGACGAGCCATGCAGTGATGACAATGCGGGGAGCACGTCTCTGTAGCAGCGAAAGGGTTAATGCGGCCGTGGTGGCTTTACTTCATAAACTGCGCGCTCCCCCCTATACGTAAGTTTGCTTGGCGCGTGCAACTGGCAACGCAGCATTCTCCAAGGCTGGGCGGGCATGCGCGAACCGCCAAGATAGAAGAATTGAACTATAGTGCCCTATTACAGACGTTAGAGCTTCATTTCACCTCACAATGGGACTGCGCCTACTTTTCATCACAGATTCGATCCACATTGATGGTATATGCAGGAATTCGTCTCACAAGGGGACCCTGCATAATGTAAATGATGGATTTCGATGTGCTTCAAATATGTTGTAGAGGCACTTGCCCTGAGTATCTGGCTATCCATTTTTTTTTTTTTTTTAGCGATGGGCCTTGGTTTTTGAGAATATCGATTTTGAAGTTCACTATGCACTTTGTATATCCGTAACATTACATATATTCCGAGCACGTCAGCGTAGCGCAGCGTTAAAGGTTCACGGCTACAGTGCTGGAGGTACTGTGCTCGAATCCAGCTTGCGGAGTAGATTTTCGGCGTATTTAATGGAATTTTACTTCTCTACTTGTGGATCTTCTTCTGGCTGCACTACTGCAGAAACACTTGGTTCTTCCATTTCACAGAATTTTTCTAATACACGGCACTAGAGTCGCTTTGTGAGCAACTAACACTGTAGTTAGATGCGAACGTAAAGGAATGCAACTGGCATCCTCATTAGCCACAACTAGGAGCTGGGGTCCCCGTTACGGGTAACGCTATTCACGGGAGAGGGGGCGATAATGGGTGGAGATCGTTTTCTGGTAACACAAGAAGCGGCTGTTGTACGAACATTTGGAACTCCAATTGCGAGCAACAAACGGAATGAAAAAAAAAAGACATACACGAGCAGGATTCGAACATTGTACCTCCAATGCGGTAGCCGTGAACATATATCGCTGCGCTACGGTGACTTATTCGGAATACACGTAATGTTACAGGTGTACAAAGAAAGCAATGAACTTCAAAATAGATTTTCTCAAAAACCAAGGCCCGTCGCTAAAAAACGGATATCCCGGTACTCAGGGTGAGTGCCTCTACAACATACACTCCTGGAAAAGGAAAAAAGAACACATTGACACCGGTGTGTCAGACCCACCATACTTGCTCCGGACACTGCGAGAGGGCTGTACAAGCAATGATCACACGCACGGCACAGCGAACACACCAGGAACCGCGGTGTTGGCCGTCGAATGGCGCTAGCTGCGCAGCATTTGTGCACCGCCGCCGTCAGTGTCAGCCAGTTTGCCGTGGCATACGGAGCTCCATCGCAGTCTTTAACACTGGTAGCATGCCGCGACAGCGTGGACGTGAACCGTATGTGCAGTTGACGGACTTTGAGCGAGGGCGTATAGTGGGCATGCGGGAGGCCGGGTGGACGTACCGCCGAATAGCTCAACACGTGGGGCGTGAGGTCTCCACAGTACATCGATGTTGTCGCCAGTGGTCGGCGGAAGGTGCACGTGCCCGTCGACCTGGGACCGGACCGCAGCGACGCACGGATGCACGCCAAGACCGTAGGATCCTACGCAGTGCCGTAGGGGACCGCACCGCCACTTCCCAGCAAATTAGGGACACTGTTGCTCCTGGGGTATCGGCGAGGACCATTCGCAACCGTCTCCATGAAGCTGGACTACGGTCCCGCACACCGTTAGGCCGTCTTCCGCTCACGCCCCAACATCGTGCAGCCCGCCTCCAGTGGTGTCGCGACAGGCGTGAATGGAGGGACGAATGGAGACGTGTCGTCTTCAGCGATGAGAGTCGCTTCTGCCTTGGTGCCAATGATGGTCGTATGCGTGTTTAGCGCCGTGCAGGTGAGCGCCACAATCAGGACTGCATACGACCGAGGCACACAGGGCCAACACCCGGCATCATGGTGTGGGGAGCGATCTCCTACACTGGCCGTACACCTCTGGTGATCGTCGAGGGGACACTGAATAGTGCACGGTACATCCAAACCGTCATCGAACCCATCGTTCTACCATTCCTAGACCGGCAAGGGAACTTGCTGTTCCAACAGAACAATGCACGTCTGCATGTATCCCGTGCCACCCAACGTGCTCCAGAAGGTGTAAGTCAACTACCCTGGCCAGGAAGATCTCCGGATCTGTCCCCCATTGAGCATGTTTGGGACTGGATAAAGCGTCGTCTCACGCGGTCTGCACGTCCAGCACGAACGCTGGTCCAACTGAGGTGCCAGGTGGAAATGGCATGGCAAGCCGTTCCACAGGACTACATCCAGCATCTCTACGATCGTCTCCATGGGAGAATAGCAGCCTGCATTGCTGCGAAAGGTGGATATACACTGTACTAGTGCCGACATTGTGCATGCTGTGTTGCCTGTGTCTATGTGCCTGTGGTTCTGTCAGTGTGATCATGTGATGTATCTGACCCCAGGAATGTGTCAATAAAGTTTCCCCTTCCTGTGACAATGAATTCACGGTGTTCTTATTTCAATTTCCAGGAGTGTATTTCAAGCGCATTAAAATCCGTGATGTACAGTATGGAGGGCCCCCTTGTCAGAAGTGGGAACTCTATAAGGCCTGGCGTTTAGAGGGGAAAAAATGCATCTTTGGCGTGGGTCGGTGAGCCATGAGCTATGTATATTAGCTTAGTTTCCAGGCAGCGATTGGTGCAGTGAAACGAGCAGAAAACTGTAATCAGAAGGTCATGAGGTCGAGTCCCTTAGCGGTAACATTTCTCTCATTTTCAATTTTTACTGTATTTATACAGCAAATTAACCGAACTAATACTCACTGTATTTATGAATATTTTCGCAAAAGGAGCGACCATGAGGACTACGCAAGTAATTGTCCAAGATGGGATCGTTTTTGAAACATACGGGAATTCGTTAGTTTCATTTTCACGTTCGATCACCGTTAGGTGCGGTCGGTTGCCGGACTGTGTGGCGAGAATCTTTTATGAATGTAATCAAAGTTTGTGCCTCTACACAAACGTTAAAACAAGAACGTAAGTTTAAAAATTCGCCAACGGGCTTGCCATAGTGGTAACTGCGGTTACAATCAGATGACCAAAATTACGCGCTGTCGGGCTTGCTAGACTTGGATGGCTCTGAGCACTATGGGACTCAACTGTTGTGGTCATCAGTCCTCTAGAACTTGGAACTACTTAAACCTAACTAACCAAAGGACATCACACACATCCATCCCCGAGGCAGGATTCGAACCTGCGACCGTAGCAGCCACACGGTTCCGGACTGCGCGCCTAGAACAGCGAGACCACCGCGGCCGGCTCCTAGACTTGGATGGGTGACCGTTCGGTCTGCCGAGCGCTGTTGGCAAGCGGGGTGCACTCAGTCCGTGTGAGGCTAATTGAGGAGCTACTTGATGGGGAAGTAGATGCTCCGGTCAAGAAAACTGACAACGGCCGCGAGAGCGGTGTGCTGACCGCATGCGCTTCCATATGCGCATGGAGTGACTCTTTTGGGCCGAGGATGATATGGCGGTCAGTAGGTAGTGCTGGGCCTTGAACTCCTGTTTGGACGGAAAAAAGTGAAAAACTAAAACGTATGCAAGATGCTGAGAGAATTACTGCTTCCCCTACTTTTAAGATGAGTGTAACCCCAGGAAGTGTAAATCATCAAATATAATAAAACGATTTAATTTTGCAACCGAATTTTCGTGTATGCCTCACAATACGTTTCTGGGAATTTTTTTACTGCGTACTCGTGGATTCTGTAAGTACAACCATTTCTTGAAAATTTATTTGTTGTGCGACATTTCGTTGGGTTTTCCTTACACTTCTTACACGCGCAGGTTCCGCTGTGCCAACTGCTTACTAAAGCCTACGCTACCATAAATGGCTCAAGGTACTCTTCTCGGGTATGCAGCCGGCCATTGTGGCCGAGCGGTTGTAGGCGCTTCAGTCTGGAACCGCGCAACCGCTACGGTCGCAGGTTCGAATCCTGCCTTGGGCATGGATGTGTGTGATGTCTTTAGGTTAGTTAGGTTTAAGTAGTTCTAAGTTCTAGGGGACTGATGACCACAGAAGTTGAGTCCCGTAGTGCTCAGAGCCATTTGATCGGGTATGCAGCTGGGTAATGTAGTCATCTTGACTATAGTGTAAGTAGGCTGCACAAGGGAATCTGTTAATAATGCACTTTAATGCAGTTAGCAAGAACGTTCTTAGCAACGGAAGGTCGCGGCCCATGTTCTATACCCGAGAAGACTATCATCAGTCATTACGGCGACAAAGTCTACATAAGCACATAAATGGCACATGCTTTGCCCTACCAGCGCCAAAGAGGCTACTTTTCTAAACGATTGGTCACCTGGAGCTTCGACTTCTGTCACTTTCATTTCTGGCCAAGCCGTGCGTATACCATAAATTTGGACGAAATCGTCGATGACGAATAGGTGCGACCGATTGTCAGTTCGCCTGCCCGAAGAAGGATCTGTCGCTCTTCGACAACGCACGACACGCCCATGGCAGCATCCACGGCGGTAAGAAGACAGTACTGTCTTTACTGGTTGGATTTAGCCTCAGAGAAGCACTGCTACAGGCTATTGTAGAGCTATTACCTGAAGCTGATGTATTGCTGAACAAATGTTTTTTGAATGATATTTGTAGTTATTTCAGTAGTGCGATTTGTATGCATGTGTGTCTGATATTGTTGGTTGGGAGTAGCGCCACTGTTCGCAATGACGTATCAACGGCACCTCCTAGTATGTCGCAACTTACAAGTGAGCAGCGTCGGGTAGCCGTGAGGTCTGTGGCGCCTTGCCACGGTTCATGCGGCTGCCCCTGTTGGAGGTTCGAGCTCTCCCTCGGGCGTGTGTGTGTGTGTGTGTGTGTGTGTGTGTGTGTGTTTTGTCCTTAGTGTAAGTTAGTTTAAGTTAGATTAAGTAGTGTGTAAGCCTAGGGACCGATTATTTCAGCAATTTGGTCCCATAGGAACATACCAAAAATTTTTCCTTACAAGTGAAGTTACAAAAAAAGGATGGAGCAGAGGAAACTCATATTTTTCACTATTTAATGACTGGGACACGGTTTGATAAAAATAATAAAAACAAGCTTTAAGTGATAGATTTTTTAATGCAGTTTTGAAGTAACTGATGACATTAAACATGCTATGGACAGACGTGAAGCTACTATCCTAACACTGCTTGACTTTAGCAAGGCTTTTGACACAGTTGACTTCGATATATTACTAATTAAAATGAAACAGCTGAATTTCTCAAACAGCGCAATACCCTGGTTCGACAGCTACCTCAAAAACAGAAGTCAAGCCATTTGTAGGTCGGAAAAGTCATTATGGAAAAGTGTGCGCTCTGGAGTTCCCCAAGGCTCCGTCCTTGGTCCACTACTCTTCTCACTGTACATTAATGATATTTCTTCAATGATTCACTCCTGCAACTACCATCTTTATGCCAACGACATCGAACTGTACATAAGTGCAAGACTCAAAAACATTGCTGGCGCAGTAGCGAGTATGAACGCAGATCTTTGCTCTGTTTTTCGATGGGCACAGAACCTAGGTCTGAAACTAAACCCCAAGAAATCCCAGGTCATACTTATATCTCATCCAAAGTTAATCAGCCGGTACTTTCGCGAAACAGTCCCTCAAATACTCCTCAATGGTACCCAACTACCATACCAAAAAACAGTAAAAGACCTTGGAATAATCTTGGATGAACACCTAAACTGGGAGGAACAAACAGTCACAGCTTGCCGGAAATCGCTCTCCTCCCTATATGCAATTCAAAAATTTAGAAAAATATTTCCAACCCATGTTAAACAAAAATTAGTCCAAACACTAGTCTTGCCTAATCTTTACTACTGCGATGTAGTTCAACACGGCACAAATAGTGAAAATTCTAGATGCCTCGAGCTAGTGATGAATGCTTGCGTTAGATACGTGTGCAATATTCGGTTGTATGATCATATCAGTCCTTCATACTCCCAGCTATGTTGGATACGCCCACATAAGGCACGCGATCTCCACACGATGAGCTTACTTCATCGATTTCTTAGCCACTGGTGCATCCAATACTTATCTTCTCACATTAAACACCTATCATCATTCCACAATCGCAACACCAGATCGGATACGTCTATCATCTTGGCTGTACCTTCACATAACACAAAATCTTTCTCCGTGTCATTCTCCATCTCAGCCATACGACTATGGAACGCGCTCCCCTGTGATCTGCGTCTTATCCAGAACTACTCAACATTCAAGAGGGAACTCAAAACTCACATATTAGGGACGGTATAGCCATCATTGTTGTGCCCCTCTCATCTCCTTCTTTCTCCTCTCCATCACAGCTTCGAATTTTACCATTCTATTTCTCTTCCTCAAACCTATCTACCTCTTATATATCTCTTTCACCCCATTCTATCGTCTTATGTCTCTGCTCGATGAGAATAACTCACAAGCTGCAAGAACATAACGAGAAAATTCCCAACTAACAATGGGACTGACATGATTAATAAAAAGAGCGTTAAGACCGCCGCGTGAAAATCATAGCAATGCACAAGCGCTTGCAAAATCGAAAGTTTTCCTGCCTTTTATTAAGGACGTCACTGACCGCATAGGGAAAATATTGAAAAACCGGAATATCGCGGTGATTTACAAACCTACCCGGAAGATACAAGAACACCTGAGATTGGCTAAGGATGCTCGTAAACCGCTGGAAAAAGCAGGAATTTACAGGATCCCGTGTAGTTGTGGGGAGGTATATGTGGGTACCACAAAAAGAACGGTCAAAAAACGACTAGAAGAGCACAAGGGCAATTGTAGAAGGGGAGAGATTGATAGATCAGATGTTGTGGAACACGCTTTGCAGTCAGGAGACCACCACATTTATTTTGATAGAACTCAAGTACTGGCAGCCACAAGCGGATATCACGAAAGGCTTTACAGAGAGGCTATAGAGATTATGAAACACCCCAGGAATTTTAATAGGAAGGAGGAGGGCGTAAAATTGAATGACATCTGGATGCCGGTGCTGAAGAAGATGTGTACCAGTCTTCCGCCATGGGATGATAGCAACAGCGGACGGCGGCAACCGACAACGGCCAATTGCGCTCGCGTATTCAAAACATGTGACGTCACGCCTATGCGCGGGAGCACGCGAAAACAAAAATTTGCTGCAGTCAGTAGTGAGACAGTGTGTGTTTCGGAAGTTAACAGAAGCCACGAACCCCCTTGAAGATGTCCTCCGCATATGGGGACGAAACGTTGGGTTACAATGCGAAATCCATCAGACCACGGCATAATAGCCCGGAAAAGAATTTTATTAATCATGACAGTTCCGGCCGTGAAAGTTTACATTTTACAAATGGGACTGACATTCACAAAAGAAAAGTATGTGTACTTTCATATACATAGTCATTATTATTATTATTATTATTATTATCATTATTATTCTTGATTGTTATAATTATTTTCTGTTGTTATAATTATCATTGTACTACTGTTATAATATCTATTTTTTTCTTTAACATCAATACTGCATAATACGCTATATGTCCTTAATGTTATGTAGAAACTGTAACTCTTTCAATCTGAGTATGCCTGGTTAGGTGTAAGAGAGGGCCTGAAGGCCCTAATCTTGCCAGGTAAAATAAATGCATAAATAAATAAATAAATAAATACACATACTTTAATTAGGTTCCAAAAATATTGCCTTGGAGATGACGTCCTTCTTGCTGGATACAAGTTTGGATCCTCTTGCGAAACTTATGCATGGCTTTCTCCAACATTTCATTCGGCACGGCTTCAATTTTCAGACGAACGGAATTCTTCGGGTCATCGATTGTGCGAGGCTTGTTCATCTACATCTACATCTACATTTATACTCCGCAAGCCACCAAACGGTGTTTGGCGGAGGACACTTTACGTGCCAGTGCATTACCTCCCTTTCGTGTTCCAGTCGCGTATGGTTCGCGGGAAGAACGACTGCCGGAAAGCCTCCGTGCGCGCTAGAATCTCTCTAATTTTACATTCGTGATCTCCGCGACAGGTATAAGTAGGGGGAAGCAATATATTCGATACCTCATCCAGAAACGCACCCTCTCGAAACCTGGACAGCAACCTACACCGCGATGCAGAGCGCCCCTCTAGCAGAGTCTGCCACTTCAGTTTGCTAAACATCTCCGTAACGCTATCACGCTAACCAAATAACCCTACGACGAAACGCGCCGCTCTTCTTTGGATCTTGCAGACTTCTGATTTTAAATATCCCCACAAAACGAAATCCCATATCGACAAATCGGGTGAGTGAGGGGGCCAGTAAACATCACCATATCTCGAAATAACATGTCCTGGGAACATTTGTCGAACCACTTCCATGGATACTCTCGCTGTGTGAGCTGTAGCACCGTCCTGCTGAAACCATATTTCACTTGACGCCTTTTAAATTCTGGTCGAAGAAAGTTGTTTAACACTTTTAACGTAGCACGCTGATGTCACAGTAACTGCAGTTCCTTCCTCTTCAAAAAAAATAGGGTCCAACAATCCCCATATTTGAAATGCAGCATCACACTGTTACTTTTAAATTGTGGAGAGGTCTTTGGTGTAATTCATGTGGGTTCTCCGGCGCCCAATACCGACAATTTGGAACATTGACGTAACCGTCTACATGAAAATGTGCTTCATCACTCATGAAGACTGTAGCATTTGCATCTTCCTTAAAAATTTCGTCCATTACGCGACGAAACTCTCTGCGCTGCACAAAATTCCCTTCACTGAGCTCCTGGACGATCATTATCTTGTTCGGGTGAAACTTAAGATCATCATGTAAGAAGCGGTGAAGCGAACGACTTGACATATCCGACGCTACAGCCTGTCGTCTAACCGATCGTTTCGGACCAGCAAGATCTGCCGTTCTCACTCGGTCTACGTTTTCTGGAGTACGAACTGAACGGGGATGACGAGATGGTTTCTTTTTCATCACAGATCCAGTACTTCTAAACGCTGCAAACCATTGGAGTCAGTATTTCGATCAGGCACTACACCTCGACGTCCAACTCTAAAATTCTGACGGAAAAGACGTTGCACTGCGACTACGGAATCATTGTTTCTAGAGGACTGCCCGACAACGAACACACCATACCCTCCGCTCCAACGATCCATAGTGACTGAAACTGCATTGTATGGGCAGTCTGCCAACATTCATTCAAGGTCAATACCCCTTTCGTCCCCACGTTCTAGCGGTTCAAAACATGCGTTTCGTTGCTCCACCCTGTATATTTCTACATAGTCACCATCAAATTCTATCGCCTTACGCCAGAGGTGTGTATGAGTGTGTCTTCCCCGTTGGTAAAATCTGTTGTCCTATACTCTTAGCCAGATCTTCACTATACGAATGACGGTTTCATATCAAAGTGTCCTGTATAGACGAAAGCCCAACGGTGTCACATCTGTGCTATAGGGTGGATGAGGCAACTATGTCCAATCCTGTTTGGAGAAGCGTTTATAGGTGGACATGTCTCGGCGTGCATTGTCATGTTGGAGGAAGATTTATTTTGAATTCTTGTCTGACCGAAGAAGTCGGAAATCGTTCCTGCGTTTCCTCAGAGTCTTCACGTCCGAGTGCGCCTCTTAATTAACACCAACACATGCGTGAGAATGACACCATCATTACCCCAAATGACTCTAAACATGACTGTCAGCAGCGGAAGCTGCCTTCAGTTTCTTGCATTTATATTTTTCGTGGTTACAGATGGTGCCACCCAAGTGACTGCCTTTTTGTTACTGGCTCAAAGTGAAGCACCCAATTGTGATGGGTAGCTCTACGTGACAGAAAATCTTCTCCACTGGCCTCAAACAGCCCCAACAGTTCAGACCGAATGGCTTTTCTTTGAATCTTGTGGCGTATTGTGAGCAACCGTGGAACTCATGTGGATCACACCTTTGAATTTGCAAGAGTCTGTCATAGCACACATAGTTCCGACGCTCACCAATAGCAGTAGTCAGCGAGTTGTGATGCGCCGGTTTGCACGAATGTCGGCGTTCGCGCGGTTCACAATGTCTGTAGCTGTGACTTTGACGGGACATTCTGGATGTGACCGATTATGGAGCTTAGTTTCTGCACTTCCTGAACCTTTAATTCTCTTTGCTCATCGCTAAACAGTAGTTCTATCAACTGAATTATTACCATACACTCCACGCAAGCGTTTATGAATATTAACAGGGCTTCTTTTTCCGCAGCAGTGACTTCAATTACAGCGCACTGGTTTTAACGACTGTCTTGTGTACTCCCTAATTTGATGGTTCACAATGGCTCTGCCATCTGATGAAACTGTTGGAAACATCGTACAAGTGCAGGAGGAACATAAAATAAGAATAACATACTGTATCAATAATAATAATAATAATAATAATAATAAAATGCAGTTTTGCAAACAACAAATAGAAACAGTAGATCACATCACAAGCGGATGTACAATACTAGCAAATACAGAATACCCCAGAAGACACGACAATGTAGCAAAAATAATACATCAACAACTTGCCATACAACATAAACTAATAAAACAACACGTTCCCACATACAAGTATGCACCACAAAATGTACTGGAGAATGATGAATACAAATTATACTGGAACAGAACCATTATAACAGACAAAACAACACCACATAACAAACCTGACATCATACTCACCAATAAAAAGAAGAAATTAACACAATTAATCGAAATATCCCTACCAAATACAACAAATATACAGAAGGAAACAGGAGAAAAAATTGAAAAATACATCCAACTGGCTGAAGAAGTCATGGACATGTGGCATCAGGAAAAGGTTGACATTGTACTAATTCTACTATTAACTACAGGAGTCACACCACACAATATCCACCAGTACATCAACGCAATACAGCTACATCCAAACATATATATAGAACTACAGAAATCTGTAATTATCGATACATGTTCAATTACCTGGAAGTTCCTAAATGCAATGTAACATATACTGTACAGTTAAAAGGAAGTTACGCTTGATCAAGGTCCGCGTCACTTTCCATTTTTAACCAGACATAACGTCTGAGAAAGGAAAGAAATAATAATAATAATAATAATAATAATAATAATAAAGAAGCCTTGGACAAGCGCCGTCATGATCGGGGACGACGCTTGAACCCTATGCCCGCCCACAATAGTAACGACATTGCTAGCCAACTGGAAAATGATTTAAATACAAATTGAGGTGTTTTGCAGGATATGCTCCCTGCAACCACCCTAGAAGGAAAACAAAGACAGAGGATGAGATGGTCAGATGAAGTTAATCGATACCTCATGTTCTGTTATTACCAAGCAACAAACCTAGGAACCAACACAAATGGATACAGATCACAAGTATACACAACATTTATTACCAGATACCCAGAATTAAAATTTTTAACAGAACAACGACTAGCTGATCAGATCTGTGTAATAATCAAAAATAACAGGATACCCCAGTCAGAATTAGAAAACATCAAATAAAAAGTACAACAAGTACTGGA
Source organism: Schistocerca gregaria (assembly GCF_023897955.1). Lineage (NCBI taxonomy): Eukaryota > Metazoa > Arthropoda > Insecta > Orthoptera > Acrididae > Schistocerca > Schistocerca gregaria. Next base: position 99,501,278 of record NC_064921.1, on the reverse strand, counting down.
ACAAAATAATGTGCAATCAGAAGAAGAAGAAAATACAGTAATTGACTCAAACATCCCAGAGCAAACAAACAAAGAACAACACACATCAATTAAACAATCAGAGGAAACCGAAATCTTAAGACTGCCACCAGAACAAGTACAAACAGAACACGAAGTCACAGATATGTTAGATATAGAAGAAAAATTTCAGCTGACATATATAGAATACAAAGACACAAATACAGACATTAGACCATTCTTGCATAGACCGCCAAATAACCTACAAGTCGAAACAACAATAAAAACTATCAACACAATCATACACAACAAAATAAATGAAAACACAACTATGGAAGAGTTACAACTACTGCTTTATATAGGAGCACTCACTACACTAAATATACACACTAGGCAGAGATCAGAACCAACCAACACACAGAAGAAACCCACAAAACCAGCATGGCAACACAGGCTACAGATCAGAGTAGAAAAACTGAGAAAAGACATTGGACAGCTAACACAATTTATAAGACATCAAATGTCAGAAAAAAACGAAAAAGGTTAGGTAAAATCTCACAAGAAGAAGCGATAGAGCAATTAGATGAAAAGAAGCAGAAATTACAAGCATTGGCCAAACGACTTAGAAGATACAAAAAAAGTGAAAATAGATGGAAACAAAACCAAACATTCAACACAAACCAAAAGAAATTTTACCAGACAATAGATAAAACACACATTAAAATAGACAATCCACCAAACATATCAGACATTGAACACTTCTGGAGCAACATATGGTCAAACCCGGTACAACATAACAGGCATGCACGATGGATAGAAGCAGAAACAGACACATACAAGATGATACCACAGATGCCTGAAGTGATAATTTTGCAACATGAAGTCACCAAAGCAATTAATTCTACTCACAATTGGGAATCCACTAGAAAAGATAAAATAGCAAATTTCTGGCTAAAGAAGTTCACCTCAACACATTCACATCTAACGAAATTATTTAACAGTTACGTTGCAGACCCATACACATTCCCTGATACACTTACGCATGGAATAACTCATATGAAACCTAAAGATCAAGAAAACACAGCAAACCCAGCTAAATACCGCCCCATAATATGCCTACCAACAATATACAAAATATTAACTTCAGTCATTACACAGAAATTAATGACACATACAGCACAGAACAAAATTATAAATGAAGAACAAAAAGGCTGTTGCAAAGGAGCACGAGGATGTAAAGAGCAACTGGTAATAGATGCAGAGGTGACATATCAAGCTAAAACCAAACAAAGGTCGCTACACTATGCATACATTGATTACCGAAAAGCATTTGATAGTGTACCCCACTCATGGTTACTACAAATATTGGAAATATACAAAGTAGATCCTAAATTGATACAGTTCCTAAACATAGTAATGAAAAATTGGAAAACCACACTTAATATCAAAACAAATTCAAATAATATCACATCACAGCCAATACAGATTAAGCGTGGAATATACCAAGGAGACTCATTAAGTCCTTTCTGGTTCTGCCTTGCTCTGAACCCACTATCCAACATGCTAAATAGTACAAATTATGGATACAATATTACTGGAACATACCCATACAAAATCACACATTTGCTATACATGGATGATCTAAAACTACTGGCAGCAACAAATCAACAACTCAACCAATTACTAAAGATTACAGAAGTATTCAGCAATGATATAAATATGGCTTTTGGAACAGACAAATGTAAGAAAAATAGCATAGTCAAGGGAAAACACACTAAACAAGAAGATTACATATTGGATAACCACAACGACTGCATAGGAGCGATGGAAAAAACAGATGCCTATAAATATCTAGGATACAGACAAAAAATAGGAATAGATAATACAAATATTAAAGAAGAACTAAAAGAAAAATATAGACAAAGACTAAACAAAAATACTGAAAACAGAATTGACAGCAAGAAACAAAACAAAAGCTATAAATACTTATGCTATACCAATATTGACCTATTCATTTGGAGTAGTGAAATGGAGTAACACAGACCTAGAAGCACTCAATACACTTACACGATCACAATGCCACATATATAGAATACATCACATACATTCAGCAACAGAAAGATTCACATTAAGCAGAAAGGAAGGAGGAAGGGGATTTATCGACATAAAAAGCCTACATTATGGACAGGTAGACAATGTAAGAAGATTCTTTCTAGAACGAGCAGAAATTAGCTAAATACACAAAGCAATCACTCATATAAATACATCGGCTACACCACTGCAATTTCATAACCACTTCTACAATCCTTTAGATCACATAACATCAACAGATACGAAGAAAGTAAATTGAAAAAAGAAAACACTACATGGCAACCACCCATATCATCTAACACAGCCACACATCGATCAAGACGCATCCAACACATGGATAAGAATAGGCAATATATACAGTGAGACGGAAGGATTCATGATTGCAATACAGGATCAAACAATAAACACCAGATATTACAGCAATCATATTATTAAAGTTCCCAATACCTCAACAGATAAATGCAGACTTTGCAAACAACAAATAGAAACAGTAGATCACATCACAAGCGGATGTACAATACTAGCAAATACAGAATACCCCAGAGGACATGACAATGTAGCAAACATAATACATCAACAGCTTGCCTTACGACATAAACTTATAAAACAACACGTTCCCATATACAAGTATGCACCACAAAATGTACTGGAGAATGATGAATACAAATTATACTGTAACAGAACCATTACAACAGGTAAAACAACACCACATAACAAACCTGACATCATACTCACCAATAAAAAGAAGAAATTAACACAATTAATCGAAATATCCATACCCAATACAACAATTATACAAAAGAAAACAGGAGAAAAAATTGAAAAATACATCCAACTGGCTGAGGAAGTCAAGGATATGTGGCATGAGGATAACGTTGACATTATGCCAATTACACTATCAAGTACAGGAGTCATACCACACAATATCCACCAGTACATCAATCCAATACAGCTACATCCAAACTTATATATAGAACTACAGAAATACGTAATTTTTGATACATGTTCAATTACCCAAAAGTTGCTAAATGCAATATAAAATATACCGTACAGTTAAAAGGAAGTCACGCTTGATCAAGGTCTGTCTCACTTTCTACTTCTGACCAGACATAACGTCTGAGATAAGAAAGAAATAATAATAATAATCAATAAAAGAAAAAAAAATCTTTTGGTTCTTATTTACTAAACACCCCATGTAATTACGAGAACAATAAAATACGGCATATCAGCTTCGTTGCATGCTTAATGTTTCTTGTGTTTTCAACTCTGAACTTGACACGTTTAACTTTTTCGTTTGTGTCCAGTCTGTGGCGTTAATGAGATCGCGCTGAAGAAACAGTGATGCTCTCATGACCTCACAGGTCCTATGCTGCGACTGGCTGATAGAAGCAAACCGAGCTGCTGCCATGTTGGTTTAAGTGTTTAGAAGCTAAGATGCCGTATTTGGTGGTTTTTGTATTTATATTTGCGTGTTACGAAAAGATACTGTCTGAATGATGCACCACATGATAAGTGCCTCCAAAACGCGCATTTTTAATAGGCTTTGTTGCGCTGAAGTGTCAGGAATTGACATGGGTAGACATGTTACCAGTTCATATTGTGCTGTTGCAAAAATAACACAAACTCAACACTCTCATACAAGAGTACCTGTTAATAATGCACTTTATTTTGCAAACCTCATCAGTTAGCAGGAATGTTCTTAGCAACGGAAGGTCGCGGCCCATGTTCTGTACCGTCATTTTCGTATAAGCATTAGTGAAAATCTTGCTCTGTGCGGGCACTTACATTACCGTAATCTAGTGCATTCTAGCGAGATGTTTACAAACCTCACATTCGTTCCCTACAGTGTAATTATAGAATTAGCAGTGCCAGGAGAAAAAAGCATCTTTAGCGCTACCAAAGTATATTAAATGTCGATTAATGGTGCTCGCAAGCTATATAGAGACAGGGATTCAAGAGTGAAAGTTCAGCCACACTGTTGATTCCCATCTGCTGTAAGCAGCAGAAAATGGAAACCATATGGAGAGTGGGAGGACACACTTAGGCTAAGCAAGCTGAACTTTCTGTAACACATCAGAGTTGTAACTCGTTGAAACCGTAGCTCCAAACCGCTACTACATGGTGCTAACCTGCGTAGCCTTAAGACTTACTATTGTCTGTTCTGACAACATCTCTCGCTACAACATTTCGGGAAACGTTGACTTAACATTTAAATCCTCGTCGAAAATGTTTGAAAACCGCCCTAATAATTTAAATTCTAGGTTATAATATTGAAAATTACATTTAAATATGCAATTTGGAGCCTCTTCGCCTCAGAGATTTTACTACGAGCGTTGCCTGCTAACAACATAGCTCGAGACAGCATTGCTTCCGTAAGGCATTTGGATTGTATAGCAATGTGCGGAATACACTGACAACTTTAACTGTGGACACAAGAGGTATACATGAATGGTGACAGCAGCAGGATGGTCTACATTGAGAAGGTAGAAAACAACGGAAAGAGGATTAGAGTTTAACATAATATATGATTGGAGAATAGTCAGTGAAAGCAACTGAGCCGTGCTCCGGCTCGCATTTGTGCCGTTGACGGGTTGGCGTCGTGTATTCGGATTGTGACCTATCGTTTTGTTAGTGCGTTCACTGGCGTCACTACGTTTGCTCGCTTTGTCTGTCCGTGAGTGGCAGAAGCGGCGTTTATCAATAGCGAGTACTGTGCTACTATCTCTGGAGCGACATCTAGTATTTCCGGGTCTTCGTGTATCGGAGTTCAGGGGGGGGGGGGGGGGGGCGGAGCAGCGGTGAGGTCCGCACAGCGAGTACTCGCCTGACCGCTGGCGAGACACATGCACTGCCCGACGGAAGCATGTGGTCGTGAGAGTGCACGACCACGCCAAGAACCGAATCCAGCGAGTAAGTTGAATGGATCGTTATATTCCAGTAGTGCAACCTTCACTTGTGTGTGTGTCTCCGTCCGTCGAAGTGACCTCATGGCAATAAGTTGGCAGTCGACGATTCATACTGGGACCTTTCCGTGCCCGACTTGAGCGGGAACGACCATTGGTTGGTCGTTCGGTCGGTCGTCTCAACGGACGACGTGTATTAGGTCTTCCGACCGCTCCTGGATTCTCTGTGTTTATGCCAGCTTGTAATGCGTCCTTGTTGCTCCACAGTGACTGGTTTTAGTATTGTTTGCGTTGTTTGTGGTATTTTTTTCGCGGATCCGTGTGTATCCAGTGTGGTTATGGATGAGCAGTCATTTTAACGCTGTCTGCCTACTGGATTCGTGGAGGCAACTTCTTGTGATTACCTCGGATCACTCTTGCGTTTGAACATTCTCTCTTGAATAATGTTTGTCGTTTCACGATGTCAAGAGTGTAATCTGCCTGTCTGCTTGGCATGGGTTACTCCATCGTTGTATTGGGCATCGGGCGTTAGGTAGATTTTGCGAGAGTGTTGGTCTTGCGTTTCAACTGTGACTTGTTTGAGTTGCCATCCTGTTAAGTGAGTGTAACACTGAGCTGCCTGTCTCACCTTGCTTTCGTTTGAGGGACTTTCCCAGGTCGATCCTTGGACCACTGTCTGTTGATCACTCCCTTCTTTATTTGGTCTGATTGTGTCAATTGCTTAAAAAATAATATTTTGTTTATATTATTCCCATTGTTGTAGCTTTCAGCTAACAAATAATTTGCATTCTTTCTTAATAAGGCCTTCAGCCGTCAGTGTAGTTTGTGCTAGAGTCAGTTTTTTTTAAAAAACGATTGTCTTAGAAAATATTTCCTTAAATGAAGAGTATGTGTTCACTGAGCAACCGACGGTAACTGAGTAAGGCCCCGCCACACATTTACCTGCATTCCCTAAGTCCCACATTTCAGCAACTATTAACTATTTCGGAGTACGCAACGATCACATACAGTTAATCATAGGATAGGCACACGACAGGCTGAAATTCGATGGAATCATCATCAGGAAATTTAGTGCTCTCAAAGATGGTATCTCACGAGAACCTCTCCCTTTGCCTAAGTATTGGTCATTTGTCTGGCACCATTACCATATAAAAATGATAGTTGAAGTAAAGAAGCCGGCCGCGGTGGCCGAGCGGTTCTAGGCGCTTCAGTCCGGAACCGCGCTACCGCTACGGTCACAGGTTCGAATCCTGCCTCGGGCATGGATGTGTGTGATGTCCTTAGGTTAGTTAGGTTTAACTAGTTCTAAGTACCAGGGGACTGATGACCTCAGCATTTAAGTCCCATAGTGCTCAGAGCTATTTGAACCATTTTTTCAAGTAAGGAAGATCAGCGCGTTTCGTCACAGATTCGTTTACTAAAAGTGAATATGTAACATAGTTGTTGGTCCATCTCCAGTGGCAGGCACTGCGAGAGAAACGTTGTGCATCATGGTGTCGTTTACTGCTAAAATTCGTAGAGTTTACATTTATACATAGCTCAATAAATGTATTGCATCACCTACAGGTGTGATGCTGTTGTGACTGTCCCTACACCACAGAGAACGTCACTACTGACGTTTTCAAACGTACACTTTCCATGAGCGCTACCTACTGATGGTAAGCTGCACTCGAATAGATTGCAGCGTGTCGCTCTGGAGTAATGAGCCAGTAGGGACGCATTAGCGGCGTCTGTGGAAGCAGAGTGAACCAGGATCATCCCACGAAGGGAAATTGCAACCAAAGATCAAGTGAGTATCGTCACGTCACTTGCAGCACATTCAATGGCTCTGAGCACTATGGGACTTAACTTCTGAGATCATCAGTCCCCTAGAACTTAGAACTACTTAAACCTCACTAACCTAAGGACATCACACACATCCGTACCCGAGGCAGGATTCGAACCTGCGACTGTAGCGGTCGCGCGGTTCCAGATTGTAGCGCCTTGAACCGCTCGGCCACCCCGGCCAGCTAGGGAATTTCCTCGACATGTCCAGTGGAGGCAAACTGATGTGGTGAGGACATGGAACCTTTTCCAGTAGACAGACAGTGTTGAGGACTTAAACCTCACAGACCGTGAACTTGCGACAGATGCCCAGCATAATCGATATCTAAGACTTTGAGTAGAAGGAATCGTGGAATGAGTGTTCCAGAACTGAATTTGTCATTCGAAGAGGGCTACAGAACGTCATGTATCGGTCGACCCAAACTGTTAGATACGAATCTCCATCCACGGCGAACATGTCGAGCAGCACGTAGTACGCCAAAACTCCAGGGACTCTGTTACAAATACAGAGGGACAATAAATCACGCTGAATGGAAACAGCAGGACTGACGTCGCATGTTGTTTACGTACGAAACTAGTGTCTTTTTGTATCCTGATAATCACTGACAACCTGTCTGGCGACAACCCGTTAATATCAGGCGTCTCGCCAACTCTGTGTCCCGCATATGCAGCAGGATGATGGTGAAGTGATGTTCTATGATGTCAATACATGCTCTATGTTTTTTTTATTTATTTATTTTCTTGAGTCATCAGTCTTATGACTGGTTTGATGCGGCCCGCCAAGAATTCCTCTCCTGTGCCAACCTCTACATCTCAGAGTAGCTCTTGCAACCTACCTCCTCAATTATTTGCTGGATGTACTCCAATCTCTGTCTTCCTCTACCGTTTTTGCCCTCTGCAGCTCCCTCTAGTTCCATGGAAGTCATTCCCTGATGTCTTAACAGATGTCCTATAATCCTGTACCTTCTCCTTGCCAGTGTTTTCTACATATTACCTTCCTCTCCGATTCTTCGCAGAACCCCCAAATTCCCCACCTTACCAGTCCACCTAATTTTCAACATTCGTCTGCAGCACCACATCTCAAATGCTACGACTCTTTTCTCTTCCGGTTTTCCCACAGTCCATGTTTCACTACCATATAATGCTGTGCTCAAAACGTACATTGTCAGAAATTTATTCCTCAAATTAAAGCCTATGTTCGGTACTAGTAGACTTGCCTTGGCCAAGAATGTCCTTTTGCAATGGTAGTCTGCTTTTGATATCCTCTTTGCACCACCCGTCATTGGTTGTTTTGCAGCCTAGCTAATAGAATTCCGTAATTTCATCTCCTTCATGTCCTATAGTCCTGATGTTAAGCTTCTCTCCGTTCTCATTTCAGCTACGTGTCATTATTTTCGTCTTCCTTCGATTTACTCTCAATCCATATTCTGTACTAATTAGACTTCATTACATTCATCACATAATGTAATTCTTCTTCACTTACACTGGGGATAGCAAAATCATCAGCGAATCGTATCATTGACATCCTTTCACCTTGAATTGTAATTCCACTTCGCAACCTTTCTTTTATTTCCACCATTGCCTCTTCGATGTATAGAGTGAACGGTAGGGTTGAAATGGTACATCCACGTCTTACATTCTTTTTAATGTGAGCACTTCGTTCTTGGTCATCCACTCTTATTATTCCCTCTTGGCTCGTGTACCTATTGTATATTATCCAACTCTCCCTACAGCTTACCGGTATTTTTCTCAGTACTTCGAACATCATGCACTATTTTACACCATCAACCACTATTTTCACGTCGACAAATCCTATGAATGTATCTTGATTTTCTTTAGTCTTGTTTCAATTATCAACTAAAACGTCAGAACTGCTCCTCTGGTGCTTTTACCTTCCTTAAAGCCAAACTGATCGTCATCTAACACATCCTCAATTTTCGTTTCCATTCTTCTGTGTACTATACTTGAAAGAAACTTGGATGCACGAGCTGTTAAGCTGATTCTGCGACAATTCTCGCACTTGTTAGCTCTTGCATTCTTCGGAATTGTGTGGATGATACCTTTTCGATAGTCAGATATTTCGCCAGTCTCACACATTTTACAGACCAAGCGAATAGTCGTTTTGTTGCCACTTCCCCAACGATTTTAGAAACTCTGATGGAATGTTATTTATCCTTTCTGCCTTATCTGATATTAAGTCCTCGAAAGCTCTCTGAAATTCTGATTCTAGTGCTGGATCTCGTACATTTTCTCCATGGTGCAGGGGCGAAATTCTGCATCCAATAGTGGGACCGTATCGGCAACATTGTCGGGATAGTTTCATCCTGATGGATGATAACCAACTTGTTCATCGTGCTGCTCTCGCGAATACGTTCCTCCACCAAGCTAGGATCATCAGAATGGAGTAGCCTGCCTCTTCCTCGGACATGCACCTCATCAACATGTGTGGGCTCGATTGAAACGAGGTTTTTTGGACGATGGCTACGGCCATGTATTCTGCGTGACTGACCGAAGCAGAACCGCCATTGAAGAGTGGGACAATTTAGACCTGGGCTGGCTTAATGATCTCGTATGCCACGACAGATTCCAGTCTACATCCAAGCGCATGGATTTTCGAGCACGCATTGATCTTACTAAGGAGTGCTGCAAAAAGCCCTTCATGCCAAACAGACGGTTTATCGTTACATTTTTTAACTTTTTTTTAAATCCGGGATCTGGACATATTGCAGATGAATATACAGGGTGACAGTTATTAAAGTATAAGAAATAAAATGGTCACAACATCTGAACGGTTTGCGTTAGGACGTTCCAAAGTAGGAGCCACATGCTGTACAAGGAAGTCTGGATAATGTACAGACGCCACGGTACACGTGACAGGCCCTCTGTATGTATTCTCTTCAAAGAAAGACTGATCTAGAGAAAAAGTGCTGATGAATTCATACCACATACTGCGAGTAAAACAGCTCTTCGTGCAGAACAGGCGGTTTAACAGTACACCATATTTGCCAGTTCTGTGTGTTCACTGCAACCTGTAGTGTGAAATGTGCCTCGTCACTCCGTAGAATATAGCCTGATCACATGTCATCAAACTTCGAGTCTTGCCAGAAACGGAGTAGCAGTCCGCCTCCTTAGTTGAGGGTCAACGCCTCTGACTGCCATGCAGCAGGCCCGGGTTCGATTCCAGCTGGGTCGGAGAGTTTCTTGACTAGGGAACTGGGTATTGTGTTGCTCTCATCATTTCATCATTAAGTATAAGAAATAAAATGGTCACAACATCTGAACGGTTTGCGTTAGGACGTTCAAACTGCATGTTTGGCCGCGGGGCATGACGGGAATTAATAAGCACGTTGCTGCGTTGTCGTTTGGTTTAGCGACGAATCCCACTTTGGTTTGGATGGTTTCGACAATAAGCAAAATTGGCTCATTTGGGAAACTGAGAATCGCGATCTCGAAGTCTCTTTACCCTCAAAGGGTGACATTGTGGTGTGCAGTGTCCAGGACGGAATAATCGGTGCGATTTTTCTTGATGGCACAGTGACTACCGAAAGATACATGAATGTTTTGGAAGATAATTTCATCCTGTTTATCCAAAGAGACCCTGATTTGGACAATACGTGGTTCATGTAAGACGGAGCTCGACCCCATCGAAGCAGGAGAGTGTTTGATGTCCTGGATGGGAACACTGTGGGGATCATTTTCTGGCTCCGGGGTACCCAGAGGTCACTGGCATGGTCCTCGATTGGCCGCCATAGTCTCCAGTTCTGAACACATGCGACTCCTTTTTGTGGGGTTATATTAAAGACAAGGGGTTCAGAAATAACCCCAAAACCATTGCTGAGCTGAACACAGCCATTCAGGGGGCCATGGACAACGTCGATGTTCCCACACTTCAGCAGGTCATGCAGAATGTTGCTATTTGTCTGCACCACATCATCGCCAATGATTGCAGGGCATATCGAACTCATAATCTGAATCCTAATATCTGTAGTGATGTTTACATGTTGAATAAATTTTGTGCGTTCTGTAGTTGTTAGCTAATTTAACTTTTTTCCGTCTGAGTCAATAATTGTCACCCTATATACGCAGGCATCAGAGCCAGTTATTGTTCCTGTGCCATGGATTTCGAAAGAAAGGGGTGATGCGAAACTTTTGTTACTGTATGTAGAAGGGAGAGCCGATATAACGGGTTCCTTCTGTGTGTATCTCTCAAGAAGTCCAATTAAATTAGAAGATTTGAGCTCGCAAGTAGTTTTACCAACAGCCGTTCTTCTCGCGCCCGATACGCGACTGGAACAGGACAGAGTAGAAGTAACAGTAACACACTAAGTATCCTTCGCCGTGGAGTATAGATATAGATGTTGACATAAAAATGTCCCGCTGATGTCGACAAGATCTTATAGCTGGAGCACAAGCTCGGATCTGTAAAGGATGAGGACGAAAATCTGCCGCGCCCTTTCGAAGGAATCGACTCTACATTTGCTGCGGACTGGAACTGTCCGAAAACAACTGGAAACCACGGATTTCTCCAGGGCGCTTTCCACACAGCTGGGGAGGTACTAGCAGCTGCTACGTCCAGCCCATACAAAGTCTGAGGCTAAATTTAATATAATTAGAATTCAGTCACATATTCAGGTAGAAGGGGAAATTACGAGTCCAATGACTACAATCATAAGTTGACTACGTGCATATTAAGTGAGTTGAAAAACTTAATGTGCTAATTTCCCAAGTTAAATCAATTTTCTTAGAGAGGCTAGACCCACCGATGAGTTGCGAAAGTATAGGACCGTCGTATAATACATTTCCGATTCCTGTAAATAAAGAAGTCCGAAGATTGTGTGCACCATTAACAGAAAAGAAAAACGGTGTGGTTCAAATTTGTTTCATGGCCACACTGTAGCCACCGCGCTTCCTTCCAACCTCTCTCTCTCTCTCTCTCTGTCTCTGTGCGTGTGCGTGTGTGTGTGTGTGTGTGTGTGTGTGTGTGTGTGTGTGTGTGTGTGAGAGAGAGAGAGAGAGAGAGAGAGAGAGAGAGAGAGAGAGAGAGAGAGAGAGAGACAGAGAGAGACAGAGAGAGAGAGAGAGAGAGAGAGACAGAGAGAGAGAGAGAGAGAGAGAGAGAGAGTGCGTTCACGAAATTACTGTTATTTTTTTAATTACTATATCCAATAACAAATATTTTAAACATCACATACCAAACCAAATCCATCGAGCGATCTAATGTAGACTTTGTACTTTGTCAGTCTTCCATTGGGATATTTTGGTGGCCTCCATGAAATCAGGATCGTTTGTGAATCCATAACAAGTGCTTTGATGTCAGCTGGTTCTGCTGGAACTGCAAAAAAAAGGATTTTGAGTCAGGTTTCATCATGAAGCTGAACGTGAAGACAAGACAAAAATTTATGTGTAGCTTGGTATACAAAATAAGTGAAAAAAGTATTACAAATTTTTCAATTTACGTTATTTCGAAGTGTGAAAAATAAACATTCGTAACGAATGCAATGCTATCAGGAATATCTCTCAGTGCAATATGCCAGGTGGCTATAATTAAAATGTAGCTGCTGAGAGGGGTCCAGTGTGGGCTTTAATTATAATATGTCAGCGAAAATTGTTAGACATGCTAAGGCGTTAATGTGGAAGCGATTCACGCTGGGGAAAAAGGTTCCAATTTTGAACATCAGATGTCGGACTGGCACTGTGACTTTATTAAAGATGTATAGAGACGTTTCCGTATGTAATGGGTAAGGAACGGAACGTGGGCGGAAAAGATCAAACACGTGAGAAAGGCATAATGTTCACCGGAGACGTCGACGAGGTGCTGCATCTGTAAAACGACAAACTCAACAGATTCTTGCAGCAAATGCGATGGAATCGCAGCAACGTATTCCAATATATTGCTCTTCAGATTAGGTGGGAACTGAACGCTTCCGTGGTGAACACGTTCAGTTAGATATCCTCAGAGCCAAATTCATAAGGTTTCAGATCAGGAGATCATGTAGAATATGTACCTACACTACGTCTGCAGGTAACACGTCCGTGGAACATGACAATAAGCAGATGTTTCACTGAGCGACAAACCCCATCTTGCATGCAAACAGTGGTTTTCACACATTGCACTCTTCCAAAGTAGGAGCCACATGCTGTACAAGGAAGTCTGGGTTATGTACAGACGCCACGGTACACGTGACAGGCCCTCTGTATGTATTCTCTTCAAAGAAAGTTCTGATGAATTCATACCACATACTGCGAGTAAAACAGCTCTTCGTGCACAACAGGCGGTTTAACAGTACACCATATTTCCCAGTTCTGTGTGTTCACTGCACCCTGTAGTGTGAAATGTGCCTCGTCACTCCGTAGAATATAGCCTGGCCACATGTCATCAAACTTCGAGTCTTGCCAGAAACGGAGTAGCAGTCCGCCTCCTTAGTTGAGGGTCAACACCTCTGATTGCCATGCAGCAGGCCAGGGTTCGATTCCAGCTGGGTCGGAGAGTTTCTTGGCTAGGGAACTGGGTAGTATGTTGCTCTCATCATTTCATCATTATCGTCCGGCCGGAGTGACCGAGCGGGTCTAAGCCCTTGAGTCTGGAACCGCGCGACCGCTACGTTCTAGGGGACTGATGACCTCAGATGTTGAGTCCCATTGTGCTCAGAGCCATTTGAACCATTTTTGAACCAGAATTGCGCCTCGTGGCAAAAACTGGAAGTAACTTTTTCCAGCGTAAATCGGTTCTGCATTAAGAAATTAGCTTATCTACCAAGTTTCGCTGTCATACAATAATTATAGCCCACATTGGATCTCCGTGAGTAGTTGCATTTTATTTATAACCAATCAATAATTGTTAGGCTGCGTTTAGGAGATTTCACATATGTGTGTCGCTCTATCAATTCAAATCAATTTTTCGATAAAAAACCAAGGGTTACTTTTCCATATTTCTATTCAAAAAGTCGTTAACTAAATGAACTACATTGTTTTGAAACCTTACGTACTTAATCTGAACATTTGGAATTACTTTCCAAATTTTCAAAATGGGGTATCTGACCAAAAAGTGAAGCGCCCATAGGAATCGGTTGTATGCCAATGTGACTCTGTAGACGTGCACACCATCGGCGGTTATGTAAGTGATTAGAGTTAGTAATTCTCTACGAGAGATAGAGCGGATGCCAGAGTGCATTAGCGTCGTTCATATATAGTCCTGGTAGGGTACGTAAGGGGCATGAACTCCATGAGCTGTTGAGTGATTACTGTGAAGGTTAGAGAGGTGCCGTATACTAGTATGAGAAAGCGTTATCAGCAACAGACAGAATTTGCATGGGACCTCTTTGTGTGTCCCCATTTCGCTGGAAGGCTGAACCTTGCAACATCCAGATTTGTGGGACATTCAGCTGTGGCAGTGTTCTGGTGTTGGACTGCATGGGATATTGAGGGTAGACATAAGATTCCGGTTGACCACGGCTGACCGCCACAACGGAGGATCGCCATATTCTGTCCCAAGCACACTATAATAGCTTGATATCCCTGTCTGCCATCAGAGAACAAATAATAGAGGCCCTGCAAAATTGTGTCATCCCTCACCATAGATGGGTGACTAACAGCAACCCGACTATTCAGTTACCATCCCATGAATAGACTGCTGTGAACACCACAACACAAGTGGCTTCGTATTGAGTGGTGCCGTGATCGGAAAGCATGGACTATTGATTGATGGCGTCGCATTGTGTTCAGCGGTTCATCGCGGTTCTGCACTACACTGGATGGCTGGATGACGTGAGGAGAAGTCCCTCTATTTCTGTTTTGGAGAGGCACCGCGGCTTTACTCCTGTTTTGTTTTAGGGCGCAAAAACAACTTGGGGGTTTACTCCTTACGTTATGGTGAGGAAACCATCGGGTATGCCCTCAGGTAATGGTTGGTAATTATTGAGGGAACTCTGACGACTCAGCGATACGTCACCGACGCCCTGCGTCCTTACATGTTAAGTCTGAATCGAAAGTATCGTGGTGACATTTTTCAACAGGACAATGCTTGTCCACAGATGATGCGTCTCGCTATGAACTGTGTGCATGATGCTGACGTACTCCAGTGACCAGTGAAATCACGAAATCTGTTCCAGACAGAACATTCGTGGGATCTGATAGGACGTCAGCTCCACACTGTGCCAATATGAAGGGTATCAAGGGCCAAGGACTGGGGTCAACTTGCCTCAGGAGAAGATACAACAGCTTTTTGACATCCTTCCCGACTGAATCAGAGCTTGCTACCAGGTCGCAGGTGGTGCAACATACTAAGTTTACTCATACAGCCAAGTGCTTTGTAAATTTAACTCGATTTTATAATAACTAAAATAAGATCAAGTAGCTTCTCAATCCCTAAAGTGCCCTTTTGTTTCTTCCTGCCATTCTGGGTGCTTATTTTTCTTCAGACAGAAAAACTACAAACATCCCTTTTAGAGGGAAGCAGTAAATATTGAAAATTACTTTAATAACTCAATCAATGTACTTTGTAGACCAGTTTTGCTCTTAAATATTCATTTGTATTTATTATCTTTATCGTCTTGACAAATTAGACAGACATGCTTTATGGAACAGTATTGCCTGAGAGCCTATGGCGCGAAGGAGTTGCACGTGAGAGCTCATGGGAAGCATATACACTACTGGCCATTAAAATTGCTACACCACGAAGATAACGTGCTACTGACGTGAAATTTAGCCGACAGGAAGAAGATGCTGTGATATGCAAATTATTAGCTTTTCAGAGCATTCACACAAGGTTGGCGCCGCTGGCACACCTACAACGTGCTGACATGAGGAAGGTTTGCAACCGATTTCTCATACACAAACAGCAGTTGACCGGCGTTTCCTGGTGAAATGTCGTTGTGATGTCTCGTGTAAGGAGGAGAAATGCTTACCATCACGTTTCCGACTTTGATAAAGGTCGGATTGTAGCCTATTGCGATTGCGGTTTTTCGTATCGCGACATAGCTGCTCGCGTTGGTCGAGCTCCAATGACTGTTAGCAGACTGTGGAATAGGTGGGTTCAGGAGGGTAACACGGATCGCCGTGCTGGATCCCAACGGCCTCGTGTCACTAGCAGTCGAGATGACAGCATCTTATCCGCATGGCTGTAACGGATGTGCAGCCACGTCTCGATCCCTGAGTCAACAGATGGGGACGTTTGCAAGACAACAACCATCTGCAAGAACAGTTCGACGACGTTTGCAGCAGCATGGACTATCAGCTCGGCGACCATGGCTGTGGTTACCCTTGACGCTGCATCACAGACAGGGGCGGGTGCGATTGTGTACTCAATGACGAATCTGGGTGCACGAATGGCAAAATGTCATTTTTTCGGATGAACCCAGATTCTGTTTACAGCATCATTAAGGTCGCATCCGTGTTTGGCGACATGGCGGTGAACGCACATTGGAAGCGTGTATTCGTTATCGCTATACTGGCGTATCACCCGGCGTGATGGTATGGGGTGGCACTGGTTACACGTCTCGGTCACCTCTTGGTCGCATTGACGGCACTTTGAACAGTGGTCGTTACATTTCAGATGTGTTACGACACGTGGCTCTACCCTTCATTCTATCCCTGCGAAACCCTACATTTCAGCAGGATAATGCACGGTCGCATGTTTCAAGTTCTGTAGGGGCCTTTCTGGATACAAAAAAATGTTCGACTGCTGCCCTGGTCAGCACATTCTCCAGATCTCTCACCAATTGAAAACGTCTGGTCAATGGTGCCGAGCAACTGGTTCGTCACAATACGCCAGTCACTACTTTTGATGAACTGTGGTATCGTGTTGAAGCTGCATGGGCAGCTGTACCTGTACAGGCCATCTAAGCTGTGTTTGACTCAATGCGCAGGCGTATCAAGGCCGTTATCACGGCCAGAGGTGGTTGTTCTGCGTACTGATTTCTCAGGATCTATGCACCCAAATTGCTTGAAAATGTAATCGCATGTCAGTTCTAGTACAATATATTTGTACAATGAATAGCCGTTTATCATTTGCATTTCTTATTGGTGTAGCAATTTTAATGGGCAGTAGTGTATTAGTTAGGTGCATAAGTTTGTAGCGTCTTTCCAGAAGATAAATAACACAACAGATACACGTAACAGAGACTTTAATAATCAGTAATATATTTTCCTACACTATTTAGTAGTCTTCGAACGCTGGAGTAACTCTTCGATTCCGCACCTGCAGAAATCACGTGGTTTTGAGGCGAAGAACTCGTCGAGCCATATTCGGAGTCGATCTTCAGCCGGAAAGGAAGTTCTTAAAGATTGTTTGACCTACAGAGGAACAGGGGAAAATCTGAGAGCGCAAGATCAGGTGGATGAGGTGGGTGCATAATTTCCCAATCCAGATAGTGCTTTTCTGTCAGTCTAGCAGTTTGGATTCGAAGATTCCTTCCTTTTCCTTTTCCTTGTGTTAGCATAAACACATTATTTATCATCACTAGTAACGATACAGGATAGAAATGGTCGGTGCTGTTCAGGAGCCAACTGATAATGGAGCAAGCAGAGATGAACTGATTTCTGTCATTTTGCCCTGACGTATTCTGTACCCATACACCCGATTTTTGAACCTTTGCCACTGCATGCGAATGTCGCACGATGATGTAATGACCACAGTTCATCTCATTTACCAGTTCTCGAGAACATCGACGTGGATAATTGTGGACTAATCCGTTTGAACGATCTTCATCAAACCTTGAAGGTCTTCACGAACAAGAAGGGTCCCTAATGCCAGAATGATCCCCCTTAAAAGGAGCAAATCATTTTCTTGCCGTGCTCTATCCAATGACAATATCCCCATAAACGGCGCACATGTCCCTGGCTGCCTGCGCTGCTGTCATCCCTCTGTTGAACTCAAACACAAGAATATATCGGAAATGTTCAGACTTCTCCACTTGGGATTCCATTTTCTAGAGTGTAGAGCTCCATTCACTATCACCAAATGGCAGCATGACAACATTTAACCCAAACAGCAACAGTGAACTACAAATAAAAAATTACAATCGATAAATAAACCCGTAGCAACGGGTCATGCTAAACAAAAACGCCACGAACTTATGCACCAACCTAATATAATGTCGTGAATGGAGCATATGATGTTTAACTTTGATATACAGTTTGCAGTGACCAGTTTCAAAATATGACCAGTGAATTACATAGAATATTTACTGACATGGGTCCTGAAATGGCCTTAAATAATGAAGGTCGATCTGCATGACAATAAAAGGTAAGAAGTTACACTATCAATCGGTCATTAATTTACTCTCCTTATAGTCAATTTATTTCTTTTACATCCTGGTTACAGTTTTGGTGAGAGAAAGGAAGGAAGATTATTTAACTTCACGTCGACGATGAGGTCATTAGAGACAGAGCATTAGCTCAGGTTGTCGAAGGATGCGGAAGAAAGATCGCAATGGCCTCTCGAAGGAAGCAGCCGTTCATTAGCTTTAAGAGATTCAGGCACGCCACGATAAACGTAAATCTGGCTGGTCAAATGGGGATTGGACCTACGACATCCCGAGTAAGAAATCCGCTGCGCCACCTCGTTCGTTTTCAACAGAGCGTTAATTTCGTCCATTGAACTGTTAGTTTCAAAATTGGAACGATACTCGGATATACAAAAGAGCTTCGGCGTGCATATAAAATTACGTTCTGCTCTCTGTTTCCTTCATAGCAGGGGTGTCCATCCCGCGGCAAGCGGGCCCCATGCAGTTCAAAGCAAGAATAAAAGTGGCGCGAGAAGTGACATGTGTCACACGATCGTTGAAAAAGAAAAACAATAATAAAATAATAATAAATTTACATAAAATTCCTAATGTTGAACAATTTCAGTTTGAAACTCGCACCACACGATGCTATTCTCTCACTGGTCCATCCGTTTGTAACATTGCTGCCCGTGCTATGGTTGAACTACCGCGGTCTCGTTCTTATAATAGGCCAATCCGTCAGATGCGGTGGTTTGTTATCTCGCGACTGCTTCAGCTGCAACTGGCAAACTAGGGACAGAGAAGTATAATGAAATTCGTTTTTAGTAATACAAGGGAATTTCGTGTCATTTATGTTCATATGTAGTTCTGATCACTGCAAATCGGTAGAAGTTAGAGATTAAGCTATGCCCCGGCTCTTATATCTGTAACAGAAGGGATTATAGGAATAATAGGAGTCGGAAACTCTCATTTGATGCAACACCATTGCATAATACACTAAGAATTTAGTGGGGAAGAGTATTAAAATGAATAACGTTATGGAAGTCGTTGTGAAGACTGTGGATTTTGTAGGAACCAGGGGACTGAATCATCGCCGATTCCAGGAATTCAGAAGGAGTTTGAATATTGTGTATGGTGGCATCGTACAGTAGAGGCCAGACATTAAACAGATTTTATAGCGTAATTAATGCAATCAAATCGTTCATGATATCAAAAGCAAAATCTGTGCTACAAGTTGACGATACCAACAGGAAGGCATTTCTGGTAGATTTGACTATTCGGCTAGATGACAAACAGGCGTAGGGGGGGGGGGGGGGGGGGATTGACAGCCATATAAGAGTAAAAATTTTAAAACATATTAAAAAATTGGACACGGCGGTTAATAAAATGAATGTTTACATTAGAAAAAGATATTTATTCAGTAGAATAATTTAAATTCTAGAAGGTCGTTTAGTTGATTAATTAAACGAGTGACACAGATGGAATGGTAAGTGAATGTCTCACAAAAGTTAAAAGACAGAAGGACAGTTGGAAAAGTTAAAAAAGTAAAACGCAAGTGTGATGACCGATTTAGATAGAGACATAGATGAATGAAGTGAGAGGTGGGCCTGGACTGCAAGAAGAGGGAGTGTTCAGGAACATAACAGTTGGAGTAGTGCGTAAAGGGCAGTTTGTGTGGCCGGATGTTGGGAGGAGGAATTCGGGAGAGGGAAAGAGCTGCTGTTCCGGACCAGTCCTTAGGATGTGGGTGTAGAGGAGTGAAGAGGAAGGGAGCCCAGATTGAGGGGAGGTGGGGAGGATTCCTTTAGGTCTGGTATACATCAGGGCGGATTTCATGGTCGAGTAAGGGAAACCGAGTAAAGTTTCGTTGGAGGAGGATGTGGAGAGTGTGGAGGTGTTGTGTTAGAGGAACGTGGTGGTAGAGGCGAGGCAGGTTAACAGGAGCAGTGAGCAGCGAGAAAACTAGGGGGTGGGTAGAGTCGAGTTTACAGGTAACGTAGGATAGTTGGAGGTGTTTAGGATAGAAGAGTAAAGGGGGTGGGGGCGAATTTTATAAATTGTTGGAAGATGCGGGTGGGGGACGGTAAGAGGATTCGAAAAGCTAGGTGGAGTGCGTGGTGTTTGAGGATCTGTAGGGCGAGATAAAGGGAGGGAAGAGAGGAAGTCCAAGCAACATTTGCAGAACAGTGCATTTCCCATGTTCGGTCGGTTAGTAGTTTCAATAACTAGTCTATTGTGAGTTTTCTGTCCCATGGTTAGTAGATGTGGCTTCCATGTTAGTCGGCGATCAAGTATTAGAGGTATTTTAATGTGTTGGTTAACTGGATAGGACGATAGAAAACGGTAAGGTGAAAGTCGTAGGGATTGGTTTAGTGTGATATTTTGCAATTATTTGCAATTTCGAGAGTATTTCTTCATGAAGACATTTTAGCTTACGTCATTTCGTTCAGAAGTTTTGGGTCTGTTTACATTTATTTTTACGATTATTCAGATCTCTGGATTTTAACTAACGCTTACGATTCAAAAACAGAATAATTATTTCGTAAATTAAGTAGAAAAGAAATTTTGAAAAACAGTAATCTTATGGCACATAGAAGACGAATGGCTTTCTCGACGTTGGGAGCGCTAGTGTCGCTACAGATTTCAAGACGATGACAACTTTCACAGCAACGAGTGTCATTACTGCACATGTAGACTGTGCTAGCACTGCCACCGAAAGATTGTTATTATTGCGTAATTACAACAGCTGTTAAAAGTATTAGTTACCAGTTTTTTCCAGTTAGTTAACCGTTGTTCATTTTTAACGGCGTGTAAAGCACAGGAATAGCCCAGCTCTTGCTCTTATTCTTCCAGTCCAGATGAGTTCCGTGATTATTTTATAAAATAGTGGAAAGCACAGTAGATGAAATTCCTAACTTTGGAGTAGATCCTGCAGCTGCTGTGAAATTTGAGAATAAATGCAGCATGGTAATCTGAAAGAGAGTGTATCAAAAAGAAACAATAAAAATTGTAAAAAGCTACAAATCTTCAGGGAGCCCTGATATTTATGGCATGTCCTGTACTATGTTAAAAAACTATAATCAGTGAAATTGCACAGCCATTAACAGTAGTAATAAATAAAAGCCTCCGTGCAGGGGAATTTCCAGACTTCCTGAAAGTAGAACGCACAGTGCCCGCTTACAGAAAAGGCAGTCCACATGAAGTGCCAAGCTACAGGCCCATTTCTATAATACTAGTACTAGCGAAGGCGATGGAATCGATAATGAAAGAAAAACTGTTAAGTTACTTTGAAGGAAATAGTTTCTTTTATGATGCGTCACATGGCTTTCGGAAGGGCAGGTCAACAACAACAGCTGTACTTGACTTAGTTACGAACATAAGCCAGGGTTTAAAAGACAAAAAGTCTATAGCACTAGTCTGTGACCTTAGTAAGGCATTTGACTGCATCTCACAAAAGGTCCTGCTCAGAAAGCTAGAAACTCTTGAATCCTACCTGAGAAACAGACGACACATTGTCTCCGTGCAAGGAGCTGATTCAGGTGAGAAGACGCTACAGCATGGTGTGCGACAGGGATCGGTAATAGGGCCCTTGCTTTTCCTTATCTTCGTAAACGACATAGGTTCCGATGGGCACACCTTGCAGTTTGCGGATGATACAACCTTGTCCTCAAAAGGAGAGAATGTTGTACAGGCAATCCAACAAGCAGAAGTCTTGTTCAGTGAAGCTAAGGCCTGGATTATCATGAACAAAATGAAAATTAATGAAGAGAAAACTCAGAGAATGATACTCAGCCTGGAGCACTGGGTAACGCAGCAGATGTTAAACTTCTGGGCTTCCTCATTGATACCAAATTAACCTGGCAAAAGCACACCAAACATGTATGTTCCAGACTTTCCTGGGCTTCCTCGTTGATTCCAAATTAACCTGGCAACAGCACACCGAACATGTATGTTCCAGACTTTCGCAGGTCCTATACCTCTTGAGGAAATTGAAAAGTATAGTACTAGAACAGTACCTGCTAACTGTGTACTTTTCAATGTTCCACAGCCACATCAGTTATGGGCTGTTGTTTTGGGGCCATTCTACAGGCTGCAAGTATGTGCTTTTACTGCAAAAGAAAGCAATGAGGGTCATTACTTCAGGCAAAAAGGCAGACCACTGTAAACCAATTTTCACCAGCTTAGGAGTTCTGACTGTTTACAGCCAGTATATATCGAACTGCCTCTTCCACATGAAGAGAAACCATGATGTCTACAGGAAGAGAAATGAAGTTCACAAATACAGCACTTGCAACAAAGACAGTATTGACATGTCAAGGTGTCGATAGGCAAGGACACAAAGCCGCTTCCCAATGGTGGCCCTATTATTGTTCAATGCTCTACCTGATGACATTCAGACTTTACCATGGCAGCAGTTTAAAACTACTATTTTGTGTAAGCTATAAGAGAATTCGTCTCTAGTAATAGCATAGTGTTTACTTGAGCTGCAGCTCAGTTCCATGACTACAACAGCAACCGTTATATTTAATTTCATTATATACTTGTATCTATTTTATTGTTGTGATATTATTGTAATCTAATTTATATCTTAAACATGTGTTGCGGTATTAAATTACTATCATAGTAGAGTTGTATTCATGTACCGGGCGATCAAAAAGTCAGTAAAATTTGAAAACTGAAAAACTGAATAAATCACGGAATAATGTAGATAGGGAGGTAAAAATCGACACACATGCTTGGAATGACATGGGGTTTTATTAGAACGAAAACAAAAAAACAAACTTCACAAAATGTCAGACAGATGGCGCTGGACAGAGAAACGTCAGTGACTGCGCATGACAATCGTGTATAAAAGGAGCTGTAATGAGAGAGAGAATCAGATGCGCCAGCAGTCGCAGCATCTTGACGTTACCAGAAAAGACGCTTTTAGTGAAGCTGTATTATAAGAATGGGGAATGTGCTAGTTCAGCGTTACCATCCTATCAACATAGGAAGGGGATTCGAACTGGTAAAGGTCCGTTGACAAATGCAGCTGTGGTGAGAATGATTTCGAAGTGCGAAGTCACGGGTTGTTTAGACGATAGACCCCGTAGCGGCCGACCGAGCACAAGGCGTAATGGTGCTGAGACAGTTCAGGAAGAAATGGAGACTGTAGCGGGTTCGTCTATGCAGGGGGAAGTCAGCGCTCGTGCAGTCGCACGTCGCACCGGCATTCCATACACTACTCTTTGGTTGGCACTGAGGCGTACCCTCCGATGCTATACTTACAAAATCCATCGGTATCATGAACTGTTACCTGTCGATTTAGTGAAGCGGAGAGCATTTGCGGTGTGGGCGTTTCAAAAGATGGCGGAAGATGACGATTGGTTGAGTAACGTGTTGTGGACCGTCGAAGCTCATCTCACGCTCCGAGGGTCTGTCAACGCCCACAAATGCAGGATTTGGGCTACCAAAAATCCTAGAACTGTCGTGGAAACTCCATTGCACGACGAGAAAGTCACAGTATAGGTTGGATTTACCACATCTACCGTTATCGGGCCTTTTTTCTTCGAGGAAATTCGCGATTCTGGTTTTGTAACTGCTACTGTGACGGGTGAGAGGTACGCCGATATATTACAGAATCGCATCATCCCCAGCCTGTCTGATAAACACCTGCTGGAACGTACGATGTTTATGCAGGATGGCGCTCCACCCCATATTGCTAGACGCGTGAAAGATATCTTGCGCGCGTCGTTAGGTGATGATCGTGTGCTCAGCCACCACTTTCGTCATGCTTGGCCTCCCAGGTCCCCAGACCTCAGTTCGTGCGGTTATTGGCTTTGGGGTTACCTGAAGCCGCAAGTGTATTGTGATCGACCGACATTTCTAGGGATGCTGAAAGGCAACATCCGACTACAGTGCCTCACCATAACTCCGGACATGCTTTACAGTGCTGTTCACAACATAATTCCTCGACTACAGCTATTGTTGAGGAATGATGGTGGACATATTGAGCATTTCCTGCAAAGAGCATCATCTTTGCTTTGTCTTACTTTGTTATGCTAAGTATCGCTATTCTGATCAGATGAAGCGCCATCTGTCGGACATTTTTTTAACTTTTGTATTTTTTTTTTTTTGCATCTAATAAAACCCTATGTCATTTCAAGCATGTGTGTCAATTTGTACCTCTCTATCTACATTATTCCGTGATTTATTCAGTTTTCAAATTTATACTCACTTTTTGATCACCCGGTATTTTGATCATGTTGTATCTTGACGCTACCTGTCCAGCTGTGGCTGGTGAATGACATAGAATTGGTAATAAAGGTAATGATAATGAAGGTACTAAGCAGTCTGATCCACAGAGAAAGCGGAGGCTCTGCTTTATTGTAAGGAAGACTTATTTTATTGGGTTATTGCGGGGAACACCACGATTGCATCTGCGGAATGTAAGGCTAGAGACGCCTACCGTCCTCCAGAGTGGTGCAGAAGACGGGCTGGCTGGGGACGCCGTCGCCCTTCCTGGTGAAGGCCCGCACCTCCAGGCTGTAGTTGCGGAAGCTCTGCAGGTCGCGCAGCTCCAGCCGCTCCTCTTGCGTCACGCGCTCTGCGGGGGCCGAAGGCTCTGGAATGACTGCCACCGTCCACCAGTTACATCAAGTGTGAGGGCGCTGACATCCTCCACATACAAACACCGAAAAGGCACCAGAGAGGTAACTCAGCAAAAGCGTCCAACAATTGGTGTAAGGCGCAGCAGAAGACGTGTAATATACACACCTCAACAAACGTTTGGAATATCACAGAATTTAATACAATGAATTCTTACGGTACACCCAATGAAGTTTTTACATTACTTTATTAACAAAATAATCATAATACCATCTGAGAACAAGAACAATTTTGGTTGGTTACAAAAAATCACTACAAAACAAAGGAGGCTCTCTTCTAAGTGTACATATTGAAAACTAAAACAGTGAAAATCTCTGTCTCACGATGATAATTATGTCTTTAGTAGTGACTACGTCCTCCCTGCACTCGCATGAGTTTTTCCGCGCTGCAAGACATGCTGTGGATGAGATGAACAAGTTTATCTTGGGGTATGATGTCCCACTCTTCAATGGCAGCTTCCTGAAGATTGTCAGGTGGATTAGGACGCTGTACAAGGGCCATATTTAACGGGTTCCATGCTTGCTCAATTGCATTCATGTCTGGGGACTGTGCTGGCCAATGCGTTCAGTTCATGTTGCATTTATGGGGACGGTGACACTGCTGGAGAACGGTGCGGTCTTGCATTGTCATCGACTAGGATGAATTTCTCATCGACTTCACGTCTCTAGGGGCATGAAATCCTTTCTAGGACCTCTTGGAAATACGGGGACCATTCACATTGCTGTAGATGGGAATTAGAGGGGTCCGACGTCCTATCATTATTGCCGCTCAGAAAATAACACTTCCACCTGCAAATGGATGGACTTCCTGGAAGTATCGACGTTCCTGGTGTCGTCTAGCTTTTCTCCAAATCCCAGCTCGTCTAGTGAGCGGTCGCCAACCACCCCTGGTTTCATCAGAAAACATGACGTTACTCCATACTGCAACGGTCCAATGTCGATGTGTGCGAGCCCAGGTCCTTCGATTGCATCGGTTCCTTTGGTTCAGTTCAAAACTTCTCATTGATCTTCTGGAATGAAGACCACACTGATGCAATCTTCTATGCACTTTTTGGTCTGAGAAACAAATCCCTTTTTCCCAGGAGAAGTCGTTTCCAGTATTTGTGGCAGCTGATGTTGGACGCCTGCGAGCCGACAGTTGATGGGAAGGATTCTTGATTGGTGTTGTCATACGAAGACGACCACAGCGACGTCTATCGTTCACATTTCCCATCTCTCTGTACTTTCTCCACATCGTAGACATACCGCTTTGAGTGACATGTAACCAATAGTCAACGTCTTGCTGTGTGTGACCTGCTCAAAGCAAAATCACTATCCTCGTCTGTCAAAGTGTCGTATGCCTCTATGTGGCCTTTTATTGCAGCGCTTAGCACAAACTGAATGAAGCTGTTTTTGGTATTCACCTGCTCGCAGTGTATGTATGTATGTCTCTCTGTGTGTATATATATATGTGTGTGTGTGGGTGCGTGTGTGTGTGTGTGGATCTTATAGGCGCCCAACGGCGAGGTCATCAGCGTCCTTACATTCATTAAAACAAACTAACGTGGAGATAAACTCTAAAATTGTTGCCTACTCATGCACTCGAAATGACCACACACTCTATCTCACAGAGCATAAAACAACTTAGAAAAAGGGGAAGTAGCTACAAATGAAATTAAAACACGGAGAAAACACAACACAGGAGAGATAAAAGAAAAGCACAGGGAAATGTGACTGGCTGACCACTTAAAAAAAAAAAAAAAAACTTTAGTCAGCCAGTCACGCTGTTTACTTATTACAACCATCTCCTTAAAATATTTGGAGGAATGTTGGATATTTCACAAAAATTACTTAAAACAAGGGGCAGATCTGTCGGCAAATTCGCCGTGGCCCGCTGGTCGGAAAATAAAACACAGTCCAATAAAATGTGGTGCACAGTGATCTGCACGATACAGGCACCACACATTGGATGACCCTCTAGACAGAGTAAGAAGCCATGTGTCATAGGGCGGTGGCCTATGCGAAGACGGGTAAGAAGGACCTCTCGTCCCGTCGACATGGCTGGAAGGAGGTGCGCAACAGCCGAATTGTTGATTTACTGCAAGGAGCTTATTGTCTATCTCTTCTAATCACTCGTCTTCCTTTTAGCACATGGCTTTGTATCTTAACAGCGAAGTGGTAGCATGCAGGGGGATGTCACACTGAAGCAACTGAAGATCACATCATGCCTCCTTGGCTACTAGACCCACCCACTCCTCTCCCCCAGTACCATGTGCCCCGGTACCCAACAGAAAGACACCTCCTTCTCCAGTCGTTGTAATCTGAGGAGGGCATCATGGATATTACGGACTGCTTTATCCGATAGGTACAAACGTTTCAGAGAGTGAAGGGCACTCAGCAAATCGGAACAGACAAGAAGTTTAGCACTGGAAGAACGTCTCATCTGCCCCAGTGCCCGCAAGATCACATAAAATTCTGCGTCGAAGAAAATAAATTCTTGAGGCAGTTTGGTCTTGAGGACACGTTCTGGGAGAACGACAGAGCAACCAACAGAGTCCCCATGCTTGGACCCATCCGTAAAGATGGTGACATAGTTGTGGCGCTCATATAAAATGTCAGAAAATATCGAACTGAAGACAGAAGCAGGAGTGCAATCTCTCTTGTAATGTACTAAATCTAAAATGACGCTGAGCGTTGGCAGTTACCAGGACAGCAGACGGTTATAATCCTGGATTTGGGGTTGTGCTGGCTCCACACCAAGTGACTCCAGCACACAGTGCAAGTGAATCCCAGATGGTATTATCGCTAGTGGACAGTTGGATAAAAGGCGTTCCAGCGGAGGAAGAGCAACTGTAAGACATACGGGTGAAGTTGGAGCTATGAGGAACTTACGTGCCTGCTGCACCATGAGGAGCTGCTGCCGGATGGTGAATGGTTCTTTCTTGGCCTCTGCTCAGAGACTGGGTTTGGAACTGGTTCTATAAGCACCAATGGCCAGAAAAATTATCTCATGTTGGACAACGTCAATGATCATCAAAAAGGAAGGCCTCGCCAATCCATATGCCATGCTCCCGTAGTTCAGCCGCGAACGCAAGAAAGTTTGATAAAACTGGAGCAGACGAGCCCTGTCCGCTCCCAAAGAACCCTAGCTCTCATATCTCTCAGGTGTTTCAATCACAACTTGGAGTCAACTCTCTGAGTCTCTAAGATGTAATACGGTGTCCCTCATATGCAAGTCAATTAAAAAAACGACGTGGACGATTAAAATGAACACCCACACTTATCTAGAGGAAACTGAAACCCTGTCTTTGCAGCCAACTTCTCTAGCCTATGGGCTGGGAGATACGAGAAGAGTTCACGTAGACTACATTATGATCAGGCAGATATTCCGAAATCAGATACTGGATTGTAAGGGGCACCAGGTGCAGATAAGGACTCAGATCACAATTTACCAATGATGAAGAATAGGCTGAATTTTATAGAGACTAGTTGGGAAGGATCAGTGCACAATGATGTGGGATACGGAAATCGGGCTGTAGATACTGCAGTAATGAATACCTCAGTAGGCAGGTCAGCTGAAGAGAAATGAACATCTCTAAAAACGGTGATCAGAGAAGTTGGGAAAGAAACCGTAGGTACAAGGAGGGTAACTGCGAAGAAACGATGGGTAACAAAAAATACTTCAGCTGATCGACGAAAGAAGGAACTACAAAAACGTTGAGGGTAATTCAGAAATACAAAAATTCAGGTCACTTAGGAACGTAATAAAGGGAAATGAGAGGTAAGCTAAGGCGATATGGCTATGTAAAAATGCGAAGAAACCGAAAAAGAAGTTATTGTCAGAAGACGGAAAAATCAAAGCAAACTTAAGCTGACATTAAAACACGAATGGCAACAATGGGGATTCCATTGTTAAATGTAGAGGAGAGAGCGGATACGTGGAAAGAGTACATTGTACGTCTCTATGAGCGGAGGACTTACCTGTTGACGTGACAGAAGAATAAACAGGAGTCCATAGGGAGGAGACGGGGGATCCAGTATTAGAATTAGAATCATCTTTGAATGACTTAAAATCACATAAGGTGAGGTGGCAGCAATACGACCATTCACGTTGGTTTGTACAAGGTATGAGGCCGGCGACATATTATCAATCTTTCGGAAAAGCATCATCCACGCAATTACGAAGATTGCAAGAGCCGGGAAGTGGGAGCATTATCGCACAATCAACTTAACAGATCATACATCTAAGTTATTGACTAGAATAATGTACAGAAGAATGGAAAAGAAAATTGAGGATCTGTTAGATGACGATCAGTATGGCTTTAGGAAAGGTAGAGGCATGAGAGAGGCAATTCTGACGTTGCGGTTGATAATGGAAGGAAGACTGAAGAAAATGAAGACACGGTCAAAGCATTTGTCGACATGGAAATAGCGTTCGACATCGTAAAATTGTGCAAGATGTTCGAAATCCTGAGGAAAATCGGGGTTAGCTGTAACAAGTGACTGGTGATAAGTGCTGAACAGCCAGAGCCTTAAGGCCACTGACCTACTAACGATATGAATCCGTCCAGGCGATAGCAGCTTCACCTTGCGAGGTATGACAGGTCCATGCAACATCTGTAAGCGTATTGTTCGTTGATCGAGGACGGATTGTGATGGCCCAGAAGCTCGGCACTACCATTTCGCAAACTGCACGACTTGTTGAGTGATCAAGGAATGCTGCGCCGAAACGAATGTGAAATCACGTCCAGTGCTCGAGGGGTTGGGCGACCTCCCCTCATTACAGCTTTCGTACGTCGTAGGCTGGGCAGACTGCTAAAACAGAACAGGCGGCAGTGTGTGGCGGAACTAACATTGCACTTTAATGCTGGACAGTGTACGGACCACTCGTAACGATAGGCCTCCTCAGATGATGACCCATGCATGTGCCAATGTTAACATCGCGACATCGGCAACTACGACTGAAATGGGCACGTGACCATCGGCACTGGACGTTGGCTCAGTGAGCTTTGTATGGTCTGACGAATTCCAGCACCTTCCTCATCGTGCACATGGGAGGATGCGAATATATCTCCCTCCAGCGGAATAGCTCCCTGATATCTGTACAGCAGGACAGAGACAAGCCGATGGTGGCTCCATTATGCTCTTGGAGACATTCACGTGGGCATCCACGAATCCAATGGAGCTCGTGCACCATGATGGCCAAGAAGTGCCCAAGCCTTCTTTCAGATCACCTACACCCTCTTCTTGGCGATCATGTTTCCCGGCAGCAGTAGCACTTTTCAACAAGGTAATGTGCCGTGTCACAAGGCGGGATTGTAGTGGAGTGGTTCGAAAAACAAAGTGGTGAGTTCCAGTTGATGTGCTGGCCCCCCGACTGCCCAGATCTGAAACCGATGTAACACATCTGGGATGTAACTAAACGTGGCGTCAGAGCTCATCGCCCCCTCCACCTACCCGGAATTTACGCGTGGGAGTAAGGTGACCTGTGTGTGTTTGCAGATGCCGTGCTAATTCCCTACAGCGACCTTCCAAGGACTCATTGCGTCCATTCCAAAGTTGGATGTACCGGCTACGTATTCGGTAGGTCGTCACAATGTTCTGGCTGATCAGTATACAGTACCTACAAAAACCAAGAGGGAACAATAAGTGTGGTAGACCAAAAACGAAGTGCTGGTGTGAAAAAGGGTGTACGATAGAGGAGCAGTTTCTCGCCCCTACTGTTGAATCTCTACGTCGAAAAAGCAATGACGAAAATAAAAGAAAGGTTCACGAGTGGGATTAAAATTCAAGGTGAAAGAATGTCAGTGTTAAGATTCACTGATGAAATTGTGTACACAGTGAAAATGAAGACCAATTACCGGACCTGTTGAATGGATTGTATTTTCTAATGAGTAAAGAGAATCGATTGAGAGTAAATCGAAGAAGGACGAAAGTAACGAGAAGCAGCAGAAAAGAGAACGGAGAGAACCTTAACATCAGAACTGGTGACCAAAAAGTAGATAAAGTTCCTCTGCTAACTATGATGGCTGGAGCAAGGAGGACATTAAAAACAGACTGTCATTGGCAAAAAGGGCATCCTTGCACAAGAGAATTGTACTAGTATCAAACATAAGTCTTAATTTGAGAAATGTACGTTTATAGCACTGTATTGTACGGCAATGAGACATGTCCTGTGGGAAAACTGGAGCAAATGAAACAGATTGAGATGTGGTGGTACAGAAGAATGTTCAAACTTAGGTGGAACGATAAGGTAAGGATTGAGGGGATTCTCCGCAGAACCGGTGAGGAAAGGAATTTGTGGAAAACAAATAGTGTACCTTTTAAGACATCACGGAATAACTTTCATGGAAACAGAGGAAGCTACAGAGTGTAAAAACTGTAGATGAAGACAGAGACCTGGATACATCCAGCAAATAATTGAGGATGTAGGTTTCACATTTCGTAATATGAGATGAAAAATTTGGCACAGGAGAGGAATTCGTGGTGCACCACATCAAACTAATCAGAAAACTGATCACTAAAGAACAATGGCGCAATTTTACGACGTGGTTAAAGGAGAAGGAATCCCCTGATCACAACTAAATTTCGCTAAGCTCTCCTCGGCTGTTGTGGACGCCAGTACCAGTTTACTGTGTCTACCGGAGAGGAGAAGCAGGAGGGTGGCTTCTTCCAGCTTGAAGATAATGGGTCAGGCGCTTTCCGTAATCCTAAATGAATTGTCGACGGAGCCTACTTAGCCAGCTTAAGGACTAGCGAGTTGCGATATAACACTCTGCACGGGTCGCATACAATTATCGCCACATCCTAATTAGCGTTTAAAAGGTCTTTGAAGCTAACAATGATATTAAATATAGAGGTGCTTTGGCTGGCCTTAATTGCAACTGATTCAGAAACTGACAGTTTTTTCCATCGAGACGTATTTTGCAGCAACGGAGTTCTCTGTGTCAGGTCAAAACAGCCCTTCGCGCATGAACACACCAGAGAGACAGATATTCGAGAGTGAGGTTCTGTATATGAGGCACCATAACACAACTGAGCAACCTGACCAAAACTGTAAACTGTACACACACACACACACACACACACACACACACACACATATATATATATATATATATATATATATATATATATATATATATATCACGGAGGAGATTTAAACGTCAGTTTTATACTATGTATCACTTTATAAATTCGGTAATATACCTCGTTTTATTACGATGAACATCTCACTAGTCAAATACACACACACACACACACACACACATATATATATATATATATCTGTGTGTGTATTTGACTAAGTCTGTAGTTGCCCCTTATGTAAGTAAAGCTGTATATATATTTTTTAAGAAAGAATAAATTGGGGTACACACAGGTTTTCAATCGCTAAAGTATCGTTACTTGTTGCGAACAACCTGTACAACAGTGTGGTTTAGGATATATTTCCATTAAGTGTTCTCTCATCAGACAAAGAAAAACACCTGTTCTTATCAGCTTATTATGTCTTATGTCCTGCATCACAGGACGAGTATATTCATTTTTGCCTCATGATCCGAGCATGCTCCACGTATGTCACAGGATGCCTTCTCACTTTCGAACCCTCTCAAAGTAGCCAGATGCCTTGTCAACTACGGCTTTTCTTAAGGTAGCAGCACAGAGGAGATTTAAACGTCAGTTTTATACTATGTATCACTTTATAAATTCGGTAATATAGCTCGTTTTAATACGATGAACATCTCACTGTGTGTATGTGGGAGATTTAAATTTCGTGAAAAGATTTCGCCGCAACGAAAAAAACGCCCGATTACCAGTACAACTCGCGTATCATATCCGTCGTACTCTGGCTTTCGCATCCACCTGCCCGGCGACTTCCCGTTGATTTCATATGAAGAGTTCCATTGCGTGATGAGTAATTTCTTTCCTCCAGCCGGATTACACTCGCCAGGTGGTCTTCAAACAGGAATATGTGTAAGGACGGCGATGCTCTTTTCGAGGAAGGCCAACGGGAAAATTTGGAGAACCAACATTTTAACCTAATTGTAGAAGGTTTATACTGCGCGTACACACATTTTGATTAAGGACCAGGAAAATAAGATTCGAGAAATTACCGCTCAGACAGTCTTATTCCGTCGTTCTATTTGCGAGTGGAGTAGAAAAGTAAATGACTTGCCATGGTACAGGATAACCTCCGCTGCACGCAGCGTTCATCGAGAAAACAAAAGATGAAACTTTTGCTGCTGACTGTCCACGTTTTGTTGACATGAGAAGTCGTCGAGAGCAGTGGTTTTGAACTCAAGCAGTTGTGGGAAATGCGTTGAAATTCTAGAAAAATCTGTTAAAATTGTGAAATTTATGGAAAATACGTAAAATTGAGGAAAAATACGACAAAAACGATAAAAATGATTTTATAGAGCTCAAAATGTTTCAAATGGCTCTAAGCACTACGGGACTTAACATCTGAGGTCATCAGTCCCCTAGACTTAGAACTACTTAAACCTAACTAACCTAAGGACACCACACAAATCCATAGCCGAGGCACGATTCGAACCTGCAATCATAGCAGCTGCGCGGTTCTGGACTGAAGCGCCTAGAACCGCTCGGTCACATCGGCCGGCCATAGAGCTCCGACCTCGACATTTTGCTCATCCGTTATCGATAACAGTATCGTAGACGAGTTCATAGTTTTCCTCAGTTGGATGTTGCGAAAGAACATAGAGGGATAGATGTGAATTGTAGTTTGCTGTCGGTGGTAAAGAAATGTTATTTTTTTTTCACCACATGTGAATAGATAACGTGAAACCCGCTGTTGATATTTATGCACCTGAAACGTACCTAATACCCATACACATTACAGTTTATTTGCATGACTTCCACAGACGCTAATTTTGGATGCTCGGGCTATGGAAGGCCAGTGCTTGAAGCAGAGGGATAGTCGGTGGCCCAACGTATTGAATAGAGACCACCTCGTCACATCGCCCACTCCTCCGGCGGCAGTTGCTTTTTCCCAGTGTGAGGTGTAGCGTAGGGCGACAGCATGGTGTTGAACATTCCGTGACGAATAGTCAAGCATTTCGCTATTGTTCCAGTGGTCAGTATTTTCTAGAAATACTGCTGACTTCTGCAGACCTAAAACGGTATATCATTTTCAGCCCAACACAGCCAAAAACAGAGCACTTGCAGCGGATGGAGGTTTTTTGTGTACCTCAGTGACAATATAGAACAGGCCTGGAGAACCAGTATCCTTACCTACAGGTGGAGGAGGAGGGAAGAGCGGAGGTAGGAGGGGAGGTAAGACCGATTTTGAACTGCATTCATGTGGTAACATACTTGTTGCTATTGTGATTTTTTTAAAGTTGCTTGCTTATTTGAGGATTTTGTCTTTCTTCTCCTAAGACGCTATGGTACCACACGCAAGGAAAACAGCCTCTCCAAAGCGGAATATTTGCTCAAAATTTTTTATCGTGTTGTTGTTTAGTTCTACCAGCATTACGTTATTGGTCAAGTCTTCTACTCAACATAGTGTGTGCAACTCGCTAGCCCAGTGTATATTTAAGGACTGTTAGATACTGTTAAGTGCTTATTGTGTATCGTATTCAAGGCAAGATTCAATGTTCTCGGTTCAATAATCATTGTAGAAAGCATAAGTCCATACCACGATAGTCAAATTACACTCACTTAGCTGTAGCTTTAAATAATTTTAGTACTATATCCGCTATTTGCACTGTCGTAGTATTCATTTTAAAAGCGCATGACCACACTCTTTACACGATGTGAGGTGAGGTCCGTCGGTACGATATTTCGTTGTAGCAAGCACAAGAATCACACTATTTGCAGTGTCACAGTATTCGTTTCAAAAGTGTAAGACTGCGCCCTTTTACACGATATGAGGAGAAGTCTGTCGTTACAATAGAAGCATACTAATCACACCAGGAAAATACATGATGGTAACACTTCATGCAGCAAATGAGCGTTCGTGTTTATTCATGCACTTCTTTAAAATAAATGCGCTGACATTACAGCAGTTGAGCTGCCAAGAACGACAGCACTTTACGCAGACTGAGATAATTAGCGGCTCATACGAATATTTTCACCGAGAGACGGTCAGCAGCAGAAGTTGCATCTTTTGTTTTCTCGATAAATGAAAGAAACATTTTTCCGCGAGTTTCTCGTGCCTACAAATGGGTGGAGTTACATCTTAATAGTAGACTAAATTTATATTTACTTCTATATGCTTACTTTGCAAGCATCGTATTGTGTGTGGCGGAGTGTGTGTCCCGTATCATTAATAGTTTACCACGGCAGCAGAAACCTTTTACTATCAGCTTCAAATGTCGGTTCCCTAAATTTTCTCAACACTTTTCTTTGAAAAGAACATCATCTTTCCTCCAGGGATTCGTGTTAGAGCTACCTGATGGGTATAATCCGACTACGGGAAAAATTACTCATCATGCAGACGGACTCTCACGATCAGTTTGATAACAAAGGCATGCCGCCTGGCAGGTGTGGAGGCGAGGTCGAAACTACAACGGATATGATTCGCGAGTTGGAGCGATAACCAGGTGTTTTTTCGTTGCGGCGAGGTTTTTTTCACAAAATTTAAATCTCCCAATACACACAGCTTGATGATCATTGTAATAAAACTAGTTTATAAAGTGATATCTGGTATAAAACTGAAATTTACAACTCCTCTGTGCTGTTGGCAAAAGAGACTTGGTAGGTTGACGAGGCATCTGGCTGCTTTAAGAGGGTTCGAAAGTGAGACATACATAGAGCATGATCAGTTCATGAGGCAAAAATGAGACAAATGTTCCTGCCCTGTGATGCAGGACGTAAGGCATAATAGACTTAAAAGAACAGGTTTTTATTGTACCTGTTGAGAGAATATTTAGAGGAAATATAGTCTATACTACACTTTTGTACAGGATTTTCGCAAACAAGTAACGATACTTTAGCAATGTGAAAACATGTGGGGGCCCCAGTTTCTTCTTTCTTCAAAAATGGCTCACATAAAAGGAAGGAATCTACATTTCATGTGAGAAGGTTGGGTTGATTTGGGGGAAGAGACCAAACTGCGAGGTCATCGGTCTCATCAGATTAGGGAAGGATGGGGAAGGAAGTCGGCCGTGCCCTTTCGAAGGAACCATCCTGACATTTTCCTGAAGTGATTTAGGGAAATCACAGAAAACCTAAATCAGGTTAGTCGGACCCGGAATTGAACCGTCATCCTCCCCAATGCGAGTCCAGTGTGCTAACCACTACGCCACTTCGCTCGGTTATGTGAGAAATTCGATGTGTGTGGACAGCCTCATTCGCATTTCTGACTGGGTAAAGTGGATTTTTTAAACTGGGATGCCTACATCAGGCCTGGAATTGCAATTAGAACTATACGTCCAAGCTGCACCTGTTTGTCTTCCAGTGACCACGGAAAACGGCTCACCGGAAGCCGCTGCTTCGCCTCACGTAACTGGTGGGTGCAGTGAATGCTCTGACATGCCGAATCTTGCCCGGAGGTGTGGGAACAAGTTCTGGTGGTGGCGCCGGAATAGCAAAGTAATCAGTATGCTGGTTGAGTGGTGACAGAAGCTGATGTGCATGTTGCGTGAGAAGACTTAATGTGGCCACCCTCTGCTCTGGACGATTACCTCCTCCATGTATGTCGATCGGTTGACTGCTTGGCTGCCACACTGGCAGTCTCTCTTGCCTCTGATCGTGTGGTAGGCTAGAGGTGTGCGCGTAACTACTGGTATGGCCAGAGCGGATGTGGGTCTCTAGTCCTCTGCCAGTAGGCGTAGCTGGGCACTCCAGGAGCTGGTGGATGGCTCAAGGTTCACGATGGTGAGTGTGTGTGACTCGAAGATTTTTTTCGCCATATATGTTTGGTGCAGGTAGTGTTTGTGTGTCCTCAAATGTCGGAGCATGCTAGACCTCAAATATACGCTCATGTGCCCGAACATTACGACCACCCACCTACTATCGATATAAATCTGTGCAGGTGATGGGAGCGTCATCTGTTGAGGGATGACTGGCGGTCAGACACATACAGAGTGTATGTAGTATCTGTGAGCATTCTTTCCATGAGCAGAGTGGGGGAGGTGCACGATATATCTGACTTTGATTGAGGGCAGACTGTAATGTCCCTGAGGCTTGGAATGTGCATTTTGGAAACTGCACTACTTGTCAGGTTTTACAAGAAGTGTTGTGGTGAGCATCTTCAACACCTGGAAAAACCAAAGGAAGCCTCTCCCAGACGATAGGGATTGTGTAGCCACCCCTCATTACAGATGTCGGACATGTAGGCTGGGCAGACTGGTAAAACAGGACAGACAGCGAACTGTGGTTTAACTAACATCAGTCTTTAATGCTGGAGAGAGTGCAAGTGTGCCTGAACTCTCAATGCACAAAGCACCTCTAGTGATGCGCCTCCACAGCCGATGAGCCGTGAAAGCCCCAGCAATTATGAGTGAAATGTGCACATGGCCATTGGCACTGGAAGTTGGCACAGTGGCAGGCCGTTGCATGGTTTGATGTACTTTCTTCTTCATGCATGTGGGAGGGTGGAAGCTGTCAGCTTCCAGGTCATTGACACCTATACTATGGGAAAGAGACACTCTGGTGGTGGCTCTCCAGAACATTCACATAGGCCTCCCTGGCTCCATTGGAGCTTGTGCAAGGCAATATGACGGCCAAGGAGTATCATACAGTGGTTGCATACCACATTCACCCCTTCATGATGATCATGTTTCCCTATGGCAGTAGCATTTTTCAACAAGATAACGCGCCATGTCACAAGACCAAGACTGCGATGGTTCGAGAAAAACAGTGATCAATTCTTATTACTGGGATTGCCAGTTCGCCAGATATGAACTCGATTGAACACATCTGTGGTGCGATTGAACGTGGTGTCAGAGCTTATCATCCCTCCCCCCTCTCTCTCTGGAATTTACGGAAATTAGGTGACTCGTAAGTGCAGATGTGGTGACAGCTCCCTCCAGTTCCTTCCAAGGCCTCATTGGTTCGCTGCTGTTATCGTTGCCAAAGGTGGACAAGTCTGCTGTTAGGCAGGTTGTTTTCATATTCTGGCTCATTAGTGTATTTAATGTTATTATACATTTGTGTTGCAATTTTAATTACTTGCATTGGAAAATGTTTTGTGTGATCCTCAAACATTAAAAATATGTTTGATTACGAAGAGGAATCATCATAAGGTGGGGTGAGTGTTATAAGTGATCTATTTGACTCCTGTAAATTGTTAAGCAATTCAGTGCAAATGGTCTGTTTTGAGCCTTTTCTGATATTGCAGTTGGGACATCATAAGAGTGGACTATTTTTACCCACTCATTTGAAGAGAATGACCACCCAGCGTTTCACACCAATCAAATAATTAATATAATAATGTTTAAATAAACAAACCATAAACTGCTCTAATTTTCTGTGTTTTGTGCCATTAAATCCACCCAGTCAGCAGCTTGGCACAGATTGACTCTTTTCCCACCAGTTTCCAGATGGGGAATGGAGAGGGGCAGTGCAGGATGAGAGGGGGAAGTGGTGGAGGGGAGGGGAGGACTGGGGGATTAGATAGAAGGGGGAAAGGTAGGTCAGAACTGAACTGGGGAGGGGTGACAAAGAAAACTGTCCCTCTCTCCAGAGCATTGCAGAGGAGGAGGAGGGGGGAGGGGGAGGAGGAGAGGGAAGAGGAGAGGTGGTGAGTTTCTTAGAAGGTGGGATTATCCCAAGCAGGTCATATATCAACACATCCCATTAATAAATTAGCTTAAGAATACACTCCTGGAAATGGAAAAAAGAACACATTGACACCGGTGTGTCAGACCCACCATATTTGCTCCGGAGACTGCGAGAGGGCTGTACAAGCAATGATCACACGCACGGCACAGCGGACACACCAGGAACCGCGGTGTTGGCCGTCGAATGGCGCTAGCTGCGCAGCATTTGTGCACCGCCGCCGTCAGTGTCAGCCAGTTTGCCGTGGCATACGGAGCTCCATCGCAGTCTTTAACACTGGTAGCATGCCGCGACAGCGTGGACGTGAACCGTATGTGCAGCAGACGGACTTTGAGCGAGGGCGTATAGTGGGCATGCGGGAGGCCAGGTGGACGTACCGCCGAATTGCTCAACACGTGGGGCGTGAGGTCTCCACAGTACATCGATGTTGTCGCCAGTGGTCGGCGGAAGGTGCACGTGCCCGTCGACCTGGGACCGGACCGCAGCGAAGCACGGATGCACGCCAAGACCGTAGGATCCTACGCAGTGCCGTAGGGAACCGCACCACCACTTCCCAACAATTAGGGACACTGTTGCTCCTGGGGTATCGGCGAGGACCATTCGCAACCGTCTCCATGAAGCTGGACTACGGTCCCGCACACCGTTAGGCCGTCTTCCGCTCACGCCCCAACATCGTGCAGCCCGCCTCCAGGGGTGTCGCGACAGGCGTGAATGGAGGGACGAATGGAGACGTGTCGTCTTCAGCGATGAGAGTCGCTTCTGATTTGGTGCCAATGATGGTCGTATGCGTGTTTGGCGCCGTGCAGGTGAGCGCCACAATCAGGACTGCATACGACCGAGGCACACAGGGCCAACACCCGGCATCAAGGTGTGGGGAGCGATCTCCTACACTGGCCGTACACCTCTGGTGATCGCCGAGGGGA
Source organism: Schistocerca gregaria (assembly GCF_023897955.1). Lineage (NCBI taxonomy): Eukaryota > Metazoa > Arthropoda > Insecta > Orthoptera > Acrididae > Schistocerca > Schistocerca gregaria. Next base: position 99,461,946 of record NC_064921.1, on the reverse strand, counting down.
CACTGAATAGTGCACGGTACATCCAAACCGTCATCGAACCCATCGTTCTACCATTCCTAGACCGGCAAGGGAACTTGCTGTTCCAACAGGACAATGCACGTCCGCATGTATCCCGTGCCATCCAACGTGCTCTAGAAGGTGTAAGTCAACTACCCTGGCCAGCAAGATCTCCGGATCTGTCCCCCATTGAGCATGTTTGGGACTGGATGAAGCGTCGTCTCACGCGGTCTGCACGTCCAGCACGAACGCCGGTCCAACTGAGGCGCCAGGTGGAAATGGCATGGCAAGCCGTTCCACAGGACTACATCCAGCATCTCTACGATCGTCTCCATGGGAGAATAGCAGCCTGCATTGCTGCGAAAGGTGGATATACACTGTACTAGTGCCGACATTGTGCATGCTGTGTTGCCTGTGTATATGTGCCTGTGGTTCTGTCAGTGTGATCATGTGATGTATCTGACCCCAGGAATGTGTGAATAAAGTTTCCCCTTCCTGGGACAATGAATTCACGGTGTTCTTATTTCAATTTCCAGGAGTGTAGGTTAAAGTCATAAAGCAATCAGCTGTCATAATTTAATTAATTAGTATGCAAATTTGATGTTAAAAGTGGTCAATTGTCTCTTTGCTCCATTACTCACCGATCGAAAACCATCTTCCAATACGTCCTAGCATGTAATACGACTTATTCAATTAATAACAAGAGAATAACTGATTTAACACAACCAATAAAAGGAACTTCTGTGATTTGTGCTTATAGAATGCTAAAAACTGTTTATACAGGCTGGTGGGGTATGGACACAGAAATTCTGATACTTACTATCTCAATATGTACACTTCAGTGTGTCAATTGTTTTTCTCTGCATCTGTCTTCCTCGAAACACATCACATAATTTACTACTTCATATTTTCTGAGTGCTCGTAGTTGCTCTACAAAGTGGAAGACACCTGTCAATATAGACTATCTGTGTTGCATCCACTGGCCTGCCATCCAGTAGAAAATAGACATTAGTTGCTTGTTTGTGTCACCACACTTGGAGGTATTAATCAACTTATAGACATACTACTCATCATAGCAATAGTTATTAGGCAGCAAATCAAGTAAATAACGATGTAATGTTGTTTAGCAAGGTGTCTTCGTACATCAATAGAAACATCTGCTCTTATATCACTAACACCCTGCATAATTTTGTATGTTAAATTTTTGGTACTTTTGTACTTTGAACGTAGGTAATTTTTTGACAATTATCTAATAATTTCAAAGCCAGTCGCCACTCGGATCTAAACGTGACTAAGAGTGAAAAGTAAAGTAATAATAATAAAAGTGATTTAAGAAAAAAAACAGAAAAATTACATATTTTTCACACAACTTGATTAAAGTAAAAAAAATACCGTTCTATTTAGTTACCAGGGCCATGGACCATTAATAGGAATTAATAAATGAGACAAAAATGTGGGCAATATTTGCTACAAACCATTTAGGTGCTGGCACCATTGGCCCTAGTTCAGGTTGTAAGTCAAGCAGCTACACTACTTCATATAATTATCGTAAATACACCTCCTGGTACTTCGTTGTGCCATGCAGCATGAGAATCATATATCCGTAAGCTGTGTATCCATTTCGTGCTACTGACGCATATTTCTTAATTTGGGTAAGGTCGAATTGGCCTTTTGAACATAATTGTTTCCACCGTCTTAGATTTCCCCCTGTCCGTTTTTGTCACCTGTGTTATCAATGCAGTCTACCAGTGCGTTTTTTACCGGCATACAGGGATACATTTTCCTTTTCTGTCGAACACAACGTTGTCTTTGTTGCAGTATGTTACGAAAAAAGGCATTTCGTAAGAATGTAATCACTCTAAATGTAAGATATAGTATAACTATGACCATAAATTTAATACTAATTTTCTGATCGCCTCGTTTTACACTCGGCAATGCCTGATGATATGTTAAATTTCAAAATTTAATTGTTCGTTTTAGGTAAAACTATTGTGTCCTAGCTAACGTCATTCACTGAGGTGGAACTGAACCTCCAGCATGTCACCTCATAGGCTCTTTGCATCACTCATCCTAGAAATAAATGAACTTTCTATTGTACAGTATGTTGCGTACCCTTCTTTTTTATAAAAAATAGGAATGTACTGACCCTCATAGCTTTCTCTTGTCCACGATATCATTGAAGATAATCCATAAGGGTTGTAGTTATGAACATTTATCGTAAGGATGTGTGTAAGATATAAGCTGTGTCTTACTATAACGAATGAATAATCGACGGTTCTAGTAAGCAAGAGAACATTTTGTAATTAACGAGAAATGCTGATATGAACCAGTTTCGGTAGTAAAACTATTTGAAAGACTACCAGCAGCATCAGTGTCACCTTGCGGTACCGGTGCTGGAAGGTGCAAAACACAAATGTAATTTACCCGAAAGAAATGGCAAAAATGTAAAATTGCAGCAAGGAACATTTTGAATCATGGATGATTGGGAAGAATAAGAGGACTGTAGTTTAATACTAACGTGTTCTACTTTATTTTTATTGTTAGAGATTAGAACGTTATACAAAATGCTGTGTTTTACCTTTTAGACACGAAGTCTTATTGATGAAGTTGCATATGCATTCATGTTAGTGACGATTATACATTAATGGTTGAGAAATTTGGCAGAGAAGTAGATTTTTGCGTAGCTACGTAAGCTACCTACAGCATGTAAAAGGAGAATTTTACCTTCCCAGTCGGACAGAGCTCGGTACAAGACCCTGTAACCCTGCAGCACTCCATTGATCTGAGCAGTGGGAGAGGACCACTGAACAAACAGCGCGCGAGAAGACAAAGGCTTACACTTAACGTCTTCTGGAGGCGCTCCAGGAACTGAAACAAACAGACAAAAAGAAAGAGCAATAAAAAATCACTTTTAGCGTTAAATGAGACGCGAAAAACCACTGTCCTTTTTAGCGAGGGATTATTAACGTTTGAACTGCACATAAACGTTGTTTTTCGTTAGACTTTAGATTAAAAGTGAAATGTAAACAAGAGAAAACACAGAATGCTCTCCGCTGCGTCGTTTCTAAGCAGCGATATGGCTGGCTTGAGACAAAAGCTTTTTTTGTAAATGAGTTTATCTTTGTTCTGCAACAGTTATTTGTACAATTTTGTAGAATTGTTAATAGCTACATATTCTCGAGCATGTAGCCAGAATCTGCAAAATAGTGTTAGGTGAGCCTGATGTAGCTTGAAAGAGACCAGCGTTTTTATTAATTTATTTATACATCCTGGCCAGGATAGGGAAATCAGACCCTCTCTTGCGTCTAACAAGTCAGTAGCCATGTTCTCGTAAGATGAGGCGCAACCTTACGACAGAACATTTTTAAACTTTTGTTTGACGTAGTTATGCTACTCGTTTAATTTATGAAACAGAGAGTACATACCGTTATCCAGTATGTCAGATGTTCTAATTATGACAAGACTCAGAATATATCCACACAGAATTGTTGTACCTGTGCACCAAATAAGTACACCAGCAAATTCCTGTAGGTCAAGTTCCAGAAGATGGGAACTATAGAAGACGCAGCCAAATGTGATCGACGGAAACCGTTAATTCCAGATTCCTACAAGATGCTTGTTCTGTCAGTTTCCTTAATATTTTCATATCACTATCATATGAACATTTCACAACCTATTTGTAGTTTTCAACGACTGCTGGCTGATAGAAAATAGTTAAAGCATTTTGAGGTGCTCATGTGATTGTGCCTTGAAAATATTAAGCAGAAATAAAAAAAAAACAATCAACCACTTAATGTCTGTGGACACAATGCAAATATTTCTGAAATATTCTGTAGACTATCGATGAATCTGCATGACATCTATTTAGCCAGTTTGGCCTCCCTGTTCGTAGTACCCTTACAGCAGGAACGGTCAAGAATTCAGGACATGAGAAGTGCTCCTGCTAGTATGCCATACCTCCCTCAGCTGGCTGCATACTTCTCCCACCTACGTTGCACTGTGTCTGAGTGTAAGAGGGGCGAAGCAATGGAAACTGGAAAAACGCATCATTCAAATGGCAGTGCAGTTGCATTGCTTATGACTTGATTTCATATTTCTCAACAACGTAGACCACAAACAAAACAAATTTTCAGTATTATTTAATTATTTTTGATGCACTGTGGACGTAATTTTTATCTGATACAAACTGTTAGCATACTGATAGATGCAGACAATATCACAGATGTTTCACACTCAGGTTGTCACGTAATAGTGACTTATTTAGTTTCAAAATGGGAAAAAGCATTTCGCAAGCATACGTTGATCGAAAGGTTTTATCATGTTTGCTACCTCTTTATGGAGACGTGGGAACTCTTCCCAACGGAAGCAATGTATACGTCCTACACAGTTTTAACTCAAGAGATTTGTCTTTTAAACGGAAAACGCACTGCAGATCACTCAGTTCCATCTGTATATGCAGAGTGGCACTTTAAACTGAAACAAAAACATCTCGAAAACAGATGTAAGATTGGCAGTGACCTCAGAACTTCAGAAAACTGTCCTTGTATTCTTTCAAGGCCACAGTGAATTATTCAAATATGTTTTTTCCATAACGTCAGTGATCTTAGGGAAATGGTCTGCTTTTTTATCAGACTTTGTCCCTTCCACAACACGATTTTCCTTTTAAATCCATCCGTATTAAATCGGGAATAAGTTGTTTCTTGCAGTGTCTTACTGTGGGCATTGTGCTGTTAGCTCCACTTAAAATGCGAAGACTTCAGTCCGTTCCGGATGTTCTAACTTCCGTTCCTGCTCGCCTTTTCCCTTCATACGTTGAAGATTAGCAGATTTTAAATTGAAAAATAGTTCCAGCCGTGCCCTCTTGACCAACGTGCATTTCATAATACGTAAAGTCTTCGTACTGTTTATTCAGTTCCATCGAAAAATGATGCAACAAACCGTGCATTAATGCATGCGACTTCAGAAATTTTATAACCTATATCATCAGTTTCATGGCGTGCTATATGCATGCAAATTTGAGCACTAAGTGCTTCTTGATGTACAAAACGGTGAGTCCCATCCGTCGATCATTATATATTTTGCTCTTTCTGCTCGATTGAATCTTTAAATTATTTCTTTGCAGCGTCGTTCCATAGCACACTTGCGGTATTTGTCGATTATGGGACTGGTGTAACTCGGAACAGAAATTATGAATTCTTATACTTTTCCTCTTGCATTCGCATTCATTTTGGTGACGGTTTACCACTGCAATGGCCGGCCGTTCTGGTCGAGAGGTTCTAGACGCTTCAGTCCGGAACCGCGCTGCTGCTACTGTTGTTCGAGTCCTGCCCCGGGCATGGATGTGTGTGATGTCCTTAGGTTAGTTAGGTTTAAGAAGTTCCAACTTATAGGGGACTGATGACCTCAGATGTTAAGTCCCATAGTGCTTAGAGCCATTTGAACCATTTTTGAACCCCTACAATGGGTGGTGTATGGAGACACACAGTAGACCTATAAACGTCCTTCATACTGTAAGATGGCAGGAACTATGCCCCTTACATGAAGTCATTAAAGATCACCTAACTCACGTTGAGTGAACAGTAGGGCCGAACAAAAATGACTGACAAGGCACAATGCATCTTGTAGAGGGACGTATTGGAATAATTAATGTTGGTTGATGGTTTTAAAGTAATTCACACGACATGAAAAACTTTGTGGAAACGCGTCGATTTACTGGAGGCTAGTTTATCTCAGGGAAGCTCTAACATTCTGCGTGGTGTCTGTTGTACTATGTCGTGTCCCTACCACTTTCGCGCAACGACGCTCTGAGCGTGTTTTTTAGGGAATTGACTAGTTTGAACCTGGGACCTGTTGCTGGTATGGAGACGCCAGACCACACGTGACATGTAGAATTCAGAAGAGTTCAGTGAGACTAGCGATGATATAACCAAATACTTAATGATTTCAGCGTCAGCTCCACTGCACTCCCTGTAAAAGAATCTTAATACTAACTAAATTTAGTGGAAGGGGTTCAAGGTTTTGCTATTTTTAGTTATCTGGTAAAATAACGTCGAAAAAGCAGTTAAGTTTACCACTGGAAATTTTATTCTACTCTCAAAACATTGTGTATAAATTGCACTATTGATAAAAGGAAATGTTTTAATACAGGATGATAAAAACCAACTGCGTTCAACAAAAATGTGAACGAATATACCCTGAATGGGTTTCCAAGTTCTACAATGGATCGAAGGCCATATCACATCTATAATCTAGGTTTAAATTAAGTTTCACAAAAGAGAAAACTATCAAAATGGTCTACAGTGACCCTCAATTATCTTTAATTACTTATCTAACTTGTCGTAAATTACAGTGGCTGATGTGGCGTCTCAATAATTATATAACAGAAAAATAATCGCGTTTCAGTTTTAACTTACGTAGCAAATGTGAATACCACGAGCTTTAATTGACGATCGACACTAGTATTAAGCAAAACGGGGGGTGTAACAGATCAGACTTCTGCAGTTCTGAGTGAAGCTTTATGTGCTGTTATGCGGCATCGCGTGCATTCATTACCTTGTCGTTGGTTAGGCAGTGTCAGGGAGCGTCGGTCGGCACAGCTCCACGCACCTCGAGGACTACTAAGCAACTATTTCCTAACTTCTCCTTACTGCAATTTACCTAAGTTGGTTTAAAAAAAAACTATCTGGCTGTCTTTTTATGTGACCAGTCTGGGTCTCAATGTTAACCTTAAGCTCCGCCAACAAATATTCTGTCTATCCAATGAGAAACGTTATACTTTTCGTGGTGGGGCAATGTTTTTAATGTTTGCAATGTAACAGAGACACGAAAAAGTCTCACGCTAAAACTTGCAGCTGGTGTGGCCCTTTTAGTGTTATCATAAGATCTATACTGTTCTTCTGGAGGGCTCTATCTTTTAACATGGGCTGGGGGTGGTCCTGGCGGTTACTTTTCGTGGTGGGGCAATGTTTTTAACGTTTGCAACATAACAGAGACGCGAAAAAGGCTCACGCTAAAACCAGCGGCTGGTGTCGCCCTTTCAGTGTTATCGTAAGATCTATACTGTTCTTATGGAGGGCTCTAGCTTTTAACATAGGCTGGGGGGTGGTCCTAGCGGTTAGCTGGCGACGTGGGTGTCTGTCCCTTATCGTAGGGCCTTCTAGCTTAACACGGTTCTGCTCTCGGCTTCTCGTTTCTCCCCTCGGAACTGCGTTTGTCTCATGGTGGGAAGGTATGACATGCATTTAGGCATTCTTGTGTTAGTCTGTGGTATTCCATTTGCTCACACATTACTCGTATTACTTTGGTTAATTTAAAGTCACGATTTATTTGGAGCTATGTGACATAATACTGGATTTGCTTATCATGTCAAGGTTTTCATGTAAGGTGTTGGATTTGCCTGACACCTTACAAAGTATACAGAGTGACCATGGCCGGCCGGCGGGGGAACAGTGAAGGGAAGCGACAGTAGGTAACTTAGGGCCAAAATACGCGTGTTCATGACTAGAACAACTTCACACTGAATTCACGGCCTGCAGAGCCTGAAGTAAATCAGGTGAAGAGCGACAGAATGAAATACGCCAGCCTCCAATGAGAACATAGGACCAAGGAATTTGAAGTACTCTCCTGGGAGTCAGAATTCTGGAAAAATTAGTGTTTGTGCAGACTCTAACCTTGATGGGTGGCCTGGGAGGAGCTAAATAGCAGAAGTTGAGAGGAAGGGAAATTTTGTGGGAATTTGTGCACTTCCCAGAGCAGATGTTGGTCGGTGCTGGGAAGCGACATATAATAAATGCGACCTGCGCTGCAATTGGCGTAAGTGATTTTGCTGGAGGGGAAACCGAGGTGAAGAGCAGACTGTGGGAAGTCTCCGTAGTGGTCTCCTGTTCCTTGCTTGCCTAGAGTGCAGACGTGGCGTTCTTAACTCAGCTTGCCTGAGAAAGAGAGAGCATCACTGCAGTTTAGGACTTAGTAAATGGAACGATTGAGCTTGGAGATAGGAAGTTTCGGGTTCAGCTATGTACTGAGCAAGATAGCTAGGAGTGAACAGACGAGAGCAGCCTTGCAGCACCCCGAGGTTGGCCGACGTCCGCACAACGACACCGCTCCACCACGCTGAATTCGGTGATATTGCTCCCGCTCCGGCCACTGATTAATTTGTTGGATCACGTCGGCAATGTTTCCAAGAGGGATTCATGGGCCATGTATTGTAGAATTCTTCTCGCACTTCGCATTACACCTGGGTCAGTCAATAAGAATTACTTTTGATTTATCTCGCCTTACTTCACGCAAATGCAATTTATTACCATTGCTTGTTAGGAGAGTCATGTAACGTGATGATTGAAGGTTGTGAATTAAAATAAATCTGTGTTAATCGACTGCATCTGTTTTCTCAAGTAGTTGAAATCCCAATTCACTCTCTTAATTAATTTTATGTTCAACATCTGCATCTGGTGTTCGATAGCTGAATATAACATCAATGTGCACCCGTTTTTAACTAAAAGGGATCTATTCTGAACCAATTAATGTCAATACTGCCACCACAGTTCAATCAGGAGTCACAGGGCCTTTCTACTTTATTTGCGCTATCCGACATTGCGGCAATTTTGCACTCTCTGTTGATCTGTTAGTCAATTGAATGGGGTGAACACACACCAAAACCAGATATGTGACAGGTGGGGGGACTAACACATACCGAAGGGTAAACCGCCGTGACACTACGCTTCTGACGAACTGAAAGAAGTCGTGCCGACCGCAATGCTAAATGTAACGTCGTGCTGTACCGAGTACTTCCGAGAGAATTACCTATCAAAGCCGAGACAGATTGATCCTCAGCTCGCACGTGGTTCACACATCGTGTGGTCTCGCACGCCTTGGCAGACCCTCCTGTACAGCAATGCACTTGTTTTTAATGATGCATGTGAGGAGAAGTCGAGTTAGCTTGAGTAGTTACCAGAAGAGGTGGGGCACTTGATGGTTGGTTTCGGTCTGACTGGTCGTAGTGTTTATGCTCTCATGAATGTACGAGCGCATAGAATTGACGCAATTGGGCTTCAGGAAATCCACTCAAAAAAGGGGATAGCTAAGAAGGGTCAACCTCGATAACACTACCCTCCTGACGAACAGAAGAAAGTCACAACGACCGAAAAATGCCTCGCCGCAATGTTGAATGTCTCTACTTATGAGAAGTACCGAGCAAAACCGCAGTGGAAATATTTGAAACCTTATAGTTACAAAGAGATCGAATCTTATCGACGGTGTCAGTATAGGGACAGAGATTATATATCATTGTAAACATAACGACGATGGTTACTAAAGTCGCACATTTTCATCGCAGTTTGTAAACACTGTACCTGAAGAACAGCTACAGTATGTAGGTTTGAGCATGACATTGCTATGTGTCATACAGCCAAGACCGCCATGGGTTTTTTGGGATATTGTTTTCATGGACAAGTGATTTCAAATGTGTTGTTCCTCCTTTCGTCTCCTGAATCATCCCTACTTGATATTTTCTTGTGGGTGTAGCTTAAGGACGCTGCTTACATATTTTCCCTGGACACTATTCCCGAACTGCACGAAAAAAGAATTAATGAAGCGTTGCTGCACAATTAATTTTCAATTACATGAATCGAATAATGGAGGCAGCTTTCTACAACTTTTTAAAACTGCATTTTTCTAACATGATTCCTCTATCTTTCGAATGTCCTCTGCGTCACATGCATTATGACACACATACGTTCGTTTTTACAATACAGATTGCAATTCTCCGAAATTTGTCTCTACTTAGGTCGAATTTGCGTGTTACAGTGTCGTCTGGACACTTATAACAAGTCTAGGCAAAATAATGTTAGTTATTGAATGTTTTTATTGGCCACCCGATTCCGCTGTGATAGTTTTAGAGTCATTCAAGGCAAATCTAGCATCAGTAGCGCGCAAATATGCAGATCAAGCAATGTTACTCGGAGGCGACTTTAAGGTACCAAGACTGGGACATTTTTGGCTTCACTGCAGGTCGTAGGGACAGACAGTCTTGTGAAATACTTCTGACCAGGATTTCCGAGAACTGCCTTGAACAACTAGCTAGACAATCCACACGCAATGAAAATATTATAAACCTTATAGCTATAGACCGAATCATATCCACAGTGTCTGTATATAGACAGGGATTAGTTAATAAACCCGTCAAGAAGACCAAGGGAGTTTAAACTGCTATTTAATCACGCTCTGGAGATTAAGGTGCCAGGTAAGTGTACTAACAAATCGATCGAGCTTTTGTGGTTCAATAATCAAATTCGGAAAATGATGGGGAAACATTGTTGTACTCTCGGTTACAAAAAGAAGCAAAAGTTAGTAGAAATTCGTACGTTCGAAGGAGATCAATGCGCGAAGCATATAACAACATCCACCGTCATACCTTAGCGAAAGGTTGTGCCGAGAACCCAAGAAAATTATGGTCACACGTAAAATAACTAAGTGGTTTGAGGGCTTCTATTCAGTCACTCGTCGACCGGTCTGGATATGGCAGTAGTAGACAACAAAAGAAAAGCTGAAGTCTTAAATTTCACGTTTAAGAAATCATTCACGCAGGAGAATCGTACAAACATGCTGTCGTCTGACTGTTGTACAGACTCGCGCATGGAGCACGTAGAAATTGTCGTCCGTGGAGTAGAGAAGCAACGAAAAGAGTTGAAAACAAGTAAGTCGCCAGGTCCAGATGGAACCTCATTTCGGTTTTATGAAGAGTATTCTGCGCCATTGGCCCCTTACTTACTGCATTTATCGCGAACCTTTCGACCAGCAAAAAGTCCCAGGCGACTGGAGAAAGCGCAGGTGGCTCCTGTGTATAAGAATGGTAAAAGAACTGACCCGCATAATTAAAGACCAATATCCCTAACATCGGTCTGCTGCAGAAATCTGAGTTCAGATGCGATACATTTCCTTCTGTCCACAAATCAAATCAGATTTACAAAGCAACTTTCATAAGAAATTCAGTTTCTGCTCTTCTCACATGATACCCTACGAACCATGGGTGAAGAGCAACAGGAAGATTCCATGTTCCCAGATTTCCGGTAAGTCTCTGACATGATGCCTCACTGAAGACTCTTGATGGAGGTCCGAGGGTACGAAATATGTTCCCAAATATGTGAATAGCTCGAACACCTTTTAAATAATAGATACCGGTACATTATACAAGATGGCGACCGTTCATCAGAGGCAAGGGTATCGTCAGGAGTGCCGCAGGGAACAGTGATATGACCCCTTTTGTTCTCTGTACGAGGTGTGGCAATAAAGAAACCGGACTGGTTGTTGTGGGAATTTCCGGCTTCGTCGGTCACAGGTAGAAGAGTGGGGGAATAAACTTGGGGCTCTCCCTGACGCGAGTACAAAATTTTACGCCGCAGTGGTTAGTCTGTCTGTGAGCCTTCTTAGGAACGGGTCGTGTGTCTGATCTCTTTGCAATTATGGAACAACGTGTTGACGTCATATTCCTCACAAAACATGGAAAATCCACAACAGAAATTTACGATTTGATGAAACAAGTTTATAGTGATCAGTGAAAGATTTCTAGATGGTTAAGACATCCAAGGACGGTAGGGAAGACGTTGAAGATGATCCGAAGTTAGGGTGTCCTTCCACTCCAAAAACTGAAGAGAATGTGGAAAATGTCAGCAGAATCATTCGAGAGGACCGCCGCCCAAGCATTTGAGTAATTTCAGAACTTGTTGCATCAATAAGGAAACCGTTAGGCAGATTTTGCCCGATGACCTGGGCATGAAAAAGATCTGTGCTGAAGTACTGTCAAGAAACATCACAAACGAGCAAAAGCAACATCGAGTGAAATGCTATGATGATTTGTTTGAAAACATTGAAAATGACCCTGATTACTTCAGCGAAGTAATAACGTGTATTGAAACACGAATATTCCAATACGGTCCAGAGACTAGGGGACAATCCATGCATTGGAAGAACCCCCAACCCCCTAGGAGGGAGAAAGCGCGTTTGAGCAAATCAAAACACGAAGCAATGATGTTTTCTTCGATAACCCAAGGGTTATCTACATTGATTGGGTGCCTGAAAGTAAGAATGGCAATAAAACATACTGTTGTTGTTGTTGTGGTCTTCAGTCCAGAGACTAGTTTGATGCAGCTTTCCATGCCACTCTATCCTGTGCAAGCTTCTTCATCTCCCACTACCTACTGCAACCTGCATCCTTCTGAATCTGTTTAGTGTATTCTTCTCTTGGTCTCCCTCTACGATTTTTACCCTAAACGCTGACCTCCAGTACTAAATCGGTGATCCCTTGATGCCTCAGAACATGTCCTACCAACCGATCCCTTCTTCTAGTCGTGTCACAAATTTCTCTTCTCCCCAATTCTGTTCAATACCTCCTCATTAGTTTTGTGATCTACCCATATAATCTTCAGCTTTCTTCTATAGCACCACATTTCGAAAGCTTCTATTCTCTTCATGTCTAAATCATTTATCGTCCACGTTGCACTTCCATACATGGCTACACTGCATACAAATACTTACAGAAACGACTTCCTGACACTTAAATCTATACTCGATGTAAACAAATTTCTCTTTTTGAGAAACACTTTCCTTGCCATTGGCAGTATACCCTATCCTCTCTACTTCGACCATTATCACCTATTTTGCTCCCCAAATAGCAAAACTCCTTTACGAATTCAAGTGTATCATTTCCTAATCTAATTCCCTCAGCATCACCCGATTTAATTCGGCTACATTACATTATCCTCGTTTTGCTTTTGTTGATGTTCATCTTGTATCCTTCTTTCAAGACACTGTCCATTCCGTTCAGCTGCTCGTACAGGTCCTATACTGTCTCGGACAGAATTACAATGTCATCGGCGAACCTCGAAGTTTTTATTTCTTCTCCATGGATTTGAATTCCTACTCCAAATTTTTCTTTTGTTTCCTTTACTGGTTGCTCAATATACAGATTGAATAACATCGGGAATAGGCTACAACCCTGTCTCACTCCCTTCCCAACCATTGCTTCCCTTTCATGGTCCTCGACTCTTATATCTGCCATCTGGTTTCTGTACAAATTGTAAGTAGCCTTTTGCTCCCTGTATTTTATCCCTGCTATCTTCAGAATTTGGTAGAGAGTATTCCAGTCAACATTGTACAAAGCTTTCTCTAAGTCTAAAAATGCTAGAAAAGTAGGTTTGCCTTTCCTTAATCTATTTTCTAAGATAAGTCGTAGGGTCAGTATTGCCTCACATGTTCCAACATTTCTACGGAATCTTCCTCGAAGTCGGCTTCTGCCAGTTTTTCGCCGTAGTATTTTGCAGCCATGGCTTATTAAACTGCAAGTTCGGTACTTTTCACTTCTTGAAGTCTGAGGGTGTTTTTCCTGTCTCATACATCTTGTTCACCAGATGGTAGATGTTAACCAAGGATTTCTATTAGCCCTCGTCTTTTTACCTACTTGATCCTCTGTTGCCTTCACTATTTAATCTCTCAAAGATACCCATTCTTCTTCTAGCGTATTTCTTTCCCCCAGTCTTGTCAATCGTTCCCTAATGCTATTCCTAAAACTCTCTACAATCCTTGGTTCTGTCAGTTTATCCAGGTCCTATCTCCTTAAATTCCCACCTTTTTGCAGTTTTTTCAACTTTAATCTACAGTTCATAACCAATAGATTGTGGTCAGAGTCCACATCTGCCCCTGTAAATGCCTTACAATTTAAAACCTGTTTCCTAAATCTCTGTCTTACCATTACATAATCTCTCTGCTTTCATTTCTTACCAGCATTCCATATTCAGCTACTACGTTTCTCTTTCTTTTCCTACTACCGAACTCCAGTCATCCATGACTATTAAATTTTCGTCTTCCTTCACTGGTGAATAATTTCTTTTATCTCATCATTCATTTCATTCATCTTTTCGTCATCTGCTTAGCTAGTTGGCATGCAAAGTTTACTGCTGTGGTAGGCGTGGGATTGGTATCTATCTTGGCCAGAATAATGCTTTCACTATGCTGTTTGTAGTAGCTTACCCGCGTTCTTATTTTTTATCCATTATTAAACCTACTCCTGCATTACCCCTATTTGACTTTGCATTTATAACACTGTATTCACCTAACGAAAAGTATTGTTCCTCTTGCCACTAAACTTCACTAATTTTCACTATATCTAACTTTAACCTATCCATTTCCCTTTTTAAATTTTCTAGCCTATATGCCCAATTAAGGTGTCTGACATTCCACCTTCCAACCCGCAGAGCGCCAGTTTTCTTTCTCCTGAGAAGTCCCCTCCAGGAGATCCGAATGGGGGACTATTTTACCTCCGGAATATTTTACCCAAGAGGACGCCATCATCATTTAACCATACAGTAAAGCTGCAAGCCCTCGAGAAAAATTACGGCTGTAGTTTCCCCTTGATTTCAGCCGTTCGCGGCACCAGCACAGCAAGGCCGTTTTGGTTAGTGTTATAGGGCCAGATCAGTCAATCATCCAGACTGTTGCCACTACAACTACTGAAAAGGGTGCTGCTCCTTTTCAGGAACCACACGTTTGCCTGGCCTCTCAACAGGTACCCTTCCGTTCTGACTGCACGTAAGTACGGCCATCTGTATCGCTGAGGCACGCAAGCCTCCCCACCAACGGCAAGGTTCTTGGTTTCAGGGGGGGGGGGGGGGAGGAGGGGATAAAACTTAATATGAAACCGTTATGAAGTCCCCGTAAACGTGTGCGACGGAAACCAGAACTGTGGAAGAATCGCTCATTGCGCGATGTCTCTGAAGAGATTTTTGGCGCAAAACAATCAATTGATGGAACAGCCTCCGCATTCTCCTGACATAGCACCATTCGACTTCTTTCTCTTTCCAAATCTAAAGTCTGGGCTCAAAAAAACCAGGTTCGTGAATGCAGTGAAGGATAAAGCAACGAGTTTCCTCAACAGCATAACAGAAAAAGACTTACAGCACTGTTTCCAACAGTGGAAAAATAGCATGGAGCGGTGCATGGATCGGGGAGGCATAGATCGAGGAGGGAACTACACTGAAGGGGACAACATTTCAACTATGTGAGGTTTTTCAATTAAGAATTAGACCATGAGTTCTGTTTCTTTATTGCCATACCTCGTATACATAAATGACCCGACGGACAGGTGAGCAGCAGTTTATGGCTGTTTGCTGTTGACTCTGTGGTGTCATCATTGAGCGACTGTAGGAGTATGCGAGATGAGTTAGACAAAATTTCTAGTTTGTTTGTTGAATGGCAGCTTGCTATAAATATGGAACATGTAATGAAGGCGGATGAGTAGGAAAAACACTTCTGTGACGTTCGAATACAGCTTTAGTAGGGCGGAGCTTGACACTCACATCGGTTAAATATCAAAGAGTAACCTTACAAAGTGATATGCAATGGAATGAGCACGTCACGTTGGCAGCAGGGAAGCCGAATTCTCCAATTCCAGTACTATTCGGGTGTTTGTGATCCACACCAGGTCGATTACAGGAACATCGAAGCAGTTCAGAGGCGTGCTGCTATATTTGTCACCGGTAGGTTCGATCGGCACGCAAGTATTACGGAAGTGCTTCGTGACTCAAATGGGAATCCGTGGACGGAAGACGACAACGCACTATTGCAGAAGTTTAGAGAACCGGCATTTGTAGAACGATTCTACTGCTACCAACGTATATTACGAATAAGAAGCATGAGGATAAAAAGCGAAAGATTAGGGCTCGCAAAGAGGCTTGTAGACAAATGACTAGTACTGGTACAAGATACCCTCCGCCATGCACCGTACAGTCGTTTGCGGAGTATGTATGTATTTGTAGATGCAGAAATAGTTATATCAAGAAGGAGAACAGAAACACTTACAGCAGAAAACACAGTTTGTATGTTTTGTGAAAAGTAGAATAATATAAACTACAGACAGGTAGATTCAGACTGAGGGCCGTGGCAGCTATGGTGATGACAGAAGTGGTGGGTAACAGAGCAAAGAGTAGTTAGGTGGAAAACATGTTCTTAGGGAAAATATGTCCTGACTGACCGAGGAACGAGATGAAAACAAGAGTAACTGGAAGACGTCAGTATTGCTTCACTACATTAAAGAAAGAAATAGCCATACATGTCAGTTTGCGAGGGAAAAGTTGTGAGGTCGACCAACAGGAGTGTTTCAGATTTTTCTTAAATGTAATAAGATATTAATTTATGCTCTAGTTGCAAGGCAGCTTGATCCAGACGCGAACAGCAGCAGCGGAGAAGGAGCTTTCTTGTTTTATGGATGAGCACAGCTACGTTACTAGATAAGTGAGACTTTGTGTTACGACTACGAGAATATGTCGCTCACATGTATTCCGCAGGCGACAACTCACGTCATGACAGAACCTTCGGCGTCGCTGATACTCGAGAGAGCGGCGAAAACTTACGATCGGTATCGTTTAGGGGGACATATTGAGCAGTGGATGTCAATGTGATGATTTTTTTTCTTATTTGAGCCATCAGTCTTCTGACTGGTTTGATGCGGATCGTCACTAATTCCTCTCCTGTGCCAACCTATTCATCTCAGAGTACTACTTATAACCCACGTTTTAATTATTTGCTGGATCTATTGCTATCTCTGTCTCCCTCTACAGTTTTTGCCCTCTACAGCTCGCTCTAGTACCATGGAAATCATCCCCTCAGTCACAACAGATGACCTATCATCCTCTCCCTTCTTGTCAGTATTTTCCACATATTTCTTTCCTCTCCGATTATGTGCAGAACGTCCTCATTCCTTACCTTATCAGCCCACCTAACTTTCAATTCTCGTCTGTAGCACAATATCTCAAATGCTTTGATTTTCCTCTGTTCCGGTTTCCCTACAGTCTATGTTACACTACCATATAATGTGCTCCAAACGTACGTTCTCAGAAATTTCTTCCTCAAATTAAGGCCTATGTTCGATACTAGTAGGCTTCCCTTGGCCACGAATGCCCATTTCGCCAGTGCTAGTCTGCTTGTGATGTCCTACTTGCTTCGTCCGTCATCGGTTACTTTACTGCCTAGGTAGTAGAATTCCTTAACTTCCTCTACTTCGTGACCATCAATCCTGATGTTAAGTTTCTAACTGTTCTCATTCCTGCTACTTCTCATTACTTTCGTCTTTCTTCGATTTACGCTCAGTCCATATTATGTACTTTACGCTTTTCATTCCATTCAGCAGATCAAGTAATTCTTCTCCACTTTCACTCAGGATAGCAATTTCATCAGCGAATCTTATCATTGATATCCTTTCACCTTGAATTTAAATTTCACTCCTGAACCTTTATTTTATTTCCATGATTGCTTCTTCGATGTGCAGATTGAACAGTAGACGCGAAATACGACATCCCTGTCTTACACCTTTTTAATCCGAGCACTTCTTCTTGGTCGTACACTCTTATTTTACTTCTTGGCTCTTGTACGTAGCGATTACCATGTGAAAAAGTCTCGTTTATATCCAAGCTAAAATTAAGAGAACATCCAAGAAATACACAGGCAACTGCATTGAACGCCGCCAACATGCCGTACAGGAGGTATCGTCGTACCCGCACAACAGTCTATAAAACCATAGATAACATTGAACTTACAACAACATCGGGAGGCAAGAAAAATCGCATTCCAGTGAAGAGTGTTGCAGCCCACGCCCTCGTCGATGGACCTAGTGTAACTGGTCTTGAAAGTTTTAATGATAGAGTTGTAATTGCCTATCGCACTTATCACATGTTTGAAATTGGTACTAGAGATTTTGGTAAATCAGCTTATGATTCAACACCTCGTCTTGTCTTGTATACCCGTCTACCCCTATGGCTTATGCCAATTTTTCTCAGAATTTCTGACGTCTTACCATTTTAAATTGTCGAACGCTTCTTGGAAGTCGACAAATCCTGTGAACGTGTCTTTTTTTTTTTTTTTTTTTTTTTTTTTTTTAGTCTTGCATCCATTATCAACTGCAGCGTCAGAATTGCCTCCCTGGTGCCTTCACCTTTCCTAAAGCTAAATTATCCTCACCCAATGCATCCTCAATTTTTTTTCCCAGTGTATACCTGCAGATATTCTTCACAGGCCCTTGGGATTGGATCCAAACAGACAGAGACCTTGTAGTGGTTGCTGTGGGGGTACCTGAAATTCTTCTCATTCTTTAGTTGCATTCGAGATAAAATCTCCTGATTTTTGTTGTTAGTTGTCAGTAGTTGACTGGGATTTTCTCACATATCACGAACAGCCTCTACACGTTCTTAAGACTTCCTGGCGCTCCAGTTACCAAGATAGCAGGAGCTACGACGCAGTCTAATTGTATCTCAAGAACTGTCAACGTGGTTTAAACAACAAATCACAATGCAAGACTCATTGGTTCCACTTACTTTCTGCAATGGTTTGTGGCTTTAGTTATTTTTCTTGTTCCTTCGCCTCAAGTTTTCTATTACTGCCTTAGTCTGCTTTATTATATGTCGCACGAATTGTGTCTTACCCGTTCGTAAGCGAAAATAAAATAAAAGCTTCTTCTTCCTAGCTGATTTGTGGTATTGTGTTACTTACCTATACGAACACTTCAGGAACCGTAGTAATTATAAAATCATGCCAACAACATTTGCAGGCATTCTCACTTCACTATTTCACTTTATCAGACAATTTGTGACTACAAATGGCCGACCACTCTGGCTATTTCGACGGGAGTAGCACTTATTAGGTGGGTCGATTGTCCAGACAATTCTGAATTAAAACGACATGTGGCTGTTTCTCATATTTTACGTAACAACCATATTATGTCGTGTAATAATCTATGTGCTGTGGTCTTCCTTGTACTCAGTCTGTTAGATAAGGATAAACGTCCACAACACGCATGGCAAAATAGCATACTGACTATTTACGTTCACAACGCACATGGTGCTCCTCGCTGATGTAAACTGATCTTTCTGGACAACACACAATATTTCGGAACTAAGCCTCAACGGCACAAGCAGAAAATTGTCTTTGCACTCCACAAGGCTCTCTTTTCTTTCCTTTTTTTATTTTAAAAAATGGTGCGGTTACGACTCGCGCTCTGTGCGTTCCGTACGGACTTAATAATGTATGTAGTTAATAATGTATTTTGATAAGAATAGTAATCGTTCAATGGCCTGGTGCAAGTACTTCTATTGGACGCCACTTCGGCGACTTTTGTGTTTGTAACCTCAACAGCAATCCAACCGAGAACGGGGATCTACAATTGAAAGTGGATTTCTCACTTCGTTGAAGGTGAAAGCTAGGACGGTAGGAAAACATAATCAGCTCGAAGTTCGATCCCGCGACGTCTTGGTTTTCAGGGACGCGATTTACCGATGGACCGCCAGCCCCAAAATGTATATAAATAATTGAACTATAGGTTTTGATCAATGAGTTTGCGAGTACACAAAATATGTCACATACATGGCCGTAACATTTGACAGGATTGACGTAGAACCTTAAATTATTTACACCGCCAAGGGACCGTAGATATTAGTATTTGGCATAAATTTCATCTTGATACGTTTACTCCTGAGAAGAGGGAGTATTTATAGTCAGACAGACAGACAGGCAGACAGATACACTGACGGACACAGAACAGATTTTACACCGAAGCGCCAAAGAAACTGGTACAGGCATGCGTATTCAAATACAGAGATATGTAAACAGGCGGAATACGGCGCTTCGGTCGGCAACGCCTATATAAGACAACAACTGTCTGGCGCAGTTGTTAGATCGGTTACTGCTGCTACAATGGCGGTTATCTAGATTTAAGTGAGTCTGAACGTGGTGTTATAGTCGACGCAAGTGCGATGGGACGCAGCATCTCTGAGGTACCGATGAAGTGGGGATTTTCCCGAGTGTACCGTGCATACCAGGAATCCGGTAAAACATCAAATCTCAGACATCGCTGTGGCAGGAAAAAGATCCTGCAACAACGGGACCAACGACTACCGAAGAGAATTCTTCAGTGTGGCAGAAGTGCAACCCTTCCGCAAATTACTATAGATTTGAATGCTGGACCATCAGCAAGAGTCAGTGTGCGAACCATTCAACGAAACACAATCGATATGGACTTTCGGAGCCGAAGGCCCACTCGTGTACCCTTGATGACTGCACGACACAATGCTTTACGCCTCGCCTAGGTACATTGAACTGTTGATGACTGAAAACATGCTGCCTGGTCGGACTAGTCTTGTTTCAAATTGTACCAAGCGGATGGACGTATACGGATATGCAACATCCTTATGAATCCGTGGCCTCTGAATATCAGCAGGGGACTGTTCAAGCTGGTAAGGCTCTATAATGGTGTGGGACGTGTGCAGCTGGAGTGATATGGGAGCCCTGTTACGTCTAGATACGACTCCGACAGGTGACTCGTACGTAAACATCCTGTCTGATCACCTGCATCAATTCATGTCCATTGTGCATCGCGACTGACTTGGGCAATTCCAACAGGACAATGCGACACTCTACACGTCCAGAATTGCTACAGCGTGGCTCCGGTAATACTCTTCTGAGTTTAAACATTTCCGATGGCTACTGAACTCCCCAGACATGAACATTATTGAGCATATCTCGGCTGCGTTGCAGCGTGCTGTTCAGAAGAGACCTCCACCCCCTCGTAGTCTTACGGATTTGTGGACAGCCCTGCAGTATTCTCGGAGTCAGTTTCCTCCAGCACTACCTTGGACATTAGTAGGGTCCATGCCATGTCGTGTTGCGGCACTTCTGCGGGGACTCTGTACGATATTAGGCAGGTGTACCAGTTTCTTTGGCTATTCAGTGTATAAGAGTGCCATTGTTACCGAATAAGGTACGGAACACTAAAAAATGTTGTAACAGGAACAGTTAGCTACCTGATGATTGTATCATGCTGTCAAAGCGCGCCGGATAAACTAATATTGGAAAGTAAACATGACCGAAACTGAGAAAGGCTTGTATTTATGGCTGTAGGTACTATTCAAGTATTTCATTTTCTTATTGCAGGTGAAGGAGAATAGAAATGGTGACATCAGCCCTAAATGTTTTATCTATGGCCTTTAGCTACTAAACAATTTTTTTTCGCAAACAATTTTAATATTTTGAACATTAGAAAGCATTTCAGACGAATCACTAACGTAAAATATAAAGTTGTTGGTGAGCTCTGAGGGAAGTACAGTGTGGTGTTACTTTGCATTTCTCCTATGTCATTGTTATCAACAACAATGACATAGGAGAAATGCAAAGTAACACCACACTGTACTTCCCTCAGAGCTCACCAGAGCAGACTCACCGTCTTCATCCGTCATGGCGGTAACTTCTGGGCTCTTGGGACCTGCTCCAGCCTTATTGTACGCCTGTATCAGAACCGTGTACTCCGTGAACTTCTGCAGGTTTGTGAGCAGGCCTTGTAGTGGCATTCCTGGAATTACTTCGAACGTCTTGTAATGGAATGCATCAGAAGAGTTAGTCTTTCTGTAGCCAATGTAGTATCCCAGAATTTCTCCATTTTGAAATTTCTCTTCTGGTGGCTGTAAAGTTAAAAAAAAATCTAATTATATCATTGATGAGTAAGCTTCTGTAATCAGTGTATGCCACATTCGGAAACTTACTATTTATACAATTGTTAAAGGCACTTATGTTGAAAAGTGAAAGCAGGTGAGCTAGAGGAAACGTAATGCAAATAGGTTATTGCACTAAATTTAACGCTAGTGTATTTTTATAAAAGTAGGTAGAAATAGTTACCTAAGAACTGCAAAGTTAACATTAATCAATGTGCCAGGCAAGCTCCGCTACGGTCTGAAAAGTACCGGTGGGACCGTGGAAACGCTAAGAAATGGTACGCCGCAATTTTTTCTCTTTCTTGAAAGGGTACCTACCATGCTATCACGCTAGATCACACGGTGAACAAAGAAAGTTGCTTTACCACTCTGGTAGGAATAAAATAACAATTTAAATTATGCTGTACATATTGTATAAGGAACATCGGATGTGTTGGGAACTGAAATTCCAATCGACAGCAGTAGTGCCAGAAATGTTTTTAACCCAGTATACCTACGCATTCGAAGACTTTTGCGAAATCGGATACGGTCATCGTTTTAATTGATGCCTGGTGAAGCATTCCTGGTGAAACACTGTGTATCATGTTGATTAAACGAAAATCGTTTTTGCTTTGTTTCACGAACTTTATTATTATTGTATGACCTAGGTTTCGGATTATAAGACCATTGTCTAGTACACAACTGACCGAAAAAATGGAAAACAAGCAAAAATAAACACGCCTAATGCTTAAACTATAGATTCATGATAAACCATAAAAAGTTGTCTCTGTTGCCAAATTTAACACACATACATTTACAGTCTACAGGTTTCATGTTGTTGTTGTTGTTGTCTTCAGTCCTGAGACTGGTTTGATGCAGCTCTCCATGCTACTCTATCCTGTGCAAGCTGCTTCATCTCCCAGTACCTACTGCAACCTACATCCTTCTGAATCTGCTTAGTGTACTCATCTCTCGGTCTCCCTCTACGATTTTTACCCTCCACGCTGCCCTCCAATGCTAAATTTGTGATCCCTTGATGCCTCAAAACATGTCCTACCAACCGATCCCTTCTTCTAGTCAAGTTGTGCCACAAACTTCTCTTCTCCCCAATCCTATTCAATACCTCCTCATTAGTTACGTGATCTATCCACCTTATCTTCAGTATTCTTCTGTAGCACCACATTTCGAAAGCTTGTATTCTCTTCTTGTCCAAACTAGTTATCGTCCATGTTTCACTTCCATACATGGCTACACTCCAAACAAATACTTTCAGAAACGACTTCCTGATACATAAATCTATATTCGATGTTAACAAATTTCTCTTCTTCAAAAACGCTTTCCTTGCCATTGCCAGTCTACATTTTATATCCTCTCTACTTCGACCATCATCAGTTATTTTACTTCCTAAATAGCAAAACTCCTTTACTACTTTAAGTGTCTCATTTCCTAATCTAATTCCCTCAGCATCACCCGATTTAATTTGACTACCTTCCATTATCCTCGTTTTGCTTTTGTTAATGTTCATCTTATATCCTCCTTTCAAGACACTGTCCATTCCGTTCAACTGCTCTTCCAAGTCCTTTGCCGTCTCTGACAGAATTACAATGTCATCGGCGAACCTCAAAGTTTTTACTTCGTCTCCATGAATTTTAATACCTACTCCAAATTTTTCTTTTGTTTCCTTTACTGCTTGCTCAATATACAGATTGAATAACATCGGGGAGAGGCTACAACCCTGTCTCACACCTTTCCCAACCACTGCTTCCCTTTCATGCCCCTCGACTCTTATTACTGCCATCTGGTTTCTGTACAAATTATAAATAGCCTTTCGCTCCCTGTATTTTACCCCTGCCACCTTTAGAATTTGAAAAAGAGTATTCCAGTCAACATTGTCAAAAGCTTTCTCTAAGTCTACAAATGCTAGAAACGTAGGTTTGCCTTTTCTTAATCTTTCTTCTAAGATAAGTCGTAAGGTCAGTATTGCGTCACGTGTTCCAACATTTCGACGGAATCCAAACTGATCCTCCCCGAGGTCTGCATCTACCAGTTTTTCCATTCGTCTGTAAAGAATTCGCGTTAGTATTTTGCAGCCGTGGCTTATTAAACTGATAGTTCGGTAATTTTCACATCTGTCAACACCTGCTTTCTTTGGGATTGGAATTATTATATTCTTCTTGAAGTCTGAGGGTATTTCGCCTGTCTCATACATCTTGCTCACCAGCTGGTAGAGTTTTGTCATGACTGGCTCTCCCAAGGCCGTCAGTAGTTCTAATGGAATGTTGTCTACTCCGGGGGCCTTGTTTCGACTAAGGTCTTTCAGTGCTCTGTCAAACTCTTCACGCAGTATCGTATCTCCCATTTCGTCTTCATCTACATCCTCTTCCATTTCCATAATATTGTCCTCAAGTACATCGCCCTTGTATAAACCTTCTATATACTCCTTCCACCTTTCTGCCTTCCCTTCTTTGCTTAGAACTGGGCTGCCATCTGAGCTCTTGATATTCATACACTTGGTTCTCTTCTCTCCAAAGGTCTCTTTAATTTTCCTGTAGGCAGTATCTATCTTACCCCTAGTGAGATAAGCTTCTACATCCTTACATTTGTCCTCTAGCCATCCCTGTTTAGCCATTTTGCACTTCCTGTCGATCTCATTTTTGAGACGTTTGTATTCCTTTTTGCCTGCTTCATTTACTGCATTTTTATATTTTCTCCTTTCATCAATTAAATTCAATATTTCTTCTGTTACCCAAGGATTTCTAGCAGCCCTCGTCTTTGTACCTACTTTATCCTCTGCTGCCTTCACTACTACATCCCTCAGAGCTACCCATTCTTCTTCTACTGTATTTCTTTCCCCTATTCCTGTCAATTGTTCCCTTATGCTCTCTCTGAAACTCTGTACAACCTCTGGTTCTTTCAGTTTATCCAGGTCCCATCTCCTTAATTTCCCACCTTTTTGCAGTTTCTTCAGTTTTAATCTACAGGTCATAACCAATAGATTGTGGTCAGAGTCCACATCTGCCCCTGGAAATGTCTTACAACTTAAAACCTGGTTCCTAAATCTCTGTCTTACCATTATATAATCTATCTGATACCTTTTAGTATCTCCAGGGTTCTTCCACGTATACAACCTTCTTTCATGATTCTTAAACCAAGTGTTAGCTATGATTAAGTTGTGCTCTGTGCAAAATTCTATTAGGCGGCTTCCTCTTTCATTTCTTAGCCCCAATCCATATTCACCTATTATGTTTCCTTCTCTCCCTTTTCCTACACTCGAATTCCAGTCACCCATTACTATTAAATTTTCGTCTCCCTTCACTATCTGAATAATTTCTTTTATTTCATCGTACATTTCTTCAATTTCTTCGTCATCTGCAGAGCTAGTTGGCATATAAACTTGTACTACTGTAGTAGGTGTGGGCTTCGTATCTATCTTGGCCACAATAATGCGTTCACTATGCTGTTTGTAGTAGCTTACCCGCATTGCGACATTATTTACAGTAACTATGAACAAATATATACTGCCTTGGTGCTACGTGCACAAGAATGAGAATTTGCGTTATAATCTAATGATGGATGAAAGCACCAAGGTTGTTCTTCTATATAGAAGTCGTTAGGTGTCTAAAAGAGGTGAATAACAGAACAGAGTTTCCTCATTCAATAGTGAAGATGGGGATACAAATCTTTTTTTTTCTAGTATTCCTGATTGACTGAGCTTTGTACCGTTTCCCTCCGTATGTATAACTTTTGCATCTCTTATTTATTTATGGTTTTGGTTTAAGCAATGTTCGGCGAAGGAAGAATCAGTCTTCTATAATTTGCAGCTTTACCTTACAATTAATTCACCATAGAAATTGAAAACATTTCCATCTGGAAACAGACTGACAGTGGCTTTTTTATTTATCTTTGGAATTCGTACGATCGCCTGTCACTCAGACGAAGTGATACATCCTGATTAATGTCATAGTTTTTCATACTGTACAGATGCCAATTTTCTGAGAATTTAGCTCGAACTAGGCAAACTATAAGCCACCGTAGAATAATGGTTACTCTGAGTAACTCGAGTGCGTTTAACAAGGGGACCACCCTCCTTGTCATCACCGATTTTATCGAGATGTATGGTAATATGCATGGCTTGACCAGAAATGAAGACGACAGAAGTCGAAGCTCCAGAGGACAAAGTGTTTAGAAAGAAATAGCATTTTTGGCGCAGGTCGGGTGATGTATGAGCCATTTGTATTTTCGTAGTTACCAGCTAGTGGGTGAAGCAGAACGATAATCTGAGGGTCGTGGTTGTAGCTCCTTGCTGAAATTTACTTTTAACTTAATTTTTTACGTCACCTACATATCAAATCTAAATAATGCTCAATATATCGTAGCTATTAACATTTTCATAGAAGACATAAAAAAGGCAAAGGAAAATTTGGGATTGCAAATAAATTTCGTCAGGGATATACAAGAACTTCGTATGTAAAATTACATAATTTTATTATTTTACAGCTGATGATTTACGAGTGCTGAGGTAATACTCATCGGAAAAACAAGGGAAGCAATAATTTTTACGGCGTTTTGCACAGGTTTTAAACTCTGACGCTTTGCAGCTACGTGGTCGGTCTAAAACTAAATAAAGGTGGTTTCCATTCATAAAAGGTTCTCACTCATCGCATAGTTTGGCAGAAAATCATGCGTAATGCGTTATTTCGCCAAATACTGGCGATGACAGCTAGTGACGTACAATGAAATATATTTTTACAATCTTCTCGGTGTGTGATTCTGTTTATTTCTCGATGAAGTAAGAGCAGCTTTTTTCACAAATTCTTTACCTGACGAAAGAAATACGTACCGCAGATATGCATTAGATGCCGAGGGCTTCTCGAAGACGAAAGTAAAATCTAACGGACTACCTTACGCTGTACGCTTTTATTGACATTCCTTCCTGGAATGTTACTTGCAGAGTCCACGAGTCCAGATTCCTCGTGCACGCTGTAGGTACAATCCTCTCTTGGAAATCCATTTGCAATCTCAACTCTCCTCTGCCTTTCCTTTTCTTGCCTTTTATGAAAGCATTAAATGCAATATATTGAGCATTATTTCCGACTATTGGCACTGTAAGTATCGTAAAAATTGAAAATAAATGGAAGTTTGAGCATAGTGGCTTGAAGACACGAGCCTCAGATTTCCGCAGCGCCGATCCGTGCCTGAATACTAGGTTAACATAAATGGCTCGTGGCTCCCCCGACCAGCGCCAAAACGACTATTCATTTTTCTAAACACTTGGCCATCAGGATCTCCCACTTCTATCACTTTCATTTCTGGCCAAGTTCTGCACATATCATAAATTTCGAGGAAATCGGTGATGACGAGTAGACACGGTCCCTTGTAAGTGTTTCTGTGTCCAAGAATGTAAATACGAAATTACTTTAATCATTAAGCTAATTCCATCACTCCTGCAGGTTTGGTACACAAAACTATCCATTTCTTAATGAAGAGAATCATTCATTACCTTGTATCAATGAATACATAATGTTAATATTTGGGCGCCATAAGATTTTTACTTTGTAGCGTCATAAATTCCCTCTGAACAAAACATACAAAAAACCATAGCCAAGTATGATATTAAGTTATATATCTTGTAAACAACAGCATAAATTTTATCAGTTTAACTTACGAAAGTTCTTTAATAATCCGATTTAAATAAAATTTGGACTTATTTCCACGTTACTTTGATATTCTGACAGAACTAATTATTTCGACATATTTTTGTGAAAGATATGTGTTTCAATACGTTGTCGGTTGTCCATTCTTTTACATCATTTCTTTAAAACGCTGCGGTGTACTTCTAATGATGTTTTTTTAAATAGTCAGGTACACAGACCGTTCCATTCTTCTTTTAATCGACGCTTCACGGTTTCTTTGAAAGGTACTGGTATGTTTATAATACGTTATTCTAGTCCTTCCCCCACATTCTTAATACGTTGAGGTCAGGTAATTGAGGTAGTGGCTGTAAGACTTGCGGGCAATTGTACAACAAATATCTCCGCACAATTCGAGCCATAGGTTTCGGGTCATTTTCCCAGTAAAATTTGAACATATTTGATATTAACATTTTTCAGCATCTTTGCCTAAAATGAAGTTTAATGTGTTCATATATCTCTTTCCGTAACAGTGACGATGAACACTAGTTCAACTGATCATAATATGGATATATTGCCCCAGAGAAGAACACTGCCACCTCCAAGGTAGAGTTAACTTTAAATACTTCATTCTTCTTCCGCCACACCACCCTTAGTCCATCTGACCCAAAAATTGTCGGTGAAAATGACATTTCTCCACCATGTTTCTTCCTTCGTAATAAGCTCTTTAGTGGCGTCCAATCTCTTCCATCGATTTTGTTAATTCACATACGGTTTCTTCCTGCCCACTCTTGCGTTATAGCCACTCCCTTCAATGCTCTGCGAATCGTTTGAGGATGTACACAGTACCTTCTTTCCAGTCTCGTTTAGAATCTCACTTGCTAGTTTGAGCGCATTGAGTGCAGGTTTCTTTATTTTTCGTATTACGAGCGTTTCCCAGAAAGTAAAGCACCCCACTTTTTCCCTTCAACAATTCTTTATTGCACATAAGAATCACACACACGAAAGAACGGTGTTTTATCTAAAAATCTTATGTTTCCACGTAATCTCCATCCCGTTTTATGGTATTCCTCCAGCTCGAAACAAGGGCGTATATGCCCTGTGGGTACCAATCCTTGTCCGGGTGGCGTAATTGAATCCACACTTCCTTTGCTGATTGACAGATGCAGCGCCAACTGCCGAGTCGTAATGCGTCTGTTCTCGCGAACGACATCAACTCGCCGCAACATGTCAAGTGTGACAGCCGCGGATGGTCTCCTCGACCGCTGCAAATCGTGCAGCTCCGCCGAACCGCCTTGTGATGACCTCATCCTACGTGCCATCGACTAACTGTACTTCTGTCAACAGCAGACGCTCCATAGACTTTGCACAAGTATTTGTAAACATTCCCCACAGATTCGTTCTGTGCGGAGAGAAATTGAATGATGCTGCAGCTACGCTATCTG
This sequence comes from Schistocerca gregaria, assembly GCF_023897955.1. Taxonomy (NCBI): domain Eukaryota; kingdom Metazoa; phylum Arthropoda; class Insecta; order Orthoptera; family Acrididae; genus Schistocerca; species Schistocerca gregaria. The sequence continues at coordinate 99,433,374 of NC_064921.1, read as the reverse complement.
TCTGAAGTGACGGAAACTAGGCGTGCTCACCTAGGAGACTTAAAATAATTTATGCGTAACGTTTGGCATTAGTAGCATTGTTTTTGGTTGAGAAAAAAATGAGGTGCATTACTTTCTGGGCAACTCTGGTAGATTAATCTTGTCACGTGCATTCAACTTGATTGGTTGTCCTTTTGATGCTTAGAGTCTATACAGTCCTCGTTTTTGAACCTTATGGTAGTCCTGCTCTTGTTGAGGGTGGCAGAAGTTTGGCTATATGATTTACCTCAGGCGTTACGAAGAATTACTAGTTGTCGTATATCAAAAGTGGTATTAGTTTTGCGAGACAGTGTACCGTCTGGAAAGTCAAGCGCGCTGTAGGCGAATACTACTGTCTAACTTAGAGTATATAATTTGGCGTGTACGAACAAACCAGGTACTACACTTCCAGCTGTCCGAGTATTATAGTAACTTGAAAACAGAATGGTGTTTAATTTAAAGCGTATTGTGTCCTCAGAGTCTTTCGCAACGGCATACATGAAGAAAACGTTCTCGGTTTTCAAGCCACGTCAATTCGAATAAAATCCTCGAGCTTTCGACGACCATCTCCGCCATCGTCATCAGGAGTTTACAAACTGCCGGGGCTGCTACGGTTTCTCGCTTATATAGGCATGATGACATCATCAGCAGCCAATAAGATAAACCCGCGCTCTTTAGCCGACCCGGGCAGTTAGCAGAGCTATAGCCCGTGGCAGCACCGGTGACGACAGATGGCTCATGCTTCTGCATATTGGGACTCCATTGTAAAGGAAGCGGTCGAGATTCGTTTAAACAACAATTTCCTCAGAGACCAGGGGTATACACTCAGCAGGGCATGGGGGCGGGCGTTGGACATCGAAAGAAAGCAAAGACAGATGCGCGAAGCGGGTGCGGCAGCTTCAAACGTGGCGCCTGACCCTGGCGCCACCTGACGTCGTCGGTGATCCACGGGCAATAGCTCAGCTAGCTGCCCGGGTCCACCTACGCGCGCGCCACAGTGGGTCTATCACATTCGCTGCTGCTGATGTCATCATGCCTATATAAGCGAGAAACCGTAGCAGCCCCTGCAGCACGGTGCTCATCGACATCTCCAAGGAGTTCGACTGCGTGTGGCACGAGGGCCTCGTGTACAAGCTCCTTGTACACGAGATACCAACGTCACACGGCATTCTGCTGCGCTCCTACCTCGCGGGCCCCACCTTCCACGTCCGGGCTGCCGGCGGCATCTCCACCGACCGGCCGATTTGTGCGCGGGTACCGCAGGGGTCCGTTCTCGGCCCCCTGTTGTACTCCTTGTACACCGCCGAAGCACCGCTGGTGGCGCGCGTGGAGTTGGCTCTTTATCCCGACGACACTGCGCTGTTCACCCGCAACATGAACGTGGTCGCGATGTGCCGCCGACTCCAACTAGCGTGCGACGTCCTGGGGGCGTGGTCCACCAAGTGGAGACTCAAGTTTAACGCCGCCAAGAGCCAGGCGGTCGTCTTCACTCGGAGACGGCTGCCTCCTGACCTGCCGCCAGTCACGATCTCGGGAGGCCCCATCCCGTGGTCACCGTCCGGCAAATACCTCGTGTGACGCTGGACAGGAATCTCACCTGGCTGCCGCACATCCGAGGCACAAGGGGGCGAGCTATTGGGCGTCTCCGGGCGCTCTACCCGCAGCTGAACCCCGAACCCACCCTCCCCCCTCGGCAGGCCCGACTGTATACTTGGCCCTTGTCCGGCCAGTGCTCGAGTACGCCGCCATAGTGTGGGGGAATGCAGCCCCGTCGCACGTCGCGATGCTCCAGCGCTTCCAGAATGGGGCGCTCCGACTAGCTCTTCACAAGCCGCCTCGTTACGCGACGAGGCTCCTTCACGAGGAAGCGGGCGTCCCGCTGCTGAGGGATCGCTTCAGGCAGTCCGCCAGGGTGTTCTATGCCTCTGCCGGACACTCTTGCAGTCGTCTTATTCGTGGACTGGGACATCAAGTCCACCGCAGGTCAACCACGCGCTGGCCTGATCTGTGGCGGGAGTAGTTTCTTCCGCAGCCCCGATGACGATGACGAAGCGTCCGGTCCCTCGCGGCCGCTCACATAGGCCAATCCTACGTGTGAGGCCAAAAATCGTTATTGAGGTCCACACAGGAACAGCAGATTCGCTGCTTAGCCTGTTTCACTCCTGGTTGATGTCACCAGAGATTTGCAGTTAAGTGCAGTGCAGCCCCGGCAGTCAGTGAACTCCTGACGACGATGGCAGAGATGGTCGTCGAAAGCTCGAGGATTTTATTCGAATCGACGCGGCATGAAAACCGAGAACGTTTCATTTAAAGCGTATTATTCAACAAATGTTACGTGTTGTGTAAAAAATGCTGTTATTTATTTAATACTATTATTTACTGGACATATACCTCTAATATTTTTATCTTATTAAGAATAAAGTTGTGATGCTGCAAAGCAAAAATCTCATAGTGTGCAAATATTAATGCTATTCATTGTATCTTTTTTGTTTTCAGTACATTGCTTCCAAAGCGTTTTAAGGTTGGAACGTACCTTCCACGTAACAAAAAGACTCTCTGAACTTTTCGTCCTAGCTTTCACATCCCTGGGTGAGGATTCAGGGGGCTCCTCCATTGTGGTGACCGAGAGCGCTCTGGTCGCATTGGACGTTCCCACGGAGTTGCTAGCGAGGGCCCTGAACTGGTAAACTCTGGCGGGCAGAAGGCCTGCCACGGACACGTTTTGCTGGCCTCCTTGCACCAGCACCTGGGCAACATTCCAATGCCATGTAACTGCCAACAGACACACAAACTGGAAGAAATTACACAACAATGTCAGTCACGATGAGATTCCGCAAAAAATCTTCAAACGCTAGAGCACGCTAATAGTTCGGCGACCACATACCTGAAGCGTTCTTGTACTGGACCACGTAGTGCGTTATGCGGCTGTTCCCATCATACGGCTGTTCCCAGCTCAGACTCACACTGCGGCTGCTGTAGTTGGAAACGTGGAAGTTCAGAGGAGTGTCTGGCGGTTCTTGAACTACCAGCAGGATTTCTGATCTGTCTGTCCCGTACTTGTTCGACGCGACGCAAACAAAATGTGTCGTATCCGTCCGCTCCACGAGTTTGAATTCCAGTTTCGATGTCATTCCATTACGTGTTGCTATCTCTTCTGCAGTAACTCTTTCGTGACGAGTAGCATCAAAAGGGTGGCCATTCTGAAACCAGTTTATGGTGATAGGTTTGTCCCCATCGGCGGTACAGTCAAGCGTTGCTGAACTTCCTTTGACCGCTGTAATATTTTGAAACGGTCTATGAAATCGTGCCGGCACTGGAAATAAAGTAAAATAACTAGTTACTGTAATGTATTTAGACCATTACGAAATGAACGTAAATGCTAGAGTATATATTTGAATGTATCTGTTGCAGCAACTAATGCATGTAATATGGTAGTTGCCAGAAAGGAAATAATGTATTGTATGTTAATCATAGCACGTATGAAATATGGCTCGTTTAGACATTGAAGAACACACACTTATACACACACGGAAATATAAAACTTCATAGTTTTTAGAGTACATGAAATGTTTCTAAAGACATGTAATCTGCTATCCAGTTTTAAGGTTACTTGATAAGAATAATGTAACACGTGCTGCAGTGAAGCATTTATACACTCCTGGAAATGGAAAAAAGAACACATTGACACCGGTGTGTCAGACCCACCATACTTGCTCCGGACACTGCGAGAGGCCTGTACAAGCAATGATCACACGCACGGCACAGCGGACACACCAGGAACCGCGGTGTTGGCCGTCGAATGGCGCTAGCTGCGCAGTATTTGTGCACCGCCGCCGTCAGTGTCAAACAGTTTGCCGTGGCATACGGAGCTCCATCGCAGTCTTTAACACTGGTAGCATGCCGCGACAGCGTGGACGTGAACCGTATGTCCAGTTGACGGACTTTGAGCGACGGCGTATAGTGGGCATGCGGGAGGCCGGGTGGACGTACCGCCGAATTTCTCAACACGTGGGGCGTGAGGTCTCCACAGTACATCGATGTTGTCGCCAGTGGTCGGCGGAAGGTGCACGTGCCCGTCGACCTGGGACCGGACCGCAGCGACGCACGGATGCACGCCAAGACCGTAGGATCCTACGCAGTGCCGTAGGGGACCGCACCGCCACTTCCCAGCAAATTAGGGACACTGTTGCTCCTGGGGTATCGGCGAGGACCATTCGCAACCGTCTCCATGAAGCTGGGCTACGGTCCCGCACACCGTTAGGCCGTCTTCCGCTCACGCCCCAACATCGTGCAGCCCGCCTCCAGTGGTGTCGCGACAGGCGTGAATGGAGGGACGAATGGAGACGTGTCGTCTTCAGCGATGAGAGTCGCTTCTGCCTTGGTGCCAATGATGGTCGTAAGCGTCTTTGGCGCCGTGCAGGTGAGCGCCACAATCAGGACTGCATACGACCGAGGCACACAGGGCCAACACCCGGCATCATGGTGTGGGGAGCGATCTCCTACACTGGCCGTACACCTCTGGTGATCGTCGAGGGGACACTGAATAGTGCACGGTACATCCAAACCGTCATTGAACCCATTGTTCTACCATTCCTAGACCGGCAAGGGAACTTGCTGTTCCAACAGGACAATGCACGTCCGCATGTATCCCGTGCCACCCAACGTGCTCGAGAAGGTGTAAGTCAACTACCCTGGCCAGCAAGATCTCCGGATCTGTCCCCCATTGAGCATGTTTGGGACTGGATGAAGCGTCGTCTCACGCGGTCTGCACGTCCAGCACGAACGCTGGTCCAAGTGAGGCGCCAGGTGGAAATGGCATGGCAAGCCGTTCCACAGGACTACATCCAGCATCTCTACGATCGTCTCCATGGGAGAATAGCAGCCTGCATTGCTGCGAAAGGTGGATATACACTGTACTAGTGTCGACATTGTGCATGCTCTGTTGCCTGTGTCTATGTGCCTGTGGTTCTGTCAGTGTGATCATGTGATGTATCTGACCCCAGGAATGTGTGAATAAAGTTTCCCCTTCCTGGGACAATGAATTGACGGTGTTCTTATTTCAATTTCCAGGAGTGTATATAGGGTGACCCAAAAAGAAATAACATATTGAAATTGCTTATTACAGATAAACTGTGAAAGACAGAAATACATTGAACATCTCACTTGAAAAGAAAGGATCAAAGCTTTATGTTCGCACAGTCGGATACCATACAGTCAACATAAGTACGACGTCAGTAGAACGAAAAATCAGTCCAAGTTGAAAAGATTTCATTTTTCTTTCGATGACTAATTTCGGGCTGAGACCCATTTTCCCATCAAACTACAGGGCAGAAAACCAAATTTACACTCATGCATAATACATTTATTACCAAATTCTTAAGCATATATCAAACATATCGAACACGTCGTTTTAAAATAACATAAAATCGGAACTGCCATATCCGAAGATGTCAACAAAACGTGTAATGTACAGTAACAATGGATACACATAACTGGCAGTTTATTGCTCCCTCTGTCGTAAGAACACGTCGGGAAGGGGTCTCCCTATCAGGATATAGGATACATGTATTTATTTATTAAAATGTTCTTCAGCCATCAGGAATACACTAGTTCATACAATAACCACAGAATTCCACAATAAAAGTAATACTATTTTAAAATCTTTAGCAAAAAGCTTCAAATACTTAAAATCACTGACCGGTAGTACACAGCGGCGTCACATAGGGTGCATATTCCAAAACTGTATGCCATATTGGCACGTAAAAGTTATTAAATGTAAAAGTGGGCAAGTATTCAATAAAATTACGACCTTTTTAAATCCTCTAACAAAAAACTACTTAAAAATAATGCATAGTAAAACAGCACCACATACGGCGCATATTACAAAGTTGCATGCCACGTAGGCTCATAAAAATAATTAAATGTGTACACCAACAACAGTATTAAAAAAGAACAGAACTTTATAAATCTATACCAAAAAGAGTCAAATACTTAAAATCAGTAGCCAGTAATACACAGCGCTCCTGTGCATCACTGGTTAGTGATTTTGAGTGTATGGCTCCTTGTGGTAAAGATTTTCGATGAGTATTACTTTTATTGTGGACTTTTATGGTTACTGTACGCACTGTTATACTCTTTATGGTTGGAAAACATTTTAATAAATAAAAAAAAGTTTTCCTATATCCTGCTGGGCGCCCCCTTCCGGAGGTTTCCTTACGACAGTGGAAGGAATCAACTGCAAGTTATCTGTATGCTCTGTGAATGTATATTACACGTTTTATTGACATCTTCAGAAATGCCAGTTTCGACTTTATATATGTTTAAAAAGATATGTGCCATATCTTTGACACATTCTTAAGAATTTGGAGATAATTGTATTGTGCATGAGTATACATTTGGTTTTCAGGCCTGTGTGTTGATTTGAAAATGGGTCTCGGCCCGAAACTAGTCATCGTATGAAAAATAAAATATTTGCAACTTGACTGGTTTTTCGTTCAATTGATTAACAGAAGTTGCTGATCCAAGTTACTCCAGCATGCTGAAAGTTCATAAGCACAATGTGTTGGTCGAGAAGCATCGGAAAGTTAGTCCATTTCATTCCTTACATGAATCAACGGGTCCCTATTTATTTAACCGACAGCTTCAACAATACGATTTCTCGGGTCTTGAAGAGTAGCTGCCAGAGTTGGGACAAATACTCTCTCTTTTATGTACCACCACAGAGAAAAAAGTAAAGTGTGATGTCTGGTGACATGGGAGGCCTAAAGCATCTTGTTGCCTACCTCTTCGAATTCAATTTTATGGGAAGGTGTTGTTCCTATAACGGCGTACCTCAAGGTGAAAGTGATGCGGGGCGCCATCATGCATAAAAATTGAATCATTGGAATCTTTGTGAAGTTCAAGAAACCACTAGTTTTGCAGCATATCCAGGTATGACATTCCTGTTACAGTTTCCTCCGCAAAAAAGTCCATAAACTTTGTGAGCATAAAAATTACACAAAACACGATGAGTTTCGGTGAGTCTCTTTCATTTTTGACGAGAATGCCAGGATATTTTCCTTATTATTGCATTGTGGGATTCACTTTTCCAGATAGATCAAACGCCGATACGCCTGAAAAGATGAGGCGTTGGAATAAAGTGTCCTCTGCCATATCCTGGAAAACTGAAATGCTACACGTGAACCTTCTATTGTGATCGCCGGGACGCAGTTTCTGCAGTAACTACAACTTGTATGGCTTCACCTGCAGACATCGTTTCAGGACACGCCACACTGTTGTTTGAGGAAGTTGAAGTTTCTGGTCTGCCCGTCTTGTGGACTTCCGAGGATGTCGTGTCCGACCAGTGCCCTTCCCCTTTGGATATGCAACCAGCTTCCAAGATTTTGTTGTACCAGTCATAAATCTAGTTGCGCAGAGGCGGTTTCTTGCTAAACTGATTGATCATGGAACCCACGTTCCACTTGAACTTCGCCCAAATTCCAACACATATAATGATTTCTCTTGTGGTGTAGTCGACATCTTTGCTACAAACAGACAACAGCGCAGCTTTGTCAAAACTTCCTCTGTACAGTTACTTGAGCAGAGTGTTTCTATCTTTTGTTGCTTGTATGAAATAAGAATTGAAATCTGTTCTTCCTTTTTTGAATCACGCTGAAGTGAGGAAGACAAGCTAGCTTAGATCAACGGTAGGTATTATTTGATGTGTCTGTTGGGTACTAACATCATTTATAGACTTTAAGCTATATTTTTAAATGAAGCAAGCCGCATGAAATTGAAACTCATCACGAAAATAACACACTGAATCCTTGTAACAAAAGAGAAAGCCGGCCGCGGTGGTCTCGCGGTTCTAGGCACTCAGTCCGGAACCGCGTGGCTGCTACGGTCGCAGGTTCGAATCCTGCTTCGGGCATGGATGTGTGTGATGTCCTTAGGTTAGTTAGGTTTAATTAGTTCTAAGTTCTAGGTGACTAATGACCACAGACGTTAAGTCGCATAGTGCTCAGAGCCATTTGAACCAAAAGAGAAAATTGGTTACTGTGCAGAGGACATTCACAAAATTTTAATAATCAATTCGAAAAAATACAGACACGTAATTAAATTTTTTTCTGCTGGTGCATGTCAGCAGTCCTCGTAAACACTGATAAAGTGCACATTGTCAGCACTATTTTGTTTTATCTGCTGTTGCAACATGCTACGTTACTGCAGGGCGGGGATTTCACTGTGGATTGGGAAACCATATCACAAATAGCGAAATCAGTGTGACGTCAGCTTTACTATTTATTCGCGACACATGAAAATTAGTGTCCAGCTAGGACTCGAACCAGAATTTCCCACTTATCGCGAGCCGTCGCCTTAATAACTTTTTCTTACTATTGCTTTAAGGAAGAAGATCAGTGAGCTTCACGCTGGTGTAGACAGGGCTCGCATGGATCAAAACCCGAGGCCGGGCAACGATGCCTCAACTTTCCCCGTCACTGAACCGTCACTGCGAATTTTTTTTCCCTTCAGCTCAGTTTGGTATACAATTGTAATAGAAATTTGCTGCATTCATGTGGCTTCTAGCTGCCACTTCATATCCTTTGATCCATTCAAGCACAGAGCACACTTCATCGCCCGATCAGGCCAACGGTAGGTCATCAGCATACACTTTGCTGAGGGAGGTGTGGCCCCTCAATGTAACCCCCAAGAGTGTGAGTTTCAGCGCTCCTATATGTAGTTCCAGTGTGATTGCGTGAAAAATTTTGGAGACTGAGTATCCTTGTCGAACCGAATGTTGGACTGGCAAGGGATCCGCCTCACATCCATTTACCAGTGCAAGGGATGATGCACGGCATAAGAGGCGCAAATCTACGTCGAGGAAGTGAGGTGGGAAATCCATACCGCCTAGAACTGATGTTAGAAATTTGTAGTGTATTCTGTCGAAAGCCTGGTCGAAATCAATTGGTATCACAGAAGTTCGAGGTGACAGGTTATGGCGAGAGCTATGAAATTCATACAATCGCTGATGGCCGTTTGCATTTTGGCCTCTCCTCCCTGTGTCGATTGCTCCATTGAAGGGATTCGTGGCAGGACCTTCTTTATGTGTGCTGCCAGAAGCAAGGTGAATACCTTATAGCCTGAAATTAACGTTGCAATCAGGTGGTGGTCCTTGATGGGCTGACTTGTTGAAGGCTTGTATGAAGATAAGTGGTTCATCGACGAAGGCAGGTTGCACACAAAAACTGGGGACGTCAGCTCTTGGTACAAAGTTATCCAATATTGAATCATCAGGGAGCGAAACGTCCAATAGAATTTGAGCGGCAGTCCTTCTCAGTGAGGCGGCTTGTTTAGCGCATCCTTGTCTACCGCGTCCTCAACATTGTCCTGCGCAATCTCCATTAAAAGCACGATGCTGTAGAACGTCGTTATAGTACCCTTCCTCTGTTTTCTCCTTCTGGTGAAATCGTCGATAATGGTCAGCAAAGGCTTGTACGATGGCCACCGGGATCGTTAAGGATCGACCATCCTGCAAAGTGAGGTTAGTGATTAGCCTTCGTCGGCATCGACGGCTATCGAGCACAACGTGGCGCGCCGGCCGGTGTGACCGCGCGGTTCTAGGCGCTTCAGTCTCGAATCGCGCGACCGCTATGTTTCGAATCCTGCCTTGGGCAGGGATGTGTGTGATGTCCTCAGGTTAGTAAGGTTTAAGTAGTTCTAAGTTCTCGGGGACTGATGACGTCAGATGTTAAGTCCCATAGTGCTCAGAGGCATTTGAACCATTTGAACGATGTGGCACTTAGATGGGATTTCATCGTTCACTCGGTCTAGACGCCGCGACCGCACTACAACCCTTTCCAATTTTCCCCGCGTAAGGCGTAAGAGGCAATACTTTGACTTCAATTGGGCGGCTTGCCAGTTGTTGATCTCGTGATGGCGATTGGGATGCGGTTTCGCAAAGCATCATGTAAAAAAGGCCCAAGTATGATGGTATCATGCAGACGTCCCATCTGTATTCCATTAACACCTACCAAACCGCTTGTTCTGCATATCCTATCCGCTATGCCAGCGTCGAAAGGTATCGTGGAAGACGTCGTTCGTAGTCTGCCCACGCGGTAGCGATAATCTGACAGCATTCGGATGTGCAGGAGATGCACAGCATTTACCTACCAAATCCCACATTTGCGCCACACGCGTTGTTGCTGTAAGGTGACCATGCATATGAAGGCGTTATGGTGTGAGAAGGCAAGCGGCCATCTTCAGTCGCCAACCATTCCGGCGCAAGATCGTGTGAGATATAGATCTGATTAAGACGACTGGCCGAGTGATTGGTAAGATTGTGTGCTGTGTGGTGACCTTGCACTTTCTCCAAGTATCGATGAGAAACAGGTCTTGCACCAATATGTGAACTTCACAGTTCGAGAAATGTTGGACGTGGTCTTTGGGGTGGAACACACAGTTAAAGTCTTCACCAAAGAGATATTCTCTGAGTAGAAAAGCAATGTCTCACGGCGTTTGTAGGTTGCTGACGGAGCGTAAAAATTTATGATACCTGTAACGAGCATTATGATTGCCACTCCCTGGATAAGAGGAAGTAAGTCACACCTACGGTTTCAGTAACCGTCACGCACTAGTATCGCATCATACCGCTGCCATTCTGATCACCCAATGTCGTAACCATTGAAGTTGGTGAGGGACACTAAGCGCACTTCCTGCAATAAAGCAAAGTCAGCATCCGAAACATGAAGAATCTCTAGCAACAGGTGGATCTTCACCATTGTTCCATTGGTATTGAGGTTAATAGTGGCGACGCGATAAACCTGTCATAGAAATGCGGGTGCCAAGTTATTCATTAGGTAGGAAATGCCTATTGTTTATGAAATTGCGCCGTCACCTTCGGCTACCCACAACATCTTAGCTCGAATTGTTCCTAAAGTGTAGGCGCCACCGGCTCGAACTGTGTCAGTGTAGCTTGCATGGCGTCACCAATCACGCCCCACTTCTTTGAACACGCAGCAAGGTCGTGTTCCATCGTCTCGTCAGAGCACGAGGTTGGTTGGTGCACGCACTCCGGCACGTGCCGGGGGGGGGGGGGGGGGGGCGAGGTGAGGAGGGAGGGGACAGGACAACATCCTTCTCGTGGCCGATGTCTGATCGCTTAGCTGTGGGCACGTGTGAAATTGTCTCAGTCTCATTCTGTGTTCCTACACTGAAGAGCATTCGATGGCGGGTGGAGTCCTTGTCCTCTGGCGGCTGTTCCTCAGCTGTTCAGTAATTGCCCTGCGCCTTCACTTGTGGTACTTTGGGTACTGTTGCTTTCAGGTGTGTCCTTCTGTGTCAGACGAAGGTAGCGACTCACGACGCTCTGGCACAAACGCTCAGGTAGCACGATCAGCGAGCCTATCCACATTCTATAGTCATGAACCTCGTTACTGTCGACAAGGGCGGTGCTGCCGAAGTGAAAGCCTGCGACACGTTTCATCTTCACGCCGAACTGAAGCGTCCTACGTTGGGTCATCAGAAAGTATCAGACATCATTTGAAGCGACAAGTGTCGTGAAGGTAGCAACCTAAGTCATGGGAAATGCAGTGTCGGCTGTAATGGAGGCTCCACGTCCGCTGGCGGTAGTTGCGTGGTCCGGTGTTCGATGGATTCGGATCGGAGCTGCCCTCCTTCCCACATTCAGAACTGGTATTTTGCTGTCTGTCTAAATGACGATGGCATGGCAGCTACTGATATAGAGGTATGAGGAAACATGTCTTGATTTGAATTCGGTCCTGTCGCGTTCCATTCAGAACAGAATATGTTCGAAACTGCGTCCCTCTTTCTGCGTTACGAGTATGCATCGTGCCGCAGGGCCAAAGTGCCAATTCGACATCTTCTGCTGGGAGTTCAGGTGTAAGTTAGAATATCCTGATTGTACGGTATCTCAAACCAACATGATTGACGTCCACATTACCGACAGTGCCATCAGTGTTGCAGAGGATGCTACTCTGTGTCATCTACCGAAAAATCCGTTCAAATTTTGCGTTACTGATGATCTTTACATAGACTGTATTACCCACGGTGAATAAATGCATACCGATGATGTTGTTCGCTGGGGTTATGACCTCTTCTCGTAAAAATCGTTCTACCTCGTGTGCTTTTGGTCGTGCAAACTCGTTTCGGAAAGTAAATTTGAGCGTCGATTTTCTGTATTGGTTCGCATTGCTGACCTCTATGCTTACGCCTACGCCCGCGAAACGGCCGGTAACTGAGTAAACAACACGAGCGCTCATTCCTCGGTGAGGATACAAACAGCACGTCCGCACCGCTGGACTGCGAAAGGCAAACTGCCACTTCGGCTCTGGATGCACGGTCCCCTTACTGATCCAAACCTCCATTTGTCACACTGTTCACATCCCCTAGTGCTCCATAGTAATAGATTCTCACAACAGGGGCAGACAATGTTCTTATAATCGTTTTTAACCTGTAGAGGCTGTCCATCAGACATGCATGCAGGTCTGAAGGCGTTTGTACAATAACATGTAAACATTGTAAAACATCGACATTGGAAACTAAAATCTGGATTTCAGTGTGAACCAGGACTGGGAGATGCACCTGCAAACAGACAAAACTTTAACTACCGTTTCATTTTTAGAGATGACTGCCGCTCGTATACACGTACGCCGGCGTTGTAGTACTTTCCGTTCTCTGAACGGTTCCGAGTATTTTGCTACCTGTTGCACTAAGTAGACGGCATTGGGAGCAATAGTACGTCTTGTTCTCTAGTATTCGTAGTTATGTTTATACAGCAGCGATTACTGATTAGGTACACTATGTGATCAAAAGTATCCGGACACCCACAAAAACATACTTTTTCGCATTAGGTGCATTCTGCTGCCACCTACTTCCATGTACTCCATATCAGCGCCCTCAATAGTCATTGCACATCGTGAGAGAGCAGAATGGAGCGCTGCGCGGGACTCATGGACGTCAAACGTGGTCAGGTTATCGGGTGTCACCTGTATCATTCGTCTGTACACGAGATTTCCACACTCCCAAACCTCCCTAGGTCCACTGCTTCCAATGTGACAGTGAAGTGGAAACGTGAAGGGACACCTACAGCACAAAAGCGTACAGGCCGATCTCGTCTCTTGACTGACCGAGAACCCCGAAAGGTGAAGGTCGTAATATGTAATAGGCAGACATCTGTCCAGACCGGCTCACAGGAACTGCAAACTGAGATCAGGATCCACTGCAAGTACTATGACAGTTGGGCGGGAGGTGATAAATCTTGGATTTGATGGTGGAGCAGCTGCTCATGAAGCCACACATCACGCCGCTGAATGTCAAACGATGCCTTGCTAGGTGTAAGGAGCCTAAACATTGGACGATTGAACAGTGGCAAAACGTTGCGGGGAGTGACGAATCACGGTACACAATGTGGTGATCCGATGGGAGGGTGTGGTTATGGCGAATGCCCGGTGAACGTCATGATGCGAGCGTGTGTAGTGCCAACAGTAAAATTGGGAGGCGGTGGTGTTATGGTATGGTCGTATTTTTCATGGAGGCGCCTTCCACCCCTTGTTGTTTTGCATGGTATTATCACAGCACAGACCTATGTTGATTTTTCAAGCACCTTCTTGCTTCCGACTGTTGAAGAACAATTCAGGGATGTCGATTGCATCTTTCAAAACGATCGATCACCTGTTCATAATGCACGGCCTGTGGCACAGTGGTTACACGACAGTAACATCCCTGTAGTGGACTTTCCTGCACGGAGTTCTGATCTGGATCCTATAGAACACCTTTGTGGTGTTTAGGAACGCCGACTTCGTACCAGGCCTCACCGACCGACATCGATACATCTCCTCAGTGCAGCACTCCGTGAAGAATGGGCTGCCATTCCCCAAGAAACCTTCCAGCACCTGATTTAACGTATGCATGTGAGAGTGGAAGCTGTTATCAAGGCTAAAGGTGGGCCAACACCATATTGAGTTCCAGCATTACTGACGGAGGGCACCACGAACTTGTAAGTCATTTTCAGCCAGGTGTCAGGACACTTTTGATGACATAGTGCAAGTGAAGGTTCAAATGGACCAAACTGGCAATTGATGTAACGATCTTTGATTCATTGTCATGTCATATTTCAGAAAGATTACATAATATTGGACGTATTGTATTTCACGAGATTCAAAATTGTACTTCACAGCGAAAGTTTGACCTTTATAGGACTCCCGACACGGATTCTCATTTTAATTACTATCGTAAAAATGATATGTTATTCTGAAGTTCCTTAATCTACCTGTCAAGATACCAATGAAGAGTCACACAAACAAGGTACACGGTGTTTTAGACTGTGGAGAAATGCAACATAATGTCTTAAAACTAAGAAAATAGCCTCAGAGTATCAGATTACAAGATCAATGAACGTTTTGATCAAGTTGTATTGCAGAGAAGCTCACTTGGATTTTTTTGGAAGGGTGTAACACATTTAATCTATTTTCACCTTGCTGAGTGATTGCAATCGGCTCACAAAAGAAATAAAACGGTGCTCCTTTTTTTGCTTCGGAATAATTTTTCTTGTTCAAACAAGATATTTCGTAGCACTGAAGCAATGCTCACCCTGACGACTTGCAAAATCCTGTCGACTGTTCGTCAAGAGGAAAATGCACTGTCTGGTCTCCTTAATATGACTACCTGTCAAAAACTTCAACAGCAGTCTTTTACAGCACGGACCGCTGCGATGCCTGCAGGGAGAGAGAACTTGAGGTCCCGGAAGCTACCAAAATGTATACGGACCCATGCCAACTCCACTGCCGTGGTCAGCTGCTCTCGGTTTCTGGGTTGAATACGAACAGATTCTCGATTGGGTTTGAATCCGAGAGGCTTAGTGACCAGCTGACTACGACGAATTCGTCCCGGTGCTTTTCGAAGCACTTATATAATCTGTGCGCTAGCTGACACTTTGCATTTTCCTGCTGGTAGCTGTCATCATGCTAAGGAAAAACAAACTTCATGTAGGCGAAAACAAATGGCAGTGTCTTTGGACGTCAGATAAATCGACCCGCTTTCGCATAACGGCAATGGCTGCTATGTTAACTGCATAGCCTGACACGCTTTATTACCCTCCACTGCTAGATCTGCCACCTGCCGCCTGTGAATGATTATTGCATGTTGACGTCGAAGACGGCCCAGAAGGCCCAGCTTACTCCGCGACGGAGAAGGCAGAGCTTATGGCCACTACACTTGCAGCGTCATTCATGCCGAATCTGCCTCCTTCAGATCCAGTATTCACACTCGAAACGGATCAGGAGGTTACACGACTTGTAGCCCAGCCCTAGCGCGACGAATTTAGACTCACTAGCACAAACGAAATAACATGGACTGTCAAGCATAGCAACGCTAGGAAAGCCCGTAGGCCTGATAGCATTCAAACCGTGTCCTCCAGGAGTTCACGGATAGAGCCGTAGAATACCTGGCACACATAACGAATGCCATCCCAGAACACCAACACTTCCCTGGCTTTTGGAAGGCGGCCAAGGTCCTGATGTTCATGAAGCCAGGAAAAGACCACAGTCTCTCACAAAATTACCGACCCTTCAGTCTGCTGTGCTCGCTCAGCAAGGTTGCTGAGAAGGTAATACTAAAACGCATTACTAGGCACTGCATCACCAACGACATCCTAAGACCGGAGCAATTCGGCTTTAGGAACCACCACCTAACAACACAACAACTCCTCAGCGTAGTGGAACATATAACACACGGCTACAACATGAACAAATCCACAGGCGCCGTGTTCCGGGACATCGAAAAAGCTTTAGAACGTCTTTGGCACAACGGCCTTACGCAGATTAAGTGAAGCTGGGTTCCCGGACGGACTCGTACGTCTCATGCACTCATATCTCACTAACAGATGTTTTAACACTGACATGCAGGGTAAACAATCGACACACTGTATCAATGTTGGAATACCCCAGGGAAGCATCCTAGGGCCCACCTTGTTCAAACTGTACATTAACGACTTCCCAGCAACACAAACACGACGTTAGCCATCTACGCGGATGACATTGCCACCCTTGCGCAAGGTTGGAAACCGTCGAACATTAATTCACGAATACAGACGGCACTCAGAACTGCCGAGCCTTGGTTGCAACGATGGCGTATTAAAGTAAACGTCGACAAGTGAGAAGCAGTTCTGCTCACACGCAGACCGAAACTACTGCGCAAACATCAACTCTGTAGACTGATAACACTACATACACGCCCAATACGTTTCCGAGAGAAAGTCAGATACCTCGGTGTCTGGCTGGACCGTAAACTTACATCGGGGGACCACATCGAATAAATTGCCAACAGAGTGCACGCGAGGCTCAAAAAACTCTACCCAATGCTCAACAGGGAAAGTGTACTGAACAGGAGGGTGCCGAGGTCCATATACATGACACTGATTATACCTCTGATGACATACGCAGCTCCTGTCTGGCGATATGCAGCTCCCACACGCCTGCGCCGCCTGCAGATCATACAGAACAAAGTGTTACGTATCATTAGCAACACTCCACGCTAAACGCCAACCGTGGATCTTTACAATGAGTACCGCCTTGAAACCCTCAAGGAAGTATTCACAAAACACGTCACACGAATATACATGAACTCGAGACACTCGAACAACATCCTTACTCTGGGAAACTATGATCGCAACCATAGGTGGAAGCATAAGGGGCCAAAGACACTACTAGCTAGAGCATAACCACCGATGGTGAGTGTGGTGTGCGTACTGTAAGACCTCCGGTACACACACCATCAGATTATTTGACTTGTCGCTCTAACCAAGTAGGCAAGTGTCAGCAACATGCCTCATGGTCTTATTGTGGCGTGTTTATCTTCTGCCGTTAGGCCAGACGATATAAATGCCACCTGCACGCTTAGAGTAGCAGATTGACGGTGATCAACTTTGAACAGAACTTGATTAATTTTCACACACATTTATTAAAATAATAAAAAGCACAGACAGTACGTAACTTGATTCTGGATGCTGTTTACAATTGACAATCTGAAGTTCCTTTGGTCTTGGTATGTTAATCTGATTCTCACATATTTCTGATAATTGATAGTCTATACATTTATCTTCATGGCTTTGTACAGGAATATGATAATCTTCTTAGGTGCAGATTGAAACTTGACTATAGACTGGTACATCCTGGTGCAGACTGGTGCAGACAAGAACAGACAAAGGCAGACTCGTACAGACTGGTGCAGACAAATGCAGACTGACTAATCGGAGGTGTGTACACTCGTTAAAATACCTCGCGCGTTCAGGTATCACTGCGCGAGTGTGATCCGCGAGGTGAAAAGGTTCTACGTTAGCAGCAATCTCATTGGCTGCGTTTCATATTAATACGCGGATCGGCGGAAGCAGAATTTGGTACGTCGCTATGGCAGCGCCATCTCGTTGTGCGGAGACAGACGAGCGCTGCGCCTGCGCTGTTGTGCTTAGCGGGGCGCGCTCTGGTGGGAAAGTTGTGTACGCGCTGACTACGCGGAACTATGTAAACAACAGTGAGCTAACACACACCAACAAGCGACAAACGATGGCAAGTCCCTGCATATCAGCAACGTTGATTGGTATGCCAGCTGCTATTAATGCCGGCCAACAGGCCACAGCAGGGAAACCGACGAGTTCGCACACTGTCGCACAAACAAATCGCCAACATCATCCTACACTGTGAATCTAATATATGACCTATCAGACACAAAACGATGATCAACCTGTTACAGGTGTGTTGACACTGACCGAGAGATCAACAGCCGCACCCAGCGGCAGCCGCCGAGTAACAGCACCGCACAACGTCACAGGTACCGACTTACATGACACCCACTACTAACAAAGCATAACCTTGCACGACCTGTCGAAGGCAGCAGGACATCCGCTACTGCTCTTACTACCCGACCTAACTATCGCAGAGGTTTTCTCCCCTTGGCTCTTGCCTTGGCACTTTTTTCCCCTCTGCCCTTCAAACCGCTACCCTTCGTTCGGCTTTCGACACAATCTATCTCCAGATGAGCGGTTAACCTTAACCAAACGTACGCAAACATCGCAGTACTCCTGCGAAACCTCACTTCAGTGAAAACTAGCGCTTATGGAGAGATGTCAGTAGACTTTTGAGTTGGCCATCATGTCGGTGCAGGCGTGGAGGGCCTCCACCTCTATTTAAAAAAAAGAACGTTGTATATAAGCGGTGGTCACATTAATGTGACGTGGCTGTAATCAATATCTGTGAGGAACTAAACAATCCTTCGGTGAATAAGTGAAGGCCATCGACCACAGGGTCAAAAAGATGGTGTGCTATTTTGTGTTAATCTTTTTGTATTTCTCAGATCACTGAAGAGTAAAAAGATTAAACGTCGGTAAGTCTCAGTACCAGCTGTTCATTACTAAACAACACCCTGGGTTGTAGGAGTCCTCTGAAACGCATCGGAAGGAGCAATTTATTTTCCTCTCACTTGTTAACCTTTTTATACTTTCAGGGAAACGTCACCAGTCACGAAATTAAAGTAGCGCCCTCATGTCTCTTGTTAGCATTCAGATACTCTGTTCTTTTGTAAAAAAACAGCTGAGTTTACACAACGACACCTCATCAATATGCTAATGTGGTTGCAATTACGACTGAATCCTGAAACACTGGTGTATTAAAAGAACAACTGAGAACAACTCAGGTCAATAGCTCATGGAAAAACACATTACCGTTCTGAAATTGCCGTTCTGAAATTACTGTTCTGAAAATAAATGTGTAATTTATATATCATATTGCTGCAAAGCCATGCTATTTCTCATTTTCCAGCTATTAATGAGCCTTAAAAATTATATTATACCGTAGTAGTTACTCATACACAGCAGTAGATAACCAAGTTGCACATGTTAATCATATGATAAAATACTCTTCTCTCTGCGTGAAATTATTTGCTATAAACTCATTTCGCTATCTCCAACAGTTTAGGAGATGGAATAGATGTTACGAATATTTCATTCTCGCTGAATTGTTAACAAGCACGAGTAGTCCAGTTCCTTGAGATTGGAGATGGATATAGAACTCTTCCCAAGTATGAAGAAAAATTTAATATGTCAGCTATATTTCATAAGCAGCAATGTACGAACTCACACGCAACAAAATTAAACTCATAACGCCTCCTATTTTGCATTGCAATCTATTCGAATTTCATACAGTTTGTTACTTCATTGCGAAGTATCGTAGTATCTATGACCGTTAACAAAATGATATGCAGTTCATCATGAAACTGACGACCAACGCTACGAGATGCCAAAAAAATCTTTTACCGAATAGTTTGTTTAAAATAGCGTGAGAAACTTTGCAGAACAGCCTGAGCACGCGAAACGTTCAGTTCGCAGTGGCAGTGCTGCGCCTTGACCAGGGAGTTACCTTGCTTTTTCTGTGTGCACCCGAATAACTGCGCTGGACAGTGCGACATATGAACATACAGGCTACCGGCTTTCTTTGTGCTTCCACAGTAAAGCAGAACAGAATGCGACCTGAGGATGCAGTGCTGGTGCAGGTACAAGTGTTTCAGAGTACACAGTTCACCGCACGTTGTTGAACAAAAGGTCCCACCACATACGAGCCTAGTGTGCACCCATTCAGACCCAACGAAAACGATAGAGCACAATGTTATCGAGTTTGGACCGCGAATCAACGAAAAGGTGTCACTTGGTATGGTGATTCATACACCAGGTCATTGTTCGTATCCGGATACACCGTCATCCAGATAAACAGTAATTTGAAACATGTGCTATGCCAAGACGCAGGCTGACGCGGGCAGTATTTTGCTATGTGGAACACCCACCTGATTTCTCGTGGGTGCTTTGGTAGTAACAGATGGCACATGACACCAGTGGACTACGCGAACATTATTGTGGACTACCTGCATCGCTTCAAGTTTGCTGTCCTTCCTCGTTGGCGATGACATCACCCATCAGAATAACTGTCTTTGTTATAAGACCAGAATCCTACTGCAGTGGTTTGAGGAGCGTGATAGCAAATTCACGTTGATATATTGGCCTCCAAATTCGCCTTATCTGAACCGATGGAACGCATCTAATACGATAACGGACGCCAGCTTCACGCCCATAAACCACCGGCCCCACATTTATGAGGATTGCGTGACCTATGCATATGCGTCTGAGGTCACGTACCTTAGGACTGTGCAGAACCTCTGTTGTATTGCGTTGCGACAGGGGTTAAGAAGGTGATCATGCTCTGATGTCTCATAACTGTATATACTATATAACCAGTCCTGCAAAATCTGTTTTGCACTTTTAGTCTGCATCTAAAATAATTCCCCTCTCTTCTTTCGCACAACGAGCAAACTATTACACGAAACTGCAGCAAATATTACTCCAGGAGGTCTCTGAAAGCGGAAAAGGAATGATGGCAGCTGGATTAGATCATGGATTAGTTTTGGAATCAGGTATTAGATAGTGGGATACGGAAGTATTAAGGAATGATATGCATCTCAAGTTCTCTGAGACTGCTAATACTGCGACAGGGAACAATATTGAAATATTTACCTAAACTGAGAAGTCGGAGATAAATAAATACAAGGGCCAGTCACATTAATGTGAGCATCGACTATGTTCAAGGCCAACACGCAGTACCGACCCACAGACGCCAGGCTGCAGCACTAGCAATGGGGATGGGTGAGGGGTGGTGGGTGAGGAGGCGGGGGGTTGGGGGGGGAGGGAACGCTAGAAACAGTGCAATCATTACCGTAATGCAGAAAAGAAGCTATTTATCAGACGTCCAAAATGCAAGAACGTTGTCCTTCAGCCGCGCGGGATTAGCCGAGCGGTCTATGGCGCTGCAGTCATGTGCTGTGCGGCTGGTCGCAGCGGAGTTTGGAGTCCTCCCCCGGGCATGTGTGTGTGTGTGTGTTTGTGCTTAGGTTAATTTAGGTTAAGTAGTATGTAAGCTTAGGGACTGATGACCTTAGCAGTTAAGTCCCATAAGATTTCACACACATTAGTTGTCCTTCTGGCCAAGGATAGAAGCATTCTCGTACAGGATCAGTTTGTAAACTGTTCGCATGCCACCATGGTTAAAGAACACGGTTCATGGCAAAACAGTGCTATCCAAAACCGTCGGAAATGTGGTACACCAGGTCCCTTAGGTGACTGGGGCGAGCGACGACCGTGAAGACGTGTATGAACCAATAGACGTGCAACTGTTGAGCAACTGATCGCCCAGACGAACCATGGGGCTACCAACAGTGTCTCCTCAACAAGCGTTCAGTGGACGTTGTTCCATATGAACCTCTGCAGCAAGCGCCTGGTTCATGCACCCACACTGCCTTCTCTCCATCGGCGACAAAAGCTGGAATTTACACCCCAATACCGTAACTGTACGTCTACTGAGTGGCGACTGGTGGTCTTTTCCAATGAATCACGTTTCATACTCTATCAGACAGATAGCCTTTGGCGTGTACAGAGCTGCAAAAATCGACGGAAGGTTCCAAGACGGGGGAGGGAGCGTAATGGTCCAGGGAATTTTTTCGTTGCATTCCCTGTGCGATCTCGTCATTCTGGAAGGCGCAGTGGATCACCAGAAGTATGCATCTTTTCTTTGGGACTACATCCAACCTTGCACGCAGTTTATGTTTCTTCGGCAGGGCATTCGGAAGGGCGACGGTTCAATCCCGGCTCTGGCCATCCTGATTTAAGTTTTCCGTGATTTCCCTAAATCGCTCCTAGCAAATGCCGGGATGGTTCCTTTGGAAGGGCATGGCCGACTTCCTTGCCCGTCCTTCCCTAATCCGATGAGACCGATGATCTCGCTGTCTGTTCTCCTCCCCCAAACAACCCAACCCAACCCTCTTTTGCATAATGCCATCTATCAGCAGGACACTGCAACGTGACACACACCTCGCAGTTCGTGGGTCGAAGAGCACCAGGGTGGATTTACCGTTCTCCCCTTGCCACCAGACTCTTAGGACTTAAACCGAATGGAGAATCTGTGCGACCACCTTGGCGAATGTTGGCGCCATGGATCCTCAATCGAGAATCCTAGTGCAGCTGACCACGATACTGAAGTCGGCTTGACTCCATATTCTTGTCAGTACCTTCTGGAACCTCATTGACTCTCTTGCTATACGTCTTGCAGTGGTCCGAGCTGCAAAATGTGGTTATTCGGTATTTTAGCATTAACGCGATGGGAGAGGGTTGAAGGACGATAACCAAAAGCGAAAGTCCTTGGGTATCGATTTGGAAGACGTAGGTGATTCAGTATTAGAGTTAGAGCTTGAAATAGCTTTGAAAGACTTGTGAACAAATAAGGTAGAAGACACGGGTAAATTCGCTGGTGATTTTTAAAATTATTGAAGGTAGTGAGAAACAATGCGTGTAGATCTCTTAGACCGGCAATACCATAGAAGATCATCATCCACACCATTCCAAAGGCGCCGGCCGTGTTAACCTTCTATACAAGCGAATTATGACAGGATACGTCAGATGTATCATGTATCTTGTTTGATGGTGAAGACACATTTACCGATCACGGCCAGGTAAACCGCCGAAATGTGCACTACTGGTATGTCTACAACCCCCGTTGGGTTTGTCACGTGGAACGTCAGCGTCCGTAGAGTGTAAAAGTATCTTGTGGGATAGTGAACCACGACCTCACAGTCCCGTTTTTCATAGGCGGAACACTGAACGCGCACAAATAACGCAGCCTCCAAACAGACTATCTTCCACGGATGCTAGAGGCCCTTCCTCTGCAGACTAGGAGGAACCTGTGGTATCAACATGATATCTGCCCAGCCCATAGTGCACGAAATACTACACTATGTCTTAACAAATTGCTTCTAAAGCAGGGAATTGGAAGCAGAGGACGTGTACATTTCGCCGGCTCGTTTCGCAGATTTGAAGTGTGTAGACTGTTTTATGTGGAGAAAGCTGAAAGACGCCATCTATAAGGACATACCAACAACATCCGATGATATGCAACTATCTATTACAGCAGCCTGCTCGGACATCTCAGCTGAAATGCTAGCACCCGTGCAGGAGCCGTTGCATACCAGAAAAAGTGTATATTGGCGCTGTCGGTGGTCATTTTGAACACAGCATGTGACGGTCAGCTGTCTCGTACTGGTCAGAATCCCCATAACTAGTTGATGCACTTATGTTGTTCTTTACTCTTCGCTTCCACTGCTATTGTAGAAGTGTAGATGTGGGAAATTTTCAAAATACTATGTCTCATAAACGACTCGGTCTACAGTCCTGCAACAAACAACACTAACATGTTAATTTACCACACTTGTAGTTTGTTGTTGTCAGTAGGAATTGTTTGCACAAAAAATACACTTTCAAAGTATTATTAGTTGATTGCCTGACGATATGGGCCCGTGAATACCAATACATTTTGTGAAAACCACATATCAATACCACGTTCCATTTCTGCAATATTTGCGGTTCAAGTTTCAAGTGGTTCACACCCTATATATCCGCCAAATAATCGAAGATGTTGGATCTAAGTGCTATTCTACAGAATTCTGGAGAAATGCTGTAAACCAGATCTCTTTCCTTGCCTATCCTTTTCTGAAGTGTCGTATTGTATACAGACATTAACGGCCAGATTGCACGTCACACACTTCAACAGCAAGTTCTGTGCCCAGAGCGTAAGAAAGGGACAAGTCATCAAGAAATAAAAACGCACAGGCCATTGATATCA
Organism: Schistocerca gregaria; assembly: GCF_023897955.1. Taxonomy (NCBI): domain Eukaryota; kingdom Metazoa; phylum Arthropoda; class Insecta; order Orthoptera; family Acrididae; genus Schistocerca; species Schistocerca gregaria. The sequence continues at coordinate 99,409,657 of NC_064921.1, read as the reverse complement.
GGCTCTTGGAATTACAGAGGATAGGTACTTTGTTTCTTGCCGTAGCACTCAGTAATATAATGTACACGATGCGAACAGCGCCTACCGTAAGTTACATTAATGAGGCTTCTTGTCACTACACGGAAAATCATTGAAAGAATATCAAATATTACAAAGTAACAATAACGTCGAAATACAAGTTATGTAGGTTAAAAACCGTCTTTTGCGACAGTAATAAAGTCTAATTAAGACCAAACGTGCTTCACTGTATTCTAAATCATCTTCAGTGGTAATTACAACAGTATAGTTTTTCTTGCAAGTTTGGTTTTGCTAGCATCATGAGCAGTTATCTTGCTTTCAGTTACCATTACAGACAGCATTAATTATTATCGATAAACGAAATCTTTGGCTTTTTACACCATCTGATCCGTTCTTTTACGCTTATGTGGCAGATTTCAGCGTGCAGCACTTTCACTGACACTAAATATATTCACATTTTTGGGTTGTGGAGAGCCATTGCCATCTCGCCATATTGGCCACTTTGTTCCGATGTGCGAAATGCATTTGGATTTGGTGATAACATCTACAATTGCTCTGTGTGTGTGTGTGTGTGTCTGTATTTTTATTTATTTATCACCAAAACTAAACGAAAGCCGAGCGCATTCCGCACGTCAACCAAGGGGCACAAAATAACAGGTTGAGAGTGGTTCTACATAACGCAAAAGCATGAATTACTGAAACTTCTGTGTGATGAAATGTACCACAACACATACGTGTAAAAACTGAAAGAAACAAAACCCCACAAGTAAAGACAATAATTAATCCTGTTTACAGTAGTAAGTTAAACTATGAGAACCAAACCAAAATTGTAAGAAAAGCTCCACTATTACAGTAACTACTGAAGTTGCTTCAGAATAAAGCGAAACGTGTTTGGTCTTAATTGGACTTTATTACAGAGGCCAAAGGTGGTATTTAACCGACCTAACTTGTACAACTGCGTCTGCGGAAAAACAGGCCATAAAACAAAGCAGACAACGTGAAACGTATAGATTACGGAATTTTAGAATTCGAAGCAGATATTTTGGAAACGGCAAAGTCAGATTTAGAAAAAAATTATCTCCTTAAGAAAATTACCGCTGTTATCATCGAGGATTAAACTATTCACATCCTCGTTGAACTACATTCTTTTCCGTGGGAAGCCTCTCTTCTTTCTTGTTTGGGGTTATATTTTAACAGTGTCTCTTCTGCCTAAGTCCGGCCCTGTCATGTGTTCCCAAGTATGTTTCTAAATTCCGTTAACCTGTCATTGTGTAGTACTTGCCACATATCTTCATTTTTCTTCGTGTTGTTTACTAACGATGTCGCCACTCGTCTGACGTCATCAACGAGTGTAAAAAGCTCTTGTTAACTTATCATAAAAAAAGACGCCGGGAACTGTGTTTCGCCGTATCTTATAACAGCGAAACTGTCACAAAAATTTAGAAGAAAAATCACTTAGTTTCGTGTCTGCCATGAAATTGTTGTTGGCGGAATGAACGTAGTTTCTGGCGAACAATTATCGTTAGGAAAGAAAATACCTCTTCATACTGTAAGTTCAGAGTTTGCAATATCGCAATGTCAATGCTTACGTTATTGTGATTGGAAGCATCATTTTGCTTCTGAAACACTGACATGCATCGTACGAACCTCGCACATCGACGTAAACTACTTTACTAAGGCCAATTCCAAATCCATTGGCAGCCTGGCACAGGTAATGTCCTTTGTCCATTGGGCGGGCGCTATGAATCCACAGACTGCCGTTATCCAGAATCCTGAAAAACACAACATATTTAAGAATTTTTACAATCCTCAAAACCATGCAACATGTGCTACGTATTATAAGAATATACAGGGTGTTTCAAAAAGAATTACATGATTTCAAAACATATTTACTAATAAAAAGTACTACAGACTTGGATGAATTGCAAAACACTTACAAAATCTTGAATCTTTAGCTATGCTACTGCAAATGGTTTATGGGTCCACCAGCAGCAGCACCAACAACATTTAGATAATAGCTACATTAGTCATAAACTTTACACAGTGTATCTGCTTTTGCAGACATTATGGCAATTGCTATTCTGTTCTTTATTTCATCTTTGTTGCGAGGAGATAAACACACTTTTCTCCACATATCTCCAGAAAAAATGACATGGGGTCATGTCTATCGATCATGGAGGCCAATAATACAGTACAGTGTCTCGGGCTCCCGTGCGCCCTATCCAGCGTTGAGGAAGAATGCCATTGAGAAACTGACGTACGTTGTTGTGCCAATGTGGTGGGGCTACATCCTTTAAAATTTTGTCAGTATTTTTCATCCCATTTTTTCTATTACGTTTTCATCAATAAATATGGGGTTTTGGAATCATGTTTTTATACAGACACCCATTACATAACTGGCGCTTAAAAATGGCACATGAGGAAGGATAGCAAATAACGACATTTCACTTGCTGTGCCTCTAAACTGCAGTAGGGAGAATACATTATGATATTTGCAGATGATTTGGGGGCATACAGTATGCGACTTTATGTACAGGGAGCTGTGATCTCTGGCAGCAATAGCTGTTTTAACACGGCAGCTAAGCTTCATATCGAACTGAGCTTGGATGACTGAGGTACGTCATGCCATGCTGCTTCATCAACTGTGTTGGCTGATGAATAGTGGAACATCAGCCCTCAGCAACCACTGACCAGATGTTTTCAGTGTGGGAGGGATTGGAGAACGTACTGATCAGAGCAACGTTCAAACACTGTCTTTATCGAGGCAGGTCAGGACAGTGAGGGCAACATGTGGTCTTCGATTATCTTGTTAAAATAACATCAGGGAGACTTCGAAGGTAGGGCACAGCCACCGACTTCAACACGTCAGATGTGTTCAAATGGTTCAAATAGCTCTGAGTACTATGGGACTTAACTTCTGAGGTCATCAGTCGCCTAGAACTTAGAACTACTTAAACCTAACTAACCTAAGGACATCACACACATCCATGCCCGAGGCAGGATTCGAACCTGCGAACGTAGCGGTCGCACGGGTCCAGAGTGAAGCGCCTAGAACCGCACGGCCACAGTTGCCGCCTGTAATGTACAGAATGGTGCACGTACCGTCACCTTACGTTATGGGCCCATATGACGATATTAAAAGCAATTTAGCAACGGAACCTCCACATATGGATATGATAGGCCCGTCGTAATATAGCATATGGACTCGTCTGTAACGGTGACGTAGCACCAGTCAGTATCCAGTATCGTTGTGAAAGGAAGCGACGACAATGGTTGCTTGCACGCAATACAAGATGCTCCAACAAGGGCGTAGCTAAGATTTGGCAAAAGAGGTCGGGGTCCTATTTTTTAAAGAGGACCTTAAAAAGAGTCGTGTTTTTCAAAAATTCTTCAAATGGCTCTGAGAACTATGGGACTTAACATCTGAGGTCATCAGTCCCCTAGAACTTAGACCTAATTAAAACTATCTAACCTAAGGACATCACACACATCCATGCCCAAGGCAGGATTCGAACCTGCGACCGTAGCGGTGGTTCGAGACTGAAGCGCCTAGAACCGCTCGGCTACAACGGCCGGCTGTTCGTGTTTTTCATTTGCATCCTTTTATTAGGAAAGGGTATTGGAGATTTCGCCAAGCGGAAATTCGGTTTAATTAGTTATTAGTGCTGTCCTTTGGCAAACCATTAGAAATCATGCTCCAGGCTCCACGATCATTTTACACTTTTCTTTCAGTTTGGAATTGAACTGAAGAAGTGAGTATCAATGCACGAGCACAAATTTTTTGGGGCACTGTGATTATATCGGTATGGCTTTTGGAATAAAGAGATTTCTGTTTGACAGAGTAGGTAGAACAATTGGTGGCGAAAATGCGAAGGATCCAGAATTATTGAATTTGACACCTTCCCAAATTTTCTCACGTAAGTATGCCTCTGCCACTTCTTGCAACATACGAAAGATCATTTTCTGCATTAAGGAATGTCCCAGCAGAAAAATGCATGACCCTAATGAAGGAGAATTTGGATTATTATTTATTTATCATTCGGATTTTGCTGTCAGGAATCTCCTAAGAGGTGTTCATTTTGCCTTCGACGCAGCTCTTTTCATTTAAGCAGAGTGGTTGCACTTCTGAGGGAACTGGAATTTATCAGGAAAGAAAGGTGTTAGGAAGGAGATGACTGTGTCCTAATATAAGGGACCAACCTTGATATTTGCCTAAATTAAAAATGTGAATCCACACAAAACCATTTTCGGAGTTGCCAGTGGAGGGATTCAAACCGCCTCGTCTCCCGAATACAGGGAGCTCAGCACTCAGAGCTGTCCCGAGTCGATGAGGAATTTGGAAAATCTGGTTGTTGTACAGTGTTTTAAAATAAAACAAACTGCATCACAACGAAATGTGAAATTGACGTCTGATGTTTGTCCTTTAACTCTGCATGTTTAGTCATTTCACAGTGCATGAATGCCCACGTTTTTTAGATTTAATCGTGCGTGGAATTGATGGTTTTCGTTATTGTAGTATTACAAGACCGTAAATAGATATTGGACGAAAGGGGAATGGAGGGATGTAGGGCGCAGTCAGCCCTCGGAAAAAATATTTAGAAACGAATGAACTGTAGAATGTGTTGTCATCACATACTTCCTCCGCTCTCCACAACTCCTCCCCATCGTTCCGTAGCGGGTTTTCATAACTGAGTACCGCCAGGGTAACCAGACTGGGCTATATTTTGTCACTTGGGCTACTGACGGCAGGATACTGAACAATTTTTTAAAGAAATGCAGCCATCGCCTTTTGGGGGACTTTTTTTATCAACGCGATTTTTGGGGGACACACAGAAATCTAAGCGTATTTTTATGCTAAGATTTTAATTTAATGTTATTTGTAATGATATTTACCCCTCTGCAGCCTTGTGAAATACTGAAATATTGCAACCGAAGAGTTCTAGCCACCTCCAAATAACGAATCCAGTGCTAACATCAAACTAATATGTAGGTAATTAGGCTATGATAGCAGTGTGTACATGTTTTTAACTTACGATAATGCTAGAGGACTACTCAAAATATTCTCTCTTCCCTCGTCCTATAGATGTTTCTTAGGAGGGCGGGGATCTGAATCCCCTGGACATCCCCCCCCCCTTCCCACACCTCTTTGGCTCCAGGTGTTATCGCGCCGTCCACGAGAATCTTTGTTTTGCTACAAACAAGCCCATTTCCTGACGCAGTATTAGTGATTTGGCTTATGATTCTGTGCGGTCTAACGGACAATGTCTGTCTTCTCGGTCTTTGAGATCCTGCTTGGCGTTGCGTATGGCTTTCCTCTACCAGTGGATTCCGTATCTGCATGACAATCATGGAATACCGACTAACGTGAACAGTTGTTTTCAGTAGTGTTCTGCATATATTATTCTCGCTCTGCTGAGCGAGTTTCAACATCAGTTGGCCGTTACCGAGCACCGTCAAAGCCTGTCCCTGAAGATACCTGCTGTCTCTACTTCCAGGAACCCTCGCTGCCCTGCCACATAGCGTACCGATATGCTTTGTACTCTCATAGTCGCTGACCAGTGTCGCTAAGGTCCTGCAGTGACATCCTTGTGACCTCTGCACGTGAGTGCACTAAGCTCCTTATTGCACACGCAAATGTCCAGTCTCTGCCAGCTCATCTCGACGAGCTCCGTCATATATTTCAAGATGCAGACGTCTATGTAATATTTCTGTCGCAGTCTTGGCACAAACCAAGAATTTGCAAGTTTGTTCTAAGGCACAACAGATGTAACCAATGAGGGGATGGAGTAAGACTATACGTACGCTTTGATTTACCACGTACTCTGCTAGACACATAAAAATATAATGAAGATAAACAAGTGGAATATATGTTCACAGAGATCAAAAAGTACCTGATACGTCTTCTCTGCAAAGATCATATAGTGGAAAACTTTACCTGATTATAAATTTATCTTTCAAATGAGCACGTAATGTTAGGTAGTGATACTAACATAAATTTGCTATAAAATAGTCCTTCCACTGGGAGATTTGAGGGGATGTTTTTTTCTTCAAACGTGTCGCTACTTCAACTTGTCCCTAACCATCATATGAACAGTAGTCACACTCTCATCGACGTATTTCCAATCAAATTACTAGACTAATTCGGGCCTCTCAAATATCTTCACTTAGCATGTCCATCCATGTCTATGTTGATGACGTACGCTCTAAAACGTTCCAGAAGGAAGCCGCAACTGACTACATACCTACACTTCAAACGAATTAACTTATTTGAACATGTAACTGAGGTGCAAGAAGTACTTTCGGAACTTCTATTCGCTTCTCTGACATAAAAAACTTCATGGGTTTAGTAACAAACTGACTCAACTGTATAAAAAATATACTCTTCTAAAGACCATATAAGTGGGCCTGTGTGGCCAAGCGGTTCTAGGCGCTTCACTGTCGAACCGCGCGACCGCTGCGGTCGCATGTTCGAATCCTATCTCGAGCATGGATGTGTGCGATGTACTTAGGCTAGTTAGGTTTAAGTAGTTCTAAGTTCTAGGGGACTGACCTCAGCTGTTAAGTCCCATAGAAATAAAAAAAGACCATGTAAGTCAGAACGAAAGCTTCACGTTGAAGAAATAAAACAGCTCATGAATGTCAGAGACGCTGCATATTGGCGTGGAAACTATGCCTAATGCTTCAGAATTATAGTCTTTACAAGCAGAAGCGGAACAGAATCAGTCAAGCTGTGAGAAATGTAAAACTCACGCATGTCCATTCATTAACTGACAACAGAAATAAAAACAAGCTGTCGTATGGAAAAATCTGCATGGTCATGATATTTTAAAAGTAAAAGATGCAACTCATCTCATAGTCCGAGCTGAAGGAGTGAATTGGTATTTAACATTACCTACAACGACAACTGAAACACAAGCGTGACTCTTTGATTACTTCGTGGGTGCAAATGATACCCACGAAAAATTCTATCTGAAGCATATAACTTGCAATACGACCAAAACAAGCATTATGCCTGTCAGATCAGCGTCTACTGGATGCGATGGCATCACATTCCAAATGATGAAGCTTATATTGACTCACTACTGCCGACTATAACAGATACCTGCAATTCGTTAACCACAAGTTTTCCCACTGAAGCCTGCATAAAGGGACTAGTCGAGCTACTATCTAAAAAGGATGTTGGCACAGTACCTTCTAATTACCGAGCTATTTTAATACTTCCTGCGCTGACCAAGGACTTGGAATATATAATCCGCTAGAAGTTAGCAAACTACACAACTAAAATCAACCTACTAGACGAATACCATTCAGGTTTCTATAATGATCGTAACACGGCATTTGCCTTCATAAAGGTAGCACATGGTGTAAACCTTCCCATGAATACGCAAGAGGCAACTATTATGGGCTTCCTAGACTTTAACAAAACCTTTAACACTGTCGACTTCCACATTTTACTTGCCAGACTTAGCAGCCTAAAAATTTCGCCAACTGCAGTGCAATGGTTTCGCTCATATCTCACAAATCGCCAGCACTGCATCATGTCCGGGTACCATACAGTCACAGTGGAGAGCTTGTGGTCATGCCGTAGCGTTCTCGCTTCCCGCGTCCGGGTTCCCGGGTTAGATTCCACGCGGGGTCTGGGATTTTCTCTGCCTCGTGATGACTGGGTGTTGTGTAATGTCCTTAGGTTAGTTAGGTTTAAGTAGTTCTAAGTTCTAGGGGACTGAAGACCATAGATGTTAAGTCCCATAGTGCTAGGAGCCATTTGAACCTTTTTGAGGAATGTAGTATCAGGCTTCCCGCAGGGTCCGGTGTTAGGTGCTGTTCTATTTTCATCGTACGTAAGTGTCTCATCAGTTCTGCCACTTCTGCAAATACCACATCTATGCTGAAGACCTTTATGTCATCTAAGTGCAGAACCAATTAACCGGAAGATAGTGGTCGAGAATCTCAATACCGCCCAATGTGCTCTACCGAAAAGGGCGCAGGATATAGGGTTCAAGTTCGATCCGTACGAAACCCAAGAAGTACTGGCTGGTCGTTAGACGCAAATTAGCCCGAAATATCGGGAATCCCTACCATCTTTAACCCACAACTTCTCTCCATCAGTAACAGTCTAGAAGTAATAAGAGATCAAAATCTAAATAGGGCTGAGCACGTAACTGCAACGTGCAGGAATGCATCAGGGTATTCACATGCCCTAAAAAAATATGAAATGCTATTCCCTGTTGACATTCAAAAGGAACTTGAACAAGCAGTTACACGACCAGTTATTGATTACAGCGATGTTACCAGCAAAACCATTCTTAGGAAAGCTCGCTTCACCTGGAACTGGCCATGAGTGTCTGTTTTCCTTACTTCTTCGATCAGATTTCATCGTCAAATGCACATATATTCTGGCTGCGTGTGGGCAAGCGCAGAGATTTCCATACCCTCTGTCTTCTCTACTGTCTTATAAACGGACATCTTCCCACATATTTCTCCTTGAGCTTAACACTCTTATCTGAACATCGTGGAAGAAACACCCGTTCTCGTCACAGTAAAATCTTTTCTGTCCCATTCCATCTATCAGGCACTTTCTCGAAGTCCTTCTAAGTAGAAGGAACCCGACCCTAGAATAACCTCCCGCATTATGTTAGAGAAGTGACTAACATCTGCAGCTTCACAAGATACTTAATGACAGATGTACTAAAACAACAATAACGATAACAATTATCCCCGCACGCACTCGTTACTCTTGTACATCCTTATTTGCAACCAGATCATTCTCTTTTCCCCCTATTCCAAACTCGTACAATCTCCTTACATTTCCGATCCCCAAAACTCACTATATCAGAAAACATCTATCTTGTATGCCCAAGAATTCTTTTTATACCAGCTACTATTGTTATTATTCTTATAGTCATTGTCATCATTATTATTATTACTATTATCATTCACAGTAGCCGCAGCTACGGTAATACAAATACTGCCACTATTAACTTTATTTATTTATAGCCAGTATTATTTACTCACACTGCCACTTCAGACACTCATGTCATTTCTATACTTTTTGTCCAATTTTAATTTGTTATTTACTACGTAAGTATGATGTAAAAATGTCCTGTATGTGTGAAACGCTGATCCGATGTAAGGGAGGGGCTGATGGCCCTAACATATCAGTTAAACAAATAAACAAAAAATAAAAATAAAATGTTGTAGAACGATAAACCACAATCACGATCAACCATAAACCTGTTGCTGTCGAATTTCGAAACATTCTAGCACACGTTTTTTCTTCTTACGTGATTCACAATACCATCTTCCGACAAATAACCAGTATTCAAATGTGAGTAGTAAACGAGAAATTTGCTGCATGATCTTTCCTTACATACAGAAAGTTGATGGTGTTACTCTCAAATACTTTGCGCGTGTGCAGTGCTAATCTTTGGCATATCAAAGTATGTCACTTTGACTTCTCTTGTGTTCCACCTTCATGGTATTGTGATGTCCAGCTGCTAACCTTTGGCATATCAAAGTATGCCGCTTTGACTTCTCTTGTGTTCCACCTTCATGGTATTGTCATGTCCAGCTGCTAATCTTTGGCATATCAAAGTATGCCGCTTTGACTTCTCTTGTGTTCCACCTTCATGGTATTGTGATGTCCAGCTGCTAATCTTTGGCATATCAAAGTATGCCGCTTTGACTTCTCTTGTGTTCCACCTTCATGGTATTGTGATGTCCAGCTGCTAATCTTTGGCATATCAAAGTATGCCGCTTTGACTTCTCTTGTGTTCCACCATCATGGTATTGTCATGTACAGCTGCTAATCTTTGGCGTATCAAAGTATGCCGTTTTGACTTCTCTTGTGTTCCACCTTCATGGTATTGTGATGTCCAGCTGCTAATCTTTGGCATATCAAAGTATGCCGCTTTGACTTCTCTTGTGTTCCTCCTTCATGGTATTGTCATGTACAGCTGCTAATCTTTCGCATATCAAAGTATGCCGTTTTGACTTCTCTTGTGTTCCACCTTCATGGTATTGTGATGTCCAGCTGCTAATCTTTGGCATATCAAAGTATGCCGCTTTGATTTCTCTTGTGTTCCACCTTCATGGTATTGTGATGTCCAGCTGCTAATCTTTGGCATATCAAAGTATGCCGCTTTGACTTCTCTTGTGTTCCACCTTCATGGTATTGTGATGTCCAGCTGCTAATCTTTGGCATATCAAAGTATGCCGCTTTGACTTCTCTTGTGTTCCACCTTCATGGTATTGTGATGTCCAGCTGCTAATCTTTGGCATATCAAAGTATGCCGCTTTGACTTCTCTTGTGTTCCACCTTCATGGTATTGTGATGTCCAGCTGCTAATCTTTGGCATATCAAAGTATGCCGCTTTGACTTCTCTTGTGTTCCACCTTCATGGTATTGTGATGTCCAGCTGCTAATCTTTGGCATATCAAAGTATGCCGCTTTGACTTCTCTTGTGTTCCACCTTCATGGTATTGTGATGTCCAGCTGCTAATCTTTGGCATATCAAAGTATGCCGCTTTGACTTCTCTTGTGTTCCACCTTCATGGTATTGTGATGTCCAGCTGCTAATCTTTGGCATATCAAACTATGCCGCTTTGACTTCTCTTGTGTTCCACCTTCATGGTATTGTGATGTCCAGCTGCTAGTCTTTTTCATATCAAAGTATGCCGCTTTGACTTCTCTTGTGGTCCGCCTTCATGGTATTGTGATGTCCAGCTGCTAAACTTTGGCATTTCAAAGTATGCCGCTTTGACTTCTCTTGTGTTCCTCCTTCATGGTATTGTGATGTCCAGCTGCTAATCTTTGGCATATCAAAGTATGCCGCTTTGACTTCTCTTGTGTTCCACCTTCATGGTATTGTGATGTCCAGCTGCTAATCTTTGGCATATCAAAGTATGCCGCTTTGACTTCTCTTGTGTTCCACCTTCATGGTATTGTGATGTCCAGCTGCTAATCTTTGGCATATCAAAGTATGCCGCTTTGACTTCTCTTGTGTTCCACCTTCATGGTATTGTGATGTCCAGCTGCTAATCTTTGGCATATCAAACTATGCCGCTTTGACTTCTCTTGTGTTCCACCTTCATGGTATTGTGATGTCCAGCTGCTAGTCTTTTTCATATCAAAGTATGCCGCTTTGACTTCTCTTGTGGTCCGCCTTCATGGTATTGTGATGTCCAGCTGCTAAACTTTGGCATATCAAAGTATGCCGCTTTGACTTCTCTTGTGTTCCACCTTCATGGTATTGTGATGTCCAGCTGCTAATCTTTGGCATATCAAAGTATGCCGCTTTGACTTCTCTTGTGTTCCACCTTCATGGTATTGTGATGTCCAGCTGCTAATCTTTGGCATATCAAAGTATGCCGCTTTGACTTCTCTTGTGTTCCACCTTCATGGTATTGTGATGTCCAGCTGCTAATCTTTGGCATATCAAACTATGCCGCTTTGACTTCTCTTGTGTTCCACCTTCATGGTATTGTGATGTCCAGCTGCTAGTCTTTTTCATATCAAAGTATGCCGCTTTGACTTCTCTTGTGGTCCGCCTTCATGGTATTGTGATGTCCAGCTGCTAAACTTTGGCATTTCAAAGTATGCCGCTTTGACTTCTCTTGTGTTCCTCCTTCATGGTATTGTGATGTCCAGCTGCTAATCTTTGGCATATCAAAGTATGCCGCTTTGACTTCTCTTGTGTTCCACCTTCATGGTATTGTGATGTCCAGCTGCTAATCTTTGGCATATCAAAGTATGCCGCTTTGACTTCTCTTGTGTTCCACCTTCATGGTATTGTGATGTCCCGCTGCGTGGGTACTGTGTATTAATTTTCCACATGCCATCACTACTATCGGTTGATAATACGATCGAGTGGACCACGCTCTCTTTGTCAGAATTGTCCGTGTAGTTGTTAACTGGGAATGTACCGTAGTTTAGGTAGTTCATCAATTTCGCCGTGTATTTGAAGGATGGAGATCAGGAATATAAATTATTTATAGTTTATAGCCATTCTGACTGGTGGGTCGTTTGCAGTACACGCTGCTCACTAGAAATTTAAAATGTGGGAGTGATCTTACGACGAAACAACTCCTTCAGTGACAAATTTGGAACCGTGAATTATTCTACAAATTACTGTTTGTATCGTGTTTAAGTGCTTCGGCAAACTCAGTACATTACAGAATAAGCGACAAAAAATAATGTGATTCAGAGGTGATACGGCAACAGCAAAATCATACTGATATATCCCGACTCCGTGATAAAAGCGGAAATTCTGTAGTGTGCATACGTTGGAAAGAGCATAAAATATTATTTTTCTTGGTTTCCAACCACATCAATAGCACTTTAAGTAAATTTTTGACACTATTATTCGACCAACAGTTATACTCTCCGCTCACCTGCAGTGTCATGAATATCCTACATGGATACGATATTTTACGGTTTTGCCCGCACCGCTGATAGCTGCCCAAATACTCAGTAGGACCATGCAGTGCGAATGCAAAACACCGATTGACGTACGTTCGCAAGAACGGTGTGGAAATAGGTCAGCGCTCGCAACTGGGAAGTTATTTAAAGGGCCCCCACAAAGAGCGATGGATGGCAGCGATGCGTCACATGCGATATCGCTTGCAATCGGCCGCTCGCCACGACATTCCACACACGAGCGGTTTGCCAAACTATTGAAATCAGTATTATAGAATGACACTGTGTCGAGAAGTTCTGCTGTTGAAAATAAACTGCTTCGTTTAGCAGCAGTTGTAGCTGATTTCTGTATCCCCACGAATAACGGCAAAACAAATTTAAAATAGATATGCTTTTCCTGGAAACTATAGTTTGCTTTACTGAATATACTACATTTTCCATTGAAGCTAAATGGGTGGTGTGAATCTTTCCAGTGTATCAGTATAATTTGTTTCAAGTTTATTAGCTTTCAATTCCTTTTCTATTCATTAGTCTTAATTTTTAATTGAACGTTTTTAGGCCCACAGCCGGCCGGAGTGGCCGAGCGGTTCTAGGCGCATCAGTCCGGAACCGTGCGATCACTACGGTCGCAGGTTCGAATCCTGCTTCGGGCATGGATGTGTGTGATGTCCTTAGGTTAGTTAGATTTAAGTAGTTCTAAGTTCTAGGGGACTGATGATCTCAGATGTTAAGTCCCATAGTGCTCAGAGCCATTTGAACCATATTTTTAGGCCCACACAATTTACTCGATGTTTCCATGTGGTCGCGTGACTTCTGATATAGCATTTCAGCAGGATATTTAGATCACATAAAAGGAGTCCTACGGTTGTGTAACATTATGTTACATGTGGCTTTATGATTCTGTGTCATTTCAGTTGCATTTATTTCTTAAGTAAAAGCAGGCCGTACGAATGTTGAGATATGGTAAAATGTTTATCTACATCTACATCTATATATACACCCTGGAAGCCACCTGCGGTGTCTGATTGAGAGTACCCTTTACCACAGCTAGTCTCTTCGTTTCCTGTTCCACTCGCATATAGAGCAAGGGAGAAACTACTATCTGTATTTCTCGTATCTTATCTCCGTGGCCCCTACGCGAAATGTACGTTGGCGGCAGTAGCATCTTTCTGCTATCAGCTTCAAATACCGATTCTCTGAACTTCCTCAGTAGTGTTCTTTGAAATGAACGTCTTCTTCCTTCCAGGGATGCCAATTGAGCTCCCGAAGCCCATTAGTCGCACTTACATGTTGATCGAACCTACCCATAACAAATCTAGCAGCCCACTTTTGAATTGCTTCGGTGTCTCTTTCATCCGACCTGGCGCGGATTCCAAACACTCGAGCAGTATTCAAGAATAAGGCGTACTAGCTTCTTATATGTGGTTTACTACAGATAAACCAAAATTTCCTAAAGTTCTCTCAATAACCCGAAGTCGACCATTCACCTCCTCTACCGCAATCCGCACATATTCGTTCCATTCATATCGCTTCACAACGTTACACCCAGATATTTAAACGACGTGACTATGACAATCAGGACACTACTAATGCTGTATCCGAACATTAAGGATTTTTTTTCCTACTCATCCGAATTAAATTATATTTTTCTACATTAAGAGCGGGCTGTTATTTATCACATCAGCTAGAAATTTTGTCTACCTCATCTTGTCATCAGTCTGCAGTCACTTATCTTCGGTAACTTCGTATACTCCACAGCATCATGAGCGTGCAACCGCAGATTCCTTCCCAACCTGTCTGCCAGATCGTTTATATATACAGGAAAAAGCTACGGTCCGATCACAGGGTCTCACGTAAAGAAGCGAATTTCAGTACAATCCGTATTTACTGCTCAGCTGCGCCAATAAAACTCTCCTCGAGACACGGGTGGAAAACTTGGGAGGCTGCCAGGGACAAGGCGGGGTAACACAGCTTCTGAATCCGTAAGTAGTGGTTTCCTGGCACAACCTTATGTGTGACCATAGGAGCGCCGAAGCTGTAAAACGTCCGTGTGAGCCATGACAGGTAACAGTTCAGCGTAGATGTCAACAAATATACCGACTTTTCGTTTCCGTTGCAGTATAACAAAACTCATGCCATCTCCCCAATATTCCTGTCCGTCCCAAACAGTGTATTGCCCTTCCTGCTAGGAACTGTGTGTGCTATCATCATCAGTTCTTGAAGACAGTTCAGACAAGATACCAGTTTGGTAATACCAACTTGATAACAGTAAAATTCTTATTTTTATGCCAGCCTTAGTTGCATTCCTCTTAATTCTAAGCTTCAAGGCACATTAATATCATCAAATTGGCAACCAGCGTGCTGTCGTCCCTCCAGAGTGTTGGGCTTTCTGCTCTACTCAGAACGGACTACAGAGAATTTTGTATGCATTCACTTCCTGGCTTTCGTTACGTGCTGACTGTGGAGTTTGCAGAATCGCACTTAGCGTGTGGTGTTAAGTTATATTTCAGAGCCTGTATTCAATAAAACTTACATTTACCTATATCATTTGTGCGTTTATAATGAGAACTTCTTTTTGTTATTTCTCTTGTTAATTTGAAAATGTGAGCTGTCCAGAAGATGGGTCCTATTTTTTTTTGTTTTTGTTTTGTTTTCAGTATTCTTAACGATTTCAGTCAGAATCCCACAGTGTCACATTCAGTTTTTCGCACTAGTTTCATGTATTTTTGCTTTTAAGAGTAACATTGCAGTGAGATTTCATTTTTTGACTGAATGAAAGTTATGTACTTGTTAAATTGACTTCCATTTGTAAATCCTGTTACCTGCAACTTCTTTCATTGCTAGGTAGTCCTTATTAACGACTATAAACAGGTGTACTCTAAGTTAATGGTGTTTCCATTTCGTCTAATGGCCAAATAATGAATACAAAATGATACGTAGTATGGAAATGCCTAAACCAGTTGACGAGTGGGCAGCTCTCGCACGTTTGTAGCACAGTTTAAATCAGTCGTAAATTATGGATTAGTTTTAATTGCTACAGTGCTCTACCAATGCTCTCTCTCTGTGCGTGGGAACCAACCATGTCTCTTTCGTTAACTCAAATGCTTCAGTATGACAATCACATTTGTCATATGGGAACACAATAAAGTAAGTAAGGAAAATGAAAGAATAGGATATTTCACTTATGAAACTGTGTTTCACTTGTGACGCTGGTAAACAGTACCAGCGGGGCAGGCTCCAGTGGTCACATACGCTGCGACTCAGTCTTCATACTTCGGCAGGTGGTGTATCAGGTTTATCCGAATTCCCCTGCCTGACAATAGAATGGTGCACACAGACAGATATGTGCTTGGATACATGCACTGATTTGGGTTGGGAACGACATTATAAAGGAGTTGAATCCTCTGTATCAAAGTAGTTGCACCCTCTCCTGAGGCAAGTTCGACGACAACTGTAGTAAATGGTCTTTGATATCCAGGATACCGGCAATGGGGCAGAACTGACATCCAAGCTGGTAACACACATGTTGTGTCGGGGGCGGATGTGGGGAGTACCTCAAAATCAAGCAAACAGTAAACAGAGACATGTGCATATGTGGACGAAGATTGTCCTGTTGAAAAAAAGGCTTCACGATACCATCTCACGAGAGATAAACATGAGATTGTGGGATGTCTGTGATGAACCGATGTGTCATCAAACTCCCCTGAATCACTACCAGCTCTGACATGAAGTCATAACCGATGGCTCCCCAAACCATGACTCCAGGAGTAACATCACTGTGCCTCTCCAAAATATTGACGGAATGGGATCACTCCTTGGGTTGGCACCATACTCACTGACGATTGTCATTCGCAGAAGTCCATAACTCTGATTCACCGCCTAAAACAATGCGACACCATACATTAACAGTCCATGGTTCCCAGACAAGCTGCCACTCCAACAAAGCCGTGTGTGCTGCTGGTAGACTGACCACTACTGTGGGATGACACGGAATGTTATGAGTCCATTACTTGTTCTCGAATGGTGAGTGCAGATCCGAAGGGGCTGCAGTCTGCTTGGTGCATCATATGGCGACCCTCCCTTGTTGTAGTCAAAAGTGGTTGACCAGCACCTTGACGACGATTACGCCTGCCCTCATGTTCCCATGCACTCCAGCGACGGGCCACTGTCAAATCTGAAGTCCGGGTATTGCACTACTCCACCAATCATTGTATCGGAAACTCCGATGATTCCCCTCTCGGGCTCCGTCAGTCGCTGATAAAGCTCTCATACATATACGTGACATCTCCCTGTCGTTCACAGTGTTCACCCAACATATGACGCTGTTCATGCCTCTTATGTCCCTTGGTAACAACGCTAATGCACTCTGGTGGCCGTTCCACTAGTCACAGAGAGTGAAAACTATGCGTTTACGTTCTCACTGATGGTGCAAATGTGTGTGAAGTTACATTGACATTTGACCATTGTCCGCCCCCGGTAGCTGAGTGGTCAGTCTGCTTTCGGCTGCGATGGGGCGCGGACGTCCACTGCGTCCCGCCGTGCGCGACTGTGAGCGCTTGCTTGTGTTTACCTTCTTGCGGCGCGAGTTGTATTAGTTACAAGTTCAGTGCGACTAAGGCACACACATGGCGCCACGATACGATCAAAATTACTTTCCAACCAGATCACGCGCGTCCTCGAGCCTATGAAATAGAACAGTTCATACGCGACTATCTACGTTTAGATCTGGCGACTGTAGTCGGAATACATTTTTCTATAACGGCGAGCGTGGTTTATGTTAAAATGACCAGTGCAGAGGTCTGCGCGACAGTGGTGTCTAAATACTCGAACTCTCTCAGATTCAAACATTCTGACGGGCATATCGGTGCAGTGACGGTGGATCATGCAGGCATGGGCCTAAGGTCTGTATGGGTTTTTGAGCTTCCCTTAGAGGTCCCAGAGGAAGTTGTCAAGGACGCCTTCCGACCATATGGCAATGTTATCAACCACGTTGCAGAAAAGTGGCAAACTTTCTCGACGTATAAGGTCTACAATGGTGTGCGCCAAATTAAACTTGAGCTCAAGAAACATGTGCCGTCCTATTTGAACATCGGCGGCTGTCGTGCAATCATCATGTACGACGGTCAGCCGCGTACCTGTTCCGGATGTGGGCAGGAAGGCCATGTTCTATCGAGCTGGTTACAACGTGGAATTACGAAGATACCAGTGGGAGACTCCGTTTCCCCGACGGGGACGACAATCCTGCCCCTCACGTACGATCAGACGACGATGCGCACCATAGTTGAGGACGAAACGGGCGATCAGACACACCCATCGACGCCAGAAGTACCAAGGGAGAAAGAGGAAGGACCCCCGATGCCAACTCATATGTCGCCCCCTCCACAGCAACAACAGCAGCAACAGTCCCACGGACACCAGACGCAACGTAACATTCAGAACAAGATGGACGTGGACGCGAACATTGTCCCGACCGCGGCTTTCCTAGCGGAAGGTGATACGACGCTGGATTGCCTCCCACATTCGGATACGGATGTCCACGTTCGAAAGCAACGTTCGCCTCGACGACGGAAGCGACGTCGGCGGATCCCTTCTGACGATTGCCTCCTACACACGGCCGGTCAAGAAGATGACATCTCATCAGACGGCATGGATGCTGCGCCTGCTGAGGATCTAAGTGGTGTAGACGGTTCACTTGCCCATACCACGAGTGCCAAGTTACTTCTTGCACCACAGATGCAGCAGGTCGCGTCGATGGATGGCGCTCCGTCTACCTCTACCGAGGTACGTGAGGGAGATTTAGGTGCCGATCAGCTACACAACATCTAGTTGCAGCCACTGTGGTCCGACGATGTTGAGGAACTTCCTGAAGAGGGCACTGGTGACAGGGGAGGGGGTGCCATTGGAGATGCCACTCCTTGCGTGAAAGACTCATAATTTGTAACGGGTTTGGTGGGTCCGGCATCTCTTGCGGTTAGCTTTGATTGCCATGGGGTCTACTCTAGGTGAAGAGGCTAGGCAGCACACCTTTCGCCTTGCCACAATCAATTCAACGCGATAAGGGCACCACACAAACTGACAATGCTACAACGCATGCTTGATGCGGCGCACGTCGACGTGGCCCTCTTACAGGAAGTATGTGTCGCTAGTTTCCCTGACTTCTTCGGATATACCGCCCACATCTCCCACACCTACCGATTGTGGTGTGGCTGTCCTGATACGGGACGGTTTGGCGACTACGGACGTACTGTACTTACCGAGTGCAAGAGCCATGGCGGTAACTGTGTACGACTCATCAATGTATATGCCCCTTCAGGATCAGGGAGACGGAGAGATCGGGCCGCTTATTTTCGGAAGATATTACGCGTCTATTTATGGGCCGCATAGACGATATGGTGATCGGAGGAGATTTTAACTGTACATTATCTCCGTCTGATCAGCAGCCACATCACGTCCCGTGTGCGGAATTGGAAATGCTAGTGCGTGACCTCCACCTGATTGACACGTGGCACCACATCCATGGCCCAGCTCCTGGATACACCCATTATACAAGTCATTCATCAAGTCGGTTAGACAGGATTTACGTCACAAGCAGTCTTTCGACGGCGACGAGAGGAGCAGAGCTTGTAAGTAGGCTGTTTAGGTTTTTTATATTGGTAACGCCACGTAGCGCTCTGTATGAACATCACTGGCTGTGCTGTGTGCAGTCAGTGGCTGGTTGGCATTGTTGTAATACTCGCCATTGTAGTGTTGGGCAGCTGGATGTTAACAGCGCGTAGCTTTGCGCAGTTGGAGGTGAGCCGCCAGCAGTGGTGGACGTGGGGAGAGAGATGGCGGAGTTTTGAAATTTGTAAGACTGGATGTCATGAACTGCAATATATATTTTGACTATTAAGGTAAATACATTGTTTGTTCATTATTAAAATCTTTCATTTGCTAACTATTCCTATCAGTAGTTAGTGCCTTCAGTAGTTTGAATCTTTTATTTAGCTGGCAGTAGTGGCGCTCGCTGTATTGCAGTAGCTTGAGTAACGAAGATTTTCGTGAGGTAAGTGATTTGTGAAACGTATATGTTAATGTTACTCAGGGCCATTCTTTCGTAGGGATTTTTGGAAGTCAGATTGCGTTGCGCTAAAATATTGTGTGCCAGTTTAAGCACAGTCTTGTACTGTTTTTCTAAGGGGACGTTTCAAGCTCTGGCCCACTGAATTCACCGACCACACAGCCTATATTTGCACCATTGCCCTCCAACCTGCACGTGTGTGGCGCAGTAGGCCCCCTGGAAACTGAACGTCGCCCTTCTGGACGAGCCGGCATGTAAAGGTGCTATCGAAGAGTCGTGGAACGCGTCCTTACAGCGTCGTGGTCGTTACCGATCGACCCTCAGTTGGTGGATTGAATGAGCGAAGCCTGCTCTTAGGCGCACCTTCATGGCTTACGGCCGGAAAGCGGCGGCATGGAGGAGGAGCACGGAAAACTTTATTACACCGTCCTACGGGAATGTCTTGTTATGGAGCCCTCACCTGACCGCAGATCACAGTCAATCGCGCGAAAGCGCAGCTCATCTCCTTAGCACGCCATCATTTACAGGGCGCTGTTATACGGTCGCGTGCTCCAGACATGATACAATCAGAAAGGCCATCTATGCACCACGTGCTCCTAGAAAGCAGGAGGCGCCGTAGGGCACTGGTAACCGACATGATAACGGACGACGGACGACACGTGGCAGAACAAGCTGATATAGCAGAAGCCTTCTATGGGCATTACTCTCAACTTTATTCAGCCGTGCTCCCTGATATGGCGACGGTAGACACCGTTTCAGCACATGTCCACGGTACAGTTCCACCAGACATGGTCCGATTTTACTGGGAGAAGTGACAGAAGAGGAAGTGCTCGTCGCCATTGGTAAAGGTGCTCCCCATAAATCACCAAGAATCGATGGATTACCATTAGAGTTCTATCGAGCATTTAAACAACTGTTGGTACCGTGTTGGGCTGAAATTTGTCAGGAATTGATGTCCCCGGGTATACTGTTGCCTGCACCGTTCTTGGAAGGACTGATTGTCCTCATCCATAAGCCGAAGGGGCGGAATCATGTCTGCGATTATCGCCCCTTAACGTTATTGAACAGCGACGTCAAGATCTTTTCGAGGCTGCTATCAGAACGTCTTCGGGGCACACTATTGCACGTCCTGTCCAGCGATCAGACGTCCTTGAGGAGGACACAACAACATCAGAACTGCGTTATGTCGTTACAGAGATCTCATCTCCCTTGCACGGGTGAGACGTTTGCCGGCAGCCCTGGCGTCTATCGACTTTAGCCAGGCTTTTGACCGTGTGGGCCACACTTTCCTCACTGCCGTTCTACAGCGCATGGAATACCCCGACCCCTTTATCACAGTGTTGACACGCCTTCTGCATGGGGCTACTTCTCGAGTTCTTGTTAATGGAAGACTGACGGCACCCATGCCGATCTGCCGATCAGTACGACAGGGATGTCCATTATCAACATTGTTATTTGCATTGGCCTTAGAACCTTTGTTGTGTGGTCTCCGAGACAGGCTCACTGGGATACAGTTCGGCGGCTCCATCTATCGCTTCACCGCATATTCGGATGATTTGATGATCGTCATACGAGGAGCTGACGATATGGCGGCAGCGTTGGACTGGATTGCAACTTACGGTACAGCTTCTGGTAGCCAAATCAACGTTGACAAGTCTGTCGCCTTGAGCACCGGTATTTGGCTACCGCAGGAACACATTGCCCCCTTACGCTTTAGTGATACTGTGCGCTGCTTGGGTTCAGATTTCATGAACGACATGCGACGCGCGACGACGCTCAATTATCGACGCCTTCTTCACCAAATTTGGGCCGGAATAGCAAATCAGTGCTTGAGATCCCTCTACATCGTTCAGCAGGCGTATTATGCCAATGTATACCTTGCGTCCCGCATACCGCATGTTGCCCAAACGCTACCCATTCCGAAACCCTTGGCTCGTAGCATTATGGCAGCGCTGGGATACTTCGTCAACGCTGGTATGTTACTGAAGATCAGATACGTATGTCTTACCCTCCCCAAGGAAAAAGGTGGTCTCAGCCTAGTCAACGTCCGTGATATGGACATTGCCCTCTATGTTAGCTCACATTTATGTCTGCTGCGCTGTTGTCCTACGAGCCTCAGGAGTCTGTTTCTGACGGCGCTACGGCCTGCTTCACTAAGAGCGCCGGTGCCACTACAGGACAACACAGCGCCCCTCTTTTATATAGAACGTTTCTATTTAGAACAAAGTTATTGCAGTGTAGCACTCACGACACTACAAATGGCCACGACTCGACACCTATATCAGGACATGGTGCAGCGCCGCCCCCTAAATGTGGTCGAACTAAAATATCCTGACGTACGGTGGCGCGTGGTGTGGAAGACTGTACACGATGCCATGCTTGATTCCGACATTGTTTCCCAATGGTACGCAGTCGTTAATGGGAAGCTGGTGACGCAAGAACGTCTCTACAATATCCACATGGCAGAATCTCCCAATTCTGTGGGTTGTAACACAGTAGATTCTGACGAGCACCGCCTCAGCTGTGGAGAGGCGGAACCGGTTTGGCACCTAGTGCGGCAGATGCTGGCTTATCTCTTGCGAGTTAGGCCGGAGCATATATCTGCACGCACGTTATTGTTTCCGGATGAGACATTTTACCCCTAGACTCGAATCAACTCCGTCACCTGGATACGTGGACATGCGGTCCATTACCTCTGTCGTGACGGACACAAGAATTTCCTTGACTTCTGGCTCTCTTTGAAAGAAAGACATCATGCTATTTCCGGGAATTCCAGATATCGACAATGCTTCGCAAACGACCTATGGAGTGCCTTTCACAGCCCGCCTTGCAGCTGGAATGTTCCAGGCAGCGGCAGATGAGGTCAGAACGAACTGCAAACGAGCATAGATTGAACAATCTTTATCAGTGGGCGCAGTCGCAGGGAAGCCTAACTACGACGTGGTAGCTTTCTTTTCATGGTATTTATGTTTAACATCTTCGATGGTGTCATTCTGTTTTAGTTTTCCAGGCTTGATTAACTATGACTGTTCGCACATTGATACCTATATAAATAAAAACAGAGCGGCCAGCATGTTCTCCAGACATGAACCCTATCGAACATATCTGGGATAGATTGAACAGGGCTGTTTATGGACGACGCCACCCACGAACCACTGTGAGGGATCTACGACTAATCGCTGTTAAGGATTGGGATAGTCTGGACCAACAGTACCTTGATGATCTTGTACATAGTATGTCACGATGAATACAGGCATGCATCAATGCTAGAGGACGTATTAGAGGTACCGGTGTGTACAGCAATCTGGACCACCGCCTCAGGAGATCTCACTGTATGGTGGTACAACGTGCAATGTGTCGTTTTCATGAGCAATAAAAAGGGTGGAAATGATGTTTGTGTTGATCTCTATTCCAATTTTCTGTACAGGTTCCGAAACTCTCGTAACCGAGGTGATGAAAAACTGTTTTTGATGTGTGTAGTAGCCGTTATAGTTATACCCACTGTTGTTTTTTCACCCGTCAGATTTCTTCATTTTCTTCGGAATCGCTTATTAGGGATGTAGTTTACAAAAGGATCTGTTTGATAATCTTCAAACACAATCTACGTGAAAACTCAATCATTTATTCCTCGAAGGTAGACTGCACTATTCCCATCACACTCGACAAGCTACTGTGTGAGATGATTATTGTCCGAATTTTTAACACTGAAACTTCATATTTAATCGTACTAAACAAAGTGATTTCCTTCCGTTCTGTCTGCATCATTAAGTTTTTACTCATTTCTGGTAACGTGAGACTCAAAAAACCGTTAATTGGCAGTAATCAGGAATATTTTAAATCGTATGTCCATGGTATACGAACACCAACCAATGACGGCTTCAGCACAACTACTCAAAACTGCTCAAAGCTTGAACGCTGCAACAATGTATGTATAGTCACCTGCCAAAGTGGTTTATCTCCTCTTCCTCTGAATTTGAGGACGGATTTATTATATGTCGCATGAAAGAATAAATAAACAAATGTATAGAAAGTTGATATTTATAAATGATGTCACCTGTGAAGATACAATCTCCTGATAGATTTTTAGTAGTGACACTGAGCAGCAGTTGAGCAACAGTATTTATACTGGGCAGTCGGTACATTGCCGCTACTTTCTTCTACTGACACAATCATGCTACTGATGTTACTGACAGACTACTCTGAAGGGCTAAATGGCACATCAGTTTTCTCGGACTTTAATTGAAGGCTGTCATTCCTTGTCCTGTTGTGCTGAAATGAATTCGACATGTAGCAAAGCCCAAGTCACGAGCTACAGCCCATGCGATATTTGGAGACTGCCTTCCTGTTATCATTTCCTGCTCAATACCAGACACAGCGCTTGTGTATTGAGCAAAACACCCTCTATTATCCCAGTAGGTGTGTTCAACTTACTTGTAGTTGGACATGAGCATGCTCACATCCTGGAAGTTTGGTGGCGAGGACCCGGAATCCTTCTTCCAGAGAATTCTCGGCACAGGAGAACCGTCCGCAGAGCAGGGCAGCGTCACGGATCTGCCGGCCTCCACCTGAGTGTCCTTGGGCTGACGCTTCCAAGATGGCGGCTCTGGTGACAGGGGAAGAGCCAGTCTGCCATGCTTATTAACTCTAGTCGCATTCTGCTCTAGCAAGTAGAGTGTTATTCATAAATACCTCCAAGGATTCAGAAGTTACTGTGAAAACTACAAGAGATACAGTAAAATGACACTTAGCAGTGGGCAGAGAATCGCTCCAAGTTTTTCATAATACACGCTGCGATGCAGTTGTACAGCTTATCACTACATCTACATCTACATCTACATCTACAACGGTGTGTGGCGGAGGGCACTTTACGTGCCACTGTCATTACCTCCCTTTTCTGTTCCAGTCGCGTATGGTTCGCGGGAAGAACGACTGTCTGAAAGCCTCCGTGCGCGCTCGAATCTCTCTAATTTTACATTCGTGATCTCCTCGGGAGGTATAAGTAGGGGGAAGCAGTATATTCGATACCTCATCCAGAAACGCACCCTCTCGAAACCTGGCGAGCAAGATACACCGCAATGCAGAGCGCCTCTCTTGCAGAGTCTGCCACTTGAGTTTGCTAAACATCTCTGTAACGCTATCACGGTTACAAAATAACCCTGTGACGAAACGCGCCGCTCTTCTTTGGATCTTCTCTATCTCCTCCGTCAACCCGATCTGGTACGGATCCCACACTGATGAGCAACATTCAAGTATAGGTCGAATGAGGGTTTTGTAAGCGACCTCCTTTGTTGATGGACTACATTTTCTAAGGACTCTCCCCATGAATCTCAACCTGGTACCCGCCTTACCAACAATTAATTTTATATGATAATTCAATTTCAAATCGTTCCACACGCATACTCCCAGATATTTTACAGAAGTAACTCCTACCAGTGTTTGTTCCGCTATCATATAATCATACAATAAAGGATCCTTCTTTTTATGTATTCGCAATACATTACATTTGTCTATGTTAAGGATCAGTTGCCACTCCCTGCACCAAGTGCCTATCCGCTTCAGATCTTCCTGTATTTCGCTGCAATTTTCTAATGCTGCAACTTCTCTGTATACTACAGCATCATCCGCGCAAAGCCGCATGGAACTTCCGACACTATCTACTAGGTCATTTATATATACTGTGAAAAGCAATGGTCTCATAACACTCCCCTGTGGCACGCCAGAGGTTACTTTAACGTCTGTAGACGTCTCTCCATTGATAACAACATGCTGTGTTCTGTTTGCTAAAAACGCTTCAATCCAGCCACACAGCTGGTCTGATATTCCGTAGGGTCTTACTTTGTTTATCAGGTGACAGTGCGGTACTGTATCGAACGCCTTCCCGAAGTCTAGGAAAATAGCATCTACCTGGGAGCCTGTATCTAATATTTTCTCATGAACAAATAAAGCGAGTTGGGTCTCACACGATCACTGTTTCCGAAATCCATGTTGATTCCTACAGAGTAGATTCTGGGTTTCCAAAAACGATATGATACTCGAGCAAAAAATATGTTCTAAAATTCTACAACAGATCGACGACAGCGATATAGGTCTATAGTTTTGTGCATCTGCTCGACGACCCTTCTTGAAGACTGGGACTACCTGTGCTCTTTTCCAATCATTTGGAACCTTCCGTTCTTCTAGAGACTTGCGGTACACGGCTGTTAGAAGGGGGGCAAGTTCTTTCGCGTACTCTGTGTAGAATCGAATTGGTATTCCGTCAGGTCCAGTGGACTTTCCTCTGTTGAGTGATTTCAGTTGCTGTTGTATTCCTTGGACACTTACTTCGATGTCAGCCATTTTTTCGTTTGTGCGAGGATTTAGAGAATGAACTGCAGTGCGGTCTTCCTCTGTGAAACAGCTTTGGAAAAAGGTGTTTAGTATTTCAGCTTTACGCGTGTCATCCTCTGTTTCAGTGCCAGCCTCATCCCGGAGTGTCTGGATATGCTGTTTCGAGCCACTTACTGATTTAACGTAAGACCAGAACTTCCTAGGATTTTCTGTCAAGTCGGTACATAGAATTTTACTTTCGAATTCACTGAATGCTTCACGCATAGCCCTCCTTACGCTAACTTTGACATCGTTTAGGTTCTGTTTGTCTGAGAGGTTTTGGCTGCGTTTAAACTTGGAGTGAAGCTCTCTTTGCTTCCGCAGTAGTTTCCTAACTTTGTTGTTGAACCACGGTGGGTTTTCCCCGTCCCTCACAGTTTTACTCGGCACGTACCTGTCTAAAACGCATTTTACAATTGCCTTAAAGTTTTTCCATAAACACTCAACATTGTCAGTGTCGGAACAGAAATTTTCGTTTTGATCTGTTAGGTAGTCTGAAATGTGCCTTCTATTACTCTGGCTAAACAGATAAACCTTCCTCGCTTTTTTATATTCCTATTAACTTCCATATTCAGGGATGCTGCAACGGCCTTATGATCACTGATTCCCTGTTCTGTAGTTACAGAGTCGAGAAGTTCGGTTCTGTTTGTTATCAGAATGTCCAAGATGTTATCTCCACGAGTCGGTTCTCTGTTTAATTGCTCGAGGTAATTTTCGGATAGTACACTCAGTATAATGTCACTCAATGCTCTGTCCCTACCACCCATCCTAAACATCTGAGTGTCCCAGTCTATATCTGGTAAATTGAAATCTCCACCTAAGACTATAATGTGGTGAGAACATTTATGTGAAATGTATTCCAAATTTTCTCGCAGCTGTTCTGCCACTAATGCTGCTGAGTCGGGAGGTCGGTAAAAGGAGCCAATTATTAACCTAGCTCGGTTGTTGAGTTAACCTCCACCCATAATATTTCACAGGAACTATCCACTTCTACTTCACTACAGGATAATCTACTACTAACAGCGACAAAAACGCCACTACCGGTTGCATGCAATCTATCCTTTCTAAACACCGTCTGTGCCTTTGTAAAAATTTCGGCTGAATTTATCTCTGGCTTCAGCCAGCTTTCTGCACCTATAACGATTTCAGCTTCGGTGCTTTCTATCAGCGCTTGAAGTTCCGGTACTTTACCAATGCACCTTCGACAGTTTACAATTACAATACCGATTGCTGCTTGATCCCCGCATGTCCTGACTTTGCCCCACACCCTTTGAGGCTGTTGCCCTTTCTGTACTTGCCCGAGGCCATCTAACCTAAAAAACCGCCCAGCCTACGCCACACAACCCCTGCTACCCATGTAGCCGCTTGCTGCGTGTAGTGGACTCCTGACCTATCCAGCCGAACCCGAAACCCCACCACCCTATGGCGCAAGTCTAGGAATCTGCAGCCCACACGGTCGCAGAACCGTCTGAGCCTCTGATTCAGACCCTCCACTCGGCTCTGTACCAAAGGTCCGCAGTTAGTCCTGTCGACGATGCTGCAGATGGTGAGCTCTGCTTTCATCCCGCTAGCGAGACTGGCAGTCTTCACCAAATCAGATAGCCGCCGGAAGCCAGAGAGGATTTCCTCCGATCCATAGCGACACACGTCATTGGTGCCGACATGAGCGACCACCTGCAGATGGGTGCACCCTGTACCTTTCAAGGCATCCGGAGGGACCCGTTCCACATCTGGAATTACTCCCCCCGGTATGCACACGGAGTGCACATTGGTTTTCTTCCCCTCTCTTCCTACTATATCCCTAAGGGGCCCCATTACGTGCCTGACGTTGGAGCTCCCAACTACCAGTAACCCCACCCGCTGCGACTGCCCGGATCTTACAAACTGAGGGGCAACCTCTGGAACAGGACAAGCAGCCATCTCCGGGCGAACATCAGTATCAGCCGGAGACAGAGCCTGAAACCGGTTCATCAGACAAACTAGAGAGGCCTTTCGTTCAGCCCTCTGGAATGTCTTTCGCCCCCTTCCACACCTCGAGACGACCTCCCACTCTACCACAGGTGAGGGATCAGCCTCAATGTGGGCAGTATCCCGGGTAGCCACAGTCGTAGTCCGATCGGAGGATGCGTGGGACGAGCTGGCCGTCCCTGACAAACCCCCATCCGGACCCACAGTGATGCCCATTGGCAACAGCCTCAAGCTGTGTGACCGAAGCCAACACTGCCTGAAGCTGGGAACGAAGGGATGCCAACTGAGCCTGCATCCGAACACAGCAGTTGCAGTCCCTATCCATGCTAAAAACTGTTGTGCAAAGAACGTCTGAATTAATCTACAGAGAGCACAAACAATTCGACAAAAATTTAAACGGTTATTGAAATACAAGACTGCCTAGTAAATGCAGTAATTCTAGGTGGCAGGCGAGTCAGAACATTTAAACAAATCATCCTCATCGTATAGTTGCACAGCATTAGTACGCGCTAGCAGGTAGGCAACCCAGTGAACAGATTTGCAAAGCAGGCCGCTGCCGTTGCACCTTTCTGGGTATAGAAGCAGGAACAAACAGTACACCAGTTGAACACCTGTAATCTGAGTCGCGAGGGGAGCTGCTTTCTCCACAGATTCTGCATGTCTTGCAGTATTCACAGTGTTATCTTCCACAGGGCATATACGAATAAAACTGAAATAAACAATTAGACATGGTGAATGTTAAGTAAGGGGCATACACCAGGATGTGATTCCTGATTAGAACGGGAAGGTCAGGGGTATACATTTAAGTATGTGATACCTGTCAAGAAATGGAAGTTCACAGCAAAATATGCCTGGAAATGGATTGTAATTCTGCGTTACAGGGATACGTTATGGGGATAAAATACAGGAAGGGAAAGGTTATTTGCAACTCAAACCGAAATCAGACTGCTCTTGTAAGGATGAAAGGGCATGAAAAGGGAGCAGTAGTTGAGAATGGAGTGAGGCACAGTCGCAACCTACTCCAGTCTTATTCAGTTTTGACATTCATCAAGGCAGCAATGGGAAAAAAGGAGAAATTAGGAAAGGAGATTACACTTCAAAGAGAAAAAATTAATTCTTTGATGTTAGCCGATGATCACCTTATATAAACATTTTATAAATAATACCAAATGAACTCGAGGATCAGTTACATTCTGTTTGGCCTTACGAAAGGTATCAGAAAATTAGTTCTGACGTTGCGCTTGATAATGGAGCCAAAAGCAGAAAACTCAAGACACGTTCATGCATTGTCTGTCGACTTAGAAAAAGCATTCTACAATGTAAGATGGTGTAAGAATCAAGAAATTCTCAATAAAATGGCTGTAGCCTATAGTGAAAGACGTTAATACGCAACACGCACAAGGACGGACAGGTAAAAATAAGAATGGAAGAACGAAAACGAGCCGCCCGGTTGAACGAGCGGTTCTAGGTGCTTCAGTCTGGAACCGCGCGACGGTTGCAGGTTCGAATCCTGCCTCGGGCATGGATGTGTGTGATGTCCTTAGGTTAGTTAGGTTTAAGTAGTTCTAAGTTCTAGGGGACTGATGACCTCAGATGTTAAGTCTCATAGTGCCCAGAGCCGTTTGTCCCATATGAACATGAACGAAATGCTCTGATTAAAAAGGGTTTAAGTCAGAAATACAATCTTTCACCCCTACTGTTCAATCTGTACATCGAACGAACAATGACGGAAAGGAAAGAAAGGTTCACGAGTGGAATTAAAA
The DNA here is from genome assembly GCF_023897955.1 of Schistocerca gregaria. Classification (NCBI taxonomy): domain Eukaryota; kingdom Metazoa; phylum Arthropoda; class Insecta; order Orthoptera; family Acrididae; genus Schistocerca; species Schistocerca gregaria. Next base: position 99,380,064 of record NC_064921.1, on the reverse strand, counting down.
TCCAGCAAAGGACCTGCGGGAGCAGTTGAACGAAATGGACAGTGTCTTGAAAGGAGGATATAAGATGAACATCAACAAAAGCAAAACGAGGATAATGGAATGTAGTCAAATTAAATCGGGTGATGCTGAGGGAATTAGATTAGGAAATGAGACACTTAAAGAAGTAAAGGAGTTTTGCTATTAAGGAAGAAAAATAACTGATGATGGTCGAAGTAGAGAGGATATAAAATGTAGACTGGCAATGGAAAGGAAAGCGTTTCTGAAGAAGAGAAATTTGTTAACATGCAGTATAGATTTATGTATCAGGAAGTGGTTTCCGAAAGTATTTGGAGGAGTGTAGCCATGTATGGAAGTGAAACATGGACGGTAACTAGTTTGGACAAGAAGAGAATAGAAGCTTTCGAAATGTGGTGTCACAGAAGAATGCTGAAGATAAGGTGGATAGATCACGTAACTAATGAGGAGGTATTGAATAGGATTGGGGAGAAGAGAAGTTTGTGGCACAACTTGACTAGAAGAATTGCTCTGAGCACTATGGGACTCAACTGCTGTGGTTATCAGTCCCCTAGAACTTAGAACAAGTTAAACCTAACTAACCTAAGGACATCACACACATCCATGCCCGAGGTAGGATTCGAATCTGCGACCATAGCAGTCGCACGGTTCCGAACTGCGCGCCTAGAACCGCGAGACCACCGCGGCCGGCTCTTGACTAGAAGAAGGGATCGGTTGGTAGGACATGTTTTGAGGCATCAAGGGATCACAAGTTTAGCATTGGAGGGCAGCGTGGAGGGTAAAAATCGTAGAGGGAGACCAAGAGATGAATACACTAAGCAGATTCAGATGGATGTAGGTTGCAGTAGGCACTGGGAGATGAAGGAGCTTGCACAGGACAGAGTAGCACGGAGAGCTGCATCAAACCAGTCTCAGGACTGAAGAACACAACAACAACAACAACAACAATCGTGGCTTATGTACACAGCACATACTGAAGTTAACGGTATCTTTTTCCTATGTGCAGTACAGGCACAACGGACACAGAGCCGACTGCCTTTATACTGAGTTACACCCTCCATCACCTGAGTCGTTTATCTCTGGTTATATACTGTACTACTTACATCAAACTCGATACTATTCGACTGCATTTGTCTGTACGCTGGATCTCGTAGTACTGTGTGTACACTACGCACAACTATTCAAGCCGAGGGTGTTAATTTTCATACACATGTCTATGCGTTTATACTGATTTCCACTGCTGTATAAAAATAATTGAGGACGATGGATGGAGATGCCACTCTGAGATGAAGAGTAGGGCACAAGAGAGGAATTTTGGGAGGAATGCATCAAACAAGATAGACGGTTGATGAGGCAGAAAAATAGCAGACTACCTACAAGATTCGAAGGGTATGAATAGGAAAAAAGAACTGAGAGGGACTGAGATAGGGTGAAGCATTTCGTCGATGTTATACTGAGTAAGACAGTAAGGGAAACAAAAGACAAATTTGAAAAGGAAATTAAGCTTCAGAGACAAGAAAAGAAGCCCTGTAAGGTTTGCTGATGATTTAATGATTGTGACATTTTTAGGTAAATATCTGCATAACTTTGCAACGGCATATACACAGTGGAGCCAGTGTTTACCGTTCACCGTAACCTGCACAGTGTAGTGGGCGGAGGCTGCGGCGTTGGCGGCGTGGCAGGAGTAGTTGCCGGCGTGCCTGGGGGCGAGTCTGCGGAAGCTGAGCGTGCTCGAGTAGTCGTCGATGGTCTTCTCGGAGACCTCCTCGTCCTCCGGGACCGGCGCGCCGTCTTTCAGCCAGCGGATTTCGATCGGGAGGTCGCCTTTACTGACGATACAAGACAGGTGCGTCCGCATTCCTCTCTGTAGGTCCGGCTTTGTCGATATTGGGTCTATCTGAGGAGGTTCTGAAAAAGAAAAAAAAAACAAGTGATGTTACGGATGTCTTCGAAATTATGATCCGACATAACAGATTACGTCCGCAAGGTGATTTTAATAAATAGGGTCAAATTTTAGGAATTGATCCCTGAGAGAATAAGCAGTATTAGGGCCCGAAATGCCTTGCAAGGAAGGTACGCACGCAGGTGGAGAAAAGACCTTCGACAAAGAACACAGTGTCAACACTAGAGAAGTGGTCCGCCACTATAGGATAAACGAGACGACCTTGTGAAACAACAATGCGTGCAGAACTTCTCCTGAGCTAGTAAGACCTAGTAAGACTTGACGTCATCAGGTGACGTTTTCCTAAAACCACTACAATATTTTTATACCAACTGACAACTAATTTTGGTTGTAAGACGACCACCTTTAGATCACTCATGCGAGAGGTTCTGTGTCTAGGTACAGTGGAAGTGTATTTCGGTAGGTGATCATTAATGAGCCAAGCATTCAATACGCTGTTGGCTATACCAACGAGTTTGCAAAATGCAGTTCTGTACCACGCTTAAGTGCACCAGAACGTCGACATACTCTCGGTACTAAGTGTAACCCGTCACTGATAAGGATATAAAAGTTATATATTTCATTATTATATTTTATATACTTTTCATGGGCGTGCTTCGTAACGAGGACATGTCAACATTGTACTCTTCTTAATAAGAAAGGTTCAGAATTGCACTTGCTACCTCGTTGGTGTAACCAACAGTGTACCTAAAACTTCGCTCTATAGTGAGCAAGTTCCGAGGTACACTTTCAGACGATGGTGTTGTAGCGTACAGTGAAGTAGAGACGGAACCTCTACCATGAGTGATCTGCAGCAGTAACTCTTAATCAGTTGCAAAGTAATGTATTATTACGATCTAGACAGGCAAAGAACGTTAGAAAAATTATAAGAGTTTTAGACTTTATTTGGTCTGGACGTGCCTCTGCGGCTCATCGCGCGGAACACCACCGTCCTGGAGTCTTGTCATCCATCCTATTCACAGATGAAGCCATCAGCAGCTTGTTGTCTTCAGGGTAACGTTGCTAACACCAGAGCAAGAGGCCTCAGGTTCGATACCCGGCCGGGTCGGGAATTTTCTGCGCTCAGGGCTGTGTGTATGCGTTGTTCTAATAACCATTACACCATCACCGATGCGTAAGTGGTCCAAGTGGTGTCTAATAAAAAAGACAAGCACCAGGGGCCGAACTCACGAGAAGGGAACTTTTGGCCAAATATGCCATTGCACCAACGAGACTGTCTTTACGAGAGGCAATATAGTTGACAACACCGACTTATGGGATAAGCTCCCCGTGCTGTAGTGGCAGCGAACCATCAACACCGGTCCAGCCTCAATGAGCATAATTGTCAACCGCCTCGTGGGACCAGTCATCCTTCCCCAATGCTTTACAAGTGAGGAAAACCTGTACTAACTGCGAGTGACCGTTCCTCCCCTGTTGGAAGACGTGTCTTTCGTCGTAGGATCGGTATTGTGGCTACTACGTGATGGTGCTCCAACTCATTGTCCTATTGAGTGTGGAGCTAAAACACTTTTACAGACATTCCCACTTGCCTGGCGTGTTCCCATGTGTCTTTCTATCACTGAAACCCCTACGCTACTTTCAGGTGGGCGTATCTCCCTTGTAAAGTATTTTTGGCCGTATGTCCATATGACACCATAGCCGCTCCTTTCCTCTCACTGGTAGTTTATTACTGTTTGTGCCCAGTCTATATGTACGCTGACGGAAACGAAAAATGTCACACCGTCGACACCCTGACCGAATGAAACCAAACTTATTCTCCAGTATTTCCAGCCTGCGAGTCGTGTTGATTAAAATTTCACCGTTATACAAGATTAATTTCAGTACTAACGGTACAGAAAAATGCCACTCCATCGGATAAAGAATAGTGCTTGTTGTTGCTATGATGTATTAGGTAATTTTCCTGTTGAAGAACGAATTTCCTCCATGCACTCCTAGACCTTCTTATGTTCCACAGTTATTCCAGGGTCCTTCCAGTGCTTGCTCTGTTGTCCTCCATCAAATTTCTCCTTGGTTTTCCTCCATGTCTATGACGTCCAGTTCATATGGACATTACAGCATTTCTAACGAGTCTTTTTCTCTGATTGAAACGTCCCCTTTGAAAAATTTATACAAGACTGTGCTTAAACTGACACACAATAGTTTTTAGCGCAACGCAATCTGACTTTCAAAAATCCCTACGAAAGAATGGCCCTGACTAACATTAACCTATACCTTTCACAAATCACTTACCTCACAAAAATCTTCGTTACTCGAACTACTGCAATACAGCGAGCGCCACTACTGCCAGCTAACTAAAAGATTCAAACTACGGAAGTCACTAACTCCTGATAGGCACAGTTAGCAAATGAAAGATTTTAATAGAGAACAAACAATGTATTTACCTTTATAGTCATTATATATATATATATATATATATATATATATATATATATATATATATATATATATATATCAGTTCATGACACCAATTCTTACAAATTTCAAAACTCCGCCATCTCTCTCCCTACGTCCACCACTGCTGGCGGCTCACCTCCAACTGCGCAACGCTACGCGCTGTTAGCATCCAGCTGCCGCTGCTCAACACTACAATGGCAGACAACAATGCAAACTAAACACAGACTGCGCACGGCACAGCCAGTGATTTTTATACAGAGCGCTACGTGGTGGCGGCGTTACCAATAAAAAAACCTAAACAGCTTACTTACATGATGATACACCCAAAGTACCCTGTTTCATGTATAGTGCATTGGCCTACAAAAACAGCATATATTTTATACACACATTAAAAAAGTTGTGCATCACCTCGGTCCCGAGAGTTCCGAAACCAATACAGATAAATGGAATAGAGATCAACATAAACATCATTTCCGCCCTTTTTTTTATTCACGAAAACCAGACATTCAATTTTGTACCACCATACAGCGAGACATTCATAGGTGGTGGGCCGGCCGGTGTGGCCGTGCGGCTCTAGGCGCTTCAGTCTGTTCGATGTTCGATGGGGTTCATTTCTGGAGAACGTGCTGGCCACTCTAGTCGAGCGATGTCGTTATTCTGAAGGAAGTCATTCACAAGATGTGCACGATGGGGCGCGAATTGTCGTCCATGAAGACGGTTGTCTGGCCAATATGCTGCCGATATGGTTGCACTGTCGGTGGGAGAATGGCATTCACGTGTCGTACAGCCGTTACGGGGACTTCCATGGCCACCAGCGGCGTACGCCGGCCCCACATAATACCACCCAAAACAGCAGGGAATATTCACCTTGCTGCACACGCTGGGCAGTGTTTCAAAGGCGTTCAGCCTGACAGGGTTGCCTCCAAACACGTCTCCGACGATTGTCTAGTTGGAGGCATATGCGACACTCAATGTTGCAAAGAACGTGGTGCCAATCCTGAGCGGTCCATTCGGCGTGTTGTTGGGATCATATGTTCCTTACTGCATGGTGTTGAGGTTGCAAAGATGGACCTTCCTGTCACAAAGTAACAATGTATACAAGATCGAACCGCGGTATTGACCGTCTAGGCATCGTTGAACTACAGACAACAAGAGCCTTTTACCTCCTTCCTGGTAGAATGACTGGAACTGATCCGCTGTCGGATCCCCTCCGTCTAATAGGCACTGCTCATGCATAGTTGTCTTCATCTTTGGGTGGATATAATGACATCTTTGAACAGTCAACGGGACTGTGTCTGTGATACAATATCAACAGTGAACGTCTATCTTCAGGAGTTGTAGGAAGCGGGGTGATGCAAAACTTTTTTCGGTATGTATATTTTCGAGGATTGTTTTATTCTTTACTTTCTTGGGTCATGAAATCCTCAGGTTACTTCTCCACAACCCTATTTAAAATGAATCACCTATTTCACTGTCCAGAACTCGTATCCGTACTGAGACTCTTCGTGCTCGTATTGTGGACCGCTGTGATTCAATACGCCATTCTCCAGGGCTGCATCAGTGCATCAGGGATTCCATGCGACAGAGTGTGGATGCATGTATCCTCGCTAACGGAAGAGATTGCGAACATTTCCTGTAACGAAGTGTTTAAAGTCACGCTGGTACGTTCTGTTGCTGTGTTTCCATTTCATGATTAATGTGATTTGAAGATAAGTAATAAAATGAGCTCTAACATCAAACAAGATCAGAAGGGCAGTCAAATGAAAACCAAACACCCATCACCGCGTGACCATGGAATGGTTTCATTCAAAAGTAATCAACACACACGTTAAGACATTTACGCTTTGGAACACAATCAATTCCTGTTTCTCAGAAGGCGTCGGCCGCAGACGGATCCTGAACTGCATCGTGTCTTGCACTTCCTCGACCGACTGAAGACCGTGTTCACGCATGTCTTTCTTCAGGTCGTCGAAGATGTTCAAATCACACGGTGAAAGAACCAGGCTGGAAGAGGTTGTTGCATTGCTTTCCAAAGAAATCGCTCAAGCGTAGCTTTCTTGTGTTTGGCAGTGTGCATACGGGCGTTATGATGCAGCAGGGCACCAAATCTCATGTTAAGTTTCTAGCTGTTTTCATGTCTGCAACTATTCTTTACTTTCATCTTTCTTGGATTTACTCTCAATCCAAATTCTGCATTGATCACACTGTTCATTCCATTCAGCAAAATCTGTAATTCTTCCTCAGTTGCACTGATGATAGAAATGTCATCAGTCAATCTCATCACTGATATCCTTACACATTGAATGTTAATTCCACTCTTTCACCTTTCTTTTATTTCCGTCATTGCTTCTTCAATGTGTAGATTGAACAGCAGAGACACCCTTTTTTATCGGAGCATTCCATTCTTGATCTTCCACTCTTACCGTTCCCTCCTGCCTCTTGTATGTGTTGTACACTACCCACTTTTCCCTACAGCTTATCCCTCTTTTTCTCGTAATTTCGAGCATCTTGCAACATTTGATATTGTATAACGCTCGAAGTCGACAGATGCTACGAGTGTGTCTTGCTTTTTCTTAAGTCTTGCTTCCATTGTAAACCGGAACGTCAGAATTGCCTCTCTGGTGCCTTTAGCTTTCCTAAAGCCAAACTGATCATCATATAAAACATCCTCAGTTTTCTTTTCCATTCTTCTATGTATTATTATGGTCATCAATTCGGATGCACGAGCTGTTAAGCTGAATGTGCGATACTCATCTTGCAATCTTCGAGACTGTGTGGATTATGTTTTTCCGAATGCCAGATGGTATATCGCCAGACTCATACATTCTACACACCAACGTGAATAGTCGTTTCGTTGTCCCTTTTAGCGATTTTAGAAATTTTCATGGAATGTTAACTATCCCTACTGCCGTACTTGATTTTAAGTATTCCAAAGCTCTCTTAAATTCTGGTTCTAATACGGATTTTCTATATCTTTTATAACGACTCCTGTTTCTTCTTCCATAACTTCTTCAGACAAAGCCTTCACCCACACAGAGGGATTCAGTGTACTTATTCTACCTGTCCGCTCTCTCCTCAGCATTTAATAGTGGAATTCCCAATTCACTCTGAATATTTCAGCTCTTGCTTTTAATTTCACCGGAAGCTGTTTTCATTGTTCTATATGCTGTGTCAGTCCTTCCGAAAATGACTTCTTTTTCGATTTGTTCACATATTTCATGCAGCCATTTCGTTTTAACTTCACTGCACTTCCTTTATATTTCATTCCTAAGTAACTTGCATTTCTGTATTCCTGAATTTGACTGAACATTTTTGTAGTTTTTTCTTTCATAAATCAACTGAAGTATTTCTTCTGTTACTCGTGGTTTCTTTTCAGTTACCGTTTTTGTACCTATGTTTTTCTTTTCAATTTATGTGACTGGCCTTCTTAGAGATGACCATCCTCTTCAACTGAACTGCCCGGTGAGTTATTTCTCATTGCAGTATCTGTAGCCTCGGAGAACTTCAAGCGTATCTCTCTTCTTTGAGCACTGATTCTTCCTAACTCACTCCTATCATTATACAAAACTCGCGACAACACGTTTTCCCCTATTCGAGCATTCTTCGTCCTTGTTGTCTGGGCCAGGAATCTGTCAATTACCACTGACTCCCTACCACAAACAGTATACAAACTTGTACGATATGGAATGTGAGTCAATGGAACATGGACTGACATTGTGTGGCATACAGCTAAGAGTCTCGTTTCTGTTTGTGGTCTCAGATCGACAACAAAGTGTCCTCAGACGACCTGGTGAAAGGTCACAGGTAGCAGCGATTCTCCAGACCCGTACCTCTGAAGCACTTAGGATCACTGAGTGGCGAGATATTGGATATGACAACAGGACTGGTTTGGCCATGTTTAACCCGAGGCTGAGTGCTCACTTGTGTGCGGCAAGTGTGGCAGAATCTATCGTCGTGCACTTGATGGGCGGGGTACTAAACGGTACGTTACGTCAGCATAGTGCAAAACCCCACACTGCATCTCATACCACAAACGGCTCAGATGTCCGGTATGCCATACGAAGACGTACATTTTCATATCAGTCTCCAGCCCACAACCTTCCGGAAGTGACGTAGCATGCTCATCCTACAACGGATACAAGAGTGTATTCATATACGTGAGGATTACTCGAACTGATGTTGATAATGGATACATGTCTAAATTGGCCGAATGTTTAATCATTTGATACACGTGATGTGATGCAAGTCTCTCAAGAAAGTGACAAAAATCGGACTGGCATTTCACGTGCAACACATTTACGTCAGTGTTTATACAGCGCAGACTAGTTGGTGAACGAATGCCGTTCCCATTCTGCAAACTCTCTTACCCATGACTTGAATATTCAGCTTGCTTCTTGAAGTGAGTCCATCCGGGTTGGTCGCTACGCACACGTAACCTCCCTCATCGGAATGTTTCTGCATGTTCTGTATTATGAGTGTCCCATTCTGGAACACTTGCTGTCTGTCGTTGTCCGGTAGCGTGGTTCCTGAAAAGAATAATTGGTGTAATGAGCTTGTGTATTCTATTGTTCAGAATCAAAAGATAGTTGTAAGTTAAATGTAATAATAGCAAGTTAGTTTACTTATGTTTCTTCCTTTTCTCAACAGATGCAATTTACTATGAGGAAACTGGTACTGTCCATAACAACAAAGATTTAATTTGCCACAGCTACTGCTTTGTTTTCGTCGACACTTATTTCTTATTGAATGATTTTTGCATAGAATTTTTGGTACCTGACATTTTGCTACTTAGAAGAATGCTCGAAAACTTACATGTGGTGAAAGTACAAAACAGTGCAAAAGAAACTGAGGTTCTGTTAGGTGGCGATCAGTTTCGTTTTATGAAAGGTAAAGGCACCTAGGATTCAGTTCTGACGGTATGACTGATAAAGGAGGAAAGACGTACGAAAAATCACAGTTTCGTAGGATTCGTCGTCCCCCAAAAACCATTCGACAACGTAAAATAAACAAATATGTCAGGAAGTTTCAGAAAAATAAGTGTAGCGAAGGATGTGTAATATACAGGGTGTTACAAAAAGGTACGGCCAAACTTTCAGGAAAAATTCCTCACACACGAAGAAAGAAAATATGTTATGTGGACATGTGTCCGGAAACGCTTACTTTTGATGTTAGAGCTCATTTTATTACTTATCTTCAAATCACATTAATCATGAAATGGAAACACAGCAACAGAACGTACCAGCGTGACTTTAAACACTTCGTTACAGGAAATGTTCGCAATCTCTTCCGTTAGCGAGGATACATGCATCCACACTCTGTCGCATGGAATCCCTGATGCACTGATGCAGCCCTGGAGAATGGCGTATTGAATCACAGCGGTCCACAATACGAGCACGAAGAGTCTCTACATTTGGTACCGGGGTTGCGTAGACAAGAGCTTTGAAATGCCCCCATAAATGAAAGGCAAGAGGGTTGAGGTTAGGAGAGCGTGGGGCCCATGTAATTGGTCCGCCTCTACCAATCCATCGGTCACCGAATCTGTTGTTGAGAAGCGTACGAACACTTCGACTGAAATGTGCAGGGGCTCCATCGTGCATGAACCACATGTTGTGTCGTACTTGTAAAGGCACATGTTGTAGCAGCACAGGTAGAGTATCCCGTATGAAATCATGATAACGTGCTCCATTGAGCGTACATACTGACGAAACTAAAATGAGCTCTAACATGGAAATTAAGCGTTTCTGGACACATGTCCACATAACATCTTTTCTTTTTGTGTGTGAGGAATGTTTCCTGAAAATTTGGCTGTACCTTTTTGTAATATCCTGTATAATATGTAGAAGAACCAAGAGGGAACGACGAAGATGAAAGACTAAGAGAGAAGTGCTAGGAGTAGATACGATGTTAGACAAGTGTAGAGTCTTCCTCCACTGATGGTCAACGTGTACATCGAAGAAGCGATGATAGAAATGAGAGAAACGTCCAGGACTCTGATTAAAATACAAGCTGAAATGATATCAATGACGGCATTTGCTGGTGACATTGTTATTCTCAAAAGGGTAACTCCTATCGCACCCCCTCAGATTTAGTGGTAAAATGGCCCAGTGGATAGTCCGTCAAAAACTGAACACAGATCAAGCACAAAAAGAGGAAGAACGTGTCCTGAAGTGCGCAAAAAGAGGAGGAACAGAGAAGATGGAAGCTGCCGAGCCACTGCATCGTGGTTATGTCTTCACGGTACTGGACTGCGAAGAGGGAAATCGATGTTCGAATCTCCCTCGTGCCCCTGTTTTTCTCTCATAATTATAAACTGTCCGTCCGGTCACTGATGAGCCTGTGCGCTGTATTCATTTTGTGTCGGTGTCGGGATGTAAAGTCCGTTTGCAGCAGCGTGGTGTAAGGTGATGGTAAGCTTCTAAGGAACCAAACTGACGCTAAGGACAGTACACACACACATACCCGAGGGAGGAGTCGAACCTCAGACGGGGAAGCCTCGCGAACAGTGGCAAGGCGCATCAAACCGCGCGGCTACCCTGTGCGGCGTGGTTTACTCAATTTTCACATCTTATGACTCTTGCGTTCCGTTTTGGAAGTTCTGACTCTTGAATTCCTTTGTTGCAACATAGACTACACTCGTTTATTTGTTGTTTTTGTTTCCGTGAGAGGTCGATGCAGCATGTCGCGTGCTCTCAGTATTAAACACATTTAATCGCGTCGATAATAGTTTCTTATCACATGACTTATATTCTATTACCAATGTATAGTATGACAACAACCAAGACCATATAAGGGCAACAGACACGTCAATGACCAGAGGAACAGTTCATAATTTTGTGAGGGGATAAAGAAGACTACGGGGTACGTGGCAGATACGAGCGCAGATCTCGCTTTTCGCAGTTCACCACCACGACCACACAACAACGTGGCCGCGGTTCTTTCAGTTCGCTCCATGTTGCGCATGTTATTTTGGGCCATTCACTGTTTCTATTTTGCTTGTCATTTCTCCGTTCAGAACACCTTCCACCTGTTTTCGTACTTGATCTGTGTTCAGTTTTAGACCGGCTATCCTCGAGGCCATCTTACCGCTAAATCTGAGTGGGTCGCCATGGGGAATTTGCCTTGTCATTAAAAAAAAAAAAAAAAAAAAAAAAAAAAAAAAAAAAAAAAAAAAAATAACTTTGTGTTCTGCTTTACGTCAGGTCTTGTCATGGGGGAAGCCTCGTCAGAGAGGTCCACCACACGAGCGTCTAGGGAAGTGATTCCAGTGGTGGTTTCCCTTTTGCCTTTCACTGATGAAGATGAAATGATAATGAGAACAACACAACAACCTGTCCGTGAGCGGAGAAAATCACCGACCCAGCTGGGAATCGAACGCGGGCCCCTTGGCGTGACACACCGCCGCGCTGACTACTTTTTTTTCCTTGCGTTTGGTCTGGACGGACATCAGAAGACATCCGTTCAAGGTGATCATTAATTCCTTGACTCATTATTTTTTTATTTTTTTTATTACAGAGAGCACGCAGCCCTCTGACCGCACACGCTGAGCTACCGTGCCGGCTACCATTCAGCTATCGGGGCGTATGCCTTGACATTAAAGTTGAGTAAATTTACAGGACCCGCTCAATGGAATGAACAGATTGCTGAATACCGAATATAGACTGAGAGAGAGCGAAGCAAGACGAAAGTAATGAGTAGTGACATGAATGACAAGATCTGCTGTCGTCGCTGTTATCGTCAGTGAAGATATGGAAGAGTTACATGTACTGATAGCAAACAGAAAGGAAAACGAAAGTAACGGGAATGAGACTAATGATAAATCTAACATTAAAATTGGGTCTCGTATACTATCTGATCAAAAGTGTGCGGACACCTATTACTGAATATTGATATGGGTTGTACTAGTTCTTCGCCATTATAACGGCATGGACTCTTCTGGGTGCACTTTCAATGAGGTGTCTGAGTACATATGGAGAAATGACAGCCCAGGCTTCCTCAGAGAACGTAATAGTGTTGGACGATGGGGTCTAACTCATCCCAAAGACGGTCCATTGTGTGCAGGTCGGGATACTGGGCAGGCCATTCTATTTCAGGAATTTTACTATCCACAAAGCTTCTTTTTTGCCTCAAAGATGCCAATTTATGACAGGATGCATTGTCATGCTGACACAATAAGCCCTAGTCTCCGAACGTTTCCTCTACTGTGTGTGCCCATTACACAAGACTGTAAAATCTGTTCACACCATTCCGCATTTAGTGTTTTCTTAAGCGCAGTAAGCGGACCAAACACTAACACTCCACACCGTAACACCACCTCCTCTTTACTTCGCTGTTGACACTACACGTGATGGCAGGTAAAGTTCTCTAGGCATTCGCGAAACCCAAAATTTTCCCATATGGTTGCCACAGGGTATAGAGTGAGTCATCAATGGAAATCAGTTACTATTCACCCACTGTCCAGTGTCGTCCCTCTTAGGGCACCTCAAACGTCGCTTATCATTGAAATGTGTGGCTTATGAGGAGATGCTGGGTGTTTGTATCCCGTTCTTTTTAACTCCCTATGCACAGTCACTGTGCAGTCTGGTTTGCAGGATGCACTTTGAACTCAAGAGTACTTCGTTTTGCTGATTTCATGCTACCTTTTGCAACTAACCTCCGTAACTGAAGGTGTGACGTAGAGTCGCACTGGAGGCCGACGGTGATACTGTAAACCTGAGCAGACATGCCACTGCTGAACAGGTCTCTAGAATAACTAATAACTTTCTGTCCAGAAATTCTTACTTTTTGATGTTTCAGAACTTCAGAAAGAGAAGTCTTCGTACAAAATACGTTGCCAGGTGTGTCAGCTGTTAGCATCAGTGCTAATGGCCAACACATGTGACTCTTTACTTTGTGTAAAACCTTCTTTTTGTCGACTTCAACCAACAAATGGAGAAACGATCATCGTAATAAAATGAGGGAGATCAGAGCTAGCACGGAAAGATATAGGTATTCATCTTTTTTGGGCGCTATTTGGGAGTGCATAAATAGAGAATTATTGTCAAGGTGGGTCAGTGAATTCTCGGCCAGGCACCTAAATGTGATTTGCCGAGTAGACATGAAGACGTAAAGCTTCTGATGACGGACAGGGGCCGAAACGCGTCAGTAAATAAGTATCTTTAACGGCAAGTGACCAGTTATTTTACTGACTTATTCAGTGGCGGCGTAAGTCTCCTCAAATATTCTCCGTAATGGTCGACAGCCCGTGACACTGAATACATGAGATCTACCTGGTCTTGGTTCAGCTGTGGTCGTTTCTTTCGCATTTCCATTTCACAATGAAATCACCAGCTGTATAGGTGTTTGAAAGTCCATGATGAATCATTTACTCGCGTAACATCTAATGACTAGTCTACGTTCGAACACCCTGAGCTTCCCTGACGTACTAGCTTTGTTGTTAATGTTTTTCCTCAGGACAGTGAAGTATCAGAAGTGTCAAGACCGCGTTACGGTACGGAGACCAGCAGTAGCGTTCCTAGCGGCATGCCAATGAATTCGAATTCACGAAAATATGACGCAATGATCTGTGTCCTTGCCTGGCGAAATACAAGCACTAGATGATAATATTTTTCATTTGTACCTTACGGTAGTTTGGTGGTGAAGTGTATTCATTTTTAAAATCCAATATTGTAATTTTGACCGTGCGGCTGATATCAACTGTAAATTAAGTCTCTTATTACAATTTTCTTGTTTGAATTGAATTGTAAATATTTCATGTGTATTGTATTTAATTTTTGCTCTCATCTGTAACACTGAATGGGGTAAATGATACCACAATTGTCTTTGTTTTATATGAAACAGATGTTAGTTTTGTCACATGCTGTTCTGTGGACTCATGTCTATTTGTTACTGCTTACGAATCCGTGTGTGAGCTGCTCCATTTAAATGCGTTCCAAGTACGAGAGGCGTTTCAAAAGTCTGTGCGAAGTCCGAGAGATGGCACCACCGCACGTATCGAGGTCATGTTTAGTTAGTAGCATCTTTGGAAAGAACGAACACCAAGTTTCAGCCATATTGGTTTATTTCTTTGTGTTTGGCATTCGTGTGAATCAAGGTAGTCGAGTGATTGTCAAAAAATGGACGAAAAAGAATTACGTGTGGTGATTAAACATTACTTTATGGAAGGCAAAACGCCTCAGGAGACTAAAGAGAAGCTTGGTAAACATTACGGTGACTCATCACCTTCGATTAGAACAGTTTATAAGTGGTTTCAAAATTTTCGTAGTGGCCATATGGGCACAAGTGATGCTGAACGTTCTGGACGCCCTGTGGAGGATACGACTCCAGAAATCATTGATAAAATCCATGATAAGGTGATGGATGAAAGAAGAGCTAAGGTGCGTGATATTGTTAATGGGCATCTCGAATGATCGGGTACATAATATTTTGCATGAATATTAGAACATGAGAAAGCTCTCCGCAAGATGGGTTCCGCTATTGCTCACGCTAGACCAAACACGGAATCGTGTGAAGTGTTGCAAGGATGGTTTGCAGCTGTTCAGGAAGAATATGCTGGATTTTATGCGTCGTTTTGTGACTGTGGATGAAATATGGATACATCACTATACTCCTGAGACCAAACAAAAGTCTAAACAATGGGTTACCAAGGGAGAATCTGCACTAAAAAAGGCGAAGAGCATTCCTTCGGCCGGAAAGGTTATGGCAACTGTCTTTTGGGATTCCCAAGGGATAATCCTCATCAACTATCTGGAAAAGGGTAAAACTATTACAGGTGCATATTGTTCATAGTTATTGGACCGTTTTAAAACCGAGCTTCAAGAATAGCGCCGGCGATTGGACAGCAAAAAAATCCTTTTCCGTCACGATAATGCACGAGCACACACCTCAGCAGTTGTGGTCGCAAAATTAATCGAAATAGGATTCCAACTCGTTTCCTATCCCCCCTGTTCTCCAGACTTGGCTGGCGGGACAAAGATTTTATTCAAACGAGGTGATTGCTGCAACTCATAGCTATTTTGCAGACTTACACACTTCCTATAATTCGGAAGGGATCAACCAATTAGAACAGCGTTGGACAAAGTGTATAAGTCTAAAAGGAGACTATGTCGAAAAATAAAAAAGATTTACTCCAAACACGTAAGTAGTTTTTATATTTACATGGACTTTTCAAACGCCCCTCGTATATTGCTTGTGTCCTATTTTTGTTCCCATCCGTTATTTGCAATCTCGGATTTGCTGGAGGCAACCGAAATTTTCAATGACTCCTGCTGAAATGTAATGTTTGTAGTACCGGTACCTGTAAATAATGTGTGAAGACACTTGTGTGACTACCGTCACATTTTTAGCATTTGCAAGGAAGAATCATCTAGTCATCAAGACTTCAAAGCACAGGCCTACTCACCTAAGTCTTCATCTATTCTCTGCAAGCCACTGCGGAACGCATGGCATTCAAAGCAAGATGCAACAACATTCAAAGCAGAATTACATAGACATTCCGTCACAAGTTATAATAAAGTTGAATACCAGCACTGTAAAAAGTTGCTAACGTGGAGTTCTCCATTAAATGCGAGAAAGTACGGAAAATGGCTACACATAGATTGTTTAGCAATAACAAATACACGTAAGTCCATAGAACATCATGCAACGACAGCAGATTCAGTTAGATACGGAACAATAACAAAAATGGTATTATTTGTCCCACCAAATCTTCGAATACGAGCAGAACGCCGTCAGAATACGAGAAACAGATTTTGCAATGCAGTTCAAAGAGTGCAATACACATGAAAAGTCGTAATCAGCAGGACAATGTGATGGAACCAAAACAAACACGAGAAACCGAAAATGAGCGGATGAGAAAGTGAGATGGAGGGTCTGATAAACTTGCAGCGCTCCTAGTGGCCTGGCAGAGAACACAGGTCGTATTTCCGGAATTTTCTGTAGGAGTTTCGCTCCCGTCTCTAGTAACAACACGAACCCCTCCTCCGCATTCTACGCTGGTGGACCCATCTCTAGTGAAATCTAGTTGTCAGTTACGCCTTGCAAGGGGCTTTCCTGAAAAGGAACTTGTTGTACCGTTCCAATGTTTTATTAAATTTCCAGCACGCAGAAATTATTAGCAAGAGTTTCTTCTCTTGCAGGTAATACCTCAGCTGGTGTCCAAAAGGAGAGAATGGACTAAACAGGGTTATTTATTGAATTTTTTTCTGTTGTGTACCACGTTTCCAGTTTTCCTTTCCTTTGTGCGGCATGGACAGTATGAATGAGTGACTATGTGAACTAGCTGAAAGCCTTAGGCACAGATTGTAACATTGCATGAATGGTCGTTCTGGGGTACGGTAGTACCAACCCCGTCAGGGCAATGATGACACGTAGGCGCGCGTATTGGCTCTGACAGGTTGGCGCCCCAGCCACACCATGTTTGTAAGCGGATCGCTTACGCGAATTCTGTTGGAAGAGCACTTGTTCTTGGGTCGTGGTGCTGGGCAGACGTGGAGACGCAGCTCTCGTTTTGGTAATGTTAACATAGGTATTAGATTGTCTGAAATCTACTCTGTGATGAAGTCCAGATGTTGAAATCAGGTGCGAAATTACCGCTGAACCTCATAAGGGAATTGATTTTCTCAATTTACTCGAATTTCAGTAGACCTTGCCTTAGTGCCTTGTTCAGGCAACGCACCATGTGCCTTAAGTTCACGGTCACGTTATTGCTCTGTGCTTCACGGAAATTCACTAATTCAATGTATTTTAATCTGCACTTCCATTAATAGCAATATTTTGGGGATTTTTTATTTATTTTCCATATGTTTTCTTTGTGAACCTGCTTTCGCGCCACGTGGTCGGTTGGAGCAATCGCCGCCGCATTGATAAATTGTAGTTTCGATCTGAAAATATATTGTACACGATGAATAATCATACGATAGTGAGCGAGTGTGAAATATGGAAGGAATAATCGTGCGTGTCCATATTTTTCTGGGTTTCTGTTGGCTACTGAATCTTGGCCATGTGGGTTGAACAGCATTGAAATGATGTTTCTTGTGCACCCCCATAGATAGGTGATTTGTTGGCGATGTTGTGCGTTGAGTAAAATACTCATGCCACTAGGAAAAGTATCGGGTATTAATGCCCACTGATTTGATAAAGATTTGCGAAATACTCTTCCACCCTGACCTAGTTTTGCTTGTATTGTCTTTGCGGAACTTGTTCTGAGTAATCTATAGTAACTGAATGTAATAACCGAGGGTTGAGGTATAATTGCGTGGTTGTATAGAATTACATTGAAGCCAGGTCTGCGCTCCTCTGTCCCATTCCATAATTACGTGGCGAAACTGAACCATGTTAACTAGAGACCGGTTTTCATGATGTACATTGCAAGAGAAACACGACTGAAGTGCGCGTCATTTATGACGGCGGCCGAGTTTAGGTTCGTTCTGCGTATCTCACGTCACAAAAGACAGTCAGCCAATGAACAGAGAACGACGTTGCCAGATCTCGACTGCAGAGCAGAGCACGGATGAGTGTCTTCAGTTTTAGAAACGTTCAGTCATAAATAAAGTAACTGAACGAAAGCAATGTCTTGATAGCAGAATTTCTTTAATAGATAGTTTGGAAAAAGCATTATTTACACCAATTGCTTCATATTCGATTTATTAATTAAACCAAACAAGCAATAAGCCTCCTAATTCAGGCGATAGCAAGGAAATGTGTTTGTATCATTCTCACTAACCGCTTTTTCGCAATAAAGAACAGCGGTAATTGTTTATTTCCTATTGTACTTCGACGAAACGTGAGTAACTCATAGTCATACCAACAGTATTTGTCGATATTTTGCGTCCTAGTTTAAAGTCCTCGAAGACCCATATTGAATTGCGTTAGTATAATGGTTGAAGTGTTTGGCTGGTAAGCAGAAGGTTCCTAGTTGAAACCTTGCTCTGTGCTTCATATTTTCTTTATTTAAAAACAATATCGAAGTCTCTTACTTGATGAATTTTATTCGTTTGAATGTAATTTTGTGAAATTTCTAGTGGCAACTGAAATTGACCACACGGAAAGTATACGCTATTGACTTTTAGCTCTGTAAACTTCAAAATTTCGTGCAGTGGTTTACTACATCTAATGCTGCACAAGAACTGCGTTGAACATTGAAACAAAATTAAGTCATTCATGTGGGGAAGGTATCAGTCAAGATGATGTGTAAAAATCAAATTTTTGAGCCAAATAGTTTTTGCGAAATCGAATGATAAGTGTGTCAAAGCAGTCGGAACACCATGTGTCTGCACAGGCGAGCAGTGCAGCGATGACAAAATCGCGTACACCGCGCAATGCGGGGAGCACGTCTCTGTAGCAGCGAAAGGGTTAATGTCGCCGTGGTGGCTTTACTTCATAAATTGCACGCTCTCCCCCCTAAACGTAAGTTTGGGAACTATACTGTACTATGGTGCTGCTTCTCTTGGCGCGTGCGTCGTTTGCAACTGGCAACGCAGCAATCTCCCGCGTCTGCGCGGGCATGCGCGAACTGCCAAGATACAAGAATTGAACTATGGTTGTTGAAATACCATCGGTACTGAATAAATATCAATTAATCTCTACCCTCGACTGATTATTTACTCCTTCCATCATAAAGACTAGGAGGCAGTCAGTACCAAGGTCGAATTATGGGTCATGAAAGCAAATAAAAGCTATATAATGCCTATTAAGCCCTGTATAGGTGCCTTCTGTAGTGGTTCAAAAAAATGCGTTATCCCTTGCGTTCAAATTTCTACCGGTTCGTTAAAACATTCCGCTAGAAATTATTATTACCCGGCAATAACTCGCAGGGGCCAGTAATTTCGTGGACCACACGAATTTAAGAAACCATTTACTACAGACTGTAGCCCACCAGTACTGGAAGGATACGTTGCAGTCCATATACTTTTGATCAGACAGTGTACAGTAGGCGCAATGAAAATAGCAAATGACCGAGGGCTTTGGTTGTGCTTCTTTGATATGAAGACATAAGAACAGGAGTCGGAGTTGTGGAGGGTCACTCCAAACTAGTCATATCGCTGATGCAAAACAGAATCGTCCTGTACGGCGTGACGTGTGAGATTTGTGCAGAGAGCCGTACGAACCCTCCTTCTCCCAGCGTATCTGGCTGATGGGGTAGCCGGTGACGCGGCAGTGGAAGGCGGCGTCGGTGTGGGCGACGACCCTCTGGTCCGGCATGGGCCGGACGTGGGGCGGGCCCACGACGTGCAGGGGGGCGGCGTGGGAGGCGGCGCCGGCCGCGCTGCTGGCCACGCACTCGTACACGCCGCCGTCCTCTGGCCGCACAGCAGACAGCGACAGCCGCCCCCGCACCGACGCACTGCCCGCCTGCACGCTCACCTGCAACACGCACACGGCAACTAAGTGCTCTGTGGGTGGAGGTGGCAGAAGGTTTGTACGTATCGATGTATCGAAATTGGGATACATCTCTCAGGCTGATTACGAAACACGTGATGCGACCATCTCCTCAGATGTCACCACAAATTTTCATTAAGGGGGGTAGGACGTCAAACTGGCCGATTTGGGGCAGGTGAGGCAGCACATGACATTTTAATTTCCACTGCCTATACTTTTACAAACAAATTCTTATGGTAGAGCACTTGCCCGCGAAAGGCAAAGGTCCGGAGTTCGAGTCTCTTTCGGGCACACAGTTTTAATCTGCCAGCAAGTTTCATATCAGCGCACACTCCGCTGCAGACTGAAAATCTCATTCTGGAAACATCCCCCAGGCTGTGGCTAAGCCATGTCTCCGCAGTATCCTTTCTTTCAGGAGTGCTAGTTCTGCAAGGTTCGCAGGATAGCTTCTGTAAAGTTTGGAAGGCAGGAGACGAGATACTGGCAGAAGTAAAGCTGAAAGGACCGGGCCTGAGTCGTGCTTAGGTAGCTCAGATGGTGGAGCACTTACCCGCGAAAGGCAAAGGTCCCGAGTTCGAGTCTCGGTCGGGCACACAGTTTTAATCTGCTAGGAAGTTTCATATCAGCGCACCCTCCGCTGCAGAGTGAAAATCTCATTCTGAAATTCTTATAACCTTGCTAGTATGGCCAGGAAGGATTTAGGATTCACACTCATCGCAGTGGAAGTTCAAAAACATAACTATATAATTTTTTTTACATGAGAAATTTGATCGTTTTTACGCTTGCTGTTGGCTCCATTTGTTGGTATAGGTACACTTTTCTTCACAAGTTAGAGAGATGCTTTGATGAGTTTCGCACAGCATAAATACCATGCTTATAAGCGTATGAAACTCTATAATTTATTTAATTTATAAAAGAAATGAATGAGCTGTACAATTTTACACTTCATTTTTAGAAAAAACTCAAATTTTTTAGTTAATTATCTCAATGTTTACCATGGTTTTTAATAGATTTGGAAAGTTCTAGAGTTTTCCGCTAAGGAGCTTGTGGTTAATAAGCAGACTAAGTTAGAAAGTATTAGGATATTTATTTTGGATGTTACATGTACCTAAAAGAGAAATTTGTGTTTTGCGGAAAATTGCCGTTAAAGTTTCTGCTTGTATTGGCATTCTTTTAGAACTGTTTAGCACCATAAGCAGGTTATTTTTCATTTCTATAATCAGTTTTCTTCCATTTCACATTCCTGTGATGCACTCTTCTTGATTTCATCACGTCCACAAATGATTTATCTGCTTTCACTACACGCTATCTGCCTATCGCATACAAAGCTTTGATGCAGTTCAGTCCGGGCTTAATTCCCATTTTTCTGTAAAACATATTTCCCGCTTTGCACACCATCAATAAAACAAAGAAATGTATGATAAACATCAATTGCAAGTCCATTTCTTCCCCAAAAAATGGTTTTTGTCAATATTCCCCACACACATTAGTTAAAACTTTCATTTGAGTTTGGGGTACCCCCATGAAGATATTTCCTCAATAACTTTTCGTTTGCAAGGTCCCTGAATATAGGTTTGATGCCTTCCATGACAGCAGTTGGTAGGGAATTCTTGTGATGGTATTCTTTACTTACATATGACAGAAGAATTTTGTGAAAAGGGGAGTGGCGCTGCATTTTGGTACACTGAAGACCAAATAACGTGCCTCGTAATCTCTCAAATGTATGTATTATACATCAAACTATTCAGAAAGGTTTGCGCTATAAAATAGGCATACTTTCGGAAAATTGAATTTTTTAAAAAATTTTGACGGCATACTCCCCTTAACGTAGATATAATTTAAATTCGTTATATGTACCAAGGGCGTTCAAGAAGTAATGCAAAACATTCTTTTTTCTCTGTTAGTAGGTTGGTTCTATTCAGAATTCCAAATCACCATGTTATTCCAACTCTTTTAGATTCAAAACCGCATTTTTCAACATAATCTCCGTTCAAAGCGACGGCTTTACGTCCGATTACTGGAAGGGTCTGTATACCCGCGTAGAACCACTCTATTGGTTAACGTCAACATCTTGTTGCATCAGTAACCTCTCTATCATCCACGTACTGCTTTCCGCGGAGTGCATCCTTCACCTGGTCAAACAGATGGACGTCGGAAGGTGCGAGGTCCGGACTGTTGGGCGGATAAGGAAGCACATTCCAGTGAAGTTTTGTGAGTTCCTTTTGGGTGCGCATACATGTGTGAAGCCTTGCGTTGTCATTGAGAAGTAGAAGTTCGTTTGCATTTTTGCGGTGATAAACGTGCTGAAGTACTTTCTTCAGTCTCGTGAGGGTACAGCAGCGCGGTTCGTTCCGTCCCTTTACGACGAACCTGCACCTACCTGTGAGCAATGTCTCAGTAGATCGTCAGTAGGGAAACCGAGCGAAACCTACTGTACTTCGACGTGAACCAGGTTGCAGTGAAAGTCACTAATCTACGTTTCGGGAGAAAGTTTTCATACGAAATGAAAGTTTGGAAATTTTGTCTTTATTTAATATATTCTGAAACTTAGGTGAACAAGTATCACTGCCAAGCCCGTGCTAGTCTTAGTCACTCGCAATCCATCTCACTTACGTTAGCAAGTTTATGGTGTTGCATTTCCCGAAAACGTAATAGCTACAAACATACGGATTGTTTTTGATTGAGTATGCTCGACATATATTAAATCTTTCGGTACCTAATGCAGTCACAGTTTTTAGCCACGGACCTGCTCAATGCGCCACGCGGAATTTATGTCATTTCTCGTCACAAAATTCACTTAAAAATTTTGACATTTCTACACACCCATCGGAATAATTATGCTGTCATTTTACAACACTTTTGATGTATGAAATAGTGCTACATCCGGCAAATTATCATTTCCACACGTCCTAACTCTTTCATGGCTAGGCTCCGACTCCTCTCTAGAATACTCTAAGTCTTCTCTGCCAACAGAAAAAGGCGCGCGAAGATTATTGCTTCACCATTGGTCAGTTTACTCAACAGCCAATAGCAAAACAGCACTCTCCCGCGTCAGTCCGCGCTTCTCATCAATAACCAATCTCAAAATAGTAAACCTAGCGACTGCACTTTTTACCAAGGTAGTTATCTAATATGCTGAAGTTTCCTTTATGAATAAAGTTTTTTACTGTTGTTATTTATACTTGAATTAGCTTTCTCTTTACCATAATTTTACTTTACAAATCTATTCTACAAAAATCCCCTTTGTCCACGTCCATACTTCTTCGAAATGTTAAAAAAAATGGCTGTGGTCACCAGTCCCCTAAAACTTAGAACTACTTAAACCTAACTAATCTAAGGACATCACACACATCCATGCCCGAGACAGGATTCGAACCTACGACCGTAGCAGTCGCACAGTTCCGGACTGCGCGCCTAGAACCGCGAGACCACCGCGGCCGTCTCGAGATGCTCCCACAGTAAATCCCACTACATAACTCGTTAAACAATTATCTTCATATTAACCTTAAACCACACTCACGCGTCATTCATACAGCTGAAACACATTTATAACATTTTACATACACAAAAAGACATAATAATACTTTATGCAAATAGTACAACAGTTTATGAAAAACATTCTATTACTTAGTGCACTCTAGTGGGCACAATCGAAACTAAATCACAGTCCCCTACCCAATACTGTCATCTATCGGCTGATACATAAACTACGTGCGCGTCCAGTCTCGCGTCATCATCTGTCACTATCCAGCTCTGAGACACATCTCTCACTTAACCGCCTCCAAGGCAGGATCGGTATACGGCGCTACGCCTCAAGGGTAGCACAATATGCTACTTCCCAGGAGGGAGGACTCAAACAGAATAATTCCGTCAGAGACCCAAAAGACCGACGTTACGACTTTAGCGGATGTGCGTGCGGCTTTGAACTTTTTCTTCGGAGGACAGGTTGTGTCGTGCCTCTGCGTAGCTTGACGTTTTGTTTCCGGTTAGAGGTGATGAACCAAAGTTTCATCGCCTGTGACGATGTTGGACAAAAAATTGTATCTATTAGCATCGTAACGCGCAAGCAGTTCTGCACAGATGGTTCTTCGTTGTTCTTTTATGGTTTTCTGGTACGCGGCGAGGAACCCCGCAGACAGACACCTCTGAATACCATAACTGGTGGCTAAGGGTGTCAGCACTACCAACAGAGACGTCCAATTTTGATCTGTAGATTATTTCTAATGAGACTGTCCACACGTTCCAACATTACAGGAGTCACAGCTGTGAGCGGCCGGCCCTAGCGACTGATAGACAGGTTTGCGCGTCCTTGTCGCAATGATGACAGAATCCTCGTTCAATGATTCATCGTGTTCTTGTTCACTGCTAGATCTCTGTAATCATTCTGCGAGAGCCTAAAAAGATCTGCGATGCTCTGGTTTTCCACTAGAAGAAACTCAATGACAGCTCTCTTCTTAGAACGCAACTCCGTTACAGTCTTCAGTTTGAGAGCTACATTTAGCGCCGCCACCTATCGGTACTCCATGAAATCATAATCATATTCCAAAACCTCCCAAAACAAATTCCGCATTTTTTCAATCGAAATTGGGCGAGGAAAAAGAGTGTTGGATTACTTATTGAATGTCCCTCGTAAATGAATATTTAAATTCGTCTCTAACCAAGTGCCCCTTTGATGCATCTGTTTTATTGTTAAAGTACCAGAAAGCAAAGGAATTCTACAACAGTATTGTTCTCTTCTGAAGATCACCTCAAATTAGCTTGTTTTACTGCTTTGACACTGTCAACACCTGCTGGCTGTTCGTGTGATCACAGCGTGCGGCAGAGGTGGACAGACCCGAGTAGAGCGACGCCGACTCATTGTGATACCTACAGGGGCAGCGAATGAATCGCCGACATATGATGTGAGAGTGTCCCCAAAGATAACGATAAAATTAACATATGAAATAGAATATCCAGGGTGCAAAAAGGATGCGAGTATCACAAGTAAAAAAATGGAGCATGTTTTGTTCAACAAAGTAATGAACATGATTGGACAGTGTTGCAGAGTTGCTAGTAGTTTTGTGTATAACAGATGGTAGCGAAAAAAAAAAGGAAAATTTCTACTGACAGGTGTTTGTGGTTGGCTTTTTCTCGGAAGCTGTGTGTATACCGCTGTAGTACAAAACGTTTTTTTTTTTTGTTTAACTTATGGATCCAAACGCGTTTCGGCTCAGTTACAAGACAACTTCAGTGAGAGTCCTGGAATATTGAACTATTTTTTCGTTTGCACTTACGGGTTATCGCTGGCACAGACAAGTTATAGATTTTAAACAGTTCTTCGAAATTTTTAAAATAAAACGGAATTGTACTTACAGAACAGAGTCTAATTCATTATTTGTAATCCAAACAGCTTTCTTTCATGAGGTAAACTGGTTGAAAATTTGCAGTTTTCCTTGTAGTCTCTGTTTCTGAAATATAACTCTGTAAAACAATGAAAAGAGTAACCACAAGGGAAACTGTCAACTTTCAACTAGTTTGACACATGAGAAAAAGCTGTTTGGTTTACAAATAATGAACCAGATGCTGACCTCTAAGTATTTTTCCGTTTTATTGCAAAAACTTTTTTAAATTTGGAACCTCTGTGTACAAACGATATGCGAACGAAAAAATCCTGTAATATTTCAGGAAACTCATGAAGATGCCCTGCAAACACGGCGAAACATACCAGGGTGCATAAGTTAAATAAAAAGCAACTTAATATGCAACTTCCAAAAGTCGTTTTTATTTTGTACTACCACAATTTAATAATCTACAACTTAAAACGAATTTCATTATTTTGTCACAAATAATCAACAAGAAAGGAGGGGCACACTCATCTAGAACTAACGTCACATTGCAGTTAAGATATAGCACCTTATTTTTACCTTCTATGGAGGGCGTTTCTGCACATGTAGAACGCGGATCATGACACTGTTTGAATATAAAATATATGGAATTCAGTGCTCAAGAACAAATATTGCATGTTGCAGACTCTTTCATTGACGTTTCCATTGCAGTTGCGTAAATTAACAATAAAATTGACATGTAACACACGGAAGCTTTAATGCGTAGTCGTGTTAAGAACTGACGATACGTGATTGTAGGTGTTGGGCAGACAGTCTGCAGGTAGTTGCCTCGCGGTCACGTTCCGGCTTCTCGAGCATGGGTTCCCGGGTTCGGTCCCCAGCGGGGTCAGGAATTTTCACCTCCCTCGAGATGACTGGGTGTCTGTGTCATCCCCATCATTTCATCATAATTCATGAAGGTGGCGAGACTGGACTGTGTACAGATTGGAAATATGTACGCGCGCTGAAAACCGCGCAGTTGAGCGGCCCACAAATCCATCATATACAGGGTGAAAAGTATTTAAACCGACAAACTCTGGGAGGTTGTAGGGGACATCAAAAGAAATATTTTTCCATAATGTCATTTTTTCCTATGACTAATATTTAAACCGGTAGAGGAAGATTTCTCTGGCGGCAAATTAATTAAATCAACAAGCACTTTTCCATTTTTTTAGACCAGGAGACAACACATTAACATAACCCAATTTCAATGACAGTAGATTTTCAAAAATTCTTCCATTGACACGTAAAGAAAGGTTACACCGTCGGATCATGTTTTGTCCGACACCAGAAAAAACCTCAGGCGTATCCTGAATTGTCCCTGCTGCTGCTGCTACTATCCGGGCAATCAGATCGTCTTCTGATGCAACAGGAGTTGCGTAAACAAGGTTGCACATCTCTCCCCACACAAAAAAAGTCCAGAGGGACCATATCTGGGGATCGAGCACGCCATGGTACAGGACCACCTCTGCCAATCCACGTTTCTGGGACCGTCGGTCCAGGAATCGACCCACACGACGACTGAAATGTCCTCGCGCCCCGTCGTGTTGGATCCACATGCGTTGTCTTGTAGGGAACAGGACGTCTCCCAGCAATTCTGGCAATGCTCTGTCGAGATAATTGTAATAATACCTGACATTTAATGGCCTAGGTAGCAGATAATGGCCCAATTAAACAGTCGCCAATAACACCGATCCACAAATTAATGAAGAACGGCACTTGATGAGCGATAGCAACTGTGGCATGTGCGTTATCCTCACTCCAAACATGCGAATTGTGCATGTTGAAGACTCCATCATGCCCGAACGTTGCTTCATCGGTAAACAACACAGAGGATGGAAATGTAGGATGCAGTTCACACAGTTCCAGGTACCACTGCGAAAACTGTGCTCTGGGTGAATAATCAACTGGTTCCAGGTTGTGGACACGCTGTAAGTGAAATGGAAGTAACAATTGCTCTCGAAGGACTGTTCTTACATTCGTGTGATTCGTCCCCATGATACGTTCAATTGCACGAGTGCTGATTGAAGAATCCCGCTCCACATGCTGCAAGACAGCTTCCTCAAACTGCAACGTTCTTACCGCGCGACGGCGTCCCCGTCCAGGTAATCTGCTAAACGACCCGGTCTCACGCAGACGTTGGTGCACAGCAGCAAAGGTCATATGATGCGGGATAAGGCGATTAGGATATTTTGTTAATAAACCCGCTGTGCAGCTCGTCCGTTGTGGTGCGCTACGTACTACGCACCAACCATATCAGTGTACTCCTTCCACGTATATCGCTCCATTACTAAATAGAGACAATGCACTTCTACACTGGTGGACAGCAGTTGCCTATGCAAGTGAAGAGCGTAATACGCCGTATAGCAACTGAAGATCGTAATACGGCCTCGAACAACTGAAGAGCGTAGTACGGCCTCCAACGCTTTAAATCATCCTCAAAGGAAAAATGACATTAGGGAAAAATATTTGCTTTGATGTCACCTACAACCTCCCAGAGTTTGTCGATTTAAATACTTTTCACCCTGTGTATATAACTATTCAGTTTCAAATACCGTATACATCTCAGGACACCATGTATATGGTGTCCTGAAATGTATACAGTATTTAAAATGAATAGCTCCTTAATTAAAGTAGAAATGAGAAGTTTTTTGTGTCCTATATATTATGGTGCAACTTAAAGGCTCTAAATGACCTAGCACCACCGCATTGAACCGTCGACAAGAGCTTAGAACAGACCTACATACCAACTGAATGGTTTGTAATGAAGTAGCATCGCAAGCTCGCTCTATTTGCTCTTTTAAACTCCCTTTACGCTGAAGCGAACACAAACATTGAACAGGGAGCGAGAATTCTCTCTGGTGTAAACGGTAGGAGTGGGTGAAAAAAGCATTCGGTCGTGTTCGGTACGCATCCGCTTTTATCCGCTCGTGTTGCCCACTGGTTATCGGTATTTTAGCTGACCATCAAAGGAACTTCATGTTCTGTTCGCTTTGACGCTAGGCCACAGAAAACGCTCGTGGGATATTTTGCCTGCATTTGCTGTTGTTGACGTGACGTGCGTTAGCGATGGATTTGTCATAAGAGAATGTAATATTACTGATAGAAGAGAATAGGTATCGTACGTGCTTCTGAGATCCACGGTGTAAATGTCAAATGAAAATAAGTATGATTGGCAGACAATTGCCGAAGCATTCAAGGTCCTACAGGGGACGTGAGAAAGACGACAAATTTATTAATTGCTTGCATCTGGCGGGAACGGAGTTAATAAACATAAGCGTTGCAATATTGTTTTTTATTAGGAAGGAAAACCACGACAAATTTCTTTGAAAGTAAACTACTACCAATATGTACCTATTGTTGTTTGTTGTTGTGGTCTTCAGTCCAGAGACTGGTTTGATGCAGCTCTCCATGCTACTCTATCCTGTGCAAGCTTCTTCATCTCCCAGTACGTACTGCAACCTACATCCTTGTGAATCTGCTTAGTGTATTCATCTCTTGGTCTCCGTCTGCGATTTTTACGCTCCACGTTGCCCTCCAATACCAAATTGGTGATCCCTTGATGCCTCAGAACATGTCCTACCAACCGATCCCTTCTTCTAGTTAAGTTGTGCCACAAACACCTCGTCTCCCCAACTCTATTTAGTACCTCCTCATTAATTGCATGATCTATCAATCTAATCTTCAGCATTCTTCTGCAGCACCACATTTCGAAAGCTTCTATTCTCTTCTTGTCCAAACTATTTATCGTCCATGTTACACGTCCATACATGGCTACACTCCATACAAATACTTTCAGAAACGACTTCATGACACTTAAATCTACACTCGATGTTCACAAATTTCTCTTCTTCAAAAAAGCTTTCCTTGCCATTGCCAGTCTATTTAATATCCTCTCTACTTCGACCATCATCAGTTACTTTGCTCCCCAAATAGTAAAGCTCATCTACTACTTGAAGTGTCTCATTTCCTAATCTAATTCCCTCAGCATCACCAGCGGCTGGCCTCTGCGAAGGTTCGAGTCCTCCCTCGGGCTTGGGTGTGTGCGTGTTTGAAAGACAGTATTCCAGTCAACATGGTCAAAAGCATAATTTAGGTTAAGTAGTGTGTAAGCTTAGGGACTGATGACCATAGCAGTTAAGTCCCATAAGATTTCACACACATTTGAACATTTTTTTGACCATCACCCGACTTAATTTGACAACGTTCTATTATCCTCGTATTGCTTTTGTTGTTGTTCACCTTATATCCTCCTTTCATGACAATGTCCATTCCGTTCAACTGCTCTTCAAGGTCCTTTGCTGTCTCTGAAAGAATTACAATGTCATCGGCGAACGTCAGAGTTTTTATTTCTTCTCCATGGATTTTAATTCGTACTCTAAATTTTTCTTCTGTTTCCTTTACTTATTGCTGAATATACATATTGAACAATATCGGGAATAGGCTGCAACCCTGTCCCACTCAGTTCGCAACCACTGTTTCCCTTTCATGCCCTCGACTTTTATAGCTGCTATCTGGTTTCTGTAAAAATTGTAAATAGCCTTTCGCTGCCTGTTTCCCTTTCATGCCCTCGACTTTTATAGCTGCTATCTGGTTTCTGTAAAAATTGTAAATAGCCTTTCGCTGCCTGTTTCCCTTTCATGCCCTCAACTTTTATAGCTGCTATCTGGTTTCTGTAAAAATTGTAAATAGCCTTTCGCTGCCTGTATTTGACCCCTTCCACCTTCAGAATTTGAAAGACAGTATTCCACTCAACATCGTCAAAAGCTTTCTCTAAGTCTAAAAATGCTAGAAAGGTAGGTTTGACTTTCATTAATCTGTCTTCTAAGATAAGTCGTAGGGTCAGTATTGCCTCACTTGTTCCAACATTTCTACGGAATCCAAAGTAATCTTCTCCGAGGTCGGCTTCAAGCAGTTTTCCCATTCGTCTGTAAAGAATTCGCGTTAGTATTTTGCAGCCGGTTATTTTCACGTCTGTGAACATCTCTTTATTTGGGATTGGAATTATTATATTCTTCTTGAAATCTGAGGGTATTTCGCCTGTCCCATACATCTTGCTCACCAGATGATAGAGTTTTGTCAGGGCGGCTCTCCGAACGCTATCAGTAGTTCTAACGGAATGTTATCTGCTCCCGGGGCCTTGTTTTGACTTAGGTCTTTCAGTGCTCTGTCAAACTCTTCACGCAGTATCACATCTCCCATTTTATCTTCGTGTACATCCTTTTCCATTTCCATAATATTGTCCTCAAGTATATCGTCCTTGTATAGACCCTCTATATACTCCTTCCACATTTCTGCTTTCCCTTCTTTGCTTAGAACTGGGTTTCCATCAGCTGTTGATATTCATGCAAGTGGTTCTCTTTTCTCCAAAGGGTTCTTTAATTTTCCTGTAGGCAGTATCTATCTTACCACTAGTGAGGTAAGCCTCTACATCCTTAAATTTGTCCTCTAGCCATCCCTGCTTAGCCATTTTGCACTTCCTGTCGATCTCATTTTTGAGACGTTTGTATTCCTTTTTGCCTGCTTCATTTACTGCATTTTAATTTTTCTCCATTCATCAATTGAATTCTATGTATCTTCTGTCACCCAAAGATTTCTACTAGCCCTCGTCTTTTTACCTACTTGATCCTCTGCTGCCTTCACTATTTCATCCCTCAGAGCTACCCATACTGTATTTCATTCCCACATTCCTGTTAACCGATCCCTAATGCTCTCCCTGAAACCCTGCTTCTGTCAGTTTATTCAGGTCCCATCTCCTGAAATTCCCACCTTTTTGCAGTTTCTCCAGTTTTAATCTACCTAGTACACTGATTAAAATTAAAAATATATGAATTACCTGATCATTCTGGTTGGTTTCGCTATTGATATGTGTAAATACATACCTGATATCTCACAATTATGTTACAGATTTTTGACGATCTATAAAAATGATCTACACGGGATCGCACAACCTGTCGTTTGATGAACAGATTTAATCAAGTACTCTAACATGTCCTATGTATATTCCACATTTCATTAATCACATTTTATTGAAATTATCTTTCTGATAAGTGCTTTACCAAATCTCACTGCAGACAGAAACTATTCGCCGTATAGCAGCTACTAATATTGCGAAACAATTACTAACGTAAATGTCTTCAGTTAGTAGTAACCAGACTCTAAATTCTAGCGTTTCTACAGTTCTACAGATCATGTTGGAGATCCGTAATTAGTCTTCCGTTTTTTCATTTCCTCCTCAGTTGAAATAAGAAGCCAACGGTATGCGTCAACCAACATACGTATGATGTTTTGGGTTAACGCTAAGAGAAGATGGTGCTGAAATTCAGTGTTAAAAGCGTTACCTACAAGTATTTCATGTTGACGTACAAACTGTGACATCTAAATTCATTCCTTCCTGCACCATTTTGCTTACTTCGCCAAAGACAGTGCATTCGCCATGCAAGATAATCCTCTGAATATTAAAATAATTTTGCGTCGTGGCTCAAGTATATAGTGTCGTATCCTGTGTGTCAATTATTAACGTTAAAGAGAAATAGCGGAGCGTTCATAGACTATGTTCGTTATTTCGTATTGTCTCCCGTTTCCTCTAGTGGAAACGCTTGTTCATAGTCCACGAAGGAATCGTAGTGAAAACTGGATAACTGCTTGTGAATACGCATTCATTTCCACTCGCTTCGGGGTAAAGGGGAGTTTTAGAACGTCCAGTGTTTGTATTTTCATGGCGTACACTGCATTTTTGGCAGTACCCCAAATATAGAAGTTTAAAGAGGCTAAATCCGGTGATCAGTGTATAATCCACAGCTTTTCTTCTTCGTCCCATCCTGCTGCATGCAGTATTCTTCACTGTCAAAAAATGTTGTTAAGACGTGGTATTATCACGTCCAGCATTTCCAGATAAGAGTCACCTGTGAATGTCTTCGAAGAAGTAGCGCCCATTAACATTCCAGACTGGTACCTTTCTTCAGTTACGTAAGACTTTTGACTAGCCCAGTACACGAAATTTCGGAGGTTAAAATTTCATTTAAGTATAAATGTCGCTTCTGCCTATCAAAGAATCAGATTTTGGAAATTTTCATATTCTTCACGCATTTTCATGAACCACTCACATAACTCAATATTCCTATTGGGATCATCCATGTTCAGAACAAGGATTCCATCTTCGCAACATTCTGTGACACTGGTTTTGCTGATCCCAGTTACACGAGAGCATTGGCTCACAGACTGCTTAGGAGATTGTGCGTACACCTGAATCACTTAAACACTTTCGTTGTTTGTTAAACATATCTTCCTTTTGCTACGTTGCTTCCTCACACACTTTTCCATCTATTCCAGACTTGCCTCTGATTCTTGTACTTGCTAACCTTCTAGGTGGTAATGTTTCAAATTCAACTCACCCACATAGCCTGTTTTCCAGTTACGCTTTAGCACACGCTTCCGTTCTTCAAACGATAATATGTTTGTTATTTCCACTGCTGCAGGAAATTGTTGATTTTTTCACTGCCTTCTGAATAATTATACACAAAAATTATTTCCATCTACTTTACTTACAAGGGAAACTTCTCTCGTATTTAGTTGTAAGATGGCGCAGTGGATAGCCTGTCAGAAACTGAACACTGATAAAGCATGAAAACAGGAAGAAGCGAAATCGAAATACTGAAAGGTCCAAGCTTAAGACAAGCAACGTGGAGCAAACTTTAACAGTGACGGCGTCTTTCTTGTATGTTCACGTTGTTGGACTATGACCGGGGAGATCCGTGTTCAACTCTGTCTCCTGCCTCATTTTATTTTCGCAAAATTATGAAGGGTCTGTCCGGTCATGGACGTGTTTCTTCCGTGTTTTCAAATTTGTGTCTAAGTCGTGATGTAACTTTCATTCGCAACAGCGAGGTATAAGGAAGGGACCTCCGGGCATACGAACCTCCTACTTGTTCCACACAAGTACCAATGTTATGACTCTCGCGTTTCGTATTGGGTGTTTTGACTCTCGAAATCGTTTGTTGTAACATAGTTCACAACCGTTTACTTGTTCTTTTCGTTTCTGTGAGAATTCTACGCTTCATCTCTCCTGCTCTTACTATTCATCACATTAACTTGCGATGGTACTATATTCTTACCACATAACTCATATCTTGTAACCAGTGTATGGTAAGACAGTTGTCAAGACTATACAGGGAACACAGACACGTCAATGAGCGGACGGAAAGTTCATAACTTTGTGAAAAAAGTAGGTCACTAGGGGCAGTTAAACACAGATCTCCCGCTTTTTAGTCTAACACTGTGGCCACACAATCACGACGCCGTGATTCTTGCAATTTGCAATTCGCTCGATGTTGCACATCTTGAACTTGAATCGTTCACTATTTCATTTTACTTTTCTTTTCACAGTTCAGTACCCCTTCTTCTTGTTTTCCACTTTACCACTAAATCTGAAGGGGGTGCG
Source organism: Schistocerca gregaria (assembly GCF_023897955.1). Classification (NCBI taxonomy): domain Eukaryota; kingdom Metazoa; phylum Arthropoda; class Insecta; order Orthoptera; family Acrididae; genus Schistocerca; species Schistocerca gregaria. Next base: position 99,346,514 of record NC_064921.1, on the reverse strand, counting down.
TTGGGGAGTTTCCTTACTTAGATTAAATTTCGAATTTATTGATTATTTTGGGTTTTCTTGTAAAAGGAGTGTAATTGTAGCTATGAAAGGAACCAGAAATAGGGAAATCCACTGTCATAACCGACGCTGAAAAAGGGCAGACTGTTCTGAGCCCGTGCCTGGGAACGAGAATCTTGAAAACGGTGAAACCGGTTTCCGTTTTCGCTTGCTACTGGCGTCAGCATCTGTGGAAAGTGGTTGAAGTAAGCTGAAACCACGAGTAGGAGCGTGGAGGTCGGAGGCTTACCCGACGTGTAAATGAGAATAGGCGGCGTTCTGTGGCATATCTGCGAACAGAGTGCGGTTCTGATGTAGGCTAAAGCTTTTCAAAGCACACCGTACGCAGCAGTTTATTAACACGGGGCTGCTCTGGAGACAATCCATACATACGTTTTCCCCTACGACATCGTTAATTACATTTGCAGTGGGTACGGAATCCTCGATACTGGAGAGCGGATCAATGGAAACGTGTCGCCTTGACGGATGAATCGCCTTTTTTATTACAACAGTTCGATGATCGTGCACAATATGGCGTCGTCCAGAGGAAAGTTTGCTAAAAACGTGCACCGTGCGGTGGACGCGGATCGATGCAACATTATTATTCTGTTGGGGACATTCAAGTGGGCTTTCATTGGATGTGTGGGTGTAAATGACGGCTGTCGATTAGGTGAACATTACTGCGGGCCAACTGTATTCCTCCACGCTTGGCGTCATCCCCCATGGCGATGTCTTCTTCCAGCTGGTCAACTACCTGTGCCACGAGGCCAGTATTGTGCTACATCGCTTTAAAGGACATCAAAGTGAATTCACGTTTACGTGTTTCCCACCAGATTCACCTGATCTGAAAGGTATGCATAAAACTCTTAATTTACGTTATTCGTGTGATCTGTGTGTAGATATGAGGTGTCATGAACCTCAGGAAACCAAATGAAGCCTTGTCCAATCTACGTTGCTCAGAAGTGATGTAATACCGCAAAGGTGGACCAGCAAGTTCTTAAGCATTTGGTCATAATGCTTCTGTATGTCCTCTGAACTGTTTTAGTCACGTCTGTGTAGACTTATATACACTGTGTCGACAAAAACTATGAGATAGCGATATGAACATACCCAGATGGCCATAGTATGGCATAGACAGGATACAAATGGGGAGAGCATTAATGGAGCTGTAATTTGTGCTCACATGATTCATGTGAAAAGATTTCCGATTTGGTTATGGCTGCACAACGGCAATTAACAGAATTTGAATGTGGAGTGGTAGCTGGAGTTAGACGGATGGGGTATTCCATTTCAGGATTCGTTAAGGAATAAATATCCCGAGATCCACAGTATCAGGAGTGTGCCAAGAGTAATATCTCTCATCACGGACAGCGTGGTGGCCGACGGCCTTCTCTTAACGACCGAGAGCAGCGGCGTTTGCGTAGAGTTTTATGTGCTAACAGCCTAGCAACACTGCTTGAAATAACGGCCAAAATCATGTGGGACGTACGAAGAACATATTGGTTCGGACAGTGCGGCGAAATTTGGCGTTAATGGACTATGGTAACAGATGATCGACTCGAATGCTTTTGTTAATATAACATCGCCAACAACGCATCTCCTGGGCTCGTGACCGTACCGGCCGGACCCTAAATGGCTGGCCGGCGCTTTGTGCAGGTGACACAGTTTTTCAACGAGCACCAGTATGTGTGTAGGTGCGCGGCAGCCATCACATCGCAGCATTAGGAGAATTACGCAGGCATAGGCCGCGTGTGGCGCGGTTGCGTTAGCCAACTCATCGAGAACCTTTTAATAAACATGCCGCCGCATAACCGACTGATTCAGCAGCGGTCTGCACTATTTAAGGGCATCAGAGGTGGGCGTCGGCAGTCGGTTCGACCGACTGGGCGTTCGGTCGCTGCCACGCCGTCGTCATCAGTGACGCTGTCCCCGAGGGCCGGCTGGCGGAGGGCGTAGCCTGCTGCTGCACCGGCGACTCCCGGCGTCGTCACGAGCCGCCGTGTCTGCTAGCTGGGCCGCGCCTCGTGCCACTAACCTCCTACCACCTGCGCAACCACTGACCGAGCGCGGCGTGGCATTCCCCGGACTGCGTGCATCAGCTCGCCTCCACCATGACCTGAGTGGTGGGCTGAGCTACTGGAAAATATATTGGGAACCGACAATAAAGAGGAAGATTGCTAAAAACAGTCACCTTCTTCTAACGAGCCATGCCTTACAACCCCGACCACATCACCCACTCTGGCCATCCCATTACGGTAAAGCCATTGGCAGAAGGGAGGTGACTTCTTACTCTTAGACGACTGGAAAACGGTGTCCTGATCGGATGAGCCCCGATTTCAGTTGGTAAGACTGATGATAGGGTTCGAGTATCGTAGACTCCAAGAAGCCATGGACCCGACTTGCCAACAAGGTACTGTGCAAGCTGGTGATGGCTCCATATTGGTATGGGCTGGGCCGTTTGCTTATTTTCGATTACTTGGAGAGAATGTGCAGCCATTGATGGACTTCATGTTCCCAAATGACGATGGAATTTTTGTAGATGACTATGCGCCATGTCACAGGGTGACAATTGTTCACGATTGGTTTGAAGAACATTCTGGACAGTTTGAGTTAATGATTTTGCCACCCAGATCGCACGACATGATTTCCATCGAACATTTAATGGACATAATTGAGAGACCACTTCATGCACAAAACCTGTGCCGTCAATACTTTCGCAATTAAGGACGGCTATAGAGGATGCATGACTCAATATTTCTGCAGGGTACTTCCAAAGACATCTTGAGTCCACGCTACGTCCAGTTACTGCACTACGCCAGGGCAAAAGGAGATTCGACACGATACTAGGAGGTCTTCCATGACTGTCACCCTAGTATATAACGGGCTTTGTTCTTGAGTAATAATGTTCGTATGCGACTAAGTTTCATTCCTCGGTATGAGAAATATTAAAGAGTTGTAACTTTGCTAGACCTAATATTGTGTTGCGTAGGAGGTTAGTATTGTATCCACATGCAGCAGTATTAATCGATAATACTGTGAGTGCGCTAGCAGAGAGTAGCTGTTTTTGGCCAGTAATCGAAGGAATGATGTGTGTGCACCAGCCAATATGTAGGCTCTTTTCGATGTATAGCGCGGAGTGGGAACTAAAAGCATAGAAGTATTGAAGAACTTCTCGAAATGAAATATCTCAGCAGTGTTATGAACGCTACAACGTTGAATCAGTTGTGAGGAACGTTTATTAAGCGCAACGAAGGTGGAGAAAATTACGTTTTCTTTGCGAATTACATTCGTTCGACACTGCCGACTACGGTTAGCCATAGTGTACTAGCAAAAAATGCTTACTCTACGGTGCTTTGACATAAGTGATCATTTTAGGAGGACAGTTACGGTTGCAGCTCCTACTACAGCATTCACTGTTAGAATACGGGCTAGTGGCCACCACCGACGGATGACAAAGACCCCGTTTGCGACAGGTAAGTGTTCTCTGATTGTTAGAAAATTCTACTCTCCTAAATGTGTTTGAGTAAAAGACGTGCATAATAAATATAATGAACACGTAGTTCTGTGACTAAAATTACATCTACGGATTTTCGTTATTGTTACTTATCTCATATAATTTTGATCCAGACATTTATAGACACTTTTAGTAACTTCAGAAGAGCAAGCTAAAATCAAATTGGCAGTAAATGTTTCCATTCCTGTGCTATTTACATGTGTTACAGTTTCATCTGCAGAGATACAAAGCTTTCACTTTTCCTCAGCTTTTTCTAAGTATAAATGTGTATTTGTAACGTTTGTGTGTTTGTTAGTCCCTGATTCTTTTACGCAAATTTCAAGCCAAGTTATGTGGTATTTTGTTCAAGGCGTCGGCAAAATATGCGCTTCGTATAGGAGCTGCAATTGAACGAGTTAGTCTCGCAGATCTGGATGGAGTAAACGGATTTTGATCGGTGAAATTTTTAGACCGCGAGAGCTGTAACAGGATCTGCGTACATCTTAGAACTCGTAATACTGCAGTATTCTTATGCCCAAGAGCAATGATATCAGTCCAAGTGGGTGTAGTATGCAGTGAATTCTGAGTACAGTCTTTTTTTTATTTATCCAGTGATTCTGTAGAACGGACTTCAGGAATATTTCGGTGGTAGTGCATCAAGTTTCCTCCCCATTTCAACGTTCATCGTCAGATACCGCTTTAATTTAAAAGATAGTTTTTATTATAAAATTTTTTGCATGTACACAGTAATTTCTGGTAGAAGAGGGAGGATGCGACCTCGATGAGTTATATTTATCTTCAACATACTTAAAATTCAAGGAAATTTCTATTATTAAACAGACAGAGTATGAATTTGACCTTCCTTTTATCCGCTAGCAACAGATATATTCATAAAGGCCTCTGAAGCACCTGCAGTTTGTTCCGCTAATTTACACCCACCATACCGGTTCAGATACGTAGACGATACGTTGGTTGTATGGCGTCATCGTGAAACGGACCTACACAGGTTTGAAGAATATTTAAATAAAATGCACGGGAAGAGAAACCAGCTTTCGGTACAATATTGGCATTGCTACTGTTTATTTCGGAGAGTAGCTCGGATATCATGCTACAGACACTTCGACAATTTACTAATATGAGATGTAGCATATTTAAATCCTTTGGAATGAACTGTTTAGGCGAACTAACAATTTTTACACTTGGTACACTTACATCAGTGTCAAGAACTTCTAATTTTTCAGGCGAACAGTTTGTCTCCCATGGGGAGGAACCTAATCTTAAAAAAACCCATGTGCACGCCACAAGTACTGTGCCACCCTTGTAGCTGCTTCCTGTGTGTTTAGTGCACCCCTGATCTATCGAGGGGGTTCCTACAACCTTCCACCCAATAGCGTAGATCGAGGAATCTACAACCACATAGTCGACGAATCCTCTGGTTTAGATTCTTCACTCGATTCTAAACCAGAGGACTCCAGTCCACCCTGGGTATGATACTGCAAATCGTCGGCTTGGCTTCCACTCCTTGAGAGATGGAGGCCGCCTTCGCCAATGTAGTCAGCCGTCGAAAATTCCTCGGAACCCCGACGACTGGCATCGTTGGTGCCGACACGTGCAACAATCTGCAGCTGGCTGCACCCCGCACCCTCGATAGCCGCTGGAAGAGCCTCTTCCACATCCCGGACAAGGCCCCCTGGCAAGCACACCGAGTGAACGTTGGACTTCTTCCCCGTCCTAGCTGCTATGTGCCTGATGGGCTCCATGACCCGTCTAACACTGGTGCTTCCAATCACTAACAAAACCCCTGCCCCCCTAGTGCCTGTCCGGACATTGCTGAAGGAGCGGTCACTATCTAGGCAGAAGGTTCATTCAGATCTGCCTTAGCGCCCCCCCCCCCCCCTCACCCCCAGCGTCAGATAGCACACTATTAGCAATGTGCAAGGGATTTGGCAGAGCTTGCGTCGTCCCCCACGCAGCTTTCGCCTTGAGGCTCGAGACCTCAACATAGTTCGCCACTCACACTGAGGTGAGAGTGGGCTGGCCGGCTCAGTCTTACAGTGACATCCGCCCCCCTCTCTGCATGTTTAGAACAGCAAAGGCTATCCCAGGCACCCCATCCCCACCGCATCACAAAGTTGCACTCTGGAGCCTGTTGACTGTGGCCAACAAAGCTTCCAGCCACCTTTGGACTATGGCCAACCCCTTGCACATCCGCACACAACAGACGCAATCCCTATCCACTTAGCTAATAACTGATTTACTATAAGAAACTTAAAGAAACTACGGCCACACAAGGTTAACAGCTATACTCTAGTTGGCCGAAAGGACACTCAACAATGAAAAACAATAAAAATGTATGGTAAAAGCTAGATCTTATGCTTACTTTCCTGCTGGGGGGCTATCTAGTGAATACTAATAAATAAGACAATAACCTGTAGTAAACTGCTTGGGGGTATTTAGTGAATATTACAACCGATTTAAACAGTACCCTACGGTAAGCTACACCGATTGATTATCCTTCGTATTTATAATACAAACTACGTATACACTAAAATGACCCAATAAAACTATAAAAACTGCTATCTTAAATGTACCGTGTATAAATGACAGTAATAGAAGTAAATACTGAGTATTGTACACTGACAGATGCAGGTACACAACAAAACCTTTAGCACAGTGTGTCTAAGGTGTTTAGCCTGACTGGGTTGCCTCCAAACACGTCTGCGACGATTGTCTGGTTGAAGGCATTTGCGACACTCATCGGTGAAGAGAACGTGACGCCAATCCTGAGCGGTCCATTCGGCTTGTTGTTGGGCCTATCTGTACCGCGCTGCATGATGTCGTGGTTGCCAAGATGGACCTCGCCATGGGCGTTGGGAGTGAAGGTGCGCATCATGCAGCCTATTGCGAACAGATGGAGTGGCTACATGAAAAGCATTATTCAACATTGTGGCGTTGCTATCAGGATTCCTCCCAGCCATAATCCGTAGGTGGCGGTCATCCACTGCAGTCGTAACCCTTGGGCGGCTTGAGCGAGTCTCTGTATCTCCTCCATGTACGAACAACATCGCTTTCGTTCTCGCCGAAACGCCTGGGCACTTTCCTTGTTAAGAGCCCATCCTGGCACAAAGCTACAATGCGGACGCGATCGAACCGCAGTATTGACAGTATAGGCATGGTTGAACTACAGACAAGACGAGTCGTGTATCTCCTTCTTGGTGTAATGACTGGAACTGATCGGCTGTCGGACCCCCTCCGTCTAAAAGGTGCGGCTCATGCATGGTAGTTTAAATCTCTGGACGGGTTTAGTGACATCTCTGAACAGTCAAAGGGACTGTGTCTGTGATGCAATATCCACAGTCAGTGTCTATCTTGAGGAGTTCTGGGAAGCGGGGTAATGTAAAATTTTTTGGTGTGTGTACATCGGAGAGATAGCAAGACGCATACGATAACATGAGCGCTACATTCGTGTGGGGCAGCATGGTAATTCTGCAGTCGCAGAACACCGACACAGCTGTGGCAAGGAAATAAAATTTAACGAAACCCGCCTAAGGCCAGGCAGGTGGGTTTGACTAAACGCAAGGCTAGAGAAGCTATAGAAATAATAAAACATCCTGACAACATCAACAGAGAGGATGGGTACTTGCCCCATCCTGGCTGCCAACCCTCCAACAGCCTGCACCTATAACAGGTGACGCGAGCGCTACCGGAAAGTAACTGCCGCCGTGTGTCTTGCGTCCAGCAGGAGGAAAACAGGAGCCCATGCCTCATTCGCCGATGAGTACTGTACTTGCACGATACTTTTATGTCAGGAGGGATCCTAATTTGCTACACCCTCAGTCCGAAGATGATTCGATGCAGCTCTCCATGATACTGTCTTGCATCTTCATGTTGGAATAACTACTACAGCCGACACCCAATTCAACATACTTATTGTAGTCGATCCTTGGCCTCTACAACTTTTGCATCCCTCACTAGTTATATCCAATACCAAGTTAACTATTCCTTGATAGTTTCCTGTTAATACAGTTGACCTGGTTTTCGACACCTACTGAGCATGTCTTCATCAGAACGAAATTTTGAGAAACCGTAAAATTACATTTCGGCAAAACAATGGTCAGAATTTAGAGTAGCTACGCTCAAGTCGAAAATAAAATAAAATACGTTCCTGTTTGGTCACGGATGCCTGTCTAGGAATAACATATGACGAGAGTCGGATGTTATTCCGAGCTGACTATTCCCATATGTTATTCCAAAAAGCTGCAAAGTATTTTATTTCAGCCCGCATCTCGTGGTCGTGCGGTAGCGTTCTCGCTTCCCGCGCCCGGGTTCCCGGGTTCGATTCCCGGCGGGGTCAGGGATTTTCTCTGCCTCGTGGTGGCTGGGTGTAGTGTGTTGTCCTTAGATTAGTTAGGTTTAAGTAGTTCTAAGTTCTAGGGGACTGATGTCCATAGATGTTAAGTCCCATAGTACTCTGAGCCATTTGAACCTTTTTTTATTTTATTTCAGATTTGAGCATAGCTGCTCTAAATTCTGATCGTTGCTTTCTCGCAAGGTAATTTTACAGGTTTTCAAAATTTCATTCTGATGGAGGCACCCTTAGTAGATATTGAAACGTAGGACAATTCTACCAAACAGTTATTTGCAACCGGTTGGTTGTATAATTGCTATGATTGAAAATTCTACATGGCTGCTGAGAAACAGCGTTGTTTAAAATTGTATTCTTTAATGCAGTACAACATGTCCTATTAACCTATTCCATGTTCAATGAAGATCTTGCATTCCTGACTCGATCCAATATCTCCTCATCGGGTACAGTATCTAGACCTACCCATCCTATCTTCTGCATTAGTCTGTAATACCGCATTTCGAAAACTGCTAAATTCTTCTTGCCTGCATTATCGTCCAAGTTTCACGTCTATATAAGGCTACACGCCGGCAGAAGTGGCCGTGCGGTTCTAGGCGCAGCAGTCTGGAACCGCGAGACCACTACGGTCGCAGATTCGAATCCTGCCTCGGGCATGGATGTGTGTGATGTCCTTACGTTAGTTAGATTTAAGTAGTTCTAAGTTCTAGGCGACTGATAACCTCAGAAGTTAAGTCGCATAGTGCTCAGCGCCATTTGAACCAAGGCTACACTTTAGTCAAACTCTGACAGAAAAGTCTTTCTAACATTTAAATTCGTATTCGATATATCTCTCTATCCAGTAAGGCTTTTGTTGACATTGCTTTACATACTTATCTGTAACGGAACAGTATGAGACATTCATGCAAAGTAGCAAATAGTTTTAAAGAGCCTACTCGATGTGTTACAAATTCTAAGGATACAGCTCTTTGTTGCAAAGAGGCGAGCTATGGAATTAACAGGGGCTTGTACCCCGCTTTGCGTCTGTGAACGTGCTTGTGGTGTGAATTAATTTCTGATGCGCTGCAGGCTCAAATGGCTCTGAGCACTATGGGACTTAACATCTATGGTCATCAGTCCCCTAGAACTTAGAACTACTTAAACCTAACTAACCTAAGTACATCACATAACACCCAGCCATCACGAGGCAGAGAAAATCACTGACCCTGCCGGGAATCGAACCGGGGAACCCGGGCGCGGGAAGCGAGAACGCTACCGCACGACCACGAGCTGCAGACTTTAGACTTATTGTTATTTGTTTTGTTTTCTTAAAATTTTGCAAAATTTATTTTTAAATTTATTTTTCAAGCTTAAACATTGCGGCCTTCTGTCTTTAAAAGATTACGGTAATATATTTTAAAAATTTGAAGTTTAATTATGGCGCTCACTCATTGGTATTGCAATTTGGGTATGTTGATTTTTTTTAAATTATTTTATTGCTATCTAAATTGGATTTTTATCTCGTTGATTTGTTAAGATTTCCTGTTGGAGTCCTTCAGCCAGAAAAGAGTTGCATTCGGTAAAGATCCGGCGATGTACCGCTTAGGTTGTAAAGGTTATTAAATTACAACAGACGACAATTAGAAGGAGAAACTGACCTCATCCTTTAGCCGTTTCCACAACCCTATTACCTGTTCTGCCCAGCAGGTTTAATGGGCGTCTCACCGTTTGCAGCTAAGAGTTGTGTGGGATCCTGCTATCACGAGGTTGAAGAGGGACATCGAATGCGAAGTCAACGTATGCTCACATACAGGGTGTTAGAAAAAGGTACGGCCAAACTTTCAGGAAACATTCCTCACACACAAATAAAGAAAAGAAGTTATGTGGACATGTGTCTGGAAACGCTTAATTTCCATGTTAGAACTCATTTTAGTTTCGTCAGTATGTACTGTACTTCCTCGATTCACCGCCATGATTTCATATGGGATACTCTACCTGTGCTGCTAGAACATGTGCCTTTACAAGTACGATACAACATGTGGTTCATGCACGATGGAGCACCTGCACATTTCAGTCGAAGTGTTCGTACACTTCTCAACAACAGATTCGGTGACCGATGGATTGGCAGAGGCGGACCAATTCCATGGCCTCCACGCTCTCCTGACCTCAACCCTCTTGACTTTCATTTATGGGGGCATTTGAAAGCTCTTGTCTACGCAACCCCGGTACCAAATGTAGAGACTCTTCGTGCTCGTATTGTGGACGGCTGTGATACAATACGCCACTCTCCAGGGCTGCATCAGCGCACCAGGGATTCCATGCGATGGAGGGTGGATGCATGTATCCTCGCTAACGGAGGACATTTTGAAAATTTCCTGTAACAAAGTGTTTGAAGTCACGCTGATACGTTCTGTTGCTGTGTGTTTTCATTCCATGATTAATGTGATTTGAAGAGAAGTAATAAAATGCGCTCTAACATGGAAAGTAAGCGTTTCTGGACATATGTCCACATAACATATTTTCTTTCTTCGTGTGTCAGGAATGTTTCCTGAAAGTTTGGCCGTACCTTTTTGTAACACCCTGTATAGTTTACGTACATCCATCTCTGTGTCTGGTGGCCTGCAGGACTAGGTCGTTCACTTTTGTAAGAAAATAAAACACTTACAGCCGTCCTTAAGACGTCATTTATTGTGTAGCTACACAATAGTTGACATCGTAAGGATGGCTGTAAGTGTGTCATATTCTTACAATATGCTCATATATGCTGATACTGAAGGCACCAGTGACTTCACAGCATATATATGGACGTACCAGCTGACCATCTGCAGTTATTCCGTTTAACAATTGCTTTGGTGTACTAGGTCGAATGCTTGTGTTATTTTCCAAAATAACACGGTGTATTCAGCCAAAATATTGTACTCTACCAGCAAGATCTCAGTTTCATTGTTGCGAATACTGGGTCGCATTGAAGGATGACTATGGCGACGACGAACAAGTACCTTGCTCACAGCTTGAATTTAATGAAAAGCTTACGACAAACATCCATATATACTTGCATGTCTATATGAACAGACATTAACGACGATTGAGACCCGTCCGAAATTAATTCGAAATAAATTAGCTGACTCCTAGTATCTTGGCTTCAGCTGTGTTAAGCCGGCCGGTGTGGCCGAGCGGTTCTAGGCGCTACAGTCTGGAAACGCGCGACCGCTACGGTCGCAGGTACGAATCCTGCCTCTGGCATGGATGTGTGTGGTGTCCTTGGGTTAGTTAAGTTTAAGTATTTTTAAGTTCTAGGGGACTGATGACCTTAGACGTTAAGTCCTATTGTGCTCAGAGCCATTTGAACTATTTGAAAGCTGTGTTAGGTATGAATATACTACCTCTTAATCTTCATTAGCGTCTGTTCATCGAGACATGCAAATAAATATTAAGGGTGATCAAAAACATTCCGTTTGAAGGCGTTGCTGCAACGTAGCGCGACTGCTATCCGGGTGTATAAACACCGACATGTAAGCAAGGGACTGGTGTGGCTTTCGTATCTTTCCCACCTGCGCGAGATAAATACGAAAACGAAAACTATGGCGACGTTATAACGAAAAGCACCCAAACAGGACCAACGTGCTGTTTCCTTGGTTCGAGAAGCACAAACAGCGGTTGACATTCATTGGAGAATGAAAAATGTGTATGGGAACCATGTCTGTCGGAAAACAGCTTTGTGAAACTGTGCGATAAGAGATGCTGCTGCTTTGTGATAATTCACGTCCCAGTATGACAGATGTAATGCAGAAATTACACTAATTCAAGTGGGAGACATTGGAGCACCCGCCATAAATTCCTCATCTCTCTCCAAGCGATTACCACGCCTTCAGTTCCTTAAGAAAAAAAAAGGGTTTGAGGGGTCGACGATTCCTATCGGACGAGGATGTGTAACAGGCAGTTGCGGACTTCTTCACGCAAGAGGCCACGATATTTCACCAAACGGGTATCGTCAACCTGGTCTGTCGCTAGAATGATTGCCACGGTGCTCATTGCGATTTTGTGTGATTGGCATGCCTATTCTGCACTGAAGGGCCTTCTAATGGATCGTCACTACGTTACATGTCGAGGCGCGCACAAGATGACGAGCATGAAGCGATGAATGTATGGGACTATTGTATAGGGTGAGCCATGATAAAAATTGCTGTTTTGAAGAGCGCGCCGCAGCCCGTAGTGTGAAGCAGTCGCCCTCCGTTTCTACGGTGGCGCCGCTGTGGCAATCGCTGTTTTGGTGTGTCCCTCTGGTGGGAAAGGGAAAAGGTTGCCTGTTCACGTGCATTTAGGCAGTTAGTGTCTGTCCGTCGTTCGGAGTGCTACTATGTCTGTCGTTCGGATCAACCTTAAAAGCCCGCAAAAATGAGAGTCTTTCCACTCCGCCAGTAAGAGAACTCAGCGAGTGGTCACCCGGTCGGGGCTTAGTTCGTGCATCTGAGTCTGCGCGTTAGGCCGCCAGTCTGCTCGAGTTTACTCAGGAAATGGACATTGGCGGTTGGATCGATCGGTTGGTCGGTCGCTCACTGAGACACAAGATGACTTGTCCGCCTTGAGCGTCGGCGTATGTGCGGTCGCCACGTGAGTCCAGTGGGCCGCGGCGTACAGCAAGGGGTAGTGACTTCGCGATTTAGGGGGTGTTGCGCCAGGTCTTCTCGAGACATCGCAGTTTATTGGAAGTTTGTGATTGGTGATATCTTGTTTGATTTACTCTTGTTAAATTCTACTCGTTTTCTTCGCGAGGTCACCAGCCGTTTTGCTTTGGGGTCCTCCCACCATTCTTCTCCGTTTGCCCCCCCCCCCCCCTGGGGAAGGTGGTTGTTTATAAATTGGGTGGTCCGTTTTTCCCTTATGGAGTAGGGGCGGGTTAGAGCAACCTGCGGATCGGGAAGTTCGGTAATCTCCCTATCAATATACCGCACTTTAGTAGCTGCCTCTGTTATCTTTATCGGATTTGGTGTGTTAACGAATTTATTGCTTGGAGTGTAACGGACTAATACTTGAAACTTTGATATTATTGCCTATGATCTTGAGAGGCGGTATCTGTGTACTGTAGAGCATCTTAAATATTGTTTGGCCATTCTTGTAGAATCTTATATAAGATTGCATTTCATGATTTTTTTTTAAATGATCATTTTAGTATATAAAGTTGCCCACTTTTCTTAGTAGTTAAAATTAAGTTGCACCTCCGGTGGCAAGGTTAATATTTTAATTGTTAGTGTTTTGTACCATTTCCATCCGTTCTACAGGAGGGGGCGGATTGCATAGTTTGTGTGCTTGTGTAAACTGTTAAAACTCTTAATTTAAAGTTATCTGGTGTGTTGCAGATCTGCACCAGTGTAGTCTTTTAGAGGCTGTTGTGAGCGGTCGTAACTACGGCAGTATCCTAAGGGAGCGGCATGGTTCTCTGCCTGAAAGCTCAAATAGTCAAATTTGTTTCTTTCTGCCTCTGAATAAATTGTAACTTTGATATTTAGAGGGTGCTTTCTGATTATAATTTTAAATATGTTTCCTTAAAAAAATGCTTTTAGGCACTAGTAAAATGAATAAAATTTCTATTTGTTAAAAGGAATTTGGTTACGATTTCATCAGTTACTCTCTGGAACTACTCCCATGCTTACATAGTGTGATTAAATGTGGTAATGTTCTTGATGAAATACTAGTACATAAAATAAATTCTTAAGAATATTCTTTGAAAATAAATCACGGTTCATAGGGAAGTAGACTGTGTGACACGTGGAAGTTTGCGTAGGCCTGGAGGCTAGAAGGAGACAGTCGAAGTGGTTAAAGCGACCACTCGCGATAAGGGGGAAATTCCAGATTAAGTTCCCGTGCGGCACAGATTTTCATATTTCACTAATAGGTGACCTAACACAGCTGATACCAAAATATTCGCGTTCAACGAATTTATTTCAAATTCCCCGCGTGTCCAGGTGTTGCACTTTGCAGGCCATGTGGGACTGACCTGCAGTGTGTGCTGCTGTGAGGTGGCGAGGGCGTTCCCGTCGCGCCGCCATGACACGGAGGGCAGCGGGGAGCCAGCGGCCTCGCACTCTGCAGACCACGCCGAACCTGGCGTCAGCGTCGCCGCGCCGAACGTCTTCACCAGCACTGGCGCCGCATCTGCACAGGTAGAAGGCAGCTCAGGGTCACAGGCTGGACGGACTGCCTTGAATAAGCACTCACTACCGCTCTATATAGTGGCGTCTATGCCCGTAACAAAATCCCTAAAATGTTTCAGTGTTCCTCTCATAATTTCTTTCTTCGTCCCAATGTGTGTTGGATGACTGGTTTGATGTAGCCTACCATGATTTCCCCTCCTGTTCCAGCCCCTTGTCATTGGTCAAATTTAGTAAAATCTTCTAGGTTTTCAAGCCGCGTCACTTCGAATAAAACACTCGAACTTTTGACAGCTCTCGCGGCCATCGTGAACAGGTGTCAAAATCACTGAGTGCCGTGGCTGGCACGATGTTTCGCTTGCAGTAACTCTTTCTACATCTACGTCTACATACATACTCCGCAATCCACCATACGGTGAGTGGCGGAGGGTACCTCGTAACACAACTATCATCTTCTCTCCCTGTTCCACTCCCAAACAGAACGAGGGGAAAATCACTGCCTATATGCCTCTGTACGAGCCCTAATATCTCTTACCTTATCTTTGTGGTCTTTCCGCGAAATTTAACTTGGCAGCATTAAAATTGTACTGTAGTCAGCCTCTAAATTTCCTCAGTAGCGATTCACGAAAAGAACGCCTCCTTTCCTCTAGAGACTCCCACCCGAGTTCCTGAATTATTTCCGTAACACTCGCGTGGTGATCAATCCTACCAGTAACAAATCTAGCTGCCCGCATCTGAATTGTTTCTATGTCCACCCTCAATCCGACCTGATAGGGATCCCAAACGCTCGAGCAGTACTCAAGAATAGTTCGTATTAGTGTCTTATAAGCGGTCTCCTTTACAGATGAACCATATCTTCCCAAAATTCTACCAATGAACCGAAAACGACCATCCGCCTTCCCCACAACTCCCTTACATGATTGTCCCACTTCATATCGCTCTGCAATGTTACGCCCAAACATTTAATCGACGTGACTGTGTCAAGCTCTACACTAGTAATGGAGTATTCAAACATTACAGGATTCTTTTTCCTATTCATCTGCATTAATTTACATTTATCTATATTTAGAGTTACCCCCCTTCTTTACATCAATCACAAATCCTGTTCAAGTCATCTTGTATCCTCCTACAGTCACTCAACGACGACACCTTCCCGTACACCACAGCATCATCAGCAAACAGCCGCACATTGCTATCAACCCTATCCAAAAGTTCATTTATGTAGACAGCAAACAACAGCGAACCTACCGCACAACAGCAGCGGACCTATTCCTTCGCTTAACAACGAGTTACAATCCACGGTG
Source organism: Schistocerca gregaria (assembly GCF_023897955.1). Classification (NCBI taxonomy): domain Eukaryota; kingdom Metazoa; phylum Arthropoda; class Insecta; order Orthoptera; family Acrididae; genus Schistocerca; species Schistocerca gregaria. The sequence continues at coordinate 99,331,190 of NC_064921.1, read as the reverse complement.
AGCATTGTCAGTAAATTTTCATATCCCTTTACATATTAAATTAGCCGTTCATCATCCTTACATACTATCTCTACCTCTTCATCTTCTTCTTGAGACGTTGGCATATGCACCTGAACGAATGTTGTTGGATTTTGTTTGCTGTCGATTCTGAGAACAACCTATCACCAAACTGTCCACAGTAACTAATTTCTGCCCTATTTTTCCATTCACAACGAATCTTATTCCTCTTATACCATTTTCTACTACTGTCCTTTTTACGTAATGTTTATTTAACCAGAAATCCCTGTCTTCTTTCTGTTTCATTTCACTGACTCCTAACTATAGAATGACCATTAGCATTTCCCGTTTCATATTTTTCTATCTTTCCTACCACATTAAAACTTCTAACATTCCACGCTCTGACTTGCAGAATGTTATAGTTTCGTCAGTTATTCCACCTTTTTCCTATAGGTGACTCCGCTTTGATAGTTTCTAACTTCAGGGGCAACAGTGTAGCCTGCAAGTATGTCGTTGGTAGCACGATGCAGATTCTCTATAGCGGAAGACGGTGGCCATCAGTGATAACGACTTTTAATTAAAATTAATGCAGTGGCTGGGATCGAATTCTGGACCCAGGACGTTTTAAATATAGGTAAAGACGCTAACCCGAGACAGCGGTTACCAGTAAGACTAACACTGACAAGGAAACCACTATGTCACATATACCAATGGTTTGCAGAAGACTTACCTCCCAATGAGATCTGTGCTGTTCCTTGAGCAGTCTCGTCATTGTTGGAGACCACACACTGGTACATCCCTGCATCATGCTGCTCCACGCGTTCGATGCGCAATGTCTGAAAAGTGAAGCAGAGAACAATGAATTTAAAGAAAAATGGCATTTTAGAGTGAGCGCGCAATCTCAAGTTAAGCAGCGTGTTCGATCAGTATACCACATGACAATATAAGTTTCTGTCACAGGAGTCGAAACTCTGACAAGAACTACGCATTCATGCTGAGTGTCAGATATTTTTATCGATTATGAAAACAGACGTATGTATAGTGGAACAATGTCAAAGAGGATTTTTTTGGAGATATCTATTCCAAGAACCTAAATGGGGTGACGATAATCACGACTCCAAAGAGTACCGCACCACAGTCGATAAGATGGACTACACTTCCCTGGAATTCTCCCCATAAACAAAGCAATTTGTCTTCCCTGTTGTCGCTGTGGTCCTCAGTCCGAAGCCTGGTTTGATGCAGCTCGCCATGCTACTAAGCTCTCCCTGCTACTGTCTTGTGCAAGCCTCTTCATCTCTGAATGACTGCTGTAGCCCACATCGATTTGTACCACCTTACTTCGACAACAATCCATTGACTCTCTTTTGTGTTTCTTGATGCCCTTTCTTTCAACTGTTCTTCTAAGTCCTTTGCTGTCTCTGACATAATTACAATGTTGTTGGCAAACCTCTAAGTTTTTATTGTTTCTCCCTGAACTTTAATTCCTACTCAATTTTTTTTTAATATTTTGGTTTTCCTTACTGCCGGCTCAATATACAGATCAATATCGTTGGGAGTAGGGCACAGCACTGTATCACTCTCATCTCGGCCAATGTCTCTCTTTCAAGCGTCCTGATTCTTATAACTGCTGTCTGCCGTCTGTACAAGTTGTCACTATACTTTAGCTCCCTTTTTACCCTTGCTGTCTTCAGGACGTCAAAAAGTAAATTCGAGTCAATAAGTCTATTCGAGTCAACACTGTCAAAAACTTACTCAAGTCTGGAAAAATTGTTAACTAAGTTCGCCTTTCCATAAGCTGTCTTCTAAGAAAGGACATAGGGTCAGTATTGCCGCGCAGGCTCCTATGTTTGTCCTTCCCGACAACGGACACCACAAGCTCGTTTCGTATCACGTCGCTTTGCAACGTTACGCCTACATATTTAATCGACGTCACCATGCAGCACACAGCTATCACTGATCTCGAACATATCATAGCAATCACTTTCCACTGCGGTAGCAGCCTACCCCTAAAAGGCACAATAATTAGCAGTTGTCAACATGAGGACGCAGAAGGCAATGGAAACCACAACATTAAAGACACATCATGTATACCTACGCGATATGTAGGCTGTAACTGAAAAAGTATCTTGATGATGTTTTCATTAGCAAAGGATTCTGAACTAGCGCACACACGAAGTTTTTCGGGTGGGACTGCCAAGGGGGAGGTGATCATGAGGAAATGATGGAATAACCAACGACAGGATGACATTCTAGGAGTTGGAGCGTGGTATGGTTGGTTGTTTAATTTGGAGGAGGGGACCAAACAGCAATATCATCGGTCCCATCGAATTAGGTAAGGGTGAGGAAGGAAGTGGACTGTACATTTTCAAAGAAACCATCCTGGCATTTGCCAGAAGCGATTTAGGGGAATCACGATAAAACCTAAATCAAGATGGCCGGACGTGGGTTGTGAACCGACGTCCTCCCCAGTGCGAGGCCAGTGTGCTAACCACTGAGCTACCTCGCTCGATAGCGTGGAATGTCAGAAGTCTGTGTGTTACAGGGAAGCTAGAAAATAAGAAAAGGGAAATGCAAATCATCAATCTAGGAACCGTGGAGTTTACTAAAGTGAATTGTAAAAAAGGTAAGATTTTGTGGTCACGCAAATATAGGATTATTTCAACAGCAGCAGCGCCGGACATAACTTATGTGGAATTCGTTATGAACAGGAAAGTACTGAGTTACTGTGAACGTTTCAGTGATAGAAGTATGTTCGTCAGAATCGACAGCAAACCAACGTCAACAGTAGTGGTTCAGTTATACATGCCGAGATGAAGAAGTAGAAAGAGTATATGAGGAAATTGAACGGGTAATTGAGTGTGTAAAGGGAGATGAAAATCCAATAATCATGGGGGGATTCAAACACGGTAGTAGGGGAGGGGACATAAGACGAGTTGTAGGAGGACATCGGTTAGCTAGTAGCAAAGAGAGAATTTTGTAATAATGAAGAGTAGACGAATTTAAGAGAAACGCACAGAAGAACCACTGTCTACATCTACATGGTTACTCTGCAATTCACACTTGAGTGCCTGGCAGTGGGTTCATCGAACCATGTTCATACTAATTCTCTACCATTCCACTCTCGAATGGAGCGTGGGAAAAAGAAACACCTAAATCTTTCCGTTCGAGCTCTGATTTCTCTTATTTTATTATGATGATCATTTCTCCCTACGTAGGTGGGTGTCAACAATATATTTACGCATTCGGAAGAGAAAGCTGGTGACTGAAATTTCGTAAATAGGTCTCGCCGTAAAGAAAACCACAAACAAAGGTGGTTTTCTTTACGCCCTCCCAACTCTCACCGCTATTGCGCGATAATACGAAACGAGCTGCCCTTCTTTGCACTTTTTCGATGTCCTCCATCAACCCTACCTGGTAAAGATCCCTTACCGCGCAGCAATATTCCAACAGAGGACGGACAAGTGTAACGTAGGCTGTCTCTGTAGTGGGTTTGTCGCATCTTCTAAGTGTTCTGCCAACAAAGCGCAGTCTTTGTTTCACCTTCCCCAAAATATTAACTTTATGGCCTTTCCAATCTAAGTTGCTCGTAATTATAATTCTTAGGTATTTAGTCGAATACCCAAAATTTATCCGATTTGTTTTAGTACCCATGTGGATGACCTCGCACTTTTCTTTGTTTAGTGCTAATTTCCACTTTTCGCACCATATAGAAATTCTCTCTAGATCATTTTGTAATTGGAATTGATCGTCTGATGATTTTACTAGACGGTAAATTACAGCGCCAGCTGCAAAAAATCTAAGGGGGATACTCAGATTATCACCTAGATCTTTTATATAAATCAGGAATAGCAGGCGGCCTATGACAATACTTGGCGGAACGCCAGATATCAATTGTGTTCTACTCGATGATTTACCGTCTATCACTACGAACTGTGACCTCTCTGAGAAGAAACGACGAATCCAGTCACACAACTGAGACGATACTGCATATGGAAGTAATTTGATTAAGAGTCGCTTGTGAGGAATGGTATCAAAAGCCTTCTGGAAATCAAGGAATATGGAAACGATCTGAGATCCCTTGTCGACAGCACTCATTACATCATTGGAATAAAGAGCTAGCTGTGTTGCACAAGAACGATATTTTCTGGATCCGTGTTGGCTATGTATCAATAAATCATTTTCTTCAAGGTGATCCATAATGTTCGAGTACAGTATATGCTCCAAAATCCTACTGCAAATTGAGGTGAGTGATATGGGTCTGTAATTTAATGGGTTACTCTTAACTCCTATTTCCCTTCTTGAAAATTAGTGTGACCTGTGCTACTTTCCAGTCTTTAGGTAAAGACCTTTCGTCAAGTGAGCGGTTGTATATGATTGCTAAGAAAGGCGCTATTGTGTCTGCATACTCTGAGAGAAACCTGATTGGTATACCGTCTGGACCGGAAGACTTGCCTTTCTTAAGTGATTTGAGATGTTTCGCAACACCTAAGATATCTAGTTTTATGTCACTCATGCCAACAGCTGTTCTGGTTTCGAATTCTGGAATATTTTCTTTGTCTTCTTTCGTGAAGGAATTACGGAAAACTGTATTTATTAACTCCGCTTTAGTGGCACCATCATCGGTAACATTCAAATCGCTATCGCGCAGTGACGGTATTGACTGTTTTTTGCCACTGGTGTACTTTACATACGACCAGAATCTCTTTGGGTTTTCTACCATATTTTGAGACAATATTTCATTGCGGAAACTATTAAAAGCATCTCACACTGACGTCCGCACTAAATTTCGAGCTTCCGTGAGAGCCAGTCTTGGGGATTTTGCGTTCTTCTGAATTTGGCATGCTTTTTTCGTTGCTTCTGCAACATTGTTATGATGTGTTTTGTGTACCATAGTGGATCAGTCCCGTCTCTTATTAACTTATGCAGTATGAACCTATGTACAGTATTGATATCGATACTGTATCTTTGAATTTGAGCCATATCTGGTCTACACTTACATAATAAGCTTGGAAGGAATGTAGACACACCCTCAGGAAGGCATCAAGCGAATTTTTATCTGCTGTCTAAATAGATATTTTTGCGTTTATTTTTAGTGGTTTTGGTTCATATGGTTTTGAGCCTCGATACAATGATCTTGTGTTCACTAATCCCTCTATCCGTCATGACGCTCTATATTAGATCAGGATTATTTGTGGATAAGAGGTCAAGTGTGTTTTCGCAACCATTTACAATTCGTGTGGGCTCATGAACTAATTGTGTGGTTAGGAAGGGGGATGCTAGAGTACTGAGGAAAGATGAGGTGCGTTTGAAATTTTCTGAGGCTAAAGCTAGTGCGGTAATGTGTATCACAGTAGGTAGTTCAATTGAAGAGGAATAGACTACTCCAAAATGGACAATCACAGAAGTTGGATAGACAAACATAGAGCATAGAGAGGGCATTTGTGGCCAAAAGACTTCTACTAGTATCAACCGCAGGCCTTAATTTGAGGAGGAAATTTCTGAGAATGTACTGTTGGATCACAGCATTGGAATTTAGTGTATCATGGATTATGAGAAAACCGGAAAAGAATGTAGTAAAGCGTTCTAAGCGTTTAAATGTTGTGCTGTTGAAGGATGTTGCAAATTAGGTGGACTGATTAGGAATGAATTCCCCATAGAATCAGCAAAGACTTGAACATATGGAAAATACTGATAAGGACAGGACGATGGGACGAGTGTTAAGACATCAGGGAATAATTTTTATGGTACTAGATGAAACTGTGGAGGATAAAACTGAGAGAGGTTAGAATACATCGAACAAATAACTGAAGACGAAGCGACCACGTGTTACTGTGAGACGAAGAGATTGGCATAGGAAAGGACTTAGTGGCGTGTTGACTAGTGACTGAGAAAGAAAAATATTAATATCGTAAATTATTTTTTGTACAGAATATGTTAGGGATATCTATCAGTTAATGGATATAATAATGCCATTATTAGTACGCAGTAATCTTCGAGTTTTGACCGAGCTAGGTGGCACAGTGGTTAGCGCACTGGACTCGCTTTCGGGAGGTCGACGGTTCAAACCCACGTCCGGCCATATATATATATATATATATATATATATATATATATATATATATATATATATATGGTGGTCAGAAAATGTGTGAAATGCTTGTAGGGATGCTACAGGGCAGGTTGTACTGAGACATAAATGTTAAGAAAGAAATTCGATGCGTTGCTCTGTTTCCGAGTTATTTAGCATAGAATTTAGCCAATCGGGGCGTCGCGCGCTCGCATTCAAGCGGCCTGCTAGGGGCGGTGTTGCACAACGAGTGCTTTGTCTCGTTAGCTGGAACTTGAATTTACGCGCTGGACGATCTGATTGGCTAACTTCAATGCTAAATAACTCGGAAGCGGCGCAACGTATCGCACTTTTCCCTTAACATTTATGTTTCAGTACAATCTGTCCTACAACATAACGACAAGCGTTTCAGACATTTTTTGATCACCCTATATATATACAGGGTGTTACAAAAAGGTACGGCCAAACTTTCAGGAAACATTCCTCACATGCGGAGTTGGGAGATACCCATTTGATGTATAGATTAGCACGGGGTAATAGCCGTGTCGCGGTACGTTTGTATCGAGAGAGATTTCCAGAACGAAGGTGTCTCGACAGGAAGACGTTCGAAGCAACTGACCGGCGTCTTAGGGAGCACGGAACATTCCAGCCTATGACTCGCGACTGGGGAAGACCTAGAACGACGAGGAGACCTGTAATGGACGAGGCGATTCTTCGTGCAGTTGACGATAACCCTAATGTCAGCGTCAGAGAAGTTGCTGCTGTACAAGGTAACACTGAAGACGTCGCTGTATGGAGAGTGCTACGGGAGAACCAGTTGTTTCCGTACTATGTACAGGGTGTGCAGGCACTATCAGCAGCTAACTGGCCTCCACGGGTACACTTCTGCGAATGGTTCATCCAACAATGTTCCAATCCTCATTTCAGTGCAAATGTTCTTTTTACGAATGAGACTTCATTCCAACGTGATCAAACTCTAAATTTTCAGAATCAACATGTGTGGGCTGACGAAAACCCGCACGCAATTGTGCAATCACGTCATCAACAAAGATTTTCTGAGAACATTTGGGCAGGCATTGTTGGTGATGTCTTGATTGGGCCCCACGTTCTTCCACCTACGTTCAATGGAGCACGTTATCATGATTTAATACGGGATACTCTACCTTTGCTGCTTGGACATGTGCCTTTACAAGTACGACACAACATGTGGTTCATGCACGATGGAGCTCCTGCACATTTGAGTCGAAGTGTTGGTACGCTTCTTAACAACAGATTCGGTGACCGACGGATTGGTAGAGGCGGACTAATTCCATGGCCTCCGCGCTCCCCTGACCTCAACGCTCTTGACTTTCATTTATGGGGGCATTTGGAAGCTGTTGTCTACGCAACCCCGGTACCAAATGTAGAGACTCTTCGTGCTCGTATTGTCAACGTCTGTGATACAATACGTCATTCTCCACGGCTGCGTCAGCGCATCAGGGATTCCATGCAAGTATCCTCGCTAACGGAGGACATTTTGAACATTTCCTGTAACAAAGTGTTTGAAGTCACGCTGATACGATCTGTCGCTGTGTGTTTCCATTCCATGATTAATGTGACTTGAGCTCTAACATGGAAAGTAAGCGTTTCTGGACACATATCCACATAACATATTTTCTTTCTATGTATGTGGTGTGTGAGGAATTATATATTTTCGAATGTCGTTAAGTGCGTTTCCATCTGTCTGAGTACAACTAATTTTAATGCCAATACTCTTTCTCTGAGTGTTCAGTTTTTCCATGCCTGAATTGATGCTATGTGTGTGCAGCTTCAACTTTTTTGTTGCAGACTGTTGAGAACAACACTGGTGTCTTCTGGAATGTCCACGGATGTTTTATCACTCCTCCATCTCCAGTATTTGGTCGAGTGTTACAAAAAGATTGATACCTGTAACTTGGAAATGTGCTGGAGCAGGTAGCTGGCAGTAGGGTGCAGGGAGGGACGTTTACCTGCGGGGTTATCAGCCTGACCCTGCTGGAGGTGTGGAGCGGCCGGCCGTCCTTGAGCCAGGAGACGGCCAGCTGGGGGTGGCCCTCGGTGGAGCAGTTGAGCTGCGCGGGCCGCCCCACGTCCACCGTCTGCTGCTGCGGCGCCACGTAGGCCGACAGCGGCGCTGCAACACGCCGAGGGATCGTCGGGGTCAAGGAAGCGCTTCCCACTGTTTCACTAAGTCACTGTATGCCGTCAATGTTAGCACTCATCACGTTACGTATCCTGCAGACTTACTCTTTCCACATCGTTTCTACACTACTGGCCATTAAAATTGCTACACCACGAAGATGACGTGCTACAGACGCGAAATTTAATCGACAGGAAGAAGATCCTGTGATATGCAAATGATTAGCTTTTCAGAGCATTCACACAAGCTTGGCGCCGGTGGCGATACCTACAACGTGCTGACATGTGGAAAGTTTCCAACCGATTTACACAAATAGCAGTTGACCGGCGTTGCCTGGTGAAACGTTGCTGCGATGCCTCGTGTAAGAAGGAGAAATGCGTACAATAACGTTTCCAACTTTGATGAAGGTCGGATTGTAGCCTATCGCGTTTTCGGTTTATCGTATCGCGACGTTGCTGCTCGCGATGATCGAGATCCAATGACTGTTAGCAGAATATGGAAACGGTGGGTTACGGAGGGTAATCCGGACGCCGTGCTGAATCTCAACGGCCTCGTATCACTAGCAGTGGAGATGACAGACATCTTATCTACACGGCTGTAACGGATCATTCAGCCACGTCTCGATCTCTGAGTCACCAGGTGGGAAAGTTTGCAAGACAACAGCCATCTGCACCAACGGTTCGACGACATTTGCAGCAGCATGGACTATCAGCTCGGAGAAAATGGCTGCGGTTACCCTTGACGCTGCATCACAGACAGGAGCGCTTGAGATGGAGTACGCATTGACGAACCTGGGTGCACCAATGGCAAAACGTCATTTTTTCGGATGAATCCAGGTTCTGTTTACAGCATCATGGGAGTGGCATCCGTGTTTCGTGACATCGCGGTGAACGCACTTTGGAAGAATGTGTTCTTCATCGCCCTACTGGCGTATCACCCAGCGTGATGGTATGGTGTGCCATTGGTTACACGTCTCGGTCACCTCTTGTTCGCACTGACGGCACTTTGAACAATGGACGCTACATTTCAGATGTGTTACGACCCGTGGCTCTACCGTTCATTCGATCCCTGCGAAACCCTACATTTCAGCAGGATAATGTACGACCGCATGTTGCAGGTCCTGTACGGGCCTTTCTGGATACAGTAAATGTTCGACTGCTGCCCTGGCCAGCACATTCTGCAGATCTCTCACCAACTGATAACGTCTGGTCAATGGTGACCAAGCAACTGGCTCGTCACAATACGCCAGTCACTTCTCTTGATGAATTGTGGTATCGCGTTGAAGCTGCATGGCCAGCTGTACCTGTACATGTCATCTAAGCCCTGTTTGACTCAATGCCCAGGCGTATCAAGGCCGTTATTACTGCCAAAGTTGGTTGTTATGGGTGTTGGTTTCTCAGGATCCATGTACCCAAGTCAGGTGAAAATGTAATCACATGTCAGTTCTAGTATAATATATTTGTCCAATGAATACCCGTTTATAATCTGCAATTCTTACTGGTGTAGCAATTTTAAAGGCCAGTAGTGTATAAAAGACTCGTTCAGGTCATCTGTCGAACACGTAACTAACTAAGTAACTAACTCACGTCTGCAGAAGTAGACGTTCTGCAAATATCTTGACTACACCCCAAACGCGTTTTCACATAGTCGTTTAATCTCCAGCAGTTCATCTTTATTTAATGATCTGAAATGTTATTACGAAAATAAATTGTTAGGAAAAAGCAATAGCTTACTTTAATTTGTGACTGAATGTCGTTCTTTCATTAAGACTTAATTAGACGGCATAAAGATATATTTTAAAAAAAATATATATTTATGTTGTTGTGGCAAGACACAGAATAAAAGTGTGGTCAAGAAGCGCCAATGTGTCTGGGTTGGCTGCGGCAGACACACGCGGCACTTCTTGATGAGCTACACTTGTGTGACTCCACCTTGCCTTGAGGAGACCTCAGATTTTTGTAAAGTTCTACTCTCTTTTTATTATGAGTCCATTGCGTTGACACGAAAACAAACGGGTGGTTTATCGCAGAGCGTGATCATAAGCCGCACGCTATGGATCTGAAGATAGCACCCTTAATCCTGTCGAAACTAGTAATCCAGTGTACCTACACACGATCAACACAATAAAAAACTTCATGTTCCGGCGTAAAATCAAGCGCAGACACGCCAGCCGGGAACGATACAGAAGAAATGGCAGGGAGAAGACGTCAGCCAATCGCATACTGACCGACCCCTCTCCAGGATGACAACGCGACAACAACGGCCTTTGTGCAAAGACGACATAAGCGCCGCCCGACTAGTGTCGACCTAGTTGAACAGACGCTTCAAGACTAGCGACTTGGATATAAGCGTCAACGCTCATTACTTTGCTTGTACACTCCATGTAATGCAGACTTGTGAATTCTTATACTGAAGAGATCGCTTATTTAGTATGTCACCCTTTGCTTGCGACAGTTCTGTGCAATTGTTAAAGTTAAGTATTGTCATTTGATTTTTTGTAATAAAACTCATTAATACGATTTGTTTGATGTGATTGTCTAGCGCACCGAGTAGGAAGGTGTTGTGTACATAGTTCCGCTTAGTCAGCGCGTACACAAATTTCCAACTAGAGCGCGCCCTGCTAAGCGCAATAGCGCACGCGCAGCGCTCGTCCATCTCCAAAGTACGAGATGGCGCTGCCATAGAGACGGACCAAATTCTGCTTGCTCCGATCCACGTATTAATATGTAACGCAGCCAATGAGATTGCTACTAACATAGATCCTTTTCTCCTCGCGGATCACACTCGCGCAGTGATACATGAACGCGCGAGGTATTATAACGAGTGTACAGACCTCCGATTAGTCAGTCTGCATTTATCTGCATTAGTCTGCATTTGTCTGCACCAGTCTGTACGAGTTCCACATTTGTGTGTACCAGTCTATAGTCAAGTTTCAGTCTGCGCCTAATAAGATTACCATAGTCCTGTACATAGCCATGAAGATAAATGTATAGACACTTTTGTCAAGTATCAGAGATATATGTGAGAATAAGATTAACGTACCAATACCAAGGCAACTTCAGATTCTCAATTGTAAATAGCATCCAGAACCAAGTTAAGTAATTTTTATGATTGTTATTATTTTAATAAATATCTGTGAAAATTAATCAGGTCCTGTTTAAAGTTGGTCACTGTCAATCTGCTACTCTAAGAGTGCAAGTGGCATTTCTACCTTCTAACCTAACGGCATAAGATAAACACGCCACGATAAGACCACGAGACATATTGCTGACACTCGCCTACTTCGTTAGAGCGACAAATCAAATAATCTGATGGTGTGTGTACTGAAGGTCTTACAGTACGCACACCACAGAAGGATTCCTAGACACACCATACTTGACGACGAGCATGGAGACATAATACTTAATATCTGAAGCTTTAGTTACAACGAATAGTTGACTTTTGCGATTGCTCCTCAGCTCAGCCGACAATGTCAGGTATTTAAAATGGGATATGTTTGTGAAACTTGCTGACCTTGTCTATAACGGCAAGAGCTGCCTGTAACTCAGTAAAGTTTCCGATTGTTAAAATAGTTTTGTCCAAAACTGTAACTATTATATATATATATATATATATATATATATATATATATATATATATATATATATATATATATATATATATAATGTTTGGATCAGTATGACCCAAAATAAATACGAGGGCTGTCCATAAGTTCAGATTGATTGCGAAATGGAAACCATTGTGATAATCAGAAATATTTTATCTGCAACAGTTAGCTAGAGCTTCCAGCCACTGTTCTACATAGTCACCACTCCGACTTAGACATTTGTCGTAACGTTGTAACAACTTTCCAATACCCTCTTCATTGAAGGCAGCCGCCTGTGTTTCCAGCCAATTCTCTACGCCCATCTATAGCTCGTTGTCTGTGCGAAAATGTTGTCTTCATAGCTATTAGTTAATGTGAGCAGAGATGAAACACAGAGGGAGCCAATTACGGGCAGTAGTACGGTTGATCAAACACTTCCCATCGAAAACGCTGCAGGAGCATTTTCATGGCCCCTGCGGATTGCAGCCGAGAATTGTCACGCAGTAGGAACCGTATGAGAGTTCTGTAATGTGGGATGCATAACATCAGGCGAAATCTCTCACCATGACCTCATACTTGGCGGGAGACACTATGTTCTACGCATCTGTATGTCTCACCATGCGTTCAGAACTGAAAAGAGCGAAGTGATGGGACCGACAGGCATACTAGAGACACTGTCGAACACGTCTGTGCAAAGCTTCATCGGATTTTCACAGTCGTTTCCATATCGCGAGCGATCGGAACTTACTTTCTGGACACCCCTCGCATTACTACCTGTTCATCCGTCAGTAGAGTCTTTTGTAGAATTCAGTGCGCTGCTACGTATCGATGATTCCGTGCCCACAGAAATAGTAATGGGCAGTCATTTAGTTAACGTGAGAAAATGTAGAGCTCATCTGCTGCTGGTCACCAACTTTAAGAATTTGCTCTACATGGTGCATGGTCGGAAACGAGTCTGTACCAGCGCTGTACGCTGCCGTCACATCTTTCATAGATCACCGCATCTCCTTGTTTCCAGAGCGGGCAGCCCTTCGTCTGCCACATTCTGAACTACCAGCTTCGCCGTTCCCGAGATGATCTTCCAGGCCGTAACAACCTGCCCTTTATCAAAGTCGCTTATGCCACTAGATTTTCCCCATTTGTGACCCGTCCGCAACGTCACCAGGAGTGTTAAATAAAGCGTTAGCTGAGGTCTTAATGTTGTGGTAGTTCATCGTAATTCCTAAACACCGTGGTATACAGACAGTGTCATTAAAGTAAGGGAGACTGTAAATGCATCTTACCGTGAATACTCAGTGAATGAATGTGGAAATCAAATGACCAATGTACCCACAAGCGAGGACTCTGACGATTACTTAAGTCAACACGCTGTAGTGCGCTTCTGCAAAGCAACCGTCTTTCTGCAGCCAGCGTAAGCAAGATCACACCACTCGAATAACTCACACAGAAAGTTTATTTGAAATAATTATTTAAGCATTAAAATTTCTCACTTTTTTAAAATTACTGAGTATAGGGGCAACAGTGAATAAACTTTGGGAGTGTCCTCTTTCGAGGATACCTCGGGCTATTGTTTCTTGCTGATGGATGTCGATTGTACAAGAATTGTTTGAAAACGTTGTGGGAGTAAGAAACAGGCCAGAATATATTGAAGGTGACTATATAACTAGATCTATCTAGTAAAATACAGGTGTTATGAGGTCTGATACGAAACAAGTTTGAGAAGGAAGGTGACATAATGAAAAATTTGCTGCAGATCTTAGTATTTGGGAAAAATTTGTAGGAATTACTCATAGATTATGTATCTCTGCAGTATACGATATTATAGCTTGACATGTGGCAGCGTTTCAAGGGTGAAATCACTTCAGAAAGTATATTCGAAGTAAAAGAGCAAAGTATTTGCCAGAACTGTGGACCACTTGTATGGAAGTTGTCGTTATTGTCTGAAGGCTTCATCGCGCGTAGTTGATACCAGGGTGATTAATATTGCCTGCGTTTTACGTTTTTCAATTTCGATCACTCCCTGGGCTGCTTGCGAACGGACGTCTTTCACTATTCTCTCAAGTGTTTGTTCCACAGCACCCTGAGTTGGCAGAATAATATCAAGGTGTGAGTATTGCACTTGAACCCACCAGCGAACTAAGAAGTCAGAATGTAACTCATTATAACGTTTTTACATTTTACGAACTCAGTCAGCTGCTGCTAAAAAGAAAAGTGGCATTAAATTGGCTCTTATAGATTAAATTCTTGCTGTGTAATGTTCTGTAGCGTGCATATTGAAGGTGTCATTTCTTGTTCCATTTAATTTCTCTCTCTTTCTCCCTCTCTTTTTCTCTCTATCTCTCTCCGACACAATTGTATATTATCGATCGTTATCATGCACTAGCACTGTTTTAGACAAATTGACGGGAATCTGCTTTGTCATAGTAATCTCACCAAAAGTTAGAAACGGAAAGTTACCATTAAGGGATGTATAAATTTTATCGCAGATTTTGACTCGTTTTTTAGATTAACCAATTTCTTGGGTGTTGCTTAAAGGGAGCTCTCAGTTACTATACCGTAACATATACTAGAGTTAAAACAAGGTCAGTGACGCTAAGTTAAAATCAATTTTTAACTGTTGAGATAAAAGCAGTACTGGTCAGAGTGCACCTTCACTGTGAATGTAACCTGTTCCTTTCAGATGCATCTACCTTTGGATTTTATTAAACCTGCAACGCCTTAAAAAAGCACTTGTTAGATTTTCGCACTCTCTTGCCTGCTACCGGAAACTTTTAGTCCTACAGAAAAATGAACAGGACATTTTTGTAAGAAATTTAATCTAGTTAAATTTCGAACTGGGATACTGTCTCCATGTGGGCAATGATTCTGGAGTAATTCAAGACAAACATGTCTGAAGGCCAATTTCGTAGATTTTTCTTGAATAATTCGAAAACTACGGCCTATACCGAAAACGTATCCCAGTACAAAATTTAACTACATTAAATATCCTACAAAAAGGCCCTGTTCATTTGTGCTATAGGAGTACTAGTTTGTGCCTAACGTGCGAGAGAAAATGAAATTGGCAGGTGGTGTCTGAAGACGTCGTAGGTTGCATAAAACCCTTAGGTAGGAGTAGCTGGATATAGAGATACTCCAGATCTTTATATAAGTCTCGGATATTTTTGGCTTCCAATAAGGCACTGTTTTAAGCACCTGGAGATGGTCTAAGTATGGTAATTTGAATCGTGTATTGAATAATAAAACACTTCTGTCAACAGTGGAAAGATAACATTTAAAAAAAATCAAAGTTGACTTTGAACTCATGCACCAGAAGTTATTATAGCAACAACAGGAAACGCTATCAAAAGTCTAGGTTTTATATTCTGTCCATGAAAGAAAAAAGGTGGACTTGTGCCGAGAAAGTGAGAGAAAAGCTCACGTCGCATACTTTTGGCGAAAGTGTAAGGTACGACAACGATATTCTGTTAAAAATTTGTATACTGTCCTTGTCTTCACCAATTTACTGTTCTTCAATGCAAATATAAGATATAAAAATTGTACCGTAATAATAATATTAGTGTGAAAACATCTGAATGCTTCTATACATGGTGGTCCAAATATCTCACGAAATAAGCGTCAAACGAAAAAACTACAAAGAACGAAACTTGTCTAGTTTGAAGAGGGAAACCAGATTGCGCTATTGTTGGCCCGCTAGTTGCGATGACATAGGTCAAATGGATATCAACGTTTTTGAAATTAGGAACCCCCTTTTGTATTACATATTCGCGTAGTACGTAAAGAAATACGAATGTTTTAGTTGGACCACTTTTTTCAGTTTGTGACAGATGGCGCTGTAATAGTCACAAACGTATGGCTCACAATTTTAGACGTACAGTTGGTAACAGGTAGGTACATACGTAGGTAGGTGTGGTAGGTACGTCTGAACATATTATTTCGGTTGTACCAATGAGATACATGCACCTTTGGGAACTTATAATTTCTGAGAACTTATACTGTTACAGCGTAATTACCTGTAAATACCACATTATTGAAATAAATGCTCAAAATGATGTCCGTCAACCTCATTGCATTTGGCAGTACGTGTAATGACATTCCTCTCAACAGCGAGTAGTTCGCCTTCTGTAATGTTCACACATGCATTGACAATGCGCTGACGCATGTTGTCAGGCGTTGTCGGTGGATCACTATAGCAAATATCCTTCAACTTTCCCCACAGAAAGAAATCCGTGGACGTCAGATCCGGTGAACGTGCGGACCATGGTATGGTGCTTCAACGACAAATCCACCTGTCATGAAATATGCTATTCAATACCGCTTCGACCGTACGCGAGCTACGTGCCAGACATACATCACGTTGGAAGTTCATCGCCATTCTGTCATGCAGTAAAACATCTTGTAGTAACATCGGTAGAACATTATGTAGGAAATCAGCATACATTGCGCCATTTAGATTGCCATCGATAAAATGAGGGCCGATTATGCTTCCTCGCATAATGCCGCACCATACATTAACCCGCCAAGGTCGATGATGTTCCACTTGTCGCAGCCATCGTGGATTTTCCGTTGCCCAATAGTGCATATTATGCCGGTTTACGTTATCGCTGTTGGTGAATGATGCTTCGTCACTAAATACAACGCGTATAAAAAATCTGTGATCGTCCCGTAATTTCTCTTGTGCCCAGTGGCAATAACTGTACACGACGTTCAAGGTCGACGGCATGCAAATCCTGGTGCATAGAAAAATGGTACTGGTGCAATCGATGTTGATGTAACATTCTCAACACAGACGTTTTTGAGATTTACGATTCTCGCGCAGTTTGTCTGCTACTGATGTGGGGATTAGCCGCGACAGCAGCTAAAACACCTACTTGGGCATACTCATTTGTTGCAGGTCGTGGTTGACTTTTCACATGTGGCTGAACTCTTCCTGTTCCCTTAAATAACGTAACTATCCGGCGGACGGTCCCGACATTTGGATGATGTCGTCCAGGATACCGAGCAGCATACATAGCACACGCCCGTTGGGCATTTTGATCACAATAGCCACACATCAATACGATATGGACCTTTTCCGCAATTGGTAAACGGTTCATTTTAACAAGTGTAATGTATCACGAAGCAAATACCGTCAGCACTGGCGGAATGTTACGTGATACCACGTACTTATACGTTTGTGACTGTTACAGCGCCATCTATCACAAAGCGAAAAACTTGGTCCAACTAAAACATTCATATTTGTTTATATACTACAATAATATGTAATAAAAATGGGGGTTCCTATATTCTCCGTTTGACCTATGGCAGCGCCATCTAGCGGGCCAACCATAGCGCCATCTGGTTTCCCTCTTCAAGCTAGACAAGTTTCGTTCTTTGTTGTTTTTTCGTTTGACGCTTATTTCGTGAGATATTTGGCCCGGTCACCATCAATGGACCACCGTATATACAGGGAGTATTAAGATCGCTTTTTATTCAATTTTTGAATTTTTTTGAATTTAGTTTCCAGTTTGCACCCAGTTTTAACGGATCGATGTAAATGACGCCAACAGAATATCCGCGGAGCTGATACAGAGAGAAGGTTTAAAGAAGTGATCTTTAACCCACGAAAGCTTCCAATGTTGAGTCCACGAATCAAGTATTGATGCGGGAGCCGCTGCCAGTAGCAGTGTGAGTCGCGCGAGTCACTGTGAGACGACGCACGGCGTGTGGGGTACTCACTGGTGACGAGCAGCGAGGTGGAGGCGCGCTCCGCTCCCACCGAGTTGTTGACGACGCAGACGTAGCGGCCAGAGTCCCTGAGCAGCGCGGCCGCCAGGAAGAGGCTGCCACCCACCTGCCGCACGCGGTCCTCCAGGGCGACGCGCTGGCTGGAGGCGCCCTGGCTGCGGAACCACCTGCACAAGCCAACACGTCTCGCATGGCTCACCTGTCCCCTGTGCGCTGCGGGCTGCGACCGCCGCTAGTCTGCTGAGGGTAACCCGCCATAGGTCGCGCACTGACGTAGTCGAAACTTCGCAGGGTGAAATAAGGGTGAAAATAATGGGGCGTCCATTTTGATTTAGTTATAAACATTCAGTGGTGTGCTAGGAAAAGACAGCCAAAGCTTTGGAGAGGCGTTAGACGGAGCGAGCTCGGAGAATAGTGGCTACGAACACAGCTTCAAATTTTTGCGCGCTGTGTTCCAATCCAGATTCAAGTCTTCTCTTTTTCTGTTGTTGTCATGCAAGTATGTGACATCAAAACTGATAAAAGAAATAAACATTTTATCGTTTCAAATCTCATGTCATCTTATACAATTAACAGTAACTGAAAATGGTAAATGTACAGAGTGTTCATACATTATACGAAATGGACTGGGATAAACGTCAATAATTTCCAGAAATGTTTAATACAACACTGAATGCAGTATAAATTCAAGTTTCATTTACAAATGCTCAGTGCTGGTACCTTTTCTAGAACGAGAAATGTCCCACCTGTAATTATTGAGCAAGTCTAGACGAATGGTTGCAGCTGCTTGTGTTATCGACTGTCGCAGCTCGTCGACGTTTCCTGGAAACGGAGGAATAAACACTTTCTCTCTTAAGCAGCCCCGTACATAGAAGTCCATTGGGGTTAAATCAGGTGGTCGTGGTGGTCAGGATGTTCCACAATGTTCAATCCAAGTCGGCAGATCCCTTAACAGATACGCCACAACGTAACGATGATAGTGACTTGGCGCGCCAACTTGCTTGAAAATAATTTCTGTGCACATACGCTTTGTACACTGCTGGGCATTAAAACTACTACACCACGATGACGTGCTACGGGCGCGAAATTTAACCGACAGGAAGAAGATGCTGCGATGTGCAAATGATTAGCTTTTCAGAGCATTCACACAAGGTTGGCGCTGGTGACGATACCTACAACGTGCTGACGTGAGGAAAGTTTCCAACCGATTTCTCATACACAAACAGCAGTTGACCGGCGTTGCCTGGTGAAATGCTGTTGTGATGCCTCGTGCAAGTAGGAGAAATGCGTACCATCACGTTTCCGACTTTGATAAAGGTCGGATTGTAGCCTATCGCGGTTGCGGTTTATCGTATCACGACATTGCTGCTCGCATTGGTCGAGATTCAATGACTGCTAGCAGAGTATGGTATCGGTGGGTTCAGGAGGTTAATACGGAACGCCGTGTTGCATCCCAACGGCCTCGTTTCACTAGCAGTCGAGATGACAGGCATCTTATCCGCATGGCTGTAACGGATCGTGCAGCCACGACTCGATCCCTGAGTCAACAGATGGGGACGTTTGCTAGACAACAACCATGTGCACGAACAGTTCGGCGACGTTTGCAGCAGCATGGACTATCAGCTTGGAGACCATGTATGCGGTTAACCTTGACGCTGCATCACAGACAGGAGCGACTGCAATGGTGTACTCAGCTACGAACCTGGATGCACGAATGGCAAAACGTCATTTTTTCGGGTGAATCCAGGTTCTGTTTATAGCATCATGATGGTCGCATCCGTGTTTGGCGACATCGCGGTGAACGCACATTGGAAGCGTGTATTCGTCATCGCCATACTGTCGTATCACCCGGCCTGATGGTATGGTGTGCCATCAGTTACACGTCTCGGTCACCTTTTGTGCTTATTGACGGCACTTTGAACAACGGACGTTACATTTCAGATGTGTTACGACCCGTGGCTCTACCATTCATTCGATCCCTGCGAAACTCTACATTTCTGCAGGATAATGCACGAGCGCATGTTGCAGGTCCTGTACGGGCCTTTCTGGATACAGAATAAGTTCGACTGCTGCCCTAGACAGCACATTCTTCAGATCTCTCAACAACTGAAAACGTCTGGTCAATGGTGGCCGAGCAACTGGCTCGTCACAATACGCCAGTCACTACTGTTGATGAACTGTGGTATCGTGTTGAAGAAGCATGGGCAGCTGTACCTGTACACGCCATCCAAGCTCTGTTTGACTCAATGCCCAGGCGTATCAAGGCCGTTACTCCGGCCAGAGGTGGTTCTTCTGGGTACTGATTTCTCAGGATCTATGCACCCAAATTGCGTGAAAATGTAATCACATTTCAGTTCTAGTATAATATATTTGTCCAATGAACACCCGTTTATCATCTGCATTTCTTCTTGGTGTAGCAATTTTAATGGCCAGTAGTGTAATTTAGGCGTCAGAGAATGTTCGGGCATGTCCAGGTACAATACGCCAGTTACAATTGACTATCTCAGAGACTGCTGGCTGTCTCAGACCCAGCATTGTGTGTGATACACAGCCAGTTTCAATGAAACGATTGTGCCAATTAATAATAGTCTGTCTATCATGTGATGCATTGCGATATTCAATCTGAATTGTCGCTGAACTGTAGTTGTGAATTTGGATTCATGCAACCATTAACAAAAGAGCGTAGGCTCTGCATCGTTATATGACTCAGTGATGGCGGCTGGAATAACTCATTCATGGATGCCACCTAGCAGGAACGCCGGGAGCTAACAGTATTAGGCGGCAGCAGAACTAGAGAACTTTAAGGTCTACTGCATTCAGTGCTGTATTAAAGATTTCTGTGAGTTACTTACCCTTTTCAAAATTAAAGGTTAATTTTGTATAACTAATTTGTATAACTAAATTTTGTATAACTATTGTATTATTACTAATTATAACTAATTTGTATAACCAACTATAGCACCCTGTGCAAATTCTAGTATTTCAAGTTTTTGATTCAATTTGTGATTTTGTGCTTTCTGAAAACGAATCCATTTTCCAGGGTGACATCTATCATAAGAATATTTAAAAATTCAGAGCACCATGAGCAACGTCGGAAGGCACATATGCCATAGCCATATTATTTAGCGTGAATATAATTACGAAAAGCCATCTCTTTAAACGTTGCCAAATACCACGTGAACTGGCGATAATTTCCCGATTGACCACATACATGGAAACATTTTCTCTAAAACTAGAACCTTCGAATCATTATAGATCAAAGCGTGTAGCTTAGCTGCGTCTCTTCTACTTGTCATTTTCCTTTGCTGTGCGATGACAATACAGCACTTATGTAATCGCCTAATAGGGCGCTTCTGTAAGCGCCTAATGTAATGCTTTATCTGTCCGCAAAAGTATACTTCGCTGGGTTGAAAGGACTGCATACACTTTCGCGAAATGACTTTCGCGTCGATTCCGATTTCATCGACAAACAGCTATTGTATAAGAAGAAATGGCTTTGCTCACCCCACGAATCAATAAAGTACAGGTACAGGTCCATTTTTACGTCCTGTCAATCCTGTGACGTATACTGTAACAGACAAATGAAGAATTACTTTCACTGATTAGAGGTACACCCAATTCTCATCGCACTGCAAGGGAAAATCACAAGTAGAAGCGATGCAATTGAAATGCACACCATGATTCATAACCAATTACAGACTCCAGTTTTCGAATAAATGCTTCGATATGTTAAATTTTTTTAATTATTTACACGTCATGTTTTTCGTAGGACTAAATTGGGAAGAAAATCTCCAAGGTTATGGAACGTGTCACTACATGAAATTACAACATAACAGTAATAACAGATAAAATGTTTATGAACCCGAAAAAAATCACTCCATAGATTAGATAAACTCAATCAACAATAACACAAGAATCAGCTTAATGTTTCAAGGAACTCCTCGACGGAATAGAAGGAGTGACTCATGAGGAAACTCTTCAGTTTCGATTTGAAAGCGCGTGGATTACTGCTAAGACTTTTGAATTCGAGTGGCAGCTTATTGAAAATGGATGCAGTAGTATACTGCATACCTTTCTGCACAAGAGTTAAATAAGTCTGATCCAAACGCAAGTTTGATTTCTGCCGAGTATTAACTGAGTGAAAGCTGCTTATTCTTGGGAATAAGCTATTATTGTTAACAAGAAGTGACAGTAAGGAATATGCATATTGAGAGGCCAATGTCAAAATACCCAGACTCGTGAACAGGGGTCGACAAGAGGTTCGTGAACTTACACCACTTACTGCCCGAAAAGCCCGTTTGTCAGCCAAAAATATCCTTTTAGATTGGGAAGAATTACCCCAAAACATAACACCATACGACAAAAGCGAAAGAAATCAAGCAAAGTAGACTAATTTTCGTGTTGAACGATCTCTCACTTCAGATACCGTTCGGATAGTAAAAATGACAGCATTAAGTCTTTGAACAACATCCTGAACATGAGCTTTACACGACAGTTTACTATCTATCTGAACACCTAGAAATTTGAACTGTTCACTTTCACTAATCATATACCCTTTCTGTGAAGTTGAAATGTCAGGTTTTGTTGAGTTGTATATTAGAAACTGAAAAATCTGAGTCTTACTGTGATTTAGCGTTAGTTGATTTTCTACAAGCCATGAACTTAGGTCACGAACTGCACTATGTGAACAGAGCCAATGTTGCGCACAACATCTTTTACTACCAATCAAATTACATCAGCAAACAGAAACATTTTCGAGTTACCTGTAATACTAGAGGGTATATCATTTATACAAATAAGGAACAAGAGTGGCACCAACACTGATCTCTGGGGCAATCCCCCCTCGCCCCCCTCGCCCCCCTCCCCCCCCCCCCAAACACACTTGACTGTATCACACTCAGACCCCACTTCACAGCCATTCTCAACATTGTGAATGACGTTTTGTTAACTGTTGCTAATGTAAGAGGTGAACCAATTGTGAGCTACTCCCCGTGTTTCATATTGATCCAACTTCTGGAGCAATATTTTGTGATCAACACAATCAAATGCCTTAGTTAAATAATAAAATTTGCCTGGTGTTCGAAACCTAAAGGCGAACTGTACATTTGATAGCATATCGTGTGATACAAAATGATCACTTATCCTTACAAACATAGCCTTTTCAATAAATTATGCAAACAATGATGGCATAAAAATAGGTCTGCATTATCCCTTTCTCCGTTTTTATAAAGCGGCTTTACTACTGAGTACTTTAATCGTTCAGGAGACTGACCATTCCTAAAGGAAAAAAATACAAATATGGCTAAATACAGGCCTAACATGTGCAGCACACTACTTTAATATTCTACTAGACACTCCATCATAACCATGAGAGTCCTTAGTCTTCAGAGATTTAATTATTGACTCAATCTCCCCCTTGTCTGTATCAGAGAGGAGTATTTCAGACATCAATCTAGGAAAGGCATTTGCCAAGAAAGTTATATGATTCTCTGCGGAACTAAATTTTTATTTAATTCACCAGCAATGCTCAGAAAATGATTATCAAATACTGTACATATATTTGATTTATCAGCAACAGAAATATTTTTACTACGCACTGACTTTATATTGTCGACTTTGTGCTGCTGACCAGATACTTCCTTCTCAATGGACTATATGGTTTTAATTTTATCCTGTCAAGTATCTATTCTGTTTGATTACCACATACTGTTTGCCTTCCTAATAACATTTTCAGCACCTTACAATACTGTTTGTAATGGGCTACTGTAGCTGAGTTGTGACTACTTCCGACATTTTGATATAATTCCCGCTTTGTTCCACATGATATCCTTATCCCACTAGTCATGCACCCAGGCTGCCTTTTACTGCTAGTATCCCGTTTAGGACATTCTGATGGAAAGCAACTCTCAAAGGGCATCAGAAATGTGTTAAGGAAAGCATTATATTTATCATCTGTGTTATCGGCAGTATAAACATGCTGCCACACTTTTTCCTTGACAAGGTTTAAAAAACTCTCAATTGCTGTCGGTTCAAATGGCTCTGAGCACTATGCGACTTAACTTCTAAGGTCATCAGTTGCCTAGAAATAGAACTAATTAAACCTAACTAACCTAAGGACATCACACACATCCAAGCCTGAGGCAGGATTCGAATCTGCGACCGTAGCGATCGCTCGGTTACAGACTGTAGCGCCTAGAACCGCAAGGCCACTCCGGCTGGCTACTGCTGTTGGGTTAACTTTCCTACATAGTTTGTAATTATAAGTGACATTTGTTTGTGTACAAAAGCCTTTTAGTGTTAGAATTTGTGCATCGTTGTATGAAAGACCATTCACCCTTTTACTGACAGAATACCCTTGTAGTAATGAGGAATGAATAAAAATATTGTTTATGGCTGTGCTACTGCCCTGCACCCTAGTTGGAAAAAGCACAGTCTGCATCAGATCGTATGAATTTAAGAGAGTTACCAACATCATTTTTCTTGCACCATCATATACAAAATTTATACTGAAGTCGTCATATATAACCAATTTCTGGTACTTCCTACAAAGTGTATCCAGAACCCTCTTTAGTTAGAGCAGAAATGTTCTGAAGTCACAGTAGGGGACCTGCAAACAACGGCAATTAGAAGTTTAGTTCCATTAATTTCAACTGCCCCTGCACAACATTCAAATATCTGTTCAGTGCAGTGCCGTGATACATGTATGGACTCAAATGGAATACTGTTTTTACGTATATAGCCTCTCCCCCACCCCTCACGGAACTCCTTGAAAAACAGCCAGCTAATCTGTATCCTGATAAAGGAAGCCTCTGAATTGTCAAATTATTTAAGTGGTGCTCCGACATATCAATAATTTCAGAGTCAACATCTATAAGCAGTTCACTAACTTTACCTCTAATACCTCTTATATTTTGATGAAATATGCTAATTCCTTCTCTGCTTGGAAACATGACATTCTCTGAAGATGAGCCCTTAGTTAGAGGGGCTTCCTTTAAGAAGGTATAACTATCAGCTGACTTCAATCTAAAAAAAAGGTGCGCAGTAACACCAGCTACTACAGGAATTTTTCCATGAGTGGTCCCACCACCAACAACTACACCTATAAGCTTTGCCAGTGTCCCCTTCCCATACCCATTGAGTTGCAGGTCATGCCCAGTTAAACTCGATCTGCTGGTAGACCCAAGTGGCATCCCTGAAATGGGACCCATGCCCTCTGCCATCAGCGCCCTCCCCAGCCCCATGTTAACGCGCCTAACAGCCGCATTCAGATGAGGCAGATGATGACGCTGAAAGAATTGCACGAAATGCACATTAGTGCCACCTATATGAGTACCATCTTTACCACGTCTGCCCTACATCACATTCCCCGTCCCTGTCAAGACTGTTCCCTGCTCCACCCACTATCACTACCTGATCCTCCTTCGTAAAATTCCTACATAACTCCCATATGCTGTCAGTCACCTGAGCCAACCCTGCACTAGGCTTCACAATGTTGGTGACCTGGTATTCACTCCCCAACACTTTCTGCAACTGCTAGCCCACACCTCTACCATGTGCACTACCTAGCAGCAGAACCTTCTTCTTTCTGTTAGACTTTGACCAAGGCCTCCTACCTGCTGAGGACTGTAGTATGTTCCCTGCATCTACAGCTACAAGAGGGTCCTCTCTATTCAACTCTGACAGTTGGTCAAATCTATTGCATATACGCAAAGTAAACTGTCTGAATACCTCGTCCTCCTAGCTACCTTCTTGTCAACTGCCAGTTCCCATTCCACACCACCCTTCACCCTCCTCAACCTATTTAGTTCCTCCTTTGCTCGTTGTACCTGCACGTGAAGGACATAGTTCTTACGCTCCTGCTCCTCTAACAACTTATTTCTACTGCAGATTCTGCATTCCCAGGAGGGGATCTCGATAGAATGATTTCGAAATTAGCGTCACTTTCGGCAACGAGGTTGCCTCTCCAAACGATGTTCACTTCAAAATTGTGAGTGGCGCATATGCACCTTCGCACTTTACTCTCTGTTCCAAATTCTAATTCTTTGAATGTTCTAACGATAGGTATCACCCTGGGGATTGCATTGGTTCTCCGGAATAGAAATAAAAAACGAAGGCAAAATTGAAATACTCTCATTTATATGTCTCCCAAATTCAATTACGGTTATCTATGTAAGATTACATACGATTTATAATGATAAAATTTCTTTCAAACAAAACTATTTCCAATACTTCCACGACAACGAAAGGAAAAACGTCCCATGAGAACTGATTTGAATATCGGCCGCAAAAATCCAAACTATGATCCTAGCCAATTCTCTGTGAGCTCACTTAGCTTAAACTGGAGCGCATTTTGATGAAGGGGTGTAAAATTTTTGACTTATTTTCGCGGACACTACTGAGTATTGGCAGCCTAGCTACAGTAGGTATCCCTTTATTATCTCCCTTCTTTCACCCATGAAACCTTCAACTGTGTCAGCGACCTGTGGCAGGTTATCATTTTGAGTGCCCCATCCCTGGGCCGCTAAGTCCAGGCATGTGCACACGAAGAATGCTGGTTAACAGCCAGACAGGCGAGGCAGTAAAAGTAGGAGTAGAATGTTAAGCGCACGCCAGCTGCTCTGCAATACCTGTAAGACGTTTTTAAAGAAACTTTTCGATAGAAATGATTGATTTTGTCGTTTCTTAGCGCCTCATTCGTCTGAACTACCTGTCGTTTCGTTTATGGGACGCAAAATTTAAATACTTTTCAAAGAAAAATAGGCGTACAGTTTTGGCAAACATTTTTGGAATACAGTGATCAATAGATTATTATATTTTAACTAAAGTTCAGTCTTGATCACAACACAACATATGTTATTGAAACATAAGTGTTGTGATCAAGACTGAACTTTAGTTAAAATATAAAAATAGGCGTCGTTAAGACTGCATTTTGTGCATGTTTGGTCATTTTGAAGTGTATAAAATGTAGCTAACATACTAAACTTTTATGTAAACTCAGGAGATCATACCTGTCTCCAGCCTCCAGCAAAAAGACTGTATGTAGCGCAATGACTTCCTCCCATGTGCACAAACAATACATCGAGACTGAAATGTCTATAAAATGCCTGGTATTTTTAAGTACCTTGAGATACCGAAACAAGTTTTTGACAAATGGTAGCATGCAAAGAAGAGAGTGTTTTGCCATATGCTTCATATGCAAAACATTCTTATCAAGCATGATACATGATAGTTCTTCCATTTTTCTACTCTCGCTCTCTTCAGAATTACGCGGATGATATTTTGGCCAAAGTCTGAAGACAAGTGTCAGGTAGCATACGTTCTACACATCAATTTGAATAGTCGTTTGGGTGTCACTTCTCCAAACGATTTTAGAAACTCCGAAGGAATGTCATCTATCCATCCTGCCTTATTTGGTCCCAAGTCCACATCTGCATGTACATACACATAAATACTCCGCAAACCACCTGACTGCGTGTGGCGGAGGGAACGTCTATTATCACCTACTGATCCCACGTTCAGTGTTCAATTTGTGAATTGCACGTGGGAGGAATGATTGTCGGTAAGCCTCTGTATTAGCTCTAATTTCTCGAATTTTCTCGTTATTTCTGCAGCGGTCTCGCGTTGACTAAAAGGTCTCGGGACTAAACGTGCTGCTCGTCGTTGGACTTCTGTCTCTTCTATCAGTCCAAATTGGTAAGTGCCCCTTATCGATCAACGATACTCAAGAATTGTCGAACAATCGCACTGTAATCAATATCGTTAGTGGATGAAATTATTTCGTTGAAATTTTTCCTATGAATCTGTCTGGAATATCCTTTTCCTGCTATTTTTTGTTTACTGTTTCCAGAAAGTTTCCACCAACAGCCTAGTCAACAGTGTAGTCTTCCACAGATCGGTTAAATTCTAATGCTGGAGCCCATATGTCTTCCAGTGGAAGGATGTGAAGGAATTACACGTTTATCTTTAAACCGATAAAGAACTTTGTCACAAGCCATTGACCTATCTTGGCCTCAGTTAGGTGATAACACGATGTTTCGTGATTACGAGGCAACCAGCACTTCGTTAGTTTCTTTAAAATCGCGTGAAAAATGTTGCAGAACAGATGGCGTGTGCAAGCTGCCGTTCCCACAACGGAGGACTCGGCCATCAGTCATGCCGAAGAGGGTGAAGAATATTTTGTTTATTCCGGCCGGCGCCTGTCAGCTGCTGTTGCTGCTGCTGCTGCATCAGGCTGTCTCACGCTGGTCTCTGGTGTGACTGTAGCCCACTTCTCTCTGTGCGCACCCGGAAAGGAGGGCGTACGATGGTAGGCAGCATTTTGGATTGAACAACCTTATAAGAAGGTTTTAGAAACAAAGAAATAAAAAACAATTTGTATGGTGCACTTCGTTTCATTGCTTGTCTAAATAATCGTCTTTAAAATTTACTTCCTTCTGCATTGTTTCAAACCAACACTACATTATCTTTCTGCTTCGATACTGGAGCCTCAAAAATTCACGGAGTGTTCACACATTCCCGTAAGATGTCTGAACATTCGATTCGCCTAGTGAATCTGTAGTTTACGAATGAAACCTTAATCATATATTCTTTCCATCAAATAATCAGTTAAAGCTTATCAAAGCATTTCGGACTGTTATGTCGTCGTCGAATGAAATTCTTGGAGAAATATGTTTCTTCTCCGTGTTCTCAGCACACGTTTAACGTGAATTGTAGCTATGAAGTTCTGCTATATGTCCTGACTCACAACTGACAAGTTAGGTTGGAATTCGGGTCTTCGTAGAAGCAACAAGAAGCCTTGAAGATGGCCTTCACAGATAGCGAGGAAATATTCTGTTTCCCCACGAAATTTATTCGGCCACGCCGTAATAGCACGGAATTTTTCTAGGCTACGAATTTTCACATTTTCCCAGCAATGAATTCTTTCACGTTTTCTGTGATAGAATGGTCACGCTGAAGAATGGTACACACATCAAAAAAAGTTTTGCATCACCTCGGTTTAGAGAGTTCCGGAACTTGTACAGAAAAATGGAATGGAGATCAACATAAACATCATTTCCGCCCTTTTTATTGCTCATGAAAACCACACATTGCATGTTGTACTACCATACAGTGAGACCTTTATAGGTGGTGGTTCATATTGCTGTACACGCTGGTACCTCTAATACCCTGCCGGCTACGGTGGACGAGCGGTTCTAGGCGCTTCAGTCCGGAACCGCGAGGCTGCTACGGTCGCAGGTTCGAATCCTGCCTCGGGCATGGATGTGTGTGATGTCCTTAGGTTAGTTAGATTTAAGTAGTTCTAAGTTATAGGGGACTGATGACCAAAGAAGGTAAGTCCCA
This sequence comes from Schistocerca gregaria, assembly GCF_023897955.1. Classification (NCBI taxonomy): domain Eukaryota; kingdom Metazoa; phylum Arthropoda; class Insecta; order Orthoptera; family Acrididae; genus Schistocerca; species Schistocerca gregaria. The sequence continues at coordinate 99,302,318 of NC_064921.1, read as the reverse complement.
TAGTGCTCAGAGCCATTTGAACCATTTGAACCTGTAGCACGTCCTCTTGCATTGGTGCCTGCAAATATTCGTCGTGGCATACTATCCACAAGCTCATCAAGGCACTGTTGGTCCATATTGTCCCATTCCTCAACGGCGATTCGGCGTAGATCCCTCAGAGTGTTCGGTGGGTCACGTCGTCCATAAATAGCCACTTTCATTCTATCCCAGGTATGTTCGATAGTGTTCATGCCTGGAGAACTGGAGGACTTGCTGGCCACTATAGTCGAGCCATGTCGTTATACTGAAGGAAGTCATTCACAATGTGCATGATAGGGGCTCGAATTGTCTTGTCGTCCATGAAGACGAATGCGTCGCCAATATGCTGTCAATATAGTTTCATTATCGGTTGGACGATTCATTCAAGTATCGTACAGCCACCCCAAAACAGCAGGGAACCTCCACTTTGTTCCACTCGCTGGACAGTGCGTCTAAGGCGTTTTGCCTCCAAACACGTCTCCGACGATTGTCTGGCTTAAGGTATATGCGACACTCATCGCCATTTGGCATGATGTTGGCCCCATCTGTACTGCACTGCATGGTGTCGTGGTTGCAAAGATGGACCTCGCCATGGGACGCCGGGAGTGAAGTTGCACATCATGCAGTCTATTGCGCACAGTTTGAGTTGTAACATGACGTCCTGTGGCTGCACGGAAAGCATTATTCAACATGGGTGCGTTGCTGTCAGGATTCCTCCAGACCATAATCCGTAGGTAGCGGTCATCCACTGCAGCAGTAGCCCTTGGGCGGCCTGAGCGAGGCATGTCATCGACAGTTCCTGTCTCGCTGTATATCCTCGATGTCGGAAGAACATCGCTTTGGTTCACTCCGAGACGCCTCGGCACTTCCCTTGTTGAGAGCTCTTCCTGGCACAAACGAACAATGCGGAAGCGATCGAACCGCAGTATTGACCGTCTAGACATGGTTGAACTACAGACAACACGAGCCGTGTGCCTCCTTCCTGGTGGAATGACTGGAACTGATCGACTGTGGACCATCTCCGTCTAATAGGCACTGCTCATGTATGGTTTTTTACATCTTTGGGCGGGTACAGTAACATCTCTGAACAGTCAAAGGGACTGTGTCTGTGATAGAATATCCACAGTCATCGTCTATCTTCAGGAGTTCTGGGAATAGGGGTGATGAAACAGTTTTTTCATGTTTATGTAATGTTTCTTCCCCGTCTTCTGAGCACATTTTCAACGAGGATTGTAGCTATGGATTTTTGCTATATATGCCGACTCACAGCTGACGAGATAAGTTGGAATTCGGGTCTTCGTAAAAGCAACAACAAGCCTTGAAGATGTCCTCCATAGATAGTGAGGAAATATTGAATTTCTCCAAGAAATTTATTCTGCACGGCAAAACAGCACGGAACTTTTTCTTGGCTATGAAAGTTTAGATTTGGCAAGTAATGAATTCTTTTGAGTGTTTTATTTCAGAACGGTCACGATGAAGAATGGTACAACGTTTTCATATGTTTATTTTAATTTCATGGGTGACTCACGGCAAACATCTTGTTCTTCATCATACAGTCTTAATTGTCCTTAGACTGAGCGAGGAGGCACAATGGTTAGCAAATTGGTCTCTCATTCTGGAGGACGACGGTACCAATTCACATCCGGCCATCCAGAATTAGGATAAAAAATGGTTCAAATGGCTCTAAGCACTATGGAACTTAACTTCTAAGGTCATCAGTCTCCTAGAACTTAGAACTACTTGAAACTAACTAACCAAAGGACATCACATTCATTCATACCCGAGGGACGTGTCGAACCTGCGGCCATAGCGGTCGAACGGTTCCCGACTGTAGCGCCAAGAACCGCTCGGTCACCCAGGGCCGGCCAGAATTAGGTCTTCCGTGGTTTCCACAAATCACTCCAGGCAATTGCCGGAATGGTTCCTTGAAAGGGAGCTGGCGATTTCTTTCGTCAATCCGAGCCTTTACTCCCTCTCTAATGGCCTCCATGTCGATGGGACGTTAAACCCAATATTCCTTATCTGCCTTCCTTTTAACTGTTCTTAGATCATTTAACGCGATGATAGTGAGGTGTGTGGTGTAACCAAAAACACGAATGTATATTTCCTTGGAAATATCTTGTCAACAAAGCACTTTTATTGGTTTTGCTTCATCTTGCAAAACCAAAACAGTTGATTCCTGCTTAGTTGTCGGCTCGTAAGAAAATGTCAGTTGTTCCTCTTCTGTTACGACGTTGTATACCGATTTTGCATTTCCCCGATCGCACTTTTTGAGTATTTACTTAGAGAAAATGACTCAAAGCTGTTTATGGTTATTTGTCAATTTGTGGACAATCCATAGCGAACAGCGATATGTGCATACATAATCAGACGGAACAAAGTCCTCGATATACAAGGTGTGACGGGTATTGTGCAGCTGTTTTTACGTGTAGTAACTTAATGCGAACAAACATCAGCGTGATCATTGCTTTTTCTTCCGATAAAGATGTCACAAACTTTACGATCTGATGTTTTCTGCATGGTCGTAGCTGCAGCACTAAGAGGGCTTTGCCTGTTAGTATAGACTAACCTTTGCATCCACGTGTCCACATTTCAACATCTGACCTGCTGCCCATGGAAAAATAAGCAATAATGACTTGCTCTTTCCACACGTATTTGGAGTTACTAGGCGACCTAATAACTTACGACTTGTAGTCTGCTAATGACATAAATACTGTTCTGCAGTCTGTTTTACAGGGAAGTATACGCCGTTATCTGTATGAAATGAAAGACACAGTTATAAATATATGTTTACATGAAAACACATGTTATTAATAATTACACAATTAACTAATATTTAATCCAATCTCCGACGTTATCTATTACATCATGGTATCTGTTTGGAATGCTTTTCTCTCGGTAACGATCTCCATATGGTCCTGATTTTATATATGACAGCTGCTTCAATGTATATAGTGGTTTTCCTTTAAGCTTCTTCTTAATATACGAGCAAACATTTTCAATCGCATTTGCATCCGGAGACACTGCACACCAATCCATCGTGGACCCCCTCTTTGCGTTGCTTCCGCACTGTACAGATACGGATGCGATGTTTCGGATCAATTTACTCTTGAACCACCCAGTTTGCCTCGTTAGAACCAAATAGCTTCTTAATGGACCTCAGAAGGTATTTTTGATAAATATTCCAAATTTTTTCAGCGTTTAAATTGGCTGTAAATAAGTGCAAATAGGTAAAACTGCAACCGGTAAAACAAAACATTTAACTCTCACACTGTTTATCTACACATTGTGCAAAAGCGCATTGACTACAGATTCGAGACGACTGCAAATGATATCGCTCCGGACGTTACATTTAAAATTATGGCGTTCACTTTCTTGTGGAACTGACTATACATTTATTCTGTAAACATGTTCATTGCGAACAGACTCTTCTGGCGGTGATCGAACAGCTCACGATTGAGCTGCCGGATCATAGTGTGGAGTGGGCACAATATTTCAGTGACAATAAGTCTCACCATCGTCAGGTGCTTTTGGTTCTTTATATTAAACAGGTAGAAAAAGGGGACTGCATTACAACGTGGCCATACATCTCCTGAAGCGCCTCTATATCTACTCTCCGCTAGCCACCGCGCGGTGTGTGGCGGTCGGGCATCCTGTACCACTACTACACATTTCCTTTCCTGTTACACTCGTAAACAGAATGAGGGGAAAAACGACTTTCTGTTTGTCTCCGAACAGGCCCTAATTTCTCTTCTCTTACCTTCGTGGTCCTTACGCGAACTGTACATCGGCGGCAGGGGAATAGTTTTGTAGTCACTTTCAAATGTCTGTTCTCTGAATTTTCTCAATGATGTTCCTAAGAACTTAGGCTGCTCTCCAGAGAGTCCTATTTGAGTTGTCGATGTATCTCCCAAATAAATGCGTGATGATCGAAACTACTGGTAGCAAATCTGGCAGCCGGTCTCTGAGTTGCATCGATGCCTTCCTTTAATCCAACCCGAAGCGCTCCTGACGATACCCTTACCTCTGATGAACCCTTGCCGTCTAGGAGCAAGTATTGGTTTCTGTTTCTTAACAAATCTTTGGGACACTCTTATATCCGGATCCCAAACTGTTTAGTAGTACCCAAGAATGGGTCGCGCTAGTGTCGTATACACTATCTCCATTACAAATGAACCACACTTCCTAAAATTGTCCTGGTAAACCTAAGTTGGACGTTCGCCTGACCTGTACCAATCCTCACGTGCTCGTTCCATTTCATACGCTTTACTACAGGGTATTTCAAAAATGACCGGTATATTTGAAACGGCAAAAACTAAACGAGGAGCGATAGAAATACACCGTTTGTTGCAATACGCTTGGGACAACAGTACATTTTCAGGCGGACAAACTTTCGAAATTACAGTAGTTACAATTTTGAACAACAGATGGCGCTGCAAGTGATGTGAAAGATATGTAAGACAACGCAGTCTGTGGGTGCGCCATTCTGTACGTCGTCTTTCTGCTGTAAGCGTGTGCTGTTCACAACGTGCAAGTGTCCTGTGGACAACATGGTTTATTCCTTAGAACAGAGGATTTTCCTGGTGTTGGAATTCCACCGCCTAGAACACAGGGTTGTTGCAACAAGACGAAGTTTTCAACGGAGGTTTAATGTAACCAAAGGACCGAAAAGCGATACAATAAAGGATCTGTTTGAAAAATTTCAACGGACTGGGAACGTGACGGATGAACGTGCTGGAAAGGTAGGGCGACCGCGTACGGCAACCACAGAGGGCAACGCGCAGCTAGCGCAGCAGGTGATCCAACAGCGGCCTCGGGTTTCCGTTCGCCGTGTTGCAGCTGCGGTCCAAATGACGCCAACGTCCACGTATCGTCTCATGCGCCAGAGTTTACACCTCTATCCATACAAAATTCAAACGCGGCAACCCCTCAGCGCCGCTACCATTGCTGCACGAGAGACATTCGCTAACGATATAGTGCACAGGATTGATGACGGCGATATGCATGTGGGCAGCATTTGGTTTTCTGACGAAGCTTATTTTTACCTGGACGGCTTCGTCAATAAACAGAACTGGCGCATATGGGGAACGAAAAGCCCCATGTTGCAGTCCCATCGTCCCTGCATCCTCAAAAAGTACTGGTCTGGGCCGCCATTTCTTCCAAAGGAAACATTGACCCATTTTTCAGATCCGAAACGATTACTGCATCACGCTATCTGGACATTCTTCGTGAATTTGTGGCGGTACAAATTGCCTTAGACGACACTGCGAACACCTCGTGGTTTATGCAAGATGGTGCCCGGCGACATTGCATGGCCGACGTCTTTAATTTCCTGAATGAATATTTCGATGATCGTGTGATTGCTTTGGGCTATCCGAAACATACAGGAGGCGCCGTGGATTGGCCTCCCTATTCGCCAGACATGAACCCCTGTGACGTCTTTCTGTGGGGACACTTGAAAGACCAGGTGTACCGCCAGAATCCAGAAACAATTGAACAGCTGAAGCAGTACATCTCATCTGCATGTGAAGCCATTCCGAGAGACACGTTGTCAAAGGTTTTGGGTAATTTCATTCAGAGACTACGCCATATTATTGCTACGCATGGTGGATATGTGGAAAATATCGTTCTATAGAGTTTCCCAGACCGCAGCGCCATCTGTTGTTGACAATTGTAACTACTGTAATTTCGAAAGTTTGTGTGGCTGAAAATGTACTGTTGTCCCAAGCATATTGCAACAAACGGTGTATTTCTATCGCTGCTCGTTCAGTTTTTATTGCCCTTTCAAATATACCGGTCATTTTTGAAACACCCTGTATGTTCCGGCCAGATATTTAAATGACATGGCTGTGCCAGGCAGGACACTACTAATGCTGTTTCCGAATATTACGGGCTTGTTTTTCGTACTGACCGGCACTAATTACATTTTTCTACATTTAGGTATAGCTACCTTTCCTCACACCAACTAGAAATTTTATCTAAGTAGTCTTGTATCCTCCTACAGCTACTTAATAACGACAGCTCCCAGTACAACACAGCATCACCAGTATATTTATGCATGTTGAGAACAAGAACGTTCCTATCACACATTCTTGGAGCACTCCTGACGATACTCTTGCCTCTGACGATCACTTGCCGTCTCGGAGAACGTACTTGGTTCTATTTCTTAACGGCCCTTCGAGCCATTCTTATATCTGGAAAACTATAAAACTATTACGTAGGCTCAGGTTTTCGTTAACAGAATATAGTGGGACATTGTGTCAAATTCGTTCCGTTAATCTAGGAATATCGGCAACACTTTACTCTTTACTCTTCACAGTTACAAAATTTTTCCTCTATGAATTTTATCGAACTTAATTAATTACTGTTTCCCAACGTATTCAATTGTTGTTGTTGTGGTCTTCAGTGCTGAGACTGTTTGATGCAGCTCTCCATGCTATTCTATCCTGTGCAAGCTTCTTCATCTCCCAGTACCTACTGCAACCTACATCCCTCTGAATCTGCTTAGTGTATTCATCTCTTGGTCTCCCTCTACGATTTTTACCCTCCACGCTGCTCTACGATGCTAAATTGGAGATCCCTTGATGTCTCAGAACATGTCCTACCAACCGGTCCCTTCTTCTAGTCAATTTATGCCACAAACATTTCTTCTCCTCAATCCTATTCAATACTTCCTCATCAGTTATGTGATCTACCCATCTAATCTTCAGCATTCTTCTGTAGCACCACATTTCAAAAGCTTCTATTCTCTTCTAGTCCAAACTATATATCGTCCATGATTCACTTCCATTCATGGACACACTCCATACAAATACTTTCAAAAATGACTTCCAGACACTTAAATCTATACTCGATGTTAACAAATTTCTATTCTTCAGAAACGCTTTCCTTGCCAGTGCCAGTCTACATTTTATATCCTCTCTATTTCGACCATCACCAGTTATTTTGCTCCCCAAATAGCAAAACTCCTTTACTACTTTGTGTCTCATTTCCTAACCTAATTCCCTCAGCATCACCAGACTTAATTCGACTACATTCCATTATCCTAGTTTTGCTTTTGTTGATGTTCATCTTATATCCTCCTTTCAAGACACTATCCATTCCGTTCAACTGCCCTTCCAAGTCCTTTGCCGTCTCTGACAGAATTACAATGTCATCGGCGAACCTCAAAGTTTTTACTTCGTCTCCATGAATTTTAATACCTACTCCAAATTTTTCTTTTGTTTCCCTTACTGCTTGCTCAATATACAGATTGAATAACGTCGGGGAGAGGCTACAACCCTGTCTCACTCCTTTCCCAACCACTGCTTCCCTTTCATGCCCCTCGACTCTTATTACTGCCATCTGGTTTCTGTACAAATTATAAATAGCCTTTCGCTCCCTGTATTTTACCCCTGCACCTTTAGAATTTGAAAAAGAGTATTCCAGTCAACATTGTCAAAAGCTTTCTCTAAGTCTACAAATGCTAGAAACGTAGGTTTGCCTTTTCTTAATCTTTCTTCTAAGATAAGTCGTAAGGTCAGTATTGCCTCACGTGTTCCAACATTTCTACGGAATCCAAACTGATCTTCCCCGAGGTCCGCTTCTATCAGTTTTTCCATTTGTCTGTAAGGAATTCGTGTTAGTATTTTGCAGCTGTGGCTTATTAAACTGATAGTTCGGTAATTTTCACATCTGTCAACACCTGCTTTCTTTGGGATTGGAATTATTATATTCTTCTTGAAGTCTGAGGGTATTTCGCCTGTTTCATACATCTTGCTCACCAGATGGTAGAGTTTTGTCAGGACTGGCTCTCCCAAGGCCGTTAGTAGTTCCAATGGAATGTTGTCTACTCCGGGGGCCTTGTTTCGACTCAGGTCTTTCAGTGCTTTGTCAAAGTCTTCACGCAGTATCGTATCTCTCATTTCATCTTCATCTACATCCTCTTCCATTTCCATAATATTGTCCTCAAGTACATCGCCCTTGTATAGACCCTCTATATACTCCTTCCACATTTCTGCTTTCCCTTCTTTGCTTAGAATTTGGTTTCGATCTGAGCTCTTGATGTTCATACAAGTGGTTCTGTTTTCTCCAAAGGTCTCTTTAATTTTCCTGTCGGCCGTATCTATCTTACCCCTAGTGAGATATGCCTCTACATCCTTACATTTGTCCTCTAGCCATCCCTGTTTAGCCATTTTGCACTTTCTGTCGCTCTAATTTTTGAAACTTTTGTATTCCTTTTTGCCTGCTTCATTTACTGTATTTTTATGTTTTCTCCTTTCATCAATTAAATTCAGTATTTCTTCTGTTACCCAAGGATTTCTACTAGCCCTCGTCTTTTTACCTACTTGATCCTCTGCTGCCTTCACTATTTCATCCCTCAAAGCTACCCATTCTTCTTCTACTGTATTTCTTTCCCCCATGACTGTCAATTGTTCCTTTATGCTGTTCCTGAAACTCTGTACAACCTCTGGTTCTTTCAGTTTATCCAGGTCCCATCTCTTTAAATTCCCACCTTTTTGCAGTTTCTTAAGTTTTAATCTACAGGTTATAACCAATAGATTGTGGTCAGAGTCCACATCTGCCCCTGGAAATGTCTTACAATTTAAAACCTGGTTCCTAAATCTCTGTCTTACCATTATATAATCTATATGAAACTTGTCAGTATCTCCAGGCTTCTTCCAAGTATACAGCCTTCTTTTAGGTTTCTTGAACCAAGTGTTAGCTATGATCAAGTTGTGCTCTGTGCAAGATTCTACCAGGTGGCTTCCTCTTGCATTTCTAAGTCCCAATCCATATTCATCTACTACGTTTCCTTCTCTCCCTTTACCTACTACCGAATTCCAGTCACCCATGACTATTAAATTTTTGCCTCCCTTCGCTATCTGAATAATTTCTTTTATTTCATCATACATTTCTTCAATTTCTTCGTCATCTGCAGAGCTAGTTGGCTTATAAACTTGTACTACTGTAGCAGGCGTGGGCTTCGAATCTATCTTGGCCACAATAAAGCGTTCACTATGTTATTTGTAGTAGCTTACCCGCATTCCTATTTTCCTATTCATTATTAAAACTATCCCTATTTGATTTTGTGTTTATAACGTTGTTGTCACCTGACCGGAAGTCTTGTTCCTCCTGACACCGAATTTCACTAATTCCCACTATATCCAACTTAAACGTATTCATTTCCCTTTCTAAATTTTCTAACCTACCTGCCGGATTAAGGGATCTAACATTCCACTCTCCGATCCGTAGAACGCCAGTTTTCTTTCTCCTGATAACGACACCCTCTTGAGTAGTCCCTGCCAGGAGGTCGAAATGGGTGACTATTTTACCTCCGGAATATTTTACCCAATTGGACGCCATCATCATTTAACAATACAGTCCCTCGGGAAAAATTATGGCCGTAGTTTCCCCTTGGGTTCAGCCGTTCGCAGTACCAGCACAGCAAGGCCGCTTTGGTTAGTGTTACAAGGCCAGATCAGTCAATCATCCAGACTGTTGCCCTTGCAACTACTGAAAAGGCTGCTCCCCCTCTTCAGGAACCACATGTTTGTCTGGCCTCTCAACAGATACCCCTCCGTTGTGGTTGCACCTACGGTACGGCTATCTGTATCGCTGAGGCACGCAAGCCTCCCCACCAACGGCAAGGTCCATGGTTCGTGGGGGGAGGTATTCAATAACGGTTTCAATAATATCCTTAAGTGTCAATCCACGTAGCTCAAGACATCTGAATACATTTGCAACTGACTCATCCAACATAAATTCTTGCTGCGACAGACAAAAATTAGGTCGATTAGAAAGTGAGGGCATACATCCATAATCAACCTGTGCAGTCCTAAAACTTCGACTGCACACCGAACGGGGCAGCGGCGCGAAACATCATCAAGAAGTATCTGACCTGCGCACCAATGGAAAGAGCGGGTAGCGCCATCCCTCCAAGAAGCATGCGAATCAAGTTATGTTTCTTTCCTTAACAGAAATAAAGTTTTCCATTAATTTGAAAGTGTTTTGTACACGTTTTTCTGGATCCCTGCCACCGGCCATCGCAGTTTCCTCCGTTCCTTGTTTGTGTCCGTCATGGCTCCCACAGTAGTCGACACAACATCTGGTGACGAGGATTTCAGAACCAACGCTGCCTTCGCCCTACGCCTCTCCGTCACAGCGCGTCAGTAATATTTCTCTCTTTTGTTTCAGAGGCGCACTGCTACTAATTGTGTTCTTTGTTGCAGACTCGCCGTAACGCTTTCGCTAATTGTGTACAATTACTTTGTAGCGACGCTCCTCTCATTAAAATGGCCCCTAACGCGCGTCCTAACCACCTGCGCTGACGCCTCCGGCTGCAGCATGCTTTGATCTAATGCAGTTCATTCAGTTTCAGAATGGACAAATGTCGCTGTTAGTGACGGCAGTCCAGCAGGCCATTACTGCCCAAGCCGCTGCCGCATCAACTCTGCCACAATAGCCAACCACTTCCACAGCACCTCCTCTGTGCGTTCCACCGTTCCGAGCTTTCAGTGAGTCACAAAAGTATTGTACCTGCATCTACATCTACACACATACTTCGCAGGCCACCTGACGGTGTGTGGCGGAGGGTACCTTGAGTCTCTCTATCGGCTCTCCCTTCTATCCCAGTCTCGTATTATTCGTGGAAAGAAGGATTGTCGGCATGACTCTGTGTGGGCTCTAAGCTCTCTGATTTTATCCTCATGGTCTCTTCACGAGATATACGTAGGAGGCAGCAATATACTGCTTGACTCATCGATAAAGGTATGTTCTCGAAACTTCAACAAAAGCCCGTACCGAACTATTGAGCGTCTCTCCTGCAGAGTCTTCCACTGGAGTTTATGTATCATCTCCATAACGCTTTCGCGAATACTAAATTATACTGTAACGAAGCGTGCTGCTCTCCGTTGGATGTTCTCTATCTCTCCTATCAACCCTATCTGGTACGGATCCCACACTGCTGAGCAGTATTCAAGCAGTGGGCGAACAAGCGTACTGTAACCAACTTCCTTCGTTATCGGATTGCATTTCCTTAGGATTCTTCCAATGAATCTCAGTCTGGCATCTGCTTTACTGACGATCAACCTTATATGATCATTCCATTTTAAATCACTCCTAAAGCATACTCCCAGATAATTTATGGAATTAACTGCTTCCAGTTGCTGACCTGCTATATTGTAGCTAAATGGTAGAGGGATCTTTCTTTCTATTTATTCGCAGCACATTACACTTGTCACATTGAGATTCAGTTGCCATTCCCTGCACCATGCGTCAATTCGCTGCAGATCCTCCTGCATTTCAGTACAATTTTCCATTGTTACAGCCTCTCGATATACCACAGCATCATCCGCAAAAAGCCTCAGCGAACTTCCGATGTCATCCACAAGGTCTTTTTTTATAGATTGTGAATAGCAACGGTCCTACGACACTCCACTGTGGCACACCTGAAATCACTCTTACTTCGGAAGACTTCATTCCATTGAGAATGACATGCTGCGTTCTGTTATCTACAAACTCTTCAATCCAATCATATGCTCTTACTTTGTTCATTAAACGACTGTGGGGAACTGTATCGAACGCCTTGCGGAAGTCAAGAAACATGGCATCTACCTGGGAACCAGTGTCTGTGGCGCTCTACCATTTTGTCATCTGTGCGACAATCTAGAGAACGAACTACAGTGCAGTCTTCCTCTGTGAAACAGCTTTGGAAAAATACATTTAGTATTTCGGTCTTTAGTGTGTCATCCTCTGTTTCAGTACCATTTTGGTCACAGAGTGTCTGGACATTTTGTTTTGATCCACCTACCGCTTTGACATTAGACCAAAATTTATTAAGATTTTCTGCCAAGTCAGTCCATAGAACTCTACTTTCGAATTCATTGAACGCCTCTCGCATAGCCCTCCTCACACTACATGTAATGAGTACTACGCCCAATTCAACGCTCATTGTGGTACCCATCAAGTGCAAAGTACTGTGAATTGTTTCATATGTCTTGACATATGAAACGTTTCAGAGTACTTTGCACTTGATTGGTAACACAATGAGTGTTTGCCGCCTCCCTCAGAAATTCTTCCCGAGTAGTAGGACGGAGTTGCTAGTCCTCACTAAGTATTACGATGATCATGTACAGGTTGCTGCAGGCAGTTCTTTCGATTGTGGAAAAAGCCGGGAGAGGCATTCCGTCAATGTGTCACTGAACTTGAGGGTTTGACGCGACAGTGTCGTTTTCAATGATTGGATATTTGGTTGATTTGTGGGAGGGGACCAAACGGCGAGGTCATCGGTACCCATCGGATTAAGGAAGGAAGTCGGTCGTGCCCTGTCAACGGAACTATACCGGCTTTTGCCGGAAGTGGTTCAGGGGAATCACACAAAACGTAGATCAGTATGGCCTGACGTCCTCCCGAATGCGAGTCCATTGTGTTAACCACTGCGCCACCTCGCTCCATCCGTTTTCAATGTAGCTTCGGCAGCATTATAGTGACTCAATGATTCGTGATGCAATTATGTATAATGTGCCAGACTGTACGATTCGTGAACGAATTCTCAAACATACTGATCCTACTTTGAAACAAGTGTTGCAAACTATTGAATATCAGGACTCGTGTGATAGTGCCGTTAAAAACTTTGAGGTAGCTCTCACTTGCAGTGTAACAGAAAAGTGCCAAACCGGCGGTCACGTACAAACAGGCCACCAAACTCCAGCCAGAGTAAACAAATGTCGAAGCGTGTTTCTCCTGTGAAATCGTGTCCCTGCTGCTTTCCCACTCGTGAAAGACAAAACTGCCCTTGGCAGAATGCGACATGCTTTGTCTGTGGAAAGCCATTTCATGTACAGTCTCTGTGCTTGCAGCAGAAAGAGAACTCTACCAACGTACGGTCTCGTAAGCGCGGAGCACCTTCTCACTCGGTGATTGTCGTTTTTTCCTAAGTGGCTACCGGTACTAGTAAGGACCAAATGCAGGATGTGCCTTCACCCCACCCAAGTGCTGTGCAGCGGTAGTCAAACAAACTGTTTGTGAACTTAGACTCTGCCGGAATCTGTCTATGACTTCAATTAGACGCAGGCGCTTCCGTTACATTGCTTAATCGTCCCACTTACGAACAGCTTGGCTCGCCACAGTTGACCAGTAGGGTATTACCATGCGGGCATACAGGCCTTCCCAGTGAGGTGTCGTAAGACAATCGCACTGAACGGAGATTACGTTGAAAAATAGGGTTTTGTAGCCAAAAGAGTGGGGAATGGCAGTGTGTATCGGAATCCTGAATGAAATCAGCCTGCTTTCGGAAGAAAAAGATGCCTTATACTACTTACTGAACTGCCCTCGTACTTAAGAGTTGTATGTAACCAGTAACAACCGTGCAATAACTGAAGGTAGCTATCCAGAGAAACCTAAATTACAATGACCACACTGAACTAACTGCTGAAAAGACTGATGCCAGTTTGCTGTTCTCTGGGAGAATCTGAAGAAAGCATAATCCACCCACGAAATATGTGTCTTACACTTGTAAGGGATTTTCTTGAATATTGCTCATCAGTCTGGAAATTTTACCATTCTTGATTAATAGAAGAATTAAAAACGATTCAATGGAGAGTAGCGAGACGATACTGAAATGCTCAACGAACTTCACTGGCAGACACTACAAGAGAGGAGTTGTGTAGCATGGAGAGGCGAGAATTCCGAAAGTGTTTATTCCGAGAACATCTGGGTAACATATCATGTCAGCCCACGTGTGACTCACGAAATGACCAAGACGAGGAAATCAGAGAAATTAGAGTCCACACGGAGGTCTGTCGACAGTCGTTTCTCCCACACAGCATTCGCACATAAGCTACTCTACCGGACCCAGTAACCTCCCATCATCTATTCTTTAAGGAATCGAACCTGTGTACAAAATGTCATTTCTCCCGAACTACGTCTTGCACACTGATATAATTTTTCAGTGGGGTTCGCTGATATAAGTATGTGCTGTCTGCAAAATGTGTTGCAAATGCAGCTAGTAAAGTAAAGAAATAATAAATTGAAACGTCGTGCTCGTTGGTGAACACGAATAGTGTATATATAATAAGCAGTAAACTTATCTCGTTCCATTAATTTGTGGGAGGGCAGGGATTTCACTGAGAAAATGTTTCCAAAGAGCTTGAAATTATATGTTAATCTGGCGGAACTCGCTAAGTACCCTCATTCTAAAATGGTGGATGAAGACAGTCTGGGTAATTTGCACGCCGTGAGTTACATTGCTCAGTTCACGTACACAGTTTCTAATTTCAATACTTTACTTGTCGTTTTCAACCTTTAATGTACGATTATACGTTGTAATGAGTAGATTATGACAGGATTTTAAATTTTTAAGTTCGATCAGCAATTATAGGTACAAATGGAAATCACATTTTTAATGCCGCTTGGAGCCGGTAGACAGATAACCTGCAATAGGATGTCCGCTACAATAGTTTAGTAACCTGTATTATACGTAAGGAGCCAATGGGTTTAACGTGGTCCTTTGATGGATGGATGAGTACTACACTGTCACATGCCCTCGCTCCATTAGACAGATACTGTGTAAAAATTTGGAATTTAATCCGGGACATTGTCGCAAATACTGATGTTCGATACAATTTCCACTATCTCCTCTGTTTCCCTTGTCGGTCAGCTACTGGCGGTGAAACTTTCTTCTACCACAAGGATTCGAACCGCCTATCTCCAGGTCAAGCGCAATCGTAGGCATATACCTTAACCTTCAGCTTCCCAGGTCTTTTTTTTGTCACACTGTGTTAGACCAATATAGTAAAGTAGCCACAAAAATTGCACTCAGCAGTTTCAGTGAAATAGTTCAGTTTATTTGTAAAAAGTTACATTAATATAAAAAAAAATATATTCGAAGAAATTTTAAAGTTTATTTTTACGTTAGAAAAGCATTTAAACAAAAAACTGCACAACATGAATATAATGTTACATGACAATGTTGATACTATGGAAACTCAAATATCTTGCACTCTAAATTTTACTCTTTTCTATATTTTTGTTGTACATGTAATAATAAAAGCATAAAAATCTCCCATAAAACATTAAAAAATGCAGTTTTTGGTTTTTTAGTTTTCTTCTCAAAGGTTTTCTTTGCATTCGCTATAAATTTTTGTAGAGGAATCAAACTCGTTTTTTTTGGAACAATGACAAATATAAGACGTCTTTCTCTTGTTTTCTGGGTCGTAGGTGGAGAATGTATTACGTTTCTCCATTCGTTCTTCAACGACTTCTACCCTTGGTTCCGCTATACCCAAAGCACAGTGAATGGGTATACGAAGTTTATGATCTATGTGAAGATTGTCGACTCGCTTTCTTTTCTGTATTGCCACCAACGAGTTTCCAAGCTTCTTCAAAAACTTAAAGCGGCTCACTGGAGTATCGTTTTTGTAGGAATTGTGAAGGTCGAGCACGTACATCCCAATTCCGTCCGACATGCGGAAAAATAAGGCTTCGACGACCAGCAACATTCGTTTTAACTAAATAAATTTTTAGCAGTACCCTCAGCTAAAGATTCAGTCTCTCAAATTCTGTCTTCATCACTTTGATCACGTATTTCATTGCCGGCCACTAAGGCGGAGCGGTCCTAGGCGCTTCAGTCCGGAACCGCGCTGCTGCTAAGGTCGCAGGTTCGAATCCTGCCTCGGGCATGGATGTGTGGGACGTCCTTAGGTTGGTTAGGTTTAAATAGTTCTAAGTCTAGGGAACTGATGACCTCAGCTGTTATCCATTTTTGAACTTGTTTCATTCAGGCGGCAAAACAAATTCGTCTTCACTTTCGAGTGTTCCTAATTTGAATGAATGTTTCTTTCAATTTCTCTGTCATTATCTAATCCAACGTCACTTCTTAAACTGTCCTTAGACGATTTTAAAGCAGTGTCCTCAAAGTCAGGATCCGTAACGTGAACAGCAGGTAAAGAATCGGCTACAGAATACAGAACGCAGAGTCCCAGGTGAGGTCTCAGAGACCACTAGCACGAACGAAGCAATAATGATAGAGGTCCACGTCACATTAAACCTACTGACAATTGAAAAGACGCGAGCTGCGGCGAAGAACAACTAGATAAAACTGTAATCTCCTGTCCCACCCCAACGCATCAGCAACAGAGTAACAATAAATGCAAGCGGCCCTTGAGCCCGCACGTGGGACGTTAAGGGTTAACGACTTCGAGGACAAGGGAGGATTGCGTACTACAGTTCGCCTCCTTCTCGAAGTGGTGAATTGCACGACAATCTGTGTGCACAAACATGAGCTCAGGAGTAGATGGCAGTCAGCCTCAGGAGTGCTTCAGAATCGTAAGCTCTTCATACCTGTCTGCGGATGAAAGCATGTCTTTGCTAACGTTTTCTCGTCAGTGTAAGCCTCGCAGACGTACACCCGCTCAGGCTCACTTGATATTTAGCGACCAATTAGCGACAAAGGAAGTGAGTGGGCAGGACAGCGTCATTATGGGAGGGAGGGGGTGTACTGACAAAGGAACGGCACGGGAAGCAACGGTTTCGAGAGAGCAGTAGCTGCTTGTACGTGTTCCAGAGAGGGTTGTTACGGGGCTCCGAAATCTTTCATCTTGCAGTAAGCTGTCAAGTCGCATCCAATTTACATTTCCTACCCCAGACGGTAATTGCAGGGCGGAGCGAGGGAACATTTGAAAAGTTACGAGCGGGATTGGAGAGGGGGCGTGCCTGACGTACGTGGGGCGGGTAGTGTGGGCGGTGGGAGACGCTGAGAGCTGCTTAGTTCACTCAGGCGGTTCCTCGTAAGCCCGGTACTGAAGCAGCTCTTACGGCAGACTGGACGGAACCGAAACACGAAAATGTGCTGCATTTTCCGAAGTTTGAGCGTAATTTCTAACGTTTTGTACCGTTGCTTCCCTTCTGCGTAATTGTTGTGGTGTAGAATTAATTTTGCTATTCCGTATAAGTCAGTGCAGATTGCTAAGAATGATTTCAAATACGGCAGTGATAATGGACCGTAGCAGTTTAAATTCTGAACATTGTTTTTGGAACGCCACTTATACACTCCTGGAAATGGAAAAAAGAACACATTGACACCGGTGTGTCAGACCCACCATACTTGCTCCGAACACTGCGAGAGGGCTGTACAAGCAATGATCACACGCACGG
The DNA here is from genome assembly GCF_023897955.1 of Schistocerca gregaria. Classification (NCBI taxonomy): domain Eukaryota; kingdom Metazoa; phylum Arthropoda; class Insecta; order Orthoptera; family Acrididae; genus Schistocerca; species Schistocerca gregaria. The sequence goes on along the minus strand of NC_064921.1, from coordinate 99,285,167 downwards.
CACATCGGACACACCAGGAACCGTGGTGTTGGTCGTCAAATGGCGCTAGCTGCGCAGCATTTGTGCACCGCCACCGTCAGTGTCAGCCAGTTTGCCGTGGCATACGGAGCTCCATCGCAGTCTTTAACACTGGTAGCATGCCGCGACAGCGTGGACGTGAACCGCATGTGCAGTTGACGGACTCTGAGCAAGGGCGTATAGTGGGCATGCGGAAGGCCGGGTGGACGTACCGCCGAATTGCTCAACACGTGGGACGTGAGGTCTCCACAGTACATCGATGTTGTCGCCAGTGGTCGGCGGAAGGTGCACGTGCCCGTCGACCTGGGACCGGACCGCAGCGACGCACGGATGCACGCCAAGACCGTAGGATCCTACGCAGTGCCGTAGGGGACCGCACCGCCACTTCCCAGCAAATTAGGGACACTGTTGCTCCTGGGGTATCGGCGAGGACTATTCGCAACCGTCTCCATGAAGCTGGGCTGCGGTCCCGCACACCGTTAGGCCGTCTTCCGCTCACGCCCCAACATCGTGTAGCCCGCCTCCAGTGGTGTCGCGACAGGCGTGAATGGAGGGACGAATGGAGACGTGTCGTCTTCAGCGATGAGAGTCGCTTCTGCCTTGGTGCCAATGATGGTCGTATGCGTGTGTGGCGCCGTGCAGGTGAGCGCCACAATCAGGACTGCATACGACCCAGGCACACAGGGCCAACACCCGGCATCATGGTGTGGGGAGCGATCTCGTACACTGGCCGTACACCTCTAGTGATCGTCGAGGGGACACTGAATAGTGCACGGTACATCCAAACCGTCATCGAACCCATCGTTCTACCATTCCTAGACCGGCAAGGGAACTTGCTGTTCCAACAGGACAATGCACGTCCGCATGTATCACGTGCCACCCAACGTGCTCTAGAAGGTGTAAGTCAACTACCCTGGCCAGCAAGATCTCCGGATCTGCCCCCATTGAGCATGTTTGGGACTGGATGAAGCGTCGTCTCACGCGGTCTGCACGTCCAGCACGAACGCTGGTCCAACTGAGGCGCCAGGTGGAAATGGCATGGCAAGGCGTTCCACAGGACTACATCCAGCATCTCTAGGGTGCGATCGTCTCCATGGGAGAATAGGAGCCTGCATTGCTGCGAAAGGTGGATATACACTGTACTAGTGCCGACATTGTGCATGCTCTGTTGCCTGTGTCTATGTGCCTGTGGTTCTGTCAGTGTGATCATGTGATGTATCTGACCCCAGGAATGTGTCAATAAAGTTTCCCCTTCCTGGGACAATGAATTCACGGTGTTCTTATTTCAATTTCCAGGAGTGTATTTTGAGCACCAGTAAATATGCCTTAAATGTAGGCAGCGTGACTTCATAGCCTGCAACTAACCCAGCGATAATATAGAGCGTGAAATTACATTCTTTCCCAGAAAATTAATCTAATGTTACACAGAAAGAAAGAATGGTACAAACACTTGCGTATTACTGAAATAACTGCAAAGAATTTCTTTAACTTTATCTCATTAAGAACCGAGTTAACTTATAATCCGTTCATTTAACTAAATATATTTTAAACCAGAGGTTAAGCCTCCGCTAAGTCTCACGGTGTTGAATCTCTGAGAAAGTTTCGTAATCAAAAATATTAACTAATTTTAAAATTGAAACCTGACTGTAAAAATTCAAAAAATCGCTCAGAATTGTTTCCCTTTGCGAGTGAAGTTCGCAAACATTGAAAGATTGTTAAGTACGCGTAGCGCTAATCACACCAATATTCAATAAAGGAAATAGGAGTAACTCCAGAATGAGATTTTCAGTCTGCAGCGGAGTGTGCGCTGATATGAAACTTCCTGGCAGATTAAAATTGTGTGCCCGACCGAAATTCGAACTCGGGATCTATGCCTTTTTTTGGTCGGGTATGTGTCTGAAATCAAACAAAAGTTTTCTTTGAACCTTTTTTTTTTGGCGGTTCACAAACACAAAATTAAATGCATCCTCTGCAAAAACAAAAACAAAACAAAAATCATTGTAAAACAAATCACAAATGTGAAGGAACAAGGATACAGTGATGTTGTTTTTATTTATTATATTTATTTATTTTCCACAATCGCCCTTTTAAAAGAACATGTAGATCATGTAGATCATTTCTTGGTATAGTGTGTGCATTACATATGGAGCGGTGAGAGAAGCGCGAGGTTCATTATCAGCTGTCAAATGTGCACACCAACTGCACCCGGCACATCCCAACTGCGTGGGGGGTCGAGGAAGACTGCCTGAAGATAGATGCCAAAGATTTTCCGATAGTGTGACCATCTATGAACCTCATTGTGGGCTTGCTGTAAGAAATATCAAAAGTCGAGTCGCGACTTGGCAGCATCCCCATAGAGGTACGCGATCGTCCAACCTTTGACCCAGATGATCGACTGTGATTTAGTCACCGGAAAGTAGTCACACTCCGGATGTAAGAAGGAAGCAGGTGTAATATGTTGCGGGGTCACACGGAGGTAGCAAGCCACCATCTGTCGTCCTAGGAGCCATACATCCTCCACCGCGATACAAGTTAAGCGGTGATGGTCGTCATCCACTTGGCGACATTTCGGGCACTGTGGAGTGTCCACTAGTCCAATTGCATGGAGTCGTTGGTTGGTGTTGAACTTGCCACAGGTGACAGAGAACCACAGTGTCCGAACGAAGGTAGAAAAGAATTTTTGGTGCACATGTCTCCAAATCTTCGACCAATGCAACGTGGGGTGTTTCAGTTCAATGACATTACGACTTATCCGTCGTAGCAGCCAAACATAAAAATCCTTCGCGCATGGTGGTCTCGTGCGCGGAAGCTTATCTCTGATATAACTAAGTTCCACGATAAATGTTGATACATGCGCAAAATGTGGCGTAATGTTGCCCACCGCCACCGGAGGTGTGAGGGACGCTGGAACTAGGAGATCCAGTAGGCGGGATGTAAGGGAATCACGCCAGCTACGCCATTGCTTGTACATCGTGGCTAGAAGGAGCGCGGTCGCTCGGCAGCGAACATTCCTAAGTCCGAGTCCCCCCTTGTCCGTAGGGAGCGTGAGCGTTGCGTATCGCACCTTGAGGGGTGACCCAATCATCACAAAATAGCCTAGTGCTGATTGAAGTCGATGCCCGAGCGTGAGTGGTAGGGGCAGGATCTGCGAAATATGCACCATTCGAGAAACCACATAAGTGTTCAGATATTCGACTCGCTGCAAAGGATCAAGGCGCCGTAGGAGATGTTGGCGGACCATGGTTCGTGTTGTCAGTAAAATACATCGGTAGTTAACTGCCGCAGTTTTATGTTTCACAGATGAGGTAAAGTCTATGCCGAGATAGCGGAATCGTTGCACATAAGGAAACGGACTGATTTCTTCCGGCGTAAGGCCCCTTCCAACCGGCATTGCTGCCGATTTGTTCATGTTCACTGCACTAACCGCCGTCACACTGTGGTCCAACAACAGTTCAAGGACCGTCTTCACCTCTTCCTCAGAACGAACGAGCAGCAGGAGGTCGTCTGCATAAGCACGACATTTGAAGGTGTAGCCCCGCAGTTCCACCCCAGAAAGAGAATTTGTTAGCCTTCCAATTAATGGTTCCAACGCTATCGCGAACAGCAGCATAGAAAGAGGGCAGCCCTGGCGAATGGAACGTCGAATTTGAATGGGCCCTGCTATACGCCCATTAACCTGTACCAAGGATTGTGCGCTCCCATAAATCCTTCTAATGAGACCAGTAAAACAGTCTGGAAATCCCATTTGTTCCAGTACAGCGTACAGATAGTTGTGGCGCACCTGATCAAAAGCAGTGTCAAAATCAACCGCCACCATCGCCGCTTTAAGACGGCACTCCTCCGCCAGCGCTATCACATCACGGCATTCGCCAGTAGCTGTTTGCACATTCACCGATCCACCCGGTGTCGTCTGTTCTGGAGAGAGAACGCTACGAATTAACATACGACATCGGGACGCTAGCAACCGTGCAAAGATCTTATAGTCTGCATTAAGCAGGGTGATGGGGCGATAATGTGTGACCGTAATTCCTGGCTTCGGTTTATGTACTGGCACCAAGAGGCCTTCCATAAAAGCCGGTGGAATAGGCGCATCGGAATTTAACAACTCGTTGTACATTTCCGTCAATCGCGGTGCCATTTCGTTACGGAATTCTCGATAAAATTCAGCAGGAAATCCATCAATGCCTGGGGAGCGATTCAACGCACCCTTTGCGATCGCATCATGTACTTCCTTACAGCTAATAGCTTCCAGTAAGGTTCCAGCGGCTTCCACCGTTAGTGTACGGGAGACGTATGTGGCTATACATTCGAGGTCATCAACACGGTCTGCTTCCTCCCGATAGATGTGTTGGTAATGTTTGACGAATGCAGAGACAATGTCCGCTTGACGCGTCACTCTTCGGACTTCGCGGGTAATTAACTCCCGTACCAAAACGCGTCGTCGGTGCTTTCGTTCATTCACGACGTGGTGCATGGAAGGAATCTCGTGCATTATCGTATTGTGACATCTGGCGCACACCATGGATCCCTGAAGATGTTTCCGAGCTAAAGCCACTAGTTTAGCTTTTATCCTTTTGCGTTCAATCCAGACGTCCGGTCCCGGCGGACCATCGTCCAGGTCGCGCAGCGCTGCAAAATAAAAGTCGGTCGTACGGCGGCGCCATTCTGCCATCTCCCTGCTATATGAGATGAACGTACGGCGAAGCGCCGGTTTAGCACAAGTCAGCCACCAATCAAGCTTCGTCGCATACCTTCCAACGCTTCGCTCGCACACCGTCCATGTCTCAAGGATCCGTTGACGACATTCGGGATCATGTAGATGTTGAATGTTTAATTTCCACGGGGCCTTGCTGTTCCACACCTGTCTACGGGGAAGAAGCACCGTACAGATGTAAGCGCTGTGATCGGAGTAACTCGTTGAATTACAGATCCATATCACTGACCTCAATTTGTAGTAGGATTTTGGGGCAAATCTGTACTCGAACGTTATGAATGATCTTGAAGAATTATTGATACATAACCAACACGGATTCAGAAAATATCGTCCTTGTGCAACACCATTCCCATGAAGTAATGAGTGCTGTCGACAAGAGATTTCAGATCGATTCCATATTTCCATGCCTCACAAGCGTCTACTAATCACATTACGTGCATATAGAGTATCGTCTCAATTGGTGACTCGATTCGTGAATTCCTCTCAGAGAGGTCACAGTCCGTAGTGATAGTAAATCATCGAGTAGAACAGAAGTGATATCTGCCGTTCCGCAAGGTAGTGTCATAGACCCTCTGCTGTTCCTGATTTATATAAATAATCCAAATGATACGTTTATTTGCAGATGGCGCTGTAATTTAACATCTAGTAAAATCATCAGACGATCAAATCCAATTACAAAATGATCTAAAGAGAATTTGTGTATGGTGCGAAAAGTGGCATCAGCACTAAACAAAGAAAAGTGTGAGTTCATTCACAAGGGTACTAGAAGAAATCGGATAAATTTGGGTATACGATAAATCGCAATAATCTAAGGACTGTCAATTCGACTAAATACCTAAGAATTACAATTACGAGCAACTTAAACTGGAAAGACCACATAGATAATATTGTGGGAAAGGCGAAACAAAGACTGCGCTTTGTTGGCAGAACACTTAGAAAATGTGACAAACCCACTAAAGAAACAGCCTACATTACACTTGTCCGTCCTCTGCTGGAATACTGCTGCGCGGTATGGGATCCTTACCAGGTGGGATTGATGGAGGACATCGAGAACGTGCAAAGGGGGGCAGCTCGTTTCGTGTTATCGCGCATTAGGTGTGAGAGTGTCACAGATATGATACGCGAGTTGGGGTGGCAGTCAGTGAAACAAAGCCGGCTTTCTTTGGGGCGAACTCTATTTACGAAATTTCAATCACCAGCTTTCTCTTCCGAATGAGACAACATTTTCTTGACACCCACCTACGTAGAGAGAAATGATCATCGTAATAAACCAAGAGAAATCAGAGCTCGAACGGAAAGATTTAGATGTTCCTTTTTCCCATGCGCCATTCGCGAGTGTAATGATACCGAAGTAGTATGAAAATGGTTCGATGAACCCTCTGCCAGGCACTTAAGTGTGAATTTCAGAGTAAACATCTAGATGTAGATGTAGATGTAATGGCGGACTTGGTGCCACCGAAACAGCCGAAACCAGAAGGGCAATCGACAACAATATTATTATTATCTTTAAATAAATTTCACGTGGAGGGAGAGTTATTTTTAAAAGGAAATATAAGATACTTTCAATTAACAATATATTGCAACCTTAAATTTTACAGCCAGCGCGTTATACATGTATGGACCCACAGCCGAGGAAGAACAAACAGGCGAAAAACAAAGAAACGCGGGTAGCAGCATGGATCTTGTGTATATGTATTGCATTTGAAGTTCCATGCTTTCATGGAAGGTATTGAACTGTCGTATTCTTTACCTTTGCGATTAATGGAAAATATTTAGCCGGCCGTTGTGGCCGAGCGGTTCTAGGCACTTCAGTCTGGAACCGCACTACCGCTACGGTCGCAGGTTCGAATCCTGCCTCCGGCATGGATGTGTGTGACGTCCTTAAGTTAATTGGGTTTAAGTAGTTCCCAGTCTAGGGGACTGATGTTGGGTCCCATAGTGCTTGGAGCCATTTGATTTGAAAATATTTACAATATTTGTCACAAAACATTATTAGATTAGAGTTAGTGACTCATAATATTACTAACAGTGTTTTCTTGTTTTGGATTACGTTCATATCTGTTGAACAAATCGCATTGTATGTTAGATGGGCTTCCAGGTGACGCCACAGTTTATAGCTACCTAAACATGACGCTTGTAACTTATCGACTTGTTTCGTATGCTTCTGTCTCGTTGAATTTCTTCTTCACTCTTCCTTCTATAGTTACCTGATGTGATTAAAATTTATTAAATGACGTACACAGCATTGTAGAATTTACTTTTCTTTCTGTTCATGTTTATTATCACTAACTTCAGTAGCAAACGATCAGTTTTCTTTTAGTATGCATGTGCATTAATACCGTCACACAGGGGCACTAAGCTACATATGTTAGATGAAGTTCAAAAAGTTTACAAGTGCAATGATAACAAAATAACTATAGATCTTCAGAGCGGTTGAAAGGCAATGATCTGGACACAAAGGGTTCAAATGGCTCTGAGCACTATGCGACTTAACTTCTGAGGTCATCAGTCGCCTATAACTCAGAACTAATTAAACCTAACTAACCTAAGGGCATCACATACATCCATGCCCGAGGCAGGATTCGAACCTGCGACCGGGGCGGTCGCTCGGCTCCAGACTGAAGCGCCTAAAACCGCACGGCCACTCCGGATCTGGACACAGTCTGTCCACTTGTTAATTACTATATACATACTCAAGAATTATACTTTTTGATTACTGGCCGCGGGCTGAATGACACGTCGTAACTAAACTTCTTAGTGTACAGTCACGACTTACTCTGGTTGGTCGGAGACGAGTATTTATAGACGCGCTTATTACAAATATTACAAAATGGCAAGTTATTGGACAAAAGACTAAAAGAATAGAAGTTATAAAATAGAAAAAAATACCAATATATAACAGGCAGTGAAGCAAAATTGTTGAAGCAAAAGCTGTATGATTAGAAAAGGACAATTGATACGTGCTATTTTCTTAGAGGCAAACTTTATCGTGCATGAGAACCCCTAAAGTTCGGCTAGAATTATCAAGAAACTGAGACTTTCTAATTGAAATAATTAACAAACTAAAAGATAAATTCAGTAAAAGTATACAATTTTGTAAACAGAAAAATCGGGGATAAAATTATATTAATGGATTTAGGAAAGAATTATATTTTAAGACTTATATTTTCTAGAATACTAAAATTCTGAACATAAATAACTTTGGAAATAATTTCTAATATATAATGTGAATCTAGAAACAAAAAAATGTATAGTGGGTCGGCTTTTGACGAGCACATCGCCTACAGGAGTAGCAAATTATGAATAAGACTTTAAGTAAAATATTTCCATATGAACTATTTACACTGTTATAATCAACAGAGTGTAAATTACACAGTAAATAAGAAAATTAAGTGAAATACTGCATGAATGATAATTTGGTAATTTCGTGCGCACATAGTATATGGGTTACTAATGAAAAGATATCATAAAATAGAAGAAAATTAATATTAACATTAGGAGTAATCCCACCTTGCCCTTTTACACACCGACTTATTTTGATGGTACTACATACCAAACTTTCACAAGTAATTCCACGATTTGTAGTTTTCGTCCCTAGAAACGGATTATACATTTTCAATGATTCTCATTTGTGCATTATTCCAGTGGCAAAACTGGATATAACTTCGACTTTCAGTAAACAAGATTGTTAAGAATCGTGTGGCTGTTCATTTGAAACTGTGTTTACTTTGCAAAGCGCTCACACAATATCTATTGGCCTTTAATTTAATTTCTCTTCTAGCACTCATGAGCGATATTGCCAAATTGCTACTATTGTTGTATTCATACCATATGTAAACCAGTCTACTTGGTCTACATACACTGTCTGAAAAACAAGTGAGGCAACACATCATCGTTAATTATATAAATAATTAGTGTAGCAGTTCTATGTAAGAGGAAGGAGGCCACCAGAGCGTTTAACGTCGTTACGAGGCCTGGTAGGGAATGTAAAAAGCGTGAGCAGCATCGTATGTTGAGTGATCAGTGAGAAGGATGCGGACATTCCGCGCACTCGTGTGAGGCTGCGTGATCAGCACCTGACACAGTCTGAAAGGGGCTTTTTTATTTGAGCGCCAACTGCAACCTGCAATTCGAAACATGCAATGTGCAGATATGTGGGACAGTGGCGCCACGTTGAACTGCATGGGAGCGTGAGGCATGGAATAATTATGGTTCCCGGCGACCACGTCTGACTACCGCAAGAGAGTATCGCCGTATTTTGTGCACCAAACACATCGTTACCTCTTGACATGTACGAATGCCATCCGGGAACAAGAAATTGACTCCCTGCATCATTCTGTGTCTCCTTACACCATTGTCGCACTACGGAATTACCGTCCCATGCGTAGGCTGTCGCCTAACACTACAGCGCAAACGGCTGCGTTTAGAGTCGTGCCGTGACCGGGAAACATGTGCTGCCGATGAATGGCGTCGCAGTGTGTTCAGCGATCAATCGCAGTTCTGTACCATCCCGGATGATCATCGCCGGCGAATATGGCGGTGATCTGAGGAGAAGTCCCATTCTTCCATTGATTTGGAGGCCACAGCAGTGTTACTCCTCGCACCATGATATTAAGAGCCATTCGATATGACTAAAGCTCACAGCTGATAATGAATGAGGGAGGTCTGATGTTGCACGACGATGTGTAGTATTTAGGTGTCCAATTTGTTTTTAAGTTATGGTGCTCTGGAATAGGAAAGTATTTCTATTGTTCAACATCTATTTCGAGAAAGCGTTAAATAGATTTAATGCAGATGGCATTTCGTGAAAAATTCCCGGAACCACCTATACTTAGACGTAATGCGGCTATTGACACCGTAAGTCGTGATCTGTTACCTCTATTGCAGGGCTTCCCAACCGTTTCAGCTGGCGGACCCCTTCTCCAGTCGAAAATCCATGGCGGACCCCTAGTCAGTCAAGAGCACAGTAACTTTAAATTTCAGAGCGAAACCCATGGGAACTGAAAGCTTCTTAATGCAAGTGCCATGTTCCCAATGAGCCCCCCCCCCCTCCCCCTGAAGTATGAATAGTCTTTGGTTCAGAGATGAATGGAAACAACTTGAAATTAACGATCCAATTTGAATTCCCACTGTATCCAGACACTTACTAGTGGATTTACTCCCTTTGTTCAACACACTATAGCCTGATTAAAATTAATTGGTAATTGAAATTTCACATGATGGAGCTGTCTTCTCCCAAGAGCAACCAACGTCACGTCCAAACTGTTCGCTGTTGACAAGCTGCCGCTTATGGTCTGTTCCCTTCCACTTTTTGGCCACTGTTGTGTAAGGAGCATGCATATTTCGTAACAGTCTTGTGTGTGTGTGGTTTTTCGTGAAGTCCGAAGAAAAATGTTCAAATGTATGTAAAGTCTTCCATTGGTCGTCCTTCCTCCTCATTCATTTCAGATGGGAATTTCCCTTGTTGTGAAAGCGTTGGGGAAACTGCACCCTTCTTCAGTGATCCTGACTTCAGCCACCGATCCATATTAGAAGTAATAAACTGGTCAAAAATCGACTTATGAAATAGATAGTGCACTGACAAAGCACGTTTAACATTTAATGATGCCTGGGGCCGCATACGTGCCAGCGAGCGCTGTGATTGGTCGACAAAACTCGCTCCGCGCATGCGTAAAAGGTTTCAGCGCATCTAGCGCCGTGAGCCGGCGCACAAACGACCCTCGTATTGTTGCGAAACAGTCTTATCAGAGAAGCCGTATTCTCCGGCACTAAACTGTGTATACGTTCTCACTTAGGAACAGCAAAGGCTGCTTGGGGATACCACCTGAAGTAAAACTACACATGTTTTTCACACGGAAAAAGAGTGATGAATTTTTATTCAATAATTTTACTCATTTTACACGATTTGGTGAAAGGTGGCCGGGGACCCCGTAGAGAGAGCCGGTGGACCCCTAAGGGGTCCGCGGACCACACGTTGGGAAGCCCTGCTCTATTGTGACAGCCTCATCGTGGCATTTTTCAACAGGACAATGCTCGTCCACACACGGCAGATGCCTGTATGAACTGTCTGCGTGGTGTTGAGTTACTCCCGTTGCCAGCGAGATAGCCAGATCTGTCCCCGGCAGAACACGTGTGAGGTTAGCTCAGACATCATCTTTCCGGTGCCATTATCTAGGATATCAAGGACCAATTACAACAAGTGTGGTCCGCTTTATCTCAGGAGAAGATAGAACACCTTTATGAGACCTTTCTCGTCGAATCAGTGCGTTTGTTAACGTCAGAGGGGGTGCAACGTCATGGTAATACGGGCTCTCATACTGAGAAGACCTTTGTAAATTCGACCAGCACTTGTAGTCACCTAAATAACACCAAGTACACAAATTTTATTGCGATTCCTCTTCCCGTTCTGGTTGGTTCACTTTTCTGGTCAGGCAGTGTGCAACTACTGTACTGCTGAAGAACACAGGGTGAACGTAGTTTGACAAACGTATAACGCTCAAGTAATCTGCAGTCTTGTATTACGGGGCCCACAGCGGCACGTCAGAATACAGCCACTTACATGGTTTTCTGGATGCAACTTTCTGTCGGAGCAGCCATGTCAAATAGTATGTGAGAATTACTTACTATTCAGTCAAGTATTGTAACTGTGCAGGACTAATTTTCTTGGTATAACTTGTACGGAGGTACCACTATTATAGCCGTAGCGTGATATTACTCGATCAATACGTTTTACTTGAGCTGTCTGTGGATTCATGTGGTGTGTTGTACCGGACGGATCATTGGTAACACACTGCGTACCAAAAGCATGTGTAAGGGTTTAAGGTCTGTTTCGACACACACTATTAATTTGTAATGGATTTTACTCACAGCTAATATTCTGTTACAGGTAAATAGTACCATTTAAGAGTGTAGAAATTAATATTACTGTTGCCCTCATCAATTTGAGACTTATTTGGTATAGCTACTGTACGTTAGATACATTTGCACCTCGTTACTGTATCAGTCATTTTCTCTCCCTCCAGTACTAAATTTACCTCGTGGTGTCGTATCATTTCATTCCTTCTTCAGTCTAATTGTGTCCCGAAACTCTTTCCTCCTCACCAGTTCTAATTTGGACTTCACTTGTTAACCGTTCTCTCCATCCGGCCTCAGAAGAGCCAATGGGACTGACCGACCTAGGTGTGACCTTCAGCCCAGAGGCGTCACTGGACGCGGGTATGGAGGGGAAAGTGGTCAGCACACGGCACCCTCGGCCGTTGTCATTTTTCGTGACCAGAGCCGCTACTTCTCAGTCAATCAGCGCCTCAATTGGTCTCACAAGGGCTGAGTGCTCCCCGCTTGAGAACTACTCTCGGCGGACCCAGACAGTTACCCATCCAAGTGCTAGACAAGCTCGACAGTACTTAATTTCTGTTATCTGACGGGAACCGGTGTTAGCACTGATGTAACGCCGTTGGCGGTTGACCGTTCTGCGCACTTAATTTTCAACAGTCATCTGCTACACCGTTACATCTAATTTAAAAAGTGTCTATCCTTGGCTCTACTATTTATCATCAACATTAAAATTCCCCATTTTCCTACAAATATAATTAGAATATAAGTTTCTAGCACTTAAATTTACGTTTGATGTTAGTAAACTTCTTTTAATGCTGGTTCGAGTTTATATTTTATATCCTGTTTACTTCGGCCAACGCCAGATGTATGAGACAGGCGAAATACTCTCAGACTTCAAGAACAACATAATAATTAAAATCCCAAAGAAAGCAGGCGTTGACAGACGTGAAAATTACCGAACTATATCAGTTTAATAAGTCACAGCTACAAAATACTAACACGAATTTTTTACAGACGAATGGAGAAACTGGTAGAAGCCGACCTCGGGGAAGATCAGTTTGGATTCCGTAGAAATATTGGAGCACGTGAGGCATTAATGACCTTACGACTTATCTTAGAAGAAAGATTAAGAAAAGACAAACCTACGTTTCTAGCATTTGCAGACTTAGAGAAAGCTTTTCACAATGTTGACTGGAAGAAATAAAAACTTTGAGGTTCGCCGATGACATTGTAATTCTGTCAGAGACAGCAAAGGACTTGCAAAAGCAGTTGAACGGAATGGACAGTGTTTTGAAAGGAGGATATAAGATGAACATCAACAAAATCAAAACGAGGATAATGGAATGTAGTCGAATTAAGTAGGGTGATGCTGAGGGAATTAGATTAAGAAATGAGACACTTAAAGTAATAAAGGAGTTTTCTATTTGGGGAGAAAAATAACTGATGATGGTCGAAGTAGAGAAGATATAAAATGTAGACTGGCCATGGCAAGGAAAGCGTTTCTGAAGAAGAGAAATTTGTTAACATCGCTTATAGATTTAAGTGTCTGGAAGTCATTTCTGAAAGTATTCGTATGGAGTGTAGCCATGTATGGAAGTGAAACATGGACGATAAGTAGTTTGGACAGGAAGAGAATAGAAGCTTTCGTAATGTGGTGATACAGAAGAATACTGAAGATTAGATGGGTAGATCACATAACTAATGAGGAGGTATTGAATAGAATCGGGGAGAAGAGGAGTTTGTGGCACAACTTGACGAGAAGAAGGGACCGGTTGGTAGGACATGTTCTGAGGCATCAAGGGATCACCAATTTAGCATTGGAGGGCATCGTGGAGGGTAAAAATCGTAGAGCGAGACCAGGAGATGAATGCACTAACCAGATTCAGAAGGATGTAGGTTTCAGTAGGTACTGGGAGATGAAGAAACTTGCACAGGGTAGAGTAGAATGGGGACTTGCATCAAACGAGTCTCAGGACTGAAGACCACAACAACAACAGATGTCGTACTGATCAAATAGTAAAGCATGTCTATTACATGGTGTGTCTCATTTTCTCTAATCTAATTATTATATGTCGTCAACGAACAGTGCCTTTTGTTGACAGTGGAGACCAGTAAACGGCAGCAGTTTCAACAGCGCGTGCACGTGGTACTCACGTGTAGGAGGGCAGTGGGAAGCCCTGCGCTGCGCAGGGCAGCTCCACGGGCTGCCTGTGGCGCGCCTGCACGTGGCTGCGCGAGTCCGTGATGCGGGGAGGCACAGAGCTCTGCGGTGACGTCACCAGCAGTCTGCAACACCACCGCCACTTGTAGTAGCCAGCTGGCTCAACAAGTGCCTCCAAAAAGTAATTACAAAGTAAGAAATAATTATGATCGAATCGTTAGAGCATAGAAAATTTAGAGTAGGTCTACACGTTTTACCTATAAAATTAAGAAATTCTTTCAGGAGAGAAACTCTCTGTACTAAAATTGTTCAAAATTTGCATGTTAAATAACTTAATCATTAAGATAACTGTTGAGTATTACAGAATCCATGAGAGCATATTAGACCCATTTATACAGATTGTGTGAAATTAAAGTGTATGAGGCGAATACTTATACAGGCTGTTACAAAAAGGTACGGCCAAACTTTCAGGAAACATTCCTCACACACAAATAAAGAAAAGATGTTATATGGACATGTGTCCGGAAACGCTTAATTTCCAAGTTAGAACTCATTTTAGTTTCGTGAGTATGTACTGTACTTCCTCGATTCACCGCCAGTTGGCCCAATTGAAGGAAGGTAACGTTGACTTCGGTGCTTGTGATGACATGCGACTCATTGCTCTACAGTACTAGCATCAAGCACATCAGTACGTAGCATCAACAGGTTATTGATCATCACGAACGTGGTTTTGCAGTCAGTGAAATGTTTACAAATGCGGAGTTGGCAGCTGCCCATTTGATGTATGGATTAGCACGGTGCAATAGCCGTGGCGCGGTACGTTTGTGTCGAGACAGATTTCCAGAAAGAAGGTGTCCCGACATGAAGACGTTCGAAGTAATTGATCGGCGTCTTAGGGAGCACGGAACATTCCAGCCTATTACTAGCGACTGGAGAAGACCTAGAACGACGAGGACACCTGCAATGGACGAGGCAATTCCTCGTGTAGTTGACGATAACCCTAATGTAAGCGCCTGAGAAGTTGCTGCTGTACAAAGTAACGTTGACCGCGTCACTGTATGGAGAGTGCTACGGGAGAACCAGTTGTTTCAGTACTATGTACAGCGTGTGCAGGCACTATCAGCAGCTCATTCGCCTCCACGGGTACACTTCTGCGAATGGTTCAACCAACAATGTATCAATCCTCACTTCAGTGCAAATGTTCTCTTTACGGATGAGGCTTTATTCCAACGTGACCAAATTGTAAATTTTCACAATCAACATGCAGTTGTGCAATCACGACATGAACACGGATTTTCTGTGAACGTTTGGGCAGGCATTGTTGGTGATGTCTTGATTGGGCCCCATGTTCTTCCACCTATGCTCACCGGAGCATGTTATCATGATTTCATACGGGATACTGTTCCTGTGCTGCTAAAACATGTGCCTTTACGTACGACACAACATGTGGTTCATGCACGACGGAGCTGCTGCACATTTCAGTTGAAGTGTTCGTACGCTTCTCAACAACAGATTCGGTGACCGATGAATTGGTAGAGCGGACCAATTCCATGGCCTCCACGCTCTCCTGAACTCAACCCTCTTGACTTTCATTTATGGGGGCATTTGAAAGCTCTTGTCTACGCAACCCCGGTACCAAATATAGAGACTCTTCGTGCTCGTATTGTGGTCGGCTGTGATACAATACGCCATTCTCCAGGGCTACATCAGCGCATCACAAATTCAATGCGACGGAGGTTGGATGCATGTATCCTCGCTAACGGAGGACATTTTGAACATTTCTTGTAAGAAAGTGTTTGAAGTCACGCTGGTACGTTCTGTTGCTGTGTGTTTCCTTCCATGATTAATGTGATTTGAAGAGAAGTAATAAAATTAGCTCTAACATGGAAAGTAAGTGTTTCCGGACACATGTTCACATAACATATTTTCTTTCTTTGTGTGTGAGGAATGTTTCCTGAAAATTTGGCCGGACCTTTTTGTAGTACCCTGTATACAATCGTGTAATTTTTTCACGTTATCTGTATCTATTATACAGAGTTCGCCAGAAAAATGTATACACACTCTAAGGAACAAACAGTATTATGTGTTTATTTTACATTTTATAATTGATCACACATTTTGTACAACCTTCAGTTTAGCACATGGTTACTTTAAATGTTCCAGATGTTGTCCGTTGGCGCCTATACATATAACAAAGCGACGAGCGGTCGCCTCAACTACATCAGTCAATGTTTCAGGGGAGATCGCTGCACTTGTCGCTATAATATCCTGGCGAAGTTTCTAAAGCGTGCGTGGATTACATCGATAGACGTTCTCTTTCACAGTTCCCCACAAGTAAAAGTCCGTAGATGTTAGATCTGGCGACCGTGGAGGGAATTCAATGGTCCCTCTTCGTCGAATCTAATGCCCAGGGAAATTGTCATCCAGGTGGTAGTGTGGTGGCACACCGTCCTGTTGTTAGAAGACATATTCATCAGCTCCATAAAATGCACATACACCTGGCAAAATTGCTGTGCGTTAACACTTCCAGGCGCACTTCTTTAGTGACAGTAGGAGCAAAGAAAAGTGTTGCACTGAGCCCATAGATGACAGTCCACACCACACATGAACCCCGTGGTAGACTGGCCGCTTTATCCACATAAACACGCGGATTTTGCGGTGGCCAGTACACACTGTTATGCCGATTCACGGTTCCATTTAAATTGGGCCTCGTTACTGCACACTATCTTCGTCACAAATTGTTCTCCATCAGCTGATACCATTCGCAAAATTTCATTCAGCGATCAGGATCGTCATCATTAATCGCTTGCAGTTATCGTATATTGTAAACTTTCCACTTTGGAGCTTTCAGAATTCTTCGTACACTTGTACTGCTGACCCTCAGTTCACGTGCGCATTGGTAGTAGACTTTTGTGGAGAATTTAATAAACGTTTCCAATTCAAGAGTAGACGAAGCAGGTCTTGTAGCTGTATGCTGTCTTCCTGATGTTTCTTTATGAGTATCATAAATCGTTCCATGCAATTCAAACTTGTCATTTAATTGTTAGGCGGGTTGGTGGTTCTTTTGCAAACTCCCGCCTCCACTGACGTTATCAAACTTGAAAAACCACTTCACAATACATTTTGGTTGCTCGAATGTCAATCGTGCTCCAGCCATCTTGTTTTCTCAACAAAGAGATGAAAGTGTTGAGCCAAAGACCATACACACTCGTAACTCAAAGCGAACGACAATAACGATACAGCCTGACAGTGTATACATTTTTGTGGCGGACTCTGTAGCTAAAGTGATAGGATTGTAGCTTCAAAAGATTGTCAGCTTTCGTGTTTAATGTGCTTCGGCAATAACGATATTGCCTGTCAAATCTGTATTAATTATTTTTTTGTAGTGTTTTGTCATGATCATTTGACACTTACCTTCTCTTGGTTTCCTTTCTGTATTTTCTGCGATGATTTTGCATAGTTATTGAACTTACACTGAAGCAACTAGGGCAGTGGTTCCCAATCTTTCTTAGACCGCTACCCCTGAATGCATTCGAATATTAACCGGAAACCCCCTCCGCCTTCCGCCGTCACCGCCCACCCTTCTACCCACCATTAGCAACATTTGTGCCTAATTAAATACCAGAATGAAAAAGAATCTCTTTGAATATCTATTTTTAAAACGAGGAAAGAGAAATAGTATTTAGTTTCTATAGGTGTTTTATTAAACCACGAATTAATGAGTCAATGAGGCGATTGGTACTACTTAAACAAACAAAATTCCTCATACTTGGTTATTTTCCAATCACTGCACTTGGTAAACCATGATACAAATCTATTAAGTTAATTTTTTTAATTTTATTTTCGTCATAGTAAAAAATCTACTTTCTCATGTCACACTTCTTTTCCACGACCTGTGTCAGAGGAGTGTGGGTATGTACTAGAATGAATTATGAATCAGTTCGTGGTGCATCTCGTACGCTAACTGCAAATCCTTCTCAAAAAGAAAGTTAACTGTTCACAGTAAAGATGCACAGTTGTTACAAAACACTTTTTCCTGCACCACTCCCAGTCCAAGCGACACTTGCTGCACCTGCACTCTGATCAACATTTAAAATCAATCTAGTTAACATGTGTACACTATATTTGCTGTCTACAAATCAGCTGATTGCTGGACTCTTTACATCTGTACTAGCAGAAATTAGAAGACTGCAGAGTCCCAATGCTTTGTGTCTGACCATTGCTGTTAATAATTATAATAATAACAACAACAATATTGTGTTAATGCCTATAGCGTTCTTATGTGGTTACTGTTATGTTGTGTAATCACTCGATTCATTTATCTGTTTTGCAATTAAAAATGAACGAGTTTCTGGCTCACTGCAGTAACTACCTAACACTATTAGAAGACATTTTCAAGAAATATTTAGCGTTTCTTACGTGTATGTCTCACTTGTACTGTCATAGATGGATGGTGTAAAGGAGGAAGTATATGTATAGCAGGTGGAATACGTGAGGAAGATGTCGTTCATACATTTATATCAGGAGCTGTAATTTTTATTGTATCGTATAACGCATTAATGCTAGTAATATAGAAAAAAACTATATTGTTAGCTTATGCAGAAATATTAGATTATTACGGAACTGTGATAACAGTAGTGAGCTTTTAAAAGCCTCATGACGGAAACGCAATTGAATGCATTTGGTTTGTACCCCATAGCAAACTTCATTTTACCTCTCAGGCGCATTTATGTCCAGGTTAGGAACAAAGGGCGTCGGTAAGATAGTTTTTAGGGGGGCGTAGGAATGCGGAGTGTCTGGGCGTATGGCGTAGTGTCAATGTTTTGGCAGACAAGTGGCGACTTGAAGGTAGCCAAAATAAAACATTCCAGTGTCGACCCTGTTAGAAACCTGCCTAAGACCGAGTTTTAAGCAAATTTGTTGAATGAAGAACACCTGACTTCATTATATTTTTCTCTTTCTCTGAGGAGTGGCGGAAGTGGATGCGGGGAGCGGAGGGGAATGGTACGGAATTTAAAAAAAAATGTTTCAAATGGCTCTGAGTACTATGGGACTTAACTTCTGTGGTCATCAGTCCCCTAGAACTTAGAACTACTTAAACCTAACTAACCTACGCACATCACACACATCCATGCCCGAGGCAGGATTCGAACCTGCGACCGCAGCAGTCGCGCGGTTCCGGACTGAGCGCCTAGAACCGCGAGACCACCGCGGCCGGCTGGGGACGGAATCTTCTTTGCCTCTGGGTATGGGCGTCCTTGGAAATACGGAACTAGAGTAAAGAGATCATTTCTTGGAGTGCGGGTAGTTAAGTTTCTGTGCAGCTACATGCAGGCTCTCCCTCAAGCCGATATTGGTAGACGCAGCCGGTCCAGTTTTTTCGTAGAATACTTTCGTTATCTTGATGCCATTATCTCATTTTAGTTCAGAACTCTCCGTATATTACGTTTCACAGAGGTAGCTGTGTTAGAATTGTGACTGGATGACGATACCATACTGCCATGTCGGTGTCTAACAAGAACATTTTTGTTGTGCTAGCACCTGATCATTCCTGTTTTCATGGTTCACACATGGTTCACATGGCTCTGAGCACTATGGGACTTAACATCTTATGTCATCAGTCCCCTAGAACTTAGAACTGCATAAACCTAACTAACCTAAGGACATCACACACATCCATGCCCGAGGCAGGATTCGAACCCGCGCGGTTCCAGACTGAAGCGCCTAGAACCGCTCGGCCAACGTGGCCGGCTGTCTTCATGGTATGAATTTTTTTCGTATTTACATGACATTGGTACACGAGCCACTACTGCTTCTTATGAAGTTGCTTTTTAAAATAGTTCTCTTCTTGTATCCCTGTCCTTGCTTCCATGGATTGTGGAAAACCTGCAGCGTAGCCCATTTCCCTTTCATGTGCACATCACTTAGTATTCCAAACATCATCGATGGTCCAGTTTACGCGTATGTTTATAATGTACAGTAGACAGAAAATTTTTTCACCTCCAGGAGACTTCAAGCTAATGCGACGAGTCACCACCCTGAGCCTTGACTATGGCTATTGATCGACGTTCAGCTATGCCATATCCAGATAAACCACCCATCGATGATTACATCCTGAAGATCACACTCAACAGTCATTTTCTAAGAGACTGGGCAACATCGTCCAGAAAGTGGTCATGCACATGTTCAAACACAATATTGTTAGCTTATGCAGAAATATTAGATTATTACGGAACTGTGATAACAGTAACTTTCCGCCATTGTATGACGTCTCCATGTCGACCCATCTTGGTGCTCAGTTTATACAGGCAGATTCAGCTGTCCCAGCAATCCACAAAACTTTCAAATACCACATTATATTCTCTCGCTCTCTGTACACAAGATATTAGTCACGCAGAAAAATTGAGCAGGATCTTTCAATAGAAGCTTTAATGTAATTAAATTTAGTACTGGAATATGTTTCTGCTAGTGACTTCAGTTCTCGAATTATTCAAGAAACACATTCAGAAGTGACCTTAAAACACGTTTTTCTTGAAGAACTGTGGCCTTCAGGAAGACGTATCTCCACACAAAATTTAACTACATTAAGTTTCCAACAAAATAGTCTTGGTCATATTTATATAGTACTAGTAATTTGGGAAAAGAGAGCGAGAGAATATGAAAATCTCGCGTATCGTTTTTGATGGTGTTGTGGCTTGCATAAAATCAATAGGTAGGGAGAGCTGAATCAGGTTGTATGCAACCACTGGGCTTACACATACTCCTTCACTGCCGTGTGTTTGGTCAGCTGTGGGGCCATGCATGACCGCCTGGTTCCTGTTTTACACCACTTACAGTGCTTCAAAGCGACCAGCTGCTCTTTTTAAGAGGTTACCGAATATTTTGCCTGCTGAATTTGTAATTAATTTGTTTGCAGCTATGCAAGGTGAGTTCATGCGCGCACTCAGTCATCAGTAGTAACACAGCGCTTCCAGCATTGAGATACAACAAACCACGACCTAAACTACTAGTAAATAATAGATTGTCGAAAGAAAAAAAGCATTAAACCTGGAGAGACGACGTCGATTCTGGTATGATAACGGCATATGGCACATGGGGGTAGTAGATGTGCTCATAGTGGTTTTAGTGTCGTCTGCGAATAGATAGCATAGTGGCATAGCTAACAGAGCGCCATCTGTGTCTATCTTTTAATATGAAATGCTTACACGCTGAAGGCTCAGTGCGGTGCAAACGCGTGAAGCAAGCAGACAACCATGGCCTGGACACGCAAACATGCTTTTTACAGCCAAATGAGTCAGTTTGAAAGGGTTTAAATTGTGATCTTCAGAGTGGCGGGTTGGTTTATGGAGAAATGCCACACAAGTTGGATGTGCTACGTCAGTTGTGCAATGATGCTGGAGTCTGCGGTCGCGTGAACATTCTCACACCCTTGGACGAGGTCCTGGGCGTCCAGGCAGCACAGACACCCACCAGGATCGTCGTTCTATAAGGGCAGTACTGGCAGATCGTACTGCTATCACGGCACAGAGAAGAAGGCTTGTGAGCCCACATGTGTCAAGACGAACTGTGGCTAACCGGTTATTAGCAGTGGACCCATGGTCACGCATACCTCTAGCCCGTCTTCCACTCACGCCACAGCATTGATGTGCATGATTCTTCTGGTGCCGTCAGAGGATCACTTGGAAGATCGAAATGGCGCGCCGTGGTCTTCAGCGTTGAAACAAGATTCTAGCTGCTTGCAAGTGATGGTCGTCTGCACATTCCACGTAGGCCTGGTCACTGCTGTCTCGTAGATTGTATTTGTCCAAGACACATTAGCCCCATCCTACGCGTTATAGTTTACCGTTAGTGTTTCTGGAGGGGACGCTAACCAGCGCTCGGTATGTAGAAAATGTTGTTAGACCAGTGTTTTTGCCCTTCTTGCAGTAGGAAGGTAATGAGTTGTTCCAAGAGGATAATGCTCGCCCACACATTGAACATGAAACTTAAAATGCTCTGCAAGATGTGCGGCAACTTCCCTGGCCAGCATGATATCCGGACTTGTCTCGAATCGGGCACGTGTTGGACATCACCGGCCGAGAAGTGACTCATGCGACTCGCCAACCAACAACTCTTACAGAAATACGTGAACAGGTCGAGGAGGCGTGGAATAACGTATCCCAGGGCAATACTCGCCAATTTTACGATCGACATGATGCCAGCCTCGCCACCTGCATTACCGCCCTTGGAGGCTACACCATGTACTACACTACTGGCCATTACAGTTGGTGCATCAAAAAGAAATGCAGATGATAAACGGGTACTCATTGGACAAATATATTATACTAGAACTGACATAGATCTGAAGTATGTGCTGGCCAGGGCAAAAGTCGAACATTTTCTGTATCCAGAAAGGACCGTACAGGACCTGCAACATGCGGTCGTGCGTTACCCTGTTGAAATGTATGGTTTGGCAGGGATCGAATGAAGGGCAGAGCCACGGGTCGTAACACATCTGAAATGTAACGTCGACTGTTCAAAGTGTCCTCAATGCAAACAAGAGGTGACCGAGACGTGTAACCAATATCACCCCATAACATCACGCCTGGTGATACGCCAGTATGGCGAAGACGAATACACGCTTCCAATGTGCGTACGCCGCGAGGTCGTCAAACACGGATGCAACCATCATGATACTGTAAACAGAACCTGGATTCATCCGAAAAAACGACGTTTTGCCATACGTGCACCCAGGTTCGTCGTTGAGTACACCATCCGAGGCGCTCCTGTCTGTGATGCAGCGTTAAGGGTAACCTCAGCCATGGTCTCCGAGCTGATAGTCCATACTGCTGCAAACGTCGTCGAACTGTTGGTGCAGATGGTTGTTCTCTTGCAAACGTCCCCATCTGTTGACTTAGGGATCGAGACGTGGCTGCACGATCCGTTACAGCCATGCGGGTAAGATGCCTCTCATCTCTACTGCTAGTGAAACGGGGCAGTTGGGATCCATCACGGCGTTCCGTATTAAACTCCCGAACCCACCAATTTCATATTCTGTCAGTCATTGGATCTCTACCAACGCGAGAAGCACTGTCGCGATACGATAAACCGCAATCGCGATAGGCTACAATCCGCCCTTTATCAAAGTCGGAAACGTGATGGTACGCATTTCTCCTCCTTACACGAGGCATCACAACAACGTTTCACCAGGCAACCCCGATCAACTTCTGTTTGTCTATGAGAAATCGATTGGAAACATTCCTCATATCAGCATGTTGTATGTGTCGCCACCGGCGCCAACCTTGTGTGAATGCTCTGAAAAGCTAATCATTTGCACATCACAGCATCTTCTTCCTGTCGGTTAAATGTCACGTCTGTAGCACGTCATCTTCTTGGTGTAGCAATTTTAATGGCCAGTAGTGTAAAATCGCTGTACCGGCGTTGTTCGATGCCTTGTATCTCAGAATCGCTTTTACTGTTGATCTGTAAACATAATTATTTGGTGTATTACATATGCACAGGTGGAACAATAAATATTGAGTGAGTTGAAAACCTGTAAAAGGATGTGGTAACTTTTTTCCGGCATTCTCAAACTGTTTTATTTAATCAAACTCACGCTTTTATTTGATATTACAGTTTATTACTCATTGTAGGTGCATACTAGCAAGTGATTCATACATGGTCTGCAAGTAGAATCACCCAGAACCGTACGGAGCAAGACTGTTATTTATCTGAGCATGCTGGTACCCTTTATACTGTCATGAATGTGTAACTCGAGACTCATATGCTTTCACTGCACTAGCGGCAAGGTTGGAGATTGTCTATGCTTGAAGAGGCTTGCAAATCATAAGTACGAATGCAACTGATCACTTTCAGTTTTATGGAATTAGATTCAGCTAATTGTGTAAAAGATGTAAAGGGAATGTGAGAGAGACTTCGTGGAGTTGTGCATTAGGGACACAGTATTGGAACCACAACTGAATAAATGCATCGACAGCTAACCTAAATCAGAAACTTAGAACAAACACATTCGCGCTTGTATGAAATCTTAAACAACTTAGAATTGGTTTTAACCAAATTGAGTACACTTACGTTTATCAATACAGTGTATCGACTACAATTTTAAGGTAGTAGATAGTGCTTTCACGCTGATATCTCCGTGATTCAACACCGTTTTTTGAAAGTTTGTCACTGAGTCGTTAAGTCATACTTCTTGCAATGGAAGAGCGTTCGTTCTTAAGCTTCATATTCTGTCCTTCTTTTGTTCTCAAATACTACAGCTGTTTGCACATTTTATTACGTAAACTACTTTATTCTCTCATGCTGCAGCTGCCTGCATACTTTATCATACGAATTTCCCAATGTAATGTCGTGGCTACAGTAGGGAGGAACCTGCCAAGGGTGAAAACGTAATATTTACGGATGTTAGGGGATTTCTCTTTCCTATTCAGACGAGCCACAGGAAAACCTTACCGAGACCGCGCGCTCACAAAAGACGGGCAGGTTATTCATCACCAAGGTGGCACAGTGGAATAATAACTTACCATATCTAGCTGAAATTACATTTCCTTTTCAAATTTTGCGGCTGAAAGTTGATGCGAAGTCCAACAGAACAAAATTTCTGGCGACCATATTTTTGGTACCGAAGTAAAATATCTCCACACTGAGAACGGCATGGTTTTTTTTTTTCGTCTTAAGGACTTACAGGTTTCAACGAGAAAATGTGTATTGCCTTGATCTGTACACCATGATCGATTCGTATGTTTTTTTCAGTTGACATTTTTGTTAGTGTTCTTAACTCCGAACTAAGAAATTTTTTTTGTCCTTCTGCTTCTAACATTTGCTATCAATTTTTTTTTGCGTACCTAAGAATTTCCGTTTGGAAAGTAATAAAATTACGTTGCTGTTGCGGTCTTCAGTCTGATGACTGGTTTGACGCAACTCTCCACACTATAGTATGCAAGCCTTTTCATGTCTGTGTAGTTACGTCAACTTGCATCTGCTTGAATCTGCTTATTGTAGTGAAGTCTTGGTCGCCCTCTAGAATTTTTAACTTCGCCTCTTCTTTTCATAATCAAACGGACTATTTCTTGTTGTCTCAGGCTGTATTCTACCAACCGATCCATCTTTTACTCAAGTTGTACCTGAAATTTCTTACTTTCCACAAATGTTCTATGTCCCATCCACCGGAGGTCAGACAAACATGTATACGACATTCAGACACGTTCCATACTTTATGAGCATGTGACGTATACAGAATCTTTCACATTCAGGCAGTCATATTTTTAAAGAGCTGGCCAACTGCGAGCAGGACCTGCGCACTGAGGGTTCTGTTCAAACTTAATTACGCATACAGACAGCTCTTCTACCCAAGGGTCCGGCCCCGGTAGCTGAGTGGTCAGCGCGACAGACTGTCAATCGTAAGGGCCGCCGGCATGGTAGCTCAGCGTGTTCGGTCAGAGGGTTAACTGCCCTCTGTATATAAAAAACTGAGCCAGCGGCTCACCACTGAACTTGAACGAGTGTCATTGCACATCCGCACCGAACAAATTCCCGAGTTCGATTCCCGGCTGGGTCGGAGATTTTCTCCGCTCAGGGACTGGGTGTTTTGTTGTTCTAATCATCATCATTTCATCCGCAGCGAAGCGCAAGTCGCCGAAGAGTCGTCAAATCAAAAGACTTGCACCAGGCGAAAGGTCTACCCGACGGGAGGCCCTAGTCACACGACATTTACATTTATCGCCCCAGGAGTAGTGGATCTAGTCGGTTTTTGCCTGATTCCGATATCGATACTGGCAATATATCCATCCTGGGATTTGCAAGACAGTATCAAAAATCCTGACAGTAGCCCTGACATACAAAAAGAAGCGAGGAGAGGGCTTCATTTCATATGTATAGAGAAAAGAGTTACTATTTTTTTATTTACTTAGCAGAACGCCACGACAGCTTGAATTTTGTGTTTGCACGCAGTAACATTTTTCTTTTATGCTTTTAATGGATGATTAATAAGTCCTAATGGTAAAAAGGTATTTTTATGTGATATAATTACAATTCAACAATTTTCGGGATTTTTATCTTTACTTCTACTGTGGAACCTTTCTTCTTTGCCAAATTCGATGACTGTAGCTCCACGGAAAGTAGACTATAAGTGTTGATGAGTGAGGTTTGCAAGTATCAGCGTATGTGGTATAAATGGCTTTATCCTATAACTGTATTGGCTCAGAAGCTAAAATTTTTTATAGCGCCAAGGGACCATAGACCTTAGTGTGTGACATAAATTTTTACTTGATAGTACTCGCTCATGAGAAAAATTGGTCTTAAAAAATTGTTTTTCTTGTGATATGATTACAAATTAACAGTTTTCGGATTTTTCCCTTTACTTTTGCTGTAAAATATTACATCTTAACGAAATTTAGTGACTGTAGGTCAGCGAAAAGTACCACGTAGTTTTTTAGAAGTGAGTTTGCAAGTGCGAAAATATGTGACGTAAACAGCCGAATCTTTTGAGTGCATCAACTTAGAAGCTTAAATTTCTGATATCGTCAAGGGACCGTAGGCCTTAGAACGTGAAATAAATTTCAAATGTTTCAAATGGCTCTGAGCACTATGGGACTTAACATCTGAAGTCATCAGTTCCCTAGAACTTAGAAGTACTAAAACCTAACTAACCTAAGGACATGACACACATCCATGCCCGAGGCAGGATTCGAACCTGCGAACGTAGCAACAACGCGGTTCCAGACTGAAGCTCCTAGAACCGCTCGGCCACAGCGACCGGCACATAAATTTAAACTTGATACGCCTACCTGTACTGAGAAGAGGGGATGTTAACAGTCAGAGAGACTGACAGACAGACAGAAAGAAGGACAACAAAGTGATCATATAAAGGGTTCCGTTTGTTACCGATTGTTGTTGAGAACCCTAAAAAGCTTTTACAATGCGGGTACTAATGGGTAGTGCACAGTACTGCTGAAAAATGAATTCTCACAATTGTGGAAAACGAACATTTCCCACATAGTGTAATCTAAAACTTCCAGCTGTAGGAGGTTCAGTACCGTACTTTCGACGATCACGTTGGGCAGCTGCAGCTTAATTGCACCTGTTTGAACGAAGAACGTAGATTAGTTGTTTCTGAAGTGTTGTCATCAACGCGACTTAAAGCACACTGTTTAATGAACGTCGGGGGAGCGGGTGAAAGAGCTGTCTGCCCCACCGATAATCTAATGAATCAGCAACTTTTCACCTGCTACAAAGATAAACTTTTAGTCAAGTTGTGTAAGTTAAAATTCACCAGACGTTTATATCACAATTCACGTAAAAGCTACGAGAGGCAGTCATAAAGTTTTAAATATCATACCGGAACTAATTATGTAACTAATTACTTGTTTCGAAATTTATTCCATACTTCAAATTACTTGACATGAGCTGTATTAGACATACTGCGCGCTTCTGCACAGTAGCTAGAGATTTTCAGGAGAGACAGACTACACCTAGCCAGTGTAAAGCATTGTCGGAAATTCTGTTCCGTGTGGTAGTGACGACAGAAAACACAAGAAAGGAATGACACGAACAGAGTGAGAAAACATATTTATTGCGCTTAGGACAGCAGAAATCGTGAAATAAGAACAAAATGCAGGCAAGAATTGTCATGAAAGAAGGTATTCGAAATTATAGCTCCGGACTGTGATGCAGGCCGCGCATTTTTGTCGCATGGAAGGTCTGATGTCCTCCACGCGCTGGAGATATGAGGCCTGCACCGTGGTCTGGTGTAAATAATTTTGAACACCTTCTTAAAGAACGGTCGTTGTCTCTCTTAATTCTTATTTCTAGGTTTCTGCCGTACTGAGCATAATATACATCTCTGCCCGCCCTTTCCGTGTCCTTCCTTTCCTGTGTTTTGTGTCGTCACTACCGCGCCAGGAAATCATTTCCGACCACGCTTTGCTATAGGACTTCTCGTCGCTTAGGTGTAGTCTATTTCTCCAGGAGGTTTGTACCTCTGTGCTGAAACACCTTCTAGATCTACTACCCAACAGTGAAACATGACAATTTGTGTCGCATCAAGACTCGAACCCGAATTTCCCCTCTTATCACGAGCGGCACTTTCGGCTATCCGTGTGCGCTTCACGGACCGACCCAATGTCAAGGATTTTGCATCCGGCGAACAAATTTCGAAGTAGTTCGTACCGCTGTGGACTGACAAAGATGTGTGTTTTATCAGACATGCATGGAAGTAATTTTTTTGTTTGCTTACAGGTGAATGTTACAGGTCTGGTAGGCACTGAAAGCTTCGCGCAACGTTTCCTTAGCACGGAGGTAGAGGATCACAAACAGGATGGATCAGCCCTTTGATGAAATGGAGATGGTGAGGTAAGCCGTCTTCTACTTTTGAAGAGAGACAATGATGCAAAAGTCCGTGCTGAGTTGTGAGTTGATGCAAGTATGGGGCCACAGACGCTTTCTGGGAGGTCTAACATGGCTGCATGGCGAAAACCAACTGCCAGGCCAGCTCTCTATGAAGAACTGGGAATCGCTACAGACATGGTGGTAAATTGTAATAGAGGGAAAAGTGGAAATCTGTCGTGAGTTTTCAACATCTGGCGCGACATGCTGAGAATTAATCCAGATAAGCAGCAAACTGTTTGCAACTTACCTGGAATAATTCATTTATGACGTATTCTATGCTGCGGTTATTTTTGTAGTATTAAATATAGTATTAATTAACCAGTGACTACAGCACTTATTAAATAACCATGCATTGCACGCAGTACATGTTGTTGTTGTTGTTGTTGTTGTTGTTGTCTTCAGTCCTGAGACTGGTTTGATGCAGCTCTCCATGCTACTCTATCCTGTGCAAGCTGCTTCATCTCCCAGTACCTACTGCAACCTACATCCTTCTGAATCTGCTTAGTGTACTCATCTCTCGGTCTCCCTCTACGATTTTTACCCTCCACGCTGCCCTCCAATGCTAAATTTGTGATCCCTTGATGCCTCAAAACATGTCCTACCAACCGATCCCTTCTTCTAGTCAAGTTGTGCCACAAACTTCTCTTCTCCCCAATCCTATTCAATACCTCCTCATTAGTTACGTGATCTATCCACCTTATCTTCAGTATTCTTCTGTAGCACCACATTTCGAAAGCTTCTATTCTCTTCTTGTCCAAACTAGTTATCGTCCATGTTTCACTTCCATACATGGCTTCACTCCAAACAAATACTTTCAGAAACGACTTCCTGATACATAAATCTATATTCGATGTTAACAAATTTCTCTTCTTCAGAAACGCTTTCCTTGCCATTGCCAGTCTACATTTTATATCCTCTCTACTTCGACCATCATCAGTTATTTTACTTCCTAAATAGCAAAACTCCTTTACTACTTTAAGTGTCTCATTTCCTAATCTAATTCCCTCAGCATCACCCGATTTAATTTGACTACATTCCATTATCCTCGTTTTGCTTTTGTTAATGTTCATCTTATATCCTCCTTTCAAGACACTGTCCATTCCGTTCAACTGCTCTTCCAAGTCCTTTGCCGTCTCTGACAGAATTACAATGTCATCGGTGAACCTCAAAGTTTTTACTTCGTCTCCATGAATTTTAATACCTACTCCAAATTTTTCTTTTGTTTCCTTTACTGCTTGCTCAATATACAGATTGAATAACATCGGGGAGAGGCTACAACCCTGTCTCACTCCTTTCCCAACCACTGCTTCCCTTTCATGGCCCTCGACTCTTATTACTGCCATCTGGTTTCTGTACAAATTATAAATAGCCTTTCGCTCCCTGTATTTTACCCCTGCCACCTTTAGAATTTGAAAAAGAGTATTCCAGTCAACATTGTCAAAAGCTTTCTCTAAGTCTACAAATGCTAGTAACGTAGGCTTGCCTTTTCTTAATCTTTCTTCTAAGATAAGTCGTAAGGTCAGTATTGCCTCACGTGTTCCAACATTTCTACGGAATCCAAACTGATCCTCCCCGAGGTCTGCATCTACCAGTTTTTCCATTCGTCTGTAAAGAATTCGCGTTAGTATTTTGCAGCCGTGGCTTATTAAACTGATAGTTCGGTAATTTTCACATCTGTCAGCACCTGCTTTCTTTGGGATTGGAATTATTATATTCTTCTTGAAGTCTGAGGGTATTTCGCCTGTCTCATACATCTTGCTCACCAGCTGGTAGAGTTTTGTCATGATTGGCTCTCCCAAGGCCGTCAGTAGTTCTAATGGAATGTTGTCTACTCCGGGGGCCTTGTTTCGACTCAGGTCTTTCAGTGCTCTGTCAAACTCTTCACACAGTATCATATCTCCCATTTCGTCTTCATCTACATCCTCTTCTATTTCCATAATATTGTCCTCAAGTACATCGCCCTTGTATAAACCTTCTATATACTCCTTCCACCTTTCTGCCTTCCCTTCTTTGCTTAGAACTGGGCTGCCATCTGAGCTCTTGATATTCATACACGTGGTTCTCTTCTCTCCAAAGGTCTCTTTAATTTTCCTGTAGGCAGTATCTATCTTACCCCTAGTGAGATATGCCTCTACATCCTTACATTTGTCCTCTAGCCATCCCTGTTTAGATATTTTGCACTTCCTGTCGATCTCATTTTTAAGACGTTTGTATTCCTTTTTGCCTGCTTCATTTACTGCATTTTTATATTTTCTCCTTTCATCAATTAAATTCAATATTTCTTCTGTTACCCAAGCATTTCTAGCAGCCCTCGTCTTTGTACCTACTTTATCCTCTGCTGCCTTCACTACTACATCCCTCAGTGCTACCCATTCTTCTTCTACTGTATTTCTTTCCCCTATTCCTGTCAATTGTTCCCTTATGCTCTCTCTGAAACTCTGTACAACCTCTGGTTCTTTCAGTTTATCCAGGTCCCATCTCCTTAATTTCCCACATTTTTGCAGTTTCTTCAGTTTTAATCTACAGGTCATAACCAATAGATTGTGGTCAGAGTCCACATCTGCCCCTGGAAATGTCTTACAACTTAAAACCTGGTTGCTAAATCTCTGTTTTACCATTATATAATCTATCTGATACCTTTTAGTATCTCCAGGGTTCTTCCACGTATACAACCTTCTTTCATGATTCTTAAACCAAGTGTTAGCTATGATTAAGTTGTGCTCTGTGCAAAATTCTACTAGGCGGCTTCCTCTTTCATTTCTTAGCCCCAATCCATATTCACCTACTATGTTTCCTTCTCTCCCTTTTCCTACACTCGAATTCCAGTCACCCATTACTATTAAATTTTCGTCTCCCTTCACTATCTGAATAATTTCTTTTATTTCATCGTACATTTCTTCAATTTCTTCATCATCTGCAGAGCTAGTTGGCATATAAACTTGTACTACTGTAGTAGGTGTGGGCTTAGTATCTATCTTGGCCACAATAATGCGTTCACTATGCTGTTTGTAGTAGCTTACCCGCATTCCTATTTTCCTATTCATTATTAAACCTACTCCTGCATTACCCCTATTTGATTTTGTGTTTATAACCCTGTAGTCACCTGACCAGAAGTCTTGTTCCTCCTGCCACCGAACTTCACTAATTCCCACTATATCTAACTTTAACCTATCCATTTCCCTTTTTAAATTTTCTAGCCTACCTTCCCGATTAAGGGATCTGACATTCCACGCTCCGATCCGAAGAACGCCAGTTTTCTTTCTCCTGATAACGACATCCTCCTGAGTAGTCCCCGCCCGGAGATCCGAATAGGGGACTATTTTACCTCCGGAATATTTTACCCAAGAGGATGCCATCATCATTTAATCATACAGTAAAGCTGCATGTCCTCGGGAAAAATTACGGCTGTAGTTTCCCCTTGCTTTCAGCCGTTCGCAGTACCAGCACAGCAAGGCCGTTTTGGTTAATGTTGCAAGGCCAGATCAGTCAATCATCCAGACTGTTGCCCCTGCGACTACTGAAAAGGCTGCTGCCCCTCTTCAGGAACCACACGTTTGTCTGGCCTCTCAACAGATACCCCTCCGTTGTGGTTGCACCTACGGTACGGCCATCTGTATCGCTGAGGCACGCAAGCCTCCCCACCAACGGCAAGGTCCATGGTTCATGGGGGGGGGGGGGGGGGGGGGGCAGTACATGTAGGAGAAGCAATTTCGGTTTTTAAGGTTCCGTACTTAAATCAGAGGAAACGGAATCCCTATGGGCGCGCTTTGTAGTCCGCCCGTCTGTCAGTCCGAATACAGTACTGGCCATTAAAACTGCTACACCAAGAAGAAATCCAGATGATAAACGGGTATTCACTGGGTAAATATATTATACTAGAACTGATATGTGATTACATTTTCACACAATTTGGGTGCAAAGACCCTGAGAAATCAGTACCCAGAACAACCACTTCTGGCTGTAATAACGGCCTTGATACGCGTGGGCATTGAGTCAAACAGATCTTGGATGACGTGTACAGGTACAGCTGCCCATGCAGCTTCAACACGATACCACTGTTCATCAAGAGTAGTGACTGGCGTATTGTGACGAGCCAGTTGCTCGGCCACCATTTAAAAGACGTTTTCAATTGGTGAGGGATCTGGAGAATGTGCTGGCCAGGGCAGCAGTTAAACATTTTCTGTATCCAGAAATGCCCGTACAGGACCTGTAACATGCGGTCGTGAATTATTCTGCTGAAATGTAGGGTTTCGCAGGGATCGAATGAAGGGTAGAACCACGGGTCGTAACACATCTGAAATGTAACGCCCACTGTTCAAAGTGCCGTCAATGCGAACAAGAGGTGATCCAGACCTGTAACCCATACCATCACGTCGGGTGATACGCCAGTATGGCGATGACGAATACACGCTCCCAATGTGCGTTCACAGCGATGTTGCCAAAAACGGATGCCACCATCATGATGCTGTAAACAGAACCTGGAGTCATCCGAAAGAATGTCGTTTTGCCATACGTGCAGCCAGTTTCGTTATTGAGTACACCATCGCGGGCGCTCCTGTCTGTGATGCAGCGTCAAGGTTAACCGCAGCCATGGTCTCCTAGCTGATAGTCCATGCTGCTGCAAACGCCGTCGAACTGTTCGTGCAGAGGTTTTTGTCTTGCAAACGTCCCCGTCTGTTGACTCAGGGATCGAGACGTGGCTGCACGGTCCATTACAGCCATGCGGATAAGATGGCTGTCATCTCGACTGCTACTGATACTTGGCCGTTGGGATCCAAAACGGTGTTCCATATTACCTCTTGAACCCATCGATTCCATATTCTGCTAACAGTCATTGGATCAAGACTAGCGCGAGCAGCAAAGTCGCGATACGATAAATCGCAATCGGGATAGGCTGCAATCCGGCCTATACCAAAGTCGGAAACGTGATGGTACGCATTTCTCCTCCTTAAACGAGGCATCACAACAACGTTTCACCAGGCAACGCCGGTCAACTGCTGTTTGTGTATGAGAAATCGGTTGGTAACTTTCCTCATGTCAGCGCGTTGTAGGTGTCGCCACCGGCGCCAACCATGCGTTAATTCTCTGAAAAGCTAATCATTTGCATATCACAGCATCTTATTCCTGTCGGTTAAATTTCGCGCCTGTAGCAAATCATCTTCGTGGTGTAGCAATTTTAATGGCCAGTAGTGTATCAAGCCCTTTTTCCTGAGGATCGTGTGTATGTATGAAGTTTGAATTTATGTTACATACTAAGCACTACGGTTCCTCGCCGGCTCGAAAAATTGAAACATCTGAGTCAATTCAATCAGAAGATGAGGCCATTCATGTCACATATTTTGATATTCCCACACTCTCTCATCAAAATCTTTAGGATACTTCCCGTTGACCTAGAAACATGAAATTTGATTAGGAGCAAGGTTTCCCTGTACAAGTAAATGAAAAATCCCAGAAAATAATTAATTAGTAACTATATCACACTATAAACATATTTCTATTGTCATCTGCTATCAGACTTCAAACTTAAAATTAAAGAATGTGGGATGTTCTGGAACTCCCGGGATCGGTATCGATGTCAGATAAAGTCGTCGACATGATCGTCTCCCAGAATGGATGAACTGCTTATATACATTACTAAATTTGTAAGGAAGACTCAGTGTGAGTTCTGTTCTCATCTGGCCACTTTTGTAACGATGCAGAAGCTTAAACTTTCAGAACCTGTAAGTAAAATGTATCTGTAACCATAGACATAATTTGCCAATCTAAACAAAGATGTCAGTTGGCAGCATGGCGGATTCTGCGCTGTTTTAGTGCAAAATTCAAATAAAAAGAGATTGTTCAACGATTACTCATATGTTCAGCAACATGATACTAATCGGGTTTCAGCATAAAATAAAGCAATACACCATAAACAATAATAAATCAGTTTCGGTACAAAAAACCGGTTTTGTCCAGTGCGTAGGATAAAATAAGGTAGCCATTTAAATGAAGAGAAAAAACTTGAAAACAAGTAAAAATATTTATTCCACTGCAAAAAGTGTATGAAAACTTACAGACATCGTTCAGGAACGTGATGAACCTTTTTCTGATACCAACACTGGTTTTTAATAAAGAATTTAAAAAATTAAAAATATTTCATTAATATAGGCCAGATTCTCAATAAAAGAGTCTGAAAAAAGCTGAAAACACTCGTCATTAACAACAGAAATCAGACGCGAAGTAGTTGTCTTCTTCTAGGCTGGAACATTGTTCATAGCCCACCCACAACAAGATAGACACTGGATCAATCCCTCCTTCGACGATGAGCCTACACATAGCACATTAAAAAATACTCATGCTTCGTTTGGGTCTTCTTCGCCTAATGAAGAAAAATCTTGTTTTAAATTTTTTTGGCTGTTTTGATCTTTCCAAGTTTTGTTTTCTGTTTCTACATCTTCGTTACAGCTTGGCCCTTTATGTCCTTGCACATAAGAAGTTTTCGTTTTGACTTTTTGTTTTCCTCTGTCTTTTCTTGCTTTTTCTTCAGCTTCCATATCAGTTTTATGTAGAGAGTATTACTGTTCCGCCCTTTCTCCTACTGGTGATTTTATTTGCACTTTCTACTAAGTCAACCTTGGGGGAGGCATTATAAGCTTTATTACTACTCGGTTTTGCCCTATGTGGAATATTCTATTTCGCCCCACAGTATATATCATTTCGCCCCATAGTCCAAGTTAGCATTCACATTAATTACAAACACTGAAATACACTGGATAACATGGTTAATCTAAATACTTACTTACCTATTATTATCAGTTAATTTTTCTCACCTAAACGCTGCATCATGAAGCGCAAACATTAAAAATGTCTAGGAGGAAAAGCAACAGGCGACCTCTAATTATGGTTATTTGTGACTCGCAAGATGACGGTAACTAGTAATTCTGAGTAGTATCAGACTAATGGCAGCGCATGCCACGAAAATCTGAAGCTGTCCTGTTTGACCCACCACTAGTTTTTATCCAACTTTTGCCTACATCTGGCTAGTAAGATATCTCAAATTATTGTAACTATTCAAAACTGTTTGGTCCAGGCCAGCTGCAGCTACGAAACTGCAGTCGGTGGTTTAACGACATTCTAACGATGCACTAACTGAAGACTGAAGTCTGTTGAAAGTGGGTGATGCTGTTTCTCGGCACTGCCGTGGTGTGGTTCTAATAAATGATGAACGCAAGGGCAAACTGCCACATGAGAATACTATGGATATCTCTTGACGATATCACGGGAGGCTGTCGAAGGAGACCAGGGAAGCTGGGCAGAGGGCTGTTTTCGCTCCAGCTCTCACCCCATTCTGCAGAGGACACAGTCACATATGTTGCTTACGACTCTCACATTTTTCTTCACTGACCGAGTTATGTTGGCCACGACACTCAGGGACGTCTTCCTATTTCCGCAGATCAAAAATAAGTTCCATAATGATGACTAGATGATTTTAGGGAAGGAAGTTTTCTTGAACAGCCATAATGCAGACTTCTACAAAACATGTCTGGCAAGTTACCCACCACTGATAGAAATGCGTCGACTTAATAGTAGAGAAGAACTAACACCATCACCAAGCTTTGTGGTCGGACCTTGATTGTTCCGAGGTAATAATTAAAACTGCAAGACTACTCGCCTTATTGTAATGTGAAACTGGATGAATATCTTCGAAGAACACTGAATTTTAGAAAAGAAAACTACTGACATCTGACACTTTATCATAATTTTTATGCATGTACGCTTTGCTAGAAGCAGGGAAGGTGGACGTCGCTTCCTTTCACTACGGAGGCTCACCTGGCGGCTGAGATGCTGAGCCGGGACTTCCCCGTCAGCAGGTGCCTGGTCTCGCAGCGGTAGGGCAGCGCGCCATCCGCCTGCGTCACGTGACGTATGTGCAGCTCCCCAGACGGGAACACAGAGTAACGGCCGCCTGTAACACACACTCAAAGTGTAATCCAGCAACTCAAGAAGTTATTTCCTTCCTCACGATCGACCATTTTACAGAGGCCAACTTATCAATTTTGGAAAAAAAAGTTCGTCCTTCAGAACCACAAACATTTGCTGATAAATAAATCTTTACCTATATGTATCGATCATCTGATCATCATCACATATGATAAAATTATTTACTCACAACCTGTACAGCAACGTTTTTACTGAAGCGTCAAATAAAACAAATATTTTTGGAAGGGGGGCAGTTTTTTGATAGTTTTGATGCGACCCGTGAAAATTCCTCTCCTCTTCTGATCTGTTCATCTCACCGTGACACAATCAACCGTCTTCCTCTACAGTTTTTACCCTCTTCATCTTTCTCAACTACCACGACAACTATTCCTCGATGCCTTAATGTAGGTCCTAATATTCAGTCCCATTTACTTCCTAATGTCTACACTTATTCTGCGGAGAACTTCCTCATTTCTTATATTTTCTCACCACCTATTTTTTAACGCATTTCTTTAGCAGCACAACTCATTTTGCTCCTGGGTACGCCTTATAGCTCCACTGCGAGATTTCAGAATCTCTGTCTCACCGTGATATAACGTAGTTTGGATATTCCCGTGTCTCTAGGTATTTTCCTGGCATACCTCCCCTTATGATTTTTTGACAGTGTTATTCGGTGTTACAAGATGAAATTGACTGCAGAACTCAATTGATGCGCTATCTCGCTAAAGGAACTAAGCGCCAGTTTTGCATAAATTATGTTTTCTACTTATTTGATATATGAACAGGGCTTTTACATCCTAAAAGGGCTGTCTCAAATGATGGCCGATGTAGGTGCTACGGACAGTAATGGCATGGGAGGTAACTCCTAACACTTATTCATGCTAAACGGGGTAAGTGCAGAATATGTTACATGAGTTGGCTATAATGGGAGATCTACATCTACATCTACATCTACATGATTACTCTGCTATTCACAATAAAGTGTCTGGCAGAGGGTTCAATGAACCACCTTCAGGCTGTCTCTGTACCGTTCCACTGTCTAAGGGCGCCCTGAAAAAATGATCACTTAAATTTTTCTGTTCGAGTCCTGATTTCTCTTATTTTGTCGTGAAGATCATTTTTTCCTCTGTAGGTGGGTGCCAACAGAATGTTTTCTTAATCGGAGGAGAAAACTGCTGATTGAAATATCATGAGAAGATCCCATTGCAACGACAAACGCCTTTGTTTTGATGATTGCCACTCCAACTCATGTATGACTGGTATCTCCGGGACTTCGCTATAATGAAAAACGAGCTGACATTCTTTGTATTTTTTCGATGTCATCCGCCAGTCCCGTCTGATGCCGATCCCACACCGCACAGCAATACTCCAGAATAGGGCGGACAAGCGTGGTATAAGCAGTGTCTTTAGTAGACATGTAGCACCTTCTAAGTGTTCTGCCAATGAATCGCAGTCTTTGGTTGGCTCTACCCACAACATTATCTATGTGATCGTTCCAATTTAGGGTATTTGTAATATACCTGATACACTTCCTCTTGCTCCTGCTGTTTTGTACCTGTTCTTGCGAGTATCCTGATTGGCGGTACAGTGAATACTGAAGACATTATGAATAATTCAACAGAGAGATATAACAGAAAAACTGGCAACTCTAAAAGAAATCGTCAGCAAAGGTGAGGAAGCATTTAGTTTCTGTTTAAGTAATGAACAACCTAGCAACAGCTCGCCAGCAAAGGTGAGAAAGCATTTTGTGTTATGAAAAAACTAGCAACAGCTCGCAAAAATTTAAAGTTGTTCGGATGGAAGACATTTAATTTATGGATTTACAGCAAGCAGCTGATCACTAGCACATCGAGTAAAAGCACCGTGCCTGGGGTCATTCAGACAAAAGAAGAAACATTTGGTGAAATAGAAAAATGGGAAATTATAAGAATGCTGAAAAAAGTTTGGCGAAATGAAGATCTAGATAGGAACACAATTAGTGACCGATCGAGATGGTGTAATGGTTCTCACACTGAACTCGTATTCGGGAGTACGCCGATTCAAACCCGTGTCCAGCCATCCTGATTTAGATTTTCCGTGATTTTCCTAAACAGCTTTAGGTAAATGCTGGGATGGTTCCTTTGGAACGGCACGACCAATTTTCTTCTACATCCTTCCCTTGTGCTCCGTCTCTAATGACCTCGTTGTCGACGGGACGTTGAACACTAATTTCCTTCCCCTCTTTCTCTCACATTCTGTGAGATCACTGGTGCAAAAGGATTGTATTCTGAGGAGAAAAGAGACCTCAGAAGCATGATGGAATACAGTTCTACACTGAATTTCTCCAAGACTGAAGAGTAAAATGGTTATTAGTGGTAGAAATATACAGAACTTGTCTCGGCGACTTAGCTCGTTTAGCATTTCAGTCCAGAGTAATGACGAAAAGCCTGCTTTATTATTATTATGGGATCATACCGAGTGATATCTTGCTTTCTTAAAGTCAATCAACAAATCTTCATGTGGAGCTACATATTGTTTCTTGAAGAAATTTTATCCCGAATGACATGGACAGTACATTTTCTTACTTAACCTCGTCATCATGAATAAATTTCAATTAGCCTTTCTGCACTTTCATTTCTACTACCGGCGAATTCGTATGTCGTGGATTTTAACAATTATCCTCTCCAGGACGATTTCAGGAGACGCGAGCACTGATGGGTATGATGCAGTCATATGATATCAGTGCATGAGAACGCGTACGTTAAATGATAATATTTCAGGAGTGGCTGAATATTTGCTTCGTACTCATTCCTCTGAGACAACATTCATCTGTGCCGTAAAGGTTGCACGCGCCCTCATGAAGATGAACAAAGTGCTACTTATGAAACGCAAAACTGTATATGTCAGACATGACGCTGATGAATTGTGGACATTAATTGTCCGTAGAACACGCAAAAATTACTGTTCACATAAGGGTGACTATAAACTATGATCAGTGCGGCCCACATTTACATATGTTGTTTCTGCTCTAACAGACGTATACACTTAACCAGAGCCTCATGTGAGTGGTCTAAAATTTCAATGTTTCCTCTAACCGTGTAGAAAATAATTAATTGCAGTAATGAATGCGTGCAATGGAACAGGAGCACCTGGCTGAGTTTCTTGTAGCCGGAACATGTACACAGACTTTGGAGGCACCGGACAACAGTGTTCTCTATAGCGTGTGTACGTGCGTCTAATCGTATTTCTGTTGGACCACAGAATTCCAACATAATGTGTCTAAGAGAATATTGCGAATACAGAAAACACAATTATAACGAGTTATAACGAAAAATTTATAAATTCTAATCTTTATTTTACTAAAAGTGCGTTTTGAAAAAGGGTGTTTACTATACAGATAATATTAAAGTGTACTTCAAATGCACTTTTCTCTTTTCAGCCCAAATGCCTATAATAAGCCAATGGACTGCACTCACACGGCTGGAACAATCTCCTCAGGATCAATTACATTTTGCACAGTTACCTGACTGGATGTCAGTGACAATGCGCTCGGCGTTCCCCCGTAGCCAGGACGTGACGACCACGTGGTCCCTCACCAGGGAGGGCACGTGGCAGCGCAGTACGGCAGTGTTGCCAACCATCACGAACTCGTCGTACACCTGCACCTCATAGTGCTGCTTCTCCACAGCTGGAACAGTCGATAATCGGCACTATCACTGAAGAGGAAGAAACGTATGCTGCACTGCATTATACACTCCTGGAAATGGAAAAAAGAACACATTGACACCGGTGTGTCAGACCCACCATACTTGCTCCGGACACTGCGAGAGGGCTGTACAAGAAGCAATGATCACACGCACGGTACAGCGGACACACCAGGAACCGCGGTGTTGGCCGTCGAATGGCGCTAGCTGCGCAGCATTTGTGCACCGCCGCCGTCAGTGTCAGCCAGTTTGCCATGGCATACGGAGCTCCATCGCAGTCTTTAACACTGGTAGCATGCCGCGACAGCGTGGACGTGAACCGTATGTGCAGTTGACGGACTTTGAGCGAGGGCGTATAGTGGGTATCCGGGAGGCCGGTTGGACGTACCGCCGAATTGCTCAACACGTGGGGCGTGAGGTCTCCACAGTAAATCGATGTTGTCGCCAGTGGTCGGCGGAAGGTACACGTGCCCATCGACCTGGGACCGGACCGCAGCGACTCACGGATGCACGCCAAGACCGTAGGATCCTACGCAGTGCCGTAGGGGACCGCACCGCCACTTCCCAGCAAATTAGGGACACTGTTGCTCCTGGGGTATCGGCGAGGACCATTCGCAACCGTCTCCATGAAGCTGGGCTACGGTCCCGCACACCGCTAGGCCGTCTTCCGCTCACGCCCCAACATCGTGCAGCCCGCCTCCAGTTGTGTCGCGACAAGCGTGAATGGAGGGACGAAAGGAGACGTATCGTCTTCAGCGATGAGAGTCGCTTCTGCCTTGGTGCCAATGATGGTCG
The DNA here is from genome assembly GCF_023897955.1 of Schistocerca gregaria. Taxonomy (NCBI): domain Eukaryota; kingdom Metazoa; phylum Arthropoda; class Insecta; order Orthoptera; family Acrididae; genus Schistocerca; species Schistocerca gregaria. The sequence goes on along the minus strand of NC_064921.1, from coordinate 99,244,618 downwards.
TATGCGTGTTTGGCGCCGCGCAGGTGAGCGCCACAATCCGGACTTAATACGACCGAGGTACACAGGGCCAACACCCGGCATCATGGTGTGGGGAGCGATCTCCTACACTGGCCGTACACCTCTGGTGATCGTCGAGGGGACACTGAATAGTGCACGGTACATCCAAACCGTCATCGAACCCATCGTTCTACCATTCCTAGACCGGCAAGGGAACTTGCTGTTCCAACAGGACAATGCACGTCCGCATGTATCCCGTGCCACCCAACGTGCTCTAGAAGGTGTAAGTCAACTACCCTGGCCAGCAAGATCTCCGGATCTGTCCCCCATTGAGCATGTTTGGGACTGGATGAAGCGTCGTCTCACGCGGTCTGCACGTCCAACACGAACGCTGGTCCAACTGAGGCGCCAGGTGGAAATGGCATGGCAAGCCGTTCCACAGGACTACATCCAGCATCTCTAGGGTACGATCGTCTCCATGGGAGAATAGCAGCCTGCATTGCTGCTAAAGGTGGATATACACTGTACTAGTGCCGACATTGTGCATGCTCTGTTGCCTGTGTCTATGTGCCTGTGGTTCTGTCAGTGTGATCATGTGATGTATCTGACCCCAGGAATGTGTCAATAAAGTTTCCCCTTCCTGGGACAACGAATTCACGGTGTTCTTATTTCAGTTTCCAGGAGTGTACATTTATTTATTGATAGCTGTTGCACTGGACTTGACCATCTGGTGAGTCTAAGGAAAGCATTACATTCCATTTCTACTATATATTTTCAGTGCCACACTGAATATACGAGGGTTGAATGAAAAGTAATACCTCCACCTTCGGTAATTGGGTTTGGATAGGAATTTTTTAATAAATCAAAAGCAGAAAGAATCTTAGAATGTGATCTTTAATTACCAATATTCACTTTTTCACATAATCACCAGACAATTGGATACATTTCTGCGCCGGCCGCTGTGGCCGAGCGGTTCTAGGCGCTTCAGTCCCGAACACCGCGGTTGATACGGTCGCAGGTTCGAATCGCCCCTCAGTCATGGATGTGTGTGATGTCCTTAGGTTAGTCTAGGTTAGTCTAGTCTAGGGGACCGATGTCCTCAGATGTTAAGTCCCATAGTGCTTAGAGCCATTTACATTTCTGACATCGATGAACAAGTTTCCTGAAGCCGTCACGGAAGAAGTCGACACACTGTTCCGCAACCACAGTCCCCCACATTTCTCAACGTCTTCATCAGAAGCATAATGATCTCCCCGCAGATCGTCTTTCACTATCGGGAACAGATGTACGTCAGACGGTGCCAAATCTGGACTGGATGGAGGATGCCTTACAGTTCTGCTGTGATGGCACGTTAAGTGTGTGGTTTGGCATTGACATGCTGCAGTTAAACATTTCCCTTTTCCTTTCGGACCATTTTTAGCCACTGTTTCAGCGTTCGCAATGTTGTGATGTAAAGCTTTGAATTTATTTTTGTTCCACGATCAAGGAAATCAACATGAGTGACACCATCTGATTCCCAGAACAATGAGCCATGGTCTTTCCAGGTGAGGGCTGCGTCTTGAATTTCTTTTTCTGGGGCGAGTCTTTGTGTCGATATTCCATAGACTGACGTTTCGTCTCCGGGTAGCTATGGTGCACCCATTATTCGTCTCCTGCCATAATTGAATGGAGAAAGGTGTCACCTTCATTCTCGTAATGCGTGAGCAGTTCTTGGCAAATTTCCAGTCTGTGCACTTTCATTTCAGGAGTCAGCATCTGGGGTACCCATCGTGCACAGATCTTGCGATAGCCAAGCAAAGTAATCTTGAGAAATGCCGACCAGCTTGCAGAGGGTCTTATTGACAACATGGGTCCATGACTTTGCGCAGCGCCACACTCCAAACATATCACCATCTCTTAACAATTAAATCGGGACTAGTTTCAGTACACCACGGTTTTCCAGGTCAAGAGCCCAGAAGAGGCGCAGCAGGCGATGTCGTGATGTTAAGAAAGTCACTCGCGTCATTCGTCTGCTGCCAAAGCCCATTAAGGCCAAATTTTGCCAAACAGTCCTACCGGATATGTTCGTCGTACATCCCACATTCATTTCTGCGGCTATTTCACGCAGTGTTGCTTGTATGTCAGCTCTGACTATTCTACGATACCTCCCTGCATCGGTCGTTGTATGTGGTGAGAGGTAATGCCTGAAAATTGATATTTTTTGGCACACTGGGATCTCGGAATACCGAATTCTCTACCGATTTCCGTAATGGGCTGTCCAATACGTCTAGCTCCAGCTACATCTCCTCGTTCAGAGTCCGTTAATTACCATTGTGTTGTGGGAGACAATTCGTAATTTTTACAACAAAATGTTTCAAATCGCTCTGAGCACTATGCGACTTAACTTCTCAGGTCATCAGTCGCCTAGAACGTAGAACTAATTAAACCTAACAAACCTAAAGACATCACACACATCCATGCCCAAGGCAGGATTCGAACCTACGACCGGAGCGGTCGCTCGGCTCCAGAATGTAGCGCCTAGAACCGCACGGCCACACCGGCCGGCGCAATTTTTCACAAACACAACTTTTATAGATGACTGAACAACAAACGAAAGGTAACAATAACGATGGCAGTAAAAGTATCCTAATTGAGGAAAACAAAAGGTCACTTCTAATTTTTCCTCAAAGGTTCGTGGTGGCACACACACACATGAACTTCAGGGCTGGTTCTAGCCCCTAAATAGCTGTCTCCAGCCAGTCAGGGTTTGCCATAGTGATACTTCCTGCAGGCCGTGGCTTGAGCTCCCCCTGCAGGAAGTAGTGCTCGGAATGTCTGTTTGTAAATAGCTGATTCTGAAAAATGTAGGTGTAAGCTATAGGGAGAGACGGGTCTTATACAATATGTCCAACAACCAAGAAGGAATAATAAGAGTGGACGATCAAGAACGAAGTGCTCGTATTAAGAAGGGTGTAAGACAAGGCTGTAGCCTTTCGCCCCTACTCTTCAATCTGTACATCGAGGAAGCAATGATGGAAATAAAAGAAAGGTTCTGGAGTGGAATTAAAATACAAGGTGAAAGGTATCAATGATACGATTCGCTGATAACATTGCTATCCTGAGTGAAAGTGAAGAAGAATTAAATGATCTGCTGAAAGGAATGAACAGTCTAATGAGTACACAGTATGGTTTGAGAGTAAATCGGAGAAAGACGAAGGTAATGAGAAGTAATAGAAATGAGAACAGAGAGAAACTTAACATCTGGATTGATGGTCACGAAGTCAATGAAGTTAAGGAATTCTGCTACCTAGGCAGTAAAATAACCAACGACGGACAGAGCAAGGAGGACATCAAAAGCAGACTCGCTATGGTATTAAAGGCATTTCTGGCCAAGAGAAGTCTACTAATATCAAATACCGGCCTTAATTTGAGGAAGAAATTTCTGAGGATGTACGTCTGGAGTACAGCATTGTATGGTAGTGAAAGATGGACTGTGGGAAAACCGGAACAGAAGAGAATCGAAGCATTTGAGATGTGGTGCTATAGAAGAATGTTGGAAATTAGGTGGACTGATAAGGTAAGGAATGAGGAGGTTCGACGCAGAATCGGGGAGGAAAGGAATATGTGGAAAATACTGATAAGGAGAAGGGACAGGATGATAGGACATCTGCTAAGACATGAGGGAATGACTTCCATGGTACTAGAGGGAGCTGTAGAGGGCAAAAACTGTAGAGGAAGACAGAGATTGGAATACGTCAAGCAAATAATTGAGGACGTAGGTTGCAAGTGCTACTCTGAGATGAAGAGGTTAGCACAGGAAAGGAATTCGTGGCGGGCCGCATCACACCAGTCAGTAGACTGATGACTAAAAAAAAAAAATATAGCTGATGTTTACCAAGGTGCATTTGGTATGCCTTGGACGTAGACTACCTCATCCTCTGTGCTGTAATATGGGTTGCCGGCCCTCGGGGGCTACCTTCGCTCCGGCATAACACACCGAGTGGCCATAAACAATTCATAAACTTTTTCACATGAATAACCTGAGTAAAAATGACACCTTCCCAATGCACTGCCATTTTATTCCTTGTTTGTGCGCTAGTAACTCTGTATATGAATATATCCGTATCCCATTACTTTTGTCACCTGAGTGTGCACTGTACTGTATCAGTAGCGTCAGGAGAAGTGGAAGGATGACTCACCTGCCCGGACCTGGACGCGCCGGCTGACGATCGTGCCGGCGGAGTTGTGGGCGGCGCAGCGGTAGGCGGCGCTGTGCACCTCTGGGCGGTAGCGCTCGGCCGGGAAGGGCGCCAGCAGCAGCGTGCCGTTGTCCAGCACCTGCCGCAGGCCGGACACCGCGGACGCCTCGCTGCCGTCCGGCAGCAGCCACGAGATCCTCTGCAAGACACCGCGCTGCCAGGTTACGAGGGGGATGCAGTGTGGGCAGTAAGCGTCCTGCCAGAAGGTGCCACGAAGGGGGCACCTCAGACTCCTTGCTGCTACCATCCAGCAACCGTGGAGAAGAGAAAGGAAGAGGCACTGTGGTATAGCTAAGACGGAACACTCGTTTAGATTGACAATATCAGAAAGAAACCCTGTCGTGGATTTACACTGATGAGTCTAACCCACCTGCTTAATAGGTTGTTTGTCCGTGAGACGTGCGTGGCACGTGTTCACGCCATCATGTATTTTACATATTATGAGTCTTCCGTCGGTTCTTGGTAGAACAACATAATAATAAATGAAAGGTACCCGTTTGCTTTTGTTCTACAATATTATTTTTATTGTTAACGCACTAGTAGCGCGCTCCGTTGGTGCGCCGGCCTTATCACTTGGCACCGAGCTGAGTCGGGCGGGTTGCGTCGTTGACTTGCTAGGCGCTCAACGGGCAGTGCGGCACTATGCTTTCGAATATTTTCAAATTGTTCCCTACTTGAGCCCCCGGTTCGCGATGTACGCTCCCCGGTTACAGAGGTCAGGGATCACACTTTATTAATAATTATAGTACAAAGTGATATCTCCAGTTACAGTTACATTTTCAGCAAGTACACCAAGTCCTTTCATCCATACATGTATTTTTTTATCATTACTAATTTTTCTAGAGGAGCGGGTATACTATGTAAAAGGCATATTTCTATGAACATAACTAGGTCTACTTTGAGTCTTAGGGTCGATTCCACAATGCAACGTCTTGTACGCAATAGCATCTCGATCGGCGAAGGATTTCAGTCCAGGAAGGGAGGCGTTTCTACAACGAACAATAGCTAGGGTAAACCACCCACTACCAAAATTTCTAGTAGCGACGTCCAGGGTGGAATTAACTCTCAAGCCATGGAAAAATGTCTGAAGATGGCCTTGTAAGCCGAAGACCGGTTAACAATAAAAGTAATATTGTAGAATAAAAGCAAACTGGTGCTTTTCATTTATTATGCATTTTACACCCTGTCCTTAACGTACTTCCACCTCCCTGCGTTAATTGAAATTACTACTGTCACTGAGTTGCTGCTTTGCCTGACCGTGAGAGGCATTAGCAGCGCGTATCGGTATATCCCCTCTGGTAGTATCTTTGGTCGACTGCTATTACTTCCCGGTCATTGTCTGTCGTAAGGGGGTTCGCATCGCTGGTTCGGGCCAGCCAGTCAGTTGGAACGCGTCTGGAGCGTACTCCGGACCTGCCAATCGGGGAGTTGCATGGGCACAAGTGCAATCGGGTTGGAGCAGTATTGAGGTCTGCGTCAACATGGCTCACCCGACCACTGCTGCCTCGCACCACTTCAGCCGGGCCACGGTCTTCGTGGATCGTCGGTCGGTCGTCCCACCGGACGACACGTTTTGTCTCACCGATCGGTCATGAGTCGGCTGTGTGTGTGTGTGTGTGTGTGTGTGTGTGTGTGTGTGTGTGTGCATCGACTCCCGATTTGTCTTTGTGCGTGCTTAGTTACTGTTGGGTATCGTTCAGGTCTTCGTGTATGTATTTGTCAGGTTGTGTGTGTAGTCGGTGTTGCTTCCACTGACGACTATTTTAGATGTTGTCGGCATTCTGCAGCGAGTCGGTCGGCAGTTGCGGACAAGGGAAGTTATCTCCGCGCGGTGCAGTCGGCTGGGTCCGCTGGCAGCCCCTGCACAGTGTCGGAGCGTGTGTTCGATCGCTACGAGTTTCGTGGTTCGCCGACTCAGAACGTCAAAGTTAAGTAGTGGTTTCAACTACCCAAGCCACGTTTATTCATGTTGTGGTGGTTCGCTTCGGTGGTTTGCAGTTGGTGAGATTTTCCGGTGAGCAACACCGAGTGGGCCGGCCGTGCGGTTCTAGGCACTTCAGTCTGGAACCGCGTGACCGCTACGGTCGCAGGTTCGAATCATGCCTCGGGCATGGATGTGTGTGATGTCCTTAGGCTAGTTAGGTTTAAATAGTTCTAAGTTATAGGGGACTGATGACCACAGATGTTAAGTGCCATAGTGCTCAGAGCTATTTGAACCATTTGAACCAACACCGAGTGTTTCTACTGCTCAAATTTAGTCGCCATGTGGTGCAGTTAACTATTTTGGTCGACTTAGATTCGAATGCAGTGAGTTTTTCTGTCTTGTCGCTGTTAGTGTTCTGGTTACCTGCCCTGGGGACTGATGTAAATTCAGGCAGTGTTCTTTGAGCGAAGTTAACTATTACCGTGTTTCAAATTCAAGTGTACCAGCGGAATTTTCTGCCTAGTAGCCGTTAGTGTTCCAGTTACCTGCCCTGGCCACTAACATAATTTCAGGCAGCGTCCTTTCCTCACCTGTTGTCGCTATCCAACACGGTGTGTAATTTTGACAGCTAATACATACTCAATTGTGGATTATCACTTTTGTAACATTGCCGGTTGTGGTTCTCATGTACTGATTGACGGGAAGCAAGTTGGTGTGTCGGTCGGTCCTCGGCTGCCCCCTGGTTGGGTTCCGATGGATCAAGTGTAGTTGGGCTCACCACCTGTCTCACCTACAGGGTGTTTCAAAAATGACCGGTATATTTGAAACGGCAATACAAACTAAACGAGCAGTGATAGAAATACACCGTTTGTTGCAATATGCTTGGGACAACAGTACATTTTCAGGCAGACAAACTTTCGAAATTACAGTAGTTACAATTGTCAACAACAGATGGCGCTGCGGTCTGGGAAACTCTATAGTACGATATTTTCCACATATCCACCATGCGTAGCAATAATATGGCGTAGTCTCTGAATGAAATTACCCGAAACCTTTGACAACGTGTCTGGCGGAATGGCTTCACATGCAGATGAGATGTACTGCTCCAGCTGTTCAATTGTTTCTGGATTCTGGCGGTACACCTGGTCTTTCAAGTGTCCCCACAGAAAGAAGTCACAGGGGTTCATGTCTGGCGAATAGGGAGGCCAATCCACGCCGCCTCCTGTCTGTTTCGGATAGCCCAAAGCAATCACACGATCATCGAAATATTCATTCAGGATGCAGGGACGATGGGACTGCAACATGGGGCTTTTCGGTTCCCCATATGCGCCAGTTCTGTTTATTGACGAAGCCTTCCAGGTAAAAATAAGCTTCGTCAGTAAACCAAATGCTGCCCATATGCATATCGCCGTCATCAATCCTGTGCACTATATCGTTAGCGAATGTCTCTCGTGCAGCAATGGTAGCGGCGCTGAGGGGTTGCCGCGTTTGAATTTTGTATGGATAGAGGTGTAAACTCTGGCGCATGAGACGATACGTGGACGTTGGCGTCATTTGTACCGCAGCTGCAACACGGCGAACGGAAAACCGAGGCCGCTGTTGGATCACCTGCTGCACCAGCTGCGCGTTGCCCTCTGTGGTTGCCGTATGCAGTCGCCTTATCTTTCCAGCAAGTTCATCCGTCACGTTCCCAGTCTGTTGAAATTTTTCAAACATATCCTTTATTGTATCGCTTTTCGGTCCTTTGGTTGCATTAAACCTCCGTTGAAAACTTCGTCTTGTTGCAACAACACTGTCTTCTAGGCGGTGGAATTCCAACACCAGAAAAATCCTCTGTCCTAAGGAATAAACCATGTTGTCCACAGCACACTTGCACGTTGTGAACAGCACACGCTTACAGCAGAAAGACGACATACAGAATGGCGCACCCACAGACTTCGTTGTCTTCTATATCTTTCACATCCCTTGCAGCGCCATCTGTTGTTGAAAATTGTAACTACTGTAATTTCGAAAGTTTGTCCGCCTGAAAATGTACTGTTGTCCCAAGCATATTGCAACAAACGGTGTATTTCTATCGCTGCTCGTTTAGTTTTTATTGCCGTTTCAAATATACCGGTCATTTTTGAAACACCCTGTAAGTGAACGAGGGCAGACCGTCCTCCCTGGAGGCCTTCTGAGTGCCACCGGTGTTTAATTATCTGTTCTCAGCTATTTTTAATTTTAGGCTTGTGGTTACTGTTTGTTTCTTAAAATTTTGCAAAGTTAATTTTTATCTTTCAAGCTTAAACACTACGGCCTTCTGCCTTTAAAGATTATGGTAATATATTTTACAATTCTGAAGTTTGATTGTGGCCCTCAGCCATTTGTGTTGCACCTTGTATTTGTTGCCTTTTGAGTTTTAATTTATTTTATTGCTATCTTAATTAAATTTTTCAGTTTTTTTCTGACATTTCTTGTTGCCCTTCTGCCTTTAAAGGTCTATGGTAATATATTATAAAGCTTTCGGAAATTAATTGTGGTCCTCAGCCATTTGTATTGCATTTGCGTATGTCGTTTTTTGAATTTTTTATTGCTATCTTAATTGGATTTTTATCTTGTTAAGATTTCTTGAAAAGGTTCAAATGGCTCTTAGCACTATGGGACTTTACACCTGTGGTCATCAGTCCCCTAGAACTTAGAACTACTTAAACTTAACTAACCTAAGGACATCACACACATCCATGCCCGAGGCAGGATTCGAACCTGCGACCGTAGCAGTCGCGCGGTTCCGGATTGAGCGTCTACAACCGCTAGACCACCGCGGCCGGCTAATATTTCTTTTTGGAGGCCTTCAGTCATGAAAGAGTTGCTAAATTACAATAAATGACAATTAGAAGCAGAAACTAACTTCAACCCTTGGCCCTTTCCACAGTCCTATTACCTGTTCTGCCCAGGGGTTTAGCGGTCGTTTCAAATGTCTACGCACATGTCACGTAATTAGCGAAAATAACGGGCTGCTGATTCGCATACGTGGTGATGGCGCCCAATATCGATCCAGATGGGTTCCGCAGGATTTACATCAGGCGAAATTGTGCGTCGAGGCGTCAAAGTGTTTTCTTCATAATTATCTTCAAATCACTGTAGGGGGGGTTCTGGCTCCGAGACACAGACAATTATACTCCTGGAAGATGACATCACCATCGGGGAAGACATCAAGCATGAAGGAAAAATGGTGCTTCGCAGATGTCAGCGTGTCTTCGGTTACTATCACTGATTACAGTAGAATGTTTCTTATAATATAATACTGCTCCCAGCCAGCCAGCGTCCGTGGCGCTCCGCACGTTTCGAGCTGCTGTTCACCTCGATGACGGCGTCTGTGGAGGCGACCATCGACTTAGTGTGGCGAAAATGTGATTCACCCGAAGAGCTGACACGATCCATTGATGGACTGTCGAATCCCGATGGTCCTGTGCCCACTGTAATCGTAATTTACGATGTCGTTGAGTCAACATGTGAACGCTTAGGGATGGTCTGCTGCGAGGTTACATGTCCAACAATGTGCGATGAGCAGCATGCTCCAAAAGACTAGTGCGTGCGCCGCGTTGTGCTCTTTCGGCAGAGATTCCATAGATCCTACTTTACACAGCAGACAAGACTCTGAACCCCATGTTCTGCGAAGAGTCCAACCATTTAACGGCTATGGTAGTTTAACTGTCGTCCTACCACTTTCCACAGATGTTCACGAGAGCAGTACGTGAACATTCGACTAGTTTCGCCGTTTTATAGAATAATCTGCACTTCCCCCAAAGTCGCTTATCTCAATAGATTTAAACATTTTCAGCCAACATCTTCGCTAGGCTGATCACCCGTCCGTTTCTGCTCCACTTACATACTTTCGTTACCGCGTAACGTGCCCGCCACGGCATCCATCGTCGCGGTGGGCAGCGATCATAATTTTTTGGCTCCTCAGTGTATCAAAACTGCCAATTTGTTTTCCCAGTGAAGTTAATGTATTTGTACCAGTCAGTGCATCAGGATCAGATTATGGTTCCTGCAAAGCCACTGTGTTCCACTTTGCTCATCGGAATATGGGACACACAACTGCTATACGTAACACTATGAACACGCATCAGGTTTAATGCAGGGCACATCCACGACATGCGAAACATCTTCTACTGATTCTATGGTTGCATGTTGTTTAATTTCATTTATTATTACTGGATGAAGTTTAAGAGTATTAGTTTTATTCGAGCTTCTGCATTTTTTGCACATTTCTCTGTTAATTGCGTACGTTTGTTTGGTTACGATGTCTGAGTCTGTCAGAAGAAGAACAAAAACAAGTATTTATGTTTTGTTAGGCTGGTAGTCCACAACAACGGTTAGAGTGCACCATGCACTGTTAGCACGGCGAACATCGTTGAAGTTTCCCTCGATGCTGTAGCAGAGAAAGGTGCGCCTGAGCCGTGCTGCGGCTCGCGTTGATGATGTTTGTAGGTTTCGGCTCTCTGTCGGAGGCCAGACGGTATCCTTTAGTTGTCATGGTTACCGTTGCTTGTCTTCTTCTCGTGTTGACTCGCGCCACTCGTTTTCGCAAGCGTCGCCTGTCCGCTTGTGGCAGCAGCAGCGGTCATCGTTTGTAGTAACTGTTGCCCTATCTTTGGGGCGACGTCGTTTGTTTTTCCGGGTCGTGTGAGTGTGCCAGTTCGGTTGGGGACTCATGAGCAGCCCGGTCTGCGCAATACCAGAACACGCCGGGACCGCTGGCGGCACGTATGGCCTGCCGGATGGAAGGGCTATCGTCATGGGAGTGTACGGCCTCGTCGTAAACCGGATCCAGCAAGATTTAAGATAAGTGCATTGCAATCTAAGTAGAGGAACCTCCACCACTGTGACATCTCGCGATTCTCCAGTGACTTGGGTTCGTGTTGCTGCTCGTAGTGTTGAAGAGGCAAAGAGCAGCGAGTGGCTTTTGGAAGGCGGATCTGATTAGCTTTCCTCATCTTCTTATTCTATTTACTGCGTTCAACTGGTTGCAATTTGTTAATTTCACCCAGCGGTAGTTTTTCTTGCCTGGTGGCCGCTAACGCCCCAGTTACCTGCCCTGGGGGTTAGTGTGTGTAACGGCAGTGTATGTTTCCTCGCCTTGCCGCTGCTTACCCGTAAGGCATGTAGTTTTGACAGCTTTCTTGATTGTAGGCCGATTGGTGATTCTTCTTTTCTGCTGGTAGTGATTCCTTTCTGTTTTTGGGCGCTCTAAACACAATATTCTGCAGACCGCCGGTTCCGGGTTTGTCGTATTGTTCCATCGTTGCATTTGGTTTATCGGACGTCAGGTAGTTTCAGCAAGATTATCATTAGTCATTCGTTAGAGTTCCACTAGTCTGAGTTACCATCTTGTGAAGTGAATGCAACTCTTGGCTGCCTATCTCATCGCTCGCGAAAGTGTTTGTTGCTGGACCTTCGCAGAAGTCGATTCCTGAATCTTGTAAGACATGTGTGTTCTAAAAGGAGGTCTGATGGCAAGTAGTTCAGTGTAACGGTCCTTCAGTCCACGCCTTCCACGGGTATAATCTACCTCAGTACCCTTTAAGGAATTTATGAACTCGTCCTTGTGTTTTTTATTGTATTACTTGTTACAAAATTTTGTAATGCGTACACTAAAAGTTATATACGTCTAGTTAATAGTTTTGGTCGCTTTCTGGAATAAATCTAGCAGTGCAGTGTTCAGTGGATGTTAAGGATTGTGTTACAAAGTTTATCATCATCTTATTTCACCCATTTGGTGATCACTTCCTTGTTTTTTAAATTAACCTTTGCTATTGTATTTGCTGTTTTAATCAGGTTTCCAAGTTTTTTATACCATTGACGTTCCTGGCGCGTAAGGCCTTCAGTTGTGATTGTGGTCACTTGCCTTAAAATTCTAATTTGGTATCTGTATTTACGTAGTAAGCCTTTAAAATCTTATTTGCTGCCATTCCTGACGTCTGATGCCTTCTGATGTCCAGAATGAGATTTTCGCTCTGCAGCGCAGTGTGCGCCGATGTGAAACTTCCTGGCAGATTGAAACTGTGTGGCGGACCGAGACTCGAACTCGGGACCTTTGCCTTTCGCGGGCAAGTGCTCTACCATCGGAGCTACCCAAGCACGACTCACACCCCGTCATCACAGCTTTACTTCTTCCAGTTCGGTCCCGAGTTCGAGTCTTGGTCCGGCACACAGTTTTAATCTGCCAGGAAGTTTCACATCAGCCGTCTGCTGTGTTTCTGGCGACTTGCGTTTAATATTTCAATACCTGTAAGTTTCAGCGAGTTTTAACAATTCTTAATTTTTTGCCATTCCTGGAGTGTAAGGCCTTCTTCCCAGATCACAGTGGCTCTCTTTTAAAACATTATCTGCTCTATCTGTATTTAAACGTGGTTTGCTAAATTGTGACTCACTGAAAACACTATTATTTACACAGTTGTTTATTCCTTCATTAATTACGTGTGGTATTTTTATGTATTGTTGAGTCTGGAATTAATGATTTAAAATAAATTGTGTGTAACTGTAAAAGGCAACCAATAGTAACTGATGACGGCCCCGTCCAATATCGGAACCGTATACTGCCTTTCCTTGATTACCAGGTTTCAGCGCCAACAGTCGTGTGCCCCCAGTGATAACACTGGACACAGTAACAAGAACGGCACGTTTCTGAAAAAGAAGACACACCACGAAGGAATTATCTGAAAGCGGTGGAAATAGGTACATGCGATGGACATCTATAGACAAACGCGATTACTATTTCAGAAAAATTGCATGATTTACTTCAGAGAAAGAGCTTCACAAATTGAACAAGTCAATGAATCGTTGGTCAAGCTCTGGCTGTTATGCAAGCAGTTATTGGGCTTGATATTGATTGATGGAGTTGTTGGATGTCCCCGTTAGGGACATCTTGCCAAATTCTGTCCAATTAGCGCGTCAGATCGCGAAAATCACAGGCTTTTGGATGGCTCTACCCATACCGTTCCAAACATTCTGAATTGTGGAGGGCTGGATTTGGTAAGGACGAAGACAGGGAGACGAAACTCTTTCTGAGTGGGACGGCAGATATCTCGCTAAAATGAAAGTCTATGATAGCTAACCATGAAAGGCAACGGGACGAGGTGATGAATATTGCCGACGTACCATTGTGCTGTACGCGTACAGCGGATGACAACCAAATAGCTCCTGGTATGAAATGAAGTGACACCCCAGACCATCAGTCGTTGTTTTCAGGCGTATGGCGGATGATAGGTTGGTATCCAACCGCTACAGCATCTCCATGCACATTTTCTCTGGTCGTCGGAGCTCAGTTGGAAGCGGGGCTCATGGCCAAATCCAAATGTACTCCGTTCAATGGGATTCTTGGCCGAAGGTGCCAGATACAGCTGGAAACGGGCTTGTTGGTGTACACGGTCAATGGTAGACGATGAAAGGGGCGCCTTGAATTCAACGCCCTTTCTGTGAGCCGCCTATTAATGGTACTCGTGGAAACTGAAGAACCAGACGCACATAGGATCGTTGATAAAGATGAATCATGGGCTCTCTGACGATTGCTCGGTTGTCAGGTTCTATCTTCTCTCTAGGTTGCTGTGTTCGGCCATGGTTCGCCCATTCCTGCCAACACCGACGAATAGTGGGATTCACTCCTTTCTAAATGTCAGGCGATTCGCCGATTACTTCAATCGACTTCTTTGAGCGCCCATTACACGTCCTCTCTCAAGTGCCGACATCTGCCTGTATTGTTCACACGCCTTTTGCGAGGCATAGTTACTGTGCAGTTCAGTACACAGAGTGAAATTCGCAAAGACCTGATGCTCTGGTATTGACGTGTCCTCTGTTTACTATTCTTGCCAGCTGTACTGTGAAATTACTCTGCAGCGTCACACATTCATTCATTGGCCGCTAAAATTTACAGTTTTGCATTTCCCGTCGATATTTGTGTGCTGCTTCGTGGTGTGTATTTTTTTTTGTCTTAGGATATATGTATCCAAGCGTGGAGTCTCCGAGAACAACGAACGAAGGCACATTGCATTCATATCCATACGCTCCTGGCTTCTGGCGTAATTGTATAGGATGCCATTCGGTACGCTACACGATGACCTCTGCAACGCATAGTACGTAATTTGGGCAACAGCCGTTACATTTCTGACGTATTAAGCCTGATGGCTGTGGACTATCATGGAGGTATTAGTGATGGTATCTTTCATAACGATAATGCAAAATATCATGTCGTCCGTGCTTCCCTGACCTACCGCAGTACAGAGGGTGTTCGATTGTTGTCCTCGGAAGAACATTCTCTGAATCTTTCACGCTCTGAAAACATCTGCGCACGGTTTACTTATTTCCCTCATGCTGGATGTCAACAAGGAAATAACCTGAAATCATTCAACAAATTTGTAAGAAACCTTCTATATTGCATAGAAGTTGGTCGTTATTAACTGATGACTGGTTTCGGTCCTATTCAGTCCATGTGGAACAGAATACAAGGTCATACAGTTTGTACAATACGTAAGGCCATGCCAAAATACAGAGAAATTTGAATTAGTGATGGGATCGGGCTATACAGCTGTCAAATAATTGTGAAACTTCGTTGTAAATTATCATCAGCTGTTTATTTTTACGCTGAGTAACACTGTGTTAACGCTTTCGATCAGTTGACCGTTATCAAGCGGACGCAAAGAGTGACCAGCTTGATGCTTCAAATGACGCAGGGACGAACTGGTTACGCTTTGTTTCGACTTGATAATGGTCTACTGATAGAAAGCGTTAGCTGATGGTCATGTACAATGAAGTTTCACAGAAAAGTTTGACGAAAAGTTGCATACCACGTAAGTCACATCCATTACGTATGAATGCTGGGCACACAGCAAACGTGTCTGGCTGAGTGCAACATTTTATTTACAAAATTACCGTACTGCGCTGTATGCTGCGAATTTATGCTAGGTGAGCATTAATCTTAAGCAAACTAGGATAGAGGGCCTTGACTACGATTAAGGCTCACCTGTAACTATTTCGTTGCAGGTACGGTCGTTTCGTAAATAAAATGTTGCACTCGGCCCATATACTCGTTATGTGGCCTGCATTAGCACGTAATGGATGTTTTTGCGCGACTTTGTGGTATACAACCTTTCATCAAAATTCCCTGTACTTTGGCATCCATTAAAACATCGCACAAATTGTAAGATCTTATATTCTGCTCCACAGAATGATTTTAAAATGGTCTGAAGAACTGAACTAGTCAATAGTTAAAAAAACTTCAGTGCTACTTTAACGGCCTTTTTTCTAATTTTGTTGACTGCGGTCATGAGTTACCGAAACACAGGCACATCACCAATCACAGCCACTGGGATGGATGAACTGTGGCACAGAGCTAAAGCAGCGTATAGTGACGTATCTGTATGTGTCATCCGAACTACACTACGTGGTCAAAAGTATCCGGACACATGGCTGAAAAATGACTTACAAGTTCGTGGCGCCCTCCATCGGCAATTCTGGAATTCAATATGATGTTAGCCCAACCTTAGCCTTGATGACAGCTTCCGAATACGTTCAGTCAGGTGCTGGAGGTTTTCTTGGGGAATGGCAGCCCATTCTTCACGGAATGCTGTACTGAGGAGAGGTAACGATGTCGTTCGGAGAGGCCTGGCACGAAGTCGGAGTTCCAAAACAAAAGGTGTTCTGTAGGTTTCAGGTCAGGACTCTGTGCAGGCCACTCCATTACAGGGGTGTTATTGTCGAGTAACCACTCCACCACAGGCCGAGCATTATGAGCAGGTGCTCGATCGTGTTGAAAGATACAATCGCCGTCCCCCAATTGCTGTTCAACAGTGGAAGCAAGAAGATGCTTAAAACATCAATGTACGCCTGTGCTATGATAGTGCTACGCAAAGCATCAGGTGTAAGCCCCCTGCATTGAAAACACGAGCGCACCATAAGACCACCTCCTCCGAATTTTACTGTTGGCACTTCACACGCTGGCAGGCGATGTTCACCGGGCATTCGCCATACCCACACCCTGCCATCGGATCGTCACATTGTGTACCGTGATTCTTGACGTCACACAAAGTTTCTTCCCTGTTCAATCGTTCGATAATTACGATCCTTACACCAAGCGATGCTTCGTTTGGCATTTACTGGCGTGATGTGTGGCTTATGAGCAGCCGCCATGAAATTGAAGTTTTCTTATCTCCGGCTTAACTGTCATAGTACTTGCAGTGGATTGTGAAGCAGTTTGGAATTCCTGTGTTATGGTCTGGATATATGTCTGCCTGTTACACATTACGACCCTCTTCAACTGTCGGCGGTCTGTGTTAGTCAACAGTACGCTTTGTGCTGTACGTATCCCTTCACGTTTCCACTTCACTCTCACATCGGAAACAGTGGACCTAGGGATGTTTGTGAGTGTAGAAATCTCACGTACAGACGCACGACTCAAGTGATACCCAATCACCTGAAGACGTTCGAAGTCCGTGAATTCCGATGAGAGCCCTATTCTGCTCTCTGACGATGTCTAATGACTACTGAGGTCGCTGATATGGAATACCAGGCAGTAGGTGGCAGCACACTGCATCTAATATGAAAAACGTATTTTTTGGTGGTGTACAGCCACTTTTGAGCACATAGTGTGTGTTTTCTCGACGTCGAACTTGGTTAGAAAAGTGTTGCTACCAGAGGTGACATATCGCGGTATTACATTTCGCGCTCTGTATGCCACCGAATTGCTTACATATAAATCATGTTTTCTTCCTTCTACACTCCTGGAAATGGAAAAAAAGAAAACATTGACACCGGTGTTTCAGAATCACCATACTTGCTCCGGACACTGCGAGAGGGCTGTACGAGCAATGATCACACGCACGGCACAGCGGACACACCAGGAACCGCGGTGTTGGCCGTCGAATGGCGCTAGCTGCGCAGCATTTGTGCACCGCCGCCGTCAGTGTCAGACAGTTTGCCGTGGCATACGGAGCTCCATCGCAGTCTTTAACACTGGTAGCATGCCGCGACAGCGTGGACGTGAACCGTATGTGCAGTTGACGGACTTTGAGCGAGGGCGTATAGTGGGCATGCGCGAGGCCGGTTGGACGTACCGCCGAATTGCTCAACACGTGGGGCGTGAGGCCTCCACAGTAAATCGATGTTGTCGCCAGTGGTCGGCGGAAGGTGCACGTGCCCGTCGACCTGGGACCGGACCGCAGCGACGCACGGATGCACGCCAAAACCGTAGGATCCTACGCAGTGCCGTAGGGGACCGCACCGCCACTTCCCAGCAAATTAGGGACACTGTTGCTCCTGGGGTATCGGCGAGGACCATTCGCAACCGTCTCCATGAAGCTGGGCTACGGTCCCGCACACCGTTAGGCCGTCTTCCGCTCACGCCCCAACATCGTGCAGCCCGCCTCCAGTGGTGTCGCGACAGGCGTGAATGGAGGGACGAATGGAGACGTGTCGTCTTCAGCGATGAGAGTCGCTTCTGCCATGGTGCCAATGATGGTCGTATGCGTGTTTGGCGCCGTGCAGGTGAGCGCCACAATCAGGACTGCGTACGACCGAGGCACACAGGGCCAACACCCGGCATCATGGTGTGGGGAGCGATCTCCTACACTGGCCGTACACCTCTGGTGATCGTCGAGGGGACACTGAATAGTGCACGGTACATCCAAACCGTCATCGAACCCATCGTTCTACCATTCCTAGACCGGCAAGGGAACTTGCTGTTCCAACAGGACAATGCACGTCCGCATGTATCCCGTGCCATCCAACGTGCTCTAGAAGGTGTAAGTCAACTACCCTGGCCAGCAAGATCTCCGGACTGGACTGGATGAAGCGTCGCCTCACGCGGTCTGCACGTCCTGCACGAACGCAGGTCCAACTGAGGCGCCAGGTGGAAATGGCATGGCAAGCCGTTCCACAGGACTACATCCAGCATCTCTACGATCGTCTCCATGGGAGAATGGCAGCCTGCATTGCTGCGAAAGGTGGATATACACTGTACTAGTGCCGACATTATGCATGCTGTGTTGCCTGTGTCTATGTGCCTGTGGTTCTGTCAGTGTGATCATGTGATGTATCTGACCACAGGAGTGTGTCAATAAAGTTTCCCCTTCCTGGGACAATGAATTCACGGTCTTCTTATTTCAGTTTCCAGGGGTGTATACCGAAAATGCACGCCAATAACATTTAATTATTTGCTATCCTTCCTGGTTTAGCTATTTTAATGGACAGCAAGACATGACGAAATTAAATAAACGTGGTGTAGGGTGCAAGCTGTGTTCAGGTGTTGGGAGAAAACAGGGTGGTTGAAATTAGACTTTCGCAACTTGAGAGTGTGCTCACAAAAAATTGAGTGATCGTAGGACAACGAAACTTTGTGAAAACTTTTGTAAGGGCTTGCGAAAGAGAAATAACGAATAAATAATTGAGAGAAAGACATTTTAATTTTCACATCAGAGGGTACCATTTGTTAATATCGTGCGGTGTTTATGTTCTAGGTAACAAATGTTGCTCACTGTGGCGACCCTCTGCATTCACGACAGCCTCTAACCGCACTACTGCTGCTTGAGACATATCGCGCGAAATGTTGGCTTTGTCTCTTGCGACGTTCATCTTCAACCTCCAACAGGTGTTAGTGTCCCCCTTGATAAGCCCTGTCCTACAGCTAAACCTCCAGCCACAAACTCACAGGGATTCAAATCAGGTGATCTTGATAGCCATGCAGTTTGTAACGATAAACATTTGAAGCTTACTGCCGTACGATCCTACTGTCACCAACATACGCTGCGCTTAAGGATCACGAAACTGAGATTCGAGAAACTGGGGCTCATACGAAGGCATACAGACAGTCGTTTTCCCCTCGTTGTATTTGCGAGTTGAACAGCAAAGGAAATGAGTAATAGTGGTACAGTATACTCTAAGCCACGCACAATACGGTGGGTTGTGGATTATCTGTGTAGGTGTAAACGAGTGATTCGGTTTTCTCCAAATGTGTTACGGAGTAACCGAGTGACCTCACGAGAAACATCAGGTCATCGTGTCGTTACTTGCGAAGAGCGTCAGCTCTGTTGCAGTGGTTTACGCTGTGCAAGTACATCCCTGCTCACCTTGTCCAGTCCCAAGTTGACTGTCTGCAGTTGTATTGCACACTGATGCTGTTGTTTCAACCTAGGACGCCGTAGCAATGCCGACGGCTAACGATAAGTCATGACCTTAACACTTTCTGAACATCATTACTATGACGCAGGGTACCCACACGGTAAATAGTTTTGGGTCTACACTGGATCAAGTAGCGAAGGTTGCATTATATTTATTTATTTAGACTGATCAGATTAGGGCCATCAGGCCCTCTTTCACATCGGACCAATGTTCCACACATGCAGCATTTCACACATCAGAGTTACATCATCACAATAGTTTAAATAAGAAAATTAGATTACTCTAGTGACAATATGAATAAAGATTAATGACTACGACCTAATGAAGTAAATGCTGGCAGTATTTTTACAACAGGTGCTATACATACAGATACAGATACAGATGATAAAAGGAATAATAATAATAGTAAAAAATCAAATGATAATGATAAACATGAGAAAAATTTGCAATAGTAATGAAGATTTGTGCTGATGTACATTCATATCTTGGTGTGTAAAGTAGATGTTTACTAGTATAGCGAGTATAGGGAGATTTAAGGAGGAGGAAAGAGGGAAGTAATGAGGTGAAGTGCATTCATGTACAGAGGAAGGCATTACTGTTGCTTAAGTAGATACGTCATTAACTGTTGTTTGAAGCCGGACATGCTTTTATGTTCTCTAACAAAACGAGGGAGGTTATTCCAGAGTCGGGTTCCCGCTACTGTAAAGGACTTAGAGAAGGTGACTGAGCAATGCAGTGGAACAGAGAGGATTTTATTATGATGGGAACGTGTGTTTCTGTCATGTTTTCCCGACATAAGCGTTAAGGACGAGGAGAGATATGAGGGACAGTGTACATTTATAAGGCAGTAGATGAGACAGAGTGTATGGAAATTTCTGCGTTTGTCTGCACGCTGCCAGGACAATTTTGCATATGCTGGTGAAATGTGATCAAGAAGTCGAACGTCACAGATATATCGGACACAGGCATTGATGACCAGTCCCAGACGTCGCGAGTTTTCCTGAGGGAGGCCTTGTAGGATAATATCGCTCTAGTCAATGATTGGGAGTATAAGTGTTTGTACTAATTTCTTTTTCAGATCGAAGATGAGTTTTTTATATTTTTGTAGGAAATGAAAGGACGCTGATGCTTTTTTGCACACTGCAGTTACGTGCTCTGTCCAATTTAGATTTTCATCTATTATTACTCCCAAACTCTTTGCTGAGGGAGAGAAGTTAATATTTGTTCCATTTAGGATTAGTGATGGTACGGATTCCCGATGTTTTGGGCTAATGAGCTTAGAGTGACCAACAAGTACCACTTGGGTTTTAGATGGATTTAGTTTTAGTCCTACCTTGTACAGAGATTTCGCGGTCTGAACGAAAGTCTGGTCGTGGAATGACTCACCGGAGGCGGTTTGCCGTGTGCCGCACAGTGAATGGCGACTCCGGAGGAATTGGAGAAGTCTGCACGGTGCGGCGGCTCCTGCAGGAACACCGGGCCCTGCGACGCTTCCTCCCTGGACCCCAGTGCCACACACCATCCTGTAAGAAGGCAACGGTACTCAATCAGAAACATACACATTTTGAAAAACTCCATGATGACGTGGCAAGCAGTCCACAATGTATAACACTGTTGGTTGCCAACGTAAACCATTTTAAGCAACTCCCATACTCAAGACACACCAGAAATCGTACAGGTTTCTTCAAACCACCGTCGTCGCTCATACACAACACCATCAATTTTCTTATCACAGTCTTTGCTTCGAATTCATTCATAGAGATTCACCTTATAGAGGTACATTCGCAAAGTGTCTCGCAACCATTGAACTCATGTTTTACGCGTAGGCATAGCCAACCCACTAGATGACAGTAATGCTCATTTTAGCTTTTCGTTTTAACAGGTTCGTAAAAGAACGTCACTTGCAGGTAATCTTTGCGCGCGGCAGCACAGTGCCTCGGAACTGCAAGAGATGTATATCCTGACTCTATAGTATTTGAATACGAGTGATATAGTAAACTGTAAGAGGACATGAAATTTCCCGGCAGATTAAAACTGTGTTCCGGACTGAAACTCGAACTCGGGACCTTTGCCTTTCGCGAGCAAGTGCTCTACCATCTGAGCTACACAAGCACGACTCACGCCCCGTTCTCACAGCTTTACTTCCGCCAGTACCTCGTCTCCTACTTTTTAAACTTCACAGAAGCTCTCCTCCGAATCTTGCAGAAGTAGCACTCCTGGAAGAAAGGTTATTGTGGAGACATGGCATAGCCAATGCCTGGGGCATGTTTCCAGAATGAGATTTTCACTCTGGAGTATGCACTGATATGAAACTTCCTGGCAGGTTAAAACTGTGTGCCGGACCGAGACTCGAACTCGGGAACATTGCCTTTTGTAGGTAAGTGCTCTATCATCTGAGCTACCGAAGCACGACACACGCCCCCTCCTCACAGCTTTACATCCACCAGTACCAATAGCTCAGATGGTAGTGTACTTGCCCGTGAAAGGCAAAGGTCCCGAGTTTGATTATCGGTCCGGCACACAGTTTTAATCTGACAGAACGTTTCATATCAACGCACACTCCGCTGCAGAGTGAAAATCTCATTCTGGAAATATCCCCCAGGCTGTGCCTGAGCCATGTCTCCGCAATATCCTTTCCTCCAAGAGTGCTACTTCTGCAAGTTTCGCAGGAGATCTTTCATGAAGTTTGGAAAGCACGAGACGAGGTACTGGCGAAAGTAAAGCTGCAAGGACGAGGCGTGAGTTGTGCTTGGGTAGCTCAGATGGTAGAGCACTTGCCTGCGAAAGGCAAAGGTCTCGAGTTCGAGTCTCGCTCCGGCACACAGTTTTAATCTACCAGGAAGTTTCATATCAGCGCACACTCCACTGCAGAGTGAAAATATCATTGTGTAAGAGGACATTTTTTATTTGTGTCTGTATCTCGCATAATGGGAATTGACGTGAACAAGGTGTTAGTGGTTTTGCGCCAGATTGAAGTTAGTGGTTTTATACCAGAATGAATTAGAGATTGTAAACGCTAACTTGGGGTTGGTAATGAAACTTGAAGACGCCGCTGTCACTGAAATCCTAGAGCATGAGGAACTGGTGCGAAGGCCTTCCGAGGACATTACTGATGTCGAACCTATTTATGAGCCTCTTACTAATGACATAGTTGATGACTATGTACCTTTCGATTAGATGATGGTAAATGAAGCATAAAAAAGGCTAGCCTTGAAAATAATCATGCATCGCTTCAAAAGGATCAAGGCTAGGAATTATCTTGTTATGAGAGATATTATGAACAACAAGCAACAAAACATGGGAAAATCAGGTTCGTATTGGAGTACGTTTTGTCTACTTTTCAAAAGGGAAGGCCGGACTTCGTGGCTGTGCATTGCGGGCTTTCAATAATAAATGGTGTGGTTCCCTCAACTATGTACCCTCTGACTCAGAGTTGAAATATTGAAAGGTTTGGCTGGTTTCTCTGTCTAGGGGCTGGGATACGTAGTTGCCACATAGCAAGCCAAATATTGCTGAGTCTGCAGTATACAATATGAATATACACTAGAATCGGATGGTCGATGGTTCCTATTACTTGGCATTTGCGAATTTTGAACGTTATATATATTCTGCAGGTACTATTTTAACGACCTTAAATGATGAGTACGATTGCAGATGTTCCTTTAAGAATGCCCTATATTACTGTAAAACACTTATTGGTGTCAATGGTCCAGCATTTAAATAAAATATAAGTTGAATAACAGGGGAACAATAGATACCTACTTCACGTAATTAATTATGAACAACAACATAGCTCGCGAGATATTCACTCATAAACGCATACTACGTCTTCATTGCAGAAGCCACGGAGGCCTCAGAAGTGCACAGGTCGTCACCACGAAATATTTCTATTTTCCACTACCACGCGCAAACTGATCCACTCTCCAAGTCTTTCCCGCATCTGTGCGTCTGTCACCCCGTGCTCTCCAGGACTATCTCGTGTCCAGCACCTCCGATGTCCTATGATGTACTGTTCAGAACTGACATCGTCTTTCTGAACGTTGCTCGTCCCCCAATTCGGCAGTCGCTTGCTGTAGTAACGAGTCCTGTGATTGGCTACAGCGCTTCCGCCATGTCTTCAAGCCAACACACACTCACAAACATAATGAAACATTCGAAATACTAGATTTACGTTTAAATAACTTGAAATTAAGTAATTATTCCTATGGCTAGACCATAAACACACTGTAACACACATTATTAACCCATAGACAAATTAAATAAACATATATCAAAGGAATTACAACAAAAGGTAGGCCAGTAGCCTAATGTCTCTGTGCTTTCTGAAACACAGTAAATATTCAGCCAATTTCTTCATGAATAGTATATGTCAGATTAACAAAGACATACACGAATAAATATTTTTATAAGCATGCTGCTGCCGTTTATTCGTGTAACTGTGGAGTACTTACGGCCTGACATGATCCATAGTAATCAGCCACTTTGACTTTCAATAACTCATGTACTACTCAAGTTACATGACCGTAATTTATAGGTTTACACTAATAGCTTTTCAAAGAAATGTCGATCGACAAAATCGGATGAACCGTATAGATTTTTGAAATTGGTTGCTGGGTGTTACTTGTATAATTTATCATCAGATATTAAACTTTAAACTAATAAAAATATTGAAAATCTGATTACACCATCAGAATCTTCGTGGAAATAATGGTAATGTACATGTTTCTTTTTGAGGTATCATGATTCATCTAGCTACTATTAATTTCTATAAGAACTATGAAATGACTGCTATTAAGGTTTCACAAAGTCCACCATCTTTGGCACTCCTGGCATGTCTCCTTCATCGAAACAGCGTCACCATGAAATCCCCAGCACACGGTCCGTGGACCATGCACTGGGGCTAACCCTCTTGTCCGGCACCACGCCATCGACTCGCCGAGCGGCCCGCGAGGCCACGCTAACTCCGAACGAATGTTTTCAGGGCGTCACAACTCTCCCGTTACCTCACAGCATGATGGTGATAAAAGACGGTAGACATCCACAAATGCTAGAGCGCTGGGACTGACGGCTTTCAAAATTGGATTTACCTGGGTGTGGAATTTTAAGACAGTTCACAAGAATGTGAGTCGCAAAGTTACGCAGTTCGTAATGTATAAACATGACCACGAGCAACAAGAGATAGAGAATTCTGCTATTGCAATTGGTACTGAATAGACGCACACTATCTTTCTTAGTTATCCAGCAACTGAAATTCTATTTACCAACCAACCTGGCGCCTATTACGACATACACAGAGACCAGACACTGTCTAGCATGGGTGAATGCGACATTCACAGCTTTCCGTAAACAAAGTGGTACATTTGGTCCCGTTGTGCAAAAGGAAATGAGCCGACCACAGAAGGTATACATAACGCCCTGAAAATCAGGCGAGGTGGAGAACTGTAGTCTTGATCAATGATGGGACAGCAGTCTCTGCTCCAATGTTGGAACAAAATGATGTCTAGTTTTGAATTCATTTTCACTCCACTAACAAGACCTGTTCGTAATGTGAGATAAACACATACAGGCAACAACCATTCCACATGGCGCAATGTCCCTGCTTCAACGTTCGGACATATACTTTTTTCGCCACTGGAAGAAGTTCGCAAACGATTTTATGAGCAAGTTTTACTCGAAAACATGAATATTCAACTCTACAGTCGTGACGCTATTATCAACCTTCATGTACTTATCCATAATCAGTTTAATGCCCGGATAGTCAACAACATGATCAAGTATGCCGAGAAGAAAGCTACATTTACAGCTGACTGTGATACTTTTGATGCTCCTGATAATATTATTGGTGCTGTAATTATTGATTACACCTGATGTTTACATTGTTATTAATTTTACTTCAATATCGGTGAGACAATTCGCGAATGTATCTTATTAGATGATTACTTTTTTTCATGAATCGATAATAAGCGAAATAAAGTCGTGAGACATTATTGGCCGGGAGACCCCGAGGCGATGGTTAGACTGTTTAGATGAACAGGGATTACTTTCGCAGCGCATCTTTGTGAATGCGTCAGAGGTGTGTCTTACGTGTATTTCTAGAGAGTAGGTTAGTATAATGAATGGATGTGTAGTGTGGTGCTATGTTTGTGTGATATAATGTTGATGACAGAAGGCATATAGCCTACTCCTCTCTATTGGCACGAAGGAAGCCGATAAACGTAGCGTTCCCATCCGACGTCACCAACAACAGTTTGGCATGCTCTAACTTCATGAGACACTGCGGAGACGTATGGAATTTAATC
Source organism: Schistocerca gregaria (assembly GCF_023897955.1). Lineage (NCBI taxonomy): Eukaryota > Metazoa > Arthropoda > Insecta > Orthoptera > Acrididae > Schistocerca > Schistocerca gregaria. Next base: position 99,219,008 of record NC_064921.1, on the reverse strand, counting down.
CAGGTCAGTGACACAAATGATAGCGATCAGGAACCTTACGCCATTGCCTCTCCTTCTCTTGGCGGCCAAATACAGGCAGTGAAAATTAACATGCACAACTAGGACTCGAGCCGGCTTACCTCCGAGTCCTACGCTGCCGGGCAATTGTGCATTAGCTTTCTGGGCTAATGAGGCCGGTGGTCAATGAAAAAAGACGCCTTCACTGGTCGTAATCAGAATGTAAGTTACCATTGATGATATCCATACCGAAGATCGGTATTAGAACGTCATTTCTAATGACTGCGATATCGCTGATGACCTAGAACCTTTTAGGAGCTATATAGTTACTCGACAGCAGTCGGGTGAACAGGTTGCGGTCCATATGCGTGGATAAGACTTTAAATTGAAATATACTGTGTCTGAAAGTGATAGAATAGTTTCTGTGTCGTGTTTATAAACGAATATTTATGGGAAGTAAAGATACTAAATCTATATAGAATCGTAGTTTCGAGCAACTTGAAGACAGCAGAGACCGAATAAAATTCATCGCTAGCACGTTGAAAACTAGTTTCTTAGGTGAATATACATAAAGATAGAATTTCGGAAGTAATCTTGAACATTTCAGGGTGAAGTAACTACATAACTGAAATATTCGGCCGTGAAATAGAAACGGACTTATATGGGTAAGTAGGACAAGTGATGCTGGACTAAGACGAACTGAGGGAGAATAGCCATGCTATAAACGAGCAAATAAACTGTTTTATATACAGGGTGGTCCATCTGAAGTTTCGGATGAGATTTTCTCGGAAACTATACATCGGGTAAAAATAAAGGGTAAGACAAGTTCGTAAGCTCAAAGGGGGACATCAAATGATACTACACGTGACCCCAGTCCCCAAGCCCTTGGGTGGGGCGGGGACAACTTTTAAATCTTAAATGAAAACGCCCATGTTTTCTTGCAGATTCGGACTCTCCATAAAAAAGTAATCAAGTTAAGTCTGAAACATTTTTAAGCCATTGACAGATGGCCCTGAAATTCAGAAAAAAGTAAAATTGGGGAAGAACCCCGCTTTATTTACAATTATCCGAGAAAGACGCATCAAATCGATAAAAAATGTGTCCCAAATCTTTCGTTAAGCCAAGCTATTTTTATACAAAATGTACTGTATCCTAATTTTTGCGTTACCCGGAAACAACGACATGGACGTGGTAGAATGACGTTGCCATGGGGTGCTTCGTTACTGTGAGCCACCTTGCCCCTCACAAGTTGGGGTGCTTAACTAATGAAATTAGCCACGAAGAAATTGTTCAAAATTATCCCCATTTGCTTCAATGCATAAAGTCAATCGTCTGCGAAAGCTGTCCACAGTTTTGAGCAGCACATCTCGTGGTATGGCTGCACACGCTCTTCGAATGCGTTGCTCCATATCGCTTTTTTTTAAAAAAATCTGGAGATGTTAGGTCTGGTGAACGTGGAGGCCACTGAATTGGTACGCCGCGTCCTATCCACCGACCAGGGTACCGTAAATTTAAAGCGTTCCACACATTTTTAGCACAATGGAATATTCCAGAATTTGAAACACGAACATCTGCTAGCATGAGTTTCTTAGAACTAGATACCTTAGGAGTTGCGAAGCAACTCAAATCGGTTGATACGGGCAAGTCTTCAGGTCCAGATTGTATAACGATTAGGTTCCGTTCAGATTACGCTGATACTATAGCTCCCTACTTAGCACTCATATACAACCGCTCGCTCACCGATAGATCTGTACCTACAGATTGGAAAATTGCTCAGGTCGCACCAGTGTTTAAGAAGGGTAGTAGGAGTAACCCATTTAACTACAGACCTATATCATTGACGTCAGTTTGCAGTAGGGTTTTGGAGCATATACTGTATTCAAACATTATGAATCACCTCGAAGGGAACGATCTATTGACACGTAATCAGCATGGCTTCAGAAAACATCGCTCTTGTGCAACGCAGCTAGCTCTTTATTCGCACGAAGTAATGGCCGCTATCGAGAGGGGAACTCAAGTTGATTCCGTATTTCTAGATTTCCGGAAAGCTTTTGACACCGTTCCTCACAAGCGACTTCTAATCAAGCTGCGGACCTATGGGGTATCGTCTCAGTTGTGCGACTGGATTCGTGATTTCCTGTCAGGAAAATCGCAGTTCGTAGTAATAGACGACAAATCATCGAGTAAAACTGAAGTGATATCAGGTGTTCCCCAGGGAAGCGTCCTGGGACCTCTGCTGTTCCTGATCTATGTAAATGACCTGGGTGACAATCTGAGCAGTTCTCTTAGATTGTTCGCAGATGATGCTGTAATTTACCGTCTAGTAAGGTCATCCGAAGACCAGTATCAGTTGCAAAGCGATTTAGGAAAGATTGCTGTATGGTGTGTCAGGTGGCAGTTGACGCTAAATAACGCAAAGTGTGAGATGATTCACATGAGTTACAAAAGAAATCCGTTGGAATTCGATTACTCGATAAATAGTAAAATTCTCAAGGCTGCCAATTCAACTAAGTACCTGGGTGTTAAAATTACGAACAACTTCAGTTGGAAGGACCACATAGATAATATTGTGGGGAAGGCGAGTCAAAGGTTGCGTTTCATTGGCAGGACACTTAGAAGATGCAACAAGTCCACTAAAGAGACAGCTTACACTACACTCGTTCGTCCTCTGTTAGAATATTGCTGCGCGGTGTGGGATCCTTACCAAGTTGGATTGACGGAGGACATCGAAAGGGTGCAAAAAAGGGCAGCTCGTTTTGTATTATCACGTAATAGGGAGAGAGTGTGGCAGATATGATACAAGAGTTGGGATTGAAGTCATTACAGCAAAGACGTTTTTCGTCGCGGCGAGACCTTTTTACGAAATTTCAGTCACCAACTTTCTCTTCCGAATGCGAAAATATTTTGTTGAGCCCAACCTACATAAGTAGGAATGATCATCAAAATAAAATAAGAGAAATCAGAGCTCGAACAGAAATGTTTAGGTGTTCGTTTTTCCCGCGCGCTGTTCGGGAGTGGAATAGTAGAGAGATAGTATGATTGTGGTACGATGAACCCTCTGCCAAGCACTTAAATGTGAATTGCAGAGTAGTCATGTAGATGTAGATGTAGACAATGGGAGCTGCTCCGTCCTGTTGGAACCACATTCGTTGCCTAGTTTCTAAATCAACATCTTCCATTAACTCCAACAAATGATCACGGACAAGTTGTAAATAAGATTCCAAAGTAACATTTCGGTCAAAAAAATGCGGTCCTATCAAGTAAAATTCCACACCAGACCATTATCGACCATTTGTGTTCATTGTCAACGGGTCTGTACCAGTGTGGATTGACAAGGAAGCAATAATGACAATCATGACGATTTAATTCGCCATTGTGTTCGAATGTGGCTTCATCGGTGAACGTAACGTATCTAATAAAATCATTGTCACCTCTTATCATTTCCAAGGCCCATTGGCAGAAATGCACGCGTATTTGCATTTCTTTCGGCGTTAATGCCTGTGTCGGTGTGATATGATATGCCTGATATTTATGTGCCTTCAAAATCCTCAAAACAGTTGATTTCGGGATTTCCAGTTTGTCACTGAATCGCACGACTACACATTTCGGGATCCAGTTGAACACAGGCGAGAACGGTAAGGGTACGAGCGTAATTTTCATTGTATTCGCGATGATGAGGTGGACGCTGCATGCATCGATTTCGGGCTCGTTGAGTGCAACTTCGAATAATGTTTTCGTTTGGATGTCGTCTGTTTGGGTAACGATCCGCATACAATTGCGCAGCTGCAGCGTAATTGTTATGGCATTCACCTAAAATTAACGTCATATCAACAATCTATGTAGGAGCACAGTGAGCCATGTTTCACTAAAGAATAATTTACTTTCGTCAGTTGATGTTTACGGTTCACAATCTGAAAGTGAAGTGACGTCTAGTCGCATTGCACAGACTTTCATACTGAGCCATAGTTCGCAGTCTGGCCAAGGTAGCGCCACAGTCGGGTGAGTAATGCAATTGTGAAGAGTTCCCTAATGAAATTTTAATATCATTCCGCCTCCCTCCATCAAAAACTGTGGCGGTTAGGATACATTTTTTAATAAAGAATAGTTTAACTCGGCATAATGAGTGAATTGGTGCGCATTTTTTATCAATTTGATGCGTCCTTCTCGGATCATTTTAAATAAATTGGAGTTCTTCCCCCCAATTTTAATTTTTCTTGATTTCAGCGCCATCTGTCAATGGTTTAAAAAATGTTTCAGACAAAAATTGATTACCTTTTTACGGAGAATCTCAATCTGTAATAAAAATGGGTGTTTCCATTTAAGAGTTAAAAGTTGCCCCCCACCACACTCAAGGGGGCGGGGACTGGAGGTCACGTGTAGTATCAGTCGATGTCCCCCTTTGGGCTTGCGAACTTGTCTTACCCACTATTTTTACCCGATGTATAGTTTTCGAGATAATCTCATCCGAAACTTCAGATGGACTACCTTGTATGAGGAATTTTTATAATTTCAGAAAACTCATAAAATGGGCCCCTTGAGATGCACGATGCAGTACTCAAGTGAGTTGAGGCACATCTTTCAATGTAATAGCCATCTGCACATCTAATGCAACGAACCCGTTTCATTCATCTGAATGCCTAAAATTTCAGTGTTGAGCGAACACTTCAGTTTTCCAGAGAATCAGAGATAGGAGGGGGATGGGGCAAAAGATCGCGTGATTATTACTGTGAAGCGCAGTGTGTCACCTGGGTGAGGAATCATCCTTGCCCTGGTTACAAGCTGCAATTTCGTAGTAACGATTATATAGATCTGAAGAAGATTTATGTTACGGATCGAAACTGGCAGTCTGAAGAAAATGTAACAAGTGACACATATGGTGTGCTTTCATTGTAGCTGCAGCGGTCACGGTTTCCAGACACATCATGTCTAGGGTAGTCAGTGAATTTGGAGTGACCACTGTGTCTGGATGGCTCAGTGGTTAGCGCATCTGACTAGTAAGCAAGAGATCCAGGTTGGATTCCTGCTCCGGTACAATTTTCAACTTTCCCCGCTGATCTCAATCAATGTCCGCTCGCGGCCAGTGTGTATAATTCATTTATGTCTTGACAAAGCTTTGAAATTGCAATAAACTTCTTCAAAGCACTTCTTAAATCATGCACACAATATCAATTTCACAACCTACGTGCAAATATTTTACTCCGTTGAGAACGTGTACTTCTCGCTAAAACTACATTACACTGTCATAGTGGACGCTCCTATCGTTATCACCTAGTTGTTCCCATCAGTTTTAAGGAAGTCTCACGTTATCAATGTATACTGTGCGAAGGGAAGTTCGTGAACTCGGACTTCTGGAAAGTCTGTAATTAATATTCGGAATGCATAAATTCTTTTAGAAAACAGTTATCAAAGGGTGGTAAGTTAGTCACATATTCCATAGATCATGTGAAGGATTCAGTTATCGAAATGATGTTGAACGAATCAGTTTGTACAATATGTATACATGATAACTGAAAAGATTGATGAACTTAATTGTTTGAGAAGTTCAGAAATATACTCCTTCCAGTACACCCAGTATACTCTGTATACTGACTCCTGCTCATGTGCTGTATCAGTTGGTATCTCTCTATCTGTTGTGCGTAACTGAGTGTAGTGTTTTTTTTCCAGAATTTAGGAAGAGTCTATGTTCAGAGAGCTACTATATGATTGTTTGGAAAGTAATCATTTGTCATTTCTTCTGTTGCTTTCACTCTAATAGGTGTTATTGTAATACCAGTATCGTTTGCAAAAAGTACTAATTCTACACTTTTAATGTAAAACGGAAGGTCATTGACATATACAAGGATTAGTGGTTAACCCAAAATTGAAGCCTGTGGCACACCCTTCGTGATTTTTTTCCCCCCAGTCACTAAATGGTTCAAATGGCTCTGAGCACTACGGGACTTAACATCTGAAGTCATCAGTCCCCTAGAACTTAGAAGTGCTTAAACCTAACTACTAATGTCATCACACACATCCATGCCCGAGGCAGGATTCGAACCTACGACCGTAGCGGTGGCGTGGTTCCAGACTGAAGCGCCTAGAACCGCTCTGCCATATCGGCCCGCCCAGTCACTAAAATTTTCTACCTTTCTGACATTGTCTGAATGATTCGGCACAATGTGACAGCAGTTCAATCACCTGTGTGCTAAATGCAGTCAATACAGTGCAGCAGCTTTGGCCAGTTAATGTAAAAGGTAGGGTGCTGGGTTGGATTATTCCACATGTGGGTTCGAGTCTGCAACTATGCCTGCGTGTTTTAACTGTCATTCTTGCCATCACTGCATGATATCTGACTTATTAATCACTATACGAGGAATTACAGCAGGTATTGTACAAAACATGCACAATAACTAAATGGTAACAGAAAAATGAGAGAGTAATCACTTTAATTATTTCAGTTTAAAAAAGTAGTTTGCCTTTAAGCAATAGCTGTGTTCTCTTATCACCCATTGCTCCATCGCTGCACTCCTTTGAATCTATTCTGGTTCATTTACAACAATCAGCATTGCTTCTCCTTCCTTCGTTAAAGTCCTTTTCCGGTGTAAAAGATACCAACTTCATCTATCTAGTATTTAATCTGCCTCTGGTTATGCTGTTCTCCTCTTCCCATATTTCTCATGATATACAGTAAGAATCACATGCCCACATCATTTAAGGCACTGTTTTACACTATTTAATTTGCTACTCTTATATCCAAGTTGTGCCTGTGGGATGGAGGTATATGTCATATGTACTGTGGAAACCAAGGAAGCTGTGGCCTCTGGGGAAAAAGAATGCCGAGCTTGAAGTGGGGGAATGGGTTTCAGCGAAACGTCCAAGGGCATCAGTGAAACAGCGTAGGCTGTAAATACATATATTTTCACGATTTGTAAAGTTCAAATAGCTTTTCCATGACGATATCCAACAGACACGGGTTGCTGATTTGTCCAGCTCAGTGTCGTTTACATTGGACATCGGAGGTCAGGAAACACACATTCAATAGAGGTGTCATTTTCCTGGATGCTCACTGGAGGTCTGTAGGCGTTGTCCACTCCGCTTTACAGAGGAATTCTGCAAGGCATCACAGTTTGTGCTCAGGTTCGTGGCCAACATTTCTGCACAGGATGATGGAAGCTGTGCAGAAATATGTCGTGACCTCCCAAAAAGAGATGGTTAAGACTCTCGTAGCAGCTTGAAGGTACAGCCAGAGGGGCGGAAGGGGGGGGGGGGGAGCAGCACAAATGCACCTCCCCCAGACAGTGAGTGCGGCAAGCTGTTAGCAGGTAACCGTTTATTTGTCCCCAGATCAATTCTGGTGGGAGACAGATTTTCACTAGAGTGGCAACAATCCAAGCAGCTATGGAACCCCAGAGCAGGTTTGCTGGTGTCTTGTAGCTGAAGTCGCCAAACGAGTATTAGACAGCGTAGCATGGAATGCCTCGACGTGGATTTGCGGTAACTTAAAAGTCTGTCACACTAAATGACTGCTGGAAAATGAATAGAATGGAATAGAATGTATGCTCCAAATGTATCAGTATTTTGCTGGTTGTCTGTAGCCAATCGTGTTATCAAGTTGTGAAGATGTGATAATTTGGCCGCTTTTCCTAAGCTTTACAGCGCTTTACACTGTACTGCACTGTCTCAAATGTGGCTTTCAGTTCTTAACGTTGGCGCTTTGCGCCATGTCAGCGGGCTGATAGACATTCTTGTGTATGATTAGCATGTTGTTATGGTACCTTGTTGTGATGTGGCCATTCTGCTACGGTCGCACTCTGCACTATCTGCTCGCGTGTGCTGTGGCAATGGCGCAGTCATGTGTCTAGCTATTTGCTATAGTGGTTTTCTTTCCTGGTTACACTCTGATTGTGATACTGCACTTGAGCCTGTCTTGACCCCGCTCTGCACTTAACGGGGAAAAATCTTTTTGTCTGATGTCCACCATCTACCAAAAGAATGCATATGAAGCGTTGTGGTTATAGAGATTTTTGTGTTGCTAGTATGGAAAGAAACTCGCTGTGAGGTTTGAGTGCGAAGAATTCTTAGTCCTCTATGTATATCATCTGAGTCGTAAGAATCAACTGCTCAATTTTTTCTTCAACTATCAAGTAGATTGCATAATAGCTAGAACAGTAAATACTATAAAATTTATTTGTGTTCATCACGCATTTATAAAATGATGACTCGTGGGAGAATATTAGTAAGAAAGTATACGAAGGTAAGTCGAATACCGACTCAGTTATAATTCACAGCACAATTTCAAATGCGATAACAGTCCTTCCGCCCAGCCTCTCACGCATCTACTCCCCCCCCCCCCCCCCCGCCCACACACATGGCGTACACAAAGGCTTGGAGTATTTTTTGAAAAAAAAAAAAATACATTACAATACGTGTGAATCATACCTGTGGGCGACATTCAGTGAACACACGTTCATGCCTTGTAAAACTAAACATCGTTCCGTTAATCACGGAATTATGTTGGTATAACCTAGTGTTTGAACTTGATGCGTGTGTTCTATACAGTACAAATCTTTACTTGTAAAAACCATAAAGAAAGTCAGATTGACAGTAACAGCTCAAGCAGTTATTCGTCAAACATAAATGATTAGTGTGCAGATCGTTGAAGCAGATAAATCATATTTGAAACAGAGTAAGGTTTTTATGATGAAAGGAACAGAAGAGCAATCCCTATGCTACATATTTCCGACGGCTGATGACACTCCACTTCGAGTTGCTAGATGTTTACACCACTGCCCATGAGCCAGGAGGAAGCAACACGCACCGCAGTGACATGGCGGGATTCTGTTGCAGTTCGCTGGCACTCTTCTTCCGGCTGCGTAGTTTTACCGTCAGCCGGGCAGATGCTCGGAAAATGGAGCGGTTAACAGTTACGCAGTTACGAGGCATGGACTTCCAATGTGAAACCACTGAAACCGATGATTTGTTGGTGAGTAATGAAGAGATGGAGGTCAGGGATTACGGTTTAAGACATGAAAGGATTGCCGGCCGGTGTAGCCGAGCGGTTCTGGGCGCTTCAGTCTGGAGCCACGCGACCGCTACGGTCGCAGGCTCGAATCCTGCCTCGGGCATGGATGTGTGTGATGTCCTTAGTTCAGTTAGGTTTAAATAGTTCTAAGTTCTAGGGGACTGATGACCTCAAACGTTAAGTCCCATAGTGCTCAGAGCCATTAGGACATGGAAGGATTGCAGTGGAATTATTACTATAATGGCAATTATGTAGAAGTTGCTTGCACGTATAAACAGGCTAACTGAGAAGCCAATTGTTTCACTGCTTCCAAAGATTGGAAAACAACCCTGTCGACCACCTGATGAAAGGTTGATAGATGACGTTAGAAAACGTGCAGATACAGCATGAGTAGGTTTAGCTGCATAAGTTAGAGGACTTGTTTAATGGGGAATAGCTAATGATGATCATTTGCACGTTAAAGACACAGTAAAATTTCTTTATAGTCACACCTACGACACCGTAGAACAAGTACAATTTTTTGTTTTGTTTTATTTGCCTTTATTCTATGGAGATGCTAACAAGAACACAGTAGTTCTTTATTCCTCACGTGTATCTCAGACGTAGCAGATGTTACTTTGTGCCCAGTTCCATTAATTGTCTTACACACAGACAGACAATAGGCGACACAATAAGGCAACTGTCTCTCCAGGCGAATCGACGACAAACGGGGCAGTGGAAAAAGGAGATGGACGGCGCCAGCGAGCCCCTTCAGCCCCACACAAAGGCCCCCAATTGGCCGCCTGTACCTGCTGCAGGCTGCTGACTGACACGTCCTCGCATTGGGAGCAGCGCACGCGCCCGGATTACCGTGTGAGCAGGCGCGCGCGTGCCAGCGAACCAAAACCACTCCATTGTGTGCACGGACTGACTGCGACGCCTCGAGGACACAGGGAGTCACTCGCATACAAATTTTGTCGGCGTGTGGGTTGAATCGGAAAGGAAACTTTTCTCGCAAGGACAGTTACAGCATACAGAAAAGTTAAAATACGCTAACTGTAAAACGAAAAGCACGAACACGTCGCCGTTCGATCTGAAAATTGAATACCACTGTTAGACGCAGAGGAGAAACGACATACGTAGAACGTGTACTCTGGAAAGCATGTAATAGGGGGAGTAAAGGTCTGCTGTCGTAAAACAATGAGAAATATATTTCAGTTTGAAAGATTTTTTTTTTTTTTGAGTCATCATTCTTCTGACTGGTTTTTAAAAGGACCGCCACGAATTTCTCTCCTGTGCCAACCTCTTCATCTCAGAGTAGAACTTGTAACCTACATCCTCAATTATTTGCTCGATGTATTCCAGTCTCTGTCTTCCTTCACAGATTTTACCTTCTACAGCTCCCTCTAGTACCACGGAAGTCATTCCTCCATGTCTTTACAGATGTCCTATCATCCTGTCCCTTCTCCTTTTCAGTCTTTTCCCCATATTCCTGTCCTCTTCGATTCTGCGCAGAACCTCCTCGTTCCTTACCCTACCAGTCTACCTAATTTTCAACATCCGTCTATGGTATCACATCTCAAATTCTTCGCTTCTCTGCTGTTCCGGTTTTCCCACATCCATGCTTCACTACTACACAATGCTGCGCTCCAAATGTACATTCTCAGAAATTTCTTCCTCAAATTAAGGGCTATGTTTGGTAATAGAAGACTTCTCTTGGCCAGGAATGCCCTTTCTGGCAGTGCTAGTCTGCTTTTGCTCTCCTACTTACTCCGTCCGTCATTGGTTAGTTTGCTGCCTAGGCAGCAGAATTACTCAACTTCAACTACTTCGTGACGGTCAATGCTGTTGTTCTTTCTCGCTGTTCTCATTTCTGCTACTTCTCATTACTTTCGTCATTCTACGATTTACTCGCAATTCATATTCCGTACTCATTAGGCTGTTCATTACACTTAGCAGATCGCATAATTCATCTTAGCTCCCGGGCAGAAGGTGTACAGGATCTATTATCAGTGTCGGATATGGAATATTGAGAGGCAGGCGATCGAACAAGGTAGGATAGGTAACATGCCTCTGGAATTTCTAAAATCGCTGTTGAAAATAGCAGCCAAACGATTATACAAGTTAGTAAGCAGAACCTGGGGACACAATATCGGACTTTCAGAACAATATCTGCAAAAACACGAGAAGAGCAAAGGCACATAGGTGCAAAAACTATCGAAAATATATTTAAAGATTTCATTCATCCTAGAATGATATTCAAAAGAATGAGAAATTATCCGTTAGATGCTCCGTATTTAGGAAAAGTATTGATAGCATACGGCCAATTCTAATGTTGCACTTGATAATGGAATCACGACGTCACTAAAATAAAAGCAGTGCAGTGTGCCGACCTAGAAACAACATTCAAATTAAAATTGTATAACACTATTTGAACTTGAAATAGAAAATAATTCAAGCTGTGGGGGAGAATGGGTAATATACTTTCGTACAAGGACAAGAGGAAACAATAAAAGATAAACACTGGCATTAAAACAGACCACTATTGTTCTACTTGCGTAGCCAAGAAGCTATGATGGATATAAAAGGAAGCTTCGGGAGTGCGATTGAAATTCAGGATGTAAACGTATCAATTGCAAGACCTGTTGAATGGAATAAACAATGTAATGAACACAGAACATGGAATCAGAATAAATGAAGTAAAAATGAAATTAACGCAAAAATGAGACTAGTGATTTAACGTAACGCCAAAATAGCAGAAAATGTCAGAATTATGCTGCTTACGAACCAAAATAAGGCATGAAGGTTCATACATCTACATCTACATCATTCCTACCTATGTAGGTTGGGCTCAACAAAATATTTTCGCATTCGGAAGAGAAAGTTGGTGACTGAAATTTCGTAAAAAGGTCTCGCCGCGACGAAAAACGTCTATGCTGTAATGACTTCCATCCCAACTCGTGTATCATATCTGCCACACTCTCTCCCCTATAACGTGATAATACAAAACGAGCTGCCTTTTTTGCACCCTTTCGATGTCCTCCGTCAATCCCACCTGGTAAGGATCCCACACCGCGCAGCAATATTCTAACAGAGGACGAACGAGTGTAGTGTAAGCGAAAGGAGAAATAAGAAGCACACCAGACAGTGATGGTATTCCTCGATAAGGAGATGTACAAGATATCTCAAAAGTACCTACAACTTCATTGTGATATAACACCCAAACGAATTCAGATATTCTCACCACGTTTGGCTTATGTGACAGAAAAACTCACAAATTATGGTCTATGCGTGTTCAAGGTTGTCGTACGTGGATCATAATCACAACGATTCAAGAAAAGGCTCAATGTGTGGAATGTCTAAGGCGTCTCTTCAGGGTTCGCGCAGCTCCCCCCTCCCCCTCGAGGGTTCGTGTCCTCCCTCGGACACGGGTGTGTGTGTTGTCGTTAGCGTGAGTTAGTTTAAGTTAGATTACGTAGAGAGTAAGCCTAGGGAGCGATGACGTCAGCAGTTTGGTCCCATAGGAACATTCCACCAATGTGGAGATGTTTATTCAGACCCAATCCGAAATGCACGCTCAAAGGAACTTCCAAACACGGAATAGGAAACACCCACCATGCGTTGATGAGCTGGAACAAGTAAGCCGACACAGAACGGACAGGGTTGGCTTCTCAACGTTTACCGCAGAAGTCTGTTCGGAGCTGCAGATCCCTAGGGCGACTGTACGTTGGGTCGTTCGGAATCGTTTACAGATGTATCCACAGCGACTGGAACGGTTGCAAGCACTAGAACCAGAGCACATGCCACAAAATATTCAGTCTGCTGTGGACGTTCGTCGCTGTTTTTCTAAACAACCAATCATTTTGTGATGAAGTAACATTCAACATGTGTGTTTAGGTGAACAAACACAAAGTTCGCATTTGGGGCAGAATCAGAACGCATACTGTGACTGAAGAGGTACCTGATTGGTTTATCTTGGTTTCCGCTGTTAACGAATAAAGAAGCTCCGAATTCAATCAGTCGTGGAAAAGGCGTTCCTGCGATCATCCAGTTTACCTCTGTTCGCCGTAATCCGGTGATATTCGCTATGGCATGCTACGTAAGTGCGAGAGAGGGCAATTAATTTTTGACTGTCTCTTATATTAAGAAATCTCCTCACGGAATAGCTATGTGAGTCACATTTCTTTAAATCAAACACAGAATCAATAACTAGAGTCTTTGCTGGGTTTTATTTGCAGAAGAGTTATAAGCAGGCCATTCAGACTGAATGATACATAATCTCAGAAACCACATGGTCAGTACCGTCTTAGTTCATTGTTCGATCAACTGTTATAGGATTTACGACAGCAAAACATTCCCTTCAGTTTTCCGTTCCAGTGTAAATTCTCCTATACATACTCATTTTGCTAAAGTTTGAAGCTCCTCTTTTTGTTCTTCCGTGTTTGCGATTTAAAAATTGAGTTTTATTGGAAATCAGCCTTGTTGTTGCGGTATTCAGTCCTGAGACTGGTTTGATGCAGCTATCCATGCTACTCTATCCTGTGCAAGTTTCTTCATCTCCCAGTACCTACTGCAACCTGCATCCTTCTGAATCTGCTTTGTGTATTCATCTCTTGACCTCCCTCTACGATTTTTACCCTCCACGCTGCCCTAAAATACTAAAATGGTGATCCCTTGATGCCTCAGAACATGTCCTACCAACCGATCCCTTCTTCTGATCAAGTTGTGCCACAAACTTCTCTTCTCCCCAATCCAATTCAATACTTCCTCATTAGTTATGTGATCTATCCATCTAATCTTCAGCATTCTTCTCTAGCACTACATTTCGAAAGCTTCTATTCTCTTCTTGTCCAAACTATTTATCGTCTATGTTTCACTTCCATACATGGCTACACTCCATACAAATACTTTCAGAAATGACTTCCTGACATTTAAATCTATACTCGATGTTAACAAATTTCTCTTCTTCAGAAACGCTTTCCTCGCCATTGCCAGTCTACATTTTATATCCTCTCTACTTCGACCATCATCAGTTATTTTGCTCCCCAAATAGCAAAACTCCTTTACTACTTTAAGTGTCTCATTTCCTAATCTAATTCCCTCCGACTTAATTCGACTACACTCCATTATCCTCGTTTTTCTTTTGTTGACGTTCATCTTATATCCTCCTTTCAAGACACTATCCATTCTGTTCAACTGTTCTTCCAAGTCCTTTGCTGTCTCTGACAGAATTACAATGTCATCGCCAAACCTCGAAGTTTTTATTTCTTCTCCATGGATTTTAATACCCACTCCGAATTTGTCTTTTGTTTCCTTTACTGCTTGCTCAATATACAGATTGAATAACATCGGTGAGAGGCTACAACTCTGTCTTACTCCCTCCCCAACCACTGCTTACCTCGACTCTTATAACTGCCATCTGGTTTGTGTACAAACTGTAAATAGCCTTTCGCTCCCTATATTTCACCCCTGCCCCCTTTAGAATTTGAATGAGAGTATTCAAGTCAACATTGTCAAAAGCTTTCTCTAAGTCTACAAATAAGTCGTAAGGTCAGTATTTCCTCACGTGTTCCAGTATTTCTACGGAATCCAAATTGATCTTCCCCGAGGTCGGCTTCTACTAGTTTTTCCATTCGTCTGTAAAGAATTCGTGTTAGTATTTTGCAACTGTGGCTTATTAAACTGATAATTCGGTCATTTTCACATCTGTCAACACCTGCTTTCTTTGGGATTGGAATTATTATATTCTTCTTGAAGTCTGAGGGTATTTCGCCTGTTTCATACATCTTGCTCACCAGATGGTAGAGTTTTGTCAGGACTGGCTCTCCCAAGGCCGTCAGTAGTTCCAATGGAATGTTGTCTACTCCCGGGGCCTTGTTTCGACTCAGGTCTTTCAGTGCTCTGTCAAACTCTTCACACAGTATCGTATCTCCCATTTCATCTTCACCTACATCTTCTTCCAGTTCCATAATATTGTCCTCAAGTACATCGCCCTTGTATAGATCCTCTATATACTCCTTCCACCTTTCTGCTTTCTCTTCTTTGCTTAGAACCGGGTTTCCATCTGAGCTCTTGATGTTCATACAAGTGGTTCTCTTATCTCCAAAGGTCTCTTTAATTTTCCTGTAGGCAGTATCTATCTTACCCCTAATGAGATAAGCCTCTACATCCTTACATTTGCCCTCTAGCCATCCCTGCTTAGCCATTTTGCACTTCCTGTCAATCTCATTTTTGAGACGTTTATATTCCTTTTTGCCTGCTTCATTTACTGCATTTTTATATTTTCTCCTTTCATCAACTAAATTCAATATCTCTTCTGTTACCCAAGGGTTTCTACCAGCCCTCGTCTTTTTACCTACTTGATCCTCTGTTGCCTTCACTACTTCATCCCTCAAAGCTACCCATTCTTCTTCTGCTGTATTTCTTCCCCCCATTCCTGTCAATTGTTCCCTTATGCTCTCCCTGAAACTCTGTACAACCTCTGGTTTAGTCAGTTTATCCATGTCCCATCTCCTTAAATTCTCAAATCAGCCTTAAGCAAACACAATTACTTTAATGTTATATTTACCCAGACATGTTTCGACACTAATGTGTCATCTTCTGTGGGTCAAATTTTTATTTCTATAATTAATAATATCACATTTGTAATAATTTAACTGCTGCAGTAGAGAGAAGTATAATATTTGTAAATTGCTTCGTTTTGTTTTGACACTCACCTTAAAATTGCATAGTTAACTGAACTGTATCGTTATACATCGATTTTAGTGGTAGTTTTCGCCGTTTTTTGGACAGCATGTCGTCTGCAAACTAGCCATGAAAAAATTATTGCGTACTTGAGGAGAGTTGTGTCGAGGGTAGATGTTATCTACGTATCTGTACTAACATTATCTGTCCTGTTTCGTGTCCCTGTTTGTATCAATCAGCTGCTATTTAGTGCATTGCTTTCACTCAGTTTTTCACAAATTTCCTATCACTATTTCACTTCACATATATGTACACAAAATGTGGCAAAATGTGGTCTGATCAGACACTTCTGACAACACACTCAGTGAGAGTTGTCATGTTATTGTCGTTGCTCACTTGTTCATCGTTGATCTTGTGTTTGTCGCTCAGTTTGTGTGTGTGTGTGTGTGTGTGCGTGTGTGATAGAGAGAGAGAGAGAGAGAGAGAGAGAGAGAGAGAGAGAGAGAGAGAGAAAGAGGGGTGGAGTGAGAAATAAGAAAACAGAAGTTGTTGTTGTTGTGAGATTAGCTGTAGATGGCAAAAAATCCTCAAAATCTGTAGAAATATTAGGATGTTCCAGTTTTGATTTTTCTTTCATTGAGTTCTACAGTAACATACACTACTGGCCATTAAAATTGTTACACCAAGAACAAATGCAGAAGATAAACGCGCATTTAGTGGACAAATATATTATACTAGAACTGACATGAGATTTCATTTTCACGCAATTTGGGTGCATAGATCCTGAGAAATCAGTACCCAGAACAACCACCTCTGGCCCTAATAACGGCCTTGATACGCCTGGGCATTGAGTCAAACAGAGCTTGGATGGCGTTTACAGGTACAGCTGCCGTTGCTGCTTGAACACGATACCACAGTTCATCAAGAATAGTGACTGTCGTATTGTGACGAGCCAGTTGCTCGGCCACCATT
This sequence comes from Schistocerca gregaria, assembly GCF_023897955.1. Lineage (NCBI taxonomy): Eukaryota > Metazoa > Arthropoda > Insecta > Orthoptera > Acrididae > Schistocerca > Schistocerca gregaria. The sequence goes on along the minus strand of NC_064921.1, from coordinate 99,202,375 downwards.
GACCACACGTTTTCAGTTGGTGAGAGATCTGGAGAATGGGCTGGCCGGGGCAGTAGTTGAACATTTTCTGTATCCAGAAAGGCCCGTACAGGACCTGCAACATGCGGTCGTGCGTTATCCTGTGAAATGTAGGTTTTCATAGGGTTCGAATGAAGGGTAGAACGACGTGTGGTAACACATCTGAAATGTAACGTCCATTGTTCAAAGTGCCGTCAATGCGAACAAGAGGTGTCCGAGACGTGTAACCAATGGCACCCGATGCAATCACGCCGGGTGATACGCCAGTTTGGTGATGACGAATACACGCATCCAATGTGCGTTCACCGCGATGTCGCCAAACACGGATGCCACCATCATGATGCTGTTAACAGAACCTGGATTCATCAGAAAAGAATGACGTTTTGCCATTCGTACATCCAGGTTCGTCGTTGAGTACACCATCGAAGGCGCTCCTGTCTGTGATGCAGCGTCAAGGGTAACCGCAGCCATGGTCTCCGAGCTGACAGTCCATGCTCCTGCAAACGTTGTCGAACTGTTCGTGCAGATGGTTGTTGTCTTGAAAACGTCCCCATCTGTTGACTCAGGGATCGTGACGTGGCTGCACGATCCTTTACAGCCAGGTGGATAAGATGCCTGTCATCTCTACTGCTAGTGATACGAGGCCGTTGGGATCCAGCACGGCGTTTCGTATTACCCTCCTAAACCCATATTCTGCTAACAGTCATTGGATCTCGACCAACGCGAGCAGCAATGTCGCGATACGATAAACCGAAATCGCGATAGGCTGCAATCCGACCTTTCTCAAAGTCGGAAACGTGATGGTATGCATTTCTCCTCCTTACACGAGGCATCACAACAACGTTTCACCAGGCAACGTCGGTCAACTGCTGTTTGTGTATAAGAAATTGGTTGGAAACTTTCCTCATGTCAGCACGTTGTAGGTGTCGCCAACGGCGTCAACCTTGTGTGAATGCTCTGAAAAGCTAATCTTCGCATCTGTAGCACGTCACCTTCGTGGTGTAGCAATTTTAATGGCCAGTAGTGTAGAACTTTCGATAACATCTCTGCCATTAAAATTAATTTTTTTTCACGCTATCGTGGTTTCAGATTTATATTCAGTATCAAATTAAGGATGAAAGATCACAAAATGTCCCACATGCCTGAATGATATCTAATCTTCAATATACCGCAACATACATCAGCGCTTATAAACAAGTGTCACTTTACTCTGTACGCATATCCTGCAATGCGAATACAGGTTAATGATAGAAGATACATATTGTAATATTTGTGTATTATAATATTTTGTGATTCAGGTATGTCGGACATTTTCTGATCTATCACCTTTGTACTTGATTGTGGCTGTAAACCTTAAATCGTAACATTGTGTAGTAAATTATTACAATACAGTCAAACGGTGGAAATTTAATTGAAACATTTAGAAATTTTAACTTTAGTCAAATACAGTATTTCGTCTTTGACATTTATAATATAAAATACGTATTAGATGCACTTGAAAGTTCAGTATTAATCAGTTTCACTTAAATTATCATTATAAGTCAGACGTGCTTGAATGTTCAAGGTCAGTCATTTACAACTTTCAAAATTTCCAGATCTAGAAATCGAAGGTCAATGATCAGTTTATGGTCAACAGACACGCATAAAATATACATAGGATTTTTTATGACAACTCTGAGTTCTTTTGCAGTTTCATCTCCTACAAACCTCTCAGCCACATTAGCCTGACATATGCCAATATTGCCTGGATCCCCGACACTTCTCCGTCGACAAATTGCTTGATTGAATTTCTGTATTTCACAACTATGATCACAGATATTGTAGGTCCTCAGGAGTACCAGTTTCGGTCAACGGTGACCATCTTCATATCTGTTTTATAAAAAAACGTGCCCAAGCATACTGGAGCAGTACATAACATATCTGAAGATGGTCACTGCTGACCGAAACCGGTGGTCTGAGGACCTATAATATTTGTGATTATAGACGTGAAACAAAATTATTCTAAATTTGCGGATCACTGATCAATTCGCGACGACTTTGCAGCTTGTGAAATTCCTTGCCTATCCAGAAGTAGCACCCTGTAGCATCTCATCGACTTTCCGTGCCTTCGTCTCATTGTGGAACACCTTCGGACCAAATCTCAGCATTAGGAATTCCCCTTCCACATACCCCATGCCTCATCCATAATCTCTTTCCGTAATTCCAACTCTTATTACTCAATGGCATCCTTCCCAATAACTTCCCTTCCTTCTTGCCCCAGTCAACAACAATCTGCCTTCCCTTTCCTCTCTGCTTCATCCCCCCCCCCCCCACCCACACCTCCGTAGTATTAGTTGGTTCTTGCGGTGCAATGGGGTAGTAATCATAGTTCCACCTGTTTCATGAACAGAATAATTTTCATGCATTACCATTATATCATAACATCACAACAGCATCAAAAATTTTAATCTTGAATAAACTGTATAACATCACCTATAGAAACTATCGGACACCTGGAACTTTGGTTTTACTGCTACTATTCCTCCTCCCTCCCCTTATTGGGTCTCCAGATGCTGCACAGGAAAAATGTAATGCGATATAACTCAGCCAGGTTATTAGGAAGTTATATCTGTGCTGCAACAGGGTATTATTTAATTGCAAATATATGTGCGTGGCACATTCTAGAACAATGACTTAAGGAAGATCTTACAGAAGCAGTACAAGAATTTAGTGGCTGAACTCTTCGTAAGAAATCCAGAAGTCAAGATTCCAATCTATGTTGCGTATACTTCGCACATAAGTAAAATAAATCCAACTAACATATGCAAAACTGTGGCTATTTATAGAAAGTGTAGCTACTAATTGATTTTACATCAATCATTTCGTTATTATCCAGAGAATAAACAAATTTGAGCCGAACAAAGTTATTTCACAGATGTGCAATGAAGGGACTAAATCAAAATAGATGACAGGTATGAACGGGTCATAAGCCCTCCGATTTTGTCAAAGTACAGACAGGGGATAAGGAATGCTGCCCAGTTCTGGATCTAATATTGCTAGCGTGGGGGACGTCGTAGCTCTCAGCACATGATTTACGACACGGGCTGCTGCGGACTCGAAAAATGCGACCATTTGTGCAGCGATATATATTCCTCCGTTTGTGGCCTCTCCCTTCTTGCCGCGTCCTTCATTCTTATTCATTGAATGCAAAATATGCAAATGTTCCTCCCTGTATTCTTCTAGAAGCCCACTGTGATTATCCTTCATATCTTTCGTTACGAAGATCACCTCTTGACTTTACATGCACATTCAAAATTCAGCACTATCGGAAACTCATCTAAGACGGTTCATTACTTTTATTTTTAATACCAATGATGGGATCTACGTAAAGATATTGACTTCCCATCAACGCTTTGCAGCCGTTGTACTTACGTATTACAGTAAATTCACACATCTGATTTCCGACATTTGAGGTAAATGACTATCATTAAAACTTTCTAGACAGTGGTCGAGATATCAGTACACGACGGATAGTCATCAAGTTTAAGGCACGACGGATAGTCATATAGTTAATTGATAATTAATTTTTTGTTAAAACTGAGAAAAGGTTAGATATTTCAGGGAAGACTGCAACTGCATCATTCATGATTTAAATAATGAAAACTGCATCAGTAAACATAAGTAACTTGCGCAGTTTTCATTATTATATTATTAAGATTTTCTTACAAAAGTCTTTCAATCTCTACATCGTATTTACATAAGAAAATTAAAATGTGGTGTCTAGCTAGTTTCGGTTGCAACTAAAACCATCTTCAGATCATGCCTGTACTAAATTAGTTCTGAACACGTACTGTATGTGCCACTAATACTCATCAAGCAACGCTATGCATTTGTATAGAAAGCAACATGAATGAGAAATTCATTGCTAACAGCAAGAACAAAACTGACTCTGGCTGTACACTACACTTACTCCAGACGCTGGTTGAATAAACTGTATCAGTAAAAGCACATCAACCATTAACTTGCAATTGTATGAAAAGCAAGTTCAGCGAAAACAACTTTTACACACCATTCATAATATCGGGGTTGGTTCTAAACCATGGTTGATAAAATCACACACAATCAGAAAAACAGAAAATGGTCTCTGTCACTCAAGGTAAATCGTCGACGATGAAATTGAGTGGAAATGTAATTCCATGTCAGTTATAGTATAATATATTTGTCCAATGAAGACCCGTTTATCATCTGCATTTCTTCTTGGTGCAGCAATTTTAATGGCCAGTAGTGTATTTCTCTTTTATACCTATCGACTCATTCCCCAAACTTATCTTATTATTTTACATTCTTTCTCAAACAAGTGAACTTCCTTTCCGTAGTGACTGCTTCTGTATTGTAGCCATATGTTTTCGTATATGTCATTACCCACAATCGACATGGACGCAATGAGGAAATTAAATATTAATAAGACTGAATTTTCTTAAATCCTACATATTCTTTATTACACACATTGTCGTTACTGCTATTATTATTATTGTTATTCTTATTATTACATACGACGACCCAGAAGTCCGTTAACACCCGAAACGCGCGATAATGCAGGTAGAGAGGTACAAATTGACACAATTGCTTTAAATGACATAGGTTTTCAGTGAAACAAAGAACTGGTTCAAAAATGGTTCAAATTGCTCTGAGCACTATGGGACTTAACATCTATGGTCATCAGTCCCCTAGAACTTAGAACTACTTAAACCTAACTAACCTAGGGACATCACACAACACCCAGTCATCACGAGGTAGAGACAATCCCTGACCCCGCCGGGAATCGAACCCGGGAACAAAGAACTGGACAAAATGACCAACAAATGGAGCTTCAAATGATACAAAAGCATTAATTACGACGAGAATTGATTTTTAGCAAAGATGCCGTTCTTAATGCTAATGCTCAACATGTCCGCCGTCATTTATCAATAATATTAGTAGTCGAGGTACAATGTTGTGAACAGCCCTGCACGGTGTGTCAATAGGTATGGTGGGAAACTGCCGTCGGATGTTGTCTTTTAGCATACCTAATAAAGTCGGACGATCGCGGTAGACTTGCGACTTCAGGTAATCCCGCAACCAATGATCACACCGATTTAGGTCTGGGGACTTTGGAGGCCAAGAATGACGGAAGTGCTGCTAAGCACGCGATCCTCCCCATACGATATACGCGAGTGATCTTTCACACGTTTAGTAGTGTAGGGTGGAGAGACATCCTGCATAAAATCCTACCTCCCAGCACGCGTTTATCGGTCGAGCTTGGGATGATGCGAATCCGTAAGGTATGATCGTACCTCCTACCCGTCTCGCTGGCAATCTGAAAAACAGCAGCCCGCATTTCCTCGATGAAACAGGGTCTGATCACGATTATTATGGTCAATTCACAACACACCATGGCGTTCTCGTCATGCAGTGGGGTATCCACGACAGTTCTACGATTTTCGGTTGTCCCAGTTCTGCAGTTCTGGATGTTGACAGATTCTGGTACTGTGAAATGGGATTCATCGGTCCACAACGCTTTAGACGACCAATCGTCAACTGAACCCATTTTTTTGAAATTCTTTTTCTGATAAAGTCAACATGCTGCGACTGCTGGTCGCACCTGACTCCATCTCTATCTCTCTACAGCTCATTTTATTTACGAATCTCATGCGTCATCACTGGCGTGTTGCTGTTAAGCGCTATCTGTTGGCCGGTATTTTCACTCGTTTTTGGTTTCAGTAAAATCCCGTATCTCATCAAGCATGTGTGTCAAATTTTACCACTCTAACTACATTATTCCGTGAATTAATGCACTTTCAAATGTTAACGGATTTTTGCGTCACCCTGCATATTGCTCATGTACTGTACAAGTTACATTGTTGACCCAGTAGATATGATTTGTTATAAGTTCATAATCTTGACAGATGAAATAAAGGCATAAATAAATTAGTATTATAGGACTGTGCCTGCAGATACACGATTGACCTTATGAAATTAGGCGTCCAAGATATTTTGGGATATAGGGCGGTAATACTGGTCGCGGATCACTTTTTCCAGTCTCGCGTTATTTTACTCAGTTTTCTGGTTGAACAGGGAGCGTCAAATAATAGGGTCTACGTGGCCACCAAATGTTCCTGTTAGATTTTCTGATACGACTGTAGACAAGAGACGCTATCACTCTCCTTTTTCACCAACCACGACCGACTTGACACTATACTAATAACCTCATGTGGAGTATAAATAGATATTCAGGGGTCCACATAGAATAATTCCTATACTGCTGATATTTGTGGTGGTGTAACTTCTTTTTTAAACGCAGATTATTAATAAATATGTTTGTTTTACTATACATGATATTTCAGATAAGCTGTTTATCTCTGGGGTATCTTAAAACAAAAAAAGTATAAAATAAATAATAAATGAAAGGACTTTATTTAGAAAGGTTTATTTAGTTTTCCAGAAAGTTAAAATAACGAGTCAAAACTTTTTAAATTAGACATTATTTATTTATTTCTATCATGCAGCTGACGCAATTAAACTTTGTGGAAATCAATTTACATTTAATTTCTGTATGATTTATTAGGGATCTAGAAACCCACAAGGCTGTAGGCGTGGATGCAACATGTTGCAAGTAACTGCCTGTGTTCAGATGGATATTCTAGTGGCAGAATGTTCATTTGAGTGAGGTGTTCAAACTAGTGGCCATTCTCCTGAATGAACAAACCAATGTGGACGAGACGCCACAGAGCGACAAGCTCCCTCAGTACGCTCTTTGAAGTCATGTAGGGATGTGGGTGTGGTAACATGATCACAGTCCTTTAGATATTCCCACAATAATGAATCTACTAGCGTTTAATCTGGTGGTACATTCCTGATAATGACGGTGTCCCAACCATCTCCCAGAAAATCTGTTGTTAAATTCTTGCAAAACTTCAGGCGCAGAGTGAGATTGGAGATCATATTACTACATCCACATGCCGTCTCTAATATCTAGACTGTCAGTTTCAGCGAAGAAACCTAATATTGAAAGTAAAAGTTCGATATATATCGTGTGCGAGAACACTAGCGAAGTAGTGTGGACTGATGATTCCGTCTCCAAAGATTCCCCACCACAGTTTAGTGGACCACCTCCTTCGACGATTGACATGACGTACGCAAGCAGGATCTCTTGTGGCCCGGTAATGCATATTATGACGTTTCACTGCACCATAATTAGTAAACGTGGATCGTGCGTTCATCAGAGAACATAATGCTTTATAAGGTATTCAAAGTGAAATCAGTCATGGATCATTCACAGAAACTATGTTTCCGTATGAAATGTTTCCTATGCATTTCCTGTGGCAGTGACAGGTGTTACAAGTGAAACTTGAGACGATGTAACGCTGATGCCAGTAACTGCGGCAACTTCTCTCGAGATGATGTGAGGATTGAGGTTTATTGCAGCTAAAACAAACGCTCCCATATGCTGATTCCTTGCTGGATTTTGTCCCTTAACGCTATAGTTTCTCAAATTACTTCTTTATCGAAGACTTCTCATGGGAAGCCGTGGATGCTTTAATGGAAGCGTATCGGCATTTGCCGAGCATCAGTTGACATACCAACGTACTCATTGTATGTGTATACCACGTTTGTTACACGTCAAAGTCCTTGGATTTGTCGTTTTGACCGGTCTTGTATGCGGTGGGTCAGTATATATTCTAACATCTAACGGAATACGACTTCAAATAGTGCATCCTAGAAGCCTATCGTTCCGTGACACCACCATAGTTTAGAAGGCACATTGAGTTGTACAGTCAGGAAAATGGGCACTCATTTGAATTTCTCTCTTAAATCAACATTTCGAGACCAGAATGTCTATCTGAACGGAGCCAGTTACGTTCCCTAGGTAAAACTGATTTAAAGTGAATCGTTCAAAGTTGATTTATGTAGGTTAGATACATTAGAGGAAAATGTAATGTTCTATTTACAAATTATAACACTTTTTTATAACTCTACGGAAAACAAATAACTAAATTTTGTTCATACTTTGCCAGTAGGAGTAAAGTTATTTACGTTCATCTTAACTGAATCTTCCGTCTTTTCTTGGTAGAACAACATTATAATAAATGAAAAGCGCTAGTTTGTTATATTGAGGTAACTGATTTTCGGCCTCAATCTAGATGTGGAACTACTTTTCCAGTTTCATTTACAAATATTTTAGCTTCTTTGACGGCAATAGTAAATATCTGATGATGGCCTTGTAAGAAGAAAACCATTTAACACAATAAATTAATACTGTAGAATAAAAGGAAATTAGCGCGTTTAATTTATTACTTACGTTTCCCTACCTAAGCAGATATTCCTTTCACTTATTATTTCGTTAAAAGCCGGGAAAAAACATACCTAAAACACCATGTACATGGATTCCTCTTGGCCACTGTCCCTTCAAATAACCTTTTCTTAACTCCATAATTACGATGTTGATGTTTTGCTTTCAGTGATCCATCAGTGGTATCCTACCCAATCGCTACAAACTAGTGATAGGAGACGAGGGTTTCTTCAGTTCGATGGAGACGTCAACTGGACAGTTCAAGCTGGACACATCAGATATGTCAGTCCAACACACAGCCATTGGTCGCTGCCACATTAACACTGCTACTTCCATTACCTCCAACGCCACGCAGCTTATGACTTATTACGTTAACAAATAAATTTGTCCTCTATCTTCTGAAAGATGACATTAGAGCTGGAGGGAATCAGTACACCCAGATAAATTAACCATTAGAAATTCTGGTAATATGGGCAGTCCGATGTTGATTTACTTAAAATATAACGTTGCGTTTTATAAAATGTTTTTAAATGCTTAATAGTTCTGAGTGTTGTATACTGTAGCATTAGTTAACTCTAAGACGGAGACATTTAAGAAATCCAACGAGACATAAAAAATAAATATTCCTTTTAAAATGCATCCTATAAGTTCATAAAACTGAGAAGGCTTTCTGGGGATATTTTCTATTTTAATATAAGGATACAGTGCTCTTCGATGGGTCATTGGAGAGTAGTAATGTAATTATGATCATCTTGAGGTTGAAGCTCGTCCGTCCATGTTTGCTTTCAAATAGGTTTGTTTCTGGATGGAGTTTACTTTGAACAAAAGAGAATTTTATCTTTTCTTCTGTTTCCCTGGAATGTTTCGCTGAAGTTCTAGCATTATCAATGGGCTTTTATTTTCTCTCCATTAAATGATAAAGGTACTCTTTACTACTTACACAGCCGGCCGTAGTGGCCGAGCGGTTGTAGGCGCTACAATCTGCAACCGCGTGACTGCTACTGTCGCAGGTCCGAATCTTGCCTCGTGCATGGATGTTTGTGATGTCCTTAGGTTAGTTAGGTTAAAGTAGTTCTTAGTTCTAGGGGACTAATGACCTCAGAACGTGTCGCATAGTGCTCACAGCCACTTGAACCATTTGAACTACGTACACAAATTAGTTTGAGTTATAAGACAGTATTTGCAAATTTGAAAAAAATGCAAAGTCCTTTGTATATACCTTGTTAGCACATGCTGGGACAAACTGTGAAGGAAAAGTAATGCAATAAAAAACTATAAAAATCAGGAAAACCACAGCATGTACGGTATACATACAAAACTTCGTATGTTTTTCAAATTTGTAAATAATATCTTAATAACTCAATTTTATAAGTGTACAAATTGTAAAGAGCATTCTTCCTGCTTGATATAAAGAAAATAAAAGCCCATTGGTTATGTTGAAACATCAGCTAAACATATCTGGGAAATAGAAGAAAAGATAAAACTCTTTTTCACTCAAGGAGCGACCACTCCAAAAACAAATGTAAATTTAATTATTATTTATTTAGTTTGTTAATCCAGCTACCTTTGTAAATGTGAAAATATACTCACAACAGTGACAAAGCCTGTAATACTCAATCACCAAAACGGATAACAGAAAACGCGAAGTAGTTGATTCTCTTAAATGCAAAAGTATTGTGATGTAGTTGCTGTCGCTACATGAGCAACTCAGTACAGCTTTATTGTGACTCTTTCCCATTACATTCAGTGAATCAGTGCATACCGGTCAACTCCATCACTAAACCAGTCCACACAGCCGTGTATCACAATTAACGTCAACTGTGGCTATCGGAAAAAAAAGCACAGAACCGAGCAGAACAGTGCAAGCTTGAGAGCAAAGAGTAAATTGGACGTTGCTGCAGTTAAAAGTATCACAAGTGAATGCAGCAAGTTTGTTTCTAAAATAGAGACACAGCGCACCCCTCCAACGACTTCACTGTTACGCACTTATTTCCAGTGCAGCACAGATGCAAAGGTAAATAAGACTAAGAAATGAGACGATATGCAGTTACTCTGTAAAGAGTATCTTTGTACCAAAATAATCAGAAAGTATTTCTGAAAAACATCCGGAATTTTATTGGTGGAGTTCGTGAACACTTGGGGACTGGTGCAGAACGTTCGCAATTTTTAAGTTTTCAATAGTGTCAGTATTTAGAATGCGTGCAGTTGTTGGGATCAGTGTGATTGTCTGAATGAAGAGAAAATGTTTAAAAACGAACTGAACGACGTGCATAATAATTGTTACGAATTTATGATACATTAATGTATAAGTCCGCAGCTCGTGGTCTTGACGTAGCGTTCTCGCTTCCCGCGCACGGGGTCCCGGGTTCTATTCCCGGCGGGGTTAGGGATTTTTCCTGCCTCGTGATGACTAGATGTTGTGTCTTCTTCATCATCATCATTCATCCCCATTACGGTCGGAAGAAGGCAAAGGCAGACCACCTCCACCAGAACCTAGTACAGCGGTGCGGGTCTCCTGCATCGTCTCCTACGCTCCTCGGAGTATGGGACCTCATAATCATCATCATCTTGTTTATAAGAAGAGTCATTAAAAAGTGACGGGAATTTTAAAATTTCGCGATTTGCAATTTTTTTTTCTTGTTAGTACACATGTTCCTGGTATATGCTTGCATTTTCAACACTTTTGGATATTTGGTTTATTGTTGACAGTCAAAAATGTTGAATTTATTTTCGAGTTCTCGGCCAATTATTACTTTCGAAAAAGATAGATCAATGAATTTGCATTAAATTTTGCTTGAAAACTGGAATAAAGTGCAGCATCGCATTCGAAATGTTGAATGTGGCTTTTGTCAATCTGCTATGGGAAAGGCAAGAGTTTGCCAGGTTAAGCGAGGGCCGAGAAGACGACGACCCAGCACGACCTAGCACATCAATTACTGACTACAATGCGGAAGAAGTAAAGAAAATGGTTCTGAAAAATCACAGAATCACACAAGTAAATGATGTTGGTATATCCTTTGACTGATGCCAAGCACTTTTTTCGGATGTTTTGGGCATGAAAAGTGAAGCATCTAAGTTTTTTGTAACATTGCATATATTCAGACTAGCTGATAGGCCGCATATAATTGCTAAGGGGTAAGTTGAATTTATTGTACGGCCGAACGCTAGCGTTCCCATCGCACAGGACGCGCCGCAGTCAGCCCGGCTAGTCTACCGCTTCCGGCCAGCCACGTGCAGAGACAATGAGCGCATCGCCGGAAACGGGTTAACCCCAGAGTTGGAAATTTCGACGGCTGATGCTCGCACTGCCTTTGTGCAGAATACGCTCCAGGAAATGGCGGATCGTCGGACACTCTGGAAGTTGGCTAGGTATCAAATATTGATACAATTCTGAATACACCGCAATCTTAGATAAATGTGGCGCTTCCAATGACACAACAACATAACAATATCTTTAAGACAGTAGCTGATTTTTGACTGAGAAAAAAATTTACACAATGAACTTCTGAATTAACAACTTTTAAACGCTTCATAAGATATCAAAATACCATATCTCAGGTTGACAGCATTGGAGTATAGCTATATTCCGTGAAAGTTACGTATCTGTATCTACTTTATTTATGTTTTTTATTATGCAAATGTTTGTCAGAACATTCTATTCTCTACATTTACACAGCAAATAGCAGGAGAGCTTCTGTAAAGTTTGGAAGGTAGGAGGCGAGGTAGTGGCGTAAGTAAAGCTGTGAGGACGGCGCGTGAGTCGTGCTTGGGTAGCTCAGTTGGTAGAGCACTTGCCCGCGAAAGGCAAAGGTCCCGAGTTCGAGTCTCGGTCCGGCACACAGTTTTAATCTGCCAGGAAGTTTCATAACAGCGCACACTCCGCCGCAGAGTGAAAATCTCATTCTGGATAGCATCAGTACCTCGCATATTGTTATACTCGTGTTCTTATTCAGTGAACAGTTTAATATTTTGCAAGTACTTTTATTTAAATGTTGATTGCCAGGGATATTAAAAAAGCTGTGACAACCTAATATTGATCAATCCCATGTGTTAGCGGACACCACAGTGAAAAGAGTGCCGTAGATGCTTCCGTCAAGCAGGTGTAAATAATTGTTTAAGCAATTTTTGGAGATAATCTATTGTCATTTAACATAAGCGCTTTTGCGTAAGAATGCTGGATTATTTATTAATGAACGAACTATTACTCATATTTATTGTAAACCATCTGAATGTAACCGTTTATAACGTTTCTTTTATTTAAAATATTGTTGTACTATATAGTCCACGGAGTGGTCAGGTGAACCAAATCATGTGTGTAGCGCCTGAGAACGATGTATTTTTGGTGGGGATGGCCTTTAGCCAACGAAAGTTGTACAGCGGCAAAACAATGCTGGAATCAAGTGGAGACTGGGATTTTCCGAGAGAAGAGCTCAAGGAAGCGATTCTAGAAACTTTATGTGGAGTGCTGGAAGAAGGCACGCCTTCATATTTTAACGTGCGTGATTCAGTCATGTAGGTGACTGTGGGTGGTAAACGGCCACTACAATACTCTAACTTCTCAAGGCACTTTTATTTCTAAACGTTTGAATGTGCTCCAGAGTAGGCCTAACTTTTACCACATGATTTACGGAACTACATCATACACAGAATGAGTTAGTATTCTTTCATCGCGTGTGTTATTTTGTGAATCATTGTGCTGAACTCTGAGTTGGCGAACCTCTCGTGGATTGTGATCACGAAATGGACTTAGTTCTCGCGTATCTTCGGTGACTATTTAGGCTGGAGATTTTGCTGCCATACTCGTAGCGCTTTCAACTTAACTTTACTGCATTTGATGAGAGTATTCTCTGCCTTCATTTTAAACGAATACGGCAGTACCACTTCTCGTTTATCTGAGATGTGTTTTCTTTAATAAACATTATTCTACATTATTCTTTGTCATCTACAGCAATTATATATTTTAGAATAGAGCCATTTTTATGAAATTATCCTTATAACTTTCTTATTTCTGTGTAGTTTACTAACTCGCAGTTGTAACCAAAGCATACGCTATCTGCCTGCAAGTTCACAGCAACAGGTTGTTATGTGCAATGAATTAGCTGCAGAGCATGAAAGTAGACGCGCGTGACTAGACTAAGACTACATCGAGCTATTCTTTTTGAACAGAGCCATGCATAAACCAAGTATCTAAGGTATCAGCAATATCAGACAAAATAACGACTAGTTTGTTCGTATGGGATGCTGTTTAGGAGGAGAAACCACTCAGCAGTAACAGATAGGTATCGTCGCATTGTCCTGAAATCGTTGAATTCCGACTAAAAGCGACATCGTGTAGAGATTGATCCGAAATTGCTGAATGAAGTCAACAGCGACCCAGAATTTCTAAAGAAGGTTGGAATAGGTGACGAAATATTGGTTTACGGGTATGACTCCGAAACCATAGCCCAACGTTTAAATGGCATCTGCATGAAGAGCCAAGATCGAAAAAAACAAAAAAATAAAAAATAATAAAATAAAAAAAAGTCGACTGGTTCGATCACATGTGAAGGTTCTTTTCACTGTTTTTCTGTTACAGTGGTATAGCGCATCATGAGTTCCTGGCATTCATTAAGGACTACTGCCTGCGAGTTTTGTGCCATTTACGTGAAACAGTTCTAGAAAAGGGACTGGAACTGTGGCAAAACCGCTTGTGGAAACTGCATCACGATATTGCTTTCACTCACACCTCAATGCTCGTTTGTGATTTTTTGACAAAAAACGAAACATTTATGTTTACTCAGCCACTATACTGACCGGACATGGACCCCTGCGGCTTCTTTCTATCCCCGATGCCGAAGAGAAAAAAGGACGTCGTTTTGCCACCATTGATGAGATTAAAACAAAATCACTGAAGGAGCTGTCAATCCCAGAAGTGCTTCCAAGGTTGGAAAAAACACTGGCACAAGCATATCTGAGGTGGATTACTTTGAAGGGGACAAAATTGATGTTGATGAATAAATAGTCTTTAAGAAAACCCAAAACTCCCGTTACTTATTGATTACATCTCGTAAATTTCCGTGCACATAATTTTGAACAAAATTGTTTACGGAGCAATGCAAAGCCTCGGTGTAAAACGATATTTGACGTAAGAATGTAACCTTCTTGTACTTTTTGTTTTTCATTTTCTTTAAGGGATACAAAAATGTTAGTTTAGCTACCCTTGAAAAGGCTACATACAATTGTCCGTGATTAAAGACAGGATTTTGTAAATACAGCCCTGCTCTTTGAAGCGTTAGTCTCTGTTACTTGTTTATAGGGATAGCAAATGCAATTTTGATAGGTAACTGTCTTCTTGTCAATTGAAGAGGCATGCTTGGATCACGTGGTGTTGATACTGGTCACTGTTATTATCCATGACAATACTGTACACAAATTATTCAGCTAATAAGTACTTTAAAAGTGAATAAAAGGGTATTTTCCATAAGATAATATGAAAAAGGAAACTTTTATTCCTGATTAATAAGTTAGTTTAATAAAATGTAGGTATGGAACTGGGAATGCGTGATGCACTTTTGCTCACGATAGTTAAAGGTATCTTTTAAGTAAAATTTTTTCACCAACAGTAATTTTTAACCAAAATTCTATACGTAATCTCAGAAGTCGATTAAAAAACCTTTCTAACGATACCTCATTCATTCCCGTATGGTTAGTATGTGTTGTGAAAAAGAGATGCTGACTTGACAAATAATATACATGGTCACATTGATGGGATGATGAGACTTCTTTTGTTTTCTGTTACTGTTGAAGTGATGTTCAGTGTTTCACAATGCCATTGTGATAGTGATGGACTACAAGGTGGAGGAAAAGAGTAGGGAGAGGGTACCATCAGATACTGCTGAGATGCAGCAGACGTAAAAAATGAAGAGACTGAGAGATGTCAGAAGAAAGGAGGGCTTCAACGGACTCGAAAGTTGTCGTATGGAGTTTTACTTTTGAGTATTCTGATACCAATTATTTAACAATGAGATCGGAAGGTAATCTATAACCTGTTTTTTACGAAATCATTGTTCTTCAAGACGATCTGAACACAAAATATTCCAGTCATTCCATACAGTGATTTCCTTTCATTGTTCCATATCACTCCTCCGTTTAGTGTGTTCAGTAGAATTATAAACTAAACGGTTCCCCGAGTGTTTGCATGCACTAACTAGTAGGTTTGCATGAAATTAAAATCAGCTACACTCGTGGGAACTCGCGGAGAGAAGTTACACAGTTTGTACACAATGGAATCGCAATCACACTTTCGGATATTACCTAGATATTGATGCAGAGACAAACCAGTGTGCAGTTATCGTGAAACCTATCATGTCTTTATTCGTGGCTTCCGATATCTGTGAGTGTTCATATCACATCAGTTCCAGATCAAGTATGAAATTACGAACAATGAATGAATGGTATAAATTTGATGGGGTCGATTCTGACTTTTTTAGAAACGCGGCTGGAAATTGAAGCGATTTTCAAGCGCTTGGGAAACTTGGCGAATTTCCAGGTCACGTTCGTATCTGAGTAGAGAATTTAATATTCTGGGACTTGGAGGGTGGGGAGCGAAGGTTGCAGACCTCTGCCTGCTGCAGAGGAAATGCAGAATTCAGCCGCTGCTGATTCACGGCGGTCGCTGCTGAGAATCCCAAAATTGGACTGTCTGCTGACAATTTTATATAACTTTTTAAATTTGTTTCGAAGTTGTTTCTTTGCATTTGAATCAGATTAAAAAGTTGTTTCATATTTTCGTAACTTGATTAAAAATGGACTTGCTCTCTCCACTATTATAATTTTCATTCGCCTGATCAACTGAGTCATTATAAACATCTGCTGTTTTCTCAGAAAATCGTTAATGCTCGGAAATGTCTATATGGGACTTTCGCTCAGTATAATAGATTTCAAATTAAATGTCGAATGGTGATGATGAGAAATGCGTTTTCATGTCATACTGTGGAAACATTACTTGTATCAGGAATCATAGTAACCGCTTATACGCCCACATGTTTAATGTGTGTGTGTGTGTGTGTGTGGGAGGGGGCGGGGAGAGAGAGAGAGGGAGAGAGAGAGAGAGACAGAAACAGTAGTGTTTGAATATGTGTGTACCTACTACAACAGCATATCTGTCAACGTCATATCAATCGTTCCACACGGTAATTTTTCTGCGAGTAATTGGTAGTTTACATTCTCTGACCGATGTTACAGCTTTTGACACCAGTCTTGGCTGGAACACTTTTCCACAATCAGGGAGTATTACTCATGTAACTCTAAGCTTCAAAATTATGTCCTCTGCAAGAAACCAGGCGACTTGCGGAATTTCTGCTGTCGGAATGGCCATGTTGACAATGTAGCAGCTGTGGTAGTCAGTGCGCACTACTATCCATTCATTACCATTCACTTACTTGAATAATATAGCCAAGAAGTCAATTCCAATCAGAACTGGAGCAGCGTCAGGACCAATCGCCTCAGAAATCATGAGATGGTTGAGGCACATACTCCTGTTGCTGACATTAGCTACTATGTCTTGCATACTATCTGATAGATCTAGATTTGCACTTGTGCTGCACCTGCAGATCATTTGGCCGGCCGCGGTGGTCTTGCGGTTCAAGCGCTCAGTCCGGAACCGCGCGACTGCTACGGTCGCAGGTTCGAATCCTGCCTCGGGCATGGATGTGTGTGATGTCTTTAGGTTAGTTAGGTTTAAGTAGTTCTAAGTTCTAGGGGACTGATGACAACTGATGTTAAGTCCCATAGTGCTCAGAGCCATTTGAACCATTTTTTTTTTTTGCAGATCATTTGATTGGTAATCGAAACGTCATACGTCAGAATTTAGGCTGCAGCCAATGTTTACACTGTGAGTGAAAATCATCAGAAACGGCGGCCGAAGGCTTCTAGCATATGGTCACCCTTGTTCTGCCAGCGGCGTTGCCAGAGATGACGAAGGAGTAGACAAAGGTTCAGGTTATTTTCTTGTGACTGGAATGGAAAAGCTGCCTCTAAAAGGAGGACGAATGGGAAATGCTCTTCGGAATGAGGATGCAGAAGACAAAGCAGACCATTGGTTTCTCGTTAGAAAGTGCCAGGACTGATCAGACGTTTGTGCTACCTTAGGAATACAGGACGACGTTTATTACTTCCCACTTCTAGGAAATTTAGCATCTTCCTGCACCAGTTCGTGTTGTGGCCGTGTCTTGCAAATAAAATCGTTTGTGAAATGTCTGAAGTACGAGAAGATTCCGAGTTATCAGTTGCTGGTGGAGAGCTTTCTTATTGTTCTGAATTAAGTTACAGTCAGATTGTAGCTCCTGAAAATTAAATCATCTCATGTAGACGCACACACAGACACCCGCCCACACACCCACACACCCACCCATCCACCCACCCTCCAACCCACCCACCCACCCACCCACCCACCCACCCACCCACCCACACACACACACACACACACACATACACACACACACACACACACACACACACACACACACACACACACACACCCACACACCCACACACACACGACTTGAGTATAGACTGAACATTCCTTGTTGCACTGGCTTCTAAAAAATAATGAACGTTGCTCCGATCATCCTTAAATGCCCAAAATCAGTTATACATCAGATAGTTATTTCCACCGACGAACGGGCCTATGATGTACCTACGAAACGATTTGATTTCTCATATCAAATGTATGTTTGCCTTTGATGTTCAGGTATATTACGATTGTGATAAGGAACTCTTTTACATTTTGCAGTGTATAAGCTGTGCTGAATGTTTTTTTAGTTATGTATACCACATAGACAGGCGGAACCGCAGAGCGGGTGTTGTCGGTCCGAGTTGCACTGTTTGAGACATTTGTACACGTCCCTCAGATGTACTCGTACTGAATATTTCAGCTTCGCAGTGACTCCTCTGCATTCTTTACAGATTTGGCGAAGGCTTCACAACGATGCTAAGGGAGATGCATATTCATGAGGATCGATGTACTTATGTTCTCTCCTCGAGAAGCATGGCGTATTTTGCATCCGATAGTCTTCACAGTTTGACAGTGATACAATAAAACAATGGCTAAGACATGGATTCGTACCTAAAAGGACCAAGGATCAAATTCCTGTATGGACAACTATTCATGAGGATCGATGTACTTATGTTCTCTCCTCGAGAAGCATGGCGTATTTTGCATCCGATAGTCTTCACAGTTTGACAGTGATACAATAAAACAATTGCTAAGACATGGATTCGTACCTAAAAGGACCAAGAATCAAATTCCTGTATGGACAACTATTTTGCAGCTATCCAAAGTTTTACGAAATAATGCACATACTGAGATGTTTCTTTTGAAAATAACATCGTCACCGTCCTTCTTGTCAAATACCAACTTGTGCTCCTTCTTCAATGACCTGTTACAAATACTGTTATGCTTGAGTTAGTGATACTTCATATCTCCATATGTTGTATATTTTGATTACAGAATAATTGATCCTCGCATTACTTGTTGACTACGCTGACACCTAAAAAGCTTATGTACTGAAAAAAAAAGAATTACGTTAACCAAATCTTCAAGCGAGTCTTAGTAGAACATTTTGCCCATTACCTGCTAATCGGTTTTCCGCTTACAAGCTCATGACCAGTCTTTAACTGACAGTCGTCGTCAGACGGCACAATATTCTTGAACAACATTGAAAAAGATGTTACACGTCGAGAGCGATGTACGAACACAGGGTAAATGTCATCTCTGACAGCGTACACAACAAAATCTACAACAGTCGCGACACTCCATCACCGTTTTGTTACCCACAGCAATACCTTAACGGAAAACCGCTCATCATCATCATCATCACCATCAGCCAATTCAATCATTAAATGATGTGGTCTCTTCGAGTGTCCAGTGGTGTTCCTCTAGGCCTCCGGTGCTCTCTCGGACTCCAGCACTAGCTTCATCCGTCTTCTGTCTTTTCTTCTCGCGACGTGGCCAGCCCAGTGCCATTTCAAGGAGGCTACTGTCTCTAAGAAGTCATTAACCTTCGTCCCACACCGGATGTCCCTTTCCCTATCCTTTCTTGTATAATCCAGCATGATCTGTCCATGGCTCTTTGGTCTGTCCTAAGTTTCCCTTTTGTAAATGAGCTCAGTGTCCATGTCTAGCAACCATACGTCACCACGGGAAGAATACATTGATAAAATACTGTTTTCTCCAAATTTACTGACATTTTTGATCTGGATGCTGTTGAATTCCTCACAAATTATTGCCAGCGAAGCTTGGTGCGGCAGTACATTTCTGGCCTTACATCTCCCTTCATATTTATAAACTGGCCAAAGTAGACATATTCACTGACCTCTTCTAATGGACCGTCCTTGACTTTCACATCTCCAGCTGGGACCCATTTGATGGACTTACTTTTGTTTTGGAAAGATTCATGTTCAAGCCAACCAACTGACACTCCGATGCAAGATCTGTAACTAAGTTTTGGAGCGCTGGGAAGACGTTGGCCAGTAAGGCAATATCATCAGAAAATCTCAAGTTGGTAAGCCTTCTTCCATTAATTCTAATTGCCTCACCTTCCCAGCTTATCTTTGATATAGCCATTTCCAATACAGCCGAGAACAGTTTTGGGGAGATAAGATCGTCTTCAAGCCCCTCATGATGCGGAATTCTTGAGTTGGTTCGCTGATATTGCTGCTCTCACTTCTTTCGCACTTTGAGGACACCTAAATGGCTAACGGAGTCGAATGCCGTTTCAAAATTAACAAAGGCAATGCACAGAGCCAGTTGGTATTCACTTGCTCTGCTTATCACTTCACTAACGGTCAAAATGTGGTCAATAGTGCTACAATTGCTTCGGAATCATGCATGCATAGGTTGGGCTGAGTCTAGTGTGGAACAAAGTCGATTTAACAGTATCTTTGTGAAACTTTTGTACAAAATGGAGAAAAAGCTGATGGGACGATAGTTTTTGATATTGCGAATACTTCCTTTCTTGTGTATCAAAATAATCTTTGCCTTGTTCCACGGTAGTGGGGTTGAATCACAGTGCAGGCAGCAAGTAAGTACTTTTGCCAAGTGATTTATTGATACCTCTCCTGCCAGTTTCAGCAGGTTAACACTCAGCTCATCACCCAGCACTGTACCCTCCTTCATGCTATATAGAGTACACTTGACTTTCGATGGGAATATATCTGGAACACTATGTGCATCGTTTAATTTAGATACACTCAAATTTTCCCTTGGCTTGCTATACAAATTGCTATAAAAGTCTCTGATGAACTCCTTTTCAGTGATTCGACTGTCATTTCCATCAAGTGCGATAATCTGCTTTTTACCGATTGTAAGTTTGCGTATGGCTGACTTTAAACTTGTCTTGTTCTCTAAGTTTGCTCGTAAGGTGTCTTCACTGAATTTCTGTATATCAGATTTCATATGTGATAATAAATTGTGAAAAGCAATAAAACTATTTTCCAACACAGAAGAAACCAGTTCCACAATTCTTCCTAAATCTGACCTACAATGGCAAGACTCTTCAGCAAATGCGCATTTGAAGCAAAGGTAATTCAATTTATAAAAATATTCTTGTATTAGGAACTAGAATGAAGTGCAAGAATGGACGAATCATTAGATTACATTAAAAAATTTTAAGTATCACGAAAAGTGCATATGATAATAGCAACAGGCACCAACAGAAATATGCACTTCTCATGCATGAAATGCCAGTCTTCCTTCTCTAGTTTTCAGGAGAAAAAGATCCAAATACAAACAAATTCGATAGTGTTTCTTCACGAATCAGCTGAAGATTATGTCACTGAATCGTTTGAATTCGGCATTTTTACAATACATGTCTCTTGATAATTTACTAATACATGGGAAGCGAAAATATAAATAAAAATTTCTGTAATCAAGTAGAAAATAATTAAAAACAAACATTATTCTTCCGACTCATGTGACTGTTTGCTGCCTCACCGGTTAGAGCGCAAGTGGCGCAGCAGCTGTCACATGATAACAACTCAGTTTTACAAAATGTATAGAACTGTTCTGTGTGTGATAATGCTATTTAATCTGCTACCGGTTTAGGTCTTAAACCATCTTTAATGGCAGCTGTACAATATACAGGAGTAGACAATACGACAATGAAAACGGAATAAGATCATAACACGAAAAACCGTTAAATCAATCGTAATACAAAAATTATCACACATGTATCATCTGTCACACACCATTCAACATACATAACCACTGAAAATCATAACTGCCAGTGAAAATGAGAAGAAATTGTATCCAGATAAAATGTGATGGCCCATTGACAAAAGAACAACATGTCATGTATAGCAATATAAGTCAAAGAACTTCAAAGTCAAAGATGAATGTCTTGACTAAATCCAAAGAAGTTGCCATGAAACACTGCTGTGGTAATCGAATTACAAAACTGAAGTATCAACAGTTCGACACTTGACTGACATTAGATACATACATTAATAAAATAAATGTAAAGTAAAAGAATACCAGGACTGATGAATGTAAGAATATACAATATCTTACAATCCAGTCAAAAACATAAATGTGTAAAACACAAGCTACGCAACAGTCCATGAAATTACAGGCGGCGTCTCCATATCTGACGAAAATACATAGTAAAGTAACTTTGATTCTATCCATACTGGATCAGAGGTTGTGGTTGTCAATTTCAATGTTAAAAAATATATATCAGCTCAACCACTTGTATACAGTGTAAAACACTAAATCTTCGTGTTTTACACTATAAA
This sequence comes from Schistocerca gregaria, assembly GCF_023897955.1. NCBI lineage: Eukaryota > Metazoa > Arthropoda > Insecta > Orthoptera > Acrididae > Schistocerca > Schistocerca gregaria. The sequence continues at coordinate 99,180,276 of NC_064921.1, read as the reverse complement.
CAAGTGGTTGAGCCGATATATATTTTTTAACATTAAAGTAAATTAATGTTAAGGAAATACAGTTTGTAGGGATGAGGAAATAAAAGGAATGTAGCGTATGTAGATGTAAGACATCTAAAATTTTATGCATATGCCACAATCTAACCAAATATTTTTATTCTTTTATTTTTGTGAATAAACATAGTATGCATCTAAACTGTCACCTAAGACATACACAGCCAAAAAATGTGATTCTAATTCCATTTACCATACAGATAAAAAGATATGATAGGATAAAAAGTTATAGTAAAATGTATATGTAAAAAACATCTAATCTATTGCACATTGATTAGAAGAATATTTCATCAGTGTTGCACAAATGCAAAATGTAAGTAATTTTATTTATCATACAGATAAAAATTTACAAAGAGATGTTGTTGTTGTTGTGGTCTTCAGTCCTGAGACTGATGCAGCTCTCCATGCTACTCTATCCTGTGCAAGCTTCTTCATCTCCCAGTACCTACAGCAATCTACATCCTTCTGAATCTGCTTAGTGTATTCATGTCTTGGTATCCCTCTACGATTTTTACCCTCCACGCTGCCCTTCAATACTAAATTTCTGATCCCTTGATGTCTCAAAACATGTCCTACCAACCGATCCCTTCTTCTGGTCAAGTTTTGCCACAAACTTCTCTTATCCCCAATCCTATTCACTACTTCCTCATTAGTTATGTGATCTACCCATCTAACCTTCAGTATTCTTCTGTAGCACCACATTTCGAAAACTTCTATTGTCTGCTTGTCCAAACTATTTATCGTCCATGTTTCCCTTTCATACATGGCTACACTCGATACAAATACTTTCAGAAATGACTTCCAGACACTTAAATCTATATTCGATGTTAACAAATTTCTCTTCTTCAGAAACGCTTTCCTTGCCATTGCCAGTCTACATTTTATATCCTCTCTACTTCGACCATCATCAGTTATTTTGCTCCCCAAATAGCAAAACTCCTTTACTACTTTAAGTGTCTCATTTCCTAATCTAATTCCCTCAGCATCACCAGACTTAATTCAACTACATTCCATTATCCTCGTTTTCATTTTGTTGATGTTCATCTTATATCCTCCTTTCAAGACACTATCCATTCCATTCAACTTCTCTTCCAAGTCCGTTGCTGTCTCTGACAGAATTACAATGTCATCGGCGAACCTCAAAGTTTTTATTTCTTCTCCATGGATTTTAATACAGATTGAATAACATCGGGGAGAGGCTACAACCCTGTCTTACTCCCTTCCCAAACACTGCTTCCCTTTAAGTCCCAAGACTCTTATAACTGCCATCTGGTTTCTGTACAAATTGTAAACAGCCTTTCTCTCCCTCTATTTTACCCCTGCCACCTTTAGAATTTGAGAGTATTCCAGTCAACATTGTCAAAAGCTTTCTCTAAGTCTACAAATGCTAGAAACGTAGGTTTGCCTTTCCTTAAGGTAAGTCGTAATTTCGGTATTACCTCACGTGTTCCAGTATTTCTACTGAATACAAACTGATCTTCCCCGAGGTCGGCTACTACTACTTTTTCCATTCGTCTGTAAAGAATTCGCGTTAGTATTTTGCAGCTGTGGCTTATTAAACTGATTGTTCGGTAATTTTCACATCTGTCAACACCTGTTTTCTTTGGGATTGGAATTATTATATTCTTCTTGAAGTCTGAGGGTATTTCGCCTGTTTCATACACCTTTCTCACCAGATGGTAGAGTTTTGTCGTGACTGGCTCTCCCAAGGCCGTCAGTAGTTCCAATGGAATGTTGTCTACTCTTGGGGCCTTGTTTCGACTCAGGTCTTTCAGTGCTCTGTCAAACTCTTCACGCAGTATCGTATCTCCCATTTCATCTCCATCTACATATCCTCTTCCATTTCCATAATATTGTCCTCAAGTACATCGCCCTTGTATAAATCCTCTATATACTCCTTCCACCTTTCTGCTTTTCCTTCTTTGCTTAGAACTGGGTTTCCATCTGAGCTCTTGATGTTCATACAAGTGGTTCTGTTATCTCCAAAGGTCTCTTTAATTTTCCTGTAGGCAGTATCTATCTAACCCCTAGTGCGATAAGCCTCTACATCCCTGCTTAGCCATTTTGCACTTTCTGTCGATCTCATTTTTTTGAGTTTTGTATTCCTTTTTGCCTGCTTCATTTAGCGAATCTTTATATTTCCTCCTTTCATCAATTAAACTCAATATTACTTCTGTTACCCAAGGATTTCTACTAGCCCTCGTCTTTTTCCCAATTGATCCTCTGCTGCCTTCACTACCTCATCCCTCAGTGTTACCCATTCTTCTTCTACTGTATTTCTTTCCCCCAATCCTGTCAATTGTTCCCTTATGCTCTTCCTGAAACTCTGTACAACCTCTGGTTTAGTCAGTTTATCCAGGTCCCATCTCCTTAAATTGCCACCTTTTTGCAGTTTCTTCAGTTTTAATCTACAGTTCATAACCAATAGATTGTGGTCAGAGTCCACATCTGCGCCTGTAAATATCTTACAATTTAAAACTTGGTTCCTTAATCTCTGATACCTTCTAGTATCTCCAGGATTCTACCATGTATAGAACCCTCTTTTATGATTCTTGAACCAAGTGTTAGCTATGATTAAGTTGTACTCTGTGCAAAATTCTACCAGGCGGCTTCCTCTTTCATTTCTTAGTCCCAATCCACATTCACCTACTACGTTTCCTTCTCTCCCTTTTCCTACCGATGAATTCCAGTCACCCATGACTATTAAATTTTCGTCTCCCTTGACTATCTGAATAATTTCTTTTATTTCATCATACATTTCTTCAATTTCTTCGTCGTCTGCAGATCTAGTTGGCATATAAACTTGTACTACTGTAGTAGGTGTGGGCTTCGTATCTATCTTGGCCACAATAATGCGTACACTATGCTGTTTGTAGTAGCTTACCCGCATTCCTATTTTCCTATTCATTATTAAACCTACTCCTGCATTACCCCTATTTGATTTTGTGTTTATAACCCTGTAGTCACCTGACCAGAAGTATTGCTCCTCCTGCCACCGAACTTGACTAATTCCCAATATATCTAACTTTAACCTATCCATTTCCCTTTTTAAATTTTCTAACCTACCTGCCCGATTAAGGGATCTGACATTCTACGCTCCGATCCGTAGAACGCCAGTTTTCTTTCTCCTGATAACGACATCCTCTTGAGTAGTTCGCGCCCGGAGATCCGAAAGGGGGACTATTTTACCTCTGGAATATTTTACCCAAAAGGACGCCATCATCCTTCAATCATACAGTAAAGCTGCATGCCATCGGGAAAAATTACAGCCGTAGTTTCCCCTTGCTTTCAGCCGTTCGCAGTACCAGCACAGCCAGGCCGTTTTGGTTATGGTTACAAGGCCAGATCAGTCAATCATCTAGACTGCTGCCCTTGCAACTACTGAAAAGGCTGCTGCCCCTCTTCAGGAACCACACGTTTGTCTGGCCTCTCAACAGATACCTCTCCATTGTGGTTGTACCTACGGTATGGCTATCTGTATCGCTGAGGCACGCAAGCCTCCCCACCAACGGCAAGGTCCATGGTTTATGGGGGGGGGGGGGGTACAAAGAGATATCGTATGATAAAAAGTCAAACATATATGTAAATAACTCCTGTAGGCTAAAAAACAAGAAAATGGGCAATGACAAGGCAGGAAGTAGAAGATTCAGATGAAATAAAAGATAGGGAGGGTGTAATTGGGGAGATTTGTAGGTTAAGAGGGTTCACTAGTGGTTCAAGTGGCTCTGAGCACTATGGGACTTTACACCTATGGTCATCGGTCCCCTAGAACTTAGAACTAATTAAACCTAAGGACATCACACAACACACAGTCATCATGAGGCAGAGAAAACCCCTGACCCAGCCAGGAATCGAACCCAGGAGGGTTCAGTGAAATATTTGAAACTATCAATGAAATTATTTAAGAAATTTTTGTTTTTTAGTTCCACCTGCTCATTAACAACTTTTTATGAATGAATAATCCTATTTGCAAAAATAACAGCCCATTGCAAGCCAATTTTGTTGCTTGAGATATTCATCATTGAATAAAAAATAATTATGACATAAAAGACGGGTTAATAGCTCAATAGTTTGAATAAGTAACATTATTTCAGACAGTACAGTCTTTCTCAGTTTGTAAAATTCGTACATGCTGTTGACGAGCTTTAAAGGTAATATGTCTAGCTTGCTGCCAAACACAGCAAAACAGGCGACCATAACTTATCAATTTGCAAAGCGAGACTTATGAAATGTGAGGTCACAAGACAAAATATTTTTTCACACATTATTCCTGCTTTTGGCAGAGTTAAAATATAGGATAGGAATGAGGTTACCAAAAATGTTTGCACAGGATATTTGTTTCCAGTGAACGTTCTAAATATTTCACACCTTGACATTATCTTTGAAGTTGTGTATGAATTTGTTAATTTAAAGAGACAATCTGTTATAGAAGACATAACAAGAAAACTGATTGTCTTATTTTAAAACAGTGCTCTGGTTTTCGAGATATTGTATGTGATTTTAAATTTTATGATTGGTTGGTAAATTTAACTGATATTATGTTCTCCAATGAGGAGGTTCAAATGCTAGAAAAGGGTCTTAACTGCAATTTATGTCCTCCTGTCAGTGACAAGAACCTGAAGAGATTTATAGGTCATACAAAGGTGACGACTGATCAAACAGGGGGTTCCTTTGCTCAAAAAAATTATTTGTGGTAGCGTGGCTAAATTCATACAACATCCCTTTAAAGGAAGTAAGAGGTCTAAAAATAATAATTTTGAATATAATAAGGTAAAACAGAAACCCAAGCTTTAGATCTGAAAGCTGATAAAAGAAATTCTCTTGTTGTCATATATACTGGTGATTACATTAGCAAAAACATATAATTTCCTAGAAGCTAATAACATTACAAGATTAGATGGTGATCCCACAGACTTTCCCCAAAGAACCCTCAAAGACGTTTTCTGAAAGACATAAGAAGAGAGTTCTGGTAATGAATTCTAAATCATCAAAGGTTCGATGTCAAGACCCAGTGTTAATTTCAATAATAGTCCAAGATATATAATTAGTGAGAAACTTAACTATGTCACGTGCAATAACTATGTATTCCAACAAAAATGTAGAATGCCAGTGGATTATATATTTTTTGAATAAGAATGAGATCTCTCAAAGTACTGCCTTTTGCACTTTTAATGTGGTTGGCTTATATACTAATATACCACTTGAAGAACCTACTGAATTAGTCAGATAAAACTTTTTGCAATATATAAGCTTAAATGTTTCACTGATTATTGAATTTATTGAGTTGTTAACTCTTGTTTCATCCCATGATTATTTTTTCTTCAGTGATGAATATTCTAAGGAACAAAATGTGCTTTTAATGGGTTGTTGTTTAGCTGGCACTCTTGCCAGTATCTCCCTTAATGACACTGAAAATAAATTATTTAATAGCTCTTCTGGGATGGTAAATAAAATTGTCTATTATAAAAGGCATTTTGATGGCAGCATCATCTTAATACAATGGGATCACAATGATTTACAAAGCCTACACAGTATTTATAATGATATGCTTTGATTCTTACAGTTCATAGTGGAAACTGAAAACAACAAGAAATAAATTTTTTAGATTTAAGAGTGGGAAAGTATAATGGTAGACATGAGTTTAACATGTGCAGAAAGCCTACAACTGACTTTATAATCAATAATCAGTCATGCAATGCCATCGCATATAAAAACATGTGTTTTTCAACTCCACCCTGGACAGAGTTATAAGATTGCCATTGTCTGATCAAAACATAAATAAAGAACTAAATACAATAAAATACAGTGCAACCAAAAATGGTTATGATCCTAAATTAGTATGGAAATTATATTTAGAAAAAACAAAGGTAAAGAGAAGTTAGGTAAACAAGAAATAACTTTGGAAAAGATAGGCCAAATCTGAGACCTGCTACACTTCCATATTGTGGAAAAGTATTTGATAAAATCAAACGTTTATTTAAAAAAAAGTAACACTATAATTTCATTTCGAACTGAAGACAATTAAGGGAAAAAATTAAACCACAACATTAATAGAGAATCAGTTTATGGTCAGTGAGGTATACACAAAATTTGTTGTTTGTGATATGAAACAAATGTATGTTGGCCAAACAGGAAGGAAATTAAGAATTAGGTTTAACGAACATTCCTATCCAAGCATGTATATAAGATCACACAGTCATACACTGGATACATTTGCTGATCAGATGGAAAGGGTTTGATTATCATCTTTCTAGTATAAAAAGAGATTTTTTAAAATAGGATTAGTTATCCAGAAAAATTTCTCAGTGAGTAGGCGGAACTCAGAAACAAATGATTCTTAAATAATTTCATTGAAAGTTTCTAATATTTCAGTGGACCTTAAGTCCCCTCAATTATGCCCTCCCTTTTTTTTATTTCATCTATGTTCCCCCCTCCCCCCTTGTCATTACCCACGTTCCTGTTTTTTTAACATACATGAGTTTTTTTACATGGCATGGATACTGAATGTTGGAGATTAAACAGAAATTGAGATTTCATGGTCATAAGTTCCCGTAATGGATTTTTAAATGGCAGCGACAATGTCTGCCCTAGCTTAAACTACTGAAAAGATAAACACAAGTTATTGACAGTCAGACGTCACATCGCCTCTGCAAAATCATAGAGAATGATCAACTGTCTATTGTAGGTCTATGTCTGCGTTTGATTGTGAGGTGTCAGGAACCCACTTCTACCAAAAATGCACGGAGATAAATACAAAGTATAGGCTTCAGCCACCGGCGACCCCCTTGTGTTCCTTTGCTGATACCACCACTCCCCGAATCAAATCTGAATGACTGGCATGGACCCAGGAACGTCGTCAATGGGCCATGAAACAGCGACGGTGTTCGAGATGCCCTGACGAATTCCGGTATCGAGGTGAGTGCTTGGTGTATGCCCCTTGAAGCTAAGAGTTCAGCGTGCCAACACGATTGAGTCCAGGAGGAAGACGCCCTAGTTATGGTTCGAGCTGTTCTCATCATTGCAGTTAGGCCCAGTGGTCATGCTGCAGGAACGAATGACAGGTGCACGGTTTGTGGGCATTTTGGCATACATTCCGCATTGATTTCATGCATTTGAGTCTACGTTTCAATAGGATAACGAGATATGTCACCGCTCTTTGGCTCCTCGCAGGTCGCTTGATGACCACTGCACTCAATGCAGTGGAGACCTCCGAGATCACCCGACTTTAACCCCATAGAATATTCACGGGATGTTGCCGATATCACTGTAAGCTCGATGAAACCAGCATCAACTACGGAAGAACAGCTGTGAGTAGCACTGTCTGATAAGTAAAGCTATATCTCTCCAGGACTGTTCCTACACCAGTCTACTCCCTGACATGTTACTGAAGTTTGAGGGTCCATGGCGCGGGGTAGACGTGCGGTTTGAGGCGACTCGCCACGATCCGTGCTGCTCACCCCGTCAGAAGTTCGAGTCCTCCCTTCGGTATGGGTGTGTGTAAGTTGTCCTTAGCGTAAATTAGATTAAGTAGTGTGTAAGCCTAGGAACCGATGATTTCAGCACTTTGGTCCCATGGGAACTTCCCACAAATTTCCAATTTTGAGGGCCAAAGGAAGGGAGATTCGCTATTAATACCCCATCCACTGCTTCCTCATGTCTCTTTTTTGGGTCTCTCGTCACAAAAGAAACAAACTGCATTTTCTTTGTCTAACATTTGCTTTTTACCAACCGATTTTCGACTTCTGACGAAAACACGCCCTCACATGGTATTAATTTGTATATATACAGGTCGTCCCAGGAGGAACGGTCACTATTCAAGGGAAAAAAAACAGGAAAAGTATTCCCAAGCGATCAAGACGGAAGTTTAGAGAATACCTAAAGGCATGTTGAGAACTTCTTCATTTTTTACGGTGTTGAGGAAATCTCTTCTACTGCAAGCCCTTTGCTTCCCGTAATTTGAGGGGAGGTTGTATGGGAAGAAACAAGAAAAAATTTCCATTAATCATGGGCTCTAAAATGCACATCTTAAGAGCTACGAATACTTTGTCAAAAACAGAGATGTGTTTCACAAATAGGGAGGATAAACACGTGCTCTTAGCTGTTTAGTCATGCACTTTAGAGCCCATGTTTATTGGACACTTCTTTCTTTTCAGATTACAAACTCTTAAAATACGGTAATCATAGAGCTTACAGTGGATGAGGTTTGTTTCACACTATCGAAGATGAAGAAATGCGCATAGGTCTTAAGGCATGCATTTTACACCCCATGTTTACTATAGTAGAATTTTTTGCTTTGAATGGTCGTTTCTGGCATAGCCCTGGATATTGACCATTGCTCTAGGGCCACCCTGTACATTTATTTTCCATATTTTAAATTACTTTTTCTTTCCCGTCATAATAGGCTGGTATCGACCTCCTGGAACGAGATTATAGATGCGCTGCAGCAGCATTTAAGCTATGGACAGTGGGCACTCTATGTATGAAGGTCGTCGTTACCGGTCTTTCGTAGAGCGTGGACTTACTTTCTGTGCCACAGTATTTGTTGATAGTGTAAGTCAATAGTTTTCTGAGGTTCACGCTGGAGACAGAAATTTGCAAAAGCTTAACAACGCGAGTAGAAGGGAAAAAATGCGGTTGTTTTCCGTTATTAAATACAAATTGTCAGTGTGAAAGATCCGGCGGAGACCGTGGCACAAAACACGCAGTTCTGTGTGTTCAGTTTAGCTCAGTATAACTCGAAAGAATAAATGTTTATTCTTTTTATGTTAATTGTATCAAACAGCGTCTTCGATGAGAAATTTTGGTGTTTAACCAATTCGAAAATAAAAAAAATAAACTAACGGTCAGTAGGACAAAGTCAAAGCTATAATAAAAGTTAAAAGTTAATTGTAAATTTGAACATTAGGTAAAGAATATCTTAAACTGTGATCTGCAGCGAGGGAATATCACCAGACAGAATAGCATTGTAACGAAAGGGAAAGCAGGAGATACCTTATAGGCTTAACAGGCCACCATCAAGCTGCCATATCCTAATAGGCCGTACAGTATATTGCTGTAAATTGCAGACTGTTTGCTCTTCAGTCTTAAATATGATATTGCTTCCGCAAGAGGGATACATTAATATCAGTGTCACTTAGGTCTTCGTTACGTGTGACAGTCATAGACATCAATAAAGTTTAAATTCATTTTAGAATTTATTATTCCATTCGATTGTGGCAGGGTGCTACAGCAACCATTTTCGAATTATTTCACAATAAAAACAGTCTTGGTTGCGAAATTATTTAATATCACCCTTTTGGGACATCATCATATTGTGTAAAAATAGCTGGTTGTAAAACCTATGCGTGATATGCCGATATAAAATGAAAAATGAAAAATTTTACATCACCACGGATCGTAGATAGACGTTGACTGTGGATACTGTATCACAGACACAGTCCCTTCGACTGTTCAGAAATGTCACTAAACTCGCCCAAAGATGTAAACAACCATGCATGAGCAACGCGTATCAGACGGAGGGGTCTGACAGCCGATCAGTTCCAGTCACTCTACCAGGAACGAGGTACACGGCTCGTGTTGTCTGCAGTTCAACCATGCCTAGACAGTCAATACCACTGTCCTATCGCGTCCGCTTTGTTACTTTGTGGCAGAAAGGGCTTTCAACATTGGAAGTATCCAGGTGTCTCGGAGTTAACCAAATCGATGTTTTTAGGACGTGGAGAAGAGACAGAGACACAGGAACTGACGATTACATGCCTCGCTTAGGCCACCCAAGTGCTACAGCTACAGTGAATGACCGCTACCCACGGATTATGGCTCGGAGGAACTCTGACAGCAACGCCACCATGTTGAATAATGCTTTTCGTGCAGCCTCACGTCGCATTACGTCTCAAACTGTGCGCAATAGGCTGCATGATGCGCAACTTTCCTCCCGACGTCCATAGCGAGGTCCATCTTTGCAACCATAATACCATGCAGTGCGGTACAGATGGGCCCAACAACATGTCGAATGAACCGTTCAGGATTGGCATCACGTTCTCTTCACCGATAGGTGTCGCGTGTGCCTTCAACCAGATAATCATTGCAGACGTGTTTGGAGGCAACTCGGTCAAGCTGAACGCCATAGACACACTGTTCAGCAAGTGCAGCAAGGTAGAGGTTCCCTGCTGTTTTGGGTTGGCTTTATGTGGGGCCGGCTTACGCCACTGGTGGTCATGGAAGGCGCCATAACGGCTGTACGATATGTGAATGCCATCATCCGACCGATAGCGCAACCATATTGGAATATTGGCGAGGTACTCGTCTTCGTGGACGATCGCGCCCCCATCGTCCACATCTTGTGAATGACTTCCTTCAGGATAACGACATCGCTCGACTATAGTGGCCAGCATGTTCTCCAGACATAAACCTATCGAACATGCCTGGGATAGATTGAAAAGAGCTATTTGTGGACGACGTGACTCTGAGGCATCTAAGCCAAATCGCCGTTGAGGAGTGTGACAACCTGGACCAACAGTGCCTTGATGAACTTGTGGATAGATTTCCACGAGAAATAGAGACAAGCATCAATGCAAGAGGACATGATACTGAGTATTAGAGGTTCTGGTGTGTAATCTGGACCACCACCTTTGAAGGTCTCGCTGTATGCTGGTATAACATGCAATGTGTGGTTTTCATATGGAATAAAATGGACGGTAATGATGTTTGTTGGTCTCTATTCAATTTTCTGTACAGGTTCCGGAACTCTCGGAACCGAGGTGATGCAAAACTTATTTTGATGGGTGTACAAATAAAATCGTAAAAAAAATGATGGGTGGATTGCGTATCCTGTTGGTTTTGCATCCATTTTGGTTTTATGTGGCTATAGGACTGGTGCGTTTCATATCCAGCTATAATGTCTTGTGGCTAGGGCGTCTCGTCGGGTAGACCGGTCGCCTGGTGAAAGTCTTTTGAGTTGATGGCACTTCGGCGAGTTGCGTGGAAATGGAGATGAGATGATGATGATGATGATTAGGACAACACAGCACACAGTCCCTGAGCAGAGAAAATCTCTGACCCAGCCGTGAATCGAACCCGGGCCCGTTAGTACGACAGTCCGTCGCGCTGACCACTCAACTACGGGGGGGGGGGGGGGGGGGGGACATATCCAGCTACTTTTACGTAAGTTTCTATTACTTTCAGTTCATTATACCTGCATAGTCGTCCAAGAGTTGACCATGCCCATTCCTCTATTTATTACTAACAGATTGGTTTCTTGGTTTGTAAACTATCTGATGATACCCCAAAAGGGAGGAACGAATCATTGATATTGAGTAATTTCGCAGCCAAGATTTGTTTTATTTTGAACTAATTTATTTCATGCTTGTTGTCCTATAACGTACACAAATATCCAGTTGATCACGCCTTATTCGCCACAACATATTGCAACGCAGGAGCACCAGAAAAGTTCTGAAATAATTCCAATTTTATGAAGCGGATGTTGCGAACAGCACTTTTTCCAACAAGCATTGGTGTGTGCGTGTGTGTGTGTAATATTCCTCTTCTTTGATTGCTCACGGTAAGGCCGCTTTTGTGGCAGACTTGAATTGCCACTAAATTTTTCGGTCTCTCATCTGTGGAATCCATTCTGTTTTATTTATGAGATGGAAAGCTTACCGAGCGTAGAGGTCTCGCCCAGCAAATGGCTGCCACGCGTTTGCCGTTTACATTTTGCGACGTCGCGTCTCGCTGCGCGAGGGAAATGGTGCTTACAGAACGGATAACAGCCTCCTCGGGAACGAGAAATAAATGAAGAACCGTTTTTGAAGTAACGAAGATTTATACTCCGAGGGGATTTCGGTAATTTATCGCCCATGTTCTCGCTAAAGCCCTCTCAACGATTTCTGAAGCATCCACAAGGAGTGATTTTTGACGTGTGATGTGGAACCATCTTAAGAGAGGAAATGGATCTCAATTGAATTCAGCACTTTGTTATCCCAGTTTACAAATCTGGTAAATTACCTGTAACACAAAATTACATAAACATTGATGCACTGTGACAGCCATTAAAAAGGTAACATACTTACAGCGGTGGCTTCCTTATTCAACAGTGCAATAGCCAGCAAATTTTAACCATATTTTCGAATTCTGAAACTAATATATATGTAACGGAACAAAATCTGTGCAAGTATTCATGAAAATAACAGGAGAAAAAAACTCTATATTACAAAACGAACGAAAATCCTTCAGTAAACAACCTTGTAGGTTGGGCAACCATAGGTATCCGTAGGCATCCTGGTTATTAATCACATCTTCAGCAGTACTTAGTCATTTATTATTGAATCACTGTCGTTTTTGTGGCACTAAAAGGCACATCTTCAGGTGAACATATGACTAAAAAATTAGAACGGAAAAGCTAGGAACCTTTTTATCCAACGACGGACAATGAATGTTGGGTAAAAAAGGTTCCGAGCTTTTCCACTCAAATGTTTTAATCATATGTTCACTTGAGGATGTGGCTCTTAGTGCCACAAATCCGGCAGTCATCCAGTAATAAAGGACTAAATAGAGCTGAAATGATTATTAATACCCAAGATGAAAATGCTTCAGTTTCCGTAAAACAAACCGTGATATGTCTGAAACATCCTATTTCTGTAATGACGCCCATCGATCAAAAGCACCTATTCTAAACGTGCTGTATTTAAATACAAACTCAGCAGTAGTGCATTGTTAAATATCTTTCTCTTGCTGATATTCTCGAATGCCTTTAGATGCCTGACTAATGCGATCTCGTGGATCATCTTTGTCCATTTAATTGTAATAAATTCATTGTTCTAAGTGCTATCTGCTTCGAGTATCATTATAAATCTGCTTCTGACCGGGGTCAAATTACTACTGGCGTTCCATAAGTGTTCATTTCTCGGACCACCACTGTTCTTGCTATACGAGGATTAGGCAGCTAAGATAATCCACCCCATATACACTATTGGTCATTAAAATTACTACATCACGAAGATGACGTGCTACAGACGCGAAATTTAACCGACGGGAAGAAGATACTGTGATATGCAAATGATACGCTTTTCAGAGTATTCACACATGGTTGGCGCCGGTGCTGAAGTGCTGACGTGAGAAAAGTTTCTCCTACACAAACAAAAGTTGCCCGGCGTTGCCTGGTGACACGTTGTTGTGATGCCTCGTGTAAAGAGGAGAAATACATCTACATCTACATCCATACTCCGCAAGCCACCTGACGGTGAGGGGCGGAGGGTACCCTTAGTACCTCTATCGGTTCTCCCTTCTATTCCAGTCTCGTATTGTTCGTGGAAAGAAGGATTGTCGGTATGCTTCTGTGTGGGCTCTAATCTCTCTGATTTTATCCACATGGTCTCTTCGCGAGATATACTTAGGAGGGAGCAATATACTGCTTGACTCTTCGGTGAAGGTATGTTCTCGAAACTTTAACAGCAGTCCGTACCGAGCTACTGAGCGTCTCTCCTGCAGAGTCTTCCACTGGAGTTTATCTATCATCTCCGTAACGCTTTCTCGATTACTAAATGATCCTGCTCTCCGTTGGATCTTCTCTATCTCTTCTATCAACCCTATCTGGTATGGATCCCTCACTGTTGAGCAGTATTCAAGCAGTGGGCGAACAAGCGTACTGTAACCTACTTCCTTTGTTTTCGGATTGCATTTCCTTAGGATTCTTCCAATGAATCTCAGTCTGGCATCTGCTTTACCGACGATCAACTTCATATGATCATTCCATTTTAAATCACTCCGAATGCGTACTCCCAGATAATTTATGGAATTAACTGCTTCCAGTTGCTGATCTGCTATTTTGTAGCTAAATGATAAGGGAACTATCTTTCTATGTATTCGCAGCACGTTACACTTGTCTACATTGAGATTCAACTGCCATTCCCTGCACCATGCGTCAATTCGCTGCAGATCCTCCTGCATTTCAGTACAATTTTCCATTGTTGCAACCTCTCGATACACCACAGCATCATCTGCAAAAAGCCTCAGTGAACCTCCGATGTCATCCACCAGGTCATTTATGTATATTGTGAATAGCAACGGTCCCATGACACTCCGCTGCGGCACACCTGAAATCACTCTTACTTCGGAAAACTTCTCTCCATTGAGAATGACATGCTGCGTTCTGTTATCTAGGAACTCCTCAATCAAATCACACAATTGATCTGATAGTCCGTATGCTCCTACTTTATTCATTAAACGACTGTGGGGAACTGTGTCAAACGCCTTGCGGAAGTCAAGAAACACGGCATCTACCTGTGAACACGTGTCTATGGCCCTCTGAGTCTCGTGGACGAATAGCGCGAGCTGGGTTTCACACGATCGTCTTTTTCGAAACCCATGCTGATTCCTACAGAGTAGATTTCTAGTGTCCAAAAAAGTCATTATACTCGAACATAATACGTGTTCCAAATTTCTACAACTGATCGACGTTAGAGATATAGGTCTATAGTTCTGCACATCTGTTCGACGTCCCTTCTTGAGAACGGGGATGACCTGTGCCCTTTTCCAATCCTTTGGAACGCTTCGCTCTTCTAGAGACCTACGGTACACCGCTGCAAGAAGGGGGGCAAGTTCCTTCGCGTACTCTGTGTAAAATCGAACTGGTATCCCATCAGGTCCAGCAGCCTTTCCTCTTTTGAGCGATTTTAATTGTTTCTCTATCCCTCTGTCGTCTATTTCGATATCTACCATTTTGTCATCTGTGTGACAATCTAGAGAAGGAACTACAGTGCAGTCTTCCTCTGTGAAACAGCTTTGGAAGAAGACATTTAGTATTTCGGCCTTTAGTCTGTTATCCTCTGTTTCAGTACCATTTTGGTCACAGAGTGTCTGGACATTTTGTTTTGATCCACCTACCACTTTGACATAGGACCAAAATTTCTTACGATTTTCTGCCAAATAGGTACCATCATGTTTCCGACTTTGATAAAGGTCGGATTGTAGCCCATCGCGATTGCAGTTTATCGTAGCGCGACACTGTTGCTCGCGTTGGTCGAGATCCAATGACTGTTAGCAGAACATGGAATCGGTGGGTTCAGGAGGGTAATACGGAACGCCGTGCTGGATACCAACGACCTCGTATCACTAGTAGTCGAGATGACAGGCATCTTATCCGCATGACTGTAACGGATCGTGCAGCCACGTCTCGATCCCTGAGTCAAGAGATGGGGACGTTTGCAAGACAACAACCATCGGCATAAACAGTTCGACGACGTTTGCAGCAGCATGGACTATACTGCTTGGAGACCATGGCTGCGGCTACCCTTGATGCTGCATCACAGACAGGAGCGCCTGTGATGATGTACTCAACGACGAACCTGGGTGCATGAATGGAAAAAACGTATTTTTTTCGGACGAATCCAGGTTCTGTTTACAGTATCATGATAGTCGGATCCGTGTTTGGTGACATCGTGGTGAACGCATATTGGAAGCGTGTATTCGTCATCGCCATACTGGCGTATCACCCGGCTTGATGGTATGGGGTGCCATTGGTTACACGTCTCGGTGATCTCTTGTTCTCATTGAGGGCACTTTGAAAAGTGGACGTTACAATTCAGATGTGTTACGACCCGTGGCTCTACCCTTCATTCGATCCCTGCGAAGCCCTACATTTCAGCAGGATTATGCACGACCGCATGTTGCAGGTCCCGTACGGGCCTCTCTGGATACAGAAAATGTTCGACTGCTGCCATGGCCAGCAAATTTTCCAGATCTGTCACCAACTGAAAAAATCTGGTCAATGGTGGCCGAGCAACTGGCTCGTCACAATGCGCCAGTCACTACTCTTGATGAACTGTAGTATCGTGTTGAAGCTGCATGGGCAGCTGTACATGTACGCACCATCCAAGCTCTGTTTGACTCAATGCCCAGGTGTATCAAGGCCGTTATTACGGCCAGAGGTGGTTGTTCTGGGTACTGATTTCTCAGGATCTATGCACCCAAATTTGCGTGAAAATGTGATCACATGTCAGATCAAGTATAATATGTTTTTCCAATGAAAGCCGTTTATCACCTGCATTTCTTCTTGGTGTAGCAATTTTAATGGCTAGTAGTGTATAACCAGTATAAATAAACATATCGAGATACGACATTCGCTGGATAATTCCAGACAATATGGCGAATTTCGAGACATTCGAAAATGTTTGTCGCTTATAGTCGCCAAATTACAAGACCGACTTTGAATTTTTCTAAAGGAGCGATCTACTTTTTTCTGTTTCATTTGAATTAAACTTCTAAGAGAACGTCAGCGACGTAACATATCTAGGACTTCATCAAATAGTATCGAGATAACAGCACCGCTAACTACTGTCCCGTCGTTAGGAGAGAAGGTTCCATCAACGTTTGCCCTACTATAACAAACGTAACAAGCACGAAACTTAGGTACGGTTCGTGTGTTTATTAACACGTTTGTCATAACAAGTGCTCAAAATTTTGGCCTCGAGCTCCTCTATACGCTATAAAGCGTACTGAATTTAATTTTTAGTTACCCGCTCCATAGGCCAGTATTACACGGCATTTCATGTCTCTGGGAGTTGTCTGTGTCTCCTAAAGACCTCTTGTTTTAATTTTCTCAATACATAAAATTATCGAAGTGTTACATTTGGTGAGCGTGTAGACCATTTTACGTTCCTGAACGACCGTTCCAATGTTCTCCAGACCTTCTCTTAAGAGGATCTGTCAGTTCACGTGCGGAATAAGAGGGACATCCGTTATATCAGTACCACATTGATTATCTTATGTGTAGTACGATTTTCTTCCAGTAGCTGCGAGAGCAGCATATCTTATAACTCGAGATACTTGAGTGTTTGCAGTTTCTCATCAATAAAATGGGGACCACTGATGCGGGTCTCGAAAAGCACGTATCACACATTGATTTACGAAGAGCGTTGTTCATATCCACTTCTTTGAGTCAACATGGATTTTCAATTGACGAATGGTGCATATTACGAAGGTTGACTTGCTCTTTGTTTTTAAATTCTTCTTCCTCCTCAAACATTATTTTGTATAGGTAAGCCGCATCACTTTATACTTTCACTAGGAAGTGTTCTGAGAACTGTAAACACTTTGAAAGTCATTCCCAGGAATCTGTAGATGTAGCGAAGTGTGAGGAGGATGAAATGCTTTAGAGCTCTCAGAACACTTGTCTGGTTGATCCATCCCGTTACTCCGAGATGTCTCATACAGGCTTTTGCATTGTGTGTTACTGTTGCTAAAATGTTGCTCCCATCTCTTTCATCATGTGCTCTTCTTTTTCCTTGGGGTACTGTATTCTCCACAGTTCCAGTTTCTAGAACTTTTTTATAATTTTTTTCAGGCTACAGCCGCATCCCTGCTAAAATAGTTTGGCTACATTCGCCACAAACACTGTTAACGTTTTCGACTGTCGGGTACATTGTGAATATCTCAGTCATTCTACGAATGAATTACCTGCCTGGTACAACAACAGAACACAAACTAATGGGCTCCAAGGCCACAGGTATACACAAGAAACCTACCTGATCTTCGTGTTTGCTTACATTTGGTATAATAGGACAGACGTTTGTGGAACCTCTTCTTCTGACGATGGGCCAGTGGTTTCGGTGCTGTCATCTAGATACTATTTGATCAAGTCCCATTCACGTTATGTTGTTGAGGTTCTCTTGCGAGATTCTTTCCAGTGACACAAAAAAGTGTGTCGTTTCATTCAAAAAAGCAGAATCGTTGTCATACTTCGGTGAGTACAAACAATAAAAATAACTGGCGTACTTCAGGAAATTTGCCATATCGTCTGCACTTCGATATCCTTATTCATTGTAGATCTACTTGGGGTGGCCTGCCTACGCTGCCTCAGCCTGTACATCTACATCTACATGCATACTTTTTCAGAAACAGAGATGTATTTCACAGTAGAGATGATGAACAAGTGTTCTTAGCTTACATTTGCTCTAATAGGACAGACGTTTGAGGAACCTCTTATCCTGACGATGGGCCAGTGGTTTCGGTGCTGTCATCTTGATACTATTTGATCAAGTCCCATTCACGTTATGTTGTAGAGGTTCTCTTGCAAGATTCTTTCCAGTTATCCATGCTGTGTAAATGACTTTCTATCTTACACTGATATACATATAAGGCAAAGACCAAAAGAAGCATAAAAGAGCTATAATCACAGAATCATTGAAAAGTACTGCTGACAGATTTACAGTAAATGGTCTATCACTTAGCAAAAACACTGTTTATTCAGTTCTATAAAAGCCAACATAAATCGCGAGCAATAATTCAACACAAGGAAAAGGAAATACGTAAAACTGATTGTTCAAAATCACTCAGTGCGCATACTGATCACAAGTTGAGTTGGAAGTTACATATTTTAGATCTTCTGAAACGTTTGAATTCATCCACTATTACTCTGCGCGTATTTAGTGACTTTGGTAAGGAAAATATTAGAATATACCAGACAATGTCAGATATTCATCATGATATTAGTAAAGTAACTAACTTCGCATACGTTCAGTCACTGACGTCAAACACAATAATTTTCCGATGCATTCACGTAAAGTATTCAGTGTGGAAAATGAAGTGTAGCGATAATATCCGGTCTCGATCGTCAAACGTCAAATAAACATCTGTGTAAGGAATTAGGCATAGCAACAACCGTCCCAAAACAAATTTAGTCTATCCTGTAGCTCGTTCTGAAACACCAAGCACAATTAGAATGTAATTATACGATTCTCAAGTAGAACACTAGGATCAAAAATAGCTACCGGTATCCATTACTTAACCTTACACTAGCTGAGAAAGAATCAAAGCATCAGGAAGTCATAGATTTTTTTAACCACCTTCTTTCGGAAGTACAGCTACTGGCAGATAATGAGAGTTTTAAAAACAAACTGATATCATGCTTATTTGACTACGCCTTGAACTCCATTGATAAAATTCTGCGTATTTAGTACACATGTTGTTGGAGTAAATTGATCAAATTTTGTTGTAGATTAAGGTTCTGAAAAACTGAGTTATTTTAACGTTCACACACAAAAAAAGTATCTTATTTGCGAAACCATCGACATATTCCACATTACGGCGAGTTGTCGTGAATATGATCCAACGAACAAGAAAAAAAAAACTGAACTAGAACTTAAGGTGTACCTGCATATTCTTGTTGTTTGTATCGTGCTCCATGTAGTAGCAGCACGGAAAGTTCCTATCGATTTGCACGTAAATATGGATTATTTACTTGTATCTGGTTACAAAATATTTTTATTGGCTGTAACCGTGTCCGAAGCAGACAACAGTCAGATCAACGCAACATTGCAGTATTTTATCACAAGACACATACATAACGAGCATAATTCCTTTCTTCGCATAAGCTGCTAATTTTACGTTCGTCGATCAGTTCTGTGCCCAGAAATTGTAACAAAGTATGTGTTACTCCAGAAATGTCTCATGTACTTTGCATCTTTACATTTTTAACATATACCCGGGATACGTTATCTGTCACTATCAAAATAATCCGCATGTTGTACCTAGAAGTGCAGATAATATTCCTGAAAATTAATTATTTAATGCCCTGTTGAAAGAATTAAATTTTCGCATTTACAATGTGTGTGTCTTTATGACACTGAAGAGTGACATAAATCCCGGTAAACATTTGACCATAACTTTAGATACCATGTATGTAAACATTTTAATATCAATTTATACGAGGGGCGTTAGATAAGTACCACGGCACTGCACTGAAGAGATATTTGAATATTGTTCAGGGGCAGTTGAATTTAGTGAAACAAAACTTCTAATTTTTTTTTAAGTCTTCAGATCTGACTTCAGAGTGTTTCTGCTCAAGCTAGAGAGGGTTCTTGATTCACTTCATGGGAAATACCAGAAATGAGGTATATGTGGTGACTTCGATATTAATTTTGTATATGATTGTGCAACAAAAAAGCTGTTGGTAGATCTCCTAAATTCATACGATCTGATGCAAAATGTGTTTTTTTTTTCGACTGGGTTGCAGGGGAACAGTAGCACAGCCATGGATAACAGTTTTATGCATTCTTCATTACTTGATGGGCATTCTGTTATTAAAAGGGTGAATGGCCTTTCAGACCATAATGCACAAATGTTAACACTAAAAGGGTTTTGTATTCAAACAAATGTCACATATAATAACAAACTATGTTGGAAAACTAATCTAACGGCAATTGAGAGTTTTTTTTAAACCTCGACAAGCAACAAGAGTGGCTGAATATTTATAATGCTTATAATATAGATGACAATGATAATGCTTTTCTTAACACAGGTCTCATGCTCTTTGAGAGTTGCTTTCCATTAGAACGTTCTAAACGGGATACTAGCAGTAAAAGACAGCATGAGTGGCTGAGTAGTGGGGTAAGGATATCATTTAGAACAGCGGGAATTATATCAAAATGTTAGAAGTAGTCACAATCAAGGTATAAACAGTATTGTGAGGTGCTTAAAAATGTTATTAGGAAGGGAAAGAATATGTGGTACGCAAATAGAATAGGTAATTCACAGGAAAATATTAAAACCGTATGGTCAGTTGTGAAAGAAATGTCTGGTCGGCAGCACTAGGTCTACGATATAAAGACAGTTCGTAGTAAAAATATTTCTTTTACTGATGAATAAGATGAATGTACAGTGTTTAACAATCAGTTTCTGAGCATTGCTGGTGAATTAAACAAAAATTTAGTTTCTGCAGGGAAACGTATAACTCTCTTGGCAAAAGCCTTTCCGAAATTGATGTCTGAAATACTCCTTTGTGATGTAGACAAGGGGGCGTTGGAGTCAATAATTAAATCACTGAAGACTAAGGACTCTTATGCTTATGATGGAGTTCCTAGCAGAATATTAAAGCACTGTGTTACACATGTTAGGCCTGTATTTAGCCATATATGTAATTTTTCCTTTAGAAATGGTCAGTTTCCTGAACGATTAAAGTACTCAGTAGTAAAGCCGCTTTACAAAAAGGAAGAAAGGAATAATGTAGACAGTTTTAGAGCTGTTTCTATGCCATCAGTGTCTGTTACAGTTATTGAAAAGGCTATGTATGTAAGGATAATTGATTATTCTATATCACATAATTTGCTATCAAATGTACAGTTCGGCTTTGGAAGTCGTTTTACAACAGAAAATGCTACATACTCTTTTCTCTGTGAGGTTCTGGATGGGTTAAACAACAGGTTTCTAGCGCTAGGCATTTTTTAAAATTTGAATAAGGCTTTTGATTGTGTTGATCACAAAATACTGCTCCAGAAGTTGGACGATTACGGAATACGGAAAGCAGCTCACAATTGGTTCACCTCTTACTTTAACAACACACAGCAAAAGGTTATTATTCACAGTGTTGAGAATTGTTGTGATTTGGGGTCTGAAGGGGGGGGGGGGGGGGAGGGGAAGAGGGGGTTGTGCTCCAGAGATCAGTGTTGGGGCCACTCATGTTCCTTATTTATATAAATGATGTGCGTTCTTGTATTACGTGTAACTCTAGAATATTTCTATTTGGCGGTGACACTAGCTTGGTAGTAAAGAACGTTGTGTGCAACATTGGCTCGGTTTCAAACAGCGCCGTTCATGACTTAAGATCAGGGACTGTAGAAAATAAACTATCGCTAGATCACAGTAAGACTCCGTTTTTACAGTTTCTAACACACAATTCAACAAAACCCGACGTTTTAATTTCACAGAATGGGCATATGATTAGTGAAATTGAACAGTTCAAACCTCTGCGTTTTCAGATAGATAGTAAACTGTCGTGTAAAGCCCACGTTCAGGATCTTGTTCAAAGACTTAATGCTGCCGTTTTTACTATTCGAACGGTATCTGAAGTAAGTGATCGTTGACACGAAAATTTGTTTACTTTGCTTAATTTCACTCGCATAAATTGTTTGGTATTATTTTTTGTGGTACCTCTTCCCATTCTAAAACTATACTTTTGGCTCAGAATCAGGCAGTTCGGGCAATAAGTCGTGTAAGTACGCTAACCTCTTGACGACCCTTGTTCACGTCTTCTTTACTGTCGTTTCCTGTAAACCACATCTGCGTATTCCCAAGAATAAGCAGCTTTCAATAATTTAATACTCGGCAGAAATCCAATCTGGGTTTGGATCGAACTTCTGAATTCTTGTGTAGAAAGGTGTGCAATATATTGCCGTATCCAATTTCAATAAGCTACCACAAGAATTCAAAAAATTAAAAAATCTTGGCAGTAATCCAAGCGCTTTCAAATCGAACCTGAAGACTTTCCTCATGAGTCACTCCTTCTCTACTGTTGAGGAGTTCCTGGAAAAATTAAGCTGTTTCTTATGTTTTATTGTTGATTGCGTTTACTTAAACTTATGGCTTGACGTTTTTGGGTTCATAAGCATTTTATTTGTATCTTTTGTTACTCTTACGTTGTAATTTCATGTACTGACACGTGCCATGACCTTGGAGATTTGCTCTTCAATTTGGGCCTGTGGAACTTGACGTGTAAATAAATAAATAAGGTATGTAATGCAACACATTTTTTTCTCAAAGCAAGTACATTTTATGGCAGGATTCCAGTACACCATATTTAGTCCCCATTCATTTGGGTACAATATAATCTCCGTTCAGTGCGACTGCCTTACGACACCTTACTGGGAGAGGCTGTATCCTCGCATGGTACCATTCTACTTACAGAAGTCGGTGCCAAAGTCTTGCTGCGTCAATAAACTCCCCATCACCCATATATTGCTTCCCGTGGAGTGCATCCTTCAGTGGGCCAAACAGACGGAAGTAGGAAGGTGCGAGATTCGGGCTGAAGGATGGACGAGGAGAAACAGTCCAATTAAGATTCTTGGGCGCTTCTCGGGTGCAAAGACTTATGCGAGGCCTTGTGTTATCTTGAAGAAGGAGCAGTTGGTAGCCGGCCTCTGTGCTCGAGCGTTTCTAGGCGCTTCAGTCCGAAACCGCGCTGCTGCTACAGTCGCAGGTTATAATACGGCCTCGGGCATGAATGTGATGTCCTTAGGTTAGTTAGGTTTATGTAGTTCTAAGTCTAGGGGACTGATGACCTCAGGTGTGAAGTATCATAGTGCTTAGACCCAAGTGGACCATTTTGGGCAGTTGGTTTGCACGCTGAAGTTGTTCCTTGAGTTTCTTGGTGGTATCGCAATACACTTCAGAGTTATTCGTTGCACCAAGAAGGATTACATCGAACAGAAGAACCCCATAAGAGTCACAAAAGACCGTCGCCATGACTTTACCGACTGAGGCCAGGGCTTCGAACTTTTTCTTCCGAAGTGAGGTCGTGTGGCGCCACTTCTGTTTTGTGTCGGGCTCGAATTGATGAACCCACGTTTCATCGCCTGTGACGACTTTCGAAGAAAAATTGTCACTATCAGCCTCGTAACATGCAAGAAATTCATATCAGGTGGTCCTTCACCGTTCTATATGGCCTTCGTTACGCGGCGAGGAATCTAGCGGGCCTACACCTTTGAGTACCCAACACGCGGACGAGTGTGTCAGCACTACCAACAGAGACGTCAACTCAGCGTCGCGGTATTTGCTTACTATCCATCGATCATCCCGAATGAGAGTGGTCGTACGTACCAACATTGCAGGAGTCACAGCTGTGTGCGGCCGGCCGCAATGAGGTATTTCGGACAGGTTTCCGTGTCCTTGTCGCGATGATGACAGACACCTCAGCTCACGCATTTGTTCACTGCGAGGTCCCCGATTCTGTAAGCGACTATGAATATCTGTGATGCCTTGGTTTTCCACCAAACGAAACTCAAGGACAGCTCTCTGCTTGGAATTCAATGAACTTCCATTACAGACGCCATTTTGAATGCTACGTATAGTGCATCCACCTATCGGAACTACATGAAACTACAGCAGCTGAAGCGAGAATGTTCCACAATGTAATACAACAAATTCCACATTTTTTCAACCCATATTGTCTGAGAGGAAGAAATATGTTGAATTATTTCTTAAATGTCCCTCGTATTTAATGAGTGCTTAGTTGGTTCGCAACTTTATCATCAGTAGAGCCGTGTCACAACAAATAATGTGGACTCTGTGATAATATTCCAATTGAAATTTGATATACATCCGCTGTTTTCTTCAAGTGTCAGCATTTTTTCTGCTTTTGGCAAGTGTGGACACCTTCAGAAACGCGCCTCGATTTACGAAAATTATTACTAAGTATTAGGAAAGTAATACTTTAAGTTGTGCTGTTTGTTATGGAGGAAATATAAACGTAGAGATGACGGGCAGAATCAAACATTCGAATGACTACTGTTTGCTCTAGACATACTCTTCTACTGACATAAAGACCATGTTGTAGCTGTAGCATAGTCTGATATAATTCGATAGCATAAACAACTACTGAAATTAATTACCCACTTTAAGTACGAAGCTGAGTGGGTTGAGATGGGATAGGAAGAGAAGAAATTCATGAAGAAGTGTTCCCCGTCTGGGTGCTGGAACATGTGCTGTGGCTTCCAGCCTAAATTTTCATGTAGAGAATCATCGAAGAAGAAGATATAGATTAGAAATCACTGGAGAAACCACAGCATAAATCTGTCATAGATGTACGCTGTTGTGATCTTCAGTCCCAAAACTATTCTGATGCCGTCTATCCTGGGCAAAGTCTGCCTCTATAATTCCTAAACCCCAGACATCCCTACGTGACCAAAATAACTAATCCTCGACAACTATGGATGTGTGTCGTATCAAACAATCACTTT
The DNA here is from genome assembly GCF_023897955.1 of Schistocerca gregaria. Lineage (NCBI taxonomy): Eukaryota > Metazoa > Arthropoda > Insecta > Orthoptera > Acrididae > Schistocerca > Schistocerca gregaria. The sequence continues at coordinate 99,155,500 of NC_064921.1, read as the reverse complement.
TTCTAGACAGGTTTTGCTATAAATTTCCTTTTTATCCAGTATGGTTTAGTATCTTATTAGTTACTCTTCCTACGCATCTAATATTCAGCATTCTACTGTAGCACCACATTTCAAAATCTATTATCTACTTGTCTGGACTGTTTATTGTTATCGTTACACTTTTGTATGAACTGCACTCCAGCGAAATACAGAGTGACCCAGAAGTCTACCATTTCAAAACTGACTAATTCACGGAATAATGTAGGTAGAGAGTTAAGACTTGATACACATACCTGAAATGACAAGGGGTTTTATTGAAACTCTAGTGAGAGAGGGAGTCCGATGCGCCAGCTAACGTGACTTCACTAATAAAGGCACTGTTAGTAGAAGTTTACTATCAGAATGGAGAATCCGCCAATGCAGCTTTAGGACCCTATCGCCATAAGAAGGCTAAAGGTCCTGCGACTTGTGTCGCTGTGAACAAAATGATCACGAACTTCGAGGTCATGCCTTTTTTTAGACGATCGGCTCCATTGAGTTCTACCAGACACAAATACTGCTGCTGTTCGGACAGTTCGGGAAGATATGAAGACTGTAAGGGGTTCATCTCCGCTTGGTGACGGCAGCGCTCGTGAAGCGGAGTCGACGAGAGAGACAGGCTGTGGCGTGTACGTCACATCACCTGACACTTCAGGTTTTAAAAGCGTCAGCCGTCTCTGAGGGGAGGGGTGGGGGAATGAGTAATTATTTCAGACGAGATTAAGGCTTCTTGCCGACGCGTTTAAGTGCATGTAAGTTCTCGATAGCGTATGAGAAAATTAACGCCTTCAGGGGAAGTAGGATTAACGCCTGCTGGGAAGTAGGATTTTTATTCAGGATGGCGCTCCATCCCATACTACTACACGTGTGAAAGATCCCTTGCCTACTTCGTTTGGTGAGGATCGCGTGTTGAGACGCTACTTTCTTCATGGCCTCCCAGGTTCTCAGACCTCAATCCGTGTGTTGTTGGTTGCTGATTTGCCTGAAGTCGGAAGTTTACGGCGATCGTTCGCTCTCATTAGGGATGTTAAGAGGAATCATCCGACGACAGTTTCTCACTATATCTATTGAAATGCTGTACAATGCTGTTCACAAGACATTGTTGATGAATGACACGGACATGTTGAGCATGTTATAAGGAACATCGTCTTCGCTAAAAATTAATTGTTGTGCTAATTATTGCTTTTGTATCATGTGAAGCGTCAATTGTTGGTCATTCTGTGCATTGTTTTTGGTTTCTATAAAACCAATGTCATTTCCAGCACGTGTATCAACTTGTATCTCTCTACCTATAGTATTCCGTGAATTATCCTATTTTCAAATGTTAACGGACTTTTGGACCACCCTATATTGTCAGATTAGACTTTCTAACACTGAAATCTATATTCTGTTTTCCAGGAACGATTTTCTTGCAGCTGATAGTCAATTTTGTACACATTCTCTTTCAGCCGTCGACAATTATTTCGGCGTGCAGATATCATAACCCATCTATTACTTACAGTGTCCCATTCCCTAATATAATTTCCTCAGCATCGCCCGATTTTATTCTACTACACTCCGTTGTCCTTTTGTTTACGTTCGTAGATGTTCACATCATAACGTCTTTTCTACACATTTTCTATTCCGTTTAACTTTTCTATCACGTGCTTTGCCGTGTCTGAGAGATATACATTGTTCCCTGCGAACGGTTTCCTCAATGTACTGGCTGAATTAGATACGAAGAGACTATAACACTGACTTACGCATTTTTCAATTGCTACTTCTCTTTCTTGTGCTTCTAAAAGTCTGGTTTCTGGACAAGTTGTAGAACTCTTACAATATACTGCTTTTCACACCTTTTTCACCTGATACCGCGAGTTTTCATATGCAAAACTAAGTTTAGGAAAACTTTCGTCGTTACACTCATACAGAGGAATTATATTACAAACGGGAGTTGAAATATATTCGGAGAAAAACATTGTCTTTTGCTGTAGAGGGAGTTTTAAAAAACCAAATTGGAAAAAAGACTAAGCGAGAATTACTGTTTCTTAAGGAAGTTAAAGAGAAAAAAGAATTAAATCATTGTTAAAACATTTCTTAAAAGTTTTCCCTGTTCCTTGGTAAATTTATATCGTACGCCAAAGGTACGCTCTGTATATGTGGGTTGCTCTGGACAGTAAGAACAAACAACTGAAGATTGCTGTGAATCCTCAGCAACAGCTGTATTGTTAAAGGTTAAACATTAATATGTAAATCTCGTCGACAAAACGTGCATACTAATAGAACGATGGAAAAACGAAATTTATGCGAAAGCTGTGGCGCAGATTCCCCGACTGCGAGAGCGGACAATTATCTACTGCAGAGACCACTGATTCGGATGGAGATAATCCTTTAGTGTGGTCTGTGAAGCTTTTAGAAACGTAATGCTCCGGTAATGATGTGGTGCGGGGAGACTTACGGAAGATTATTCGCTACATTCGCCGTTAGAGCTTTTGTGAGCGGCGACCGTAATCCGGCGATTACCGGCCAGTAGCAAGGAATGGTCATGCTGCCTGGGACGCGCTAATGATGCGCAAAGAGAATTAATTACATGCCGTAACATATGTTTCAAAACAGTCTCTCATGTTTGTTTGTTTCTGTGTAAACACCAGCATCTATGTTTCTGCCGTGAAAGCCAGCGTAGCTTTCGCAGCGGGACAGAAAACGGTACGACGAACGAAACTAGCACGGGTCTATCTACACAGTTATTCCTCTGATTTCAACATAATTTTTTCTGAACAAAGAGTATATATGTACTACTCTGAAAATCAGAGGATCTGCCTTCCCAGATTTTCCTTATCTCCACGTTTTTTTGGTTGCTCAAATAAACTGATGACCATGCCCGCTGTCATTAATTTTATCCGCTCTGCGTCCTCGACCTTCTAATATTTCTTGCACGTGTCATGTACTCTGGTTGTGTTTCATTATAGGCTGCAAACAAACTGGTTTCTGTACAATTTGCCGATAACCCTCATTCCCCACATTTTACCCCTGTTCCCTTCAGAACTGCAAAGAGTGGGTTCCAGCAAATATAGTCAAAAGCTTTCTTTAAATCTACAGACTCTGCAGACGCAGGGTTGCCTTCCTTCAGTCTACCTTCTGAGATAAATCGTAGGGTCAGTACTGCCTCGCCTGTATCTACATTTCTCCGGAACCCCGTATTGTCGATCCCGAAGTCGCCTTCTCCAGTTTTTTCATTCTTCTGCAAATAATTATTGTGGTGTGAGCAAACGAAACTACTGCCGTTACGCCACAACTGTGTACTCTTAGATTGCCCCCGGAGATGGCTCATAGTAACTACAACTTATGAAATATTAATTCACTTCACCCCATGAATGATTAAAAAAAATTACTTACCTGACAGGAGTGCTTGATAATTTACAAGTGTCGTGGACTGTTGAAGCATCGCTTGTCGCACTAATTAACAGACTGCTCTGTTGAAGTATAATGTTCAACATTTAGAGCTATACATCTCTATCTGACACTTGAATTACTATTTAGTCGTACTCGATGACGTGAATTACTTCAGCTGAGGGCACGCAATGGAACACAGTGCTTTAATTCTCGGCTGTATATTGACCTCTATGCGAGGACGCTACTGTGCTAAGAGAGAGAGAGAGAGAGAGAGAGAGAGAGAGAGAGAGAGAGAGAGAGAGCGAATCTTCTGCAGCATCTCGCATTCGTCGTTGCGGATTGCAGTAAGGCATCGCTAATGTCTGTGGTATCATATCTTTCACCAGATCTTGTGTATTGTAATCATGACTTACTAAACTGATGGCCAGCCGGCCACTGTGGCCGAGCAGATGTAGGCGCTTCAGTCCGGAACCACGCGGCTGCTACGGTCGCAGATTCGAATCCTGCCTCGGGAATGGATGTGTGTGATGTCCTTAGGTTAGTCAGGTTTAAGTAGTTTCCAATCTAGGGGACTGATGACCTCAGATGCTAAGATCCGTAGTGGTTAGAGCCATTTGAATTTTGAAACTGATGGCCTAATAGAATTCATATCTTTCAGCACTTCTCTTCTTTTAAATTAGGGCTAATACGTTCTAGAAGTTTAAGGGTATTTCGCCTGCTGCACACTCCTCTTACATCTTATCGGTACAAAACAGGTAGAATAGTTTTGCCAAGTTGGCCTTCCCAAGAATCCTAGTAATTCCAAAGAAATTTTGTCTGCTTCATGTGCCTTGTTCTGACTTTCGTCTTTCAGTGGCTGTCAAATACTTCTCGCAGTACCATATCTTACATGTCGTCTTCGTCTACTTTCCATATATCGCTATCAGGTTTGTTTCTTTTCTATAGCCCTGATGTATATTTCTTCCACCTTTTAGTTTTTTCTTCTTTGCTTGGTACTAGTTTGCTACCTGATCTCATGGAGTTTATATTCTGAAGTTCTGCACCAATCTCATTTCTTACACGTCTGCTTTCTTCAACGGTTTTTCGTTGTTCATCAGATAGAAGGGAGTTACATCGAAAGTTGTGAGCCCCACATAGGGGAATTAGGAAGCGACTTCCGGAATTATGAATGCACAGACAGAGAACTAGGAAATTATCTCAGAATCAGCTTAGGTCCCACTGAACATATTTTGCTTTTGTAAGGGACGTTTAACGAAATTAAAATCAAATTTAACAGGCTGTGTAACACGAAAAGCAGACGGCACCTAGATGATGTAATTACTATCGAGTTATTAATTGTCTTGCAAAACGCGTTTCGTAATTTTCTCTGGCGGAGTGATGTAAGGGATTCATTTCGCGCAAACTAATGGTGGCAGTTGTTTGGGAATAATAACTGTTGGAGATGCGGGGCGGCAAAGGAGCTGCTCGTGACCAGAATACAGCTGTCTCATAGGAAGCGCCGCTAGCAGAGACCATTTACGACGTAATTGCATGCAATCTTCGGCGAAATGGGACGATCAGAGCGGTTAATGGCACGAGCGCGACAGCCTGTGATTTCCACGCCGTGCCTAGTGCGCGACAGTTTACTGGCGTGTTAAGGGGCGGAAGCTTGGTTACCAGTCTCTAGTTCACTACTGTTAAACGAGGACATCATTTCCGCCAGAGAACTGGGTCGCTGTTCCCGAGCGTTTTCTTTCTTTGTAGATTCAAAAAACAGAAAGGGAGCGCGCCAGTTAAGATTTATGTCAGTGACACAGCACACTACTAGAAATGATTTCTACTACGAAATGCTTTAGGATCTGTTTTTTATTAAATATGACTACGTTTGTGATGTATTGCTAAAGCCCTTCTAATTCGCACTACAACTGAAAATTACTAAAATCTTATTTTAACGGAAAACATTAGTTACAAATGAAAGTGTATTGTATTTTGCATCTACATTGTGGCTTTGTGCCTCTTTCGTTTGCTGGACCTTTTACACAATCAGTACTCGTATGTCATTCGTAATACCTTTTGCACAAGTTAGCAAACGGATACGAAGATGTATCGACTGCATTGCTTACCAAAGAATCCACATTGCGTTTCAAGTTTCTGTTATTCTGTTGGATTCAATCTCTTTCCCATAGTAAAGTAATATACAGAAGTACTAAAAATGTGCTGACTATTTCACTTATTTACTATTATTTTACGGAAGATCATTCTCTTGAACCTATAGCTAGCCATTAATTACACAAAAATCATTTGAGGTAATTAATATTTTCAATAGCAAACTTGCCGTTCATGATTTTTGTGGTGGTGTTATAAATCTGTAGTTCGTTCCTGATATTTATTGCAACACTTTTTTTTTAGATGCGATGGAATGTTTTATTATCTTCTACGTTTTTCAACAGACGTCAGTTTTTCGTTTGTGGCTCTGTGGCTGATTTTGTAAAATGAATGTATGTTTAACAGTTTCTGGTGCATTCAATGTGAAAATTCTGGAAATATGTATCACCTAACTTTAGCAAGTTTTACGTGTAATTTTATACATCACTGAATTTATTAAATAATTGAGTTCTTACCTAAGGTAAGATGCTGTTTTCAGATATGTGTTCTATACAAGCTTGGAATTATTGCGAAATTTCACTATATAAGGAAGGTTGCCAACACATAGGTATGTACTCCTCATTTCCATTACAGGGACACAATTCTCTATTTTTTCTATATAATTCCATGTTCTTTTGCAAAGAAAAACCCAATATTATTGCACTAATTTAATTTTCGTACCACTGAAAAAGAGGACTGGAGTAGATATTGCTGCAAGTGCTGTGAGATCTGCTGAAATTGTTACAACTGAACGAAGTTCCATGTACCGGTGAAATGCCTGTCAAATTCTATACTGAATTTTCGGAAGAGTTAACTTTGTCTGTGTGGTGTGCGTACTGTAAGACCTTCGGTACACACACCATCAGATTATTTGACTTGTCGCTCTAGCGAAGTAGGCGAGTGTCAGCAATATGTCTCGTCGTCTTATCGTGGCGTGTTATCTTCTGCCGTTAGGTCAGACGATAGGAATGCCACTTGCACGCTTAGAGTAGCAGATTGACGGTGACCAACTTAAAACAGAATTTGATTAATTTTCACACACATTTATTAAAATAATAACTATCATAAAAATTACTTAACTTGTTCCTGGATGCTACTTACAATTGACAAGCTGAAGTTCCTTTGGTCTTGGTACGTTAATCTATTCACACGTATCTCTGATACTTGACAAAGTGTCTATACATTTCTCTTCATGGATATGTACAGGAATATGATGATTTTCTTAGGTGCAGACTGAAACTTGAGTACAGACTGGTACAGATTGGTACAGACAAAGGGAGACTGCTGCAGACAAATGCAGACTGACTAATCGGAGGTCTGTACACTCATTAAAATACCTCGCGCGTTCAGGTATCACTGCGCGAGTGTGATCCGCGAGGTGAAAAGGTTCTACGTTAGCAGCAATCTCATTGGCTGCGTTACATATTAATACGCGGATCGGCGGAAGCAGAATTTGGTCCGTCACTATGGCAGCGCCATCTCGTAGTGCGGAGACAGACGAGCGCTGCGCCTGCGCTGTTGTGCTTAGCGGGGCGCGGTCTAGTGGGAAAGTTGTGTACGCGGTGACTACGCGGAACTTTGTACACAACAGTCTTTTAACCTGAATATAATGTAGATCTATCGATCGTGTCCAGCTTTTGGAAGAAACCACAGTTCACACTCGTCTGTAAGATGAGTGGCAGAAGAAATGCGCCGTGCTACCGTCCTGTATCCTAGACATTCACTAGTTATAGAATCTTAGGACATGTCTTCAGATCAAACATAATAAGGTAATCCGAACAAATCGACCTAGTCTATGCCAGCCAGAATGTATTTCGAAAACTTCGATCATATGAAGCCAGACTCACACTCCTCTCACATGATGGATCAAGGAAATCAGCTAGATGTAAAGCTAGTATTTCCCAATTATCGAAAAGCGTTCGACTCACTACCACACATGCGATTACTATTGAGCCGTGCGTGGCTCGTGTTCGTACCATATCTCATTTGACATCCTGTTATTACTGTAATACCACCTCGTTATGTTAATTTCAATTACTGGTGTCACTCTCGCGGTTCTAGGCGCGCAGTCCGGAACCGTGCGACTGCTGCGGTCGCAGGTTCGAGTCCTGCCTCGGGCATGGATGTGTGTGATGTCCTTAGGTTAGTTACGTTTAATTAGTTCTAAGTTCTAGGGGACTGATGACCACAGCAGTTGAGTCCCATAGTGCTCAGAGCCATTTGAACCATTTGAACTGGTGTCACCGAGTTGCCGCATTGCCTGTCCGTGAGCGGCAGCAGCGGCTCTTATCGATATAAGCCCTGGCGTATTACCTTTGCTGACTGCGATTACTTCCCAGTTGTCGTGTGTTCGGAGTTAGTTCGGATCTGCCAATGAGTTGGGAGGCTCTGGCAGTCCAGTCCGGACCTGGCAGTGTTTGACTTAGGACGCTGTAGTGAGGTCCGAACAGCCATGACTCGCCCGACTTCAGTGTGGACCATCCTGGTTGGCCGTCGGTCGGTCGTGTTGTCGGACGACGTGTATATTGGCTTACGGGTAGCCTGTGTGTGCCAACTCGTGATTCGTTCTTGTTATTGCACAGCCGCCGCCATTCTACATCAACATGGATACTCTGCAAATCACATTTAAGTGCCTGGCAGAGGGTTCATCGAACCAGCTTCACAATTCTCTGTTATTACAATCTCGTGTAGCGCGCGGAAAGAATGAACACTTATATCGTTCCGTACGAGCTCTGATTTCCCTTATTTTATCTTTGTGATCGTAGTAGGTGTCAACAAAATATTTTCGCATTCGAAGACGAAAGTAGCTGATTGGAATTTCGTGAGAAGTTTCCGTCGCAACGAATAACGCCTTTCTTTGAATGATGTTCATCCCTAATCCTGTATCATTTCTGTGACACTCTTTCCCATATTTTGCGATAATACAAAACGTGCTCCCTTTCTTTAAACTTTTTCGATGTACTCAGTCAGTCCTATCTAGTAAAGATCCCACACCTCGAAAAAGTATTCTAAAAGAGGACGGACATGTGTAGTGTAAGCAGTCTCCTTAGTAGGTCTGTTACATTTTAGCCCAAATCTCGTGGTTGTGCGGTCGCGTTGTCGCTTCCCATGCCCGGGTTACCGGGTTCGATTTCCGGCGGGGTCAGGGATTTTCTCTGCCTCGTGATGGCTGGGTGTTGTGTGATGTCCTTAGGTTATTTTGGTTTACGTAGTTCGAAGTTCTAGGGGACTGATGACCATAGATATTAAGTCCCATAGTGCTCAGAGCCACTTGAACCATTTTTTTTGTTACAGTTTATAAGCTTCCTGCCAATGAAACGCAGTCTTTGATTGGCCTTCCCCACAACATTTTCTATATGTTCCTTCCCATTTAAATTATTCGTAATTCTGATACCTAGGTATTTAGTTGAATTTACGGCTTTTATATTAGAGTGATATATCGTGTAACCGAAGTTTAACGCGTTACTTTAAGCAAAAATGGTTGAAATGGCTCTTTGTACTATGGGACTTAACTTATGAGGTCATCAGTTCCCTAGAGCTTAGAACAACTTAAACCTAACTAACCTAAGGACATCACACACATCCATGCCCGAGGCAGGATTCGAACCTGCGACTGTAGTGGTCTCGCGGTTCCAGACTGTGGCGCCTAGAACCGCCCGGCCACCCCGGCTGACGTTCCTCTTATCACACATGTGGATGACCTCACACGTTTCGTTATTTAAGGCGAACTGTAACTTTTCGCACCCTTCCGATATTTCTTCTAAATCGTTTTGTAGTTTGTTTTGATCTTCTGATGACTTTATTAGTCGATAAACGACAGCATCAGCTGCAAACAACCGAAGACGGCGGTTCAAATTGCCTCCCACATCATTTATATAGATAAGGAACAGCAAAGGGCCTATAACACTACCTTGGGGATCGCCAGAAATCACATATCTTTTAGTCGATGACTTTCCGTCAATTACAACAACTGTGACCTCTCTGATAGGAAATCATAGATCCAGTCACATAACTGAGACGATATTCCACAAGCACACAGTTTCGCTACGAGCCGCTTGTGTGGTACAGTGTCACAAGCCTTCTGGAAATCCAGAAATACGGAATCGATCTGAAATCCCTTGTCAATAGCACTCAGCGCTTCATGTGAATAAAGAGCTAGCTGTGTTTCACAGGAACGATGTTTTCTAAATCCATGTTGACTGTGTGTCAATAGACCGTTTTCTTCGAGGTAATTCATTACGTTAGAACACAATATATGTTCTAAGCTCCTGATGCATATCGACTTTAACGATATGGGCCTGTAATTTAGTTAATTACTCCTACTACTATCCTTGAATATTGGTGTGACCTGGGAAACTTTCCAGTCTTTGGGTACGGATCTTTCGTCGAGCGAACGGTTGTATTGATTGTTAAGTATGGAGCTAATGCATCAGGCATACTCCGAAAGGAACCTAATTGGTATACAGTATGGAGCAGAAGACTTGCTTTTATTAAGTGATTTAAGTTGCTTCACTACTCCGAGGGTATTTACTTCTACGTTACTCACGATGGTAGCTGTTCTTGATTCGAATTTTGGAATATTTACTTCGTCTTCTTTTGTGAAGGCATTTCGGAAGGTTGTGTTTAGTAACTCTGCTTTGGGAGCATTGTCTCCGATAGTATCTCCATTGCTATCGCGCAGAGAAGGCATTGATTGTTTCTTGCCGGTAACATACTTCACATACGACCAGAATCTCTTTGGATTTTCTGCCAGGTTTCGAGACAAAGTTTCGTTGTGGAAACTGTTATAAACATCTCACATTGAAGTCCGCGCTAAATTTCGAGCTTCTGTAAAAGATCGCCAATCTTGGGGATTTTGCGCCTGTTTAAATTTGGCATGTTTATTTCGTTGTTTCTGCAAGAGTGTTCTAACCCGTTTTGTGTACCAAGGAGGACCAGCTCCGTCGTTAGTTAATTTATTTGGTATAAATCTCTCAGTTGCTGCCGATACTACTTCTTTGAATTTAAGCCACTTATATTATTAATTTGGAATAAGTGGATATTGTCTCTCAGGAAGGCGTCAAGTGTATTTTTATCTGCTTTTTTGAATAGGTATATTTTTCGCTTATTTTTCGAGGATTTGGGGATTACAATATTCAATCTTGCTACGACAGCCATGTGTTCACTAATCCCTGAATCGGTTTTGATGCTCGTTATTAACTCAGGATTATTTGTTGCTGAGAGGTCAAGTGTGTTTTCACAACCGTTTACTATTCGCGTGGGCCTATGAACTAATTGCTCGAGATAATTTTCAGAGAATGAATTTAGCACAATTTCGGATGATATTTTATGGGTACCTCCGGAATCAAACACGTATTTTCGCCAACATATTGAGGGTAAATTAAATTCACCACCAACTATTATCGCATGATTCGGGTAAGTGTTTGAAATCAAACTCAAGTTTTCTTTGAACCTTTCAGCAAGTGTATCATCTGAATTGGGAGGTCAGTAAGAGGAACCAATTATTATTTTATTCCCGTTGCCAACAATGACCTCTGCCCATACTAACTCACAGGAAGTATCTACTTCAATTTCGCGACAAGTTAAACTACTTCTGGGAGCAACAAACACGCCTCCGCCAACCGTGTTTAACCTATCCTATCGGAACACCGCCATTTGTATTGTCTAGTCCTTCGTGCAAGTGTTCATGAAACTGTGCGTAGCTTGTGATGTTGACTGTCTCAGTTATTCGTGCGGTAGTGTTCTCGCTTCCCATGCCCGGGTTCCCGGGTTCGATTCCCGGCGGGCTCAGGGATTTTCTCTGCCTCGTGTGACTGGGTATTGTGTGATGTCCTTAGGTTAGGTTAAGTAGTTCTAAGTTCTAGGGGACAAATGACCATAGATGTTAAGTCCCATAGTGATCAGAGCCATTTGAACCACCATTTGTTCAGTTATTTTAGTGCTGTCTCAGTGCTGATGTGTGGGAGTCGGTCGGTTGGCGTGGAGAAGCGACGAAATTTCCGCGCGGCGTGGTTTGGCCATGCCCGCTGGGGGTCTCTACGCAGTGTCGAAGTGTGTGGGGCTGTTCCCATTGCTAGTTCACATTTGGTTCTCGTTGTTGGCGGTTGGGACTTCCCGCGAGCAACAACGTGTGTGTTCGAGTTGGCGAAGGTTTAGCCACCATCCAGTTTAGTCTAACTGTATTTGGTTATTTGCAATTGAAGTGCAGCAGATCAATTTTCTGCAATGTAGCCGTTAACGTTCCGGTTATCTGCCCTGGCCGTTGACGTAAATTTAGCCAGTGTCCTTTCCTCGCCGTGTTGCCGCTGTCCAGCATGTTGCGTAGTTCGGCAACTTAATGTATGCTTGGTTGTGGGCGTCCATGCCTTTGACGTTTGCACTCAACTCCCGGTTGTGTGCTGGTGTAGTGGAGCGCAATTTACCTTGTCGGTGTGTTCGTTGACTGTCTGTTGATTGTGTTGTCGTCGGATCGAGAATGGTTGGGCCAACTGCCTGTCTCATCTAAGGGAACGTTAGTATTTCAAGTGCTGGCCGAGCCCCGAAACTTCTGAGTTAGCTGCACTGCCTTTTCTTATTTTCTGTTGTGAATATTTGCATGGCTCATAGCCGAAGGTTTTGAATTAAAGTTGAATTGTTTTCAGTGGTGTTTTAAGTAATGGACCTTCAATCGCTTTAAAATTAAAAGTTTCTTGCTTGTCAGCTGTTAGAATGTTTGGGCCTTCAGCCTGATTAATATATTGTTTAAAAGCCTTGGGCTTTCTGCCTAATAAAAATTATTTTAGTTGTGTTTTAAGTCAAGGGTCTTCAGCCATTTTAAAATTAAATTTCCTTGCGTTTCAGGTGTTAGATTGTTTGGGGCCTTCAGCCTAATTTAAGATATAGCTTTGTTGTTTAAATTTATTTTACCTTGAGTTTTAAGTCATGGGGCCTTCAGACGTTTTTAAATTAAGGACCTTGGTCTTTCGAGCCTCAGACTGTTGGGGCCTTCAGCCTAATTGAAGCTAAGGCTTTCTGTCTTGGGTTTTTTATTTAATTTTACCTTTAGTCTTAAACCATCGGCCTTCAGCCGTCTTTAAATTAAGGTTGTTACTTTTCAAGTGTTAGATTTAAAAAATATGTGTGAAATCTTATGGGATGCAACTGCTAAGGTCATCAGTCCCTAAGCTTACACACTACTTAATCTAAATTATCCTAAGGACAAACACACACACCCATGCCCGAAGGAGGACTCTAACCTCCGCCGGGGACCAGCTGCGCAGTCCGTGACTGCAGAAGTGTTAGACTTTTGGGCCTTCAGCCAAATTTTAGAACTTACTTAACGTGAGGCCTTCTGCCTTCTAAATATTCTTTTTGGCGTATGAATTTTGAGTTATGGCTTTTAGCCGTCTTTTTTAAAATGAAAGTGGTTGTGTCCTTAAGGCCTAACATAGTGTGGCGTATTCAGCCGATAACTAAGTTCAAGAATTTGTACTGTAATGTTTGGTCAAATAAATACAGTTATATGTGTTAGTGTCTAACTGACAGCCCCTGTCCACAATTCCAACTACCTGCCCTGTCCTGCGGTTTAAGCAGGGCGTCTCAGCTATGAAAACTAGGCTTATATGAGGAGAGTCTTTCTGTAGAAGCTATCCATTCTAGTTCAAAATTGGTTCAAATGGCTCTGAGCACTATGGCACTTAACTTCCAAGGTCATCAGTCCCCTAGAACTTGGAACTACTTAAACCTAACTAACCTAAGGATATCACACACATCCATGCGCGAGGCAGGATTCGAACCTGTGACCGTATCGGTCGCGCCATGCCCGAGGCAGGATTCGAACCTGCGACCGTAGCGGTCGCGCGGTTCCAGACTGTAGCGCATTTAACCGCTTGGCCACTCCGGCCGACTCCATTCTAGGTACCCAGCAGTGGGTTCAGGAGCGTATCCTGAGAGGGTGCTGCCTGTCCACCAGTGAAGCTTGAAAGTGTTTGGCGTCCATGTTGGATTCAGTTGGTTTTTGACCTCACACAGTAGAGTTTGGAAGAGTCAACCCTGGCTGAGCGCTGATCTTGTGCCGCGTACCGTGGCAGTGCCGGACTACATGAGAAAGTGGTCGTGTTGGATGGAGGCTTTTCGACAGTAATAAGCATTGGGTTAAGATGCATGATTGGTGGCAAACAGTAGGTGCAAGCAGTGATGTACTGTCTGGGGAAACGTGCAGGGCCCACCTTATTTAACACTGGCACATACAAGTAGCATCTTTCTGAACATTTGCCCTCAAAATGTGTGTGTTTTGAGAAGCACATCTCTGACTGCACCAGTTCGGTTGGCTCCTTGTTTCACCAAGTTTAGGTCAGGATCATTGCACAATTTTTTTGCCATTCTTGTACGACAGCGCAAATATGAGAATTCGGATTTTTCTATTGCCTTGTTTGCCATTTAAAGTTTTGCGAGTCATATTAATTATTTTTATATTTAAAGACTCCTTTTAATTCATACCACCTTATATTTTGAAGTCTCCTGACTAAGGTTGTCAGCTTCCTACCGAGGACTTTAAGATATTATTATTGAAATACTGATTTCTGGAGACAATTGTTAGTCAATTATTTTTAGTTTAACAGTAACTTCTCAACGAGCTTCACAAAGAACGTGGATCATAACAATCAACTAGTTGCCCTATTTACGCTGTGGACCACTATTTTATTCATTTTATTAATCTGTCTTAAGCTCATTTGGTGGTGTAGTTATCAGATTGAAGAATTCTGTGTGTTACCATTGTTTCCAGCTGTTTACATTTTGTTAATCTTAGAGGCTTAAGAATCACTAGGGAAACTGACCTGGTTCTCACATTAAACTGTTAAATGTAATCAAATGTTCTCCTTTCAGAAAGTATGGCCAGCAGCTGTGCGAATTTAGACAGAAGTTGTGTGGAGAAACACCTGAAGTACTGATATTGGCACCTTCTTGCTGAGTACATTACAGGTGAATTGTAAGGGATCTGGCAGTTTCCTTCAGAACCTTTGTTTTATTGAACCTTTTGGCTGTTATTTGTCTTTGGGCGTTTAATTAAAACAATGCAATCCTGGTCTAAGTAAACGAAGATTTTCAATCTTTAAGTGAATGATGTTTGTTTGTCGTCTGACATTTCCACTCCCAGCGAACCGTTATCTGCCTTTCAGTGGTAGCAGAGCGTGACTGTACGTGTGAACACTAAATTAACAGTTAATAAAATATTATTCGCAAGTTCCGTTTGCCTTGGTTAAGATATCTGTTTCCTCTATGCAGAGGTACACTGTTATAAGCTATAGAATCACAAGGTGTACCGGTCATGGGTTATTTAAACAAGGGAGCAGGTTCAGTGTGTGTGTGAAACTACGTGGGGCCTTGCACAGTACACTGCGAGTCACCATGAACAATGATGACGAGGCAACTAACGCCCTGACTCTGCTGCTGTAGTGTCCAGCGTGCTGGGAAATAGGGACTTCTTGGAGAGTAGTAATCTTTCCCATGTTCATATTTATCGTGTGTAGGATCCAATGAGTCATTGGAGCAACCGAATTCAAGACTTCGCACATTCAAGACAGTACAAGTAAGAAACAGGCTTCCAGAATCGGTGAGTAACAGAGCAGGATTATGAAAGTGATGCAAGGGAAAGGCAAACTCAGTCCGCTAAAATGGATATCTTGTTTGAGGATAAGGAAGAAATCCATCATTGGAATGAAGGTAAAGAAATAGGTAGAAATATGATATGGGAGGTGGACTGTGTTCAGGTATATAACCGATTTGTTAAGTTACGTAATCCTGTTTTGCCAGTGCTCCAAGATGTTAGTGATTTGTCTACTGAGAATGATTTCTGTGGTTCTGCGTTCAATTGGAACACCACCTGGAATTACTTCAGATTTCTCATTTTATGAATATTCAGGTCATGTATCCTTTAGCTCGGGGTTATTTGCAAATGTTGGTTGGAACAGTTATCGAGAATAGAGGAACACTGGAGGATTTGTATAAGAAGATTGTGCAGGAAAAATTATCTAGTCGAGTGAAGATCAAACTTGCGAGTCAGTGTGCAGGCCTTGTGCAGTATATTATGAGCAAATTTAAGCTGTGATTAGGGCTTTTACAGGTCACTGAAATGGAAGCTGTGAACAATATCTTAAAGGGAATGCGAGCCGAAGATCGATCGAGATTACTGTTCTCTGAGAAATGTAGTAGGTGCGCTGACCTTGATAATTTTGCGACGAATATAGAGAGTATCCAGTTTGGTGATGAAAAATGCAGCCGGCCTCCGTGGCGGAGTGGTTCTAGGCGTTTTAGTGTAGAACCACGCGGCTGCTACGGTCGCAGGTTCGAATTCTGCCTCGGACGTGGCTGGGTGTTGTGTGATGACCTTAGGGTAGTTAGGATTAAGTAGTTGTAAGTCTAGGGGACTGATGACATCAGATGTTAAGTCCCACCGAGCTTAGAGCCATTTGAAAAAATGGAATGGGAAGTATCGGAGTAGTAGGTCTGGTTTTAAGGATCAGTGGCTACACGAATCAAATAAATGTGGAAACTTTCCTATTTGGAAGTGTTATTGTTGTATGAAGGCAGGGCCTTTTGCCTACGAGTGTCCTTTCCAACGAACGGAATTCGAGGACGCGTGAGGCCAATGAAGTGTGAGCCAGCGTAAACATTGGTTTTCACCAAATGCAGAGCTGCCGTGAAACAGTTCCTACAGTTTGTGTGCGCAGCTCTTCATCACGAATCTGTTTATGCTTTGGTGAATTCAGGGAGTAATCTCTCTGCTATGGGTTACCGTAGGTAATTTAAGTACCATGATATCTACAAGCTTGCTCATTTAGCAATCAGTCAGCTGGAATCCTCATATCATTAATGGACAGATACTACCCTTAATGGAATATGTGTGGGCTAGTGTAAAAATTCAAGGATGGTCATGTACAGTAATCTGATGGTTGCTAAAGGGTTGTCTACGAAGCTTCTACCAGGTTGCAACTTAATTCATGGGTTCCAAAATGGTTCGTGATTGTTACTGCAGGCAATTTTATTTTAAATTTCAACCAGATAAACTTCATCAGTTATGTGAATAAACAACAGTTGCACCAAGGCCTTAATAATGTTTCCAATTCGGATGGTGGATTTCAGCTTGATCATTTGGAGCTAGATTTGGCCGTGCAGTTGTTGAAGGTGATGACGCAGTTTCCTGATGTATTAACAGACAAACAAGAAGTCACGGATAAGATTCAGTACCTAATACAACTGATCAGTGACATTTCAATTTTTCAAGGCCTTTACCGGTTAACCCCTCAAAAGAGGAGTGGATGTGCATCAGAGAATTTATAAAATGCTTGGCGACAAGTTTATAAGGCCATCAACCACCCATTATGCATCATCTATGTTGCTTGTACTTAAGGAAAATAGCACAGACTACATGTCAACAATCGATTACTGTGCCCTTAATCAGAAGGCCATTTTACGATCTGTTACCCTGCCAGATTTAGATAATTGTTTTATATGGTTTTCAGGGGCATATTATGTTTCTCGATCTTAGCCAAGTTCACCATCAGATTCCTTTGGATGGTGATTTGGAGCCTTTTAGCATTTTCTTGAAAGGACTTATATGGGTATAGGAGAACATTCTGCGAGCGTCTCGAGCATGTTAAATAAGATTGGAAGATATAGTTTTCGGGGCGATATATATTGATAAAACTTTTTCGGGCTTCCGAAGAGACTGTACTTAAAACTGAACAGCGTCGTGTTGAACCCGA
This sequence comes from Schistocerca gregaria, assembly GCF_023897955.1. Lineage (NCBI taxonomy): Eukaryota > Metazoa > Arthropoda > Insecta > Orthoptera > Acrididae > Schistocerca > Schistocerca gregaria. The sequence continues at coordinate 99,138,242 of NC_064921.1, read as the reverse complement.
GAGAAGTTTTCGCATACCGTACCCTGGGAAATCAGCAGTGGCGGAACATGCTTTAGAAAACGAACACCGTGTTTCATTTGTCGAGACACTTGTTATTACGCGGACTACTAGTTTTTGGCGCAGTATTATAAAGGAAGCGATCGAGTTAAGAATTTCTGACAACATAAAGACGGCGGCCTGCAGCTAAGCACAACTTGAAACTTGGCCGCCGTTGAAGCGGGCGCGGCAAGCGCGCAATGAAAACTTTACCATGTATGGCGCTGGAGCGAGCACCAGTGACGTCACTTAAGACAGCGCTGCTACATGGCCGAGGAGAACTCGGCGAAAGTTCGTGGATTCTAAACCACTAGACGAGACTGGAAGCCCGAGAAAATTTAACATGTTAAATAAATATTGCTTCGTTTGCGTGGCGCAATTTCGACCCTTAACTAGCCCTCCGCGTAATTTCATTCTTAGGACACTTAGTTTCTGCTGGAGAAGTGGAGGTCGACCAAGATCATACGAAGACCATCCAGAATTTCCCTTCCCCCACAAATAAGGAAGATATGGCCTGCTTGGTGCGAATGTTACTTTCGGAAATTTTTATGCAAAGTCGCTCTGTCGGCAGTGCCCTTAAATCAGTTACATAAGAAGTGAGAGGATTTTCAGCTGGGAAAGAAAAGACAGCGTTTGATGCTATTGAAACAGCGCTGGGTAATACTCCCGTTTTGGCCATCCCAGATTTTGAGCGGCTCTTTATAGCTGCATTGGATAGCTTTCGGCATTGCTGCGATCCTCCTGCAGGAGGGGAGACGGTGACAGGCAACCAGTGACGTATGCTTCTAAGGCCCTGCCTGCTATGAACTGAAGTGTCGGTCTATGCGTTGGGGTCACTGGCGGTCTTGTTCGGCTTAGAAAATTCAAATTATATCTCGAATGTCGGAAATTCCTGCTAGAAATCGACAATGAGGTGTTGACTAGTGTTTGCCCAGCCCTGGAGAATTGGGCGAATAACACGTTGGGCTGTGCACAATTCTACCTTGTGCATTCTACTTTCCGGTTCTTCGTAAATCACATAAGACCTTCAAAGAAAGTACTAGCCGATGCCTTAAGGCGTATGTTTCAGGACGATGGCAGTGATTTCGATGATATGGAAAGTAATGAGAGTGGAGCTCGGATCTCTTGACCGAGACAACCTTCGTTATTAGGTAACCTGAAGGAGAAATATGGGCAGACTTGGGGATTCATGAGCTGTGATTAATCAATACATGTTTAATGGAGATAATGTTTAACGGTCCTTTTACGATTAATGTCAAATGTAACGTATGTGAAATCAGGAGCAGGGATGGGAAATGTACTAATATATATTCAGGCTGTTAGCTATATCAAAGTTAGTGTCCAGACGAAATGAGAACTCAAACTTAGGGCAGTAAAGCAAAAGCAGAAATGCTAACTCCGCATTAAAATGTTCCTCAAAGGAATGCCCAGGAATAATGCCTCAATTCAATTCTCGCACCACTGCAATGATGTGTGCTATAGAAGTTAGTATCATTGGTGTTGTGAAACAGCTGAAATCACGTAAATTGGACAAAGCTCAAGGGCCCAGTAGAATCTCTACCAGATCCAGGATTTGAGACTGAGTTAGCTCTCTTTTAACCTGAATACCGCAACCCCCCAAAACAAAAATCGATCCCAGAAGTTAAAAGAAAGCACAGTTACATCTACCCATGAGAAAGGTAGCAGAAGTGATCCAATAAAACTACTGTTCAATATCCCCCATAGCCATTTGTTGTAGGACATTAGAACATATTCTGAGCTCAGACGAAATGAGATTTGTCATACAGAATGACCTTCTTCGTACCAACCAGCGTGGAGTTCAAAAACATAGCACTTTCTCGCACATCTTCATGGAACTCGTGGTTGTGGGCAGCTAGGTAGATGCAATATTCTTCATTTTGACGCAGTATCTCACATAGGCTTGTTATTGAAATATCGAACGTAGAAAGAGAAACTTGTGACTGGAATGGAGATTTCTTGGTAGAGCGCACGCAACATGTTATCTTGGATGACAAATTATCTACAAATGTAGAAGTATCTTCAGGAAACAGACTGGAACCCTTGGTGCTGATGTTGTATATTAATGACCTGTCACCCAGTATTAATAGTTACGTGAGACTTTTCGCAGATGACGCGCTTATGATGAACATTGAGTCGGATTTTCGTAAGATTCCAAAGCGGTGCAAAGATGCAGAAATTGCGTTAAATGTTTAGAAATAAACAAAGTATCGACGTCTAACAACTGGAATCCATCAGCTTATACAAATAACTGGGTGTAACAGTTTGCAGCAGTATGAAATGCAATGATTCTGTAGGGTCAGTTGTAAATAAAGCAGATGGCAGACTTTGGTTCATTCGTAGGAAGCTGGAGAACACCGGCCAGTGTGCAAAGAAAATTGCTTACAAAACACTTGTTCTCACCATCAAACAATATTTGAAGTGTCCCAGCTTGGGGAACTTTCCGTCGGCTGATTACACTGATAAATCAGTTTACTGACAAAATTAATTTATGTTCACAAGAATACAAGGTGACAATTATTGAACTGTGTGAAAAAAAGTTAATTAGTTTTATAAAATATAATAGTCAGCCAACTGGTTGCACACAGCTTTTTTTAAAAAACACATTAACCAGTTTTCGATTTTTCTATAATCGATTTTTTCTCAAAAAATTGTGCGCAACCGAGAGGCTGACTATTACATTTTATATAACTGCATACACGGCAGCTGAGTTTATAGCCACAAAATGTTTAAAATATCAAGTAAAATAATGACAAACTATGGAGTGCATACACTTTATTCAACATGTAAACGTCACTATAGACATTCGGATTTAGGGTGTGACATGTTCAATATCCCTGCCATCATGGGTGATGATGTGGCACAGCCTAATAGCGAAATTCTCCATAACTCGCTGAAGTGCCGAAACATCGATGCTGTCGACGACCTCCTGAATGGCTGTTTTCAGCACAGCAATGGTTTTGGGGTTATTGCTGTGCACCTTGTCTTTAATATAGCCCCACAAAAAGGAGTCGCATGTGTTCAGGTCCTGAGAATATGGCGAGCAATATACGCCCATGTCGAAAGCCTGCGGGTACCCCAGAGCCAGAATGTGGTCCCCAAAGTTCTCCTCCTGGGCATCAAACACGCTCCTGCTTCGATGGGGTTGAGCTCTGTCTTTCATGAACCACCTACTGTCGAAATCGGTGCACTTTGGATAATGGGGATGAAATCCTCTTCGAAAACCTGCAAATACTTTTCAGTAGTCACCGTGCAATCAAGTAATATCGCCCCGATTACTCCGTGACTGGATGTTGCACACCACACAGTCATCTGTTGAGGATGAAGAGACTTCTCGGTCGCGAAATGCAGATTCTCAGTCCCTAAATGTGCCAATTTTGCTTGTTGACGTACCTAAACCAAACCATACAGCGCATACTAATTTTCATCATACCCCGCGACCAGTCATGTACTTTGAACGTTCTAACGCAAACCGTTATGAAGTTATGACGATTTTATTTCAAACAGTTCAATAATTGTCAGGCTGTAAGTTTTTCGATCTGTTTGCAGTTCAAAACAAATACGAAAAGTCCTTCTTGAAAATAAAGGAATGACTTCTTTGACAACTTAAAGTTCTTGGAATCGCTTCCTGAGAATGTCTTCTGAAAAGTTCTCTCGCCAGTGGAACAGACTTTCTCCTTGGACATGAGCGGTAGGCAGGAAATTAAAGTCACATCTCACTAGCAGAACAAAGAGTTCCAGCGTCAGAGTCCACGGCCGGAGCAAGGGGTAGCTATGCGCGGTGCTCCCAGGTGGCAAGGGCGACCTCGAGCCCGGACGGTCGCTGGCGCTGGCGAACTTCTAATTTTGCTGGCGGAGACGGAACTGCCTGCTGCATGCCGGAGGAGGGCAGTTATACCCGCGTGGCGGATGGCTAGCAGATAGCTACTGGTCTAGCGATATGGAATCGGACTGGCTCAGAAAAATCACAACGCGGATGCAGTATAAGGTCCCTGTATGTGACAGTTTCTACTGCTGTTGTCCGCAGCTCGTGGTCTCTTGCTTCCCGAGCACGGGGTCCCGGGTTCGATTCCCGGCGGAGTCGGGGATTCTCACGTGCCTCGAGATAGCTGAATGTTTGTGTTGTCCTCATCATTTCATTAACATTCATGAATGTGGCGAGTTTGGACTGAGTAAAGGTTAAGAATTTGTACGGACGCTGATAGCCGCGCAGTTGAGCACCCCATAAATCAATCATCATTATCATCATCATCTACTGCTGTTGCGCGCCCCCTCTGAACTTGCCTGCTATGTGCAGATCAGGAGAGGTTCGGCTGTTTCGGCCGGTGTGCCTGCGGAGCTGGAACGATGGCCCACATAGCGGTGCTACGTTGAGGGTTGGCAGCGTTGCAGGAGACCCCGCAAACATGCCAAAATTGATCAAGTATGTGGGGCCCCCATTATACCGGATTCACAAGCGATATTTATGTTATACAGAAGGGCAGCACGAATGGCAATAGGTATGTTTGAACTATGGGAAAGTGGCACAGAGCTGCTAAAGAAACTGAACTGCCAGGAACTTCAAGGTAGACATAAATTATACCGAAGAAATGTAAGCATACGCTTCTGTGGCCACTGTAGCGGTCACCAACAGTCTTATATGTGTCAATGTGTAAAATTCTCCAATTTTTCGGCCACCTGCAAGAGCGGCCGAAACGTCGTAGAACTTTATCGATTCTTCCGAAGAATACTTATAAAGTTTCGAGAAGTAGCTTTAAATGATAAATCTACGAATGTCCTACATAGACTAACCACACTAGCAGAAACCGCAACGACAAGATTAGCTTAATTAAAGTACGCACAAAGGGGTTTAAAGTCTAATTCTTCCTGCATTACATGTGTAAGAGGAATCGGAAGGATTCTGAAAGAAGTTATGATAACTGAAACAATAGAAAACACCTTCTGGTATGGACTTCACAGTGGTTTGCAGAGTATGCCCGTGGATGAAAATGTCGAAATGCGAAGAAAACTGCAAATAAGACGTTCGTACGATCTGTTCCAGAGTTCTGTTCCGGTGTTTAAACTCTTTATCAAGTAAGTGTGGGAACATACGTGGTTGGTATCACTGACACGCCTTCTATGCATTTAGCAGGTCGGCATAGCCTACACGGGAAAGTAACTCGAACACTTGGGAAAATGTAAATTGGGAATATCTGCAAAAGAGACAGTTTATTTAGATTGCGTTCGTCAATCAGCTCGTGTTTGCTTACTTATGACGGTGTACGGGATTCATGTATCACATCTGAGCGCCTGATTCCATTCATTTACTATGTTGTTATTTTGCTACAGTGTGGTGTCACCGCGAGGCGCCACTATTGCTAGGCTGTATGCTTCAAATCGGCGAGGTCCGTCAGTACACATCGGACCCGAGAGTCACCACTGTCGACGCTAGCAGACCGAGCGCCGCCACTCGGCTGGTCTTACGAGACGAGCTAGCGCACTGGCCAGTTCTACAGCCGAATTTAATAGGAACGGTTCACTGGTTATAGCTTCAGAGATCTCATCTGCAGAGACGCTAGTTAGCGTAGCCTTCAACTAAGTCAGTAGCTACGAACTAGCCAGGCGGCACATAGAGTTCATGCATTGGCAATGGATCTGTATGTGTGAAGCAATCATAATTGTAAAGCAGTATTCGCAGTTCAGTCTGTAACTGCACTTGTAAACATTATTGTACAAAGTCAAGATCGACGTTCACCGCTGATAGTGAATTAAAGCTAAGTATTTAATTGTATTCCTGTCTACTACTTTCTAATCACCTAAGATGTTCCAGATACATCCCGGGAAGTATAGTTCATTGATCCTCGCGTAATCAACGCTTGAAATTAATGGCCAAACCTCGTGATCAGACTAAGGGTCAAATTGCGTGACTCAGCCGGATCACCGTTTTTCCATGAGGCACATAGTTCCGCCTCATACATAACATACAGCTTTCTGGTATTTTCGGAGTGTTAATTATGAGGGTTGCCCAGAAAGTAAGTTCCGATCGTTCGCGACATGGAAAGCACTGGGTAAATCCGGTAAAGCTTTGCACAGATGTGTTGGGCCGTGTCTCTAGTATGCCCGTCGATCGTGTCACGTTGCTCTTTCCAGTTTTGAGTGAACGTTGACCACGTAAAGATGCATAGGGAATAGCGTACCCCTCATATTATGATGGCCTGGTTAGAGATTTCGCCTGTGTCATGCAGCCCACATAACACAATTGTCGAGCAGTTTGTTCTTCATGCCAATTCTCGGTGTCTGATTGACCACAGTACAGTCCATAGTGGGCGCCCCCTGAGTCTGATCTCTGCTCACAAGAACCGCTGGCTATGAAGACAATTTTTTTCCACAGACAACGAGCTGCAGACCAGTGCAGATAACTGGCCGAAAGCACAGGCGGCTGCTTTCTATGACGAGGACATTGGAAACTTGATAGAACACTACGATAACATTCGAAGTTGGGGCGGCGACTATGTAGAGACGTAGGTGGATGGTGTACCTAACTATTACAAATAAAACGTTTCTGGTTTTCACAGTGGTTTCCATTTCTCTAACGATCGGAACGTATTTTCTGGACCCTCCTATTTAGCTAATATTAGTTTCAGTTAGGTCCTAACGGGAGCACATGCGGAACGAGGCAACTAAGACAAACCGGTACAAATATTAAATTTCCTCTTTACGCTACAATTATAAAGTTACGAAAGAGATGCCGTTCCAGCGTATCGACAAGAGCCGATAGGAAGATGAAGAACACAAGAGAAGGCCGTCAGACGGCGCCAGCCAATAGCCGCACCACGGCAGGAGCGGCCTCTACAAGAAGAGAATATAAGCGCCAGCCTCTGCCGCACAGTGTTAGCACAGCACTCGACGGTTTAGTACCCGACAGGGACTCGCTGAACAACACAGTACAAGACAAAACCAGGAGAGTACGACGATAGCAGTGACGTGTGATCCTTATCAGTTACTTACATGGACATTATATACAGTAAAGGACTTTGATTGCTTGCATATCGCACAAAGGTTGCGACATGTTCTTGTATATACAAAGTCAAGCATTGTCAAGCCCTCCCGGTTGGCCGTGCGGTCTAACGCACGGCTTTCCGGCCGGATAGGAGCGCCGGTCTCCGGCACGGATCTCCCGGCGGATATGTGTCGAAGTCCGATGAGGCGGCCACTCTGTGGATGGTTTTTAGGCGGTTTTCCATCTGCCTCGGCAAATGCGGGCTTTTGTTGTTGTTGTGGTCTTCAGTCCTGAGACTGGTTTGATGCAGCTCTCCATGCTACTCTATCCTGTCCAAGCTTCTTCATCTCCCAGTACGTACTGCAACCTACATCCTTCTGAATCTGCTTAGTGTATTTATCTCTTGGTCTCCCTCTACGATTTTTACCCTCCACGCTGCCCTCAAGCACTAAGTTGGTGATCCCTTGATGCCTCAGAACATGTCCTACCAACCGGTCCCTTCTTCTTGTCAAGTTGTGCCACAAATTTCTCTTCTCCACAGTTCTATTCAATACCTCCTCATTAGTTTTGTGAGCGACCCATCTAATCTTCAGCATTCTTCCGTAGCACCACATTTCGAAAGCGTCTATTCTCTTCTTGTCCAAAATATTCATCGTCCATGTTTCACTTCCATGCATGGCAAAACTCCATACAAATACTTTCAGAAACGACTTCCTGACAGTTAAATCTATACTCGATGTTTTCTCTACTTCAGAAACACATTCCTTGCCACTGCCAGTCTACATTTTATATCTTCTCTACTTCGACCATCATCAGTTATTTTGCTCTCCAAATAGCAAAACTCCTTTACTACTTTAAGTGTCTCATTTCCTAATCTAATTCCCTCGCTGTCACCTCACTGTCACCCGACTTAGTTCGACTACATTGCTTTTGTTGATGTTCATCTTATATCCACCTTTTAAGCACTGTCCATTCCGTTCAACTGCTCTTCCAAGTCCTTTGCTGTCTATCATACAATTACAGTGCCATCGGCGAACTTCAAAATTATTATTTCTTCTCCATCGATTTTAATACCTACTCCGAATTTTTCTTTTGTTTCCTTTACTGCTTTCTCAATACTGAGATTGAATAACATCGGGGAGAGGCTACAACCCTGTCTCATTCCCTTCCCAACCACTCCTTCCCTGTCATGCCCCTCGACTCTTATAACTCCTATCTGGTTTCTGTGCAAATTGTAAATCGCCTTTCGCTCCCTGTATTTTACCCCTGCCACCTTCAGAATTTGAAAGAGAGTATTCCAGTCAACATTGTCGGACGCTTTCTCTAAGTGTAGAAACGTACGTTTGCCTTTGCTTAATCTACACTCCTGGAAATGGAAAAAAGAACACATTGACACCGGTGTGTCAGACCCACCATACTTGCTCCGGACACTGCGAGAGGGCTGTAAAAGCAATGATCACACGCACGGCACAGCGGACACACCAGGAACCGCCGTGTTGCCCGTCGAATGGCGCTAGCTGCGCAGCATTTGTGCACCGCCGCCGTCAGTGTCAGCCAGTTTGCCGTGGCATACGGAGCTCCATCGCAGTCTTTAACACTGGTAGCATGCCGTGACAGCGTGGACGTGAACCGTATGTGCAGTTGACGGACTTTGAGCGAGGGCGTATAGTGGGCATGCGGGAGGCCGGGTAGACGTACCGCCGAATTGCTCAACACGTGGGGCTTGAGGTCTCCACAGTACATCGATGTTGTCGCCAGTGGTCGGTGGAAGGTGCACGTGCCCGTCGACCTGGGACCGGACCGCAGCGACGCACGGATGCACGCCAAGACCGTAGGATCCTACGCAGTGCCGTAGGGGACCGCACCGCCACTTCCCAGCAAATTAGGGACACTGTTGCTCCTGGGGTATCGGCGAGGACCATTCGCAACCGTCTCCATGAAGCTGGGCTACGGTCCCGCACACCGTTAAGCCGTCTTCCGCTCACGCCCCAACATCGTGCAGCCCGCCTCCAGTGGTGTCGCGACAGGCGTGATTGGAGGGACGAATAGAGACGTGTCGTCTTCAGCGATGAGAGTCGCTTCTGCCTTGGTGCCAATGATGGTCGTATGCGTGTTTGGCGCCGTGCACGTGAGCGCCACAATCAGGACTGCATACGACCGAGGCACACAGGGCCAACACCCGGCATCATGGTGTGGGGAGCGATCTGCTACACTGGCCGTACACCTCTGGTGATCGTCGAGGGGACACTGAATAGTGCACGGTTCATCCAAACCGTCATCGAACCCATCGTTCTACCATTCCTAGACCGGCAAGGGAACTTGCTGTTCCAACAGGACAATGCACGTCCGCATGTATCCCGTGCCACCCAACGTGCTCTAGAAGGTGTAAGTCAACTACCCTGGCCAGCAAGATCTCCGGATCTGTCCCCCATTGAGCATGTTTGGGACTGGATGAAGCGTCGTCTCACGCGGTCTGCACGTCCAGCACGAACGCTTGTCCAACTGAGGCGCCAGGTGGAAATGGCATGGCAAGCCGTTCCACAGGACTACATCCAGTATCTTTACGATCGTCTCCATGGGAGAATAGCAGTCTGCAATGCTGTGAAAGGTGGATATACACTGTACTAGTGCCGACATTGTGCATGCTCTGTTGCCTGTGTCTATGTGCCTGTGGTTCTGTCCGTGTGATCATGTGATGTATGTGACCCCAGGAATGTGTCAATAAAGTTTCCCCTTCCTGGGACAATGAATTCACGGTGTTCTTATTTCAATTTCCAGGAGTGTATTTTCTAAGATAAGTCATAGGGTCAGCATTGCCTCACGTGTTCCAACATTTCTATGGAATCCGAACTGATATACGACGAGGTCAGCTTTTACCAGTTTTTTCCATATGTCTGTAAAGAATTCGTGTTAGTATTTTGCAGCCGTGGCTTATTAAACTGATATTTCGGTAATTTTCACATCTGTCAACACCTGCTTTCTTTTGGGATTGGAATTATTATATTATTCTTGAAGTCTGAGGGTATTTCTCCTGTATCATACATCTTGATCACCAGATGGTAGAGTTTTGTGTGGGCTGGCTCTCCCAAGGCTATCAGTAGTTCTAATGGAATGTCTACTACCTGGGCCTTGTTTCGACTTCGGTCTTTCAGTGCTCTGTCAAACTCTTCGCACAGTATTGTATCTCCCATTTCATCTTCATCTACATCCTCTTCCATTTCCATAATATTGTCCTCAGGTACATCGCCCTTGTATAGACCCTCTATATACTTATCCCACCTTTCTGCTTTCCCTTCTTTGCTTAGAACTGGGTTTCCATCTGCGCTCTTGATATTCATACATGTGGTTCTCTTTTCTCCAAAGGTCTCTTTAATTTCCCTGTAGGCAGTATCTATCTTACCCCTAGTTGTATAACTCTCTACATCCTTACATTTGTCCTTTAGCCATTCCTGCTTAGCCATTTTGCTCTTCCTGTCGATCTCATTTTTTAGACGTTTGTATTCCTTTTTGCCTGCTTCATTTAGCAAATTTTTATATTCTCTCCTTTCATCAATTAAATTCAATAGTTCTTCTGTTTCCGAAGTATTTCTACTAGCCCTCGTCTTTTTACCTACTTGATCCTCTGCTGCCTTCACTACCTCATCCCTCAGAGCTACCCATTCTTCTTCTACTGTACTTATTTACCCCGTTCCAGTCAATTGTTCCCTTATGCTCTCCCTGAAACTCTGTATAACCTCTGGTTTACTCAGTTTATCCAGGTCCAATCTCCTTAAATTCCCACCTTTTTGCAGTTTCTCCAGTTTTAATCTACAATTCATAACCAATAGACTGTGGCCAGAGTCCACATCTGCGCCTGTAAATATCTTACAATTTAAAACCTGTTTTCTAAATCTCTGAAACCTTCTAGTATCTCCAGGATTCTACCATGTATACAACCTTCTTTTATGATTCTTGAACCAAGTGTTAGCTATGATTAAGTTATGCTCTGTGCAAAATTCTACCACACGGCCTCTTCTTTTTTTTCTTACCCCCAATCCATATTCACCTACAATGTTTCCTTCTCTCCCCTTTCCTACTGTCAAATTCCAGCCTCCCATGACTATTAAATTTTCGATTTCCTTCACTACGTGAATAATTTCTTTTATCTCATCATACATTTCATCAATTTCATCATCATCCGCAGAGTTAGTTGGCATATAAACTTGTACTACTGTAGTAGGCATGGGCTTCATGTCTATCTTGGCCACAATAATGCGTTCACTATGCTGTTTGTAGTAGCTTACCCGCACTCCTATTTTTTTATTGCCGGCCGCAGTGGTTTCGCGGTTCTAGGCGCGCAGTCCGGAACCGCGCGACTGCTACGGTCGCAGGTTAGAATCCTGCCCCGGGTATGGATGTGTGTGATGTCCTTAGGTTAGTTAGGTTGAAGTAGTTCTAAGTTCTAGGGGACTGATGACCACAGCTGTTAATTCCCATAGTGCTCAGAGCCATTCATTATTAAACCTACTCCTGCATTACCCCTATTTGATTTTGTATTTATAACCCTGTATTCACCTGACCAAAAGTCTTTTTCCTCCGGCCACCGAACTTCACTAATTCCTACTATATCTAACTTTAACCTATCTAAGGCCCTTTTTAAATTTTCTAACCTACCTGCCCGATTAAGGGATCTGACATGCCACGCTCCGATCCGTAGAACGCCAGTTTTCTTTCTACTGATAACAACGTCCTCTTTAGTAGTCCCCGCCCGGAGATCCCAATGGGGGACTCTTTTACCTCAGAAATATTTTACCCAAGAAGACGCCATCATCATTTAACCATACAGTAAATCTGCATGCCCTCAGGAATAATTACGGCTGTAGTTTCCCCTTGCTTTCAGCCAGCGGGCTGGTTCCCCTTGTTCCGTCTCAGCTGCACTATGTCGGCGATTGCTGCGCAAACAAGTTCTCCACGTACGCGCACACCGCCATTACTCTACCACGCAAACATAAGGGTTACACAGGTCTGGTGTGAGACGTTAACAGTAGCCCTGGGTTCGGTGTGGGGCGGCGGAGGGGCGAAGTGGACTGCGGTAGTCGTCGTGGGGTTGTGGACCACTGCAGCTGCGGCGGGGACGGAGCCTCTCCGTCGTTTCTAGGACCCCGGTTAACATAACATCAGTATTGTGATATTCTTTATTGTAATAAAAATTATGAATGTGATTTGCTTGAGATGCTGAATAGCTATCCGAGAACGCAGCATCCTTTTAGGGTCGCTATAGGAGATGAGTGGGCAGGACCCCACAATTACGTCATTAGTAACAACAGTCATTCAGTTTCAGATCTGAACATGGCCTGATCGAAGCATAAAGTTACAATTAAACTAAAAAAAAAGTTAGCTACGCGGCTTTATTCTTAAAATATTAAACAAGGCCACTGCTTTATCCTGCGACACAACACCGCCATCCTATACCTCTCTGATGTCGATGACAACTTTGAGGCATTATCCCAGAAACTATTTCTTTAAATTAAAATTGATGTGTTGTAAGGCTGTAGGTTTTTTGTCCTTAAATCCATACCCCCTAGAAGTCTCTAATGTTGCGTTCTCTCAACTTACTTTTGTGTGTTGTCTCATACATTGTTATTCATCATTTTCAACACCAACATAAACACAACCACATTGTTTTCCTATACCCTCGATCCTGGAATAAGAACCTATCTGTTTCATTAACCAAACCCAACTCCCCACCTATGGTCCACTTCCAAGTTCGTTCTCATGATATACGAGGGTCGGTCAAAAAGTAATGCCTCCCATTTTTTTTCTACTTAAAAAAATTAAGTTACGTGAAAAATTTGAATTTGGCGCCATTCCTCAAACCTTCTTCTGCAATCCACTGCAGTAGTAACTTTCTGTGTCAACAGGTGGCAGCACAGCAGAAGTTTGTAAGATGGCCGACATCGATGTTCGTTTGAGACAGCGTTGTGTGATTGGATTCTTGAATGCAGAAGGTGAAACGCCCATACGCATTCATGAAAGACTGAAGCAGGTGTATGGTGTTGTGACAGTGGATGTCAGCACTGTTAGACGATGGGTTCGTCGTTGTAAGGAAGCTGAAGGGCAAACACCGTTGACTGACGAAAAGCGGAGCGGCAGGCCGGTGAGTGCAGTGACTCCACACAACATTCAGCAAGTTGATGACATCATTCGTGGTGACCGTCGGGTGACTGCAGATGAAGTGTGTCGCATTATTTCTCTTAGTAAAGGCAGTGTGATCACGATCATTAAACAATTGGGGTACTCAAAAGTTTGTGCACGGTGGGTTCCAAGAATGTTAACCGATCAGAATAAAGAGGCAAGGAAAACAATAGCCTCCCAACACTTGCAGCGCTTCCGTTTGGAGGGAGATGAGTTTCTGAAAAAAATTGTGACTGGGGACGAAACATGGGTGCATTTTTTTGAACCCGAATCAAAGACGCAGTCAATGGAGTGGCGTCACACAAGCTCGCCGAGGAAGAAAAAATTCAAAACTGTGCGATCGGCAGGGAATGTTATGGCAACAGTTTTCTGGGATACAGAGGGTGTAATTCTGGTTGATTTTTTGGAGCAGGGATGCACAATAAATTCTGTTCAATACGTCACAACCCTCAAAAAACTTAAAGCACGTCTTCAGCGAGTTCGCCCAACAAAATCAATGGCAGATGTTCTTCTTTTGCATGACAATGCAAGACCACACACCAGTCGTCACACCTCTGACGAGATTGTCAAAATTGGATGGGAAGTTTTGCCTCATCCCCCATACAGCCCTGACCTGGCACCATCAGACTTCCATCTGTTCGGGCCACTAAAAGAAGCTCATCGTGGGATTCATTTTGAAGATGAGGAGGCCGTCAAAACATCCGTGCGTCAATGGCTTAGGAAGCAGAGCTGTGATTTTTACCGTGCTGGGATACATGCCCTTGTTCAAGATGGACCAAAACTGTAGAGATGGGCGGAGATTACATTGAAAAATGACAAAATGATCCTCAATGTTGTGGTTTTCAACCTATGTAATTGCATTATAATTTCCTGACAATTAAACGTAGAAAAAAAATAGGAGGCATTACTTTTTGACTGACCCTCGTATAATGACAGAATCCTGTCCACCCACCTACCCAGAGATCGTCAATAAGTCTTGAAACAACATCCAAGCCACTATGTTAACCTTATAGATCATCATCCTCACATGAAGAACATCTCTGTTAATAATAAAATCCACATAATTTCTTCTGGTGTTCGTTTATAGCCAAGCAGCATTTTGAAAAACTAGTCCAGATAAAGAGTAGCCATATTTTGCTGCCTGTCCGATCCCTCACTCGGAGAATTAAATGACCGTGTCACTACGCACTACCACGGCTCGAGGCTGTTCTATCGAATGGGTTTACACATATCTACTTAAAATAAAACAAAAAGGTTCTGAAAGAAATTGTCACCATTTGACAACTAATTACTATTCATTTATCACGCTTAATCGTGATTTGGTTTTATAGTCATCCTCACAATAATGAAAGCAAGACCGACAAAAAATAAAGATAGGATCATGGGATTTATCAACCATGAAAAAGAGTTCAACAATGTAAAATAGGGCAAAATGTTAGAAATTCTCAGAAGAACAGCGGTAAGCTTTAGGGAAAGACAGGTAATACGCACTGTGTACGGGGAACAAGGCGAAACAATAAGACTGGAACACAAGGAACCAAGTCCTTTGAATCTGTTATCGTATAAATTTTACACTTTTATATCTTCTGTTGCTGAAAGAGTTTTAGTGTTTCGGGGCAAAGCATTGCCATGGAACACCAGACGCTGCGTTACTTCAGTAGAGTCTTGATTTATACTGTCGCAGCATAAGAAAATGTGGTTAACATCTTCCTCACAGCCACTTTCAAATGAAGAAGATGTGATCATGTTGAGGAGGTGGACCTGCTACCGGAATCTCCCACTATTGATTCGAAATCGCGCCATTGTGAGTATAAAGTTTCTGCTGCAGCCGCAAGTTTCGTATCAACGACGTGATGGGAGACTAGGCACAACTGCGGCATAGTGTCTTCCTTTAATTTCGTAAGACCGATTATGGTTTTCAGTTCGTCGGGTCCTGAATAGAGTTCTTATGGTACATAGAATATCGTCAGGTGGCACTTTATCTTATTTCATTTAACAAGTATCTATTTCACTCCCTTTATTCCGCAGTCCGTCTTCACCGAAAACATGATGGTCATCTTATTTGGGCGAGAATGAACCTGAAATGCTTCTGTAACGCGGTATACATCATTATTATTGTGTTGTTGATATGGTAGTATTAACAGCATCACGTCTGAGCGTGGGTCTGTTAAAACAATGATTTTGTCTTCCTGGATTACTTTTGTTCGTTTGCGCATTCAAGTCCGCTGAAATCGCTATAAATTCTGTAGTGAGTAAGGATGCTACTTGCCATTTACACCCGGTGACTTTGAAGAATGTTGACAACAGTAACGGATTGTCGTTTCGAGAAAAAGGACCGTCGCTAGCAACTGTTTTACTCTCTGCTATTTTACACCATTCTGCTCCAGAGGGCGTTAAAATGGTCTGTGGCTTTCAGCCGTGTGACATGATCTTTGGCTGCAAACACGCAGACAAAATTATAGGCTCGTTTCAGTGCTAATTTTTGCAACCTTGTTGAGACACTGAAAGACACATATAAGAAATAATTGCGGTTCCAAGCGAACTACGTTCCACCAGCAAGTCGTTTTCGAACACTCTTACATGTCACCCAGTTTCCCCCCACAGCTACCCCGAAGGATTTTGGGGTATGTTACTACCACACCATTTCTGTGTAAATAATGTGTCACGTATATACCAAGATTGGTTGAACCTGCAACAGGCGATCCTGAGTTATGCTATAATGTAACCCTTTTTAACCCCCACCCACTTCGGTAAAGGTGCTATGGGTTTCTCACCGTCACCGTCATTTTTTGCAGAGAGCAATTGATACATGTGCAAAGTCTGGTAGAACTTGCAGAAATTACTTCGGGAGTTACACCCATTCATTGTTTTTACACCCAAAACCATCTCTCCCAATCCTAGGAGTGAAACTCTGCGGGGATGGTGGCCAAAGAGACTAGCGACCCGAAAAGTATTAATTCAATGTTAATATCAATCTTTATCGAATATTTCTTACATGTAAGAGCATCTCAGTCGTTCCCTGATCACTAATGGCGATAGGATCATCTTTACGCACATAATTATACAAATATTCAGGTAATGGTCATGTAAATACAAATAGACGTTCTTGAGCCGTTTTATCGCCTCCCCCATATCTACTAAAACTGTGTGGTTCTTTCCCCATAGAGCTTTCCTCTCAGACATGTGCACCCAGTTTGGTTATAATCGAGATAGTGGTTTAACGGTAGATGTACACTACTAGCCATTAAAATTGCTACACCAAGAGGAAATGCAGATGTTAAACGGGTATTCATTGGACAAATACATTTTACTAGGATTGACATGTGATTACATTTTCGGGCAATTTGCGTGCATACATCCTGAGAAATCAGTACCTTGAACAACCACCTCTGGCCGTAACAACAGCCTTGATACGCCTGGGCATTGAATCAAACAGAGCTTGGATGGCGTTTACAGGTACAGCTGCCCATGCGGCTTTAACACGATACCACAGTTCATCAAGAGTAGTGACTGGCGTATTGTGACGAGCCAGATGCTCGGCCACCATTGACCAGACGTCTTCAATTGGTGACAGATCTGGAGAATGTGCTAGCCAGGGCAGCATTCGAACATTTTCTGTATCCAGAAAGGCCCGTACAGGTCCTGCAACATACGGTTGTGCATTATTCTGCTGAAACGTAGGGTTTACAGGGAGCGAATGAAGGGTAGAGGCATGGGTTGTAACACATCTGAAATGTAACGTCCACTGTTCAAAAAGCTGTCAATGCGAAAAAGAGGTGACCGAGACGTGTAACCAATGGCACCCCATAGCATCACGTCGGGTGATACGCCAGTATGGCGATGACGTATACACGCTTCCAATGTGCGTTGAAGGCGATGTTGCCAAACACGAATACGACTATCATGATGCTGTAAACAGAACCTGGATTCATCCAAAAAACTGACGTTTTGCCAGTCGTGCACCCAGGTTCGTCGTTGAGTACACCATCGCAGGCGCTCCTGTCTGTGATGGAGCGTGTAGGGTAACCGCTGCCACGGTCTCCGAGCTGATAGTCCATGCTGCTGCAAACGTCGTCGAATTGTTAGTCTAGATGGTTGTTGTCTTGCAAACGTCCCCATCTGTTGACTCAGGGATCGAGTCGTGGCTGCACGATCCGTTACAGCCATACCTGTCATCTCGACTGCTAGTGATACGAGGCCGTTGGGATCCAGCACGGCGTTCCGTATTACCCTCCTGAACCGACCGATTTAATATTCTGCTATTCTGCTAACAGTCATTGGATCTCGACCAACGCGAGCAGCAATGTCACGATACGATAAACCGCAATCGCGATAGGCTACAATCCGGCCTATACCAAAGTCGTAAACGTGATGGTACGCATTTCTCCTCCTTACACGAGGCATCACAACAGCGTTTCACCAGGCAACGCCGGTCAACTGCTGTTTGTGTATCAGAAAACGGTTGGAAACTTTTCTCATGTCAGCACGTTGTAGGTGTCGCCACCGGCGCCAACGTTGTGTGAATGATCAGAAAAGCTAATCATTTGCATATCACAGCATCTTCTTCCTATCGGTTCAATTTCACGTCTGTACCACGTCATCTTCGTGGTGTAGCAATTTTAATGGCCAGTAGTGTACAATGGTGGCACACATACACAATATGAAAAGATTTACTACCATATGATATTATATCCAATGAGAGTGCGTAATTGTATACAGTGGTGACGAAAGTTACAGGATAGCGACATGCACACATACAGGCGGCGATAGTGTTGCGCACACAAGTTATAAAAGGACAATGCATTGACAGAGCTGTTATTTGCCCTCAGATGACCCATGTTTAAAGGTTCCCGACGTGATTATGTCGCACGACGAAAAATTAACGGACTTTGAGGGCGGAATGGTAGTTGGAGCTAGACGAATGGGACAGTCCATTTCGTACATCGCCATAAAATTAAATACCCCGCGATCCACAGTGTCAAGAATGTTCAGGCGCTGCCTCACACCACGGACATTACAGTGGCCGATGCTTTCACATTACGACTGAGAGCGGCGGCGTTCGCGTGGAGTTGTCACTGCGAACAGACAAGCAACAATGCATGAAACAACGGAAGAAATCAATGTGGGACGTATGATAAATGTACTTGTTAGCACAGTGCAGCGCAATTTGGCGTTAATGGGCTATGGCAGCAGACGACGGGCGCAAGTGTATTTGCTAACAGCACGACATTCACCTGCAGCGCATCTCCTGGGCTATTGATCACTAGACGACTGAAATACCGTGCCTGGCCAGATGAGTTGGTAAGAGCTGATGGTAGAGTTCGAATGCGACGCAGATCCCACTGGACCCTGGTTGTAGCTATGGAAGCAGGTGGCGACTCCATAATGGTGAATGCTGTGTTTGCATGGTATGGACTGGGTCCTCGTTTATGTTCGGCTACTTGGAGACAATCTGCAGCCATTCATTGACTTAATGTTTCCAAATATCGATTGCATTTTTATGGATGACAATACTCCATGTCACAAGGCCACAAACGTTTATGACTGGTCTGAAGAACATTCTGGACAGTTCTAGAGCATGGTTTGTGGCAGGTAACTATATTCTGTGCCCTCGGTGGCCCAGATGGATAGAGCGTCTGCCATGTAAGCAACTAAGGGTCTCGATTTAATTACCACTTCACTGGGAGGTGAGATCTCGCACAAAACCCTGCACTGGGGAAACTTTCGCTATTATGGACGACTATACAGAAATATGGTTCAGTAATTCTGCAACGATTAGTAGAGTACATGCCACGTCGAACTGCAGCAATTCTCTTGGCATAAGGTGGTTCAAGAGGATATTGGAAAGTATCCCATGAATTTTGTTACTTCATTGTATATCTCTCAATAAAGTGGTGGTAAGAATGACAAAAACTGAATACATCTTATTGTTGCTATAATTATGTAGTGGGATGTAGTGGAAGACATTACGTCACAACCATATTGCTAAGCAAACACCTGTGCAAAGTGCTGTTCTCCAAAGACGATGGTCTTCCTATCTTCTAGAATCTATTGTATAACTACGAGAAAGTAGGTAATCTTAACGTCAAAAGGAAATAAGATGAATGCACTAGTAAACCAGGCAGATGCAGAAGTGAATGGGAAAAGGAGCGATGGTTTTAATTTTCCTAACTTATCTCAGAGTTGAAATCATGCATATGCAATCTCTTCGTGTGCAGTTGAGGCTCTAATGAATTCTCGAAGCTGGTCGTTGTGGCCGAGCGGTTCTAGGCCCTTCAGCCCCGAGCCGCGCTGGTGCTACTAAAAAGTTCGATTCCTGCCTCGGCCATGGATGTGTGTGATGTCCTTAGGTTTGTAGTGTTTAAGTAGTTCTAAGTCTATGGGACTGATGACCTCAAAGTCCCAAAGTGCTTAAAGCCATTTGAACAATTTTTTGAATTCTCGAAGATAAGATGAAGGTTCAAATGTTCACCTTATTTTTAGGAAATTTGTTCGATCGGCCTCAATACCGGCCATCGTGGCTCTTGGATAACAGCTACCATTGTAACAAGTTTTTACACTGATGTCTGCTTTTGGCGCTAATTTTATGTGTCTAGGTAGTATCTTGCTTTAGCAGTGTCCCAGTGTTTGAAAATCTGTTAAATTATGGACAGTCAGAACATGTAGTGAAAACTGTTACCTTCCTGGTGAACATCAAAGGTCTGTTTACACTATATGAGACTTGTCTTGTGAAACTGTTGCATGAGACAGTTCTGCGCAGTGAAAACACAGGTGAACACTTGTATTTCAGAGAGGAAAGGCACGTCTTGTGAAAGACTGGGCTAAACATGCAGTCAGTACTCACCTGACACTAGAAACAGGATCCGTGCACACTGCAGCATGTTTGAAATCAGCCTCTCATCGCCACTCAATCTGAAAAAGAACGATTTACATCAGGAAAAAGCTCTTGCAAAAAATATCTAATTGAAAAGTAATACAAATGTGAAGCAAATTACTCTGGAATTTCATAAAACAAGAAATGGGGAGAGAGAAGTTGAAACATGTCTACTGGGAGTTTGTTTTTTGCACTTTCGGAATTTGTACCTAGTCCGGATGTCTCAAACTCTAAGCGGCAATTTTGAATCGCTTATTATTAGCAGGCAGTCTTTGGTCAAAGTAGCTGTGTCGCTGGAAGATGTGCCCATCGCTACTGGGCAGAAAGGAGAGCGGGAGTTTTATCGCTAGTGGTGCAGCGAGACAGACGATGAGCAGAGGACTCGTGGCTATGTAGACGTAAAGTCCAGTGTATCTGTGTTTATTTAAAATGATTTTTGTTTGAATTTTGTGAATCAGAGGAGAAAGATCCGAATACTGATTTAGAATGAAATAAGATATATTGAAATTAGAAAATCGTATGAACAGGAATGAAGGTACTATTTTTTACTTAGTGGCACTGCAATCGCATGTAGTTTAGAGCCATTGTTGAGTGAGACATCCACATCAGAGAACAGTATATTTTTCGTTAGATATTCAGTAAGTTTCACTGTAAGGTATTTTTCGTGTTTACTAATTTGTTTATCATTTCTGAGAGTAAGAGTTTGGTATTAATCTAATTCATTGTCAGTGTTAATGAGTGTTGTAACATGAATTGCACACAAGTAATAATATATTAGATAATTTAAGAACAGTTTGTTAGTGGAATATTTCACCTAAGAGCATTGTCAACATCTTCGATCCAAGTCATTGCTATCTGAAGAGTGGTCTCACTCAATGATTTGTGTAAAATAGTTTACTTATTGTCTGCAGCATTACAGCAAGCTGTGAGCAGCTGCAGCTGGAAATCTGAAGCTGGCGCACAGAGCAGCATGCACCACGTTTCCAAGCAATTACATTACAAGGTAAGATATTTTCATTTCAGGATCAGTTTGCTACGAAATTTATCAGTTCGCACGGACCATTTCATGAACAGCATTATTACGCATATCCTTAACGCACAGGGGCCACTTTTTTTAATTAAAGAGATTAATGGTAAAGTCTACAATTTAATGAGTTTGCAGATTTTGGTAGAAAAATTATAGAACAGGGCCAAAT
The DNA here is from genome assembly GCF_023897955.1 of Schistocerca gregaria. Classification (NCBI taxonomy): domain Eukaryota; kingdom Metazoa; phylum Arthropoda; class Insecta; order Orthoptera; family Acrididae; genus Schistocerca; species Schistocerca gregaria. Next base: position 99,116,965 of record NC_064921.1, on the reverse strand, counting down.
CCATGTTGTATTCTGGCAGGCTGATATATTTGGTTTCTCTCGCACTTGTAAAAGCACGAAGTCAATCAAAGCTAAATTATAGCAAAGTTGCAATCAACCAAACTAGTACGAGTTCCAAATCATGGAAAATAATTTATACAGGACGCTTTCAAAGTAAAGGAACAATAACATACAGATAAGTGGTGGGCATAATGTAACAAACCACCCATGAGCCTTACAAGCCAGACAGCTTTGTGAACTAGCATTTTTCAAGTACTGTACAGAAATTACGAAAAAAATCTGTACTGTTGATATGAAACTGTGCTTGAATTAGTAACTCACTGCAACGCTGAATTCCAGCCTCGCCAAGTAGGTGGTGCCAGTATGGCTTCTGTGTTTGTGCCACTGAGGACACACGTATCTGTATGTGGCTCAAAAAGAGCGCCGGTTTTGATACATAAAAGTAAGCAAGCAGAAGGAAAATACATTAATATGTCCGTCTACTGTTCGAATCTCATGCATATGACCTCCTCCATTACCCCCGCGTGCAATAAATCTATCCACGAAATTCACTATGAGTGCACGACAAGTTTCCACATTCATTTCTCTGACAATTCATCCAATTTCCTCCTTCAGGTCATGGATGTTTCAGGGTTTATTGGCATACAACATTGACAGAAGATCACCCCAAAGTAAAAAGTCGCAAGGAATTAAGCCGCATGATCTTGGTGGCCATTGGTGACCAGTATCTCGGGAAATGAGGCGATGCCGGAACCGCTCATGGAGTAACTGAGCTGTTCCGAGAGAAGTATGACAGGTGGCAGCATCGTGCTGAAACCACAACTCTTCAGTGTCTTTTCCATCCAAGTGAGGCTACAAAAGCTTCCTTACAATCGTGGAGTAACGGTGTCTAGGTGTCCATTGAGTGTCACACCTTTTCCTGCTTCATATGAAAAAAGGGCCGATGTTGCGGCCCGACCAAAAGCCGCTCCGAACTGTCACTCAATCTGGCAGTTCTGGTCTCGTTATTCATCGAACACAGTCTACAAACTGCTTCGTCAACTTCATTTTATAGGGGTGGTAATACGAGGGTGAGTCAAATGAAAACCTTCAATTTGTAATTACAAATCGAAGTTGGTAAGCGTGCTACAAACAGTTTACAGAATGGTCTATAGGCGGCAGCATAGTGTAGATGCAAACATACCGTCGCAGTATCAGTATAAAGATGGCCGCCCCACTTGCATCAGGGAAGAAAAGCGTTCTGTTATTCGGTTAATGCGTAGTGAAGGTGTGAAATCTATTGAAATTCGTCCACGATTTAAGGTTCAGTACGGTGATGCATGTTTGTCACAGCAGCAAGTCTACGAATGGAGGTAGGAAGTTCGCAAATGGTGTGACTTCAGTGGAAGATGATCCTCGTCCAGATCAGGCACAACGAGTTGTGACTCCACAGAACATTGCAGCAGCTGAAGCCACCGTGAAGTAAAAACGCCGAGTGACACTGAATCACATTGCATGCTCACTCTCTTTTGGGACGAAAAACGCGTCATTTAGGAGCATTACATGCCTAGAGGGACCACTGTCACCTGTGCATCATACACATACTTCCTAAAATATCATCTGCGGCCTGCAATCAAATCCAAGCGGACGTGGACTGCTGTCGGCAGGTGCACTTTTGCAACATGACAATGCAAGGCCCCACACTGCCCGTACAACAGTTGCAGCAATCACAGACCTGCATTTTGAGTGTCTTCCTAATCCACCATACTCACCAGACCTTGCCCCAAGTAATTTCCGTATGTTTGGACCACTCAAGGACGCAACACGGTGCATGAGAGGTTGTGCGGACTACCAAAAGAGTTTTTTTGTAAAGGAATTTATGCACTTTGTAAATGCTGGAGGACTTGCATTGAGCGCGGGGTAGATTGTGTTGAAAAGTGATACAGCTTTGTACCACTTCCGCACAATAAATAATATTTAAAAAAAAATATTTCAGGTTTTCATTTGACTCACCCTCGTAGAAATCATACCGGAGAATTCTCCGTACTAACAGCTTAGGTCCAGTTCCTGGGAGCGGTGACGAATTGACTCCATCTGTCACGATCCACCGCAATGTTCTGCTTACTACGGCCAGAACGTCGACGCCATGGACTTTTAAGGGTACTGTTGAACACATCTCAAAGACTTTTTTCATAAGATTACGAAGTGTTGATTTATTCGGAGCCTGGTTACGCCTTAGAATCACGCGAAGTCGCCTGACACTTGCTGCTTAACTTTATGCATTCTGATAAAACGTTTTCACGATTAGCACACGTTGCGCACAAATGAATTGCTCCATGGTTAGACTCTGATTGTGAGAAATTCAAACTGAGTCAAGAATCGGAATGTTCCTGGAAACAGAAACTAACCAAAACAATGTCACCAACTAACAACAAAAATTTTCTATCCGTTAGGAAACCGGCGCTCGTTTTGAACCACGCTGTAGTCTGTGGATGCAGCGCCACACTGAAGTGATGTGGGGCGACGTGAAACAGCAGAGTGAAGTCTGGAGACAGCAATTGTAGCGTCGATGGCAACGTGAGCTGCTAGTACCGCCCCACCGTGCACAGCGGCAGACGAGTCTTGGATTCCTACTGGGCTACGCATGGCGCAGCGGCCGAGCTCTTTCAGCAGCACGGGTTCTGTAGGTAGTTGCCAGCGATAGTGCGGCTTCGTGTATGTGGAGTACAAGGTGGCCGCCGTCGTCATCAGCTACGTACACTACTAGCCATTACAATTGCTACACCAAGAAGAAATGCAGATGATAAACGGGTATTCATTGGACAAATATGTTATACTGGAACTGACATGTGATTACATATTCACGCAATTTGGGTGCATAGATCCTGAGAAATCAGCACCCACAACTACCACCTCTTTCGGTAATAACGGCCTTGATACGCCTGGGCATTGAGTCAAACAGAGCTTGGATGGCGTAAACAGGTACAGCTGCCCATGCAGCTTGATACCACAGTTCATCAAGAGTAGTGACTGGCGTATTGTGACTAGCCAGATGCTCGGCCACCATTGACCAGACGTTTTCAGTTGGTGAGGGATCTGGAGAATGTGCTAGCCAGGGCAGCAGTCGAACATTTTATGTATCCAGAAAGGCCCGTACTGGACCTGCAACATGCGGTCCTGCATAATCCTGCTAAAATGTAGGGTTTCTTAGGGATCGAATGAAGGGTAGAGGCACGGGTCGTAACACATCTGAAATGTAACGTCGGCCGTTCAAAGTGCCGTCAGTGCGAACAAGAGGGGACCGAGACGTGTAACCAATGGCACCCCATACCATCACGCCAGGTGATACGCCAGTACAGCGATGACGAATAAACGCTTCCAATGTGCGTTCACCGCGATGTCGCCAAACACAGATGCGACCATCATGATGCTGTAAACAGAACCTGAATTCACCCGAAAAAAATGACGTTTTGTCATTCGTGCACCCAGGTTCGTCGTTAAGTACACCATCGTAGGCGCTCCTGTATGTGATGCAGCGTCAAGGTTAACCGCTGCCATGGTCTGCGACATGATAGCCCATGCTGCTTCAAACGTCGTCGAACTGTTCGTGCAGATGGTTGGTATCTTGCAAACGTCCCCATCTACTGATGCAGGGATCGAGACGTGGCTGCACGATGCGTCATCTCGACTGCTAGTGGTACGAGGCCGTTGGGATCCATCACGGGGTTCCGTATTACCCTCCTGAACCCACCGATTCCACTATTCTGCTAACAGTTATTGGATGTCGACCAAGGCAAGCAGCAGTGTCGCGATACGATAAACCTCAGTCGCGATAGGCTACAATCCGACCTTTATCAAAGTCGGAAACGCGATAGTACACATTTCTCCTCCTTACACGAGGCATCACAACAACGTTTCACCAGGCAACGCTGGTCAACTGCTGTTTGTATATGAGAAATCGATTGGAAACTTTCCTCATCTCAGCACGTTGTAGGTGTCGCCACCGGCGCCAACCTTGTGTGAATGCTCTGAAAAGCTAATCTTTTGCATATCACAGCATCTTCTTCTTGTCGGTTGAACGTCGGCCTGTAGCACGTCATCTTCGTGGTGTAGCAATTTTAATGTCCAGTAGTGTAGATGCTCTGCACAGCAGAGTAGAGTATCGACAGAGCCAGGTGAGAATCATTCCAAATAGCATGTTGGAGAGAGAGAGAGACCAGCTGGCTGGATGTGTGAAGCGGGAAATATGGAGCAGAGCAGTGAAGCAACCTGGTGATTTAGTAGATGGGCCTTGTGGTGGCCTGCTTTCAATGTGGGACATTGTTCTGGTCTGGGGCAGCGGATGGTTGTGGGCTTCGTGGATCCAGAGTATGCAGTGCAGTCGGGAGTCACCTGTTCCTAACTAAGGAACCTTTTACTGTGTGATAGTTAGAGGAGAGTGTGTCCGGTGTGACCTATCTTCTACTGCAGACGAATGTCTGAGGTGGTCAAGTTAAGGTACCACACAACCAGGCCGTTGAAGGACCTGGCTTAAGTTGGAGAAACTGTATTAATTTTTTGTGTTCAGTGAAATTTTACATGTCTTTACTGCTGCCAGTCCTTATGTATTATGTCCAGTTACGATTGGTGCCTTACTGTATCGCTTGCATTTCTTGTTTAGTATTAGTAAGAGAGAGCCATTTGTTGAAGCTCAGAAACTTACTCATGTAAACCTACAGGGTCTTCTCCGTTGACCTAAAATGAGGAAATTTGGCCAGAACTGCGGTTTCTCAGTAGATACAAGAAAAGTAAAAGATCCGAAAATTGTTAATTGTTAATTGTTAATATCACCCAAAAATAGTTTTTACTTTATTATGTTCGTAATCCGTCAAAAATCTCAGAGACTACTGGATTAATTTTGATCTAGTTCGCAGTAATAGCTTCACGTGGAAGCTTTTTGTGTGTAATTTACAGATATTTCGTGCTAATCGGCTGGGTTACGATGAAGCAAAATCTCCGGTTCCTCTAAAAACGAGACATTTGCCATTCACTGATAACAGGGGACACCGCCCGACTTCCACACCAAGTCGTTTCATTCTCATTACAAACACTCCTTCTCACGATACATACAGCACCTGTAACGTTTCCAAGCAAAGTAATACTCGTAACTGATAGACGATTGCACTTCCATTCATTGGGATGAGGTTTCAGTACCCCATGAAGTAGCCATTGAAGTGTTACACACAGAACATTCGGGTAACAATAGCCCCATAGCCGAATGTGCCCTTTTCTCCTCGATAGGCTTCTGAAAATCTTAACAGTAATTGAAAAATGGACGAGAGTGGTCGAAGTCAAATCATTTGCAACTGCCAGTTAGCAAAACATGTTAATATAACTCCAAAATTAGTAAAATAAGTGCAAAATTACAATAGAGAATGCGAAAATACACTTAAAGCCAAAAACTCGTAATTAATACATTCTTAAAAGACTTGGAATTCCCCTGGTGGATATCTTGCCAGTATCGATATCGGTAGCATTGAAAAACTGTCAAAGTTTTCGGTTCTCTCGTTGGATGAAGAATCTATGTACATAAATTTGTACAGAACTATGTATACAGAACACCTAGTCATTTTAGACTCCAACCGTTTCTTTCACCGTAACACCTGTAAATAATTGTGAGCTAAATACAACGACACTGTGACTCTTTGTCTCGGAAGGGGAGTGTCAGATTACAAATCCAAATTGAAAGTAAAATCTTTTAAATTGTTACGAAACTTAATGTTCTTCTGCAATTTATTCTTAGGCAATCGACGTTTCGTTCCCCTTTATTGGAATCTTCTTCAGAATCTTTTAGTGTTCACAACTAGGTGAACACTGTCAAAGACTAACGCCACATTAATTACCAAAGGAAGTTTTCGCACTTTTGTTCTGAAGAAATGAGGTTATAGAGTGAAATGCATCCGGATGTTATTGGCGGGCCATCGTCATTGAGTAGAAAGCGAAACAGCCAGAGCAAGAGAGTGGGAATGTTTGACAAAATATTGTTGTCGGGCCGTGGAGGTGGCTTCCTGTTGGTCGATTGTTTTCCTTGCTTATCGTGCCTGCGTATTTGCTTCCTCGATGACGGGAAGACATGAACCTGGAGGTCCACAGCCATCTTCGCTATTGAAGTTACATTAGTTCTTGGAAACCTCAACCGCTTCTCAGACTTTACTTACACACTGAGGTGACAAAAGTCACGGGATAGCAATATGCACATTGCTGTAGCATTGCACACACGAAGTATAAAAAGACAGTAAATTAGTAAAACTGTCATTTGCCTCAAGTGATTCATGTAAATCGGTCTTCGGCTTGATTATGGCCCGACGACGGGAATTAACACACTTTTAACGCGGAATGGTAGTTGGAGCTAGATGTGTGGGACATTCTACTTCGGATCCGTTAGCGAATTCGCTATTCGGATATCCACAGTGTCAAGAGTGTGCTGACACACAAACCTCCAGATGTCAGACATTCAGATCGTTACCAAACATTGTGTATCGATAGAGTATCAACCGAAATACCAATGTAGTTCGTGCTGTGTGCTGTTGGCCACTTGAAGATGGGTAAACGATAATTATAGGTGATATCAGAACTATGGAATATAGGATAGCGGTATCTTTGAGCTCAGATAACGAAGATGTCTCGTAGAATTGTAGCACATTAGCTGTGAAAAATTTACAGATATTGTCAGTGAAGTATTAAACGGAGACCATATTGCGAAAGATTTTAAAGAAAGTCTCACAATGCTTGTTGATAAAGGGAAGGGTACCAAAGATATGAATGAAACACGCCCAATATGCCTGCTGAATACCGACTACAATCTGACAGCCCGTGCCATCAAATCACGTGCAGCGTATGTTGTCAAACGCGTGCCAGGCCTACCACGCCGCAGCATCACTGCAACTGGAAGTGCGTACAGAGGTATTACCGCCATCTTCTCTACGATCAACTTAAAAGGACCCCAAGTGTTTATCGTGTTCGCAAAAGCTTGTGACCGTGTGGGTCAGAAATACCTATTTAGGACAGATTCCTGCAAGTAATGGGGAATATGGTGAGAGGTATTTTGACGAAAATAATTACAAATGGCCAGTGCCCAAAACAAATCGACATTCAAAGAGGTGTTCCACGAAGAAGCCCGCTATCGATGTTGCTCTTTGTGATAACGTCAGACCTACTGTTGTGGAAGTTATACGTGACTTGGAAGGCATCACCGTTACTGGCAGTAAAAATGTTACCAACACCTATGCTGACGACTTAGGTGTGTTAATCAGAAGCAGAGAATGGTTTATTGTTTTGAAAACTGCACTGGACCAGGACTGTCAGGCCTCAGGAGCAATGATCAGCGAAACCGCGAAGCAACACACATCCCTAGGCAGTCTTCCATAAGTGGCCTCTTAAAATGAATCCATAAATTGGTAGGTAATGTTACGTAATATTAGACCCGCCACAAGAGAAAACATATTCAGAGACCTGAGCGTCTTGCAGAAGGTTCAACTTGTTAATATAACTATTATGGAAAAAGCGTTTTATTTAGGACAATGTTTGCCATTCTCCAAAGGAATAGCGAAGTCGATAATGCCTGAAGTATAGTGTTATATGTTGCAAGGGCATCTATTCCGCGTCACATCTATTGCTTTAACACTAAAGATGGGCGAAGGAGGCCTAGGTCTAATAGATATTTACAAAAAAAAACAACAGCTTTGTATTTAAACAGAAATTTAGAGTGTATTTAAATACATCAGGACACCGTCACTGCTGCACTGCTGAAAGCGACAAGGCCCATAAGCCTCGATCCGCCGACGAATGTCGCATTGATCAACCTTAAATTAAAACATGTACGACAATTTTACATCGAACTCAGCTATATCAGAATCAAACGAAAAAACCAGTCACACGCAAACAAGCGTTCGATCGTAGAAATGATAATGCAGAATATGAAACGGAACAAAATTGAACAGAAATACCCAAACGAGAATTGGAAGACAGTCTAGAAAAATCTCTCCACAAATATTTTATCAGATAAAGTGAAGAACTCCTGGTACAGAGCTGTCAATAATGTGGTAAGTACAAATGAGAGACTTGATGCTACTGGTTTATGCGACACAAATCTATGTCAAAAATGCTTACTTGAGGACATGCTCTCACATAGATTAACATGTGAAGGACATCAAAAGAAAAATACCTTTGCTGCGAGGGGTAGTCGTGAGGTCTAGGCGCCTTGCCACCGTTCGAATCCTGCCTCGGGCAAGGGTGTGTGTGTGTTGTCGTTAGCGTAAGTTAGTTTAAGTTAGACTAAGTAGTGTGGAAGCCTTTGGACCGATTACGTCATCAGTTTGGTCCCACAAGCCCTTACCATATATTTCCAAAAAAATAGCTTTGGTTCGAGATCAGGTAGAGTATCCCTACATGAAAAAGAAAGCCATAATGTGGTTTTTGGGGAATTATGTCAATTACATTATTAACAAGAAAGGAGATAACATCCTACTGGAGTTTCAAACGTACATCGAAAAAGAGTATTTTCGCGCACACTGATTAAAACATCAGAAACTATAATTTGAGAATATTCGAAACATCCATTTTCAAAAGTCGTGTGTAGGAGAAGCTGCTCAATTTATCATTGTGGAATGTGTAGGGGTGATGGCAAAAAGTAGGGGTAGCTGCTGAGGTTGAAGTACGGAGGGGATTTCGTGGGTACCGAAGCCGCTCCGGTAGCCGTGAAGGCCTCAGAGGAACATTGAAACGTCATCCCTTGCACGCTGATCAGCTGACACTTAAAGTAATTAATTACAAATGAAAATGACAAAATACTCGGAAAGAAAATAAAAGTCGAACTAAGACTTGAAGAATTTAGACGGACTGTGGACTATAGAGGCTCTGTAAGCAGAAATCCGTAGGTCGCCAGTTCGAATCCGGCCAGGAGGTAACATTTTTGCAGCTATAACTCGGAAAAACAAGTGATACACAAGCTAATTACTGTTCTTCGCTCGAAATTCTCTTTTACCGCATTGAATATTCCCCTGGGCGACGGTCAACGCAAGGAACAGACCCGATCCTTTAAGTGCCATGAGTCGATTATGATTATTCATAAGGAAAAAATGAGCAATACATGAATGATTGAATATTAATACTGTAATTAGTTATATTTTGGCCACCATACAATTTATATGTGTGTTTTGCATCACTGAAAGATTTCTAACACGTGGTATTATACCGTAATCTGCTGTAACATATAACCCAACTTGGGAAAAAAAGTTGGTGAGTATGTTTGTATAGATACGTGTGGTGTTTTCTGTACAAATGTGTGCTATAGGTTTGGTACTTTCAGCAAAGGAAGGGAAAGCAGACTGCCAATGAACATTGTTACAAACTCCGATACGTCCTTTTACTTGGCAGAAAAATGGTCTCCCATATGACAATTTCACGCATAATGTGTTAAATAAAAAGAAGTCGCTATTAGTGGGTTGCTAACTCGTGACCTGCAGTACAACAATCTGGCGCTCTACCAATTCACCTACCAGACCTTTTCACTTCCAGCGCTAACAGATGCTGTTTACCTGTACTCTGTAGTTCTAGTGCCACTTTTAATTACCGTTTACGCATCTTCTACTGGACAACAGCACACAGCACAAACTAAATCGATGTTTTGGTTGGTACTCTAGTGACTCACAACGTTTAGTACCGATCTTTGTGACACCTGGAGATTTGAGTGTGAGAATACCAAATTTAAAGCATTACCTCTCACCACGCTGTGGCCGACGTCCTTCGCTTAACGACTGAGGGCACAGCGTTTGCCTAGTGTTGTCACTGCTAACAGACAAGCAACACTGCTTGGAATAAAAGCATCAATCAATGTTGGAGTACGACGAGCTTGTCCGTTGGGACAGTACGGCGAAATTTGGCGTTAGTGAGATATGGCAGCATATTGACTCAAAAGCCTTTGCTAACAGCACCACACCGCCTGGAACGCCTCTCCTGGCTGCGTTACCATATCGGTTGGATGCTAGACGACTGGAAAATCGCGACCTGGTCAGAAAAATTCTGATTTCAGTTGGTAAGCGGTGTTGGTGGGGTTCGAATGTGGCGCTGACCCTACGAAGCCACGGATCCCAAGTTGTCAATAAATCACTGTGCAAGCCGTTGGTGGCTCCACAATGGTATGGGCTGCGTTTACTTGCAATGGACTGGGTCTTTTGGTCCAATGGAACTGATAATTGACTGGAAATCGTTACTTTCGGCTACACAGAGACCATTTGCAGCCATTGATGTAATTCACGTTACTAAACAACGATGGAATTTTTATGGATGAATATACGCGTTGTTACCGGGTCGTAACTTTTTGCGATTTGTTTGAAGTACATTCTGAACAAATCGAGGGAATTATTTGGCCACCCAGCTCGCCCGGCATGAAATACATCGAACATTTATGGGACATAACCAAGAGGTGAGTTCGTCCACCGGCAACACTTTCCCAAAGATTCGGGGCTTTAGGTCAGCATAGCTCAATATGTCTGTAGGGGACAAATTATTCAGTCCATGCTACATCGAGTTGCTGCACCACTCGAGGCCAAAGGGAGCCCAATACGATGTTAGGAGGCATACCACGACATTTTCCACTTAAGTGGATGTAAGTTGTTGAAATCAGTGTGTTGGCCGCAACTCTGCCGATATTCCTCTACCACAGATCTCACGCTTCTCTTTAACCACGTGTGGCTTTCATGTTCTTTATTATTCTCTTTTAATGCCCTCCCGTTTCGTTTATATCTACACTATGTGATAAAAAGTGTCCGGATAGCCCCAAAATATGTTTTTGTTATTAGGTACATTGTGATGCCACCTTCTGCCAGGTACTCCATATCAGCGACCTCAGTAGTCATTAGACATCGTGAGGGAGCAGTATGGTCCGCGAAACTCACGGACTTGGAACGTGGTCAGGTGATTGGGTGTCATTTGTGTCATACGTCTGTACACCAGCTTTCCACACTGCTAGGTCCACTGTTTCCGATTTGACAGTGAAGTGGAACCGTGAAGGGACACGTGCAGCACAAAAGCATACAGGCCAACCTCGTCTGTTGACTGTCAGAGACCGCCGACAGTTGTAATATGTAATAGGCAGACACCTATCTAGACCATCACACAGGAATTCCAAACTGCATCTGGATCCACTGAAACTACTATGACAGTTAGAAAACTTGGATTACACGGTCGAGTGGCTACTCATAAGTCACACATCATGCCGGTAAATGCCAAACGACACCATGGTATAAGGAGCGTAAACACTGGACGACTGAACAGTGGAAAACGTTGTGTGAGGTGACGAATCACGGTACACACTGTGGAGATCCAATGGCAAGGTGTGGGTATGGCGAATGCCCTGTCAGCGTTTGTAGTGATAACAGTAAAATTCGGAGGCGGTGGTGTTACGGTGTGGTCGTGCATTTCATGGAGGGGCCTTGCACCCCTTGTTGTTTTGCGTGGCTCTATCACAGCACACACCTACACTGATGTTTTAAGCACCTTATTGCTTCCCACTGTGAAGAGCAATTCGGGGATTGCGATTGCATCTTCCATCACGATCGAGCACCTGTTCATAATGCACAGCCTATTGGATACATGACAATATCATCCCTGTAATGGCTGGCCTGCACAGAGTCCTGACCTGAATCCTATAGAATACCTTCAGGATGTTTTGGTACGCCGACTTCGTGCCAGACCTCACCGACCGACATCGATACCTCTCCTCAGTGCAGCACCCCGTGAAGAATAGGTTGCCATTCCCCAAGAAATCTTCCAGCACCTGATTGAACGTATGCCTTAGAGAGTGGAGGCTATCATCAAGAATAAGTGTGGGCCAGCACCATATTGAATTCCAGCCTTACCAATGGAGGGCGTCGCGATTTCAGCTAGGTGTCCGGATACTTTTGATCAAATAGTGTATTTTACCACAACCGCAAGTCACTTCACGGACTCCCAAAGTGTAAGCGTGACGGTAATCAGGTCTGTCACTTCTGTGTTGAAAATATCCTTTATTTTGCTCTGTGTGGAACATGAGATCTATATACCATTTTCCGAAGTGTTCTGCTTATGCGTGCAGTGACTCTAGAAACAGATGGTAAACTGACGGAGTGAGAAGTGGTTCCTCATACTTCTTATTAGCTTGATTAATATAACGTCTTTTGAAGTCCCTACCTGTGCAAAACCGTCAGAGCTGTTGGTCTTCAGTGTCTTCTTTATGTAAGTCATCTCCGATTCCAATCTGTCATTATCACTGATGTGGAAGGCACTTTAAGACACAGTGGAGCGGACTGCTTTCTTCTGTTGTAGGTGGTGTTGCGAAGTGCACTTGAACGTCTATTTCTGTTAGCAGAGCTTCTACACACTGTGTGCCCTAGTTTATTCCCAGACCTATGTCCTAGAGGACAAGTTCTTTTTCCAACGCAAAACGGACGCGCCTGAGTCAATTAACTACCGCGTGGCTGTGGCAAAGTGTATATAGGCGCAACGGGAAGGACAATAAAGGAACGTATTATAGAGCAAGAACACAACGTGCGGTTAAAACAAGTTTCAACGGGTAACATTTTAGAAGGAAAGTACGAGAAGCGATTGAGATTTCCAAGAACGAATTTAATTTATGTAGAGAAGACGGCTACAGGCTTCCAGCTTCATGGCTTCCCGCTATCGAGAAGGGAAATGGGCAGCCACTGTGCATGAGGAACAGAAGTATCGAACAGGAAGCCAACTCTGCGCCGCGAAAATAATATTTTGATAAACGTTACCCCTCTCTTGCTCCGCATTTCCGCTTTCTATTAAAGGCCGATGGCTCATCAATAGTAACCGCAAGAATTTCACCCTGTAACAACCACGGGAAAATTCCCTTTTATAAGTGAACGCAGCGCTGGCCTTTCACAGTGTTCGTTTAACCCATGAACGACAGAAGATCTTGAAGTTCGCAGGGGAGAGCCCGAAACGTCGATTGTGTAAGTAGATGTTAGAGAGATACATGTCGCGACCTAACAGGATAGAAGATTTTAGCTGAATGACAACGGACAAGAAAGCCCACAGACGCACATATAAATCCAAACGTCTGTGGCTCTTTCCGCATCCCGGTCTGGTACCTTATTTTGTCACTCACCGCTGCCGTTGCCTCTGGTAATCATTTTTGTATGTGAAAAATCGAGCTGCGCCATGGTTTGAAAACCATATAAAACTGTAGGCCCCCCAATAACTGGCTGCGTAAGTCAACCGAATATCGAAAAATATGAAACGGAATCACTAATTGAGAAGGAAGTGAGAGGGGTTTTTAGTCCATCCTTAACGTCGTTCTCTACATTGAGGAAGCTACGAAAGATGTCAACGAGATATCTGGAACGGAGATTAAAGTTAGGAAGAAGAAATTAAAATTTAAAAGTTTGCAGATAACACTCTAATTTTGTTAGACATGGCAAAGCACTTGGCAGAGTATTTCAGTGGAATGTGCGGTGTCTTGAAAATAGATTATAAAATGAACACCAACAAAAGGGAAAAAAAGCAATGGAGTGTAGTCGAGTTACATCGCCTGAAGACGACGGAATTAGATTACAAAATGAGACACTGAAAGTAGCAGTTGACTTTTCATATTTGAGAAAGAAAATGGGTGACGAAGTCGAGAGGATCTAAAATGCACGCTGGCAGAAGAAAGTAAAGCATTTCCGAAAAAGAATTAGCTTTTAAAACCAAAAATAAGTTTTAGTGTTTGGTAGTCTTTTCTGAAGGTGCAGGGTGGCAGGCGAAATAGTATACATTGCAAAGTGTGTATGTAACGCTTATTAACCAATGCACAGCATTTTAATTCTTTTTTACATCACTTATCAGAAGGTGCATGCTCAGAAAGCTTGCTGTGCGTGTTCAGTGTCTCAACCTTATTGACATACCAACTCTTCCACACATACTGAAGTGTACCCTACGATCTGCTGTGATTTCCTGGAAACCTGTTGCGTGAGCCGCTTGCTGTTGCATTAGCTTACGCGCTTTATAGCAGTAGATTGTCTCCTTCAAATAGCCCCATAAAAACTGATCGCAGGGATTAATATCTGTGTGGCGCCCATATTGAGTCGCCCTGGAAATGTTCTGTATATCGATGGGACATTAGACGGTGTCAGATACGTTCGTGGAGGAAATCCAGAATAGGGTTTGCTGTATGAGGACGTGCTCCATCTTGAATGAACCATTGTGTCTCCATTCGTAACCAAGTTGCATGAATTTGTGAAAGAAAATTGTTCTGCAGCATGTCCATGCAGCATGCACTGTTAACCGTGTCGTTGAAAACTATTCGCCCGATGACTCCATGGCTGGAAATGGCACCCCACTAATTTTTTCTTCATAATTTTCAATCTCGTGTACAAAATTAGGAGCTTCTCGAGCTAAAAATTTGATATGCTGCTTGTTGACACTACTTTTTAGGTGAACATACACTTCATCACAGAACCGTGTACCGGGCGAGGTGCTGGAGTGGTTAGCACACTGGAATTGCATTCGGGAGGACGACGGTTAAATCCCTCGTTCGGCCATCCTGATTTAGGTTTCCGCGATTTCCCTAAATCGGACCATGCAAATCCTTGGATGGATCCTTTGAAAGGACACTGCCGACTTCCTTCCCCCTCCTTCCCTAATTCGATGAGATCGATGACCTCGCTGTCTGGTCTCCTTCCCCAAACAACGCAACCCAACAGAACCGTGTGATATGACTCACGGCATCGTCATTTACAAGAGCCGAAGTTGAAACTGTGATAGCTGTACCTTGCATTTTTCGCCAGTTTGTGCTACACTGTCATTTTGCATGGAATTAATTTCATGTCAGCATAAAGCTTTCTCTGAAGAGAAAGGTCTGAGATGCCCAATTCGGCTGAAAATCTGCTTGTGGATTTCCTAGTACTTAGTGACAAAGACACTCTCACAGCCTCGATATTCCCTGGAGTACGGACTGTGTTTCCACCTGGTAGCTTTTTTCTCGAAAAGTCAGTTTCGGATTTTGTTGTCAGTCCATACACTATCTGTCTGCAAGCGGCCCGACTCGTACGAAAATGAATAGGGAAACGTTGCTGAGTCCCTTCTAAACTCTTCGTTTCCGCACAAAAAAAGAAAAGAAGAAAAACAAGTCTCTTGACTTTCTGTTCTAAAGTCAGTCGTTCTTTTCCGCCATTTTACTAAACTGGAGCAGTGGTGACATGCATGCGAGATACTGACAAATGCTTTGTTCTGGTGAACCGTGCACAAACTACAGCTACTCGTTAGAGCATTCCAGCACTATCAACCTTAAATAACTTATTTAATGGACAATGTCAATGTATGTCATATTGTGCATACACTGTATTTGTCTGGAGAGGAGAGTTTACAGAAACGAATATAAACAGTACAGGCACGATATCTTTGAAATGTGGTGCTACAGAATGGTCAAGATTTTATGGATTGATCGGTAAGCTGATGAGGTACTGCGGAAGCTAATTGGAAAGAAATGGAATTTATGGCACAATGTGACCAAAAGAAGTGACTTGTTCATAAGGCACGTCCTGAGCAGGTATGTTGCAGTAGAAATGAATGTCTTACACATGATAGTATGCTGTATCAAACTAGAAGGCCACAGCAACAACAAAGTTAGCTCAAAGTTCAGAAAATAGTGGATGTCAAGAGCATACCTCCTGCAATAGAATCGTGTCTAGTAAAGTACTATAGTATTAAAATCAATCTTCGAGGTACTGTGACGTTGTTACCAAATACAGACAATGAAACCAGTAATACTGTACAGTAACTAAAAAGAATATATTAGGAAGATTGGATATGTGTGGTGAAACAACGCATATAGTGCATTTAGGCTCCCTTAACAAATATAAGAAATAATTCATTCACATTTCGGAACTTTCCAGGTAACAGTTGCGACTCTGCTAAATGATGGCAATCCAGAAAACATACCTATCCACAGACCCATTCCGTTACTGCCACCTTTGTCAAAAATAATAACCATATGTGAATGAGAGGCTAATGAATTACTTGGATAAGTATAACCTTGTAAGTCCTTCACAATTCTGTTTCCTAAATAACAGAAGTACAGAATAAGCCACAACAGTATTTACAAAAGTGCTTCTTAGTGCTTTTGAGAAAGATGAGTGTTCCATACGTCTATTCAAAACCCTTACTATTGACCGTACATCTCTACAGATAGACTAATTAGAAATAAAAGGCGTATGTAACGACTGAGTCCTATTATCTGCGGTAGAGAGGGCAAGTAGAGTGTAGATAACAGAAACCTCAGATAAGACTAAATGTTTAGTAAAATATTTATCAGAACCAAAATACAAATATATAGGAATTATTCAGCGTAGCATATTAATACCAACATTGTTCCTGATATATATCCATAAGTTAGTCATAGGAAAATCATTCTTTTTGTTACTGACAGCAGCAATACAGGCTCTGAAGAGACTGGAGAACCTCGTGTATAGAATGCAAATTAAACCTCCTAGGAAGTTTACAGTTGGGCGATACGAAAGAAATTTACATTGTACACAGGGAAAAAAGATGCTAGCAATTTGCATTTGCAGAGGAAAGAAAATGTTGTTAATTGATGTAGGTAGTTCTTCTATAGATAGAATAATACACACGAAATTTCTATGAATGAATACTGATTGTTAAGTTAAGTGACTGAACACGTAAATATACTTGTAAGGATAACGCCATTATCATGTTATGTCCTTAGAGTCCCGTCATCAGCGAGTAACAGCCAGTGCCTTTTAGCTCCAAATTATTCATACACAGACACAATCCTCCGCTACGAAATTCTCTTATAAGAGAAACTGTGCAAAATAAGAGCACAATGTTTAAACTACGGAAAAGGGGCGAAGAATTAATTACCAAATATAGTAATCGAGTTCGTTGCAAATTTCTAGACAAATATTCGGAGATTTTAGTTACACCTTATGACTACTTTTATGAGTCAGTTACGCTCATGAACAAAGCAGGTCTTGCAATGACCATGGAACGAATCGTAGACTGAAATTTACCAAGAAAGGATAAACGTAAAACTCAAAAGGGTACAAATCGTAGAATACATTGCTAAAGGAGACTAAAAAAGACGTGTTGAAAATGAATGGAGGTAATAAGTACTTGTTAAGCAATACATTCTGTACGGTGAAAGATTACCTACATAACACAAAGTAGGTATGTGGCTAATATACAGTACAAGCATATAATGAAACACCATTGTCATTTCGTCATGGCAATGCTTTTGCCCGGAACTCTTTTCATGCTCACGATCTCACTTATAACAGAAGATGATTACCCTTTTACAGCAATGATATATACCAGTAAACAAAATAGAATCCAGACATCATCCCCATTGTCCCAATGTTAGCTGATATTGTGTGTATAGATTGTGTTGTGTTTGCAGTGATTGGTGTTGGAAAAAATAATGATCACTGTCATATGAAATAACGTATTTTCTACATGGATAAACCATACGAAGCTGTACACGTTTTCAGTATATCGCGTCTTGCAGCTATCAAATATTGAACAAAGTAAATATTCAGGCAGTATTTTAATAGCAATTTCGGTGTTAAGTATTTTTAAAATGCCTGCTTTCGATATTCGACAGCTGTAAGACTGGACATACTGAAAGAGGACAAGTTCTCCATTGTATGTAAAATATCTGTCACGTGGATCACATCATGCTCGATACTGGCTCTGAGCACTATGGGACTTAACATCCATGGTCATCAGTCCCCTAGAACTTAGAACTACTTAAACCTAACTAACCTAAGGATAACACACAACACCCAGCCATCACGAGGCAGAGAAAATCCCTGACCCCGCCGGGAATCGAACCCGGGAACCAGGGCGCGGGAAGCGAGAACGCTACCGCACGACCACGAGATGCGGGCGCTCGATAATGAAGGTACCAAAATGAAGAAGAATATAATATAGGGTACCAAAATGAAGAACAATATAATATATTCTTCTTCATTTTGGTACCTTCATTGTCGAGCATGATGTTATATTATACACATATATTAACATAAGAGAGTAATGTGTAACTAGAATTGTGACACCTATTAACGCAGATCTGAGATACATTTAAGTGTGACCATATATATAGAGCTGTCCACACCGAACATACCCTAATATAAATATATAAGTCCGTACTATCTTATCGAGACGTCCACTCGTAAGAAATTTTGTTGTCTATAGTAGGTACCTTGTGAAATTGAGCAAAACCCGAAACTAGTCAGCCATCTAACAAATAGCTTTGGTGTTAATCATTTATGTGTCTTTCTTCCATAGAACGTTGTGCTAATTTTAATGTTAATGTCTTGAATCCTGGACGAGCTAAACGCATAATCCGGTGGACGGTCACCAAATCTTAATTTCAGGCTGCCTAACTAACGACTTCCAAGCGCAACAAATATTTTATTTCCAATATCTCCCATAATTATTGACTGAATTGAAAAATTTAAAATGTTGCCAGTATTTCACATTCAAAAGTCTAATCTTATATTAAACTTGTATCACAGTGAGACAAGGATTGAAGTTGGAATCTGTGTATATGTATTAAGGCACAGTAATTCAATGCACACATGTTCCTAGACTACATTTATCCAGTACTTCAGAATGAGAGCTCTTAGTGACTTGCAACAAACATTAATCTTAATTTCAGAGCATAAGCAAACTTTTTCTCGCTCACACCCGCCGTTATGCGGGGAGAGCAACAAGGTTCATCGCTTACTTTATTTTCACTGCTCGTGCAGTAAAACTGTTCCATCAGGCACGACGTTTTAATTTATTACTCATTTAACACAAACTCTCTCCGCAACACATTTTCCAGACGGTATCCACTCGCACCACCGAACGTGCCTGCAAAATTATATCACTGTAAGAAACTGTAGTTCAAAATATGTGATGTGGTACAGAAATGAGAGAAAATATTCGATTTTACTTCAAACGGAGCACAAATGACCAGATTGTACCCATTCAGTGTTTGATAACGAGAGTACTTAGTGACTTCGGACGAACTGTAAACGTAATTTTAAAACTATTCTAGACTTTTTCTTTATTAGATGCTTAACCAAATATTTTCACATTAGGTCATTTGTTAAGCAGTCAGAAATGTGAAGCTGATTTATACAAGATACATGGAGGACTCTAATTCGAGAGGAAGACGGTTCAATCCCGCGTCCGGCCTTCCTGATTTAGGTTTCCCTAATCCGATGAGACCGATGGCCTCGCAGTTTGGTCTGTTCCCCCAAACAACCGCCCCCCCCCCCCCCAACATGCAGGACTGAAACTAATGCCGCTGACACTACTAATAGTAACACTGTCAGCCCTACCGCTAACGAACGTAAGTAGGTTATTGCTATTGATTCAATTACAGCCCACTTTTCCACTACCTTTGTTCACTTAATTTTTACATTTATCACTTAAGTAAAAACTAATTGAAAAGTTACTACAAAGTAGTTAAGCATGGCTACAATTCTCTACCGATTACATTGGTTGGTTACAGTTGTGTGCTTTCAATGTGTCAGAAGCGTCAAGGTTAGGTCGAATTTTTTCCATGTAGTCTCTTATATGAAAGAAAAATCAATAAAATTATATTTATGAAATGCATGTGGACATAAAATTTGTGCGAAATTTCAAATGTGTTCGGTTGTTATTCTACCTTCCCCCAAATGTCTGTAGTGTATTCCTAACTTCGAACTAAAATAAGGACAAAGTGGTTACAGCACAATCCAGAAGACAAAGTGTTACAGCATCTTTCGTAACTACTGTATGTCAGGAGAGCTTGCATAAAATCGGTAAAGAATGACTACATTTATCGCTTTTCTGTAAAATAGTATGCGGCACGTCATCTTAATAATGGACTGTCCTTCGATTTTTAGCGAAATACGTTTTAACTTAAGGATGGCCTAATAAACCGAAAATAGGTTACTCATAAACAAGAATTAGAACAAAATCCAATGTGTCTGCTTTTCATCCTTAAAAATCATATACTCAGTCTTTTCATTAGATGAGAATATTGGGTCTCTTTGTCGGTTTTTTTTATTTTTATTTATTTTATCGTATGGCTATGAGCCCCCGTAGGGAAGACCATTCGCCGGGTGCCGGTCTTTCAATTTGACGGTAGAATAATGAAACAAGATAAAGATGTAGCGTAGTCGACGACGAAGTCGATACGTATAGAGTAACAGTTAGTAATGCGTGAGATTAGGGAACGCTCCGCCATTCCTCCTTATGACATTTGTGAGAATTCTTCAGATCATAAAAACGAACATCCTCATGTTGACTTGTGCTAATTTTAATGTTAATGTCTTGAATCCTGGACGAGCTATTCTCGAATGCGATTTCCATTAAGAAATGTTGTCCATAGCACATTATTAAATGTTAGATATTATATTTTACTCTAAAATGCGATGAAAAGCATTCTGAACTACCATTACAGTAGCTGCTAAGTGAAACACAATCTTCTTAAGATTTTCATTGAATCACTTGCGGAAAACTATACAAGCTTATTTCGCTGATTTAAAAGCAGCTGGTAACATTCTGTCTCAACTGCAGTGAATTTGCAGAGTGATTTTAGCATTCGAACTATTTTCCAATGTACTTCTTACAGCAGAGTTACTCCGTATCTATAAAATTCTGCAGGAATAATAAAACAGATAATTGTAGTGCAATGCTGCATGTCTCGTTCCGGGCACAATTCTCGCGCGACGTTAAATTTACTCAGTAATTCAGAATGAGATCATGCGAGCTGGAGTTGGTAATTAAAACCTAAACAGAGTTTAGGTTAACTCCTGGCAGTGCTTATTTTAGCCCTG
Source organism: Schistocerca gregaria (assembly GCF_023897955.1). Taxonomy (NCBI): domain Eukaryota; kingdom Metazoa; phylum Arthropoda; class Insecta; order Orthoptera; family Acrididae; genus Schistocerca; species Schistocerca gregaria. The sequence continues at coordinate 99,096,131 of NC_064921.1, read as the reverse complement.
AAGTTGGCGTTTCACGAGTTTCTAAAACAACAGCCACTCCGTAGTTCCAGCCAGGCCTAAAGGGGCGGTGGTGGAGAATGGTCGGAGGAGGGGGTGGGGGGGAGTGTTTAATCTGGTTATAGGATGTGGCTACGACAACACTGTTCGCCACACGTGTAATTTATGTGCGGTTCTGCAGATGGGCGAAAAATAATACTCTGTGGCGTTACTTTTCTGCTGAAGAACCCTTATATACAAAACATTTTTTTACGAAATGGTATTTGGGGGGGGGGGGGCTGGGAGTCGCGACAGGTTCCATCAGACTGGACAAAAGCAGTAATCACACCAATCTTTAAACATGGAAACAGAAAAGATTATAACAACTACAGAGGTATCTCTTTAATCAGCGTTGTGGGTAAAATTTTCTCAGGTATTGTTGAAAAGAAAGTGCGAGTATTAGTTGAGGACCAAATGGATGAAAATCAGTGTGGATTTAGGCCTCTTAGAGGTTGTCAGGACCAGATCTTTAGCTTACGGCAAGTAATGGAGAAGTGTTATGAGTGGAACAGGGAATTGTATCTATGCTTTATAGATCGAGAAAAGGCATACGACCGGGTTCCTAGGAGGTAGTTATTGTCTGTTCTATGAGATTATGGAATAGGAGGCAAATGTTTGCAAGCAATTGAAGGCCTTTTCATGGATAGTCAGGTAGCAGCTAGAGTTGACGGTCAATTGAGTTCATGGTTCAGAGTAATTTCAGGGGTAAGACAAGGCTGTAACCTGTCTCCACCGTTGTTCATATCATTTATGGATCATATGTTGAAAACAATAAACTGGCTGAGTGAGATTAAGATATGTGAACACAAAATAAGCAGTCTTGAATATGCGGATGACTTAGTTGTCATGGCACATTTGATTGAAAGTTTGCAAAGTAATATTTCAGAGCTAGATCAGAAATTTAAGGACTGTGGTATGAAGATTAGCATCTCCAAAACGAAAGTAATGGCAGTGAGAAAGAAATATAAACGGATTGAGTGCCAAATAGGAGGAACAAAGTTAGAACAGGTGGACGGTTTCAAGTCTTAGGATGCATATTCTCACAGGATGGCAACATAGTGAAAGGACTGGAAGCGAGGTGTAGCAAAGCTAATGCAGTGAGCGTTCAGCTACGATCTACGCTCTTCTGCAGTACCAAGACTAAGTTATCTGTGCACCGTTCAATCTTTCGACCAACTTTGTTGAATGGGAGCGAAAGCTGGGTGGATTCAGGTTACCTTATCAACAAGATTAAGGTTACGGATATGAAAGTAGCTAGGATGATTGCAGGTACTAGTAGATGGGAATAATGGCAGGAGGGTGTCCGCAATGAGGAAATCAAAGAAAAACTGGGAATGAACTCAATAGATGTAGCAGTCAGGGCGAACAGGCTTAGATGGTGGGGTCATGTTACACCCATGAGGGAAGCAAGGTTACCCAAGAGACTCATGGGTTCAGCAGTATAGGGTAGGAGGAGTCGGGGCAGACCAAGGAGAAGTTAGCTGGATTCGGTTAAGAATGATTTTGTAAGGGGGCTATGCTCCAGACTGAACGCTGAAGGCATAATCAGTCTTAAATGATGATGATGATAAGTATGGTATTGGGGAATCAAACAGATTTTGCCGCTGAGCTCCAATTGATTTCTGCAATTATCTGCACGGTTCTAGTAGCAGTTTCTCGTAAGTGGCTGTAGCAAGAAAGAGTTTCAAGCGATTGAAAAGAAGTCACAAGTCCTTCTCCTTTCAAGAGGGGACGCGGATAGGCACACGTAATCCCAGTCTCTAGTACAATTATGGAACACGCTTCTTCCTCGCGAGTTAGAATCGTAATTGAGAACGAAAATCTGTCTGTAGGACTCAACAAGTTTTCCGGACTCGATCTTGTTAAGCGCTTAAGAGTCTGTTTGTCCATGAGGTCCACTGTGTCGTAGGTCACAGCGCTCTAGTTCATATGCGTTTCCTTGAGGTGTTACCAAGTATTGAACGCAATTCCACAGTGTCACTTAGTGATCAAAATGAGATCGAAACTGGAAGGAACTTTGTGATTGGACGCAGGACTTCCAAGTATACGCAGCTTAACACGGTACTTTTAACTGGACGAAATCGCCAACATATTCTACAGAATCAAAAGTATACAGACACCTATTAGCTGTTATTAACATGGGGCGTATGCGTCCTTGACCTATGTGACGGCTTGACTCTGCTGGAGACAATTTCAATGGTGTGTCTCAATGTCTCTGGCGGATGGCAGCTACCTCTTTCTCCAGAACTGCAACCAGAGAAGTTATTGATTTTGGTAACTGAGGTGTAGTAGAATGTTGATGTTCTAACTCATCCGATAGATGTTACATTGGGTTCGAGACTCTGGAGAGACCAGTCAAATGGAGGAATGTTATTGTCCGTAAACTATTGCCTCACAGATTCTGATTTACAATAGATTGCACTGTTCGTTGAAATTTTGAGCCTGCAGCCTTTCGTCATCACCAGCACCCGGTAGTCATCCTCAGGTGAATCATCGCGTAATGACGATGACGATGACTATTTATTTTGGCCAGTGTATCATCCAATAACGTTGTGAGGTAATCGTTGTTATGTTTTTACAGTAATATTTAGGAGCATTCAACAGTAATTTCGTCCTACACATACCACAACAACGCGTTTTGAGAGACAATGCTCTCATCATCAGGATGTACAACTTTGTGGTTAAAACGCTAAAAGTCTAGCAACAAAATTGTGACCTTCACAAAACGAAATGGACTAAAAACACATTGCACTATTTGTCCTCCTGTTCTATTAAAATTGACGACTTCCGTCAATGTCTGTTTCATTTCACACCGTACACTATATCAGGCCACGTCCTGCTGATCTGGTGTAGGCTCGAAGAGTGTCGCCTTGACGCTCATGCAGAGCTCTGGGGCTTGTAGTGAACTGACACATTCGTGGCGTTAATGCGTGAGAAAACCAGTTTTGTTTCGTATTATATCCAATACTGAAGATGTTTTGTTTCCTATAGTGTCCGTATTGACAATAAAGCAGACATAATGCAACCTGCGGAAAAATGCTCCAATTGGAGCAACAAAAAAAAAAAAAAATCTGCGAACATGTTCCTATTTATGTAGAAGACTCTGACTGAAAATTGCGGTACCAGCTTCCTCTCTCTACCTTCCTCACCACCTTTGAAAATTATCCCCAAAGATTTCGCTATGGTAACATATTCCCGGCTTTCTTAAAATGCAACTCTCACCTAAAACTTCCACAAGCAACTCGCTCGCATCCACTTGTCCATAGTTGAATGTCGCCCATACGCCCATACCTATTCACGCCCAGTCGCCCTTCCTCACTCCCCATTCAGCCAAACGCATTGTCATTATCTGTGTCTCTCAGTCATTGTCTCCTGTGTGACAGCCACAGTCCCCTTCGTTCTGTCCTACTACTTCTTTTTCCTATCACTCTCACTGTCTTTGTCTCTCTTAACACCGAGCGAGATGGTGCAGTGGTTAGACACTGGACTCGCATTCGGGAGGACGACGGTTCAATCCCGCGTCCGGCCATCCTGATTTAGGTTTTCCGAGATTTCCCTAAATCACTCCAGGCAAATGCCGGGGTGGTTCCGCTGAAAGGGCACGGCCGACTTCCTTCCCCATCCTTCCCTTATCCGATGAGACCGATGACCTCGCTGTCTGGTCTCCTTCCCCGAAACCAACTAACCAACAATCGCTCTTACTACTAATATCTCTTCTTTCATACTGCTCCCATCTCTTCTCAGTGCCGCTATCGCTCTCTTCCACATTGTCATTATCATGCACTGTGTCCCTCGTTATCACCCCTCTCAACGTCTCTTTATTTCTCCCCCTCCCCTACCCCCAACCCCGTTCGGACTGTCTCCTTCATTCCTTTCCTAGCATTGTTCTGTCACTATCTCCTGTCACTGAGTCACTCTCTTTCTCTCCATCTACGTCTTCTTCGCTCTTTCTGCAACCAGTCTCTACGATCTTTCAGTATTTATTACTTATCCGTCTGTTTGCCCCTGCCACTGTCTTCTTCTCTCTCTAAACCAAAAAGCGTGAAAATATTGGCTCGCCGAAAGTTTTGGGAACATTTTTGAAGATGCTGAGAAACATAGAATGAGGCAGCCGGTACTCCAATTCTCAGTTAGGGTTTTTTAAATATACAGGAATATATTCACATTTTTTGTGCCTCGATAGGAACCTGTTTCCCGCCGGGTCCCTTCTTTTCCCTGCTACAGCACGACATTTTAGTCATATGAAAAGAAATGTATTGGTCAGTAAAATTTAGATAGTTTACTTATGTGAAACTTAATTAACGCAAAGCAAATTTTACATCTCATGCAGCATTTTACGTGCAAAAATATTTTGCATATTCTTCACTCAGCAACATGGGTTTCCAAGATGACAACGGAGACACTTTGCGGCATATTTCTCCCTGTTACGTCATTTTACAAACAACGTTTTCGGTTTACACAGGATTTCGCATGCGTATTTTACGTGTGGGTGGGATATCTCGGAAACGGATGAAGATAGGAAGTAAATTGTCAAGGCTTTTCGAGATAGGGAAGTTAGGAGTATATTGTAAAAATAACAGCTATTTTCTGTGCATAGCCGTATCAGAATCCGTGGATGTGATTTTTGTGTTTCTCGAGAACGGAAAAATATTTTAAAAATAGGGAGACTGCTTTTGTAGATAAATGGTACAGCATATAATGTTAAAATTTGAGCAATCTCCTACTGTTATTTATCTTTTAGATTTAGCCTAATTGCGGATTTTGAGTATAGAAGTAGGGAGTAAACGATAAAGATATCAAGAAAATTATGGAAGGTATTTGAGTTCAGCCTGTTACGAATATCGTGAAAATTTTGGTCACTTTCTTTGTATTACCGTCTTGGGATCCTATGTTAGGTTTTGGTCCGCTGATGACGGCGAAAATATAGTAAAAATCACTTTTTATGGGGTTTTCAGAGGAACTGTAGATCACATCAGATGCAAAAAGAACCAACCAATTTTCTCCATTTTCCTAAGCAGGAGCAAGTATGTAACATTCATACTTTGACGCTGTACTGTTAGGTAGTGATACTAAGACAATCCTTCTGTTGGGCATACTAAAGGTCCCTAGCCAAAGGGCTGTCCAGAATGCTTGTTGCTACCTTGTCATCATCAACAGAACCCGAGGTCCGAGCTCCGGAAAATCTCATTTACATGCGCGGCGTTTTGGAACATACACACATCAAAAAAGTTTTGCATCACCCCGGTTCCAAGAACTCTGAAGATAAACGTTGACTGTGGATATTGTATCACAGACACAGTTCCTTTCACGGTTCAGAAAGTCACTAAACCCACCCATAAGCGTCAACAACCATGCATGAGCAGCGCGTATCAGACGGAGGGGTCCGACAGCTGATGAGTTCCAGTCATCCCACCAGGAAGGAGGTACACGGTGTGTGTTGTCTGTAGTTCAACCATGCCTAGACGGTTAATACTGCAGTTCGATCGCGTCCGCTTTGTTACTCTGTGCCAAGAAGGGCCTTGAAAGAGGGAAGTATCCAGGTGTCTCTGAATGAACCAAAGAGATGTTGTTCGGACATGGTGGTGATACAGAGAGACAGGAACTGTCGATGACATGCCTCGCTCATGTCGCCTAAGGGCTACTACTGCAGTGGATGACCGTTACCTATGGATTATGGCTTGGAGGAACCCTGACAGAAACGCCACCTTGTTGAATAACGCTTTTCGTGCAGCCACAGAACGTCGTGTTACGACTGAAACTGTGCGAAATAGGCTACATGATGCGCAACTTCGCTCGCGACGTCCACGTCGAAGTCATCTTTGCATACACGACACCATGCAGCACGTACAAATGGGGCCAACAACATGCCGAATGGACTGCTCAGGATTGGCATGACGTTGTTCTTCTCCGATGAGTGTCGCATTTGCCTTCAACCAGACAATCGTCAAAGATGTATTTGGAGGCAACCCGGTCAGGCTGAACGCCTTAGACACACTGTCTACGAATCGCCGTTGAGGAGTGGGACAATCTGGTTCAACAGTGCTTTGATTAACTAGTGGATAGTAAGCCTCGACGAATACAGGCATGTATCAATGCAACTGGACGTGCTACTGAGTATTAGAGGTACCGATGTGTATAGCAATATCCTGTGAAGATCCCGTTGTCTGGTGGTACAACATGCAATGTTTGGTTTTCATGTGCAGTAAAAAGGGCGGAAATGATGTTTATGTTGATCTCTATTCCAATTTTCTGTACACCTTCCTGAACTCTCGGAACCGAGGTGATGCAATTTTTTTTTTATGTGCGTATTAGGCACGCATGCTGACACATGAATGCCAATTATATTGGTCGCCTATATTTTCCTAAATCTGCTGTCGTTGGCTGATACCTGTTTCGGAAAAGATCACTGGAAATTCATAATTACGTATCTGCCTTAAAATAATTCTACAGTAATTGAGAAACCTCAGTTCGTCGTCATTACTCTCACATTCAAAATACTGCCATGCTGCCTTTCATGAACTTCTACCTCCAATTCTTCCAGACAGTAGACGTTTGTTTTGAATGTTATTGATTTTCGTCTTCTGTGTCCTTATGGGAAGGAGCTGTTTCGTAAACATGATTTGTAACAGCTGATTTGTTATATGTAATTACCCAGTGTGGATGCATCTTTTTGTTCCCAGTATTTCACCGAAAGTGTTTTCCCTGTCTGATCGATATACTTTGTATCACATGATGCAAAGAAAAGCAGAACGTTTTGTACTATCGCGAAATAGGGGAGACATGATACAGTATTTGGTGTGGACATTATTAAAACAAAGGCGTTTTTCGTTGCGGCGGAAACTTGTCACATAGTTTCAATCAGTAATTTCTCCTCCGAGTGCGAAAATATTTTGTTCACTCCGAACCTACTTAGGGAGAAACGAAATTAGGGAAACCAAAGCTCACACGGAAAGATATAGTTGTTCGTTTTTCTCGCGCACTCTTCGAGATTGTAATAATAGATAATTATTGTGAAGGTGGATCGATGAACTCTTTTCCGACAGTTAAGTATGATTTGCAGAGTATCCATGTAAATGTATATGTCGATATCAATTAAATTTTAGAAACCCCAATTTTTCAAGTTTATTTTTCTTTTTACTGACGTCATGTTTCAGGTTATGCCTCGCTAGATTGTTTGTCTGGAACGCTATTTTAACACCGTACGGTTTAGAAATGTTCGCGATCTCCAGCGAGACTGCTCCATAATACTGCGTAGTGACCCATTTCATCTTTCTTCTTCGCTAGGTTTACTGTTGTCCTTCTTATTAGCTTTGTTTTTTACTAACTTACTGACTGTACCTGCTTGTTTGGAATTCGAACTGTTATCCGAAATATTAGTAGAAATTAAGAGACCAAATCGTCTAACAGTGCTGTATCTCAAGAGTACATAATTATGTTTGTAGCTGTCGGCCGAAGCATCAGCATTTTTTTATTATTTACAAAGGTTAGAGTGCAATTTTAATTTGACAACGCTTACTGAAGTAAAAATTTTAACCACAGGATTTTAATCCCTGTGTCATCGAATCGTGTGAACAAATAGAAGCAGTACTAATGTTTTATGCGCTTCACGTGATTTTAAATCTGAGAAAATTTGCCGTAAGTGTGTTCAAGTTGTTAATGATCTTGATCTTGATTAAAATAAAATTCTGCGTCAGCATAAAGCAGCAGAGGTGATAACCTAACCGTTGATCGCCCGTAAAATCCTTCCGCAAAACTCCAAAACGTCTCGAGCAAGGTGATCATGAAACCTTCAACTTCAAAACGCCTCAGTAAGTTTAAAAAATCATGCTTTAAACCTTTCTAAGGTTGATGGAGTCGTTCAAGAGCCGATTCGACAGCGATTCCCCGAAATTTTTTAAACCGTTCGAAAAATTTACTCTTGGACGTCAATGAATCTGTGAAACTTACACTCGATAGAGGTAAGTTTTAGCGATTTACGTAGAGACAAAACGTTCAGATAAAAAGCTTGAGGGCACTTACGAAGTTTTTTTAATGACAATGTAGAAGAGAACTAATCCCACAATTTAGTCGCTTTTTCACTGGCTTATTACGATTTCAGGATTATTGTGTTCTAATGAACACAACAATGTAGGTGTTTTACAGGTATACCAGGACATTAGCGATGAATCGGGTTCAGAACTGAACAGCGTTTAACTAATATAGTCTTAAGATTTTTTACTTCTCTTGTAGTTTCTGTCCTTAAAAAGCCTCTTTTATGTGAATTTTTCTCCTGTGAAAATTTTTAGAGGGAAGGGGGCACCGTTTTTGGATAACTCACTCAGAGAAATTATGAACTGCGGAGCGTGGTTGTATACCAGCAAGATTATATGGCCTTTCTAAAATTCATTAGGTGGGCCTAGTCTTACAGCTGATAGCGACACTGATGATCCCACATATGATTTAGTCCAACACTTCCTTTCTTGCTGAGGCCTTTGGCGGGCAAATACTTACATCATACACGAAACTCCGCCGACTTACCAACAGAGAGGGGTCTTTCCATTTAAGTATAAGGGCGAGTCAAATGAAAACAAATGGAAAAATGTAAGTAAACTGTTTGTTATTTCAAAACTAACAGCCATACCTATTATTACACAAGTGCCACAGTGAGACTCAAATCTCCAATGGAAAGATGTTTCCGGTTGCCTACGGAACCACGACCACAGACAAGACATGCACCTGTTCATCCGAAGTAAATCGACGGCCACGACCCTCTTTCCTCAGGACTTCAAAAATATGGAAATCGCAGAAGGAGGTATCTGGAACGTATGAAGTATGTATAAGGGGGCTTCCCACCAAAACTTCTGCAGCGTAGTCGAAGCGAATCTTGGCAGTACGTGTGCCCGCCCACATATCAGTTTGGCTTTAGTAAACGTAATAGCACCAGAGAAGCAGTCTCGTTCGATAAAGGCGTAAGACTGAAGGAAACCGAGAACCTTCGTAGGATTTATCGAACCGCAAAGAGCGTTCGGCAATCTACGGTGGAGCATGATGTGCGAAATTCTGAGGAAAATAGGAGGGATTATTGCTCTCTGGGACATTCAGTTCATCGTAAGACCACACTTACTGAAGTGTATTTATTATTACTGAGTTGTAGCCACCCACACCAAGAATGACTGGGAGCTGTACATGCAGCTCACACAGTCTCAGGAGCTGATGTTTTGCGTAAAGAACACTCTCATCTGAAGATAGTGTTTAGGAAAAATGGGTGTTCTACCCGGCAGATTAACAGGGCTCCCTCAGTTAAAGCCAAGAACCAGGTAGTGGATAAGTAGGAGGGTACGCCGGCAAGTCTCTAGCTTTTCATCACTTTGTTGGTAATATTTCTTTTAAAATAGCAAGAATCCACCATAATTTACAGATGGAAGTGGTTTTTCGCACACGATCTGAGACTTCCGATGTGCTGGGTTCAGTGAAGGAATTCGAATATCATCAGCTGAATAAGGGAATGACGAAAGCGAACACTGAAACCGGATCGGACTCGAACCCGGATTTCCCGCTTTGGTCGCCTTAAGCGTGTTTTTTTCTTTCTCTTGTTTTTATTTTTTTCTAGTGGAACATTTAACCGCTTTGGCTATACGAACCAGGGCCAGACCGAAACCTCCACATATCATCGTTCCTGCGCCACAGTCTGTACTCGTACCCACACTATGTAATTCCCATGCAGTGGAGGGCAATTTAATTTAATTGCCTGGTATCACCCGATATATACGATATCGCAGTGACTGTATTGTTAAGAAGAAACAATGCATCGCTATTCTTATGAACATAGGCACTATAATTTCGTATTGTAGCTGAAAGGTGGAATTTACAAAATCCCTTGCCCGCGTGGTGTGGCTTGTATAGGCCAGACCAAGTGCACGCTACACCGAATACCAGTGCTGTGTTCGTCTCCTGTAACCAAGCAAATATGCTATTTTCCAATACAGCTTCTTCACCGTGTATGGTGGCTATAATTTCGCACCTTACAAGAAAGCATCCACATACTTTGCAGTGGGCGACAAGCACAAGTAGGTATCATGTTACAGGTTGTACATCGTATATACGAATATTTAAAGGAGACATTGTTACGTACACCTTGTAAGTAATTGTTAACGGAGTGTCTTTCTTATAAAAACGGCGTAATGAATGAATGCCGATACTAGCAGAGGTTGGAACGCCAGTGGAGATGAAACGGCAGGCAGAACTGAAGCTCCGGGTGGAAGGCCCGCACAGGTGTTAAACACAGGAAGTAACTAGACAGACGTCGTGTCACCTGAGCTCGGTTGCACAGTAGGGTGATGACTGGCCGCTGTTGTAGTAGGGACCGGAAGGATAACAGGATAATTCTTCCCAACGCTGAAAATCTTGGACGCAGGTGAGAGGAATGAAGAAACAGCATCTCGGAAACCTCGCAGGCTAGGTTATTTCCAAGGATTTTTACTCAGAAGCGTACCATTGTAAAAGTATAGGTTTTTTCTCGCAAACTTTCCGCGCAGGACGACAAAAGACTAAAATATGGTTGTTCGGCGTTCGGAAGAACTGGAGAGAGGGAGAATATTCCGTGGTTTCGGAAATATGATTCGTGTTCGGAATTACGATGGTGGGGAGCCAAGCCTTCCTGGAAAGCGAGCGCTGGAGAGAAGAGGTCTTCATTTTGAGCGCCCATGTGTGACGGTCGCTCGAAACCAGCATTTGTTGGTACAGACGTCTTTGCTCTCAGCAAGTTTACGGTTAGGAACTGTACTGTTTTGAACCTATACGATTCTGGACTTCACCTCCGGGTTGGAAGTCGTCGTTGAGCGTACAGCATTCAGTAATTGAGAGCACTTCCTCTGCCTATATTTACGTTGAGACGTTATCTGAACACCGTCCTTGTGGTTGGGAGTTCACGTTTCTCGTCTGTAGAACACAGAGAGGAGAAGACAGTATTAGAGTATATTAGTCAGAGGACCGCCTTCTGCCGTCCTAGTGTTTGAAAGAGTTTATTTGTGGCTGGAGTTCTGCCATCGTAGTAGAAGAGTACGAGAACCATCACTTCGACGCACCGGTCGCAGTACATACGGTGATATCGCATATTGCTTCGTCTTATTAGGGCTACAAAAGCTAAACAGCTGTGATTACGTTGTTTTATTTCCATACCACCGTAGATCATCTTTAAAAGTAATGTCTTCTAGTGTTTGATACATAGATGATGTTAGTCATTCCGCGTTCTTGATATTAGACCGCGCAGTCATAATGAGGGCCAGAGCTGGGCAAATTGATCACTAATTTTACTTAGGAAATGTAAACTTTGTATTATATACAATCCACAATAAATATATAAGAAGGAATAACGTTTATCATTAGTAGGATTAGTTTCCTTCACCATTCATTTATGTTTAGATTGTAATTTATATGCTAAAGTCCATTAAGAGATCCTAAGATCTGCTTCAGGGGGTATTCAGACAGGGCCAAATCTTCATTCTTAGAGTTTATTATTTTCCGTTGAGCACATTCATTTTACACCCGCCGGGAGTAGCGTCTTGGAACCGGACATTCAGTGAAGTATGATATAACAATAACTTTTCTCAACAGCAATATCTTTTTGGGACTCTATTATTAAAAAATCACTGGAAATGAAGATGGCGGCCACCAGCTGGGTAATACGTGGAATCCTATCATCTCGACGATTTACTCAAATTGAAGACGACAGTGTGTGAGCGGCAGCGCTGTGGACGTCTGAGTTCCGCGATTCCACCAGAGGGGGCGCTGCCATCTGGTAACGTGGTCTGTCTATCAACTCGACTTCGACGCATGCGCGGAGTACTCACAGCACGTTATGTATCGTCGAACGGGGGCTGTCTTCTTCAGTGTTCGATGGCTCACCTGAGGATGACTGGGAGGTGCCCAAGCGAAGTATCGTTGGCTGTAGGTGACGACGGCCTACTGTAAGCCTGTAATTTCTACAAACATTCGCTTCCACATCGTGTATTGTTATGCTGATTCAACCATCATCTACGAATTGATCCTCTACTGAACCCAATGTTGTACAATGTGTACGTACCCTTCCAGATTTATCATTTACTTAAGCACAACAGGAGGATCACACCACAACGAGTAAAATCACTTCGCTACCGTGACGCAATCTCCTCCGTATTGGCACTACACTTGGCGGCAGGTAATGTTCGCCGGGCAATCGCCAAACAGACACCCTCCCATCGGGTTGCTACAGGTTACAGCTTGACTCATCACTCCATATCACTCACTTCCAGTCATCCACTTTCCAGTGCCGCGCCTCTTCAGACCACCTCAGGCACACTTAGCACCGACTGCAGAAATGTGAGGCTAATGAGGAGCTGCTCGACCGTTGTATTCCATTGCTTTTAGCTTCCTACCCATAGTCATTGCATTAGCTGGACCGTTGACAGCAGTTTCGAAGTCACGAGCGACCCTTTTTCCGCTGATTTCTTGAGACTTTTTACAACTGTACTCATGTACGCTCGACGGTCTTTGTCCATCAGGACATGAGGACTACGAGCTCTTGCCTTAGCTGTGGCAACACCTTTGCACTTTAGCCACCATAATTAGATCAGCAACAGACGACTTGGGCAGCTGTAGAAGGGTTGTCTCAGATGCACTTATCAGTCAGGTGAGATGTGACTGGTCATGTTCGAAGTCACTGAACTCTTTTAACCCTAATCGACGCATTCTGGTGTTACTGTTTCTATGCTGACGACACAGTTCTTTCTGCCTGCTTTTACACTGGGTTGTGCACCTGTCCGTGATCTATAGTGATCGAATCCGAATTGCACAGAGGTGTCCGGTACTTGAATCGCGTACTGCATAAATAACTTAGAGAGTACCCTATGACACTGTCATAGCTGCGGTCCTGATCACGGTACAATTATACAAATGATCTGACTGATAACATAGAAATTTCCGTAGAACTGATAGCTGATGACGCTGTTATACAGGATGTAAATTTTAAGTTGTCAAACCAGAATAATTCGAAAAATATGCTCCACACCAAAAAATGTGTAGAATCCTAAGTTGATTATTGACGAGGGGAACATTTGCTGGTGCTAAAGTTAGCCCGCCATCCCAGCACCCTGGGGTGGGGCGGGAGGCAACTTCAAAATTTGAAATTGGAACCCACATTTTTTATTGGAGAATCAGATTCTACATTTAAAAAAAATACTACGTACATTTTGTCTTAAACATTTGTTTTGATTCTTGGTAGTTGGCGCTGTAATTCAAGAAAATCTTTTAACTTTTGCGCGGAAAATGGTTGCGTATAAATAAAAAATACTTATTCACTTCGTAAATTTTGATTCGCTAAAACTAAAACTCTCCCTCTCTCCCCATAGGGTGGGGTTTGAGAGAGAGTAATTAGAGTTGACCGAAATACTGTGTTAATTTTTTCCGCAGATTCGGATAAGTTTTGTTTGTTTCGTGGTCATGACGCCACACAACTTCTAATTACCAAACAAATCATCTGAATAGCTAACTAACTAACCAAACATCCTACTTACTACCGAGTGAACTAATTTTTTATTTATCCGCAACCATTTTACACGCAAAAATGAGAACATGGATTTTCTTGAAATACAGCGCCAAATACTAACAATCAAAAGAAATGTTTACGATAAAATGTATGTAGTTTTTTGTGTAGAATCTGATTCTCCAATAAAAATGGAGGTTCCCCTTTCAAATTTTAACGTTGCCTCCCGCCCCACCCCGCCCCACCGCCCGGCGCCTTAATTTTAGCACCAGCTGATGTCCCTCTCGAATAAGATCAACTTAGGATTCTACACATTTTTTCGTGTGAAGCTTGTTTTTCGAGTTATTCTGTTTTGTGAACTTAAAATTTACACCCCGTATATAAGAAAAACACGATTCAAGAAAAATATAGCGAAATGCAAGAAGACTTGCAGAGAATCGACATGTAGTGTAGAGATTGCCAGGTGACCCTGAATCCAATGTAATGTATCGTGCCTAGGTAAGCGTAAATACCTACACTGTTCGACTCCACTGTTAGAGATAAGCCACTGGGAAAAGTAACCTTCATAATGCGAGGAATATCCTTCTAGAGAGATCTCAAATGTAACCAAGACTTAAACCTAGTTATAGGAGAAATAAGCGTGATGCTGCGATTACTTGGAAGAATCCTAGGGAAATATAACTTACCAACGAATGAATTGGCTCGCGAAACACTCCTCAGACAGATATTTCAATATTACTCTGCTACACTTGCCAAGCAGTTTTGATAGAGAATGTCCAAATGTCAGTGGTGTTTATCGTCAAGTGTATTTTTAATAAGAGTAAGAGTATCACGGAGTCACTCAACGAACTCAAGTGACAGGGGCCACACGAATGACGTGTCTACAAGTACAGATCCGAGAGCATGCATTCCAACAAGAGTTAGGAAAAATAATACTTCCACATAAATCTTGTTAAGCGAACATGTCAGGAAAACTAGAGCTACTTGAGTTCATATGCAGACTTAGCAATAGCCGTTCTTCCATTTCACTGTTCATGAAGAGAAAAGGGGGAAAATGACTGTGATATAATAAAACTGTTTCTACTGGATTAAGAAGTTATGCAATACGAACCATGTAAAATAGTATTTAAATCAAATTGTTGGGTTCATTCTGGTGTGAAAAGGCAAGTAAAAATTAGCTGCGTTACTATGGAATATGTATTTTGTAACATAAAGCATACATCGAAGAAGCTATGACGGAAGGGAGTGAATGTTTCAAGAGAGGGATTGAAATTAAAGGTGAAAGGATATCAATGAGAAGATCAGCTGATAACATTGCTGTCCTCTGTGAAAATGAACAAGACTTACGGGATCTGCTGAATGGAATGAACAGTCTAATGAGTACAGAATATGGACTGAGACTAAATCAAAGAAAGATGAAAGTAATGATAAGAAGAAGAATTGGGGATCACGGAGGAATTCTACTACCTAGGTAACAAAATAACCCATGATGGACGAAGCAAGAAGGACATATAAAGCAGACAAGCACTGGTAAAAATTTCAATCCTGGGCAAGAGAAGTCTGTTAGCATCAAATATAGGCCGTATTTTAATGAAGAATGTACACATGGAAAAGAGCATTGTAGGGTAGTAAAACATGGACAGTGGGAAAACCGGAACAGAAAAGAATCGACGCATTTGATATGTGGTCCTAGAGACGAATGTTGAAAATTAGGTGGACTGGTAAGGTAAGGAATGAAGAGGTTCTCCGCAGACAAATTAATAAAAAATTAAAATAAAGAAATTAAACTTTCTTTTTTACTGTTTACAGCCGTGTAATTCTGTTTTAACTATTTGTTGCAAAATGATTTTGTTTTTCTATAATCTGAGTACCTATTACTAATAATGCAATCTGTGACAAACTATTTCTATTCGTCAATACCACTGACTTTGTGTCAGTGTGTCCTCTATGCCGAAGTGATGGTTTTCAGAACATGCCAATAATGTGCTTCGTTTTACATGTATCTCGATGCTGAAGTCTCTTGAGTGCATCGTACCGAGCATGATGATGATGATACTGTAAATCCAAATATGTGGGAGCTTGATTGCGTTAAAAAAGAAACATACAGTTATATTCGTTTTCGAATTAGGAATCTTGTCGCCAACTTTTGACTTTCAGAGCAAGTAATGACTGCATCATCTTCATCAGTCAAATTAGACACTTTGGCAAACATTGAAAGTGGCACAGTACTGCGCCTGTTATTCGCACATGGTATATGTGCCTTTCTTGCCTTTCAATACATATTTTACATTCGTTAAATTTTATGAATTCCACACATAGACACCCGACTATGTCATGTGCCACTCTCTCCCCTGTTCCTCTATGAACGCTCCTACCATCGCATTCCTCTAGTGGCCTTTGGAACTGCCTTGATAGAGTCCATTTAGGAAGGTGGTATCACGCCATACTCTTGAACACTGAACTGCCTGGACCCAGTGCAGCAAAACGACACCATAGGGAGACAGGTCGTTGTGGTGACGAAGTTCTGCGAAGTAAGAAGATGTATTCAGAATGCCAGTGCGTTTATTCAGGAAGATGACGAAGTGGGAAAAGCTGGCCAGCGCGTCTGAAGCATGAAGTTGGGCGCTACTACAGCTCCAGCTGGGCTGCTTCAGAAGCTGACCCAACAGTGCCATCCTGTTGCTACAGTCTGTTTCTTTTTTCTTCTTTACCGGCCTGGGGGTGCTGATGTTTGCTGGCGCAGCACTGTCCAGTTGACACTCCGAAATCAGACCCTCGGGCTGCTTCAGAAGCTGACCAAACAAGCCATCACCACCCAACAGTGCCATCCTATTGTTACAGTCTTTTTTCTGCTTTCCCGGTCTCGGGGTGCTGATGTTTGTTGGTGCAGCACTATCCAGTAGTCACTCCGAAATCAGACCCTCACTCATGGGCTGAGATGTTGATAGATGTCTGCCAACAGTCTCTGTGTACTACCGGATCGACGTGTGTACCTCAGGACACCCACCGTTGTCCCCATCAGCTGCTCTCATTGAGCTGCAGACTACTGCGAAGCCAGATGAGATATCTAATCATCTAACTCATCAGCGGCAGTCCACCACCTGGGCTGGAGATAACATGCAGATTACTTAGTGCCTTCTCTTTGCTGGGTCTTCCTCTACTTGACTATCTCCTGGTGGCAGCGAGCTCGAGTGGGATGCCTGTTATAGTCTGGGTCGGTCGAGGCTTGCACCAGTTCTCAAGGCTTCCGTCGACGCTAATCACCACCCACGACGGGTACACGCCTTCGACTTTGATCATGAAGGGGCAAGTGTTTTCAGTAGTGTCCTCCCCACGAATTCCATTCCTGTGCAAACCTTTCCATGTCAGAGTAGCAATTGCAACTTACGTTCTCATTTATTTGTTGGATGTATTCCAGTTTATCTCTTCCTCTACAGTTTCTATGCCCTACACTCCATCTAGTCCCACCGAAGTTAATCCCTGATGTTTAATGGATAGCCTACCGTCCTGTCCCTTCTTCAAGCCAGTGTTTTCAATACGTTCCATCCTCGCCAATTATAAGGAGATCATCCCCATTTACAAAATGACTAGTCCACCTAGTTTCCAAAATTCTTCTGTAGCAACGCATCTCAGATGCTTCGGGTCTCTTCTTTTTCAGTCTTCCCACAGTCCATGTTTGAGCACCATACAATGCTATGCTCGAAACATACATTCTCAGAAATCTAGCCCTCAAATTGATACCTATGTTCGATAATAGTAGACATCTATAAACCAGGACTGCATTTTTGCATGTACTTGTCTGCCATTGATGTCCTTCTTGCTCAGTCCGAAATGGGTTATTTTGTTGCGTAAGTCGCAGAATTACGTATCTTCGTCTACTTCATGATCTCCAATTCTGATATTTTCTCGTTATCCCGATTTCATCGGGTTCACACTACTTTCATCTTCCTTCGATTTACTCTCAATCCATATTCAGTTCTCATTAGGTGGTTCATTCTATAGAAGAGATTTTGTAGTTATTTTTCACTTTGAGAATAGCAATATAATGAACGAATCTTATCATTGCTATCCTTTCACTCTGAATTTTGATTCCACTCCAGAACCTTCGTTTTCTTTTCGCCATTGATTCGTCGACGTACAGGTTGAAAACTAGTAGCGTAAGACTACAACCCTGTCTTACATCCTTTCTAACCCCGGAGCGTCGTTTACGGTCGTCCACTCTTATTATTGACGCCTGGTTTTTGTACATGTTGCATACTACCAATATTTTTCTATAGCTTACCCCCATTTTTCTCAAAAGATCGAACGTCTTGCACCATTTGACACTGTCGAACGCTTTTTCCAGGTCGACAGATCCGACGAACCTGTCTTGATTTTTACATCCATTATCAGCCGCAACATTACAACTGCCTCTCTGGTGCCTTTCCTAAAACCAAAATGATCGTCATCTAACAAATCCTCAGTTTTCTTCTCCATTCTTCTGTATGCTATTCTTGTCGGCAAATTGGATGCGAGATCTGTTAAGCTGATTGTGAAATAACTGTCGCCCTTGTCAGCTCTTGCATTCTTCGAAATTACGTAGATGATATTTTTCCGAAAGTCACATGGAATATTGCCACACACATACACTCCTGGAAATTGAAATAAGAACACCGTGAATTCATTGTCCCAGGGAGGGGAAACTTTATTGACACATTCCTGGGGTCAGATACATCACATGATCACACTGACAGAACCACAGGCACATAGACACAGGCAACAGAGCATGCACAATGTCGGCACTAGTACAGTGTATATCCACCTTTCGCAGCAATGCAGGCTGCTATTCTCCCATGGAGACGATCGTAGAGATGCTGGATGTAGTCCTGTGGAACGGCTTGCCATGCCATTTCCACCTGGCGCCTCAGTTGGACCAGCGTTCGTGCTGGACGTGCAGACCGCGTGAGACGACGCTTCATCCAGTCCCAAACATGCTGAAGGGGGGACAGATCCGGAGATCTTGCTGGCCAGGGTAGTTGACTTACACCTTCTAGAGCCCTGTGTGCCTCGGTCGTATGCAGTCCTGATTGTGGCGCTCACCTTCACGGCGCCAAACACGCATACGACCATCATTGGCACCAAGGCAGAAGCGACTCTCATCGCTGAAGACGACACGTCTCCATTCGTCCCTCCATTCACGCCTGTCGCGACATCACTGGAGGCGGGCTGCACGATGTTGGGGCGTGAGCGGAAGACGGCCTAACGGTGTGCGGGACCGTAGCCCAGCATCATGGAGACGGTTGCGAATGGTCCTCGCCGATACCCCAGGAGCAACAGTGTCCCTAATTTGCTGGGAAGTGGCGGTGCTGTCGCCTACGGCACTGCGTAGGATCCTACGGTCTTGGCGTGCATCCGTGCGTCGCTGCGGTCCGGTCCCAGGTCGACGGGCACGTGCACCTTCCGCCGACCACTGGCGACAACATCGATGTACTGTGGAGACCTCATGCCCCACGTGTTGAGCAATTCGGCGGTACGTCCACCCGGCCTCCCGCATGCCCACTATACGCCCTCGCTCAAAGTCCGTCAACTGCACATACGGTTCACGTCCACGCTGTCGCGGCATTCTACCAGTGTTAAAGACTGCGATGGAGCTCCGTATGCCACGGCAAACTGGCTGACACTGATGGCGGCGGTGCACAAATGCTGCGCAGCTAGCGCCATTCGACGGCGAACACCGCGGTTCCTGGTGTGTCCGCTGTGCCGTGCGTGTGATCATTGCTTGTACAGCCCTCTCGCAGTGTCCGGAGCAAGTATGGTGGGTCTGACACACCGGTGTCAATGTGTTCTTTTTTCCATTTCCAGGAGTGTATATTCTATATACCAACGTGAATAGTCTTTGTTGCCACTTTCCTCCGTGATTTTAGAGATTCCGATGGAATGTTATCTATCACTACCGTCTGCCAAAGCTCTTCTAAATTCCAATACTTGATCCACTATTTCTTCTGTGACGCCTGATGTCTCTTCTTCCATCATGTCATCAGATAAGTTCTCCGCCCCCCCCCCTACCCCCCTCGTCTTAGCGTTGCCTTCAGCGTATTCTTCCCACCTATCCGCTCTCTCCTCTGCTCTTACTTGTGAAATTCCCACTGCATTTTTAATGTTACCGCTCTTGCTTCTAATTTCACCGATGGCTTGCTTTCCCTTTTATATACTGAGTCTGCCTTTATGACAGTCATTTCTTTTCCAATTTCTTCACATTTTTCATATAGCCATTTTACGTTAGCTTCCTTGCACTTCCCATCTATTTTGTTCTTAGGTGAGTTGTATCTCTGCATTTCTGAATTTCCCGCACGTTTTTGTAATTCCTTTTCTCGTCGATCAAGTCAAGTACATGTTCCGATATGCATGGTTTCTTCGAAGCTACCTTCCTTGTTTCTCAATTTTCCTTTTCTATTTCTGTGATTGCTCCTTTCCCTAACATGTATAATAGTCTAATTCAGCCAGGGATGTTTTGCTAGTCATCGACTGGTCACCTCCACCACTAGTCCCGGGAAAGCAGGCGGTGTTAATGTCTGATCTTTGCACAGCAATGTCCTCAGTCTGCGGCCAAACAAGGACCATATCATTTTAGAGATACAGGGGGGAGCGAGTGTGCTGGGACTTACTGCAGTTGACTGCTACTAGTACCGCGTCGTCAGAACTCGCCTGCGCGCAGCACACAAAGCATTACTACATAATCTATGAATTAAATTAAAAATTGAAATAACTTTTCCAATCTCTGTCAATATATGATTCGGCATATCAGTTTTAAAACTGTTAAACCTTACAATGATCAGATGAAAAAGTTTCAGTAAACACCTTGTTTTAAGAAAAGAATACGTGGCACCAAATAATGCCGCTAGGGAGCTAAAAATGGTCCATAATGTGCAAATGTATGTCCCAAGGAAAAGTTAATAGTCTCTACTTGATCGGAGCAATATCTTGGTCAAAATCGTCGTTTTACGAACAATTGGAGGGACTAAATATTACTCTCAGAAATATGAAAATTCGTATGGAGCCTCGGTTTGATATAAAATCATTAACTACCTGACTCCATTAAGCCACCCATAATAGTTTCCAAGTAAATTACCAAAAGCTAAATTTGGAACAAAAACGTCCTTATTCGTAATAGACCACGTATTATTTGTATTAATGATAGAAAGTTCTAATTGCAGCACTTGATTACATTCATTCAATAATACAACTGAACCAAGTTACAAGACTTCATGTAACTAACAATCAATGCAAAACTCTTATGGAAGTAGCTCAGAGGTCATGTGATTCCGTTGGCTCCGTTCTAGAAATTCTAGATAGCGAAGTTTCAGGACATTCGAGCTGAAACTTTTTTAGTAACTAAAGCCAACTTAACTATTCACATAAAAATTATGAAGACTGTAGATTGTTACACAAAGAGTTATTAAATTGTACGTGTCCGAGAAAGCAGCCATTTAGATGCTGCTGGCTGTGCCTAGAACGGTTGACGAAAGATGTTCCGTTCGGCTGTCCTCTGTACCCACATACAAATACGGCCTGCTAGGCAGTGTAGAGACACTTCACACCTAGCTTTCAGTCAGCATCAGTGAAACGCCTGATTCACAGCCAGGCTGCTACTAAACGCGTGTTTGGTAAAAGTAGGAAGTGAACTCGCGAGGACTGCACACCACCCTGCATCACTTAGCTTTCACAGAAGTAACTTTTTGTGCACTGCCCGTAATGGTGATTAAACCGCATGGCATGTGGTGAGGATATTTTCCACTTTTGTGGCGAGCAATTAACATTGATGATATAGAAGTCAGTAAGAGAGACCATTCCACTTGGTACTTACCAGGTCGTCTCTGAACTGCTAATAGTGCTGTTTATAATAAGGACATTATTATTGCCATTATTATCATGAATACTATTATGTTTACCGCGCTGCTGCTACTGTTGGTTCGAATCCTGCCTCGGGCATGGAGTTGTGTGGTATTCTTGGGTTAGTTAGGTGTGTAGTTCTACGTCTGATGACCTCAGATGTTAAGTCTCATAGTGCCCAGAGGCATTTGAACCATTTTTTTACTATTATGTTTGTGTATGTGGAGCTTTACTGAATATACATGGGGTACATAACGAGTTCTTGCCATACCCATCTCAGCATGGCATCGTCGACTGTGGCAGTAGCTTCCCGTATTCTCTCCTGGAGCTCTGCTACATCACGCGGTAGAGGCGGTACATCCACTTGGTCTTCAATGTGTCCCGAAGAAAGTCACACGGAGTGAGATCTAGTAATCGGGGAGGCCATTTCATGAAACAGCTGTCCCCTTCTGTAGCCTGGAAGATCCATCGATGCTGCGCTGATTATCGGCAGATTACCAAGCTACGATGTGGTGGTATACATGAAAAAATAACTATCAGGGTTTCGCTTCAAAATGACATATGTATGATATCTGTACAGTATTTGGTTCTTGTGCAATAAATAATTGAAATCAGTTAGAACTTAAGACTTTTATTTATAGTCATAGTTCTTGAACCTACAGCTGGATATTTAGCAAGTAAGATAATTTTCTTTCAGTTAGCGCAAGAATGATGTGGACTTGTAGACCGGAAATTATGGTCGGTATGTTCACTTTCTGGCTGACTGCAAAAACAATTTTCAGTCGCTTGTAAAAACGGCGAAGAGGATTATTCCACCCGCTGCCCCACATGCCACATTGTAGTTGACACCGCCCGGCCCTTACAGCATGGCGTCCGCCTCTGCATGTGTCATTTTGCTCATTTGAACATCATGTAGTGGTTAGCAATAACAAAGTGCTTTACTCAAGTGACAGTATTTCAGGCAGTATACTTTTCTGCGTGATTCTTTTATTCACGGTATTTTTGTAATCAGACAATGAATCCAAAGAGTAGTATGTGGTAAATTCAAAATAAAAAAGAAGAAAATGTATTTCAGTAAAAAGTGAGGTGATATCTGAGGTGACCAAAAAAGTAATAATCTTACAGTAGTATTGCAAGTACTGTGTAACGGTGTGAAGAATATAAATGTGGATACAAGTATCGAAGTTAAGTCTTAAGTGATTGATCAAATAATGGAGAGAGTAGATGACTATGCAGTCAAATCCGCCAAGTACATATCCATGGATAGAAACGCGGTAGCAAATTTAATTCTATAAAGGAGGAAATAAAAAAAAAGTTGCAGATCCAGAAGGCAAATAGGAATACAGACACGCAATATCTATAAGCAGAGTAGGAGTGCCAAAGTATAACGATGGGTTATTTGGATGTACTGGTGTTACTCACAAAGGGAACCGATAAGTACTTGTTGGTCTGTGGGAATACTTCTTCGAAACGGAGCAACAGACAACACGGACGAGCACTGTTTCTCTCTAGATAGGGCTCACTGTGAAAGGATTATGAATGAAAGGAAAACAGATTCTTCCACTAAACCGATGCCCGTAACTGGGGAGCTAAACCTTCTACAAGTGTGCCACCAACTTGAATCTGCCTGAAGTCACCTAAAGTGTGTATGCCTGTTTCTGGCACGCCACTAGCCGTCATCCCGCCGGGAAAAACCGTCCGAACACTTGCTGGACACAACAAACAGCCACAAAAGTAATACGTCAGTGACTTTTGTGAGAGTTCAGAGGAATATTGGCATTCTAGAAGGAGAACTAAAGAGGAGGAAATAAGATGACAAGATACGACGACAATATTTTACCACTGTGAGAGCACCGCAGGGGAAAGACTGGACGAACACTGGTGAGCGGTGGAATGGAGGGACTACAACTGTGAGTAGAGTGATACGATTGAAATGGCTCTAAGCACTATGGGACTTAACTTCTATGGTCATCAGTCCCCTAGAACTTAGAACCACTTAAACCTAACTAACCTAAGGACATCACACACATCCATGTCCGAAGCAGGATTCGAACCTGCGGTCGCGCGGTTCCAGACTGTAGCGCCTAGAACCGCTCGTCCACCCCGGACGGCAGAGTGATACAATTCGATGATGACATTTGGTGCACCTTTTTCGATGGGGCCACTCAGTAAGGAGCAAGACGTCGTGATGATCCATTCGGAAGACTTCATGTTTGGACTTCATCTCAAGACTCGGTAGCCAGGACTTCGTTTGCACTTGCCGTCGGAGCTGATACGATCTCAAGATTATTTCATTTGTTCTGTTTCCCATTCCAATCTTTGCTGGATTAATTTCTGTCTGATGCTTATTCCTACGGACATTCGACTTTGTTTTCTTTTCTAAAGCCAGTCATTCGTGAAATGTCTGATTCGAGTCATTCACCTGCCTATTGAGCTGTTCAATATGCAGGCTGTTCATTTTATCTGAAACCATGAAATGTCTAAAAAAAATAATTAAAATTTGTTCGTCTCCGAGGGGGCATCAAGTGATACCGAACTGAAACCCCCACCCACACCGGCCCGTGTGATGGTGCAGGGGGCAACTTTGAAATCATATGTTCATATGTGGGAACCCTCATTTATTTATTGCAGATTCGGACTCAACGGAAAAAATAGACATGTTTCGTCTAAAGTATTTTTCTCGTTACGTGACAGATGGGTCTGTAATCATAAGAGTCAAAATGTGTAAAAGATCGTGTTGTTCAAATTGCTATCCAGTGACACTTAATCTCCTATCTCCATTGCACGGGGGTGGGATAGCACATTATTTCATAACTTATAATGGCACTGCACTGCCTTCTACATTAAGTGATAGCCATAATGGCGTGTCGAGCATTCCCCCTTTCGTTTTGACCAAGAACTACAACGTTGAGAATGGGGTTTCCAATTAAATGTTATAACTGCTTGTCCTACCCTGACAGCATGGATGTCCGGCGAGAGGGAGGGGGGGGGGGGGGGGGGGGGAAGGGGAAGAGTTAAATCAAGTGTCATCGAATAGCATTTCGAAATGTACCATTTTCTGCCCATTTTGATTTTTTCGATTACAACCCCATCTGTAGCGGAACGAAAAAATGTTTCTAACATAACATATGTATTTTTTCCGTAGATTCCGAATCTGAAATAAAAATGTGAGTTCTCGTTTAAGATTTCAAAGTTGCCTCTCGCTCTCGCACACGGGGTTCGAGACGAGCAAATTACAACTGTGAATTGTTTGGATCTAGTGTGTAGCTTCCAAGATATTTCAATGTCTTCAGATAAATTGAACTCTCTGTGTATAAGAATACCCAGCAGTAGGAGCTCCTTGTATGACAATGACCTTGCTTTCGCACCCAGAACACTGATTTGAATCAGCGAGGGACATCCTCACTAATTTCCTTAGTCAACTTCCCATGTACTACAATACAAAACAGCTTAAACCAGATCCCACAAAGACCCAAGTGTATGCTTTCCCTTTGAGAAAGAGAGAAGCTAGTCGCACATTAAAGACAGAACAGTCAGGTGTTGAATTACAACGCTGCGAGACCCGAATATATTTACGATTGACACATGATAGCTTTCTTGCTTTCAAGAACTGCGTGAACTTCAAGACAAAAATTTTCACCAGAAACAATCTTCAATGAAGACTGGCCGGATGAAGATAGTAAACCTGAAGCTACACGAACTTTTGCATTGTAAAAATGCTATTTTGTGGCAGAGTACACATTTCCTGTTTGGTATAATTTAACACATGCCAAATACGTGGACATTGCTCTAAATTACAATTGCGGATCATAACAGATTGCTTGACGTCCACTTCAATCGAAGAGGTTTGCAGCCTCGCAGGAATAGCACCTCCTGTACGAAGAGAAATAGCTGTGAATGTGGGAAGAAAGAGCAGCAGGCGAGAATCCTGTATGAGTACGAAACGCACTGGAAACCACTGAAGCCATAAGGTGGAGTTTCCTTGGAACGGGACTTAGGTCCACTGCTGAAAAAGCTATAGACGGCTACGGCCTAACTTCCCCTGGCTGGAAAAATGTTTCTGAAACTTTATCCCCGGTCTATGATGTAAAGTAAACGACTTCGAAGTCCCTGAATAGACTGAGGTATAGAGTTGCCAGATCAAAGGTTAATTTGACAAGATGAGGCTACACTGATCAATATAATAGTGTGATTGTGGGTGGTAGGTAGGTGGTTAGTGTTTAACGTCCCGTCGACAACGAGGTCATTAGAGACGGAGCGCTAGCTCGGGTGAGGGAAGGATTGGGAAGGAAATCGGCCGTGCCCTTTCAAATGAACCATCCCGGCATTTGCCTGAAACGATTTAGGGAAATCACGGAAAACCTAAATCAGGATGGTTGGAGACGGGATTGAACCGTCGTCCTCCCGAATGCGAGTCCAGTGTGCTATGTGACTGTGAGGAAGTGCAAACTGTTTATCGTATGTTCGATGCTGACTGTTTCCAGCCACCTCCACAAAAGATGAACAACATCACGGAAAAGAAAATGCATTGGAAATGGCCAAGTTCTGGGCAAATGTAATGTATGGGAACGATGTTGAAGATCTTGTATTGTTAAGAAGATCGATGCAATGTTCATCAAACATGCAGGCACTGACAACACAGGCACTGCCATATTGTATTTATCCGCCGATATCAGGCAGCGATTTACAATTAATTTGTCCTATCTTGTATGGAAATTAATAATGTGTGTACGAGTACAGTTTGTGGCTCAGGAACGACAGCATATGGAAGTCTTGAGTCTGGTCTTGACTCGTACACGAATAGCCAGATAGCTTAAGACGACTGCTGGCGTATAGAGGAAAGTTCGGGTTCGTGTCTCGTTCAGCACAAATTTTCGTTGTCGTCATTCCCTTATACGGAAATTTAAGAGCTGAATGGTAGCTAATGGTGTAGCTACATAAATATGTCTTTCAAGATACAGATCTCTCAATTCTTTGGTGAATACCCATTGATTTTAGACGGTAATAACATAAAAAGGTCATGACTGAATATCCGTAAGTAAGCTAAAATAGATTTTAAAAACTGGCTGCCATATTGTCTTTTTTCACACATAACCAATTTAAATTTGAAAATTCGTTTTGTTTTACCAAGAAGTCCATGTCACAACTACTGTTTTCGTATTACTTTCCTGTGTACGGAGTCACTATCTTCCAGTGTCTTATATAAAAAAAAATGATCAATTGTTCTGTGAGTTTTGTTAAATGGCACCATTTTCGTTTTGATGTGTTGCTATACAGGGTGGTCCATTGATAGTGACCGGATCAAATATCTCACGAAACATCTCGAACGAAAAAACTACAAATAACGAAACTTGTCTAGCTTGAAGGGGGAAACCAGATGAGGCTATGGTTGGCCCGCTAGATGGCGCTGCCATAGGTCAAACGGATAACAACAGCTTTTTTTAAAAAAAATAGGAACTCCCATTTTTTATTACATATTTGTTTAGTACGTAAAGAAATATGAATATTTTAGTTGGACCACTTTTTTCGCTTTGTGATAGATGGCTCTCTAATAGTTACAAACATATAGCTCGCAATTTTAGATGAACAGTTGGTAAGAGGTAGGTTTTTCAAATTAAAATACAGAACGTAGGTACGTTTGAACATTTTATTTCGGTTGTTCTAATGCGATACATGTACCTTTGTGAACTTATCATTTCTGAGATCGCATGCTGTTACAGCGTGATTACTTGTAAATACCACATGAATGCAATAAATGCTCAAAATTATGTTCGTCAACCTCAATGTATTTGGCAATACGTGTAACGAGATTCGTCTCAACAGCGAGTAGTTCGCCTTCCGTAATGTTCGCACATGCATTGACAATGCGCTGACGCATGTTGTCAGGCGTTGTCGGTGGATCACGGGGACGTCATATCCGGTGAACGTGCGGTCCATGGTATGGTGCTTCGACAACCAATCCTCTTGTCATGAAATATGCTATTCAGTACCGCTTCAACCGCACGCGAGCTATCCATTATGTTGGAAGTTTATCGCCATTCTGCCACGCAGTGAAACATCTTGTAGTAACATCGGTAAAACTTTATGTAGGAAATCAGCATACATTGCACCATTTAGATTGCCATCGATAAAATGGGGGCCAATTACCCTTCCTCCCATAATGTCGCACCATACACTAACGCGCCAAGTTCGCTGATGTTCCACTTGTCGCAGCAATCGTGTGTTTTCCGATGCCCAATAGTGCATATTATGCCTGTTTACGTTACCGCTATTGGTGAATGACGCTTCGTCGCTAAATAGAACGCGTGCAAAAAATCTGTCATCGTCCCGTAATTTCTCTTGTGCCCAGTGACAGAACTGTACACGACGTTCAAAGTCGTCGCCATGCAATTCCTGGTGTATAGAAATATAGTACGGGTGCAATCGATGTTGATGTAGCATTCTCAACACCGACGTTTTTCAGATTCCCGATTCTTCCGCAATTTGTCTGCTACTGATGTGATGTGCGGATTAGCCGCGACAGCGGCTAAAATACCTACTTGGGCATCATCATTTGTTGCAGGTCGTGGTTGACGTTTCACATGTGGCTGAACACTTGCTGTTTCTTAAATAACGTAACTATCCAGGGAACGGTTCGGACACTTCGACGATGTCGCCCAGGATACCCAGCAGCATATATAGCACACGACCGTTAGCCATTTTATCCACAATAGCCATACATCAACACGATATCGAACTTTTCCCCAATTGGTGAACGCTCCATTTTAACACGGGTAATGTATCACGAAGCAAATACCGTCCGCACTGGCGGAATGTTACGCGATACCATGTACTTATACGTTTGTGATTATTACAGCCGTATGTATCACAAAGCGAAAAAAGTAGTCCAACTAAAACTTTCATGTTTCTTTACGTACTACTCGAATATGTAATAAAAATGGGGATTCCTATTTCAAAAAAACGCTGTTGATATCTGTTTGACCTAAAGCAGCGCCGTCTAGCGCGCCAACCATAGCGCCATCTGGTTTCCATCTTCAAGCTAGACGTGTTTCGTTCTTTGTAGTTCTTTCGTTTGATTCTTATTTCGTGAGATATTTGGCCCGGTAACTATCAATGGACCTTCCTGTATATTGCTTAAGTCTTACTGCAATTGATTTTACAGCCTGCTTTCATACTATCTATATTTAGAGTTTCCTCACTTTGTCGCAATTTGTGTGCAATAGAGGCAAACAGTGCAAATACATCAACAAAACGAAGGTAGTCGACGTATTCCTTCCACAATTCCCTGTTTCATCTATCGGAAGGTATCCTTTATAACTGCTGAGAATAGTTTTAGTGATACGGTACGAGATCTTCTTTCAGTTTTGAAGAGGTCTAATGGAGGCTGCAGCATTGACATATATTTTATCCATCACCCTAAGATTTGTAGAATTAACCTCCACCTTTTTGAAGGCCGATTAGTACAGGGCTGTTAGAAACCGAATAGAAAGTATCTTCTGTTAAACCTTCCGGGATGTAAGGTCGCGGTCCATGAAACTCTTCAGCTCCTAACGTTTCGTCCACTTTCTACGATATATAAGTCGATCTCAGACGTCCGACCCGTCAGTCGGCAAGACTCACCGGAGGAGAAACACCCCTCTGAAGATGTCCAGCGCAGCTCTGGACGAAACGTTAGGAGCTGAAGAGTTTCATGGACCACGACTTTACATCCCGGAAGGTTTACCAGAAGATATGTCATCCGATCGTGAAAGCCTTCACACTAAGAATAGAAAGTTTTCTCGAAAAGTATGGATCCCAATCAAAGCAGTAATTCATATTTGTTGTTCAGTCCTTTAACTTAGTTTACTGTTTCTAAACAGTCAAATACGCCACGTGGACTTCTAAGTCCACCTATTTCCTTTACGGATTGGTTGGATCTCTTGAAATATACGAGCGTTTAAAGAAGTCTCGGATGTCTTGTACAGTTTCTTTCTGCCATGTATTCTAAGGGACGACATTAGCGTATATACAAAAAAGGATTCCATAATTAAATTTAGTTCATTGCTTCTAAACAGTCATCTGTGCTACGTGAACTTGTAAGAATAGCTTTTTCCTTTACCTCATAGTTAGATCTCCTGCAATATACAAACATTTAATTAAGTTCAGATGTTTTGTACAGTTCATTGTTTGTTGTTAGTCGTTGTGCTACCTATCCTATCTGACGAAATTAGAATGTATATAAAAGAGCTCCAATTCAGTTTTCTTAATTCTTTTTCAAATTTTTCTCTTATCGCTTTTTCTTGTTAGATACTCACATTATATCGAAGATTTGTCGAAATATTTTGTTTAATTAACCATATTCGAAATAGTGTCCAGCAAAGTTTGTTTGCAGTTCTCGACTTATCTTTAGGAGCTGCCTCATTCCATTTGAGATTACTGCCTGTTGTTTCGATTGCATCTGCAATCTCTTTTGCTGTATGCATATTCGTTAAGTAACAGCTCCTTATTTGTCTCTACATTTTCTAGAATGGTGAAGTTGTTACTCAATTTAATAAGTTATACCTCCGAATTCTTAACTAAATTGTTCTTTACCTGCTTTCCGGAGTTGCTGTCACATTAGTTTGCTTTTATTTATTTACCTTAGCTTATACTGCACAATTTCTTTATACGGATGAGTAGGTTTTTGAAAACGACCCTACACCTCCTCCCCTGCTCTGAGATATTGCCGATTCGTATCTGGGCGAACGGCAGCCAGCAAAGTACAGTACAGCAGCTGAATTATCACAGTTACTACGTTCATATGCGGCTCTGAAATCCGATTTCCGTAAACAGAATTCCCAATACCGTTCGTGGTTGGTCATGCAAACGTTCCTATATCGATTCTGGAAATGTGATTCTTGCTGCCGGATTTCCTCTTCCGCAATCGATATTCACTACCACGTAAACGCCCAACCGTTCTAGAAACGTGCTTTGGAGTGAAGTTCCTGCCTACTTTGAAAAATGTTGGTTAATGTTGATTAAGTGATTAGGAAGAGCAGTTTCGCATGAGAATGTGGTTATTCATTTATTTAATTTAAGATGATCAAATTTTATATTTATTAAATAGACACATACGTGGTATATTTGGTTCGTTGGAAAAATCGAACCGATTAGCAACAACTCTGTAATGTGGATATGACTAGTTTGTAAACTACTGAAACCACTCTCTCCCTTATCGGCAAAGCCTCTTGAACACAATCAGTGGCTAGTGATAAAACATTCGCTACTTTTGTGCGCAATGATAGGAATATCTTGCCTCATTCGGAAGTTTTCTAGAAATTCCAGGTCTGCAAAACGCAGAAAAAGAACAATCTTCAAGCAGTAACCACGTTACAATCATTTCTACAACAAGCGTAGTAGGGGTGTTTTAATAGAATATCTTCCAGTGATGACCAGGTCACAGTTTATCACATAACTGGATTAATTTAGGTGGTATTTAGAACTGCACGGGTATTAGTAGAAAAACTATTTGACATACTTGGGGACCTTTCTATTTCCTTTAAAACCTTTTCGTTGATGTATTTATTCATTTATTATTTTTTTACAGTTCTTTACAATCTCATGTCGTTGTTGTTCAAGTGCCGCCGAAAAGATTCAAGATTTGAAGGGGGACCTAACAGCAGTTTTTCTACTCAATTTCAGCAGTATCTTGAAATTTCGAGATGTGCCTTAATCATAAAAGAAGGCCGTGTTTCCTCTGTCTCTTAGCCCAATAATTCACTTTATCTGCCAGAAAAAAAAAACGTTTTCTTCTTCTGCCGCCTATGTAAGCGACGACAGAAGCCACCTACCGGACTTCGGATTGAATCATTTTTCAAAGAGTTGCTATGAGGTGAATCACCAACCCATAAGCATACGATTTTAAAATTATCTGTATCTAACGGGAGGACCGCTCCTAAACATCGTCACCTGCTTCGCCCAGATTTATGGCACATGCAGGACTTGGACAAAACGGAAGTGACAGACCTGGGACTGCCAGATAATCAAACTCCTACAAAATAGCATTTTTGGCGTGGGTGGGGCGAGGCTTAATCAAGGTACTATAGCACAGATGCCAGGAAGCTGTTGGCTCAGCGGAGAGAGTGCAGAACCGTAATGAAAGGGTCATGGGGTCTAGCCTCTATGCGGAAATATTCTTTTAATTTTCCTTTTTTACACCTTCATCTACATCTACGTTATTACTCTGCAGTTCACAATCAAGTGCCTGGCAGATGGCTGATCGAACCACTTTCAAGCTATTTTTCTACGGTTTCACTCTCAAACAGCTGGCGGGGATAGTGAATAATTAAATCTTTCTGCGCGAGCACTCGTTTCTCTTATTTTATTAGGACGATCATTTCTCCCTATGTGGATGGGTGCCATCAAAATACAGGGTTTATCAAAAATAATAATCCGATTGTGCACGTCTATATTTCTGAAACTAATAAACATATACAATGAATTTTATTTTCTGGTTAACGGGATACGCAAAAAGTTTTTTTTTCACACCTTTTCATGGGTGATCAATATGTCCCCCTTGAGATACACGGCATATGTCAGTGCGGTATTCAAATTGCTCCCACACTGCAGCGAGCATGTCTTGAGTTACAGCTTCCATAGCTGCTGTTTTGCGTTGTGTCAGTTAATTCGTTGTTGGTAACGGATGCAAATAAACAGAGTCTCATATAAACCTCCACAAGGAATTATGACAAACAATCAGGTCCGGTGGCCTTGGAGGCCAGTAATGTAAAGCTGAATAATGTGGTCCAGTGCGACATATCAGTATGGCGGTGCCCTATCCTGTCGTTAGAATCAAGTCTCCAACTGTGGAAAAAGACAGTTCTCAAGCACATCGAGATACGTGCTTTCTGTAATGGGTGATGCGTTCGATGTCTGTGTCAGGCACTTGGAGACGGCCCGACGATTTGCCTTTACACAAACAACCTGTTTCTCAGAATTGTTCAAGCCATCCTCTAATGCTCTGTGCTGTAGGAGGATTCACACAATACTTAGTATGAAAGTCACGCTGCACCTTTATTACTGACCCGCACTGCGCAAAACATAGAACACAAAACGCTTTCTTTTGTCCCGACACCATTTTTACTAGAACTGAAGTGGGCGCACATTGCTGCTACCTAGCGGGAACCATGTAAAAGTCGAGAGTTTGTCCTTTTCAACACTACGCTGTTCAAGTACATATCTCAAATAACATAATAGTTATGAGTTTTTTTAAAAATTGGCTGATTCTTCCACACCCTGTATTTTCACTCTCTGAAAAGAATTTTGGCAATTGAAATTTAATGAGAAGACCCTGCCGCAACAGAAAACGCCTTTCTTTTAATGACTGCCAGCTCATTTCGTGTATCATGTCCGTGGTACTCTCCCCTATACTTCACGACACTACAAAACGTCCTGTCCTTCTTCGTACTTTTCGATGTCATCCGTCAGTCCCACCTGATGAGGAACCCACACCGCAATGCATTACCATAGAAGAGGGCGGACAAGCGTAGTAGCTCTTTCGCATTTTCTAAGTGTTCCACCAATGAATGGGAGTCTTTGGTTTGCTTTCCCCACAAGACTATCATTGTCATTGTTAAGTTAACCGTAATTGTATTTAGTATGAGGACTGCATAGATTGTCCGGTATATCATTTACTTAGATCAGCAGAGGACCCAAAACACTTTCTTGGAGAACACTATATATTTCTTCTGTTTCACTCGATGACTTTCCATCAATTACTACGAATTATGACCTTTCCGACAATAAATCATGGATCTATTCGTACGACTTAGACAAGACTCCATAGTCACGCAGTTTGATTAAAAGGATTAAAAGTCACTTGTAAAGGAAGGTATCAAAAGTTTTCTGGAAATCTAAAAGTATGGGATCAACCTTGCATCCTCCTTCGATAGCACTCATTACTTCATGAAAATAAAGAGCTAGTTGTGTTTCACAAGAACGATATTTACTGAATCCGTGTTGGCTGTTTGACAATAAATCGTTTTCTGCGACGTAATTCATAATTTTCGACCACAGCATATGTGCCACAATCCCACTGCAAATGTGGGTTAACGATACCGATCTCTAATTCAGAGGATTACTCCTATTTCCTTTCTTGAGTATTCGTATGACTTTTGCAACTTTACAGGCCATTTCATCACTATGCTGTTAAAAGAACCTTACTGGAATAAAATCTAGACCGTCGCCTTGCCATAATTGATCTTCCGCTGTGGCATAGCGGTTCTTGGGGCTTCAGTCCGGAACCACACTGCTGCTACAGTCGCAGGTTCGGATACTGCGTCGGGCATGGATGTGTGTGATGTCCTTAGTTTACTTTGGTTCAAGTAGTTCTAAGTCTAGGGGACTCATGACCTCAGATGTTAAACCCCATAGTTCTTAGAGCCATTTGAACCTTGGCATAATTCAGTGATTTGAGCTGCTTCGATACGCCGAGGATGTATACTTTTAAGTTGCTCTTGTTTGTAGTGTTTCATTTTGCGAATTCTGGAATATTTACTTCTTCGTCTTTGGAGAAGAAATTTCGGAAAACTGTGTTTAGTAAATCTGCTTTCTCCGGGAGGGAATGGGCGCCTGGTCCGCGGCACGAATCCGCCCGGCGGATTTGTGTCGAGCTCCGGTGAACCGGCCAGTCTGTAGATGGTTTTTAGGCGGTTTTCCATCTGCCTCGGCGAATGCGGGCTGGTTCCCCTTATTACGCCTCAGTTACACTATATCGGCGATTGCAAGTTCTCCACGTACGTGTACACCACCATTACACTACCACGCAAACATAGGGGTTACAGTCGTCTTGGGAGAGACGTTCCCTGGGGGTCCACCGGGGGCCGAACCGCGCAGTAACCCTGGGTTCGGTGTGGGGCGGCGGAGGGTCTAAGTGCACTCCGGTAGTCGTCGTGGGGTTGTGGACCACTGCGGCTGCGGCGGGGACGGAGCGTCTCCGTCGTTTCTAGATCTCCGGTTAACATTCAATATAATACAATGCAAATCTGCTTTAGTGGTACTGCCATCACTAATATCACAATTTTTATTGCGCAGTGAAGATATTGTCTGCATCTTGCCACTGGTGTACTTCACTTACAACCAGAATCTGTTTGGGTTTGCTGCCAGATTTTGAGACAGTTTCGTTGTGGAAACTACGAAATTCATCTCGCATTAAAGTTCTCAGTAAATTTCGAGCTTCTGTAAAACCGTGCCAATCATGGGGATGGTGCGTTCTTATAAAAATGGAGTGCTATATTCGTTGCTTCAGCAACAGTGTCCCGAGCTGTTCTGTGGACCATGACGAATCAGTACCATCTCTTATTATTTTATTTGACATTTGTCTCTCAATTGGACTCGATGTTATTTCTCTGAACTCAAACCACATTTGGTCTACGCTTGCAGCTTTACTGTATGATTAAATGATGATGTCGTCCTCTTGGGTAAAATATTCCGGAGGTAAAATAGTCCCCCATTCGGATCTCCGGGTGGGGACTACTCAGGAGGACGTCGTTATCAGGAGAAAGAAAACTGGCATTCTACGGATCAGAGCGTGGAATGTCAGATCCCTTAATCGAGCAGGTAGGTTAGAAAATTTAAAAACGGAAATGGATAGGTTAAAGTTAGATATAGTGGGAATTAGTCAAGTTCGGTGGCAGGAGGAACAAGACACTTGGTCAGGTGAATACAGGGTTATAAATACAAAATCAAATAGGGGTAATGCAGGAGTAGGTTTAATAATGAATAGGAAAATAGGGGTGCGGGTAAGCTACTACAAACTGCATAGTGAACGCATTATTGTGGCCAAGACAGACACAAAGCCCACGCCTACTACAGTAGTACAAGTTTATATGCCAACTAGCTCTGCAGATGATGAAGAAATTGAGGAAATGTATGATGAAATAAAAGAAATTATTCAGGTAGTGAAGGGAGACGAAAATTTAATAGTCATGGGTGAGTGGAATTCGTCAGTAGGAAAAGGGAGAGAAGGAAACATAGTAGGTGAATATGGATTGAGGAGAAGAAATGAAAGAGGAAGCCGTCTGGTAGAATTTTGCACAGAACATAACTTAATCATAGCTAATACTTCGTTCAAGAATCATAAAATAAGGTTGTATACATGGAAGAATCCTGGAGATACTAAAAGGTATCAGATATATTATATAATGGTAAGACAGAGATTTAGGAATCAAGTTTTAAATTGTAAGACATTTCCAGGGGCAGATGTGGACTCTGACCAAAATCTAATGGTTATGAACTGTAGATTAAAACTGAAGAAACTACAAAAAGGTGCTAATTTAAGGAGCTGGGACCTGGATAAACTGAAAGAACCAGATGTTGTAGAGAGTTTCAGGGAGAGCATAAGGGAACAATTGACAGGAATGGAGGAAAGAAATACAGTAGAAGAAGAATGGGTAGCTCTGAGGGATGAAGTAGTGAGAGTAGCAGAAGATAAATTAGGTAAAAAGACGAGGGCTAATAGAAATCCATGGGTAACAGAAGAAATATTGAATTTAATTGATGAAAGGAGAAAATATAAAAATGCAGTAAATGAAGGAGGCAAAAAGGAATACAAACGTCTCAAAAAAGAGATCGACAGGAAGTGCAAAATGGCTAAGCAGAGATGGCGAGAGGACACATGTATGGATGTAGAGGCTTATCTCACTAGGGGTAAGATAGATACTGCCTACAGGAAAATTAAAGAGACGTTTGGAGAAAAGAGAGCCACTTGTATGAATATCAAGAGCGCAGATGGAAACCCAGTTCTGAGCAAAGAAGGGAAGGCGGAAAGGTGGAAGGAGTATATAGAAGGTTTATACAAGGACGATGTACTGGAAATGGAAGAGGATGCAGATGAAGATACGATACTGTGGGAAGAGTTTGACAGAGCACTGAAAGATCTCAGTCGAAACAAGGCCTCGGGAGTAGACAACATTCCATTAGAACTACTGACGGCCTTGGGAGAGCCAGTCATGACAAAACTCTACCATCAGGTGAGCAAGATGTATGAGACAGGCGAAATACCCTCAGACTTAAAGAAGAATATAATAGTTCCAATCCCAAAGAAAGCAGGTGTTGACAGATGTGAAAATTACCGAACCATCAGTTTAATAAGTCACAGCTGCAAAATACTAACGTGAATTCTTTACAGACGAATGGAAAAACTGGTAGAAGCAGACCTTGGGGAAGATCAGTTTGGATTCCGCAGAAATGTTGGAACACGTGAGGCAATACTGACCTTACGACTTATCTTAGAAGAAAGATTAAGAAAAGGCAAACCTACGTTTCTTGCATTTGTAGACTTAGAGAAAGCTTTTGACAATGTTGACTGGAATACTCTCTTTCAAATTCTAAAGGTGGCAGGGGTAAACTACAGGGAGCGTAGGGCTATTTACAATTTGTACAGAAACCAGATGGCACTTATATGAGTCGAGGGGCATGAAAGGGAAGCAGTGGTAGGGAAGGAAGTGAGACAGGTTTATAGCCTCTCCTCGATGTTATTCAATCTGTATATTGAGCAAGCAGTAAAGGAAACAAAAGAAAAATTTGGAGTAGGTATTAAAATTCGTGGAGAAAAAATAAAAAACTTTGAGGTTCGCCGATGACATTGTAATTCTGTCAGAGACAGCAAAGGACTTGGAAGAGCAGTTGAACGGAATGGACAGTGTCTTGAAAGGAGGATATAAGATGAACATCAACAAAAGCTAAACGAGGATAATGGAATGTAGTCAAATTAAATCGGGTGATACTGAGGGAATTAGATTAGGAAATGAGACACTTAAAGTAGTAAAGGAGTTTTGCTATTTGGGGAGCAAAATAACTGATGATGGTCGAAGTAGGGAGGATATAAAATGTAGACTGGCAATGGCAAGGAAAGCGTTTCTGAAGAAGAGAAATTTGTTAACATCGAGTATAGATTTAAATGTCAGGAAGTCGTTTCTGAAAGTATTTGTATGGAGTGTAGCCATGTATGGAAGTGAAACATGGACGATAACTAGTTTGGACAAGAAGAGAATGTGGTGCTGTAGAAGAATGCTGAAGTTTAGATGGGTAGATCACATAACTAACGAGGAGGTATTGAATAGAATTGGGGAGAAGAAGAGTCTGTGGCACAACTTGACAAAAAGAAGGGACCGGTTGGTAGTACATGTTTTGAGGCATCAAGGGATCACAAATTTAGCATTGGAGGGCAGCGTGGAAGGTAAAAATCGTAGAGGGAGACCAAGAGATGAATACACTAAGCAGATTCAGAAGGATGTAGGTTGCAGTAAGTACTGGGAGATGAAGAAGCTTGCACAGGATAGAGTAGCATGGAGAGCTGCATGAAACCAGTCTGAGGACTGAAGACCACAACAACAATAACAGCATAGTCAGAGTGGAAGGAGTGGAGAATGTCTCTTAGGAAGGTGTCAAACGAATTTTTATTCGATTTTTTAAACAGATATATTTGGCGTTTATTTTTTGTTAGTTTGGAAGTTGTGGAATCCAGTCCCGCTACAACAACCTTTTCGTCAGTAAACCCTATATCCATCACGCTGCTGTTTGCTAAGGATGACAACAATTCACATTTCGGGTGGGCTTCTAAACTAACTGTTGAAAATAATTTTCTGAGAACGTATTCAGTACAATACCGGATGGTGTGTTATGTCTTTCACGTTACATAAACTGCAAAAAAATGAAATCAATACATTATATTTATTAATATTTTCATGACTGCGAATAAATTTACAAGAAGGAATTGTATTTCACCTGTACAGCTCTTGGTTTCGCGTGGGTTGCTGCAAAACTGTCCGGTGAGAGAGAAGCTTTCAGGAATGAAAACCACATCTGTTTTTCCATAGAAGCTTCGAAACAGCCCTATTATTGTAAACACGCGGCTTTTATAACGTGTGAAAGCCTTTCGAGCAAATTAGTGCTTCCCCTGTTTTACGACCAATTTCATCCCAGCACGAGCAAATCATCAACGGTGAAATAATATAAGTATCTTATTATACAGATGAAATTGTCGGCTACACCTTGCTCTCCCCTCCAGGAAATTTATTTGCAATCCAAAATTTTCCCTTGTCTTTCCTTTCCATGACTTTTAAGCAAATATTAATAAATGGAATAAATTTAGTATTGTTCAGTTTTATTGCAGTACAAGTAACGCAAAAACTGGAAATAAAAAAAAAAGATAATGTGTCTTCACAGAGACTTGGCTCTACGATCCTCTGGTTGCAGTTCTGTGCTCTTTCCGTTGCTTCAACCATTACTTGGAAACCACGCTAACATAAATGGCGCATGCTTCGCCTTATCCAAACCAAAAATTGTTTTTTTTCTTCTAAAAGCTCGGCCATGTCAAGCTTCCACTTCTGTCATTTTCATTTCTGGTTGCAACAGTCTTTGAATGTCAATGTTGACAAACCAAGTGTGGTGTACTGAGATACTACAAAGTAAAAGTCTGGGGTTGTTGGTAGCAGAAATACTGTGGACGTCCGCCCGCCGGAACATGTCTGGGCGCAAACCAATCTCGTTGCCCGCGAGAATCACGTCCCCTGGAGCGGCAGCGCCAGCGCCAGCAGGAAGAGAGACACGTGCTTCCGTGCACGTGCAGAAGTTCTTAGTTGCACAAGCTGTAGGTCCGAGTCTCACTAGGGAGCTCCCGCAGTACGTTCGTCGTGTCTTCAGTGTGTAGGTCGTCGAGTGACATACAAACAGCGGCTGATAGATAGGCAACGGTTAGTCGTCATTGTAAATAGAGCAGCGAATAGATTTTTCGTGTGTAGACAGAGACCGACTGCCTAGAGGTTTTACAGAGTACTGTTAGTTCGGAACCGTTCTTCGTATAGTACGTGAAGACAGAAGATCAGTTTTATCCCGATTTTAGTTCACAGAACATTACTTTGTTTGTGTTCCAGGAACTGTAGTCAACGCAGGACAGATAGGCTAAACCTGCATTCTGCAACTGCTGCAACCGACATGATCAAAGCAGAGTAATATACTTTACTATTCACTATTCTGTTTTACTTTCATTGTGTGTGCTGCCCTAGCATCCACGCGTCCGTTCTACGGATTTTCATGAAAGTGGATGTCCCCAATCCACAACACCAAGTCTTCATTTAAAGGATTAGTGGCACACAAACCTGAAGACAATACCTGCCTTTGAAGAGAACGACTCTATAAATGCTCAGAATCTTAACCTCGAATGGATACATTAATATGTGTTCATATTTATTAATTTTAAAGAATTTCTTTCATATGTCGATCTTTGTCATTGAATTATTGTTTTGCACAAATAGCCGCAGGTTTGGGGTTTGGTATTTCTAATTATTCCGAACAATGGAATAGCGTAAGAAATATCAGACACCGAGGTTCAGATGGTACAATTCTTAGGGGAAAAGTTTCAGAACATGAAATAGACTTCCGTGCTCTATTTTGGAAGATAGATCAAATTCTTGCTGTATTTTACTCGATTTTTCGAACGTTAACACTATTTGAATTCGTCGTATAGTTTTAACTAGAACTTCAAACGTTAAACATAACAATAACTACAGGTGAAATGATCGTATCACATGATTGGCCAGGAGACACCATCAGCGTTTATTCAGATGCCTGATCAAAATCTGTGTATTTGACACATCTTCAAAGATATGTTGTTGGTGTTGTGGTCTTCAGTCCAGAGACTGGTTTGATGCAGCTCTCCATGCTACTCTATCCTGTGTAAGCTTCTTCATCTCCCAGTACCTACTGCAACCTACATCCTTCTGAATCTGCTTAGTGTATTCATCTCTTGGTCTCCCTCTACGATTTTTGCCATCCACACTGCCCTCCAATACTAAAGTGGTGATCCCTTGATGCCTCAGAACATGTCCTACCAACCGATCCCTTCTTCTGGTCAAGTTGTGCCACAAACTTCTTTTCTCCCCAACCCTGTTCAACACTTCCTCATTAGTTATGTGATCTACCCATCTAAACTTCAGCATTCTTCTGTAGCACCAGATTTCGAAAGCTATTCCCTTCTTGTCCAAACTATTTATCGTCCACATTTCACTTCCATACATGGCTACACTCCATACAAATACTTTCGGAAATGACTTCCTGACACTGAAATCTATACTCTCTTCTTCAGAAACGCTTTCCTTGCCATTGCCAGTCTACATTTTATATCCTCTCTACTTCGACCATCATCAGTTATTTTGCTCCCCAAATAGCAAAACTCCTTCATTATAAGTGTCTCATTTCCTAATCTAATTCCCTCAGCATCACCCGATTTAATTCGACTACATTCCATTATCCTCGTTTTGCTTTTGTTGATGCTCATGTTATATCCTCCTTTCAAGACACTGTCCATTCCATTCAACTGCTCTTCCAAGTCCTTTGCTGTCTCTGACAGAATTACAATGTGATCGGCGAACCTCATAGTTTTTTTTCTTCTCCATGGATTTTAATACCTACTCCGAATTTTTCTTTTGTTCCCATTACCGCTTGCTCAATATACAGATTGAATAACATCGGGGAGAGGCTGCAACCCTGTCTCACTCCCTTCCCAACCACTGCTTCCCTTTCATGTCCCTCGACTCTCGTAACTGCCATCTGGTTTCTGTACAAATTGTAAATAGCCTTTCGCTGCCTGTATTTTACCCTGCCACCTTCAGAATTTGAAAGAGAGTCTTCTAGTCAACATTGTCAAAAGCTTTCTCTAAGTCTACAAATGCTAGGAACGTAGGTTTGCCTTTCCTTAATCTTTCCTCTAAGATAAGTCGTAAGGTCAGCATTGCCTCACGTGTTCTAGTATTTCTACAGAATCCAAACTGATCTTCCCTAGGTCGGCTTCTACTAGTTTTTCCATTCGTCTGTAAAGAATTCGTGTTAGTATTTTGCAGCTGTGACTTATTAAACTGATAGTTCGGCAATCTTCACATCTGTCAACACCTGCTTTCTTTGGGATTGGAATTATTATATTCTTCTCCAAGTCTGAGGGTATTTCGCCTGTCTCATACATCTTGCTCATCAGATGGTAGAGTTTTGCCAGGAGTGGCTCTCCCAAGACTGTCAGTAGTTCTAATGGAATGTTGTCTACTCCTGGGGCCTTGTTTCGACTTAGGTCTTTCAGTGCTCTGTCAAACTCTTCCGGCAATATCGTATCTCTCATTTCATCTTCATCTACATCCTCTTCCATTTCCATAATACTGTCCTCAAGTACATAACCCTTGTATAGACCCTCTATTTACTCCTTCCACCTTTATGCTTTCCCTTCTTTGCTTAGAACTGGGTTTCAAAGACATACACGTCGATAAAACGGTT
Organism: Schistocerca gregaria; assembly: GCF_023897955.1. Taxonomy (NCBI): domain Eukaryota; kingdom Metazoa; phylum Arthropoda; class Insecta; order Orthoptera; family Acrididae; genus Schistocerca; species Schistocerca gregaria. The sequence goes on along the minus strand of NC_064921.1, from coordinate 99,054,451 downwards.
CAAATGGCTCTGAGCACTATGCGACTTAACTTCTGAGGTCATCAGTCGCCTAGAACTTAGAACTAATTAAATCTAACTAACCTAAGGACATCACACACATCCATGCCCGAGGCAGGATTCGAACCTGCGACCGTTGCGGTCGCTAGGTTCCAGACTGTAGCGCCTAGAACCGCACGGCCCCTCCGGCCGGCACACATCGATGAAGATGAGATTAATGATGAGGACGTCTAGTTAACCCAGTCCCCTAGCGAAGAAAATCTCCTGCTTGGCCGGGAATCGAACCCGGGTCTCCGCAATCTAGAAGCAATGACACTAACACTTAGAATTACGAACTCCAGACAACTACAGATTAAAGAATCTTAAACAAATAGTGAACTTCTCTCCTATTAATGTAGTTATTTATTTTTCTCCTTTTTTTTCTCGTTACTGTTTACATCCAACTGATAATCGACTGTATATTTAGAAAACATCTTATCTGGATCTTACGCCGAACGATAACCAGTGATAGACAGAGATTACAATTATGTATTTTTTTCTATCAGTGACTAAGTTTATGTGAGAACAAAGTGTACGCCCGTCGATTTAACTGAAAAATATTCCTAGAATTGGAGCACGAGTACACTACATGCATGTGAATGCTGCTCTACCTCACTCGACATTAAACACACCTCAAAATTTTTTGCAATATCATAGAGTTTACAACAATAATTCGTTATAGTACATCCATTGAGGTTTGAACGATTCCGTATTAAAAAATACACGTAATTCCTTCAGAAATGAAGAACAATTTTCGTTTGTTACAAAAAAATCTTTATGGAACAAAACAGGCTAGCTGTTAATTGTACGAAAACAAAAACAGAGAAAATCTTTATCTCATGATGATGATGATTGTCGGCCTTTTTTAGTGGGTATGTCATGACCGTACACAATAAGTTCTTCCACTCCGCGAGACATGCTCTGGACGATACAATCAAGTTTATCTTGTGGTATGAGGTCCCATTCTTCTATGGTGGCTTTAATGAGGTACTGGAAATTGTCAGCTGTATCCGAAACCTGTTCAGTGGCCCTTCCAACGGGCTCCATTCAAGCTCAGTTGCAGTCCGTCTGCGGACTGTGCTGGCCATTGCATTCGGCAGATGTTTTTGAAGATATCGGGACACTACTAGAGTACGGCGCGGCATAGGATTGTCGTGGACTAGGATGAAGTTGTCATCGACTTCACATCTGCACGGCCTTACAGTCGTTCGTAGGATCTCTTTGATGTATCGGGAACCAGTCAAATTGCCATAGAGGCGTCCGCCATCCCATCATCACTGCTGCTCAGAAAATTCCGTTTCCACCTACAAACGGATGGATTTCCTGAACGTGTCGTCGTTCCTGGTGTCGTCTAGCGCTTTTATGAAACCTAACACGTCTAGTGTCCGGTGGCAAACCAATCCTGATCTCGTCAGCGAACATGATATTACTCCATTCTGCAATAGTCTAGTGTTAATGTACCAGAGCCCAGGTCCTTCGATTGTGTCTGTTCCTTTGGTTCAGTGCAGAACGTCTCATTGATTTTCTGGAATGAAGACGATCCTGATGCGTTCTTCTGCGGACTGTTTGGTCTGAGATACGAATCGTTTTTGCCCAAGAGAAGTTATCTCCAATATTTCTGACAGTTGATGTTGGGTCGCCTGCGAACCGACAGTTGGAAGAAACGATCATGCATTGATGTTGTCATACAAGGGTTACCACTGCGAGGTCTGCCGCTCGTATATACCGTCTTTTTGTACTTTCTCCAAACGTTACACACAAAACTGTGCGTCACATGTAACTGATCGGCAATATCTTGCTGTGCATGACCTTCTGTAAGTATAGGAGATATCTTCACTCAATCAAAAGCTATGCATGTTAATGCACTACTGAACACAAACTGATTGGAGCTGTTGTTGATACCGATCTGATCGCCATGTACTGCTGCGGCAGTGTTATGTTTACATGACTGGGAACGCCCACAAAGCAAACCATTAGTAAATACCGCCCAGTATATGGACTCTAATTGGATAATGCGTGAAGCGCCTAGGTCACTGAGACTTCCAGTATCGTAGACTACATTTCACGATAGTATTCCAAACTTTTGTTGGGTAGTGTATTTGCGAGTTGAGTAGAAGAGATTACAAGTTTGTGACACTCATACAAAATGCTTCGTGCACACGCTGTACTGTATGATAGTGTGTGCTGTCATTAATAAAATAATCTTACAACAATAATCGCAACGCGTTTTAAGCAGAGTGGGCGTAATATAGGTAGGCTGATACAGTAACCTTCCAGCAATGGTTGCGTATCAAGCTTCCATAATTTTCCAGCGACAACCACACAGCATTTTTCCTACAACGGGCATAGCATTGGTGGGTTAACAGAATAATCTTCCACCAATGCCCGCAGAGTAATCTTTCTAAAACGGTCACATCGCATTTTTCCCACAATGGACGTAATATAGATGAGTTAATAATCTTCCAGCAGCGACCACCTAGCAGTTTTCCCGCCACAGGAGTAATTTAGGTGGGGTGACTGAGTAATCTTCCGGCAATGAAAAACATGATACTTTTCGACATTGGGTGTAATAGTATAATATACGTATGTTGTTACAGTACTTTTCCATCAATAATGGTGTCGCAATTTTCAATCACATGTGTAACATAGGTGGATTAATAGAGCAATCTTCCAGCAACAACAATGCCTCATGTGAAACCGTAAAAGCATCATGGGTGTAATACTCCAGTGGCAACCACTTCCCACTGTGCTGATAACCTCGACTTACCATGTGGGATTCTGGGACGTTCACACTAGCACTCTACAGAGTAGCGAGGTTTGGCTTCGTTTCTGAGAGCACAGACCAGCGGAGTGGGTGCGTTCACAGCCACTAGAAGACGGCTCATACCTGTGCCGCAGAATTCGACATGTAGAACACAATGGGCTCAAGCTCGGTCTGTCGGCGACTGGGGTATCGTAAACTACAGACAGATGCAATTTAATTTATAGTAAGCAAGTTAATACATTACTTATATTTCTGTCAATGATCACAAAACATCTGGTCTTTAGACTATCGGTTTCGGTCAGCAACGACCACCTTCTGATTTGTTTTATACAGACAGTCATTGCTGACCGAAATCTGTAGTCTAAGGACCAAACGTTTTGTGATCATTGAAGGAAATACAAGAAATTTATTCTGAACTTCCTGGATCACTTTTTTAATTCGCGACCATATTTGGACCCGAGGTATGTAAACCTAAAAAAAAAAGATCTGGGATAGTAAACATAGACTTTTAGCATTTAATGAAGACCATTATGTGAATTGTATTACAAATAGGCTGTAGTACAAAGGAAGCAGTTCAAAGTAATTAAATTGCATGAACCAAACGCAAGCAGGTGTTAAACAGAAGTATGGAAACACCAGGAGAAAGGATGGTTAAACATAAATACAGGTGACAACCAACCCGATGTTTTATTTCACAACGAAGGACACCTGAGTGATGGTATGGGTACTATGCAAGTGTCAGTAGTGGTCAAACCAGTATCATGCTTGGTTATTACTGCGTTATATCGGAGACAAGTGGATTCGAACGTGGACAAATCGTTGATGCTCATGTGGTGGTGCTTCTATAACCAAGAGAGCTGACGTGTTCGGTGGGTCAAGAGACACTACATCCAAGATTTATATCGCATACAGGCAAAGCGGAAAAGCATCTTCGGATACGTTACAACGCGGACGGAAGTCTGTGTTAACGCATCGTCACGGACGTTCATTAAAGAGGACTGTGACTGAAAAATAAGAGGACAGCAGCTGCAAAAGTCACTAAATGTCGCACTCACGAACACTGTTAACACTTAAACGACAGTGCCATGAGTAGAGAACTGTAGGGTGAGCTGGAATCCCAAAACCGTCCATCAGAGGTGCAATTGCCCCTAACAAGAAATAAAGTGCTGAAGCCATAAAATCTGGACTGTGGAGCAATGGAAGAAGGTCTTGCGTCATTTGGTATTGTTTAAGACTGTTTTCAAATTCTGGTCATGTTTATGTACCCCGACTGAAATATAGCGGGGGTTTGGTGATGATTTGGAGCAGCCACATTGTTGTATTCAATGGATCTTACGGTTACTCTGCAAGGTTGCTTCACTGACAATGATGATGGGACGATTTTTGCTATTCAGGTCCTCAGTAATGATGCTCAGTTCCAAGACAACAGGTTCCCTGTTCACAGGGTTCGCGTCTTCCAGGACTGGTTTTGCGAGGACGAGGAAGAATTGCCTCACCATTATTCACCTTGGAGAGAAGGATGCGTGATCCTTCGAACTTGCCACTATTTTGTACGAATAATGGTATAATATATCCTTGAAAACAATGCAGGAACTGTTTTAAATGCCAACTCATTCCCTACACGGTATTACGCACTGTTATGTGCTGAGCTTGTGATGTTTCCATACGCTTGTAAACCCCGCTGTAAATGAGGACGTAAATTAATGTTACCCGTAAATTATTCAATAATGAGTTACCACCTATAGGATACAGACCAAGGGAGGCCACGACGTTCGGGCCTAGGATTTACTTCAAACTTTGTACGCTTTTAGTAGTCCATTAAGACAGCATAATATGCAAATACTACGACGTACTACTTCGGCAGCTTCGTGAAAATAGCAAAAGAAATTTTACCCGTCAGTGACGTACTGGTGCGTTGAGGCCCTGAGCACCAGATGCCACGGGTCATGTGATTAGCGTTCAAGGTATTGCCGGTACGGTAGCTCAGCGTGTTCGGTCAGAGGGCTGTTTGGCCTCTGTAATAAAACACTGAGTGGAAGGATCGACAAAAAACGAACTTGAAAGGATGTGATGTGACGTCCGCAACGACCAAACACAATGATCAACAACGAAGAAAATGAAAAAAAAGGGTTACGTAATCGGTGGATGCCTGAATCGAGTCAGCTCATGGTTATTTTTCTGTTCATTTCTATTTTATTCAGCCCTGGTGATATTACTTCATACACGTCACATTCGAAATTTAGTATGATGCATGGACTTTTATTTAATTTCTAATCTTATTTCGCTGTTTATTAATTTACATAATTTTTTTCAAATTTCCAGTTATATTTCGCTCTTCACGGACTTTTATAATATTATGCATCTTTTATTTCTATAGGTACGTTAAAAACTGTATGAAGCGCATTCAGATTTGTTAATATTTGGTTGACAATGAACGAGAAATTGCTTTTCGTGAATATGCTATTAAAATACATTCAATCGTACATCGCCAATTTTCGGCTCCGATATTTATTAAAGCGTTGCGTTACGGATGGTCCCCATCCAAATTAAAAGAAGAAAGAGAAATTTTTCAAAATGACTTCTAGCTTTGTTTCTCCTTCTAAACACTGAAGATTCCTTGTGGACACGGGAAAATTTTCTTCATTTTATGTGAAAGATGCCGTTTTAATTTATATTTTCCGTGTCCGTCTGAAAAATTTTGTCCTGCAACTTATAATGTCGTAAGCACATCCGACGATTAATCGTAGATTACCGTCATAGTCTGTTAAACTGTAACCCACATATTATTGAATAAGGTTATTTACACTTTTATTTATCGATGTTCGACTTGGGATTTCCTTCCCTGTCTCTTGTCCTTGAAATTTGTGTCTCCTGGTTGAAATGTATCCGTGCAAAGCAGTTTCCGGATTCTTACTCTATTGCAGGTATAACAGATTTCGGGAATCACGACATGCATGTATTTTCATGAAAATTTTATGTGCTTGGTCGTTTACTCTCCGATAGCTATAAACATAATATTTATTGTGACAATAAAAATTAGCAAACTACCAAGTAACACTGGAAATTCAATGAAAGTTCAGGCAAATACACATGTATTTTCATCAGATTACCTTCCAAATGTTATGTGTATGAAACAATATGACTAGCTTCGAAAAAGTATATAAATTAAGAAACAAATGTAGGGAACTCTATGCAAAAGCCACAAGCTACGGATATTTTTTTATACATTTTGACTAAGTTACGGAGCTTGAACCAAATGACCGCTGCCGTATCGTGCTCAGTATTTTTCGAGGCTGTCTAAGTAAGCCTTCCTACTTGCATATTATGTTGCCCTAATGGACTACCAAAAGTGTACAAAGTATGAAGTAAATCCGTTATACGAACGTCGTGGCTTCCCCTTGTGAGATAACAAAATGTAATGCAACACAAAATCATTCTAAAACAGTTTCCTGTTATTCCCTTCTTGAGTTCTTTGCTTTTCCACGCTAATATCATCAATGACGTGAGAAACAGTTATTAATGAAGCCACCTTCACAAAATTGTTACGCAGAAACAGTTATCCTAGGCGACACTGTATAGCTGATTATCAGAGCAGAGGTCTTATTGGATCATGTGAAACCAGAAAACAACAGGACATCTTTTATTAAAACACAGCCATTACGAAAGGTCACCAAACTAAGTTTGCAGTTGCTGGGCTGAGTGGCCGAGCGTTTCTAGGCGCTTCAGTCTGGAACCGTGCGACTGCTACGGTCGCAGGTTCGAATCCTGCCTCGGGCATGAATGTGTGTGATGTCTTTAGGTTAGTTAGGTTTTAGTAGTTCTAAGTTCGAAGGGACTGATGACCTCAGCTGTTAAGTCCCATAGTGCTCAGAGCCATTTTTAAGTTCGCAGTTGTTGTTGAAGCTATCACGGATTTATTTAATGCCGTTGTTGTCACGTTACAAAGACAGCAAATTTGTAAGTTAATGATAAAGGAGAGGAGAGATAGAAATTGAGTGGAAACTACGAGGGATAAATTTCTTTGCCAGGAAAATCGCACAAGATTTTACTGATAATTGTTTATTAAAATAACAAAGTAATATTATTCTGAAGATCAAAAGATAACTTCTTTTAAAAATACTGAAGTAAATTCCAAAATAACAAGAGACGTAGAAAGCGTTTTAACACGCAGTTGCAATTTGTTTATCAGAAAATCATTAGATAACTTATTTTTTCAAATTACGAGGAAAATTGGAAAACAGGAAAACAGAATTCGCTGAAGGCGATTTATGTACGCGACTACAGTATGTGGTAAGTTTGCACAGGAGGCGACCTCTTGCATTTAGAGAAAAATACAATTATAAGATTTTTAGATAACGTGCATCTACAGCAACAAACAATTTAAAAAAAACGCAAGTAGATTAAAAGAAAACACAAGGACTGACCTCCTGAAGGCTTTTAATTAAATGGAACGCTGTATTATTCAATTACAATTGTGCAAGGAATCCTATTTTAAGAGAAATATACATGTAGGAGTTCGCTGAAATGCGAGATTATTAGAATTACTCAGAAGCCAACTTACAGCATTCAGAAATTAAGTTATATTCATACGAGTTTATCGGCTCCAGCAACTTCAATTTGACTGTGGTTGAAACGGCCGACCAACAAAACCCTCAAAAACGTAATTACAGGCCAGCAACAGTGACCAAAACTGCAACAGATAAAGCACACAACGGGCCACAGGGTTGCTTATTGTCATATCCATTTGATATTGAATGTGAACCAACTCTTACTGCTGTGATGGCAGATAAAAGTGTATGGCGTAGAGAACATTATAAACGATCCTCATTAACCACATCAGAGAATGTTCACCATGCAATTTTCTCTCGCCGACAACCCGTCCACATGATACAGAAGTTGACCAACATTCGTTAGGTCCAGGTTGTCTTCCATTCTGAGAGAGAATTCCAAGTAATCGCTGTGGCCGAGCGGTTCTAACCGATTCAGTCGGGAACCTCTCTGCTACGGTCGCAGGTTCGAATCCTGCCTGCCATGTGTTTGATGTCTTTAGGTTAGTTAGGTGTAACTAGTTCTAAGTCTAGGGGACTGATGACCTCAGATGTTAAGTCCCACAGTGCTCAGAGCCATTTGAAATCAGTAGCAGTGTACAGTAGATCCAAATTCACTGCGCTGTCTCACACTCAATCACAGGCCAAGCCGACTCCTGGTTTTGTGACCGGTCAGCAGCCACGTCCATAGTCACTGCACTCAACGATTGACTTTTCCTTGCCTCCAGATCCGTTTAAATCGCTTTCTCCGGCCATTCCCTCTCTCGGTCGTCAGAGATGTCACAGAAATGTCAAAGATGGGTGACCGTAATAACTATCCATACGCGCACTCGCACGTCAATTTACTTCGTTTGAGTGACTCGCTTTTAAGTGGAATAATACTGCCTAGCCCCCGCCATCGAAGTGTTTCCCGTACTTTCCAGCGTCACAGTTCACTGGTAGCAGGCATAGGTAAGGGGGGATGCTGTTGTTGTTACTTGATGCTGCAATACTTTCGTAGTAGAGGCGGGCAACCATTCATATTCGGCACAATTTTTAAATATGGAAAGGTATTTATCGCACAATACTTTATTAAGCGTTACGCGCCACAAAATTTCATCAGACTGAAGCTGTGGAATGAAGTGTACAAGAAACTGACAGAAAATATGCGTAAGTGTGCGTGTAAGTGTTCAAATATAAGAGAAATTTCAAATATTATCGTGTTGTGACTGACAATTCGCAATTTTTCACAAACTCAGCTTTTATTGATGTATGTTCACAAGGTTGATGACTGCACAACAAACGAAATATAGCAATAACGATGACAGTAAAAGTCTTCTAATGGAGGCAAACAAAAGTTCGCTTCTAATTTTCCACAAAGGTTCGTGGTAACACGCACACACTAGTAACAGTCCAATTCGGAGACGAAGACGTAATCTTCAGCGGTCGAAGATCACGAGGTCGGCATCCGGAGTGAACTAAAATTCTGGTGCTGGTTCTCGCCCCTAAATAGGTGTCTCCAGCAAATCAAGTTTTGGCGTAGTGATATTTCCTGCATGTCGTGATTCGAGCTCCCCTTCCAGGAAGTATTGCTCGGAATGTCTGTTTCCATTATCTTGTACGTAAATAATCGGTGTTTACCATGATGCTTTTGGTACACCTTGTACATAGACAACCTCATCCTCTGTAGTGTAATATGGGTTGCCGGCCCTCAGGGGCTACCTTGCCTCCGGCATAACATATCGCACATACATTAAAAATCAAACTTTAGTACAAAGCTCACTAAAGTGAGCCATAGATTGAATGCAATACAGTTCTCATCTCATGTAGGCGTATATGACAGTGACGTCGTCCGTTCAGATAAAACCAATGCCAAACTGAGGCTATTGAACTAGCAAAGAGGTAAACGAAGGCCACTAGATGACACTAGTATTGACCACAGAAAGCAAGTCAAAGAGTAACTTACAAACCTCTGATTAACTACATATCAGCACCTCGTGAACGTGTCGATGCTGTTGCTGTTCCCTCTGTGTACATGAGACATACCTGAGCTTCAAATCATCCTTGCCGAACGGCTATGCTATAGATGAAATCGGACAGCTGACTTACAGGCACCACACGTGTAAAGCTGACGATGATAACTGTTTGGGCAAGATAAATCGAGTCGGCCAAACACATAAACGAGACAGCTGGAAACGGTTCTCGAAATTCTGTCTTGGTCTCCCGCAGTTTTGTGTCCTATATAAAAACGCTTTGTAAGCGGTTGGGACCAATGGCTGCAACTGATGTTTGAACGCTCTCTTTCCGTAGCACAGCGTCTACTGCTGGACGTCCCTGACGGACAGCGTGAGCAGCAGGCTGCGACTGTTTGCTGATGACTCTGTGGTGTACGGGGATGTTTAGTCGCTGAATGAGGTTAGAGAGTGGCCTAGAACACGGATCTAGTGAATGGCAGCTTGATCTAAAAGTATAAACATGTAAGTCAGTGCAGATGGTAGGACAAGCAATTCTCTAATATGCGACTACAGTAGAAGTGGTTTGCTGGTTGACACCATGACGTCGATTATATAAGTTAGCTTAACGTTACATAATGATATGAAATGGAACGAACACTCAGGGTTGGTAGCAGAGAGAGCGTATGGTTGACTTTATTTGTTGTGAGAATACTAAGAAAATGTAGCTCATATATTGGGTTGGAGCATAAGTTCCTAGCGTTTTTGTTTTGAATGTTGGCATTCCTGATGCTATGGGTTTATTTGTCGATTGTCATTTTTTATTTGTAGTTCACATTTTTATTTCTGTCGTTTGGAGATAGTGAGTGGAGCTGTGGACTCTAGAAAAATGGAGTGCCAAGTGGAGAAATCGGAACATTTCCAACTCACTGTACTGGTTGAGTTCAGTAGAGTGGTGACAGCAGCGGAAGCAGCCAGAAACATTTGCGCCGTGTGTGGAAATGATGCTAATGGACAGAGCATGACAACAAAATGGCTTTCTCGTTTTAAGGTGTATCATTCTGACATCAGGGAATGTCCACGTTCAGGAAAATCTTCAGAATTTGATGGAGATAGTTTAAAAACATTAATCCACAATGATCTACATCAGTGTACTTCAGAATTGGCAGACGTGGTTGAGGGTTGAGCCGTGCCTGGCTAGTGTTTATTCAGTTAATTGTTTATCATCTTCTATTAAGGTAGTGACGCCTCGTTTTCGTATTACATTTACTGCGTCACTAACTCCCTCCCTTACTTGCCAGTAAGTAGCAGCAGCAGCGTGTATCGATAAGCGCACTGTCGTACGCCTCTGGAGCGACCGATAGTATTTCCGGGTCGTCGTGTGTCGGGCAAGCACTGAGTGGGAGACGCAACAGCAGTGCAGTCGCGACGGAGCAGCAGAAGCGAACGGACCAGCAGTCCAATCGGTCTGTTGGCGTGGAGCAGCAAGCAAGCCCCTGTCGCGCGAAATCAGGTTGCAGCCGCTGGCGGCGTTCATGCGCGGTTGGAGTGTGAAGTGTTGCTTGCAAGTGCTACGATCTTGGACATGAAAGTTGAGTCCCCACTTAACTATCGAGCCTCAACTGTTTACACTTCTTCGTTTGATCCTCGTTGTCGCTTTTGGGACATTCCTGCGAGCAACAACGTGTGTGTTTTTAAGTCGGCTAAGGTTTCAGCCATCGTCTTGTGAAATTTAACTTAATTTGATCCCGGTTATGGAAGCTCAACAGCGGTATCTTCTGCCTTGTGGCCGTTGACGTTCTAGTTACCTGCCCTGGTCGTTGACATAATTTTAGGCACTGTATTTCCCTCATCCTGTTGTTGCTGTCCAGCGCGGCGTGTAGTTTGACAGCCGAGGTATTGTTAATCGTTGTGGGCGCCAATAATGTGTGCGTCGGGTATTGAAATCTTGTGGTTGTTTTGCTGGTTGCGTGGAGCGGAACTGATTTGGTTGCTTGGTTGGTCGGCTGTCTGTCTGTTAGGTTGCCTCCAGATTAATAAGTCGTTGGACAGGCTGCCAGTCTCGCCTAAACGGTGTTAGTGTTGAAATCCTAGGCTGACCCTTGGAAACTTTTGAGCGCCGTTCCTTGTGCGTAACCTAGAAATTGTCCTGTTTGGATATTAGTTACTTGGTTGATGTGTGGATTTCAGATGAGTATCAGTATATCTTAAATTAATGCTCTTGTCTTGCCCTGAAGGCATGAGATTGTTATATTTTTATCTACATCTACATTCATACTCCGCAAGCCGCCCAACGGTATGTGGGGGAGGGCACTATACGTGCCACTGTCATTACCTCCCTTTCCTGTTCCAGTCGCGTATGGTTCGCGGGAAGAACGACTGTCTGAAAGCCTCCGTGCGCGCTCGAATCTCTCTAATTTTACATTCGTGATCTCCACGGGAGTTATAAATAGGGGGAAGTAGTTTATCTGATACCTCATCTAGAAACGCACCGTCTCGAAACCTGGTGAGCAAGCTACACCGCGATGCAGAGCGCCTCTCTTGCAGAGTCTGCCACTGGAGTTTGCTAAACATCTCCGTAACGCTATCACGCTTACCAAATAACCCTGTGACGAAACGCGCCGCTCTTCTTTGGATCTTCTCTATCTCCTCCGTCAATCCGACCTGGTACGGATCCCACACTGATGAGCAGTACTCAAGTTTAGGTCGAACGAGTGTTTTGTACGCCACCTCCTTTGTTGATGGACTACATTTTCTAAGGACTCTCCCAATGAATCTGAACCTGGTACTCGCCTTACCAAAAATTAATTTTATATGATCATTCCATTTCAAATCGTTCCGCACGCATACTCCCAGATATTTTACAGAAGTAACTGCTACCAGTGTTTGTTCCGCTATCATATAATCATACAATAAAGGATCCTTCTTTCTATGTGTTCGCAATACATTACATTTGTCTATGTTAAGGGTCAGTTGCGACTCCATACACCAAGTGCCCATCCGCTGCAGATCTTCCTGCATTTCGCTACAATTTTCTAATGTTGCAACTTCTCTGTATACTACAGCATCATCCGCGAAAAGCCGCATGGAACTTCCGACACTATCTATAGTATAGAAGCCTCGTCGGTTGCTTTCGGAGAAATATTAATACTCTTACATACTTTAAAAACCGAGGGCCTAAAGCGCCTTCTAACATAACGTTTATATGGGGCCTACAGCTGGATTTTACTGGAGAGGTGTTAAGATAGGACCTTCTGCCTTTTAGATAGAAACTCTTCCCAGGCCTTAAGCAGTTAAAAATATTTTGTTGCTATGTGGCCTTCAGCCGACTATTGAATCTCTTAAATTAATCTACTTCTCTTTCCCTTAAGGCATAAGATTGTTAGGCTTTTGACTGGGGCCTTCAGCTCAATTTGCATGAAATGTTTGAAGACAAGGCCTTCTGCCTTTTGATTGAAACTCCTCGTATTGCTTAATATGCGACCTCCAGCCTAGTTCCGTCAAAATTAATTAGCTAAGGTCTTCAGCCGATTAGACTGAAGATGTAAAAAATAATTTTGGGCCGGCCTTAATGGCCGTGCGGTTCTAGGTGCTACAGTCTGGAGCCGAGCGACCGCTACGGTCGCAGTTTCGAATCCTGCCTCGGCATGGATGTGTGTGATGTCCTTTGGTTAGTTAGGTTTAATTAGTTCTAAGTTCTAGGCGACTGATGACCTCAGAAGTTAAGTCCCATAGTGCTCAGAGCCCTTTGAACCACCCCCCCCCCCCCTCCCCTTTGAAAATATTTTTGGGTGAAGCCTCCAGAAGAACCTTGTATTTCAATTTTGCTTAAGCCTTCTGTCTTGGATTTTGAATGTGGCCTTCCGCTGATCCAAAGTTAATCAAAGGAGGTCGATTAAAGTTTTAAGTGCTTTGCATTCTTGTTGTAATACTGTGTGTTGATAAATAAAGTTTGTATGTTGAGTGCAACTGACAGGAACTGATTTTGGCCTCTTTCCATAACCTAATACCGCTTTGTCCAACTAGCCCAGGTATTTCAGTGATGAACTGTGATCATTTAAAAGGGGAAGGTTCATAAAACAGATGTGTGGGTACCGCTTGCTCTCAGTTAAAATCACAAAAACCAGCGTGTGGCCATATATGCATCTCTGCTTGTTCCTCATGAATTAGCTCGTTATCAACACCAATCATTCCTAACCTATCCTGTATCGTTACTGGTGACGAGAAATGGTGTATTTTGCTAACATATGGAAAAGAAAGGAATCGTTAGTCCCAAACCAAGTAGAAATTGCCCTACAAAGAGCTGCACGCCCATAACAGATAATGTTATATATCTGGTGGAACACTGACGGTCTCTTGTACTGCATCCAGCCGGTGTGGCCGTGCAGTTCTAGGCGCGTCAGTCCGGAACCATGCAGCAGCTACGGTCGCAGGTTTGAACCCTGCCTCGGGCATGGGTGTGTGTGCTGTCCTTAGGTTAGTTAGGTTTAAGTAGTTCTATGTTCTAGGGGACTGATGACCACAGATGTTGAGTCCCATAGTGCTCAGAGCCATTTGAACAATTTTTCCCGTGTACTGCGAATTACTTACCCGAAGTGTAACCATGACTGCTGATACTGACTGCCAACCACTAAGACGTCTTGCAGACGCAGTCCAAGAACGACGACAATGAAGATTGCGTAAAGTAACGCTACTCCACGATACCTCCCTACCTCATTCTATTAGACTGACAGAAAACACTGTATGTATGTGTTGGTAAGTCATTCCTCACACACCTTATTCATCTGATCTCACCCTTTCAGATTTTCACCTTTTCCACTCCCTACTGAACAATATTCAGGGATCTTCCTTTCTGTATGAAAGTGCGCTCCGAAATGACGAGTTCTACGTTCGTGGAATGGAACAGATACCCCAGCGCTGGCAGACTGCTGTAAATAGTGAAGGAGAATATATATTGTTCTATAAAGTTTTAGTTATATGTGTCTGTTGTGTTTATTGAACTGACTAAAAAGCGCTACCAACTTACACACTAACCCAATACAAAGGGCACCGCGTGTCAAATACTAGGACGACCCATTCTTGAGTACTGCTCAAGTGTTTTGGATCTGCAGCTGCGTTTATTTCGCAAAGAGGTCGAAGCAACTAAGAGGCGTACTGTTAGAATTGGTACCTGTATGTTTCATCATCAGGCGAGTATTGCGAAGATGCTTCGTAGATTCAAATGGGAATCCTGGGGGGAAGACGACGTTATTTCCGAGGAACTGTACTGAGATAATTTGGAGAACCGATCTTTGCAGCTGACTGCAGAACGGCTGCACTGCTGCCAACGTACATTTTGCGTTAAGGACTGCGATGAGAAATTAGGGCTCGCAGTGAGGCATACAGACACTTCTATTCCTCTCGCGCTATTTACGCGTGAAACACAACAGGGAATGACTAGAATGACTAGCAGTGGTACAAGGTCCTCTCCGCCATATACCATACAGTGGTTTGAGGAGTATGTGTGTCGACGTAGATGCAGCTGTTTACATGCCACACTGGTGACCCAGTTTTCTCGTCTGCTAAACTCTTACGTTATGCACGTGGTTCCTCTTTGTGTCCATCAGCATTTATGTCTGTCTTTGTCCGTAAAGAAGCTGTAAGTAATTCTGGGACACTTTGTATCGCAAACTCTATGAATTTTTGATTGTTACCCTTCTTTAATAAATTCCCACTTGGGAGAGAGCCTCTACAGACAAGGTATTTAGGAGAGAGTCTCTACTGGCAAGCATGTTATGGCTCTATATGCTGTGAGAAGTTCACTGACTGACCCCAGCACCATATTCACTTACTTTATAGGAACGCGGAATAAAGAAGTCAGTAAATTCTTCATTGTAAATAAATTCCTACCTTTAATTTGCTGAATGTCTATGAATATTGTCTCCTAAATATAGGGTTATTCTAAATGGTGGACCATCTTCAAAAATTCTTATGTTTCCAAGTACAAATCCAAAATGAAGAAGCTTTACACAAATGAAAAGAGAAAGTTTCAAAGGTTTTGCAGGTCGGTGATGGTTTCGGAAGCGACCTGTAGAATTCGCGTGACAATAGCGCCGTCATCCCGTTTCACTGTCAGTTGTGAGTGAGATGGCGACTGTGGAGCACAAGGTTTTCTGCGTTCTTGAGTTCGCGAAAAGTGAGTTTCAAACTGCAATGAAGCGGCCATTTCTTACCAAATTCAGCATTCAACCACCAACTCTCTAAAGCGTTAGCCATTGGTTTAAGAAGTTTAAACAGCCTTGGTGTGTGTCCAAAGGAAAAAGCACAGGCCGACCGCGTATGTCAAAGGATGATGTACGATGGATTCAAGAAAGTTTTGTGCGTAGTCCCAGAAAGTATGGGAAGTTCTGAGGCGGTGTTTGCTGTAAAAGCCCTACCGATTACAACTTGTGCAGGCTCTCTACCCAAATGACAAAGATAAGTGCCGTGCATTTTGTGGTTGTGTGCAAAGATGGAGGATACGCATTTCCACAGCTTGTAATTTTTAGCCATAACGCGACATTCTACCTTGGCGGAAAGGTCAACAGACACAACGTTCGCAAATAGTGTTTGGAAAATCCACATTCATCGCTACAACACGACAGAGACTCACCGAATCACGCACAAAGGTTTATGGACCATTTTTATTTGCGGGGAGAAACTGTAACGGGAATCATGTTGGAACAATGGCTGTTCCCTCCAGTTATGGAAGATTTACAGGACTTCATTTTCCAACAGGATGGAACTCCGGTCCATTGGCACAGTGGTGTACGAGGCTTTTTGAATGACTCCCTTGGTCAGCACTGGATCGCTAGCAGGAGACTTGAGGATCTGCCTCTGCACTTCTGGCCACCGAGATCTCCTGATCTCACACCCTGCGATTATTTCTTATGGGGATATGTGAAGGAAGCTGTTTACATCCCGGCTCCACCAATCACTCTGAACGATCTGCGGAACCGGATCACTGCTGCCGTGCGCTCAGTAACAGCAGATACGCTTTCGTGTGGGTGTGGAATGACTTCGGCTATCGCATCAATGTTTGCAGTGCAGCCAACGGTGGCCACGTTCAACAGTTATAACATTTCTAATTATTAAATAATTATTAAAAACTAATTATTAAATTGATATCAAACATTACAAAAACAAACTTTGAAACTTCCTCTTTTGATTGGTATAAAGCTTGTTCATTTTGGATTTGTACTTGAATAAATATGAAGTTTCGAAAATGGGTCCGTCATTTAAAATAACTCTGTATAAAAATTGGTTACGGAGCGATTGTAACTAGCTTGAGTGTAAGAACAGACTGTTAAAAATCACGTGAGGTAAGTAGGAACTCTCTGTAAGCAAACTGAGTAGCAGGAGAGCACAGATAGAAGTCGTTAGCAACCAGTGTCGTCCTCCGCCGACATGCCGCGCCCAGTCTACCGTTAGTATTAGTACACTACCTGACCAAAAGTATCCGAACACCCCTGTGTAATGTGAAATTCGCCACCTGATGTCATGAGAGGCGGACTCGCCAGTATAATATCAAACGGAGTTTATGGTGTAGTCACTAGAGAATCCGTAACAGCGGAAAGGGTCGGTCAGGTGAGGTCAGTGACTTCGAACGTGGGCTTCTCATTGGATATCACTTGCGGAGGGAAGTTCCTCATCACATTCTTTCAGATTTAGTAGTAAGATGGCCCAGTGGAAAAAAACTGAAACTACAGTTGATTGTTGGAGAGACGACATCACAGTTACAGGTAGTCCGCGTGAACCAATTGTTAGCCACTGGTGCATCGTATGTATGGATTGTAATAACCCCTTCAGCATCAACTGTGGCCTGAATATTGTGCATTGAAGTGCCGAAACTGGTAGCTACACAATAAATGACATCATAAGGATGGCTGTACGTGTTCCATTTTCTTACAATAGTGACCGGCCGTTGTCGCCCAGAACTCAGGGCACAAGGATGACCATACAAAAAGTTCGTAATTTTTGTGAAAAAAAAATTGGGGCACCAGGGAGATTTGAGCCGTTCAACACCGTGACCACGCAACCACAACGCCATCTACATCTACATCGTACTCTGCATGCCACCTAGTGCTGTGTGGTGGAGGGTGATTTCGGTACCACTATCTGATCTCTTCAACCCTGTTCCACTGGCGAATAGTGCATGGAAAGAATGATTGTCGGTAAGTCTCCATATTGGCTCTAATTTCTCGAATTTTCTCCTTGGGGTCAAACGCGAGATGTATATGGTGGGAAGTAATATGTTGTCCGAGTCCTCCTGAAAAGTGCTGTCCTGAAATTTCAGTAGTAACTCTCTCCGTGATGCACAACGCCTCTCCTGTAACGTCTGCCAGTGGAGTTTGTTTAGCGTCTCCGTAACGTTCTATTGCCAGCTAAACGATCAGTTGACGAAACGCGTCGGATTTTGTTGGATCTGCTCTATATCCTCTATCAGTCTTAACTGATAGGGATCCCAGATAAAAATACAAACTGGAAGACTCGGGCGCCGTATAAACAACTTCTTTCGTTGTTGATTTACATTTCCTTAAGATCCTTCCAATGAATCTGCGTCTGGTGTTTTCTCATTAACTCTTTTATAAAGTCATTTTACTTAAGGTCGCTGTGGATAGTTCTGCCTAGATATTTTACGGCAGATGCTGCCTCCAGCTGTTAGTCATCAAAAGTGTAGCTGTACAGTAGTGCATCTCTTTTCCTATGTATGCGTAATATGTTACATTTATTTACGTTCAGGGTCAACTGCCAGAGCCTGTACCATTCATGAATTCTCTGCAAGTCGTTCTACAAATTCTTACTACCTGGCGTTGCTACTTTGAAATAGACAACTACATAATCTGCGAATAGCCTTAAAGAGCATCCGACGCTTTCTACTAGAACATATATATGTTGTAAACAGCAACGGTCCTATCAGGATTCCCTGTGGCACTCCGTATATTACCTTTACATCTGTCAATTTTGTTCAGATAAGAGCAACATGTTGAGTTCTACCAGCAAGAAAGTCTAGAATCCAAACGCAGGTCTGCCCGATACCCCGCAAGGTAGCATATTTTTTTTTCATTAAACGGCAGTGCGGCACGGTATCAAATGCTTTACTGAAATCAAGGAACGCGGCATCAGCCTGAGCGCCGTTGTCCACTGCGCTGTGGATCTGAAGGAACAACAGAGCGAGATGAGTTTCGCAGGATCTCTGTTTGCGGAATCCATGTTGATTTTTATAGAGGAGCTGTTCATTTTCCAAAAACGTCGTAATTCTTGAGCATAAAACATGTTCCATAATTCTACAACAGATTGACGTCAACAATATAGGTCTATAATTGTCTGGATCTGTCTTAGTGTTCGATGTTACTCTTACTGCTCGATGTTACCCATGTCGAGCTCGGACCGTACACTGTTGCTGTTTTGCTTTTTTTCCACAGTTCAGCGCACCCTCTTCCTGTTTTCATGGTTGATCTGTATACAGATTTTGACAGCGTATCCACTGGGCCGTTCTACCACTAAATCCTAAGGGGGTTAGATGGGGAATTTCCATTGTAACAACTCTATCAAGGACATCTCAGTCCTTCTAAAGTTGCCCAGTTCGAGTGTTGGCGATGCGATTGTGAAGTGGAAACGGGGAAGAACAACCACAGGAAAACCAAGAGCAGGCAGACCACGTATACTGACGGATAAGGGCCGTCGAGTGTTGTTCAGGGCGGTTGTAAGAGATCGTGTGAAATCAACAGCAGGAATCATTCGTTAGTTTCAAAGTTCGACGAGCAATCCAGCTAGCGCAATGACTGTGCGAAAGAACAAAGAATGGCATACAACAGGTGTGGAACTCGTCATAAGCCACAAATTTCTATAGTGCTTGAAGTAGCGACGCCGCTAGTCGGTGGACGACTGGGAAAAAGTAAATAAGAGTGCTGAATCACACTGTAAAATTTGATAGCAGGCTTTGAGTTTGGTGAAATCCTGGAGAAGGTTACGTGGTATCATGTGTAAAGTCAACGTTGAAGTACGCAGGCGGCGGTGTTACAGAATGGAGGTGCTTTTCGTGGTTGGGGTGTGGCCCCCTATATTGTACTTAAGAAAACACTAAACTCGGAAGGAGATGTACACATTTTGCAGCACTGGTAGAGTAGAGGAATACTTCAGAGAAGATGCCTGCACCAGCCTGACAGTGCCCCTTGTCGTAAATCGGGATCTGTGAGGCACTGTTTTGTGTACAATAACATTCGCCAAGTGGACTGGGCTGCACATGGTTGTCTCCTGAACTCAATGGAAAACAGGCATTCAGACACTTCACTGAAAGTGTCCTCAGCAGAGTTCAAGCAGTCATAAAGGCGAAAGGTGGGTACATGCCATGTTAATGTCCACTAATAGGTATCCGGATACTTCTGATGAGATAATGTATGTTGAAGGTGGTGCCATAACCTGGACTTGGAAACTATAAGCCCCATCCATAAGTTATCGCCGTCGACTTTGAACTACTGGCCCGTTCCGCCTTACAACTGTTCACGATATCTTTTCAAAGGGTGCCCAAAGTTTCGTTTCGAAAAAAAAAATGGCTCTGAGCACTATGCGACTTAACTTCTGAGGTCATCAGTCGCCTAGAACTTAGAACTAATTAAACCTAACTAAACTAAGGACATCACACACATCCATGCACGAGGCAGGATTCACACTGTAGCGCCTAGAACCGCACTGCCACTCCGTCTGGCCGTTTCGTTTCGATTGTGGAATTATATTACTGAACAAATTTTGTGGTGCTACTGTCTTTCATACATTGAACACGATACCCCCACTTTATTTTGTATTTATCATAACGTCGGAAACTAATTCCTGTCTAAAGTCAAAATTCTCCTGTGCTAGGAGCGAGTACTCCGTTTATAGCGGAGAAATATCATAACAGACATTCTGTCTTATTTGGTGTGCTTTTGCTTTCGAACAACAGTAGCGGAAGATTTTTTAAGGCTTTCATGGCCATTTATCTACAATCTGTCTCTTGGCTTCTGTCTCAGGTTTTTCGGTCGACGTGTGTCTGATAATTTTTCTGACGTTCCGCCAGCACGGAGCTGTAGAAACATACTTCAACAAGAAAGAGGAAAACCTCAAGGGAAACGGATCCTGGCTTCCAGTGTCGCAGCGAACGATCGTCGCAGCTAGCAAGAGAAACGCACCGGAAATGACCCCGGAGAAACCCGTGGAGATTGGCTCGCCAGGTACATATAGTCTGCGGCCGTGAGCTCGGCTCCAGTTCACCACGAGCAATAGAGGATGAAGTTTTGACAATGCCAGCTACTCGTGCTGGCGAAACGTCAGAAAAATCATAAGACAAACGTCGGCCGAAAAACCCGAGACAGTAGCCAAGAGGCAACAGGGAGTTCGTCAGTAACGAAAGAACTATACCTTTGTAAAGTTTGAGAAGCGTTTCCTTTCAAACTGTACGCTTTAATGTTCATCGCATTGTATCACAGAATTTCATACATCTTTGAATTTTTATTCCAACATTATCTGATTTTGTATACTTTTGACTACTTCTGAGACGATTAAATTAATTTATTTGTTCGTTTATTTGCCTTGCTCTTGTTGGTTATGGCCATTGATATTTTTCTTTTAATGGTTCAAATGGCTCTGAGCACTATGGGACTTAACATCTGAAGTCATCAGTCCCCTAGAAGTTAGAACTACTTAAACCTAACTAACCTAAGGACATCACACACATCCATGCCCGAGGCAGGATTCGAACCTGCGACCGTAGCGGTCGTGCGGTTCCGGACTGAAGCGACTGGAACCACTCGGCCACACCGGCCGGCTTTTTCTTTTATTATTGTGAATTGTGAAATCATATGACAAACATATTTGTCGCCGCCTGTATTTAATTTTAGACTTTGGCTATAAAGAGTTGGTTGCCAGCAACCACAAAAGTTGTGAAATATACCTTATTAACAACAACAGCCATTTTAGTGAATGAAACTAATGTTTTACCACAGCAATGTACACTTTAAAAAGTTACGATGGAAGTGGGCATCTTTGTCTATCTCTTTGGTTGATTTTTGGTGAGGTTGATTAACGTTCCAGATGTTCCTCTAAATCCACCCACTTATGTGATCGTTTCACAGAGTTGCTATCGATGATCTGAGACGACAGCCTTGGATAGCCTTCGGACTGGAAGGAGAACCCGCCATCAGTTGTGTCACATCTCGACGTCCATAAACTTCACTGGTTCCAGAAATATTACTGGATGTGTTCGTTGCCGTGTTTAAATAAGTTATAAACCGAATAAGCCTACCCATTCTTTGTCTTCCACAGTTTTGCGAAGTTATAGTTGACACTCGACGCGGTGGCTGATGGGAGCCACCGTAAAGGCATTTCCCATTAACAGTCGCTCCCATCAGCCACCGCGCCGAGTGTTAACTTAGTTTGAGAGAGTAATAATGATTGTTGAGATCTTGTGCCCCGGATTTCCTGCTTATTGGAAGAAGTCGCCTTAACCGTCAAGGGTTTTTATTGCTAATGAAATAACCTTTTCTTTTTTAATTGTAAACGCCGTTGAAGTATGAGTTGCTTTCAACTTGAAAAGGCCACCTGTCTCCGATATTTTTCGTTCTCTGCTAATGAAATTAGTTTCTTTTTACAAGGAATAACGTTAAATATCAAACAATAAAAAATAAACCGAACTCTTCGACAATTTTCTTGAGAGGTAAAACACTGGTTCGAAACCTGAAATTTTCTTGAACAGTGGACAGTTCTTGAAGCAAAAGTCTTGTAGTGGTTGAAGTCTTCTTGAAGGCTGAAATTCATTTTCGTGACTGAAAACTGTTACCGCATAAGTGGGCTAAGCCTATCGGTGTAGACCGACTGTTTGTCGCTTAAAACTTCAACACCTGACCCGCTGCCCCGTGGTACAATAAGCATTATAGTCTGTCGGTAAACTGAAGAGCGAGCGAGCGAGTCCCCACTCTGTCAACCCAGCTACGTCACAAGGCGCGTCTACATCCTGTTTCACAACGTAGTACCGGCCCTGCCGCGGCGAGCGCTTCAAATCTGTGGCGAAGCCGTGTGCAGATACGTCTCGGTTGCTTTTATTTTTAGACAAATGCATTAAGACCATAAAGAATACAAAAAACGATAGCTTCTTCCGAAACACAACATTATAGGGTAAATAATATTAACATAAGAACGGAAGTCAGGATTCTACTACAAACATAGGACCAAATGCCTGTTCATGTGAATGTATGTTCCTCTATTGCTATTCGTATAACGAACTCCATATAATGCAATCAGTCTGTAGAATTTAAGGCTTGTTCTTATTTTGTGTTTCTACTAAAAGGTAAACGTTTTCTTTGAAGGACTGCATTGAAACTTAACAATTCTTGCAACACAAAGAGTTTTTAAAAGGTAGGCAGAAATTTATAGTTTTGTGTGCTGCATTAGTCCGATTTGCACCACTTTGTCACTGTTTCGTAAACATGCCACAAATGTATGTGTTCAGTATTATGCGTATTGGGTATTTACTCTGTTGTCAGCTGTCAGAAAGGTTATTAGGGTTTTGGTAGCACCAACAATTATTTGTTTTGTATAAAAATAAATTAGAGAATCTGTATTAAATTTTGTTATAAGAATGGAATAAAGTGTATGAGATTTTTAGAAATGGTAAATATTGCTTTTGATGAGCCTGTTATGAGTAAACCAAGGGCAGATAAGTGGTATAAACATTTCAAGGCAGGCCTTAAGGGACAGCGGTTTTACAAGCACGGATGAGATTAAAAAGGCACAGTTTAAGAGACCTATAAACTATCCCTTAGAAACAGTTCCTAAAGTGTTTCGGGGATTGGAAAGATCACTGGCATAAGTGTTTAGTATGTAATGGTGAACATTTTGAAGAGGATAACATTGCTGTAGATAAACAAATAAAGTTCTTGCCACAAAATAATAATCTCGTATGTCTAGCATTTTGCTTAGAACTCCAGAATCGGCGTAAATGTTTTGAAGGAAATTTCAGCAGTGTTTAGAATAGCTATTGCGCACATGTTTTAAGCAATATATCTTAGAATCAGATGAACAGTGACCGAGATAGAGATTTAGGTTTCCATAAGCATCAACGGTTTTACGTGATTTTGAAACTGTCTGTAACGATGGGTTTCGTCCCAAAATTATTAGCTTTTCTTCGTGGCGATTTCAGTAAACAATGCGGCTTGTTTTTCCATTCCTTACTTATGCGTCCTATTAGGTGAGGCTGACGTTTGCATAAATTGCAGCCCTTTGACTGGGATTGGTAATATTAGCTAACACTTCTTTCTGGGCCGCATCTTTAATACAGTCTGTAATAACATTAGAGACGGTCAAACGCTCGTTACTCCCCACATACCTCCTCTTCCTCGTAGTCTGCACATTTAATTGCAATGCTAGACGATTATCCACCACTTCGGAATATCGAAGTACATCAGGAAGTATACAAAGTTAACTCACTAACACTGGCAACTAAGATTCTACTAACAGAAGCGACGTATACCACTGCACGCCCGCCGATCTACACTTCTAGACAGGTAACGGGCAACAGATTTTGGGTGCCCCTATAGTCTGGTGGCAATGTTCTTCCGGGAAAGGCCACTTCCCCCACCAAAAGCGCTGCTCGCTCTTGAGTTTACAGACAGACTATAACGCCTTGCTCTTGCCACACATACTTGGAGGTATTAACCAACCTAAAAACATATGACTTTTAGTGGCTATAATTGTTAGCCTGCAGAGGACGTAAATACTGATGTAATGTTGTTCGGTGCCCATTACTGTGTCAGCATTCATCTACATCTACATCCATACTCAGCAAGCCACCTGACGGTGTGTGGCGGAGGGTACCCTGAGTACCTCTACTGGTTCTCCCTTCTATTCCAGTCTCGTATTGTACGTGGAAAGAAGGATTGTCGGTATGCTTCTGCGTGGGCTCTAATCTCTCTGATTTTATCCTCATGGTCTCTTCGCGAGATATACGTAGGAGGGAGCAATATACTGCTTGACTCTTCGGTGAAGGTATGTTCTCGAAACTTTAACAAAAGCCCGTACTGAGCTACTGAGCGTCTATCCTGCAGAGTCTTCCACTGGGGTTTATCTATCATCTCCGTAACGCTTTCGCGATTACTAAATGATCCTGTAACGATGCGCGCTGCTCTCCGTATCTGGTGCGGATACCACACTGCTGAGCAGTATTCAAGCAGTGGGCGAACAAGCGTACTGTAACCTACTTCCTTTGTTGTCGGATTGCATTTCCTTAGGATTCTTCCAATGAATCTCAGTCTGGCATCTGCTTTAGCGACGATCTACTTTATATGATCATTCCATTTTAAATCACTCCTAATGCGTACTCCCAGATAATTTATGGAATTAACTGCTTCCAGTTGCTGACCTGCTATTTTGTAGCTAAATGATAAGGGATCTATCTTTCAACGTATTCGCATCACATTACACTTGTCTACATTGAGATTCAATTGCCATTCCGTGCACCATGCGAAATTCACTGCAGATCCTCCTGCATTTCAGTACAATTTTCCATTGTTGCAACCTCTCGATACACCACAGCATCATCTGCAAAAAGTCTCAGTGAACTTCCGATGTCATCCACCAGGTCATTTATGTATATTGTGAATAGCAACGGTCCTATGACACTCCCCTGCGGCACACCTGAAATCACTCTTACTTCGGAAGACTTCTCTCCATTGAGAATGACATGCTGCGTTCTGTTATCTAGTAACTCCTCAATCCAATCACACAATTGATCTGATAGTCCATATGCTCTTACTTTGTTCATTAAACGACTATGGGGAACTGTGTCAAACGCCTTGCGGAAGTCAAGAAACACGACATCTACCTGTGAACCCGTGTCTAAGGCCCTCTGAGTCTCATGGACGAATAGCGCGAGCTGGGTTTCACACGACCGTCTTTTTCGAAACCCATGCTGATTCCTACAGAGTAGATTTCTAGTCTCCAGAAAAGACATCATACTCGAACATAATACGTGTTCCAAAATTCTACAACTGATAGACGTTAGAGATATAGGTCTATAGTTCTGCACATCTGTTCGACGTCCCCTCTTGAAAACGGGGATGACCTGTGCCCTTTTCCAATCCTTTGGAGCGCTTCGCCCTTCTAGAGACCTACGGTACACCGCTGCAAGAAGGGGGGCAAGTTCCTTCGCGTATTCTGTGTAAAATCGAACTGGTATCCCATCAGGTCCAGCGGCCTTTCCTCTTTTGAGCGATTTTAATTGTTTCTCTATCCCTCTGTCGTCTATTTCGATATCTACCATTTTGTCAACTGTGCGACAATCAAGAGAAGGAAGCACAGTGCAGTCTTCCTCTGTGAAACAGCTTTGGAAGAAGACATTTAGTATTTCGGCCTTTAGTCTGTCATCCTCTGTTTCAGTACCATTTTGGTCACAGAGTGTCTGGACATTTTGTTTTGATTCACCTACCGCTTTGACATAGGACCAAAATTTCTTAGGATTTTCTGCCAAGTCAGTACATAGAACTTTACTTTCTAATTCATTGAAAGCCTCTCGCATAGCCCTCCTCACACTACATTTCGCTTCGCGTAATTTTTGTTTGTCTGCAAAGCTTTGGCTATGTTTATGTTTGCTGTGAAGTTCCCTTTGCTTCCGCAGCAGTTTTCTAACTCGGTTGTTGTACCACGGTGGCTCTTTTCCATCTCTTACGATCTTGCTTGGCACATACTCATCTAACGCATATTGTACGATGGTTTTGAACTTTGTCCACTGATCCTCAACTCTATCTGTACTTGAGACAAAACTTTTGAGTTGAGCCGTCAGGTACTCTGTAATCTGCTTTTTGTCACTTTTGCTAAACAGAGAAATCTTCCTACCTTTATTAATATTTCTAATTACGGCTGAAATCATCGATGCAGTAATCGCTTTATGATCGCTGATTCCCTGTTCTGCATTAGACGTATCGGCACTTATACCCTTTACAACCTGTATATATGATCTGGTGGATAACGTTGGACGGAGCGCATATGCTGGTGCAATTGGTAGGAAAGTTGCAATGCCAAGAAACTATAGCCAGTTTCAGGAAGACCTGCAGAGGCAAAACGAACCGTACAGCACATATGGGTGGAAAAGCCACCGACTATATTTCCGTCACTGGAACCATAACAGTCGTAAAACATTTCGCTATGACAGCCCGATGTTACCTGAAGTGGAAGGACCACAACACTAGTTATAGTATACCACAGACAGATACCACAGTGAGGAGACACTAGAGAAATAACAGACTTCCAACATAGGCGTAGAATATCAGCCCTCAAGTTGTTGGTGGTCATTGAGCTCGCAATAAATGCTGTAACGCAATCAGTCTGCAACACAATAGCCGACAGGGCAGTGCAATTACGTAAGTTTAGGAACAACTTCGACTTGAGAGTAATAAGAAGAAGGTTTGCAATAAGTGCATATGCCGCCTTTGCAGGCGTGGTAGTAACTTATGGGGTATAGGTTCCACATTCTATGCAAAAATCTTTTTTTTTTCTTTTTACTCACACATGTTTGGGGACATCAGCGCCATCATCAGCGGGTTTTGTTTATTGAAACCTGTAAAAAGTCAACATTTTAAGTTGTAACTGTTGTAACTGATCTAACAAAGTGAGACCTAAAGAAAGTTTTCATTCATTTTTCTTCATACAGTGATTTTACTATTATACGGTTTTGTAGAACCAACTGCATGGTGTCCTCTACTGATAGCTTGTCATCTGCAAACTAAACGATGTAAATGTGAGTTCCAATGGAGAGTTAAGACACCCCATGATTTTGTAAAAACGTGGTTTTGGTATGGCAAAATGTTCTCATTTTTGTTATTATTCACGTTTTGTTGCGACTGATTCTTCTTCTTTTGTTCTCTGAGGGCTTTGCAAACACATATTAATGTTCTTTGTATAATTTTGTTTTTACAGACGCTGTGAGCAATATGTTGTTGTGTTTGCTAACTCCATCGGAGTGCATTTGTTCCCGAGAGAGAGTTGGACGGCGAAGCTGAATTCTGTTTCTCTCTCTTTCTCTCTCTCTCTCTCTCTTTCTCTCTCTCTCTCTTTCTCTCTCTCTCTCTCTCTCTCTCTCTCTCTCTCTGTGTGTGTGTGTGTGTGTGTGTGTGTGTGTGTGTGTGTTTGTAAGCTCCTCTTAGCTGTTTGTGTTGCCTTTCCTGTAGAGTTGCTTTAATGTGCCATTACAGAGTATGTTCTTTTTATTTTAAAATTGTTTCGCTTCTGACACTGCCTTCCGTATGTCGAAGTTCTCTTCTACTGTCAGTGTGTGTTATGCACTGTGGCAGGATTTCGATGTTTTTAAACTGTTGCTGCTGTAGTTGAGTGTTGATTATGGGCTGTTAAATGGTCAGCAAATGTGCTATGGGTGCTGTTACTTCTTAGGGCTCTGAGGTGTTCTAAGTATCTTGTCTTAAAGTTCCTACATGTTTGTCCTATATATATTCATTGGAAAGTGTTGCATTTGAGTTCATACATTCCTGATCTGTTGAATTTATCTGTGCCTGTCTTTTGTGTCCTGAGTTTTTTCTTTATTGTGTTGTGTGTCATGTACCACATTTGAAGTCCCTGTATCTTCAATATGTTGACTGTTCTGTGGACAGTTTTGCCATTGTGTGTGAATATATAACATTCTGTTTTGTGTGTTTGTTGCTAGGTAAAAAGAAGAAACAGTATTTTCGCATAAAAGTCGGAAACTATATCCAATAATTTAATTTGCAAACATAGATAGGAAGACAAGAGCTGCAGATCCAAATAGCGTGCTAGTAACATTTCACAAGTGAGCTATTTATTTGTTTTTCGAGTTCCCGTCGGTCGCGATATTAAAACGACAGTGAAAATCCGATGAACCCTTGAGCATGTGGGTTGTACAGCGTCTCCAGTATGCCTGTCGATCGCGTCTCGTTGCAAATATTAGTTCTGAGAACATAATGAGCACATCAAGATGATTAAAACAACAGAGTTTCCGTCCAAATGTGAAGTGCGTGCTGTCAGTCGATTTCTTCGTGACGAGAGGTTCTGCCTACAGCCCACGTAATGTAATGTATTGCGAATACATAGAAAGAAGGATCCTTTATTGTATGATTATATGATAACGGAACAAACACTGGTAGCAGTTACTTCTGTAAAATATCTGGGAGTGTGCGTGCGGAACGATTTGAAGTGGAATTATCATATAAAAGTAATTGTTGGTAAGGCGGGTACCAGGTTGAAATTCATTAGGAGAGTCCTTAGAAAATGTAGTCCATTAACAAAGGAGGTGGCGTACAAAACACTTGTTCGACCTATACCTGAGTATTGCTCATCAGTGTGGGATCCGTACCAGGTCGGGTTGACGGAGGAGATAGAGAAGATCCAAAGAAGAGCGGCGCGTTTCGTCACAGGGCTATTTGGTAAGCGTGATAGCGTTACGGAGATGTTTAGCAAACTCAAGTGGCAGACTCTGCAAGAGGGGCGCTCTGCATCGCGTTGTAGCTTGCTGTCCAGGTTTCGAGAGGGTGCGTTTCTGGATGAGGTATCGAATATATTGCTTCCCCCTACTTATACCTCCAGAGGAGATCACGAATGTAAAATTAGAGAGATTAGAGCGCGCACGGAGACTTTCAGACAGTCGTTCTTCCCGCGAACCATACGCGACAGGAACAGGAAAGGGAGGTAATGACAGTGGCACGTAAAGTGCCCTCCGCCACACACCGTTGGGTGGCTTGCGGAGTATAAATGTAGATGTAACGTAACTGTCATGTGTGACACACAAGTGCGACAGTGGTACAGGAACTCTGAAGCAGGACGTATGGACGTACATGATGCATGTGGTCAGGGAAGGAAGAGATTGTCGACCGATGACCTCGTTCAGCGAGTGGTTCAGGCGAATCGAGAAATAGTGTTCGAAGGGCAATTGAAAACAAGCGAAGAGGAAGGTATTGTCCTTCTTCATGACAATGCTCAGCCGCACACTGCAGGTGCAACAAGGACGCTCTTTAAAATATAGCTTATTGAAAACAGAACTTACCTGATATTAAAAATATTTTTTACTGAGCTCGTATCGATTTCTCTTCCGGGCGACTTCCACTGCTTGGTTTCCCCTCTGCCGCCGGTGAGCTGAATTTTCGCGGCAGGCGAGTCTCGTTTGAACAGCGCTGAGAGGAAGTTGGGGCTCCGCCGGAGCTGAAGTGGGCAGGACGACGGTTGGCCGATTATGCGGGAAGTGACCGAAGGTTCCGTTCCACGAGAGGCTGGTGTCTATTGGTTTTCCATCGAAAGTGCGGCGCCGATGCCCTCAACTGTGTTGCCGTCCATCGAAGTCACCTCTTGGTAACGAGCTGTCAGTGCGTGTGTGTGTGTGGGTGGGTGTCAATTCCTCAGGGACCAATCTACTGAGGTCGTCCACAGTCTTATACACTTATGCTAAGAACAACACACACACCCATGCCCGAGGGAGGACTCGAACCTTCAGCGGGAGGGGCCGGCCGCGCAATCCGTTACATTGCGCCTCTAACCGCACGGCCACTCCGCACGGCAAGCTGTCAGTTGGCGATTCATCTGCATGTCCATTGTAATTGTCCGGGTTGTTATGCCGCGGTCGGTGGATGAATTCTGTGTCGACTCCCAACGTTTCGTCTCGGACTGCGGGAGACATCTTCAAGGGAGTCCGTAGCTCGATGGAAGTTCCAACACACCCACTGGCTCGCTACTGACTGCCGTGTCCGCGCGCTCCTACGCCGCGGCGTGACGTCACGTGTTTTGAAAACGTCAGTGCAATTGGATCAGTGCAATTGACCGCTGTCCGTCGCCGTCGTTCGCCGTTGCCATCACCCAGTAGTGGACAGGTGGTACACATCTTCTTTAACACTGGCATCCGTATACCGTTTAATTTCACACCCTCCTCCTTTCGGTCGAAATTATTTGGGTGTTTAGCGATTTCGATTGCCTCCCTGCAGAGCCTTTCGTAAAATCCGATGGTGGCCGCTAGTACTTGCGTCTCCTCGAAACGAATATTGTGGTTCCCTGGCTGGAAAGGATGCTCCCCAACAGCTGATCGTTCCGTTTCTCCTCTTCTACAATTTCCCTTGTGCTCTTCCAAACGTTTAGAAACTGCTCTTTTAGTGGTACCCACATAAACATCACCACAGCTGCATGGGATCCTATACGCTCCAGCTTTTTCCAATGGTTTGCGAGCGTCCTTGGCAGGCTTAAGGCATTCCTGTATCTTCCTGGCGGGCTTGTAAACTACGGTAATATTCCACTTCGTCAAGATCCTCCCTATTCTTTCCGTTACATTTTAACAAACGGCAGGAAAACCTTAGATTTTGCAGTAGCCTGTACGTCAATATGATTTTTGCGTGGCTGCCTCTCCACATTACGATTAGGAAAAAACTGTGCACCGGTGACTGGAATAAAATTGATAGACTACTGCATGATGCCATGGGGAAGCGTATGTTGACAACGTCTAGTAGGCAGAAGAAGAAGTTTGATAATTTGCTACCTAATCAGACTGTTCGGCTTTTAGACGTTTCCAGGACCGTTATAAATTTGTCCAAACGTTCGCTATCTGATCCAAACGTTCGTTATCTGACGATGAGACATCTGTGCTTGCCAAGGGAGGGAGTTTTGCTGTTAGTCCTCGTTTTGTGCCCACGGAAGAAATTGTAGCCAGTGTAGAAGCAGGAATTCGCAGTGTGGATTCTGTAACAGCTGAAGAAATCCGTATAGAAACATTGAGAATATTAGACAATGCAAAACCGCCGAAAAGTAATATAACTGTGGGTGAGAGAAGAGCTTTAAAACTCCTCAATGACGACGATAATATTTTGGTTCTCCATGCTGAAAAAGGAAGCGCAACGATGGTTATGGATGTGGCCGACTATCAGAGTAAAATTGCTGATCTACTGGATCCGCAAGCATATAGGAAGCTGAATAAGGACCCCACTAACAATGTTCTCAGAACTGTGTCGCGGTTAATAAAAAGGTCCTCCATTGAAGAGAGTGTACAGAAAGGTCTCTGCAATTCGGTTGCGCTACCACCGTGGCTTTATGGATTGCCCAAAATTCATAAAGAAAATGTGCCGTTAAGACCGATACTAAGTGCCATTATTTCGCCCACCTACTCGTTAGCCAAGTTTTTGAATACGCTGTTAAAACCACATGTGGGCCGTTCGGACCCTTATATAAAGAATTCGACACATTTCATCAGCAGATTGAATGGCATAGTGGTCCAGCCGGAGACATATTGGTCAGATTCGATGTGGTATCTCTGTTTACCATGGTTCAACTTAATGATGTATTGGAACAGCTGGATCGAATTTTTCCTGCCGACATTTCAGAACTGTTTAAGTGTTGTTTGACGACCACATATTTCAAGTGGAATGAACAGTTTTATGAGCAGACGGATGACGTGGCTATGGGAAGCCCTCTAAGTCCCGTAATTTCAAACTTCTTTACGGAGAAATTCGAAGAACAGGCCTTAGGTACTGCCAGGAAAAAACCAAATGTATGGTTGCAATACGTGGATGACATGTTTGTGCTGTGGTGACACGGTAGGGAGGAACTAAGCCGGTTCCACGAACATCTGAACAGTATAAACACGAGAATTCAGTTTACAATGGAGGAGGAGGTAGACGGCAATATACATTTCCTCGATGTGCTTGTTTTTAGAAAAGAAAATGGTAGTTTAGGCCACTCAGTATACCGCAAACTCACGCACACGGACCGTTGTTTGCACCGGGATTCGAACCACCACCCACAACAGAAGCGGGGTGTTATCAAGACGTTAGTGAACCTGAGTTGCTCGACGCTGAGATGTAACATCTCCACAATGCACTAATGAAGAACGGATATTCGTCCTCCGAAATAAAACGTGCGTTGAGGCAGCCACGCAGAAATCATTCTGACGTACAGGCTACTGCAAAATCTAAGGTTTTCCTGCCGTTTGTTAAAAATGTAACGGAAAGAATAGGGAGGATCTTGACGAAGCGGAATATTACCGTAATTTACAAGCCCGCCAGGAAGATACAGGAATACCTTAAGCCTGCCAAGGACGCTCGCAAACCATTGGAAAAAGCTGGAGTGTATAGGATCCCATGCAGCTGTGGTGATGTTTATGTGGGTACCACTGAAAGAACAGTTTCTAAACGTTTGGAAGAGCACAATGGAAATGGTAGAAAAGGAGAAACGGAACGATCAGCTGTTGCGGAGCATGCTTTCCAGCCAGGGAACCATAATATTCGTTACGAGGAGACGCAAGTACTAGCGGCCACAAGCGGATATTACGAAAGGCTCTACAGGGAGGCAATCGAAATCGCTAAACACCCAAATAATTTCAACCGAAAGGAGGAGGGTGTGAAATTAAACGGCATATGGATGCCGGTGTTAAAGAAGATGTGTACCACCCGTCCACTACCGGGTGATGGCAACGGCGATCGACGGCGATGGACAGCGGCCAATTGCATTGACGTTTTCAAAACACGTGACGTTACGCCGCGGCGTGGGAGCCCGCGAACACGGAATTTAGCGGCAGTCAGTAGCGAGCCAGTGGGTGTGTTGGACCTTCCATCGAGCTACGCACCCCCTTGAAGATGTCTCCCACAGTCGGAGACGAAACGTTGGGAATCGACAGAGAATTCATCGACCGACCACGGCATAACAGCCCGGATAATTACAATGGACATGATATTTCCGGCCGTGAAAGATTACATTTTAGATTCATCGGCAACCTTTTCCGGTGCCTGTGATTTCATCTGGAAGGACAGTTGTTTGTTCAGCCGTCTCAGCGGGCGACATCTATTAGATGTGTTGGCCGCTTCTGGATTCTGCGTGGCCCTGATTACTTGCAATTCGTTCCTGTTGCTACACGGTGACTGGTTTTAGTATTGTTTGAGTTGCTTGTGGTATCGTTTTTTAGTGGATCTGTGAAGGGATCCACCTAATAAGAGTCCTGTTGGAATAGAATTGGCAGTTATAGCAACGAATGCTAAACTTTTTAAATTGTTTGGAAACTTCATTGTCAATCCAGTGAGTTGTTCGTTTGCCCTAACCCCACAGGGAAACGGCTGTCATGTAGCGGACACTGTGAACTGCTGATATAATGGTAAGGTGTATCATTTTTATGTAGTGAAATTTTTGATTGATCAGTCAATCTGAACGTTATTCGAGTACTCAATTTGAGCAGACCAGTAGCTGTAACTACCTTGTATTAATCTTGTGTTTAAATATTACCCTCTTGTTTAAATGTTTGTCGGTCGGTATTGTTACCAGTTTACCAGACAAAAGTCTTATAGGCCACCTTGCTGTCAATGTTTTTACACTTGTTGTACTCCTTGTAGCTACCACTGTGGCGTAGTTGTTTTTAAGCAGGGCAGTTACTCTCTCAAATCGTTTTGGAAGGATTATAAAGTACACTGGTGTCCAAAAGTAAATAAAAAATGGTAAATTTGCAAGGTTCCGTTTATTTTGCCACAAAACAGTGTAAACAGAGGATGAAAAAGTAGAAACAATATAATGAACACAGAAAGTATGAAACTGAAACATGCATAACGGTAGACAAAAAGTTCTTCTTTTCTCCAACTTAACGGATTTGTACACGAATTCCGACAACTGGTTAGTGTGCTCAGTATGGGATGGTGATGCTGACGTAATGCAAGCCGTCTCCCTAATGCATCTCAGTTATTTTCTATGGAATTCAAATCTGGAGAGCGAGCAGGCTACACCATGTGAGCAATATCTTGTGTTTCCAAGAAAACATCAAACATCTGTGCTCTATTAGGTCGAGCATTACCTTCCATCACTACGAGGTCTGAACCCACAGCACCTTGCAACAACCGCAGGTGAGTTCCCAATCTCTCGTCACGTTACTTGACAGCAGCTATTTTCATTAAGAGAGGTTCGAGTCGTAAACATAATCCTCCTCAATATCGTTCTCTTTCCACAATGTTCGGGTCCCGAAATTGTGTTCCACATTCCCTCCAGATACGAATCCATCGAGAATCACTCTCCAGACTAAACCGGGAATCACTGTGAAAACAACATTGACCCAGTGTTGGACCGTCCAGGTGGCATGTTGATGACTCCACTCTAGACAATCCCTTCTGTGAAGACGCATCAGAGTTAGACATACAGCAGGCCACCGACAATAAAGGCAACCATGATGAAGCTTTCTGCATATCATTTGCCTCGATGTAACACGTCCAGTGGATGCTGCGAGCTCACATGTCAGTTGTCGTGTTGCACTGAGGCCGTATTGTGGCGCATAGGCAGCCACGTAACGGACCTCTATTCTTAAGTCACACGTGCTCGGCCCTGTCCTGGTCTTTGGGGTACAACTTCTTTCTCTGTAATCTGTCGCCAAATCTGAGAAACAACACAACGAATCACACCAAGCCGTTGGTCCATTTCAGTTTGCAACTGTCCTGCTTCGTTTCGTTTTGTAGCCCACCACCGCAGAGAGCGTGGTATTCATCTTCTCTGTGCCATACTGCACCGTCTTTGACTGTGTACAAAGCGATTGTGGATGTGGGGCTATCCGGCAAACACCACCTCGTTTCAAATGGTTCAAATGGCTCTGAGCACTATGGGACTCAACATCTTAGGTCATAAGTCCCCTAGAACTTAGAACTACTTAAACCTAACTAACCTAATGGCATCACACACATCCATGGCCGAGGCAGGATTCGAACCAGCGACCGTAGCAGCCCTGCGGCTCTGGACTGCAGCGCCAGAACCGCACGGCCACCGCGGCCGGCACCACCTCGTTTCATAGATGCGCTGACGTCATCTTGGTATGGTTGTCCGTTGACCAGAATGCCATCTTCCGTGCAGAACACGATAGTACCGACATCTGGTTGACATTCTGTAGGATTATATGGTGAATTAGACGCAGGGCGGGGAAATATCTGTTGCTTTAATTTTGGATACCAGTGTACCCTGATCTATTCATATTAAGTCTTTTTCTTTTTAATCAGTTTAAAAGGAAATATTTCTAAGCCTTCTGTGGCTCTACTGATCGCGACAGTATTCTGATGTTTAAAAATCTCAAGGCAGTTTCTAAGCCTTCTGGCGATTGATAATTTTAATTTTGATCTTATTCTAAATTTTTACGAGAATTATAAAGCAAATTCTAGGCCTTCTGGAGCTCTGTGATTATTGATGTTAAACTTGTAATTTTCTTCTACTTCTCTCTCTCTCCTTTTTTTTTTTTAAGCGGGAGATGTTTTCCAATGCATATACTTAATCCGTTCTAGCGCTCTGTAATTATTGGTTGTTGTTAACCGGCTTTTCACTTCATTCCATTGTAAAGAAAAATTTTGAACGTTTTCACGAAATAAATGTAGACGTTGTCAACCGCAAGTGATGTTGAATATGGCGCTTGGCCCTTCCATGAATTCCTGCCGCCACCAGTTAAGGAACTTCTCAATTATGAATAATGTACATCGTCAAGGCTTAATTGACAACTGTCAATAAAACAAATTGAGAGATAGCATATAAAAAGGTAAAACAGATTTCTATGGGAAAAACTACATTCGTTTTCCTTGAAGAAACAAATGATTTTTTTAAGAAAACAGAGGTTTCCTCCTCTTAAAACTTAGCTTTTGCTTTCGCCGTCGATGTAAAAGGTAATGCTGCCAAGTAACAAGTATAAGGTGGTGTACCTTTTGAAATAATAATCTTTTAATTCTTAAAGATCAGGTGTCTGCCAGTAATTCTCGGCAACCGTTTGAAGTCCCACTGTTGAATTTGTTAATGAATTTATATTTTTCAGATGAAAATTACTTACTATATTGTGCCATCGCATTTGTAATGTGCCTTTCGAGAGGCAAACTCACATTCATGCACAGCATATTTTTTATTAAATTAAATATTTCTCTCTCTTTCACGTGTCAAAACACAAAGATACACTGCATCCTGCAGCGTTTCCACTGGGAAGTGTTTAATCACTCAACATACAGTCCGGTCTTGGCTCCGTTGTTTTTCATTTCTTTGTTCGCATGGACTGCTGGCTACGATAACAGAATTTTGGCACAGAGAACGTGCTGGAGACCAGCTTCGAGAATTGGAGGAAAGCACAGGCGAAGGTATTGGAAAATTTGTACAACATTATGGTAGATGTTTTAGTTGGAGCGGCGACTATGTAGAGTGGTACCTGGAAAGTGTAGCTAAATGTTGCAAATAAACATTTTTGATTTTCACTGTCGGTTACGTTTCGCGACCGATCAGAGCTTGAGAAAAATATGCCCTCCATAAATACTGGTGGTTGCCTGGTTTAAGTTATTATTATGGCAATTAATAAACATACAGTGCCAGAAGATGGGTCACACAGACCAAAACCTGTGGCACATTTCAACAATATTGATACACTAGCTGATGGTGTATCTATATAAATAAACCTTTCATTAAGATTATTATAGTTGTCGAGCTCCATATTACTAAAGTACAACACACTCATTTGACGGATTCCTATAATATTGCTCTGGGAACCTTACCAGACGTCCCAAAAACGAGTACCATGTTTCATAAAGGGTTCGTTCTGTAAGCGCGAAATATGCTTTCCGAAACTGCAGTGATTCAAAAATGGCTCTGAGCACTGTGGAACTTAACATCTGAGGTCATCAGTCCCATAGAACTTAGAACTACTTAAACCTAACTAACGTAAGGCCGTCACACATATCCATGCCCGAGGCAGCATTCGAATCTGCGACCGTAGCAGTCGCGTGGTTCCGGACTGAAGCGTCTAGAACCGCTCGGCCACCGTGGCCGGCCAAAACTGCAGTGGCAAGGGAGGTTACGTACACACATCACGGATATATTTACGGTTAAAATTTTGAGAGTGGGTGCTGCAAGATGATGAAGGTATCATGTTACTTCCTTACACCTACATCTCGCTGAAATACGCCATATGCACTTCGTCTGCTACACTTTAATTGTTAAGCTTTCCCCTTTTACGATGTCTGTCATTTCCTAGTTCTTACTTGAATTCTTCTCACTATATGTCTGTATCTTATGCTTTTGAAAGGTAATTCTTAGTCACTAATCTTGTTAATTTGTTCGTTACATTTTGCTGTGTTTTCATTATTTATATTAATTGATTCCTAATGTAATCATTCTTAATTATGTGTAATCACTGACATCATTTTACTGATCTGTTATATCCCATTTCCACTACATCTCCTCTCTTTATACATGATCCATGACTCACTCCCATACAAGAAATAGGAATTGCCATATTGTTATAAAATAACAAACCTGTCCCTTTCCGTGTATTATTTTTATTTACTGTTCGACATATAGGACAGAATTTTGCTGTCTTTTTTTCTGTATCTCTAATATAGTCACATGTAATGTTTCATCTTGGATAGTTAAACCAACTTGTTTTTTGACAACAATTTTCTATCTTTTGAGGTCTATTCTGTTCAACGTTTCAACGCTTGAGTTATTTTCTTGTTGGTAGCAATAGGTTACGTTCTTTAAGTATTCTTCCCAACAAATGTATTCCGTTCTGCAGGTCACCTCCTTTATCGACAAAAGTGTGGCATTGCTGCATATAAGAGACACGATAAACTAATGTCACCATCAATGGCAGTACCAAACTACGATTTCTATTTTCGTACTACATCGTCCAGATATTCGTTGAAAAATGTGGTTGATACACTACACTCTTGTCTCAGCCGTTTATTTATCAGTATGGGCTGTAATAATTTATCATGAAAATTTGGGTTGATGTTGGTATCCTTGTACGGACTTCTCTGTCAAATGGAATGGATAACCTCTGTTTTTCCTCGTTCTTCGTAGATGTTCTCAGTTTTATCTGAGCACTTCGTTCTTGTTATTCCATCTTTATTCTTTCTTCAAGACTCATATCAATTTTGAATATTATCCGTCTTTTCCTATAGCTTACAATAATTTTTCTGAGAATTTCATACATCTTACTACGTTTTACGTCGGAAAATCGTCTTAATTTTTCTTTTCAGTCTTGCTTTCATTATCGTCTGCAGTGTCAGAACTTCTACTGAAGTGGGTTGCCTTTCCTAAGGCCAAACTGATTGCCCTCTTAGTTCTTCAATTTTACATTATTCTGTGGAATATCCTTGTCAACAATTTAGTTGCATAATCTATTAAGCTGATTCTGTAACAGTTTTCGCACCTATCTATTTTTTTCGAAAATATGATGGCATGTGTCTGGAACCTCCGGATTCTATAAACTTATCTCCTTATCTGACTTATGCAGACTCAGTCTTCGGGGAGATCTGTAGACGTACTCTTCTGCAGGAAGATGGTATCCGACGCATTTAGATCCCATCAACAAAGATAAAATTTCTTTGTTATGCATAACAGAAGTTGTCCGGAAGCCGGGTATGTACAAGCATTCCACGCGAAATTATACCTCGTTAAAATAGGCAAGCTATTAGAACAGGCGCGAGCAGCACAGCAGACTAAAACAGCAAAGACCAATATCTTGATAGAAACGCGAAGTTTCTGGCGCAGCTTAATTAAGGAGTCCATCGAAACAAAGGTCGCAAAATGTAATAAAGCGGGTCGACGGTAAAGTATAAAGAGAGCTTTGGATCCGGCACCCAGCTTATTATAAGGTCACCCGTTTCTATGGAAGCTGGGAAACGCCGAGAGAATGTGCATTTCTTGGATTACGAGCGCAGGTGCCAGAAAGCAATTGAGCATCAAAGGGCGTAACGTGCTCCAGGAGTGGAACTGGATTTTAAATAGCGGCTCGACACCAGCAATAGCTCAGAGTCTGGATCAAGGCAGCGAGTACACGTAATAGGGCTGCTCACAGCACACATTAGTGATGCGAGAAATCTGATAGATCACGTCACCACAGGTGCCTCTTCTCTGAATCGAAATGGGAGGAACGCTCTTATTCGAATGACTCTGCTCTTCTGTGAGGATTTTACCTGCTTCGACAACAAACAGGGTAAACAAAAACGAGAGCCACAAACCCCTTATCGTGTTCCTGTGGCCTTATTCCCACAAACACCTCGGCACTTCAGCTGCGAAAGAAAAGAAGCGAGCAGTGTGGAGCGATTTTTGTCTCACGCTGCAGCACACGATTTGCCTTAAACTGATTCTTGACTTCTAGCTTATAGACCATGCAGTGGAGAACTGTAGGTGAGACGGGAAAATACAAGACAGAGTTATTACTCTTACGTACAGAGGAGGTCAGTTTGTAAACTCTCATGTGGAATCCTTCGCAGTGCAGAACAGATACGGTACACAGCTATATACATATAAATAGAGGACGTCACACACAATGCCACCCTCTAACGTGGCGCCAAATAGTTACGCTCAACGGCCACATAGATGACGCACATTGCGGGAACCATATTACGCCTCGGGCACGCGACTTAGAAATATTCGCTTCGTCCGTCAATATTTAGATATACTCTCTCGAATGGGATGGATATCGGTAAATGTACATGTACAGAAAATCAAACGATTACAACATCGGAAAAATGTGTCATTTATTCAAGACACAGAACATTGCAAACTGAACAAGTCAATAACGCGTTCATCCACCTCCCGCCGTTATGGGAGCACACACAACTGGTTTCATCAAAGTGTACGGGCCTAAATATGGCGTTGACGTAACGCCGAAATTAGCAGCGAAGTATATGAAAAATCTTAAGTACAGCTGGAGGAATTTCATTTTCATTAAAAATTGTACCGGTTGTGTCCGACCTTCATCCAGTTTAAATATGGTTGTACGAAAGTAATGGGAGCAGTTCTTCGGCATGGCACTGCTTGATGGAGTTGGGTGTTGTCCTGAGGAATATCGTCCGAAATTCTGCCCATTTGCCAAGCTAGATCGTCAAAATCCCCAAGTGGTCGAAGGGTCCTGCCTGTAATGGTCCTAACTTGGTCAATTGAGGAGATATCCAACGACTTTTTTGGCCACGGTAGGGTTTGGCAAGCGCGAGGGCAGGCAGTAGAAAGTCTCGCTGGTGCGGGCGGGCATTATCTTGCTGAAATATAAACCCAGGATGCCTTGCCATGAAGGGCAAGAAAACGTGGCGAAGAATATCGTCGACGTACCACTGCGATGTAGAGGTGCCGGGTGTGCCAACCAAAGAGCCTCTGTTAAGAAAATAAATGACATCCCAGATCGTCATTCCCGACAAGTTGGTATCCCTCTACTGTCCGAGGCGTCTCCAGACGAGACTCATCACTGAAGACAATTCTACTGGAAACAAAACAGTCTCGATTGCTAACTTTTTTAATGGCAATGGCGCGTTTCCCGTTTCACCGTTTTAGGCCATTATCAGATTGTGTAAAGGTAGCTAGATTCCCAACCCATCATTTACAAAACCACATACAGTGATAAATATATACCGAGGTAGCCGGATATATGTTCCGCAATCGAGACTGTTTTTGCTCTGAGCCAAGCGGGATTAGCTGAGAGGTCTCAGGCGCTGCAGTCATGGACTGTACGGCTAGTACCGGCGGAGGTTCGAGTCCTCCGTCGGGCACAGGTGTGTGTGTTTGTCCTTAGGATAATTTAGGTTAAGTCGTGTGTAAGCTTAGGGACTGATGACTTTAGTAGTTAAGTACCATAAATTTCACAAACATTTGAACATTTTTTTTGTTATAAAATACTTTTAAACCGGTTGCTGTAACAGCCTTCCGCGATGGTATGGGAATTTTTTTTATAATTATACTCTAATGAATGAGACTCCAGGTTGAAGACTTACCTGCAGACGCCCCGGGCTGCGGTGGGATACCAACCTGAGTGTCGCCCATCTTATGGCTTGACAACCAGTAGTGAAGGGGCTGCAGTGCAATTTTTTGTCTTCGGCGGCACCCTCACAGCACAGCGACGATATCCTACGCCCCGTTTTGTTACCACTCTTGACAATCTGAACCTGGGCTTACATTTCAGCAAGATACTGCCTGCTCACACACAGCGACCGCTTTCTTCTACTGCTTGTCTTCGTGCTTGCCAAAGTCTGACCAGCCATGTCGCCGGAACTCTCCAAAATTTTGGAGCATCATGGGCAGGGCCCTACAACTAACTCTGGATTTTGACAATCTAACGCGCCAGTTGGACAGTATTTGAATTGGAACCCTTGAGGAGGATATCCAACGACTCTATCAAAGAACGTCAAACCGAGTAATGGCTTGCGTAAGGGGACCAAGCCGTTGTTGACGTGCTCAACTTGTGAAGCACTTTCCCTTGAATAAACTGTCTGTCTTTTTTCTGAAATAATATTCATTTGTCTGTCAGTATATGTATATACACTATGTGATCAAAAGTATCTGGATGCCTGGCTGGCGACGACTTACAAGTTTGTGGCGCCCTCCATTGGTAATGGTGGAATTCAAGGTGTTAGCCCACACTTATCCTCGATGACAGCTTCCACTCTCGCAGGCATGCGTTCAATCAGGTGCTGGAAAGTTTCTTGGGGAATGACAGCCCACTCTTCATGGTGTGCTGATCTGAGGAGATGTATCGATGTCTGTCGGTGAGGCCTGGCACGAAGTCGGCGTTCCTATGCATCCCAAAGGTGTTCTATGGGACTCAGGTCAAGACAGTACAGGCCAGTCAATTACAGGGGTGCTATAGTCATGTAACCACTGCGCCACAGGCCGCGCATTATGAACAGGTGCTCGATCGTGTTGAAAGACGCAGTCGCCATCCCCGAATTGTTTCCAACAGCTGGAAGCAAGAAAGTGCTTAAAATATCAATGTAGGCCTATGCTGTGATAGTGCCACGCAAAACAATAAGGGGTGCAAGCCCCCTCCATGATAAACACGACCACACAATATCACCACCGCATACGAATTTAGCTATTGGAACGATATGAGCTGGCAGATGACGGTCACCGTGCATCCGCCATACCTACACCCTGCCATCCGATCGCCACATTCTGTAGCATGATCGTCACTCCACACAAGGTTTTTCCACTGTTCAATCGTCCAATTTTTACGCTCCTTACACTAAGTGAGACGCCGTTTGGCATTTACCAGCGTGATGTGTGGCTTATTAGCAGCCGATCGACCATGAAATCCAAGTTTTCTCACCTACCTCCTAACTGTCATTATACTTGCAGTGGATTCTGATGCAGTCTGGAATTACTGTGTGATGGTCTGCATAGATGTCTGCCTATTACACATTACGGGCCCCTTCAACTGTAGACGGTCTCTGTCAATCAACAGACGAGATCGGCCTGTACTCTTTTGTGCTGCACGTGTCCCTGCACGTTTCCACTTAACCGTCACATCGGAATTTGTGAACCTAGGGATGTTTAGAAGTGAGGAAATCTCGCGTACAGACGTATGACACACCTATTCACCTGACCACGCTGGAAATCCGTGAGTTCCGCGGAGCGCCCTATTCTGCATTCTCACGATGTCCAATTACTACTGAGGTCGCTAATATGGAGTACCTGCCAGTAGGTGGCAACACAATGCACCTAATATGAGAAACGTATGTTTTTGGGGGTGTCTGGATACTTTTGATCACATAGTGTATTTATATCACATGTACCTCGATTTTTCCACGGTACGTCATTTCTTCTGTCTTAGAGTGTATGACACTACAGAGACTGATGATTTACTCACTCAATGAATCACTCAGTCAGTGGTTCGCAAATTTGAGCGGCCGCTCACTGCTAATCGGTCAGTTCCAGTTTCAGCTCCAGTTACTAACGAATGAATAGCAGTTATCAGCAAATACGGTCACGTTGCTTCTGTCATCGCCGGGTGCCGTTGCAGCGTTTATCTATTAACAATCTGAACTTGCCCATGACAGCAGTGCAGACTGAACAACTGTTACATTATAGGGTCATCATTCACTGATTATGGTTAGACTAGTGACACGTCTTCTCATCAAACTGTAGTTGAGTATTCATTACGTGCATTCTTTCCATAAATGATTGCTAATTGTTTCTCATGGTGTTGCCAGCATTATTTCAATTTTAGTGTAACATTGCCTGTGACCAGAGAGTTGGAGCGTGCAAGCGCACCTCTTCATTAAAACAACTGATTTCTGTAATAGAGAGTTATCTTCCGGGGCGCCAAACTTATTTAGTCAATACCACAACTGCAATTATTATTCGGCACCCTCCGCGTTACGGCCGTTCCTACACACCAGAACCCAAGTTCATTTCTGTTTCCTAGTATCTGGGCCAACACCTGCTCTCATTTCCTCATTTATAACCAAACAGAACCTTGTATTCGTAAGCTCAGTCCATAGCCCTACAGATGACTATCGTTTTCCTGCTCTAAATATGTATCGCAGTGGAAATGTTTATATGTACAGGGTGAAAATTTTAAGTTGACAAACCAGAATAACTCGAAAAATAAGCTTCACACGAAAGAATGTGTAGAATCCAAAGTGCATGTTATTTTCGAGGGGACATGTGCTGGTGCTAAAATTAGCCGGCCACCTCAGCCCCCTGGGGGTGGGGCGGGAGGCAAATTTCAAATGGAAACCCCCATTTTTACTGCAGCATCTGATTCTACGTAAAAAAAAACTACGTACATTTTGTCTTAAACATCTGTTTTGATTCTTGGTAGTTGGCGCTGTAATTTAACAAAATCCATGTTCTCATTTTTGCGTGGAAAATAGCTACGGATAAATGAAAATACTTATTTACTTCGTAAATTTGGATTCGCTAAAACTAAAACTCTCTCCCTCTCTCTCCCCATAGGGTGGCGTTTGAGAGAGAGGACCACGAAACAAACAAAACTTATCCGAATCTGCGCAAAAAATTAATATGTGGGTCAACA
Organism: Schistocerca gregaria; assembly: GCF_023897955.1. Lineage (NCBI taxonomy): Eukaryota > Metazoa > Arthropoda > Insecta > Orthoptera > Acrididae > Schistocerca > Schistocerca gregaria. The sequence goes on along the minus strand of NC_064921.1, from coordinate 99,010,396 downwards.
TTTGTGAAAATCTAATTCTTATATCTCTAACCCCACCGTATTCGTAAGGAAAGTTTTAGTTTTAGAGAATCAAAATTTACGAAGTGAATAAGAATATTTTATTTATCCGTAACCATTTTCCACGAAAAAATGAGAACATGGAGTTTCTTGAATTACAGCTCCAGCTGCCAAGAGTCAAAATAAATGTTTAAGACAAAATGTATATAGTTTTTTATGTAGAATCTGATTCTGCAATAAAAAAGGGGGTTCCCATTTGAAATATTGAAGTTGCCTCCTTCCCCCACCCCTAGGGGGGCTTGAGAGGCGGGCTAATTTTAGCACAAGCAGATGTCCCCCTCGAAAATAATCAACTTTGGATTCTAAACATTTTTTTGTGTGAAGCTTTTTTCGAGTTATTCTGGTTTGTCAACTTAAAATTCACACCCTGTATATTTCTATTTTACCATTTAGTTTATTTATTCTAATCAAAATCGGAGAACGTGAAAAGATTAAGCTTTTGTAAATACCGTCATGGTCTTCGTCATTTTACTGATTTTAAGAAACACTTGTAAATTATCGTATTGATGTATATTTAACCTTTTTGTGTAAAAGGAAGTTGTTTGTACCCCTGACAGGGGGAAGTTCAGATGGTTCAAATGACTCTGAGCACAATGGGACTTCTGAGGTCACCAGTCCCCTAGAACTTAGAACTACTGAAACCTAACTAACCTAAGGACATCACACACATCCACGCCCGAGTCAGGATTCGATCCTGCGACAGTAGCGGTCCTGCGGTTCCAGACTGTAGCGCCTAGAACCGCTCGGCCACTCTGACTGGACAGGTGGAAGTGAAGCAATAACAAAGAAACAGAATGACATGAAATGACCCACAAAAGGGATGCCAGTAGTATTCGCCCCTCACACTTCACTATTTATCTGCTATGAATGTTGTCTTTACAACTGGGAAAATGTCTTGCACGTGTGCGAAAGAAATAATACCTTACGGGTGATCTGTTGAATCTACGTTTTGCCACCCAGCATACGAGCAGCTGAGGCGAAGCTGCTGCATGTGCCCTACCTTTAGACATGGCTCCAAGCGAGCGTACTGTCAAGTCCGTGACGCACTCTGCTTGTACGATTCCTTTTGTGATATACCCTCAACCGTGCGAGGAAGTAAAACAGGTCCAGTATTTCACTGGAAGATAGCCCAGGAGATTGAGATGAATCATTTGAACACCAGCGATGAGAAAATTAATTTTGTCTTTTTTTTTTGATAAAATAAACACAAACCCTTCTACTACCAGATATCGGCAAGATTACAAAAAACGGACATAACACTGATAATTATCATTTACGCATAATTCGTGCATATGGAGACAAGGTTATTAAAATAAAAAGCTGCCATTGCAACGTATATGCTACGTTGTCTTTTAAGAAGGGAGCCTAAGAGCATCTAACAATCAGAGTAGTGCCTCAGCTGCAACTGATGATTAGAGTGCTACCGGAAATTTGCGAAAACATTCTTAGCAGTTCCCTTTACGGGCATTCAACTGAAGCGTCTGGGATCATACAAATATTTTATGTGGGGAGCAATCTGCTTCTAGTGGCTCCCAAGGTAAGGGATTCGCATACATCTCAAGAGCGCCATATTTCACGTTGCCTCAGAAATATTTCAGAATTACGTGACAACAATTGAGCCGTGCTGCGGTCCGCGTTGGTGCTGTTGGAGGACAGGCCCTACCGTTTAGTTGACGTGGCTGGGGTTGTTTGTCTTCTTCTCGTGTTGACTGGCGCCACTTGGTTTCGGAAGCATCTTCTGTCCGCTACTGGCAGCAGCGGTGGTGATCAATATGCAGTAACTGTCGCCCTATCTTTGGGGTGACGTCGTTCTTCCAGGTCGTGAGAGTGTGCAGTTCGGTTGGGGATTCAGGAGGAGCCCCGTCTGCGCAGTGTGAAAACTCGCTGGGAACCGCTGGCGGCACGCACGTACTACCAGATCGAAGGCCTGTGGTCACGAGGGTGAACAACTTCGTCGTAAACCGGATCCTGCCAGCTTTGAGTTGAGTGCATTTGCATTCAAGTAGAGAAACCTCCATCATTGTGAGATCTTGCAATTGTCCAGTGACTTCGGTTCGTGTTGCTCCTCGGAGTGCTGCTGAGGTGAAGAGCAGCGAGTGCAGTGTTTGGGGAAAGCGAATCTGATTAGCTTTCCTGGGCTTCTAATTAGTATTTATTGCGTTCAGTTTGTTACTATCTGTTAAGTTCAACCAGCGGCATTTTTCTTGCCTCGTGGCCGATAACGCCCCAGTTAATTGCCTTGGGGGTTAGTGTATGTAACGGCAGTGGACGTTTCCTCGCCTTTCGCTGCTCTCCGGTAAGGCGCGTAGTTTTGACAGCTTTCTTGATTGTAGGTTGGTTGGTGACTCTTCTACTCTGGTAGCGGTGATTCCTTTCTCGTTGGTAGTGGTGTTTAGTGTTTAACGTCTCGTCGACAACGAGGTCATTAGAGACGGAGCGCTAGCTCGGGTTAGGGAAGGATTGGGAAGGAAATCAGCCGTGCCCTTTCGAAGGAACCATCCCGGCATTTGCCTGAAACGATTTAGGGAAATCACGGAAAACCTAAATGAGGATGGCTGGGAGACGGGATTGAACCGTCGTCCTCCCGAATGCAAGTCCAGTGTGCTAACCACTGCGCCACCTCGCTCGGTCCCTTTCTCGTTCCAGGCGCTCTAAGCACAGTATTTTGCGGACGGAGTCCAGCCCGCCGGTTCCAGCTTTGGTGTATTCTTACATCTTTCGTTTGTTTTATTGGACGTCAGGTAGCCTGAGCAAGATTATCGTTAGTAAATCGTTAGACTGCCACTAGTCTGAGTTACCATCATGTGGAGTGAATGCAACCCTTGGTTGCCTATCTCATCACTCACGAAAGTGTTTTTTTGCCGAACCTTCTCAGAGGTCGATTCCTGGTGCACCGTCTGTGACTGGCCCTTGTGTTTTATTATTGTATTTGCTGTTTTATTGCATGTTTCTAAATTTTTTATATAATTGCCATTTTCGGCGTTACAGCGGATTTAAGTCGTTGTGCGACCAAGTTTGCCATCATTTTGTCTCACCCGTTTGGTGATCATTTACCTGTCCATTTAAATTAACCTTTGCTATTGCATTGCTGTTTTACAGTGTGTTTGTTAATTTTTTTAATTACCGTTCTTCGCTTTAAATGCCTTCAGCCGTGACTGTGGTTACTTGCCATAACATTCTAATTGGGATCACTGAATGATTTCTTCCCTCGTGATGCAACGATCAGCTCGGAATATTGCGCCGTCCTCAGAAAATTGAAGAAACGACTTCATCTGTTTTGTCGGCACAAAAATGAAAACGAACTTTTTTTTTCATGACACCGCACGGCCTCATACAAGTCTGCGCACTTGAGAAGAGCTAACACAACGTCAAATAAATTCAGTAGTGCTCCAGGTTTGCTCCATTCAAGATATTCGTTTTCTAAAGGCTGGTTAATATTATCCTGTTGAGAGTCTATTTATATCTGTGTGGAGGACGAAAAGAGTACTGGAAAACAATCTCCGCAAAAATCTCTCAGTAATCTTCGTGCGCTTCAAGAAAGCATGCGATATTGTCGACAGAGAATTGTTATTCGACTTACTCATACAATTCCGATTGGATGCCAGAACAACGAAATTACCCAGCAGATGTTAATGGGGATCTGTTAGAAGGTACGATTTATGGTGGAGGTCACCAATGAGTTGATCTGAAAGACGGATCAGGTACGATGATGCACTCCCCGTAGTTATGATGCACTCCCCGTAGTTATCTTCAGTTATGTTTTCGAGAACATCATCACCAAATGAATAAAGATTTGGGCTTTTATCTATGTCATGTTGTAACCTCCTACAGCCACACAGCGACGACATTCCTCGTACACCATAGCATAATCAGCAGACAGCGGCAGATTTCTGCTCGCTTTGTCCGCCAGATCATTTATGTATACGTAGAGTAATTGGAGGAACCTAAAGCGGTGTCAAGGTCTACTGCTTTTCATTTGCTGACAATCTCGCGAATCCTATCCAAGAACACTAAAATCTGCTAGCGATCAAATAAATGTACTAAAAAGCAAACGGAAAATGCTCAAAATTTGGTACCAAAGAAAGAATTACAGGTTCCCCCCCCCCCCCCCTCTCCCCACTCATGACCTGAAGACAGAATAGGGTAAGAAAGTTTCGACAGCTTTACACATCTCGAAGAAATAATGTAACTGTAACTGACGAAGAAAAGAAAGGAAAAAAGAAAGACGATAAAAGACTGTCAATGAGTTTCGAACACTGCAACTAAAACAGATTGTCAATAAGCTATCGAAAGCCCCGAATTACAAGAATGTCGGGACTAAGAGAAGGCGAGAAATTCGGAAGGTCCTTCGCAAGATAACAAATCTAAACATATTAGATAGATAGCGTAGATAAGCGGAATGGACGAAATGTACAAGGAAAATAAAATTACCCAAATAGTTTAGAAAAATAAGAGCAAAATTTCACGGAAATGTCTTTGGTGGGAATCAGAAGCGGCTGACAAGATAGATCTTTAATATGCTTAACAGCAACACTAATGTTTAAAAGGGGAAAGGGGAGGGTGAGAGTGTGATAAAGATCTTGAAACGGCTGAATTGAATTGGGAGGACGCGTCAGAACGAAAAAAAGTGCATCACAGCTACCGGCAGCTTTAAAAGCTTCAATGACGAACAGAAGATGTACAGGTGAAAGAGGACGAGCTTCCACAGATGAACGCAAAGATAAAGACTGCAAAGAAGATTATAGCTAAGTGGAACTGTCACGTAACGTAGTCTTCAATGTCCTCTTTCGAAAAAGATGTCACTAGTCCTCCCTAAAATGTAGTACAACCACCAGGATTAGAAAAATGTGTATTGTTTCATGCGTTTTCTGTTGTTAACACTTAATAATGTCTTTGGTGTTGGTGTAAGGCCTTCATGTGCAGTGCCGAGCATAACATGAAGGGGGCAACTATGACGCGATGTGGGTTTTTAATACATCATTACCTCACATACTGTAAGAAACCAACAGTATATAACACTCAAGCACTATGCTCGAACGTCATATGATACTTTCAGCAAACTCAGTGCACATGTTATAGGCTCAGCGTTTTACAGTTAACTATGCGGTTAAGGAAGACTGCAAAGACTCGTAGAGGCTGACTTCGGGGATGACCCATTTCGGTTCTTAGAAACATGCGAAGCAAAACTAACACCACGATGTATCTTAGAAGATAGGATGAAGAAAGAAAAATCTACCTATATGAGAGGGGCGTTCAGTAAGTAATATAACACAATGTTTTCTGAATGCGGGTTGGTATTATTCGGTATTCGAATTCAGCATATTATTCCCCATTCTCTTAGACACAAAATCCTATTTTTCAACATAATCTCCATACAATGCGACGGTTGTACTCGGCCTTACTCCACCTTACTGGCAAGTCATGTATGCACGTTCGTCGGAGCATCAATAACCGCCCCATCACCCATCTACTGCTTTCCGTGGAGTGCATCCTTCATTGGACGAAACAGATGGATGTTGGAAGGTGCGAGATCCGGACTGTTGGATGGATGAGGAAGAATAGTCCATTGAAGTTCAGTGAGCTCTTCTCGAGTGCGCAGACGTGTATGAGGCCCTGCGGCCTGAAGAGGGAGAAGTTCGTTTTCATTTCTGTACTGACGAAGCCGACGAAGTCGTTTCTTCAATTTTCTGAGGGTGGCACAATACACTTCCGAGCTGATCGTTGCATCATGAGAATAACCCATTGAGAGCCCCAGAAGACTGTCACAATGACTGCACTGGCTTAGTGTGCAGCTTTGAAATTTTTCTTCGGAGAAGTGTAGCACCACTCCACGGATATCCGTTTTGGTCCGGTTCATATTCCATCGCCTGTGACGATCTTCGACCAAAAATGTCACTATCAGCGTCATAACTACCAAGCAACCCCGCACAGATGGTCCTCCGTTTCTCTTCAGGGTCTTCTGTTAAGCAGCGAGGAACTCAGCAGGCACATGCCTCTGAGTACCCAAAACTGGTGGACGAGTGTGTCAGCACTGCCAACAGAGACGTCCAGTAGTGCAGCGAGATGTTCGTTTGTGTTCCGTCAATCACCTCGAATGAGAGTGTTCGCACGTTGCATGTGTCACAGCTGTGTTCGGTGGGCCAACGTGCAGAGTATCGGATACGTATGCGAGAGCTTGTTGCGATTATGACAGACGTCTCGACCAAAACACTCACCGTACTTTTGTTCACTGCCAGGTCTCCGTAGACATTCTGCAAAGAGCATATGAATGTCTAAAAATCTCTGGTTTTCCTCCAAAAGAAACTCAATGACAACTATTAGCTTGGAATGCACCTCCTAGTCACAGACGTAATTTTGAAGCCTAAGTACAGTGCCGCCACCTGCCACAGCTTATGAAACTATAGGTCCTGAAGCGGGAATATTTCACTACGTCCCGCCACAAATTCCCCTTTTTTTCAAGCAAAATTGCCCGATGGAAAGTATATTTCATTATTTATCGAAGGCCCGTCGTTACATTTGTAGCTTCAGAGAAAGCTTTTGACAATACTGACTACACTACACTCATTCAAATTCTGAAGGTCCCACGAATAAAATACAAGGAGCCAAAGGTTATTGACTACCAGTAAAAAATCGAACTGAAGTTATAAAATTTTCAGGAGGTGGTACTCCACAACTCATATATTTTTGAAAAGTGTCACAGTACCACCTTGAAATTCTGGTAAAATACTTTATTTGTACAAACAGCTTCAGTCGTCTGACGATAATCAGATTCATAAAAGTACTCACAGTATCATATTTGATGAAATATAAAATCGTTGTTGTCAGGTAATAAAACCATGAGTAATACACTGTTATCGTGTCGTAATATAAGTAACGTCATTACTCTATAAAAAGCAGTGTACTCATTCATGTTACAACAGTAATCGGCTTTAATCCTTTGAAGAGATTGCGTGTGGTGTGAATCTGTTCCCGGCTTTAACACCGACTGCAGTTTAACATGAATAGGTATACTCTATACCACGGTCTTCATATTACGATATGACAATGGTGTATTATTCATAGTATTATCACCTGACGGCAACCATTTCATATTTCATCTAACATGATGCTGTGTGAACTTTTATGAACTGATAACGGTCAACGACTGAAATAAAATATTTTATCTGGAGCTAAAGGCGATAATATGACATTTTTCAGATTGATTCAAATGACATGAAAGGAAAGCAGTAGTTGACACGGGAGCGAGACACGTTTGTAGCCCAAGTTATTCAATCTGTACATTGGGCAAATTGTAGAAGAAACCAAGGGGAAATTTAGAAACAGATGGAAAATTCAGAAACAAGAATTTCAAAAATTCATCCGATGAAACTGTAACTTTCTCGGAGAACGCAAGGAAAGCAGTTGAACGCAATGGATAATGTCTTTGCGTGTGGTTACCAACCGAATGTCAACAAAAGTAAAACAACAGTATGAAATGTGGTCAATTACACTGAAACGCCAAAGAAACTGGTATAGGAATGCGTATTCAAATGCAGAGACATGTGAACAGGCAGAATACGGTGCTGCGGTCGGCGACGCATATGGAAGACAACAAGAGTCTGACACAGATGTTAGATCGGTTACTGCTGCTACAGTGGCACGTTTTCAAGATTTAAATGAGTTTGAACGTGGTGCTACAGTCGGGGCACGAGCGATGGAACACAGCATCTCCGAGGTAGCGATGAAGTCGGGATTTTCTAGCACGACCAATTCACGAGTCTACCGTGAATATCTGGAATCCGGTAAAACATCAAATATCCGACATCGCTGTGGCCGGCAAAAGATCCTGGAAGATTGGGACCAACGACGACTGAAGAGAATAGAAGTGCAACCCTTCCGCAAATTGCTGCTGATTACAATGCTAGGCCATCAACAAGTGTCAGCGTGCGAACCATTCAACGAAACATCATCAATATGGGCTTTCGGAGCCGAAGGCCCACTTGCGTACTCTTGACGACTGCACGACACAAAGTTTTACTCCTCGCCTGTGTTCGATTCCCGGCGGGGTCAAGGATTTTCTCTGCCTCGTGATGACTGGGTGAAGTCCTTAGGTTAGTTAAGTTTAAGTAATTATAAGTTTTAGGGGACTGATGACCAGAGATGTTAAGTCCCATAACGCTCAGAGCCATTTTTTTTTCTCGCCTGGGCCCGTCAATGCTGACATTGGACTGCTGATGACTGGAAACACGTTGCCTGGTCGGATGAGTCTCGTTTCAAATTGCAGCGAGCGGATGGACGCGTACGGGTATGAAGTTATCCTCATGAATCCACGGAACCTGCATATCACCAAGGGACTGTTCAAGCTGTTCGGAGACTATGTAATGGTGTGGGGCGTGCGCAGTTGGAGAGACATGCGACCCTTGATTGGTTTAGGTTCCACTCTCAGGTAACGCGTACGTAATGATCCTGTCTGATCGCCTGCCATTCATGTCCATTGTCTATTCCGACGGACTTGGGCAATTCAAGCAGGACAGAGCGATACCCCACACGTCCACAACTGCTACACAGTGGCTCCAGGAACACTCTCCTGAGTTTAAATACTTCCGCTGACCACAAAACTCCCCAGCCATGAACGTTCCTGAGCATATCTGGAATTACTTGCAACGTGTTTTTCGGAGGATATCTCCACCCCCTCACACTCTTACGGATTTATGGAGAGCCTTGCAGGATTCATGGCGTCAGTTCCCTCCAGCACTACTTCTGACATTAGTCGAGTCCCTGCCACTTCGCGTTGCGCCACTTGTGCTTGCCCGCGGGGGCCCTACACCAAATTAGGCAGGTATACCAGCCTCGCGTAGCGGCCGCACGGTTGCAGGCGCCACGTCACTAATTGCGAGGGCCCTCCCGCCGGACTTTCGAGCCCTCCCTTGGGCATGGGCGTGTGTGTTGTTTGTAGCATAAATTAATTTCTGAAGCGTGTAAGTCTAGGGACGGATGATCTCGGCAGTTGGTCCCATAGGAATTCACACACATGTGAACACCTTTTGAGCGGGTGTACCAGTTTCTTTGTCTGTTCAGTGTACATCAGATGATTGCTGAGAAAGTTGTATTAGGAAACGAGACATACAAAGCAGTTGTGTTTTGCTTTTGAGGCGCGAAATAGCTGACGATAGTTGAAGTATGTAAAACGAAGACTGGCAGTAGTGACGAAGTCTTTATTCATTATGTTTGTCTGGAGCGCAACCTTGTACGGTAGCGAAACCTGGAAGATATACTTTTCAGATAAGAAGAAAATAGAAACTTCTGAAATGTGGTGCTACAGGTGAATGTTGTTTACGCAGGTAGTTCCTACAATAATGAAGAGTAATTGAGATGAAGTGGTCAGAAAACAAATTGGTGGTTTCCCATGACTAAAAGAAGTGAGCGGTTGAAAACGTACGTCCTGAGTCACCAAGGAATCGTCGTTTTTGTAAGAGAGTCAAAATTGCAGAGGGAGATCAAAACCTGACAATGGCAAGGATCTTCAGTGTTACGTATTACCGGACCACAATATTACAGCTCTTGGACTTCCGTGGCCGTTATCGAAAACAGGAGGCGACAGAAGTTCAACCCTTCCGCAAATTGCTGCAGCTTTCAATGCTAGGCCATCAACAAGTTACTGTGGTAACTCAGAAAAGACATCACTTTGTGAATGATTTCAAGACAGTTGTGAATATGCACTGACACGAAAAAAGTTATGGGATACCTCCTAATATCGTGTCGGATCTCCTTTTGCCCAGTGTAGTCCAGCAATTCGAGGTGTCAAGCACCCAAAAAGCCGTCGGAAGCCCTCTGGAGAAAGGAGCCATGCTGCCTTTATAACCATAATTGCGAAAGTTTCGCCTAGGAAATGACCTATCGATTATGTCCCATAAATGCTCGGTGGGATACGCGTCGGGCGATCCGGGTGGCAAAATCATTCGCTCGAATTCTCAAGTAACATGACATAAGCTTTTCCAGTCAATCTTTGTTCAGTTGGGTCAGAGGATCCAGAAATTCCATGGAAACACAGGCGACCCCCTTACGGAGGTACCACCAGCTTGCATGATGACTTGTTGACGGTTTGGGTCCATGGCTTTGTAGGGTCTTTGCCACACTCGAACTCTTCCATCAGCTGTTACCGACGAAAACTGGGACACATGGGACCACGCCAAAGTTTTCCAGTCATCTAGGATCCAACCAATATGGTCAGTCACGAACACAGGAGAGGCGCTGCAGGCGATGTCGTGCTTTTAGCAAAGGCACTAGCGACGATCGTCTGCTATCATAGCCAATTAACGCAAAATTTCGCCACACTATCCTAACAGATACGTCCGTCCTACTTGCTCACTGAGTTGTACGGTTAGTTCACGCTGTATTGCTTGTCTGTCGCTTCTCTGTGACACTTCTTCGCAAACGCCACTTCTCTGGGTCGTTAAGGCCGTCGGCAACTGCATTATCCGTGGTGAGAGGTAAGGCCTGGTCTGGTATTCTCGGTACACTCTTGACACTGTGGATCTCGGAATATTAAACTCTCTAACGATTTCGGAAAATGTATACGCACTGCGTATAGCTCCAACTTCCATCCCACTTTCAAAGTCTGTCAATTACCGTCGTGAGGCCATAATCAAGTCGGATAACTTTCGTATGAATCTCGTGAGTGCAAATGAAGCTCCATCAATGCACCGCGCTTTTATACCGCCATTTGTATAGATACCTATCGCTATCCCATGACTTTTGACCCCTCAGAGTACTATGAAGCAGTTTAGTGTGTGGTCGTGGAATATTACGATAATAATGTGACCGAAGCGCCCTCTCTTCCCGGTATAATAATATTGCGGTCGGGTAATATATTGTAATTGGTACGCATAATTGAATAACGAGGAGAACTGCAAAAAACCAGTCTCCGCTTCGAAGACCACAAAAACAACCTAAATACCACTCACGGAATAGGCCTAGGCTTGTTAGGATTGGCCGATTGCTTCCTGGAAGGCAGTACGCGAAGCGATCTGCGATCGTGCAAGCTGTAATGATCATCTCGCCAATTCACCCAGGCATTATTGCCATTTCAGGGATTATGGTCATGCCGTTGCTTCCTTGTTCAAGCAGTTTCCCATTTATCTTCGTAAAGGGCTGAGTTGACCTTATGCCAGACGTTCCTACTCCAGGAAAGAAGTCTGTCAAAGCTACCGGGAATCGAAACCGGAGCCTTCCGCATCGAAGACAGGGACACTAACTTTTTTTTTATTTAGTAAAAAGTATTGGGGTGCAGTGGGATACGAACCAACAATACACAACGTATTAAATCATAACTCTGGTTGTCTGCTCATTAATCCCCCCCTTTTTTACAATGAATATATTTTTTAGGCATTTTTTATATTTCCGATGTATTTATTTGGTTTTATATATACACATACACGCATACATATATACACACGTATACGTACACACACACACACACACACACACACACACACACAAACACACACACACACACACACACACACACACACACAAACGGGATCCTACTACCGCCACCAGAAGCTTTCGAGTCGTCTTCGCGTAATGAATGCTTCTGAGGATCAATCGTGTGTCGTGAATCATTTTTAAGTGTGCCTTCTAGTATTCGGAACGCCCCAGTAGGGAGGAGAATCCTCGAATAATGTGCTTAAATAGTTTGACAGTCATGTGCGGTACAATGCATGGTGGCGGGACGCCTCATGAGTCTTTGTCAGGTGGACCCACAAGTCCAGAGCGTTTTCGGGAGCGGCTTGCAAAATGTAATATAGCACCATGACCTTGAGACAGTTGACGGCGTTCGTTCTTGTAGTGGGCAAGTAAGTTGTATCTGGATATTGGAGTTCGTCTAGAATGACAGACTCTAGCTGTCTTCGCAACAGGAGCGTCAGCATACGTTGTACAAGATCCCAGCATCTGCCTTTGGGTCGCGGCACAGAGTAGGCAGGGATCGTCTCTCGAGGCCTGGCCACGGAGTCTCCTTCGCAACAAAGGGACGAAGGAGGGGAAGGGGGATTCGGGAAGAACAAAGAAAACGCTACATTTTTTCTCCAGTCGATATATGTTATATCGTGCAATGAAGAAAAGAAAGAAAAGAGAGGTCCGCCCTTCAGTTGAAAGAAAAAAAAAAGGTGACTTTATTAGCAGATACACTTAGAGACTTCGCGTTGCCAGATCGTCCTAACACATCTTCTCCTATCTTGTTCGTTCTAAGTCATCTGCGTTGCAACATGTTCGTCTCTCGCCATGGCTGATCCAGATGCGTGGTGGGTTGTGTTGCGTACCCCAGAAGTCTTTCGAAAAATATTGCGTATGTCTGTGGTTTGTAACCATCGCGCAATTTTGCATTTGGTTGTACTCGGTGGTCATTACAAATTAGATTAGATTACAACAACAATAACAACGACATCGTTAATTCTCTGGGCACAAAAGGATGTTCCTAAATCCGTCGTTATCGACCTACGACACTGTTGCACGGAAACGTACGCTACCTGTAACCCCCACCTCAAAGAAGGGTTTCTTCCTGGTTACTAGATACAGAAGGTATTATTGAAAAAATTTTGTGAAATGTATTTCTATGCGTCATATATATTAATTATTAGTTATCAGCTAGCTATGTGTACAGTCGCAAGGAGCCAGTTTAATTGCGACCAAAATATTCATGATACCACGCAAGTAATCGAGGTCAGACGTAATTTGTTCTTTAGATACTGAATTTTGCGTTTTTTATCGGTCCAGAAGAAATGTTTCTGATAACATAAATTCAGTGGTAAAAGTATTTCAGATATTGAGTTTACGGAGCGTTAGCCAATCCGAATGTTTGTTACTGTTATAGGTCTAGTAACGTTTCAACAGGAAATTTATACCACAGAAAAATGCTTCACCAAGGATGGAGCTAATGGTTTGCATATTGTTCCTCGCAGGATATCAATAATGTTAAAAATGTCTGCTTCCAGGTACTAGGTTTTACTATGAAAAATATAACCTAACTATTTGGCCACTTTTAATTAATTACATAAACGTCGTTTATGATGTAAAATATATCACAGAATTTTTTTAATGCGTGAATGAATTTACTTGCGTCAATACAACCGTTGCAAAACGACAAAATTATATGCTCCCTCTCTCAGCCCTCTGTTAGCATTTATGTGACGAAAATGACTACCTATATTAAGTGAACGTAATTTGAATAAATGTCAAGGAGGTACACCATCGACCGTTCATAAGCATTATTACCTATATGTATTATTACCTATGTGTCGTAGACTGTAATCCTGTTTTGTGAGATAAAAAATAAATAAATAAAAAAGAAATCAAAATGATTACAGGGTATTAATTAAGTACAATATAAAAAACTAATGTATAAAATTAATATCAGGTTCATTAAGTTCATTAAGTTCCACATCAGTGCGATGTAGTATCTAGAAAACTGATGAAAATCTTGTGCAACAACACCTTATCTCGATATGATATGAACTGTAGTTGACAGGCGTCACTAAATAAATGATTAATGTCTCTGTTTGTTTATAGAATTTATTAGACTGAATTTTCTAACATTAATTACTGCAATAAAGCTACGTTTATGAATATTGAAACGATAGCCAAAAATTTCCAGTTTACATGCACCAGCGTACGAAACTGAGATGTTGGAAAACTTTTGTGACAGGATTATGTACCAAAGAACTCTGAGTGAAATACAGACTAAACAGATTTCCTTTGTAATAAGTGTCAAGGGACCATTATTACGAATTACGTTATTTTACGAGTTGTCAGAACTTGGTCTTGGTCGTTAAAGTTGTTTTTCTGTTCTCAATTATTTATCAATAAAGCTTAGTTTTTTTCAAGTGCTGTTTTATTTAGGAAATTGGTGATTTTCCCCAGGACATGCTTATCACCGTCGACATTTAGTGGAGAAATAGCTGACACTTAGTCTTTCATAGGATGCTGAAGTCGAATCATTGTCCACGGTTCAATAGCAGAAACAACAAATACGCAGGGTTACTAGTATAAACTGTACAAAAGATAGGATAAATTATAGTCACGCGTTAAATGTAAAAAAATGAGGAAAATGTTTCTTACTGCAAAGTAACCAACAATTATAACTCCTAATACCCCGTCGATATGAAAATTCGTTGGAGATATCGTGCTAGTTCAATTGTTCAAAGACTGAAAAAGGGAGCAGTTGTGCTGTTTTTCTGGAACTGGTCTTTTAGCGTAAACCGCAGTCAAAACATTCCATATACTCTGATCAATTAAACAATTCTCGTTCATTTTTTGTCTAATGACATGTCACATGTGCTTGTTCCACATGGATTTATAACACACATGAATAATTCACACGTTTATCTGTATCAGCCAGTTCTTCTAGAGTTATGTTAGAGGTGAAAAGTTTTTACAAGTTCTATAGGAAAAAAGGGCCGAAAAATAATGAATATAATGAGAAAAGTTTTTGTTTAATATCGAATAAAAGAAACAATGCTACGATACCAACAGAAGAAAAAAATGAGACCTTTTTTACGAAGGAGTTCTGCACACGTTTAAAAAAGAAACGTGAGCAGAAATTATTCCAAAACATATCTGTTAATGAGTTATAAGTATAGCCGGTTTCCGTACCTGCGAAGTTGTCGACTGTCGCCTGGGAAGCTCGTCAGCAACGGAGCGCTGCCTACGCCGGACCAGACGTCTCAGCGATGCGGTGGGTCGCCGTCGACTGTGCGGCGGGTTGCCTGTCTCCTGTGCGCTTCGTCCTGTGCTTTGCGCGGCTGTCTACTGCGCTTGCGTCACGGCTAGCAGCCTGTCTGCAGCGCATGCGCGCTCCCGGAACGCCTCATTTGTTCTGCGGTGCTCAGGAGGCGGCAGTGGTCTTTCCGGTATGAAAGATAGCACCACAGCAGCACTGCTGAGAAACTTCCTGTATTCAATGGAAGACGCATTTAAATTATGGTGGTACCCTGAACATTTGATGAACACTCGATATAAAGGTCACTTCAGTCAGTAGGTGACAGTATGTTCGGAACACCATGGGTACATTTTTGTCCGTTCTTTCTGACGGAAACTTTGATGTATTTTGAGTAATGTTCTTCACTGTTTATTTACAAGTTACTATGCATACGTTCCCAGGAGACTGTTTATGGAAGAATCCAGTCATTTTCATTGATAAATACAGTTATGGAGGGCTACCGTGCCACCCTCGTCTGTTTGGATGCAAGATCTCATTGGTCGAGTGACATTTGCACCAAATATTGGTAGTAGTAGCGAAAGAAGAAAAAATACGACTAGATCTACCTGGTCAGATGGGGAATAGATCCACCATGCTCCCGAATACGAGCCCAGTGTCCTACACTTACTCAACTTTGGTAGGTCACAGAAGGAGATCACAGTGGTAAAATGTCATTAGAAATGCAGTTTACTTCATAAGCCTTGTTCCCTGCAAGTCTTTGTCTTCGTGTGCCTCTCATTAAAAGGCTATAATTTTTTGAAACTGTCGTTACAGATGCCGATATCAAGGGTGACTTTCAAAACACACAACTCTTTCTGGAGGAAATGAGAACAAGATCTACTCTTTCACGAAATCCAGTTATATACGATATTGCAATCTCTGTGTTGTTCAGAAGTACTATTCACTGTACCTTAGAATTCAGCCGTTATCAAACACACTAAATTTATTCGCCTCTGCAAACATGGACATCCACTAGCTGTATAATGGAATGACGACCATGAAAATTTGGGTCTGATCGGGACTCGAACCGGGATTTCATGTTTATTGCGAGCATATGTTATGCTATGTTCGCTCTCAGATTGTGCACAAAATTACAGCAGAGTTATCAACCTTTGAGTTGCACGAACACAGAGCACAGTAACCGGGGACGATACGGATTGCGTGACTGAAGCGATAAGTGATACATTTCGTTCTGTGGACAGTATATCAGTCTTCACTATCCGTCATTACAGTGTTGTACTTGGTTCGGTCATCATATATGTTGGCATGTAAGGCTAGAAATTCTAGTGCATGCCTTGAAAGGGAAACCTACCTGATAAACTGGCTACAAAATGCTACCTGTAATAAAAGTCACTGACACCTCACTCATATGGTCTAGCTGGGGCGAAACCCCATATGAATTAGTGAATGTTCGATTTATAGAAAAGTTTTCCAAAATATTTATTATAAGTTATAATTAGGAATATAATTCACAGTGTTTATAGTGGATAAATAAAAACAAGATGAACTTTAATATTATGTTGACTAATGTACAGTATAATTTAAAAGCAACTAAAATAATCATGCTAGAACAGAGAACAATATCATTAATTAAACTAAAGTTAAAATACGAATTCAGAGTTTACACTAAACAAGCTAGATTTCCTACATACCCCTCATATATATTATTATGTTTATTGAAGACTTAAAGTCCGTACTGTACCGAATATTTACGTGTATCTCTTATTTTCTGTACAATGGTATGGGGTTTATCAGTTATTTGCTTCTATGATCTGGAAGTAAGATGATACTAGTTATTTTACTCATTCCGCGTTCGAAGGGGTGACCCGTAGGGATTACTGATGAGAACTTCTTAGCCGAGATCGCTATAAAATCTTTGTTGTAGATAACCGGTTCCGGTAAAAGTAAGTTACCATCTTCAGACCTGTAATAAAATTACGAGAAGTGCAACAGACTGTTATAGAAATAATACATTAACCCATAGAAGAACCAAACGACAAGGTACCTTCATAAAGGTTATTAGAAACATCTTGTACCAATTACCCAAAAAATATTTCCATTGAATTTGCGGATACAGGAAACATGAAACGAGCGATGCTTTGTCACGTCAAATCGAAAACTACCATGTACGTCACAATTCTCCTAAAAATCGTTCCCATAAGATAACAAGGCATGCCTACCAGGGCGGCACAAGAATAACTGTCAATATACAATGCATGAGACGAACTGGCTACAAGCACATAGATTCTATTAGTAATAGTCAAATATGCAATTAAAAAACAAGCAGGATTCCAAGTACACATAGATTCTATTAGTAAAAGTCAAATATGTAATTTCAAAACAATTAGGATTCGAAGTACACATATGTACAAAATATCCTGAAATGTCTATAAAATAACTTTGATGGTTTCCTTTATGACAGAATACTGCTAATAAACCCTACGCATCGTGTTTACGAAGATTGCGTTATACCATTACAAAATTGCAAGTACCTTTTTTAACAGTATTGCTGAGTAAGCGACAAACATAGCTACAAAATAAAAATTTATATATACATTTTTAAAAATTATAAGGTAGGATAAAAATGTTTTAGTAAATTATTAAAATCAATGGACAGCGATGTTGAACCAAATATGTGAACCTAGCGTAACCAATCTGTAAATCATACCATTATAGTGCAATGCATAATGTTTATTGCAGCAAAATTTAGACGATGTGATAGTTTACATCTTGACCATAAATACTAAACAGGATACCAACGGAAAACCGTCAAAATTAATTATAGGCCACATCTTAGATTGCGTACGTGGACGTCTGTAGCCAAAATATGCTGAACGTGAGAAACCAAAACGCAACCCTGAATCACAGACCTGTGAAACCTCTTTATTCTATTAATGTAGGTATGGACTAATATATAACTTAACGCCTAGGAATATAGTAATGTAGCCAACAATCTGTTGCCATACACAACCCACCGAAAGGCTATCCTATGTGGATGGAAACTTCAATAACCAAAAGGATACACCACAGACACGGCAAAAACCTAAATAACTAATAACTGAAAACTTAAAGGCTTCCCTTAATAAAACGTTTCATAACGCCACTGTCTATATGGAGCAGCATACAGTGAATGTACTGAAGAAGTAACTACACTAGATACGTACAATAAAGTTTTTTTAAAACGATCTGGGCTATGAAATTCTTCTTCTCTTATACAATCATACAGTTGATCACAGCCAAAGAAGCCGTACTACTAAATGTTTACGCGATAACTATATTTTCATCACCAATATTTGTTGATAATGGCTTAAAGAAGGGTGTTATTTCTGAGAGTATTTAGTGGACTGTTCTTTTATAACATATAGTGTGTCGTAATTTTTCTGCTAATCCTTGATGTCAATGAAATTGGTAAGTTTGTCAAAAGGCACTCTTCTAAAATAGTCTTTAATTCTCTACGAAATGGAACGCCTTACTGAAACTTTCTCCACACAGTTTTCTACTATAGATGTGCCTATCACGGAATGTGAACAGCCATCCGGTCCTAGCTTAGAAACTTGTTTGGCCTAATTTATCTGGAAATTCATCTGCTTGTCTTCAGCTCTAGTCCTCTAGCAGGATCTCCGACAGAGCGTAGGTATTTTTACCAGGCGAAGGCAGCGTCATCAGCTGTGGTCACTTTTGATGCAGTTGACCATTTTCGTTTTCCAGTTAGCTCGCGTTATTTTATGCGAAATATTATTCTGAGAGCCAAAATTCTGAGAGCTAAAATTTCTAGTAACACAATGGGCAGAAGAATCGGATTAAATTTTATGAAGCACTTTAATCTTCTAAACTTAAACATTTTTTTCGGTGACATAACGAAAAAACGGCATTTTAACAGACTGCTGCATGTTTTACATTTTCCGTTTTACCAATAGGCATATTTCGGCTTTGTCACCATTCCAGGCTATTTCCATACTGCATAGTGGCGGTGTCACTGTCTTGTAATCTTATTGCTGTAAAATACTGCCTTTAATCTTCACACTCAACTTGGTTACTGTATTGCACTCTACGACAATACACTAGACATTCAAGCAATCACAAGGATGCGGTTTAACACAACTGTCGTGTGTTTGATATATACGTTACTCATTACAGGCCGCGAGTGAACCGAAAGGAAAGAATGGCGACGCGTTAAAATTTTTGGAATTTATGAGTAGGCCGCTCCATTTATCGCGAATTTCGTTTTGATGAAGTTAGACTTACTGAGGATCTACTGTAATTTGTTATGCGATGTATGTTTAAAAAACTCCTTGTGCTGTATGATCGTTGTGAGATTGTTATTTCAATACGCAGAAACCATATGGCATGATACTAAGTTGTGTTTGTGTGATTTTAACCCCAAATGTTTATTTAGTTTCATATTCGTTCGGTTATAAAGTGTTGCGTACCAAAAAATAATGTAAATTACACAGCAACAAACAAGGTTCACGTGTTCAAGTCTCCTAAAGACTATGTAATGAAACAGACATGGCTTCATTTAGTTCCAAGTCAGGATTTCGCAGTTGATAATAGAGAGAAAAAAATTCTTTTCTGCAGCATAAGTCTATTTAGATACATATGGTGATGAAATACACTCCTGGAAATTGAAATAAGAACACCGAGAATTCATTGTCCCAGGAAGCGGAAACTTTGTTGACACATTCCTGGGGTCAGATACATCACATGATCACACTGACAGAACCACAGGCACATAGACACAGGCAACAGAGCATGCACAATGTCGGCACTAGTACAGTGTATATCCACCTATCGGAGCAATGCAGGCTGCTATTCTCCCATGGAGACGATCGTAGAGATGCTGGATGTAGTCCTGTGGAACGGCTTGCCATGCCATTTCCACCTGGCGCCTCAGTTGGACCAGCGTTCGTGCAGGACGTGCAGACCGCGTGAGACGACGCTTCATCCAGTCCCAAACATGCTCAATGGGGGACAGATCCGGAGATCTTGATGGCCAGGGTAGTTGACTTACAACTTCTAGAGCACGTTGGGTGGCACAAGATACATGCGGACGTGCATTGTCCTGTTGGAACAGCAAGTTCCCTTGCCGGTCTAGGAATGGTAGAACGATAGGTTCGATGACGGTTTGGATGTACCGTGCGCTATTCAGTGTCCCCTCGACGATCACCAGAGGTGTACGGCCAGTGTAGGAGATCGCTCCCCACACCATGATGCCGGGTGTTGGCCCTGTGTGCCTCGGTCGTATGCAGTCCTGATTGTGGCGCTCACCTGCACGGCGCCAAACACGCATACGACCATCATTGGCACCAACGCAGAAGCGACTCTCATCGCTGAAGACGACACGTCTCCATTCGTCCCTCCATTCACGCCTGTCGCGACACCACTAGAGGCGGGCTGCACGATGTTGGGGCGTGAGCGGAAGACGGCCTAACGGTGTGCGGGACCGTAGCCCAGCTTCATGGAGACGGTTGCGAATGGTCCTCGCCGATACCCCAGGAGCAACAGTGTCCCTAATTTGCTGGGAAGTGGCGGTGCGGTCCCCTACGGCACTGCGTAGGATCCTACGGTCTTGGCGTGCATCCGTGCGTCGTTGCGGTCCGGTCCCAGGTCGACGGGCACGTGCACCTTCCGCCGACCACTGGCGACAACATCGATGTACTGTGGAGACCTCACGCCCCACGTGTTGAGCAATTCGGCGGTACGTCCACCCGGCCTCCCGCATGCCCACTATACGCCCTCGCTCAAAGTCCGTCAACTGCACATACGGTTCACGTCCACGCTGTCGCGGCATGCTACCAGTGTTAAAGACTGCGATGGAGCTCCGTATGCCACGGCAAACTGGCTGACACTGACGGCTGCGGTGCACAAATGCTGCGCAGCTAGCGCCATTCGACGGCCAACACCGCGGTTCCTGGTGTGTCCGCTGTGCCGTGCGTGTGATCATTGCTTGTACAGCCCTCTCGCAGTGTCCGGAGCAAGTATGGTGGGTCTGACACACCGGTGTCAATGTGTTCTTTTTTCCATTTCCAGGAGTGTATTTAGACTACAAATTATTTTGCCAGAACACACTGTGGTTCTCATGATATACCATTCTGTAACAGTACAGGTTTTTTAATAATCTACCTGAGTCGAAACAAGTCCTCTGGAGTAGACAACATTCCATTAGAAATACTGACGGCCTTGGGAGAGCCAGTCCTGACAAAACTCTACCATCTGGTGAGAAATATGTATGAGACAGGCGAAATATCCTCAGACTTCAAGAAGAATATAATAATTCCAATTCCATAGAAAGCAGGTGTTGACAGATGTGAAAATTAGCGAACTGTCAGTTTAATAACTCATAGCAGCAAAATACGAACGCGATTTTTTTACAGACGAATGGAAAAACTGGTAGAAGCCGACCTCGGCGAATATCAGTTTGGATTCCGCAGAAATGTTGGAGCACGTGAGGCAATACTGACCCTACGATTTATCTTAGAACCTAGATTAAGGAAGGGCAAACCTACATTTCTGACATTTGTAGATTTAGAGAAAGCTTTTGACAACGTTGAATGGAATAGTCTCTTTCAAATTCTAAAGGTGGCAGGGGTAAAATACAGAGAGCAAAAAGCTATTTACAATTTGTACAGAAACCAGATGGCAGTTATAAGAGTCGAGGGGCATGAAAGGGAAGTAGCGGTCGGGAAGGGAGTGAGACAGGGTTGTAGCCTCTCCCCGATGTTATTCAATCTATATAATTAGCAAACAGTAAAGGAAACAAAAGAAAAATTCGGAGTAGGTATTAAAGTCCATGGAGAAGAAATAAAAACGTTGAAGTTCGCCGATGACATTGTAATTCTGTCAGAGACAGCAAAGGACATGGAAGATCTGTTGAACGGAATGGATAGTGTCGTGAAAGGAGGATATAAAATGAACATCAACAAAAGCAAAAGGAGGATAATGGAATGTAGTCAAATTAAGTCGGGTGACGCTCAGGGAATTAGATTAGGAAATGAGGCACTTAAAGTAGTAAAGGAGTTTTGCTATTTGGGGAGCAAAATAACTGTTGATGATCAAAGTAGAGAGGATATAAAATGTAGACTGGCAATGGCAAGGAAAGCGTTTCTGAAGAAGAGAAATTTGTTAACATCGAGTATAGATTTAAGTGTGTGGAAGTCGTTTCTGAAATTTTGTATGGAGTGTATCCATGTATGGAAGTGAAACATGGACGATAAATAGTGTGGAATAGAAGAGAATAGAAGCTTTCGAAATGTGGTGCTACAGAAGAATGCTGAAAATTGGATGGGTAGATCACATAACTAATGAGGAGGTGTTGAATAGAATTGCGGAGAAGAGGTGTTTGTGGCACAACTTGACAAGAAGGGGGGACCGGTTGGTAGGACATGTTCTGAGGCATCAAGGGATCACAAATTTAGCGTTGGAGGGTAGCGTGGAGGGTAAAAATCGTAGAGGGAGACTAAGAGATGAATATACTAAGCGGATTCAGAAGGACGTAGGTTGCAGTAAGTGCTATCCCACTAGCTCATTCAGCTACTCTTAAAGAAAAGTATCAAAACGTTAAACTTGTTTTAGAGGAAATTTCATTTCACCAACATCAGTGGTCAGTATGTGTATAAAACTGGTGAATTTTTTTTACGCCAGGAAAGTGGATACCCCAAATATCCCTGTTTCCTTTGACAGTGGTACTGTCGTGCGAAAAATGAACAGAAGAGCGGAAGAGACTGACCACCGAGAATGAACCTGATTGTAGGAAAAGACAACATCGTCCATGAACTGTCGGTCAGTAGGAAAAAGAATCATTCTTCCCACACTACATATTAAATTTGGGCTTATGAAACAGTTTGTTAAAGCTCTCAATAGGAATGGCGACTGCTTCAAATGTATTTGTCAATCTGTTCCTGGTCTCAACATAGAAAAGTTGAAATCTCGAATTTTTGATGGGCCAGAAAGTTGAATTGAGAGCTGTTAAAATTTTTTGGGGGAATCACGAAGCTGAAGAATATTCTGAAATAGTAGACAAAATGCTTGCGAATTTCCAAAAACTAGAAGGCAATATGAGTGGCAAATTGCATTTTTTGAACAGTCTTTAGATACAATTTCCTAACAACTTGGACGAGTACAGGGAAGAACATCAGGATTTTGGAGGAAATATAACAAGGACGTTCGGTTGAGATCGCCGTATGATGGCAGATTACTACTGCTGGAATTTGCAGAGAGACTGTCCGGACCAGAAACAGACGAAAATCCTACACGGGAGGTTTTTCTTAATTCTTATTGACATATATTTTGTTATGTTAATTTTATTGTTCTTTGTATCATTTATAGCATTTTGTTAGTTTCATATCATCTGATAACTTTAAAATAAAAGTTAAAAAATGTTCTTCTCTTTTTATAATGTAATTTCTAACGAAATTGGATTGTCTTTATCTCAAAAAGCTGAGTGGATTGAACAAAAATATTATCATTTTCGAACTCAGAAGACAAAAATTACCTAATATTGATTAATAAATCCCATTACGGCAGAGTCAGTGTTACCCTGTGAAATTATGCAGTGTAATTTTTGTTTTGAATTTATTTTATTAACGTATGGTTAAGATTTTGGTTTGACGTTTCACTTAACTTGAAAATGTACTTCACTGCTACTGCTCTTTTTTCAGACATATCACAGGAATACGAAAGCTAGCGACATTATCTGGGAAGTCTCTTCCACAGACAGAATAACCATAACTGCTCTACTCTCAGACACAGACTTGCTTCAAATGTCGTGCCGGGCATTTTTCCGATCAGTCTAACTATCTACTCATTTTACTAAGGTTCGAAGCTCCTCTTTCCGTTTTTCCGTGTTTGCGATTTAGGAACTGGGTTGTTTTGAAATCAAACTTATGCAAACACAGTTATTAATTGTATTTGCATGTGGCTGATTTCAGAACTAACTAACTACGTTCAGCTCCTCGACCGTCCACAAGGGGATCGGAAGAAAAAAAAGGAGCTCGCTGGAGGTAGCAGTATTTCAGGAAAGCCTCAATATTAGTGTAGTCAGCCGTAGTCACTATTTAAAAAGAAGTTTGTGTAAAAACTTTCATGAACTGAAAGATAAAGTTAATGAGTAGCTTATAATTTTAAATAATAGCTGAATGTGGTGCGAAACAACGTGGCACTACATAAAACTGTCGCTAATAATATAGGCACATAGGGAACACGCACGACACAGATCTGTAAGCCCACGGTATTGGTGATAAGTTGAGAAAATCGTCCCGAAACACAAATGCTACAAAACGCCACTGTTTCCTGTGCATGTACCCGATATTAACATGCGATATGATCACCATGCACACGTACACAAACAGCACAACGAATTGGCATACTTTGGATCAGGTAGTCGAGTAGTTGATGGGGTATAGCCTCCCAGGCTTGCACCAGTGCCTGTAAGCGGTAAGTCGACCGAGAGCATCCCAGACGAGCTCGATGAGGATTTGTTCTGGAGAACATGCAGGCCATTCCATTCGCCTGATATCTTCTGTTTCAAGGTACTCCTCCACGATGGCAGCTCGTTGGGCCCGAGGGTTATCATTCATCCGGAGGAAGGTAGGACCCACTGCACCCCTGTAAAAGTGGACATACTGATGTAAAATGACGTCCCGATACACCTGACCTACTATAGTTCCGCTGTCAAAGACGTGCAGGTGTGTACGTGCACCAATCATAATCCCACCCTACACCATCAAACCACAACCTACATACAGGTCCCTTTCAAGGACATTAAGCGGTTGGTACCTGGTTCACGCCAGATGAAAACACGGCGAAAATCACTTTTCAGACTGTATCTGGACTCGTCCGTGAACATAACCTGGGACCATTGTTCCGATGACCTTGTACTGTGTTCTTGACACCAGGCTTTATGGGCTCTCCTGTGACCAGGGGTCAGTGGAATGCACCTTGCAGGTCTCCGGACGAATAAACCATGTCTGGTCAGTCGTCTGTAGATTGTGTGTCTGGAGACAACTGTTCCAGTGGCTGCGGTAATGTCCCGAGCAAGGTTAACTGCAATACTACGTGGCCGTCTGCGCGCACTGATGGTGAGATATCAGTCTTCTTGTGGTGTTCTACACTGTCGACATCCCGTACTGTTGCGCCTGCGCACGTTTCCTGTCTGCTGGAATCGTTGTCATAATCTTGAGATCAGACTTTCTGGCACACTGAGGGCCCGTGTTACGACCTGCTATGTTTGACCAGCCTCAAGTCGCCCTAGTACTCTACCCCTCATAACGTCATCAATAAGTGTTCTTTGAGCCATTTCAACACACAGTCACCACTAGCACGTCTGAAAACGTCTGCACACTAACGCGCTGCACCGTACTCTGATATGCACCAACACAGCTCTGCGTATGTGGACTGCTGCCAGCGCCACCGTGCGACGACCGCAGGTTAAATGCACCGCATGGTCGCACCCCGAGGTGATTTAAACCCGCAGACCGTCCACCAGAGCGTTGTTTCACCATGTATCAGCATTATCAATTTATGAGCATGAGTATATCTTTTCAATTCTGTTACTTAGCGTATGTTGTGGCTTATAATCATTTGAAAATTCGAAGTCTGTTCAAAAGGAGTCTCATGAAACAAAATTCTAGTTACTGAATTTGTTGTTGAAGTTTTACTGGTAGCAGAAAAATGTGTTAATACAACAGAGTGTGATGTGAAACCTTCAGTGCAGCGTTTGGAAATTTTGTAATGCTTCACTAATTTACTATTCTACATTTATAAATGCCTCGGTTGTTTCTAACAGTTCGTATGCACTACAATAACACATTTTTTCCGAGACGTCAGCAGCTATGTTTACAAATACGGTTTCTAGTTACGTTGCACGTGCTATACAAGAAATTAATCCCAGTTATGCGTTCTTTGTTTTCCCCTCATTTCCACCGAAAGAAGCATTTGTGTTTTCTTTCTTAAATAATCTCACCAACTCCAAAAGCACTAATTTTAAGAGCTACACAATTCTGTAATTGTTGGCTGCTTTATATTACGATCACCGCTTGGTTATAACGTTACGATGTGGTCATTTGTCCTTGTTTCTACGTGCCGTTACTTCAGCGTGTTTTCAGTCAGTTAGTACAGCGGGTGGTATTTGTCAGTGAGTTTAAAATCACAGATTATTTCGGGTCGTCGAGATGAGGTGTTGTAGCGGCTCTGAGGTGGTATCTGAAGTTTGTAAATAAAATGAGACAGTTTCAATTAATTGCACAGGTTGTTAATAGGAAACGTTTTCAGTCATTTTAGTGTCGTGGTTTTAGTATTCGCACAGTTGTTTTGCAGTCAATTCGTGTGCTGAAATTGTGATGAATTGCAAACATGTGTCGGTTTTAGGGTGCAATGTATTACAGTCACTCAGGATTCTCGGTTTTTCGTAAGTTGGAAGCTGATTAAGGAATAAGGACGTGTTCAAATAACTTACCGGAATACAGCTGGATGGCGTCTTCGACAACAGCTGATATTTCAACAAGTGCGTCACAGTGTCATTTTCAAGGCACAAACGCAGCAACGAAGTGCTATGCAAAGGATATAAGCCCTCGAGATGCAGAATAGAGATGGGCAAACCAGTTCATCCATGGGAACCGTTCCTTTTTACTCGTTCACAGTTCATTTGTGCATGGTATATGGTTCTTATGATAAATTGAAAATCAGGAGCTTATGAGGCTGGGGATGGAAGGTGCCTCCCCTTTGGAGTTCATTACAAAATTTACACACACTTCTGGAAGTAATTTTCGTGATTCTGCAAAACCTCTCGTTTAGACAACTGTAACGTTATGTGGTTGATCGCAGTGAAATAATACAGGGTGCCGCACGAAAAAGCGACCCCGAATGCAGGCTGCTCTCCAATTACGAGAGATTGGTTGACAGCTACGAGCAAAAAAGATAAACATGTACTAGTTAGGCTGAAAAGAAATAACAAGTAACTAATGCAAACATCAGCTTCGAAACAATAGATGACGACTGGTGGGGGACAACGAGTAGTCTAGTACTCGGGGTCGATTTTTCGTGCACCACCCTGTACCACTGAAATAATATTGCAGAAGTTATTTCTCTTTACAAAATGTGATACTAGACACTCGATAACGCAGCGCGGGTTTCATTCGGTTGTAAGTCGGTCATAACAATGAACAGCTGTGTTACCTTGGATAAAAAAAGACGTAAAATGGACCGACTTCCTTTGCAAGTGTAATAACAAAGTATAAGCATGTCTTTTGCGGTTTATTGACATAGTGAAGCAAGCTGATATGCCATTTTGCTAGCTGAAGAGATGTATGTATTACGTAGCACGTAATTTTTATGTAATTTACATAATTATAAATACATTTCAATTACCGGTCGTGGGCACTGAGTAGAATATGAAAAGAACCAACGTCCAGAGCTCAAAAAAGCTTTGACACAGATGTAGAATGGGCGTGCGCAGCGAACGAAACGAACAACAACTCGATACTGAACTAACTAGGAACAGTCGGCAGTGGAACTGCAACGAAGGGCCGCGCAAAGGAAGAGTCCGGCCGAGACAGAGATCGAGACAGACAGGAACGGGACCGAGGCTGGAACGACCCGTCTTTAATGCAGAATTTACCCTTAATAATAACACACACACACACACACACACACACACATACACACACAGTGAACACAATCGCCACCACGCACCCAAAGACTAACCACGTCAGAATTTATCGCTAGTGAATATTAACAAACAATGGGTGGTGAGGTAGCATTAACTCTGTTCCAGTTCTTCTTTTTATTCTTTTTATTTTTATTTTATTTTATTTATTTATTTATTTTTACAAGTGAGAGAGTAGGATTCCATGTAGAATTCAGTTAAAACCTTCGCCGCTACTCATAAGCTCATTCCTAATTTAGTTTTAACTACTTCCTTAATAACACTATCCCAGTAAGTGGAAGTGTACGTCAGAATCTCCGTGGTATTATATCCCATATGATGACCGGTGCCAAGCGAATGTTCTATTAACAGCTGATTTGCTCGGCTGTTATAAGCGAGTGTGATGCTTACATATGCTGACAATGCTCGTCCTCCGAGGTCTTGATACTCTGAGTAATGTGCGATGTTACCCAACTACGAGGAAAATGACACTCATCTTACACCAGCCAAGATCATACTTCACGGAACCTCAAAGGGCAAAAATCTTAGATGATTGTCGAGGAACAGAAAAGGCCAAAAGGCTATAGACTTTGGTGCCACCTCGGTATTACCACACACTTGGTTTACTATTAGTCGATAGCGCAACGGACATCTTAACCGTCATTCACTATATCTTTTCTGATGAAAGATGCCCACGAGACGCTAACTCAGCTGACACACTTTCAGCGCCTGAGATGGTGTGGGCACTGCGAACTAAGTTCAGTATAATATGCTTTTACTATTAGTAATGGAACAATGAGTGTGTTTCTGTAGTGGTCTACTTTTGAACACGACCATCTTTATGAAAATTTGTTTTTGTGTGTGCTGCAATTATTATGAAACGCATCTGTAAATGAAACTGAAAATGAGGAACGATAATCAGTAATACTCAGAATAACTTTGTCATGAAACAATCACACGGAATGGTTAAATGTCGAGCAACAAAAGTGTACCGTGTTATCAGAGTGCAGCTATTGAATTCACATGCAATTTTAATAATCAAAACTTATATTAAATCTCTTTCAAAAAGTTCATTTATGCCCTACAATAAATTTTTACCTTGCAATGACTAACTTATTTCTGGTCTGCACTGCAAGGATGATGAGCTGAAAGAAATCACTGCATGTCAATTAGCCTTACTATCTTATTTGTTTATTTAGCACCCTTCTCAACGTACAAACGATATTGGACTTTTCATACATAGAAATTAACAAGCAGCATGTGAAATTTGCTGAATTTGGACGGGTTACTCCTGTAACTGAAATATCAGATCTGAAGATGGTTCTGAATGAACCGAAACCGGTCATATGAATAAAAAAAATTGCATTCAAGACGGATTAAAAGTAATATTAACAATATATAACTAGTAATATAGATGGTAAAGTATAATAAAAGCGGAAACAAATAAAGATAGAAAATTTTGGAGGTTAGTTTGTCAAGTCATTTTCTTGGTCTTCAAGATATTCATTTATTGAGTAGCAAC
Source organism: Schistocerca gregaria (assembly GCF_023897955.1). Lineage (NCBI taxonomy): Eukaryota > Metazoa > Arthropoda > Insecta > Orthoptera > Acrididae > Schistocerca > Schistocerca gregaria. The sequence continues at coordinate 98,981,443 of NC_064921.1, read as the reverse complement.
ATTTATCAATTAAAAATGTTCTATGTTCCAATTTAAAATTTGTATTGTCCTTATTACACTTCCTGCTCTTTCCGTAAATTAATCTTACGTTCTTTTTCTGAAAAAGTAATTCACTGTCCTCGTAGTAGGGCAAGGTGTGAAAGCGCTGGTTTTACCAAATTACTTTTCATCCATCAGTGAGGAAAAGCTTGATGAAATGTTTTGTAAATAAGACGTTATTTTGCAATTATACTGAACGCTTTTAATATATCAGAAATTATTTGAACTAATATGAACTCTTACTTTTTCTTAGTGTTGTGAAATAAGCAAAATTGCACTTTGTACACAATCTTTAAATTACATAACATTTATTCTTTGTTTTCTTAATGAAATAGATTATTTAATTACTTAGGTAAAATGATTAAACATAAAACATCCATCTGTTTTAAATTATCACTTAATCACACAGTCAGGATAGCAGATAATCATTTATTTAATAGTGACAACTGGTTTAGTAAACGACTGTAGCATCACTCAACTGTTCTTTGCACCGCCGACTTCAGCCATATAGTGCCATGGACCTGAAGGTGGCCAGTATAAAGGCCAAAACCGGATATAATTACAAAATAAATGATTATTTTCAAACTAGACTCATTCAATAAGTGATAAGTTAATTAACAGTTGAGGGAGAAAGTTAATTAAAATACAGAACAAATGACTTACAATTTACTCTGGATACCAAGGTGCAGATTTTGTTGGCCATAAAGAAATGTCATAACTACAATATTTCGCGATTAGGGCTTGAAGAAAATAAAACTTAATGCTAGTTACTCTCTCCCAAAAGTGTTGTCTCTGCATGGAATAATGTCAAAATCATTTTCTCTCATGAGTCACATCAGGAAGCATATCAAATACATTTCTTTTCTGTGTGGCACCTCCGATATCCATGTTCCTTACTCTGCCACGATACAACGCTCTCTCTTCCACTATGGGCGACAACTGTTCCCGACTCCTTCACTCGACCCGGCTCTACTGAATAACACAGCCTCTAGTAGCCAAAGAATGTATCAACCTCATGTTGAGGCATGAAAACGTGGTAGCAGTGGCAAACATTTCCAATAAACCGATATGTCTCATGATAATTACTTTCAGAAACACGTCTAGTAACGAACATAAAAGGCAAATTGTGGTTTCTCAAGGTATTTTCATTTTTTACAACAAATCCTCCTTATACAGATACCTTTCATTGCTCCCACTCCACTAAACAGGAATTTAACAAAATGTTTCGTGGTAATACGAAGGAACTTTTAAAAAATTCGTTAACACGTAAGAACAATCTGTGTTAGTCTGTTGAAAAACATGTAAAATCCTACGGATAGTGAATCTAAATGTTGCAAAATTCGAATACAAAGTTTTACAGTTTGAAACAATAACGTATGAAATGAGGCTGATAACTGTAACTAGTGGTCATTTACATGGACAGCAAAATATTACAAATGTCTCTCAGAATATAATGTTTGTGGCTGATAGTATTTTAGGATAAACCTCAAGAGAAACTGATCTTATATGACTAATATATAGCATGAATACCAAATACTAACATAATAATACCAGTATTATACATTTGAAATAAAAAGAAATGAACTACGTAATCTACAACTGTCGACATCATGTTCACACACAAAATTAAATTTCCGTAGAAAGAAGCAAGTTGTCTTTCTTAACTGACATATAAAATACACGTGAGACAATGTCGTGAACCGGGAGGTGAAAGTGTTTAACTAGAGGCAAATATCAGACACAGCAGACTTTGTTTTAAAGGTCAAAGTATTTACATCACAAGCTCACAGCTGCAGAGGAGGACCAAACGGCAGATGCAGTGAGTTAGTAAAGTGATCACATTCTCCAGTGACAATCAAAAGATGCCGATAGATGTCGATAAAATGGCAGTAATATAATTAAGGGCAGATTCAGTGAGGACAAAAGTTGACTTGGTTCCTCCATCGACAACCCAATCATTCACAGTTGTCAGAATAACAGCAGTGTTAGCTCTTCCATCACTTACTGTCACCTGTGTGATATGTAACCCAACTTTGATTAAAAGCCAGACAGTGATGGAGTGGTGAACTCACACTGTAGTAACGTTTGCATTGTGATACATCTGACATAGTGCCCATGGGTCTCTGTTCCTCCAGTAATTGGAGCAGAAGTGTGTATCTCAGTCTTAATAAAATCCATGTGGGAGTTCCTCACCATGTAATATGTGTGTCTGTGCACCTTTTTACAGTAATTAGTGCTTCCTGCACTTTGCAAAAGCATGTAACATAAGTAAACATGTATTAGACAATATGGTAAGTACTTTTACATTCTAAGCTGGAGTAAGAGATTAAGGGCTAAATACACCTATATGGGAAGGGTACTGAGAATAAGGTGCCTCATGAAACGAGATCTGCTTATAATGTCTTGGAGTATTTTCATGATAGCTTGAGTTCTGTAAATGTAACGTAAGTATGAATAAAGTATTTATGTGAAACGAAATGTGTCTTATGCAGTGACATCTGAAGTTTGCATGAAAGAGTGCTGTAACAAGCATATTCTTATCCCTAAATTACTATCATCTTACTGCTCAAATGTAGCAACATCTTATCATAACTTAAGAGAAATTCTAAGCTGTAAATTCTTTCAGTTTGTGACAATAGTATGGCTGTAAGCTCCAAGGAAGTGTGAACCTTGCTCTTTTCTTGGAAATTTGCAATTATATGTGGACCGAAACAATAAAACTACAATCTTATAACAAAATTTTACCATTGTTTCCATTGGATCTACCACAACAACCATTTATTCCACTTTTTAGATCTGAAATAACCATTTCCAAGTACACATTTTAGTTTCTTTGGTTACGCACATAGAATATCTCCCTTCAAGCTACAACATACCTTATACTGTTTATCCTTTTTAATATAATAGTGTACAAAAACTGCAATAATCATCCCTTATACTTCACAAAACATATACTCATTACTGTTCCTCATTTCATAATATATACATCTCTTACTCTCTCCCAGTCACCTTACATACCTTATTTTTTTCAAATCTATCCATGCAACAGAAACCATCCCATAAAAAATCATCTTTCTCAGCTACATTTATCTCCATACCTTATACGACATATTACTGTTTCTCTTCACGCCTTAAGCTGTACTGAATGGAATCTGTCATTCTACCAACCTTTGATGTTTCTTTACAGTAGCCAACACAAAAATTGGAGTACCTTTTGTGGCAATAGAGTAGAAGATTGAATAGATATGTATCTTGAATTAGATCACTGTATGTATTACACAGACTATTTTCTGAAACAGCAGTTAAAGTTTAGCACAAACTCCATACACAAATCTCATGAAAAGTCAAGAAGTTTTATATCATGTACTGTCACATAAAATTTACAAAAGGTCTGACAGGAAAAGTAGTATAGGATAAAGTTACTGCAGTAAAATTAACATTAGAAAATATGCAAGTCACTAACTACTGCAGCAAAAACTACTCACCATCACCAAAACTTTTTTCACTGAAGATGTCTCTCTAGATGCTGGCATTGCTATTTATTACACTTAACATCATATACATATTTCTATACATCAAATACTTCTTCAAGAAGTCCATGACACTTATTTCATGTTCATTTATAATCTCTTTGCAAAATCATTCAAATAGTTTTGCAACCTAACTACTAGAATTATCTTAACCTACAGACAGGAAAGAAGAAGACAGGAATTTGTAATGAGAAATAAAATTCACCTCAACTGCGTTTGCACTGTGCTCCACTATGATATAACAAAAAAAAAAAGTTATTGGCCCCCTACGCCAAGGCGTGCATCCTCCATTTGCAGAAGTTTAACCACACTTCTGTGTCCTAAGAAATTTGCCCTCTGGTACACTTTAAACTATTCTGATAACCTGTAATTATCAATTTGATAAACACATACCATTAACATTGTTGAACAAAATGAGGTTCCGTTATTCCTGTACACTAAATTATACTCTCAAACGTGTTGTAAGCCTGCATTACTAGTTCTCCACACAAAGTTTCACAGTGTGTATCATGCAACATTAAAAAAATATTCACAACAACATTCAACCCAAGTCATTGTGTAACTATGTATAAAATAACGTCCAGTGGAAACTAACAAGGAGACGATACAAGGAGAAGACTGAAGCGGATACATAATGATGCATTGTAAATGCAGCTGCAGATCAGAGCCTTTTTGTCTAACTGCAGAATAAAAAAACCACCAAAAATATCTTATCCTGAGCACAAAGACCGACAGGTAAAACTAATGAAAAGAGCTTCAACTTGTTAACTGAATTTGTATGTGAGCCAAAACCTCTCACTCGAAATGTGAAAAAAGTACTTTTAAAAAGCCATACTTTTTAGTACGGACATGTTTATGAAAATTACTTTTTGATGTGTGATTATAACTAATTTGAAGCGCATCTAACTGCAATTGAAATTAAGTATATGAAATGGTTATCAGTGTTTCTCAGAATGACTTTATCATGAAATGAACACGCACAGTGGCTAACTGTTGCGTCACGAAAATATTTATTCCTCACTGTAGACTCTTACCTTGCAACGGATGACCTAGTTTTGCTCTGCACTACAAGAATAATCACTTGAAAGCAATCACTGCGCGGCCGATTGCCTTCTTATCTTATCATATTTTTCCTGCTTTCGTAAATTAAACTTGTACTCTTTTCTGAAAAAAAAAACAAGAATACATTGTCTACGCAATAGCTCAAGGCGTGACAGTACCGGTTTTGCCGAATTATTTTTCACCTGTTAACGCTGAAGAGGTGCATGGAATGTTTTGTAATTAAGTAAAATGGTATTTTGCAATGAGAGTGAATGCTTTTAGTAACTCAGAGAGGACTTGTACTAGCATGAATTGTTACTCATTCAGAGCATTATCACTTTCATAAAACGGCTTTTTGTACACAATCTTTAAATTACACAAGATTTACTCCTCCCATTCCTTACTGAAATACCTAACTAGCAGTGGAGGGTGAACGCTGATCAGAATATTCAACACATAACTGGTAATTCACCCTTGGATACGTCCGCAGCTCGTGGTCTAGCGGCTAGCGTTGCTGCCTCCGCCTTCCGGGGACCCGGGTTCGATTCCCGGCCGGGTTGGGCACTGGGTGTTTGCATTGCCCTCATCATCATCACCGTGGTATATATTTGATTGCGTAAAAACTGGATTGTGTAAAAATTGGGACTTCGTACAGCAGCTGATGACCGCGCAGTTGATCGCCCCACGAACCAAACATCGTCCTTGGATACCAACGCGCAGATATTGTTAGACATAATGAAATCTTAACGCTACAATATTTCGTGAATAGCGCGTGTAGCTAATTTTCAAAAATGTCGTCTCCCTGTAAATCATGTGAAAGACATGTTCTGTCGTCAATCATATCAGGCAGCACCTGAATAAATTCCCTTTCTGTGGAGCATCTCCGACATCGGAGCTTCATTATACAAAACTCTCTCTGCCTCTTTGGCCGACAACTGATTCCGATTAATTCGTTCGCCCTATCTCTATTCAGTAATACAATCTCTGGTAGCCAAAGAATTTGTCCCTCACGTGTTCAGGGATGCAGAGATGCTCGTAGTGGCACAAATTCCGAACAAGCTGGTATCTTACGTGATGATTACATTCAAAGATACGTCAAGTGGCAAACACACCAGACAAACTCTGAATGATCGTGATATTTAATTTTTTACAGTCTCCTGATACAGATACTTCGTACCCTTTACACTGAGAAGGATGGTGACAACTATCAGCCTATAGGTACATGTCTGTGTAGTTTGACTTCCTATAAATGGCATGACCGAACATACCATCAGCCTTTCTCCTGACCAACGCATCAAGAAAGGGAAGGCAGCTGTCCTTTTCGACTCTGTCAGGAAACGAGTATTCAGGTTGATTGAATTCAGATCCAAAACGTCGCTCAGATTCTCACTCGGATGAGGGCAGATAGCAAAAGTATCGTATTTATATAAAAACACGCAGGTTTCAATGCTGCCGTCTCCAAGGCGCGTTCCTCATAGTCTACGCTAAACAAACTAGCAATAACAGTTCAGAACGGGCTTCCATCGCAACTTCAACTGTCTATTCATGGAGTAAAACGTAAGGGGAAGTCAACAAATGTCCAAATAGGTTAGTTAATTCAGGAACAAACCTAACCGCAACTAACTACAACGAATCAGGCAGAGGGATGCGAGTGAAAAGAGAGACTTATTGAAATATCAAAGCGATTCAAACGTTGTCCCTCCAATCGACGTAAGGTATTTGCGGAGTTCTTAATGTAATGATCACACCGACATATTATTGGGCTCAACCGAGTAGCAAGGTGTTTTGCTACACGAAATGTCAGGGCTCTAATGTTACTCACAGCAGACCTAAGGGAACTGCTTGCTTGTGGACACTCGGAAAACTGCATAATCTTCGAAGGACAGCGCAAAAAGAATTTCGGCTCTTGATAGTCTCCTGTGACAAGGAACTTTTCTTCAGCAGGTTGTTTCTCTTTCTCTCAAAACTTTTTGTAGAGTCAGCACCGACCTTACATCACGCGGAATCATGTACTACACTACCTGTTTTGAATGTAGCCTTGCTTGTCCAAAAGAACTGTAGCATTGCCATTGTCCACGAGTAGTATAACAACATAGGGATCACCTTTGAGTGTATGCAAAGCAGCCCTCTCAGTTTCTGTTATATTAATCTTGGGTGAACGTTCCCCTGTCAACAGATGACATACTTCTCTACTTAGCTCCTCTGTAGGGTCGGGGGGTAGTTTAAACCAAACATATTGAGCAGAATATGTAAAATCAACGTCATCTACGACTAGTAAGCGCTTGGGCGTTGGTGCTATTGCAGAAAAACTGCCTTATTACCAGTCGTTCTGTGGAACTTCCAGCTATTGGAACAGTGTTATTAGGGAAGCAGTTTAAATGAAATTAGAAATTGAACATGTAAATATAGATGGTGGTTTTCGCTTTTGCTTAAATTTTGCGCGGATTCTATCTCTCTCCCTTGTCATAAAACAGAGAGACAAAGTTAATGCTACGCTGTCCGTTGGTTATCAGTATTCACTATCGATAACTTTTGACGACGCCAATGTTTGATTGTGTGGTGGCGCTAGAGTTCACAGTGAGTGTGTGTGTGTATGTGTGTGTGTGTGTGTGTGTGTGTGTGTGTGTGTGTGTGTGTGTGTGTGTTTATGTTTGTGCGCGCTTGTTCTCGTCCGTGTGTGTTTGTGTTGGTTTTTATCTTTCCTGACATTTGCAAATACAACTACAACGAAAAGCTAATTCCAATCTCAACGATTCTAGAATTGCTCACATTGGCACACGCTGTACTGTTCATCATTCACACAAATTCACACGCGTAATCCTAAGGGCCCGGGTTCAATTCCCGGCTGGATTGAGACTTTTTCCGCTCAGGGACTTGGTGGTGTGTTGTTCTAATCATTAACATTTCATCCCCATCGACGCGCAAGTCACAGAAGTGGCGTCAAGCCGAAAGATTTGCAACCGGCGAACAGTCTACCCGACGGGAGGCCCTAGCCACATGACACACGTAATTTCACTCACAAACTTATTGTTGCGCTTTCCAAACTCACTTCAATAGCTCTGAGGATTCCAGACTGCCAGATAAAATCACAACTCAGAACTGCAGCAAGAGGAAAATGGTTTGTCGAACGCACACAGTAAATGCACGTCACACGTATACTTTAACAAAATTGCAGACACTGTCACCATGAATAATTTACATATTCCTCAGTGCTTTATAAAATATAACATATTGCCAGAAACGTAGGTTTGCCTTTTCTTAATCTAGTTTCTATGATAAGTCGTAGGTAGAGTTTTGTCAGGACTGGCTCTCCCAAGGCTGCCAACAGTTCTAATGGAATGTTGTCTACTCCCGGGGCTTTGTTTCGGCTTAGGTCTTTCAGTGCTCTGTCAAAATCTTCACGCATTATCATATCTCCCATTTCATCTTCATCTGTATCCTCTTCCATTTCCATAACATTCCCCTCAAGTACCACGCCCTTATATAGACTCTCTACATACTCCTTCCACTTTTCTGCTTTCCCTTCTTTGCTTAGAACTGGGTTTCCATCTGAGCTCTTGATGTTCATACAAGTGGTTCTCTTATCTCCAAAGGTCTCCTTAATTTTCCTGTAGGCAGTATCTGTTTTACCCCTAGTGAGATAAGCCTCTACACCCCTACATTTGTCCTCCAGCAATGTGCGCTTAGCCATTTTGCACTTCCTGTCGATCTCATTTTCGATAACTTTGTATTCCTTTTTGCCGCCTTCATTTACTGCATTTTTATATTTTCTCCTTTCATCAATTAAATTCAATATTTCTTCTGTTGCCCAAGGTTTTCTACTAGCCCTCGTCTTTTTACCTACTTGATCCTCTGCTGTCTTCACTACTTCGTCCCTCAAAGCTACCCATTCTTCTTCTGCTGTATTTCTTTACCCCATTTTTGTCAGTTGTTCCGTTATGCATTCCCTGAAACTATGTACAACCTCTGTTTTAGTCAATTTATCCAGGTCCCATCTCCTTAAATTCCCACCTTTTTGCAGTTCCTTCAGTTTTAATCTACAGTTCATAACTAATAAATTGTGGTCAGAGTCCACATCTGCTCCTGGAAATGTCTTACAATTTAAAACCTGGTTCCTAAATCTCTGTCTTACTATTATATAATCTATCTGAAACCTGTCAGTATCTCCAGGCTTCTTAGATGTATACAACCGTCTTTTATTCTTCTTGAATAGAGTGTTAGCTAAGATTAAGTTATCCTCTGTGCAAAACTCTACCAGACGGCTTCCTCTTTCATTTCCTGCCCCCAGTCCATATTCACCTACTACGTTCCTGCTCTTCCTTTTCCTACTATCGAATTCCAGTCACCTATGACTATTAAATTTTCGTCTCCCTTCATTATCTGAATAATTTCTTTTATCTCATAATACATTTCTTCAATTTCTTCGTCATCTGCAGAGCTAGTTGGCATACAAACTTGTACTACTGTAGTAGGCGTGGGATTCGTGTCTATCTTGGCTACAATAATGCGTTCACTTTGCTATTTGTAGCAGCTTACCAGCACTCCTATTTTTTTATTCATTATTAAACCTACTCCTGGATAACCCCTATTTGATTTTGTATTTATAACCCGGTATTCACCTGACCAAAAGTCTTGTTCCTCTCGCCAACGAAATTCACTAATTTCCACCTATCCATTTCCTTTTTTAAATTTACTATCCTTCCTGCCCGATTAAGGGATCTGACATTCATTTCTCCGATCCGTAGAACGAAACTTTTCTTTCTCCTGCTAACGAAGTCCTCTTGAGTAGTCCCCGCCAAAAAGTACGAATGGGGGACTATTTTACCTCCGGAATATTTTACCCAAGAGGACGCCATAATCATTTAACCATACAGTAAAGCTGTATGCCCTCGGGAAAAATACGGCTGTAGTTTCCCCTTGCTTTCAGCCGTTTGCAGTACCAGCACAGCAATGCCGTTTTGGTTAGTGTTACAAGGCCAGGTCAGTCAATCATCTAGACTGTTGCCCTTGCAACTATTCAGTAGGCTGCTGCCCCTCTTCAGGAACCACACGTTTGTCTGGCTTCTCAATAGATACCCCTCCGTTGTGGGGAGATTCTAGAATTATATGCGGTAATTTTCTTACTTACAGACTTACTATATACTTCTCAATGAAAATCATCTCTGGAGATTATTTTAGGACTGTTGTTCCTGTTGAATCCTTCAGGCCGAAGACTAGTTTGATATATCTCTCTATGCTACTCTATCCTGTGAAAGCCTCTTCATCTCCGAGTAACTACCTCAAACTACCTCAACCTATATCCTTCTGAATCTGCTTATTGTAATCATCTCTTCGTTTACCACTACGATTTTTAGCCCCCCCCCCCCCCCCCTCACGCATCGAATCAGTTCTAAATTTATGATCCCGTGATATTTCTGAATGCGTCCTACCAACCGATCACTTCTTCTTGTCAGGTTGTGCCACAAACTTCTTTTATCCTCATTTCCATTCAGTACCTTCTTATTATTCGCGTGATCTACCTTTCTAACCTCAGCTTTCTTCTGCAGCACCACATTTCAAAACGTTCGGTTCTCTTCTTGTCTAAACTGACTATCGCCCATGTTTCACTTCCATTCATGGCTACATTCCATTCAAATACTTTGAGAAAAGGCTTGCTGACACTCAAATCTATGGATGTTACAAATTTTTTATCACAAACGCTCTTCTTGCCGTTTCCAGTCTACATTTTATATCCCCTCTAGTTTGGCTTTCATCTGTTATTTTACTGATCTAACAACAAAACTCATCTACTACATTTAGTGTATCGGTTCCCCAATCTAATTTCTTTAGCATAACCTGATTTCATTTGACTATATTCCATTGTTTTCTTTTGCTGATGTTCATCTTATATCCACCTATCAAGACACTGTCCATTCCGTTCAGCTGTTCTTCCAAGTCCTTTGCTGTCTCTGACAGAACTACAATGTTACCTTTAGAATTTGAAAGAGAGTATTTTAAACAGTATTGTCAAAAGCCTTCTCCAGGTCCACAAATGCTATAAATGTAGGTCTGCCGGTCCTTAACCTGTCTTCTGTGAGAAGTCACAGGGTCAGTATTGCCTCGCATGCTCCTTCGTTTCTCTGGCATCCAAAGTGATCTCTCTCCTGACCGGTTTCTACCAGTTTTTCCACTCTTGTGTTTGTATTTTTCAGCCGTGACGTACGAAAATGCTAGTTCGGTAGTTACCACACTTGTCAGCACCTGGTTTCTTTGTAATTAGAATTAGTACATTTTTCTTGAAGTCTGAGAGCTTGTCTCCTTTTCATTAGATGGCAGAGTTCTGTCATGGCTGTCTTTCCCAAGGCTATCATTAGTTGTAACGGAATGTTGTCTACTGTCGGGCCCTTGTTTCGACTTTGATCTATCAGCGCTCTGTCAAATTCATCCCGCAATATCATATCTCCTATCTCATCTTCATCTACACCTTCTTCAGTTTCCGTAATATTGCCTTCAAATACATCTACCTTGTATAGACCCTCTATATACTCCTTGCACCTTTCTGCTTTCCCTGGTTTGCTTATGACTTGTTTTCCATCTGAGTTCTTGATATTCGTAGAGGTGCTTCTCTTTCCACGAAAGGTCTCTTTAATTTTCCGGTAAGCAGCATGTATCGTTCCCCTATGCTTCTAAATCCTTACATTTGTTTCTCTAACCATTCCTGCTTAGCTATTTGAGGCATCCTGACAATCTCATTCCTTAGACGTTTGTATTCTCTTTCGCCTGCTTCTTTTACTGTATTTTTATATTTTCTCCTTTCATCAATTAAATTCAATAACTCTTGTGTTACCCGATGATTTGTACTAGCGCTCGTCTCTTTACCTACTTGGTCCTCTGCTGTCAGCACTGTTTAATCTCTCAGATCTAAGCATTCTTTTCCTATTGTATTCCTTTCCCCTCTTTTTGTCAATCATTCCGTAATGCTTCCTCTGAAACTATGCACCATCTCTGGTTCTTTCAGTTTACCGAGCTGTCATTTCCTTAAATTCTTACCTTTTTGCAGTTTCTTCAGTTTTAATCTACAATGCATAAACAATAAATTGTGATCGGAGTCCACGTCTGCCCCTGGAAATGTCTTACAATTTAAAATCTGGTTCCGAAATATCTGTCTTACCATTATATAATCAGTCTGGAACCTTTCGGGGTCTCCAGTTCTCTTCCAGGTGTACAACCTTCTTCCAGTATTCTTAAACTAAGTGTTAGCTATGATTAAATTATACTCTGTGCAAAATTTTTCCTCTTCATTCCTTTCCCCCCGTCCATATTCACATACCATTTTTTCTCTTCCTTTTCTTACTATAGAATTCTAGTCCTACATGACTATTAAATTTTCGTCTGCTTTGACTATCTGAAGACTTCTTTTACCTCATCATACATTTCTTTAATGTTTTCATCACTTACACTACTGTGGTTGGTGTCGGCTTCGTATCTATCTTCGCCAAAATAGTGCGCTCATTAAGCTGTTCATAGTAGCTAATTCCCGTTCCTATTTTTGTTTCTTTGTCATTACCCCTATTTCATTTTGTTTTTCCAGTACTGCGTTCACCTGACCAGAAGTCCTGTTCCTCCTGCCATCGAACGTCACTAACTCCCACTATATCTAACTTAAACCTATCCATTTCCAGTTTTAAATTTTCTAAGTTGCGTGCCTGATTAAGGAATCAGACATACCACGCTCTGATCAGTAGAACACCAGTTTTGTTTTTCTCCTTATAACTACGTGTTCCTGAGTAGTCTCCGCCTGGAGATCCGAATGGGGGACTATTTTAGGTCTGGAATACGAGGGTTATCCAGAAAGTAAGTTCCGATCGCTCGCTAAATGGAAACCACAGTGAAAATCAGAAGCATTTTATTTTCAAGAGTTAGATACACTTTCTAGATACTGTTCTAAATAGTCGCCGCTCCAACTTAGACATTTGTCGGAGCGTTATACCAAATTTCCAACACCATCGTCATAGAAGGCAGCCGCCTGTGCTCTCCGATAATTCTCTGCACTGGGCTATAGCGCGTAGCCTGCGCCCAAGTATTGTCTTTGTATCCAGCGTTACACGTGAACAGAGATGATACTCAGGACGAGCCAATTAGGGCTGTGTTGTGGGTGATCGAACACTTCCCATCTAAAAGGCTGTAGAAGTCTCTTCACTGCCCCTGCAGAGGGCGGCTGAGAATTGCCATGAAGAAGGAAGTGCGTGGCAGCTGTGTTAGGTGGGCTGCATTCATTAAGGCAAAGCATTTCAGCGGGCCTACTACTTGGCGGGAAACATCGTTATTCTAACCACCTTTGCTCGCTCACAGTGCTCTCATAACTGAAAAGAGAGTTTTGATGCGATCGCCGGTCAAACTAGAGAACCTACCCAATAAATATGTGCAAAGTTTCGTTGGGATTTCACTGTGGTGTCCATTTCGCAACCCATCGGAACTTACTTTCTGGACAACCCTTGTATTTCACCCAAGAGAATGCAGTCATCATTTAACCTTACACTAGAGCTTCATGCCCTCGGGAAACATTACGGCTGTAGTTTCTCCTAGCTTTCAGCCGTTTGCAGTACCAACACAGTAATGCCGTTTCGGTAGATGTTACAAGGCCAGATCTGTCAGACTGTCGCCAATGCAAGTACTCAGTAGGCTGCTGCCCCTCTTCAGGAGCCACACGTTTGTCTGGCCTCTCAACAGATAGCCCTCCGTTGTGATTGTTCAAATGTTCAAATGTGTTTGAAACCTTATGGGACTTAACTGCTAAGGTCATCAGTCCCTAAGCTTCCACACAACCTAAATTATCCTAAACACAAACACACACACTCATGCCCGAGCGAGGACTCGAACCTCCGCCAGGACCCGTTGTGATTGCATGTATGGTACGGTGCCGTGTATCGCTGGGGCACGCAAGCCTCCCCAACAACGGCCAGGTCCAAGGTTCATGGTTGGGGGGTGAAGGATTTTAGGACCATTTGCAGTAGTTTTAGGATTATATGTGACAGTTTTCTTAATTATGTTCTTTGTATGCACTTCTGAATGAAAATCACTCCTACTTCTAATTTCATTATGGTGGACGTGCCTGTGCTTATGGAAGTGTCAAAATTTTAAATTATTTAAAGATTGTGCTATGTGATTCCACACTGGCAACTCCTTTCATTATTCTAATTGCAGGTTTTTTGGAGTTTAAATGATCGGTTTGCAAAACTAGTATTTATCCAGACCATCACACTGTATCAGAGTTACATTTTGAAGTTATAACGACATTTAATTAACCGTTAGTTAAATGATAAATTAATTGCTCATCTTAAATGATGGTCTAAGCAAAATTAAGGAAACAATATACAATAGCTCCTCATTGCTCTAACCGATGACATTCTCTTCGCAAAGGTATATGTACTGCCGAGGTTTCGGTATCAACTTCGCTACATAAATATCTGCTACCACAGTAATTTCTGATACTACTACTGTAGTTGTAAACGAGGTGAATCGAACGGCATTTCACGCTTTACAAGACGATTCGTAGTTTCTGAGAAATTGCAGTGTTTATAACGAAGGATTTATCTGTTTTGTATATGAAACCGACGGTTAACTTGGAGCTAATAGTTTTCAGCGCCATTAGGAAATATATCTCGCCGGGTAAGGAGGAAACAGACTGTTTCAATGGTATTAATCACGCTTGGTTACATGTGGTTGGACCGACCCATCAGCAAAAAGACATAGGACGTGCATCTGAGGATGATTCGCCAGTTAACATTTATGTTCTTGTTTCTGTCACAGCTGTGAGAAAACGTCAAAAATTTGAACAGAAACTGAAGGACAAACATTGCCAGTTAATAATTTCGCGTCATGAGTTTCATGTAATGATAAATACATTACGAAATACATCATCAGCTGCAGCAAAAGAAATCACAGAAGATTATATCCAAAACACTTTCTTAAAATTCCATTCATGTCGTCAAGTGTTCAATATGCCCGCCGTCTGATGCAATATATGTTTGGAGTCGCTGGTCCAAGAATTCTGGATAGGTTGAAGAGATTCCTTCGATACCATTGCACATGATCAATAATACGATTTTAAATACTCCTGGATTGGAATTTGTGCTTAGACTTCTTATTTGAATGAACACCAGAAGAAAATGTGTCTAGTGGCATGAAATTAGGCGAATGTTCAGGACGATTGGCAATGTCTTACATCCTATTCAACTGGGTGCGTGTTTCCTAACGTGCCGGTATCATACACATCTACGTATTTAAAGTTGTACTTAAAGAGGGCTAAAAGCTGTTCGGTAGGAAACTGTGTGAGTCTTTTACGCGTTACGGTTCCCTCGGGGAAGTAAGGACCAGTCATACAATCTCCAATAATCCTGCACCAGATGTTAAGAGTTCAGTGTCGTTTGATGTTCAACCTACCTCGGTCGTTTCGCAATCACAACGGTCAAGCAATGCATATTCTTACATTAAGCTTTTCTCGATTCTCAAAGACTGTTTCACCGGTAAACAGAATTCTTTGAAGAAAGAACATGTTGACTTGATGTCTCATCAGAACCGTTTGACGCAATTCCAAGCCTCTTCTAATATCACGCTAGTTAATCTGCTGGCGAAGTGGTGCATGATGCTGATGGAAGCTGTTTGGGTGCTAAGTGCTAGCAAGACTGGTCTGCTTTGTTCGAGAACGACTAACAATTTCTCTTGACCTAGCATGTGGCTTATGAACAACAGCTGCCAGAACACATAATTCGTTATTTCTTCTCATTGTAGGCTTGCTCCTTACACATATGACAGTTTAACAGCGAAGTTCTCCACATTCGCCTAATTGACATTCATGTCGGACACTGACCGTCGGGATACTTTCATGCATAGAAATAGCCTCTTCAGGTTCCTTCTGCATTCTTTGTAACGATATAACATATCTGGTGTCTTTTGGTTTGTAAAAGACAAGTATCTCTCTATCCTCACGAACGGCACAGACAAAATAAAAGCTATATTTTCTCTGTGCACCATTTATGCCGGTTCCCGGCGTTGCAACACTATATATTTGTATTTGAAATAACCAAATTGTGCCATCGGTTTCATCTTAACAGTTATAAATAATCTAATTTCTTCAAAACTATTAATCGGATTCTGAAAAGAGAAACGCTGGAATTCGTCCCTTTTAGAAATACAACACTAGCAGTGGGAACTGCTATTGATCCATCTGAATAGTCGGAAGTTGGCAGCCATATCTCTGGTTCTAATAAAGCTATGAAAAGGGGATGTAGGTGGTTTAGTGGAAATTTCAGCAATTCATCAGGATTGAAATAGACATACGGTATGATGAACGGTTCGGGAAATATTTGAGGTGATGAGCTCAGCTGAATCGTCTTATTCACACAAATAAATTCGGTCGTAATCGCTTATTTGGGCACTGTTTTGTCTCACCATGAAAACAGGATTATCCCATGGAAGGCTTGTGTCTATATCCTATATTGTTGACCTCGGCTTGTAACACTAGCAGCCATTTTCAAATTATCAATCGCCGATAATGCTAAACCTCTGTGAAGGATTTAGTCCATCAGTGAATGTACCAAATGACAAGGAAACGGCCTATAATTTCTTAATCGCGAAGTAAGTGAAACAGCAACCAGAGCAAAGCAAACAGATTTTGAACTGAAGTTCTACTAATACGAAATCTACTAATACGAAAGTGAAATGTAATTATATATCAATGCGGTCGTCAGCCTAATCAGGCAATGCGGTATCATGTTCTATGGCAAAGCGGAAATAAACAACACTCAAGAAAACTAAGCCTCAATTGATACCCCAACAAATCTCTTCTAAACAGTTACTCCCAATATCATACAGCAACTTGCAGTAGCAAATAACACAGCAGGCATTCCTTAAGCAGAACATAGAATGGCCAATAAATCCAACAGTACGGACTGTCTCACAATAACATCTCTTATTGGAAAAAGCTACTATGCAGTATAATGAACAAATGCGAAAGGGCATAAGAACCTACAAACAAAGTCTGACTTGCATTGGCATGATCTACTATTATTTCAATTTTTATGACAAAAAGTTCATGATTTGAAACAGTACTCATTACTATAGGCCTCAGAAATCTGCACATGACGTTACTCTATACAACTCTAGCTAACTCGGAGGTCCTGAATAGGGGCAATGAAACTACATTGAGGGATAGCAGAAGAGAAGAAGTAATTCCCAGCCGCTGTGTAGGAGCGGTTCTAGGCGCTTCAGTCTTGAACCGCGATGCTGCTACAGTCGCAGGTTCGAATCCTGCCTCGGCTCTGGATATGTATGATGTCCTTAGGTTAGTTCTGTTTAAGTAGTTCCAGGTCTAGGGTATTGATGACCTCAGATGTTAAGTCTCATAGTGCTTAGAGCCATTTGGACCATTTGAAGAAGTAGTTGATGTAACTTTTGGTTCCATGATGATGGGCAGCTATGTCAAACAATGGCATGTGATGTTAGAGCCATCCTCATTGGACCTCATGTACATTAAATTCCAGGTGGAAATGGGAATCAGACAAACCATGACCTATAGGAATCCTAGGAAAACAGACTGGGAGATATATAGGAGGGACCTTGACATAGGCTTATCAGAAATTAAAAACTCGATAAGAAATCCAGTAGAGTTTGAGGAAGTAGCATAGGCTGCCACCTCTGCCATAGTGACCTCATATCAGGACAACTGCACCATCACCATGAAGTGCACAAATAGAAGTGTGCTTTTGTGGAATAATAACTTTGAAATTCAAAGAAAACAGGTACGAAGACTGTTTAACATTCTGAGATGTAAAGGACAATGGGCTAAATATCGTGAGGGCCTTGTCAACTACAACCTTGTAATCAGACAAGCAAAGAAGACATCCTGGAAGGCATTCTGTGAGGAAGTGAAGAGCACAGCTGCTCAAGCCAGACTTCACAGAATCCTCACTAGAGTACAAATCAATCCAGGATCCAGGAAGTACGTTGAGGAAGGAGGATGGGGAATATATAATGACAGCACATGAGAGGCTGGAACAGCACCTCAAAACTCACTTTCCGCAATATGTTCTGCCGGACAACCCAGACCAGAGTGTGATCCCGGAGAGACAATGGTTCTCAGGCACTCGAAGAGAGGACTGGGAATCGGCCAAGGAGTGTGTGGACTTTAATAAAACCCAATAGGCAGTAGGAACATTCCAACCGTTCACGTCACCTGGCCCAGATGGAGTTTTTCCGGCACATAAGAGTTCTATGCAGGTTATTCAGGGTTAACCTAGCAGTAAGAATCATTTCCAATGCTTGGAGGGCAGTGAAGGTTGTCTTCATTCCAAAGCTAGGGAGAATTGATCATACCAAAGCCAAGGATATGAGACCAATCACTCTGTCCGCCTCCATTCTAAAAACATTGGAAAAACTGGTTGATGTACACATTGGGAGAGGAGGCTAATTAGGGCCTCCCTACATACAAACTAACACGCATATCAGTCAGGTAAATCACGTGACACAGCTCTCCACCAACTCGCTGGGAGGGTGGAGAAAGCACTTCACTTCCACGAAATAGGCCTCTGCATCTTTCTGGTTATCGATGGGGTCTTCAGTAACACGACCTTCGATTCCATGGTAAGGCCGCAGAGGTGTATGACCTGGGGACTACTATATGCAGGTGAACCAGGGCCATGCTTAGTGGAAAGAAGGTAGAGGCTACCATGATGAATGAAAAGATGGTAACTAACACCACAAGGAGGAGTTCTGTCCCCTTTAGTGTGGAGTCTAGTGGTGAACGAAGTCATTGAGGCACTAAATTCCAGACAATGCTTTTGCCAAGGATTCGGAGATGACCTTGTCACAGTAATAACTGGCACATTTACTGACACAGTTAGAAATATGGCACAAGGAGGATTGGACATTGTGCAAACCTGATGCATTAAACAGGCTCTGAGTGTTAATCCTAAGAAGACTGTTGTGGTGCCATTTACGAAAATGCATATCCAACACTGAAGTTGGAATCTAAAGCTCTTCGATGAAACTCACCTGTAAAGGGGATAGTGAAACATCAAGGGGTAACCTTAGATGAGAAACTGACGTGGACTCCTCACATTAAGACGATCTGTTCCAAGGCAAAAATTACTCTAGTGAGTACCAGAAGGGCTTGTGGTAAGAACTGCAGCCTAAACCCCAAAGCATGCACTGGAAATACACCACAGCGGTTAGACCTAGGATTTCCTGTGAGGCACTAGTGTGGTGGAAGAAGGTAAAACAGTCGGTTTCTGCTAAGGAGCTTGGTAAGGTGCAGAGACGGGTCTGCTTAGCCACAACAGGCGGAATTAGCAGCACACCAACCGCTGGGATGGAAGCCATGCTGGACATGCCTCCACTACACTTTTGGGTCAAGATGGAGGCAACAGCTATGGTATACAGACTTAAAACTGGCGAAAACTTGATCTCGTCGGAATATTCAGAATCACACACTAACATAGTGAATGAGTTAAACATAGGAATGGCTGGTGAAATGCCTGCCGACTATAATAACTCCCAACTGCTTCAACAAGCCTTACAATATAATAATTGAAAGCAGGGAGCAGTGGGAAAAAAACAGTTAGACTACGTACGGGGGAAATTGTTGGGTCGAAATCAGACCAAGGCGTTCGGGCAGGGGTTTACGTGGTTTACCCAAGACTGGAGGGCATCATCTCTCTAAGAAAACTGGCCTCTGTATTCCAAGAAGAAAGTACTGCGATCAGGGCATATGTGGAGGAGGATATGCGTAGATGCTACAATGACCGTAGCGTCTACATCTATTCAAACAGCCAGGTAGCCCTGAAGTCACTGGCAGCTCCTGCAACAAGATCTAAGACTGTTGCAGAATGGCACGGGGCTCTGGTGAAACTAGGGGGAAGCGATAGGGTGTACCTAGTGTGGGTCCCTGGCCACTGAGGGATTTGTGTCAATGAACATGCCGACAGATTGGCCAGGATGGGGGGAACGACTTCATTCATTAAACCGGAACTTGTCCTGACAATCACCAAGGCTATGATCAAACTATATCTACGGAAAAGGCTCAGGAAACAGCACGTAGAATACTGGACCAAGGTCCATGAACGAAAACATGGTAAGGTAATAATGCCCAAGACATGTTACAAAAGAAACTCTGTAATCCTGGGATTGGACAGGAAAAAGCTCAAACTCATGACTGGACTGTTGACCGTCCATGGGAATAACGGAAAAAGACCCTAAATGTAGGATCTGTGATGCGGGTGAAGAAACTGCAATGGTACGTTTTTACTTAACACCTGCTTTGTTTAACATTTAAATCTAAAGGGAGTGAAAGGGCTGAGCGAATAAAGTGAACATTTCAGTTCCAATGCGTTTATTAACTACCAAAAACGATCTCACATAAAAATTGACAGACGCCACTCAGCCAAGGTTATTTACGAAACACTCATTACATTTTAAAAAAAGCAATTTAATAAATCATTAGCCAACGACCTGTCATAAACTTTGAGAAACGCCACTAAGTCTGAATTTGACTGTAACTTTAACAAAACAACTCTAGTTAAGAGACGTTATTTAAGACCGTTTACTTTCCAATACTTTAACATTACATGTAAAATAACAGTGAAGACATATCCTTAATTTTAACACGAATACTTAGAACACGTAACTTAGTCAATCTTGCAAATTACTAGACTAGAGAACCTTGCAGAGCGAACAACGAAATTATTCAATTGCCTATTGGCTTGTAAGATTGGCTTTAAGGGCATAGTAAGCTACAACTTTTGCACAATCATAAATGTGTAGCAACAGAAGTAAGGCCCAAGTTTGTAAGGCCGAAGTTTAGCCAAGAACGGTGGAGCCCACTGACGGAAGTAATACTTGGAACCAAGACGTGGCTCCGTTTGCAACCTCACATCGAGTAGGCCACGAAAACGTGAACGCGCCGCCTCAGCTCACTGAAACACAGACCACACCCAACTACGGGGGACCAGGAAACTTTAACATTCAAGATTGAGCAGTAAATTAACACAACAAACCAAGGCTAAACAATAACTAACTTTACTCGGAAGTGCTTAACTGTAACAGTTCCTGATACACAATCGCTAAGAATGGGAAATGAACTGGCTCACGAGAACCGACACTTAATGACACACATATTGGCCACTAAGTGGGCCTGGAAAGCTCAACACGGTAACCTTTAGAAATAAAACTTGTGATTGCCCTCAGATTGCAGAGAACTTATACGGAATATACATAAATTTATCGATTGCTGGTGTTACGAGTTAGCCCTATTTAAAAAGAAAATTATATATCACGTCATTAGTAGGCACACACTAGAGTTGCCTTGCCTGCCTATAGGAAGTAGCGCGATGTTCTACATTAAAGATATATATTTGCACAAAAAAGAGAAACAATGAATTATTCACTGTAGTTGTTCCGTCAGGAGACGTTACACGTTCATGGTAATTCAAACTCCGCTCCAAAGCTACTTGTATGCCTTTGAAGTAAGGCCCTGAGTATAGCCTTAGAGTAAGGGGAGGGGGGGGAGGGGAACTCTGGGAATATTCTTAAAAACAATGCTCTTGGATGCGCGACGAAATTGTGTCTGGATCGACAGCCGCGCCAGTGGAAGGACGATGGTCCAGCGGACACAACCGATGCCAACGGCCTGTAGGGGGCTGATCCCTTCGACCAGGCATTGCTGTACTGTCTCGATGTATCATGTGTCGATTTACAGTGAAGAGCCAAAGAAACTGACACACGTCCCAAATATCGTTTAGTGCCCCCGCGAACACGCAGAAGTGGCGCAAGACGACGTGGCATGGACTCGACTAATGTCTGAATGGTTCTGGAGGGAACTGACACCACGAATCCTGCAGGGCTCTCCATAAATCCGTATGAGTACGAGGGGGTGAACAGCACTTTGCAAGGCATCCCAGGCATGCAAATAATGTTCATGTCTGGGAAGTTCTGTTGGGAGCTTAAGTATTTAAACTGAGAGGAGTGTTCCTGGAGCCACTCTGTAGCAATTCTGGGTGTCTGGGGTGTAGCATTGCCCTGCTCCAATTGCCCGAGTCTGTCGGGATGCACAATAGAAGTGAATGGATGCAGGTGATCAGACAGGATGCTTAAGTACGTGTCACCTGTCAGATTCGTACCTCGACGTATCAGGAGTCCCATATCGCTCGATCTGCACACTCCCCACACCATTACTGAGCCTCCACCATCTTGAACAGTTCCCTGTTGACATGCAGGATCCTTGTATTTATGAAGTTGTCTCCGTACCCGTAAACGTCCACCCGCTCGATACAATTTGTAACGAGACTCGTACGATCAGGCAACATGTTTCTAGTCATCAAGAGTCCACTGTTGATGGACTCAGGCGAGGCGTATAATTCCGTGTCGTGCAGTCGTGAAGGGTACGCGAGTGGGCCTTCGGCTCTGAAAGCCCATATCGATGATATTCCGTTGAATATGTTGTTGATGGCCCAGCATTGAAATCTGCAACAAATTGCGGACGGGTTGCACTTCTGTCGCGTTGAACCATTCTCTTCAGTAGTCGTTGGTCCCATTCTTTCAGTATCTTTTGCCGGCCGCAGCGATGTCGGAAGTTTGATATTTCACCGGATTCTAGGTACTCACGGTGGACTCGTGAAACGGTCGTGCTGAAAAATCTCCATCGCTACCTCGGAGATGCTGTGTCCCATCGCTCGTGCGCCGACTATACCACTACGTTAAATTTACTTAAATCTTGATAACATGCCATTGTAGCAGCAGTAACCGATGTAACAACTGCGCCAGACACTTGTTGTTTTATATAGGCGTTGCCTACCGCAACGCCGTATCCTACCTGTTTACATATCCCTGTATATGAATACGCATGCATATATCAGTTTCTTTGGCGCTTCAGGATATTTCATAAATGGGCGAGTAATTTTGAACTGTGTTGGTAAATTGAAAGATTTTTCTTGAAGTGTGTAAATTTACCGGATAGTGTGTCTAGCTGGTCAGTGACTTTAGCCAGAGACAGCGGGCGTTGGTGATGGTTTTATCACTGTTGGGGTTATTTCGAGAATGTTTTCCCGTGTGGGTAAGCCTGAGTCGATTTGATTATAACTTTTATATCTAGGGATGTTCTAACTGATGTGATAAAACTGCGGCTCGAGAAATCTAATTTAAGTAACGAAGGAAACATAATATTGGCTAAACTAGTATTACAATTTTAATCATAATATTAATAGGTGAAATTGAACTGCCGATTTTTAGTATAAATTATACAACGAGGGCAGTGGAACTTATATAATTCGCAACGATCTTCGTCAGAGATGTGCACAAATGGGACATCATCTGAGAACTTAGCCGCTAAGAGTGGTAAAAAGAAGTAGATGCTTTCACATTCATAACTCTGACCATACCTTTTTTATCAGGCATTAAAATCTCCAATTCGTGAACATTGAAAATTGAAGTGCTACCCTGCGAATCGATCAGGTGCTATACTTGAAACGACACATGAAAATTACAACGTTACGTTGTCCCACATTCAAGCGACGTTCGTGCTTACTTGGTTCATTTGCAGTAGATACCGGCACCTACAATACAACTATTGTGGATGGTGTTGTCAGCAGTGGAAATCAAAATTTCGTAGTAACAAAGTCTGTGAATAAAGTTGCATATTGGGGGCGTTATTTCGCATCCTTTTTTCACTAAATTTCGGACTGAAAGACAAGGAGTTATAGAGACAAGTCCTTTGTGTAGACAAAGTCATTGGAAAATTGTGAAAGTTGATAACGATAATTACACTGCTGTTTTGAAATGTGCACTGAACGTAATTCCAAATAACTGATGTTTGATGAATTTAGAGTGCAGATTTTTTAATGAAAATCATTTCGCATCTGAAGTTACTTTATGCAATAAAACGGCATTCACTTTGTGTTGCCATATTTATTTTTCAACGCAATCAAGGACTCACTTTAAATAATCGAACAATGAAAGAGAAATCCCACACTTAATTCAAGAATATTCACAGTTAGAGTGGAGCATTTGGTATGGCTCAGTTCTACAGCTGAAATTTCGGGTACAGTTTTACGACGACAATATCACTCACAGATCAGGTCAACTGACTCAACTGGTCGAATGTCGAACACCAGCGGTAGTAGTGATTAATCTCTGGTCTTAGTCGTTTTCCACATTAATACAGAGTTATTCTCTTTTATTAATTACAGATCAGCTGATGATTAAGTTTCAATGTGTTTCACTTCATTTGTTTTAGTTACGTGCAGGAGGCGTACCTTAAATCAGTTAATGCTTAAATAATTGTTTTGGAAAGTCGTGTCGGTACATGAATCTTTAGCACTCAACGATGAAATTTCACGCGCGATCCCGCGGCCTTGCGTATTAGCATTGGTGCTTCTATTTTAAACGCATGGAATTCCTGTGAAAGAAAATATGTTCAAGAACAATGTTCACTCACAGCTAAACCCAGTCATACCACCTCCCTGTTGCATTACAATAGTTGCACAACATTTCAGCAAGTAAAGAATTACTAACTAAAGGGAGAAAAGGCGACTACACGGACATCGCGAACCTGAGCCTGTATCTACAATGCAAACTTTCATTGCGTAGAGCTCCACCACCACCTGGGGACTGCAGTTCGATATTAACAAGATGCTTATCTTACTATTATCAGTTTGCATTTTACATTCTCCTTATTTCAACCATCAGCAGTTAATTCGCTGCCTAATTATCTACTAATTTTTATGTCTCATTTCTTATTATAATACTCTCGGCATCGCTTGATTTAATTTCAGTACACTCTATTACCATTTTCGTACTTCTGTTGATAACATTATAAATTGTTTTAATGCTACTATCCTCTCTGTTGAATTATTCATTCCTATGTAGCCTCGGACTGAACCACAATATCGTCATAAAAACATCAAAACTCTGACTTCTTTCCCCTGAACTTTAATTCCCTTTCCAAATTTCTCTTTGGCTTCGTCCCACAACACGCGTCTTAGCTTCCACGACGTAGGAAATGACGAAGGGTTTGTTCAGTTAGATTCGCTGTAGTCGTGGCGTCCTGTATCTTTGAATTTGGTCTCTTTGTGTATTATATATTTACAAGCTCCACATACATACACTCCTGGAAATTGAAATAAGAACACCGTGAATTCATTGTCCCAGGAAGGGGAAACTTTATTGACACATTCCTGGGGTCAGATACATCACATGATCACACTGACAGAACCACAGGCACATAGACACAGGCAACAGAGCATGCACAATGTCGGCACTAGTACAGTGTATATCCACCTTTCGCAGCAATGCAGGCTGCTATTATCCCATGGAGACGATCGTAGAGATGCTGGATGTAGTCCTGTGGAACGGCTTGCCATGCCATTTCTACCTGGCGCCTCAGTTGGACCAGCGTTCGTTTTGGACATGCAGACCGCGTGAGACGACGCTTCATCCAGTCCCAAACATGCTCAATGGGGGACAGATCCGGATATCTTGCTGGCCAGGGTAGTTGACTTACACCTTCTAGAGCACGTTGGGTGGCACGGGATACATGCGGACGTGCATTGTCCTGTTGGAACAGCAAGTTCCCTTGCCGGTCTAGGAATGGTAGAACGATGGGTTCGATGACGGTTTGGATGTACCGTGCACTATTCAGTGTCCCCTCGACATCCACCAGAGGTGTACGGCCAGTGTAGGAGATCACTCCCCACACCATGGTGCCGGGTGTTGGCCCTGTGTGCCTCGGTCGTATGCAGTCCTGATTGTGGCGCTCACCTGCACGGCGCCAAACACGCATACGACCATCATTGGCACCAAGGCAGAAGCGACTCTCATCGCTGAAGACGACACGTCTCCATTCGTCCCTCCATTCACGCCTGTCGCGACACCACTGGAGGCGGGCTGCACGATGTTGGGGCGTGAGCGGAAGACAGCCTAACGGTGTGCGGGACCGTAGCCCAGGTTCATGGAGACGGTTGCGAATGGTCCTCGCCGATACCCCAGGAGCAACAGTGTCCCTAATTTGCTGGGAAGTGGCGATGCGGTACCCTACGGCACTGCGTAGGATCCTACGGTCTTGGCGTGCATCCGTGCGTCGCTGCGGTCCGGTCCCAGGTCGACGGGCACGTGCACCTTCCGCCGACCAATGGCGACAACATCGATGTACTGTGGAGACCTCACGCCCCACGTGTTGAGCAATTCGGCGGTACTTCCACCCGGCCTCCCGCATGCCCACTATACGCCCTCGCTCAAAGTCCGTCAACTGCACATACTGCACAACTGTTAAAGACTGCGATGGAGCTCCGTAAGCCACGGCAAACTGGCTGACACTGACGGCGGCGGTGCACAAATGCTGCGCAGCTAGCGCCATTCGACGGCCAACACCGCGGTCCCTGGTGTGTCCGCTGTGCCGTGCGTGTGATCATTTGTGATCATTGCTTGTACAGCCCTCTCGCAGTGTCCGGAGCAAGTATGGTGGGTCTGACACACCGGTGTCAATGTGTTCTTTTTTCCATTTCCAGGAGTGTATATCAGATTTGGGTATCTACTAATGGGGAATTAATTGTCAGGAAAATAGGCAAAAACTAAGATATCTTTATTCAAAACTTGCACGAGATGCACCGCCTGTCATGGAAGTCAAAAATGCAGTACTACAAAGGGAAAACTTTATGTTGCTAACGGAACTTCACTACTGAGGCAAGGAGTGGAAGGAAAGGACGGAGTTGGAGGGAAAGAGAAAAAGAGAGAGAGAGAGAGAGAGAGACGCAAATTTTAAAGGCACATTTTTAGCCATTGCATGTAAATCTATTTTTTGTAATTAGAGAACCCTGTTTAATAAAGCATGAAAGCCAATGCAAGTTATCTTGTGCACGGTCGCATGTGATCGCTAGTGAGACACAGAAAGGATGTCTAGTCTTTTGTTAATTACTTCTTATGTTATCTGTTCTGGAATGGAGTAGAGGGAGAGCCTCTCGCGTTAGACTGGCCGCTCTAATTTAAACTCTTTAATTTTATAAAAAGTCACTGCGTACTGCAGGGCGCATAGTCGCGCATACTTGTAATTTTGTAAGGAAATTTCCACTGCGCACGGATGAGGTACCGACTTGTGGATAATCAACGTATCACTAGTGATTAATATTGTATTCCCAATGTAAGTAGCATAGTGCACTTCAGTAATTATAGTTATGATTAATTGTGATTTTATTATTTGTTTAATCCATGATCCTAGAAGTTCAACATCATATATAAACTGTATTTTCAGTATTTATCTCATTTTAACTCAGAAATAACGTGGCCCACGAACCCCTTCTTACGGCTACAAACTTCTGAAAGTATATATCCGATGCCACCTTATCATGGTTTATTCACTGATTTTTTAAAATATTTCCATCTATCTCAATTCAGTTCAACAAAAATTAAAATAATATAAATAATCATATTTACATACACATATATTTCTTTATTTAATTACTTACAAAATACACGTGCAGTGATGCTCAAAGTGTGGATAGCGATGCATTTGTCGTCTAACGCAAAGCAAACATAACAATTGTATATCTCAGTCATGATGAAATGTTACGGACCTATGATGAAAGATTGCAGCACGTAAATCACCCATGGAACTTAATAGCCACTTTTCAGCCTTATCAGTAAAAAAAAAAAAGATATCAAGTAATTACACAACATGTCAGTTAAATTCCTGCCAGTTAATTACGCAAAATGTTAACCTCTCCGCAAATGTACAACGTGTTGCAGAAGTGCCCTATCGCTCTGCTACCGCTATTGTGACAGAGGGCTCTTTTGTGCGATAAACGTGACGCGATGCTCCCCTTTAAAAGCCATTAATTACCGCGGATCGAAGGCGCTCTCATTTCCAATATTTAATTCTTCTCTTTGCCTTCCAGTTTGTTGATTCAAAACAAAAGCAGATAAATATGGTTATTGGATCTGAAATATGGAAAGCTCTCAAGAGTGAACGCCACAAGCGTCCATTAACTTTCGTCGTGGCGCACCCGATTCTGGTTATAAGAACCCTTCGTGACCCATTAGCCGGTTTGCCTGCCATCTCAACCACGCAGCGGGAAAGCAAGCGTCTGTATCTGATGCTTCTCATGTTTCCTAGTGAGTCGCTTTTCTGTCGCTAATAAATGGACTGAACTGACAAATTTGTTTTGATACGGCTGAAGGAAGATATCCGAACGATGCTAAAAGCTTCATCCCTGTTCATTAGCTTAGAAAGCTGAGGTCGTTAAGGCAAACTTGTAGCATTATCCTCGTAAATACCAAATACAAAACCTCCGAGGTGATGCGAAGTTAAAGACGTTGAACGTATCTAATTTTTACCCGATTTCCCTGAATCACTCAGTACCATTCGGACAATGTAATAGAGACCTATCAAATCTTTCAGTTTCAATTATTTGTACAGAATTGCAAAAATAAGTGTCAACCCATAGATAACTGTGCCAACAGGGAGAGGGAGGGGGTGAAATATATCTGTATGCGAATTTAGACTTCCCAGACGAATTTCAGTGATGAGGTCTTCTCGGGTTATCAGCCGAGCCAACCCGTCGTTCTACGGCAACGTTTCGACAAGTTTCCTACTTGTCATCCTCAGGTGAAGTGTCGAGTTAATGACCGGCGCTGTTCTTTATAGTCGCTGGACCGCCTCCGGAGGCCCACGATTGGCGCTGCTGAAGGAGGCGAGCAGAGGAGCCAATGATCCAACGGCTTTAAAGAACCGCACAGGTCGCGAACTACACACTTCGCCTGAGGATTACAAGTAGGAAACTTATCGAAACGTTGCCGCCGAATGACGCCTTGATTCGGCTGATAGCCCGGGAAGATCTCATCATAAAAATAAACCTGCCCCAGGAAATATTCGTGTACCTTTATAGAGGCAACACAACTTACAAATCTACACGTGGGGCAGATGCTGTAAGTTGGGTTGCCTATATTAAGGAGCATGAAATATTTTCTGGCCCAGATTTATTTTGCCCACCTTTTACGTTCCCATGAATCAGTATTTTCGACTAAAGGAGGAGATGGAGAATACATAGGTTGACCCACGTTCTAAGCGACCCCTTCAGTATAATATGCTCTTTTCTTTTTTCGTGTTTTTCACTATTTGCTCCCAGTGCTGGAGCAGATTGTTTAAGGTCTAGACCGTTACAGAGCACAAACCAACTACTTGGCGAGCACGCAGTAGAGCAGAGGGGAACAATGGGAGGAACTTAATTACTACTGTGTACCTTAATATTTGAATGTCACTCTCACTTTCTGTATCTGTTGTTTCATTCGATTAAGTGTCACGTCAGTGTCTGTTTCGTGCCACGTGTTTTGCTGTCGTGCTTGTATTTCGTTTTTTAGTGTTCGTAAGTATGGTCTATTTTATCTGTAAGCTTCATGACGGGTTTGAGATACGTCATGTGCTAGTCTGTTCAGGATGTTCCATTTGTTCTGATCTCTTAAGGTGTTCTCTAGGTGTTGTCATTCTACTTTCGGACTTGGGTGTGTTAATGTGTTGCAGTGGAGAAGTATGAGTTTAGCGGTGCCATATTCACCACGTTCACAAATGTCAGTTTCTTTTAGACCTACAAGATGAAGATGGGCGACATTTGTGCCATGTCAGGAATTACGTCATTCCTCTTGTGGAGTCAATGTGTTTCAGGCTTGTGCATGCTCATATATTAGGGAAGAAAGAGTAAAACGTCGTCCCTTGTCTCTCTGGTTCCTTTCATTCTCCCTGTCCGCTATATGTTAAGCTGTCTTCGGGTCTGCTATGTTGCGTCCAGTTATGTCTTGCATTTTGTCTCGTCTACCTGTCTTTAACAAGTACGTCGCTGGTCAGTGACAAATAGTGATATCAACGGGGTACTCACCCACGAACACACACCGTGCATCTATGGTTCTTGTAATTAAAGGTCCGGATATTCTGATGAGCACGCTCTTTTGTCCCCATCGTACAGTGCTTTTATGTGTGGTCAGAGCGCGCCGCAACGCATAGTGTGAAGCAGTCGCCCTCCGTGGCGGTGGCGCCGCTGTGGGAATCGCAGCTTTGGTGTCTCCCTCTGGTGGAAAAGCGGTAAGGTAGCCTGTTCACGTGCATTGAAGGGGCGCTATAAGCTCCCCAGTGGTCAGTCGCTCAGTCAGTCAGAGGGAGTCTGGTCAGTTGTTCATCTGGGCCAGTGTGGGGCAGTCAGTGTCTGTCTGTCGTCCGGTGTGCTATTATGTGTTAGGCCGCCAGCCGCTTGAGTTTGTTCAGGCAATGTACATTGGCGGTTGGATTGATCGGTATGTCGGTCTCTTTCCGGGGCAGGGAAGTTGGGTAGCCTGAGGGCATGTTTCCTCTGCAGGGGTGGGATCCGAACGAGTGACAGCTTAGTCAATGTCGGCCTGCCGTCTGAAGTGCTAGGATGTCTGTCGTTCGGATCGACCTTAAGGTCGATTGGACCGATCGGCTGGTCGGTCGTGCACTGAGACACAAGAAGACTTGCCTGTCTTGAGCGTCAGCGCATGTGAAGCCGCCACGTCAGCCAACCCGTCGTTCTGCAGCGACGTTTCGACAAGTTTCCTACTTGTCATTCTCAGGCGAAGTGTCGAGTTAGTATCGTGCGCTGTTCTTTATAGTCGCTGGCCCGCCTCCGGAGAACCACGATTGGCGCTGCTGAAGGAGGCGAGCAGAGGAGCCAGTGATCAACGGCTATAAAGAACAGCGGATTCCTGAGTCCGTTCAAGCGGCTAGCAGCGGACAGTTCGGGAGAGAGTTTTGCGCGTGCTGCGACAGGTCTTCGCCAGACATCGCAGTTTATTAAAAGTTAAGTGATTCGTGATGTTGTTTCATTTACTTGCTAAATTCTACTTTTGTTGTTGGTGAGTCTCTCGTCCCCAGCTTGCTCATTTGTCTCTCGTCCACATTTGTTAGACAGTAAGTCTCAGTCTGTCTGTCTGTCGGTCTGCCGCCCGTTAACAGCTGCATCTGTCATTTTTCTCGTATTCGGCGTTAACGAATGTATTGTTTAAAGGCCGAATTCCTGAAATATATTTTTATCTTGCCTATCATCTTGCGAGGTGGTATATGTGTAATGTAGAGCATGTACATTTTACGTAAGTCTGAATGTCACGGGTTTTATTTAAATAGTCATTTTTATAAAGTTGCCATTCCTACACCGTAAGAGTCCTTTTAAAACAAATAGCACTTTCGGTGGCCAATAATTTCTTAGTGTGAGTGTTTGTACCATTTCCATACCTCTTACGGGGTGCATAGTTAATGCCTTTGTGTGAGTTATTAAAATGTTTAGTTGAAAGTAATCTGGTGGTTTTTCAAAGGTTGTTCTGAGCGCCCTGTCGAAAGGGGGCGGAAGCTTCTTAGCCCGAAGGCTCATAGTGGGAAAAAAAAAATAAAAATGAAAATGAAATAAAATAAAATAAATTTATTCTGCCTCTGAATAATTGTAACTTGATATTTAGAGGGTGCTTTCTGACTGTAATTTTAAACCTGGTTTTCAAAAGGCTTTTAGGAATATAATTCACATTTGTTAAAGGTAATATTTTTCTCCATCAGTTACTTCCTGGCAGCTCTTCCACGCTCAGCTAGTGTGATAACGTTCTTGGTGAAACGGTAGTAAATAAAATAAATTATTTAAAAAAAGATTTTCAAAGTAAAATTACGGTTCACTCATCATCATTTCATCCTCATCACCGGCACGCAAGTCGCCCAATGTGGCGTCGACTTCAATAAGACTCGCAATTGGCGGCCGAACTCACCCAGATGGTGTCTCCCTGTCAACAATGCCAGACGCTCATCTCATTTTTTACCTGTAAGGGTCCTTTTTTTGTCTGCGGTATATTTTCAAATCGAAGGATCAATCGGTCAGTTTGCTCTGTCGTCGGGTAACGTGTATCGTCTGCATCTTCGTAATTTAATCTCGTTATTAGTCCAACTGCTTCTCCGCAATATCCTTTCTTCGAGGAGTGCTAGTCCTGCAAGGTCCTCAGAAGAGCTTTCGTGAAGTTTGGAATGTAGGAGACGAGGTACTGGCACAACTGAAGCTGTGAGGGCGGGTCCTGGGTTGTGCTTTGGTAGCTGAGATGGACAGTCGGCTTTCGGCCGTGGTCGCGTGCGGACCGGCTTCGCACTCAGGACAACGCGCTGCAGTTGTTTACTTTCTCGTCGCGGTATTTCCTATTGTGTAGCGTCCATTACTACTGCACCTCATGGCGCACTGTTACCGCCGAGCGACACATACAGTAACATTACAAGCCGAACATACACGACGACACCCTTATGAAATTGAACAATTCATTCGCAAAGAGCTACGTCTGAATCCCCAGGAAGTGATAGGTATTCACTTCTCTATCACTGGTAGTATCGTCTGTATTAAAATGACGACGGGGGAAGCATGCGCTGAGGTAGTTCCACAACACGCACACGGACTCAAGTCCAAGCATTCGGACAGGCATATTCGAGGGGTCACGGTGGATCACTCTGGTTTCAGTCCTCGTACAATTCGGGTCTTTGAGCTCTCTGTCGAACTGCCACGAGACGTGGTCGTCGAAGCTTTCGGGACCTACGGCAGTGTTGTGGGGCACATCGCGGAAAAATAGCAGACTTTCACTGCATACCAAGTGTTGAACGGTGTCCGCCCAACCAAAATCGAACTCTCCACACATATATAATCCTATCTGCTGATATGGGGCGTGCGAGCCATTTTTATGTACGATGGGCAACCGAGGACGTGTGCCAGCTGCGGACAAGAGGGCCATGCTCGGTGATACTGTCTCCGCCGACATTTGCTCCAGGTTCCGACCAGTGATTCAGCTCCCAAAGCGACGGTCACTTCTTTACCAGAAAGCTTCGCCACAGCTGTACGGAGCCCCAATGTGTTACTTCAGGAAGCGCCTGTTCTACCCCCGGCACTCCCCACTCGAAATGGCGGTGTTCCTACGACCTCACCGGCGCCATCTCCTCCGATGGCTACGCCACCATCACCTCTCCAGAGCACGATGACCAGCCCACCTGCTGCAATAGACACCGATGAGAGTGCAGTGCCTACCTCTGCTTTTCTTCAGAGGGCGCGACATCGAACGTCCACTTTCTGGTACAGAACAACGCTTCCAAAAGCAGAGGCCGCCCCGAAATAGAAGTCAAACGCCATCCGACGACACACTTCTTCATGTAGCATCACAGGCAGTGGAGCGGATACAAGACAGTGACCTCCCTTCGAGCGCCATGACGACAGGAGTGGCCGTTCCTGATGTCCCATCTGAGGTACAATCCCACCCAACAACAGTGGATCCCATGGAGGGAGAGTCCCTGGACCCCGCTACAGCAGCGTCACCACAACTCATCCTTGATGAGTGCAACAGTCGCTTGTCACCTGTTCCAGTCTCCTGGGTTGATGGTGTCGACGATGGAGCAGATCGAGATGGTGGCCCTGCCATCAGGCACGGCCCCTCGGAGGTGCCTGACCTACCTTCCACCCAGTGATTGCGGCTACAGTGGCTGCACTGGATGTTACACGCCAGCCGAACATCTCTACCGGAACATCTGTGCCAATGGCGGGAGCATGCCGACAACACTACTGCATCATGACGATGAATCTCGCCACCATTCGGGCTTCCCACAAACTGGAAATGTTCAGAGAGACAATTTATGCTGCTGGTGTCGACATTGCCCTGCTCCGAAAAGTGTTCGTCGGTGATATCTACTCCCCCATTGACTACACGGCACATATCTCACATGCTTCTGACAATGGTAGTGGAGTCGTCATCCTCCTCCGTTCTGGACTACCTGCTGCAGGCGTAGTGTTCCTTCCTAATGCTAGAGGTATGACCCTCATGCTGTTCGCCGTCCGCATGCTCAATTTATATGCGCCGTCCGGTTCCAGTCGATGTCGTGACCGACACACCTTCTTTGCTGATGAGGTAACGCCGCTTTTCGAGGGTCTTCTGGATGAAATGGTTCGATGGTGATTTCAGCTCCACACAAGGGCCTGATCACCAATTTTCCACATCATTCCCCATGTGTGGCCCTCTCTGTCATCATCAACAGACTTCAGCTTATTGACACATGGACAAAGGTTCACGGCACCTGGGCAGGTTTCATGTACTATACGGCGCATTTGTCCAGTCGCCTCGACCATTCACGTGCTGCCGACACTCGGCATGGCAAAGTATGCCATCTGGCTTTCTCTGAGCACGACGTCTACATCTGCGATTTCGTCGTCGCCCGCCAACAGGTGTGGCACAGCCGTAGCCTGTGGAAGTTAAAAGTTCCACACCTGATTGTTCCGGACTGCCAACGGATCTTTGAGGATGCCCCACATATACATCGACCTGAACCTGGTGGATATCCTGCGCGAAACCAGCTCTACGCAGGGCACTGATGGACTGATGGGATATGGAAAAGACTTCAATGTTTGGCAAGCGAGCACAATGGGCTTTTATGACGCAGTGCTTTGTGACTGCACTTCAATGGCATTCTCTAGTGCCCGTCAGACGATAGTGCATCATGCTAAAGTGCAGATCACTTCACTTATGCTATGACGCTTGGTAGGGACCCTTGTCAGACTCTGTAACCGTGACCTCCTCCGATTACGCCTACTTCGTCGTCAAGGTCTCATCCACGACCTCACCGATGTGGAAGGACGACGATACAATACGCACCATTGGTCACGCTTTCTGTTCCGCCGGCTGTACGCTGCTGTCCCACATCCCGCGACCCTAGTAGAGGAGGCAGCAGCACTAACTGTCAACACCATGCCAGAGGATGTGTCTCAAGAACTTCAGGAACAAGTGACCTCCGATGAAGTCGTAGATGCTATCAAGGTGGGAGATGCCAACAAGTCCCCTGGAACCGACGGCCTTCCCTTCGAATATCGCAAGTGATTTAGCTATCTTCTCATACCGACTTAGATGTCCATCTGTCGCAAACTGATGTCACCTACTAATACGATCCCAGCCACCATCCTGGATGGGTCATCATCCTGGTGCTAAGAAACATGGGCGATCACGAATCTGTGATTACCGGTCCATCAACAGTGACCCGTTTGTTGGCCTCTCGACTCAAGAACGCAGCAGGTTTCGTCACCTCCCTTGATCAGACTTTGCTGGGCGGTGACAAAAACATCCATACGGCCCTTTGCCGTTACAGGGACATGATCACGCTCGTTACCTGGCGCATTAGCGTCACTTGACTTAGCTTAGTCAGGCATTTGACCGTGTCGACCATACCTTTCTGAAATCGGTGCTCCAACACATGGGTTTTCCGGCTCGTATAGTGACAGTGGTAATGCGACTTCGAGAATACTGTGTAATGGTCGCCTCACCGCGCCTCTAGCGATCGAGCGCTCTGTCCGACAAGGGTTCCAACTTTCCACGATACTGTATGCACTGGCATTAGAGCCCCTACTCCAGGGGCTTGACCAACTCTAGGTGGGCCTGACATTGCATTTGCACCGCTTGTCTTCTACAGACTATGCTGACTATCAAGTTGTCTACCTCCGCAATGAAGACAATGTTCGAGCGGCTCTGACCTGGGTGGCGACATATGGGGAGGCATTGGGCAGTTCACTCAACATTTCCAAATTAAAAGTTCTGCCCGTTACTGAGGGTCTGCCAGAGCGATACGTCACTCGTCTAAGTATGGCCATCAGTGTCCGCTGCTTGGGCACTGATTTTATGAATAACCTCGGACGTTCAGCGGCAACCAACAGTAGACGTCTCCTCCAGAAGATCAGGGCTGGCCTTGTGGACCACTGGCTTACATCCCTCGACATTGTACAGCGTGCGCATTATGTGAATGTTTACCATGCCACAAGCATCCCCCATGGGCACAAGTGTTCCTGGTCCCGATTACCCTCGAACGTCGTATGTTGATGGAGATGAGATCCTTTGTCTCTACCAGGATGTTATTTAAAGTTCAAAATTCCTCCATTGCCCACCCGCTGGAGTGTGGTGAAGTGGGCTTATTCCATGTGACAAGTGAAAGTCTGGCATTACTGCCCAACGAGCCTAACCGGACTGCTTCTACATGCATATGCACCAATCTCCAAGTCTGCCCCAGTCATGTTATCAGACATTCCACCCCGCCCTACCATTTTATAACTTTCGGCACTTCTTTCTTGAATTATGTTACGTCCTGCACTCCTTACCCCTTTCACATATACTCCAGACAAATACTGCAGACGACACATCACGAATGTGTCGAACTTCCAACCCCCTCGAACACAAGTTTCCCCAGATCATATGGCACCGTGTGTGGAAAGCGGTGCATGGTGGTTATCATCTCGACGCCAGCGTCCAGTACACCTGGTATATCACCGTCAATGGCAAACAGGTAAACCAGTTTCGTTTGCACCGCATCCGCCTCGCTGACACATCCCTCTGTGTTCACTGTGGTGTAGAGGACACGGGCGCTCATCGATTCACATGTGGTCCCACGTCTGGAGGCTCGCGCAGCGTATCTTGGCTTTTCTTACCCGACAGACACCTGCTCAGGTAACTTTCCTGACGCTTTTATTCCCGGATGTGATTCATTACTCCGCAACAAAAACTAACTCTGTGACTTGGATACGCGGTCACATGATCCACTACCTTTTTGGCCGCGACGAGAAATCAGACCTAGGTTACTGGACGTACCTTAAAGGTCGACACTGTGCGCTTGTTTGTAACCCCAGATACAAGCAGTTCGTTTCCAATTTCCTACGGAGAGACTTTCATGACAAACCTTCCAGCTGGAAAATCTCAGCCATGAGATGATGATACTTCTTTTTCCGACATAATTTTCTGAGCGCACTACAAACAGAATCTCCATTAAATTTTCGAAAAGACACGTTTGGATGTTCCGCCATTCAGAAGGGCTAGCGACTCCTGGAATTCTGGTACATAGACTAATTTAATTGAAACAAATTTTAAAAAATTAAGAAAGCGCAAAAATGCAATAAAAACTAAAAATGGCCATTCCCAACGCCTTTCATTTTTATCGCTGCTCTCTATGTTCTTCCTCCCTACTTTCTTC
Source organism: Schistocerca gregaria (assembly GCF_023897955.1). NCBI lineage: Eukaryota > Metazoa > Arthropoda > Insecta > Orthoptera > Acrididae > Schistocerca > Schistocerca gregaria. The sequence goes on along the minus strand of NC_064921.1, from coordinate 98,944,804 downwards.
ATTTCCCAACCCTTGTAGTAATAGGTTTAGTTGTTTTGGGATAGGGCCAGATAGGCACCAAGGCCTACCAACGCCTCAAGAGGTGCATTTTATTTCCTTTTGTTAGGACACAAGTGGCGGTGGCAAGTAAATTGTTTAGTTTCCCCTTTACTTTCCTTGCTAGCCACTTGCTCGCGAAAAGCGAAAGTCTGGCACACAGTTTTAATCTGCCCGGATGTTTCAATCTAACTGCTGCTTGGAATATATCTCTGTGTTCTATTCTACTAAGTTGCACGTTATTCTCTTGTTTACTGTAATCTATTGTTTCGTTTTGCATGTTGTCCATTATATTTTTGTCCGTTTCTTTTAGTTCTGTGCTTCTTATGTCTTGTAGTGTCTTATTGTGTGTGGTGATTTGTTTTCGTGAGACATATTGTGTATTTTCTGCCTGTATTGTATTTATTATATCTTCTACGATTGTATTTGAGTCTACACGCACTCGTTGTTGATCGTTTACATCTTCGTTGTCTTGTTCGTCAGTACCTTCCATTGCCATTTTTCTTTCTGTTTCTCTGTTAACATAGCTACCCCCATGCGTGACGCGTATAGATTTCACGGATTTTTCACATTTGGTTGTATTTTATTCTTGTTTACTTGATTCTGTGCCCGGGGACTGGGTGCTTGTGTTGTCCTCATCAGTTCATTATCATCATCATCATTTGTGAGAGTGACTAGATTGGATTGTGAAAAGAAAATGGACTGTGTAAAAATTGGATCTTTGTATGGGCGCTTATGACCGTGCAGTTAGACCAGAATTCATCATCATCATCATAATCATCATCTTGTTTACTCGTGGTTGTCATTTCGTCACCATTGGCTTTGTTACCTTCAGTTGATCGATTTTGTTTATGCTGTTCTAAATTCTTTGAGTACTGTGCCATTTCTTGTGTATCTGTTTTACTGGTACTTAGCTGGTTATGCTTGTGATCAGGATTCACTGTGTTGTTTTGCGTGTTTTGCATTTCTTACTCGTATGTGATTATCTCCTCTTCTAGGTTTTCTACCCCTAAATAGCGACTTATCGGAACATTGCCCGTTCCAGTATTTCATGTTTGCTTGCTATAGTATAATCGATGATACCTTGCAGGGGTGAATAATCTATGCAAATCAGTAATATACAGGGCGACTCGTTAATTACCGCCACCAAAAATAGCTCCGAAAATATGATAGGAGCTGAAAAATTTGTGGGGAAAAAAGTTGCACGGGACAAAGTGGGTCATAATAGGGCGGTTTTATGTTGCTAGGTGTAGTCGCTTCAGAGATATGAAGATCAACTGTGTTCTTTTTAAATGGGTAGCTATACTTCAGTACCCCCCCCCCCCCCCCCCCCCATGAACCATGGACCTTGCCGTTGGTGGGGAGGCTTGCGTGCCTCAACGATACAGATAGCCGTACCGTAGGTACAAGCACAACGGAGGGGTATCTGTTGAGAGGCCAGACAAACGTGTGGTTCCTGAAGAGGGGCAGCAGCTTTTTCAATAGTTGCAGGGGCAACGGTCTGCATGATTGACTGATCTGGCCTTGTAACACTAACCAAAACGGCCTTACTGTGCTGGTACTGCGAACGGCTGAAGCAAGGGGAAACTACGGCCGTAATTTTTCCCGAGGGCATGCAGCTTTACTGTATGATTAAATGATGATGGCGTCCTCTTGGATAAAATATTCCGGAGGTAAAATAGTCCCCCATTCGGATCTCCGGGCGGGGACTACTCAAGAGGATGTCGTTATCAGGAGAAAGAAAACTGGCGTTCTACGGATCGGAGCGTGGAATGTCAGATCCCTTAATCGGGCAGGCAGGTTAGAAAATTTAAAAAGGGAAATGGATAGGTTACAGTTAGATATAGTGGGAATTAGTGAAGTTCGGTGGCAGGAGGAACAAGACTTCTGGTCAGGTAACTACAGGGTTATAAACACAAAATCAAATAGGGGTAATGCAGGAGTGAGTTTAATAATGAATAGGAAAATACACTCCTGGAAATTGAAATAAGAACACCGTCAATTCATTGTCCCAGGAAGGGGAAACTTTATTGACACATTCCTGGGGTCAGATGCATCACATGTTCACACTGACAGAACCATAGCCACACAGACACTGGCAACACAGCATGCACAATGTCGGCACTAGTACAGTGTATATCCACCTTTCGCAGCAATGCAGGGTGCTATTCTCCCATGGAGACGATCGTAGAGATGCTGGATGTAGTCCTGTGGAACGGCTTGCCATGCCATTTCCACCTGGCGCCTCAGTTGGACCAGCGTTCGTGCTGGACGTGCAGACCGCGTGAGACGACGCTTCATCCAGTCCCAAACATGGTCAATGGGGGACAGATCCGGAGATCTTGCTGGCCAGGGTAGTTGACTTACATCTTCTAGAGCACGTTGGTTGGCACGGGATACATGTGGACGTGCATTGTCCTGTTGGAACAGCAAGTTCTCTTGCCGGTCTACGAATGGAAGAACGATGGGTTCGATGGCGGTTTGGATGTATCGTGCACTATTCAGTGTCCCCTCGACGATCACCAGAGGTGTACGGCCAGTGTAGGAGATCGCTCCCCACACCATGATGCCGGGTGTTGGCCCTGTGTGCCTCGGTCGTATGCAGTCCTGATTGTGGCGCTCACCTGCACGGTGCCAAACACGCATACGACCATCATTGGCACCAAGGCAGAAGCGACTCTCTTCGCTGAAGACGACACGTCTCCATTCGTCCCTCCATTCACGCCTGTCGCGACACCACTGGAGGCGGGCTGCACGATGTTGGGGTGTGAGCGGAAGACGGCCTAATGGTGTGCGGGACCGTAGCCCAGCTTCATGGAGACGGTTACGAATGGTCCTCGCCGATACCCCAGGAGCAACAGTGTCCCTAATTAGCTGGGAAGTGGCGGTGCGGTCCCCTACGGCACTGCGTGGGATCCTACCGTCTTGGCGTGCATCCGTGCCTCGCTGCGGTCCGGTCCCAGGTCGACGGGCACGTGCACCTTCCGCCGACCACTGGCGACAACATCGATGTACTGTGGAGACCTCACGCCTCACGTGTTGAGCAATTCGGCGGTACGTCCACCCGGCCTCCCGCATGCCGACTATACGCCCTCGGTCAAAGTCCGTCAACTGCACATATGGTTCACGTCCACGCTGTCGCGGCATGCTACCAGTGTTAAAGACTGCGATGGAGCTCCGTATGCCACGGCAAACTGGCTGACACTGACGGCGGCGGTGCACAAATGCTGCGCAGCTAGCGCCATTCGACGGCCAACACCGCGGTTCCTGGTGTTTCCGCTGTGCTGTGCGTGTGATCATTGCTTGTACAGCCCTCTCGCAGTGTCCGGAGCAAGTATGGTGGGTCTGACACACCGGTGTCAATGTGTTCTTTTTTCCATTTCCAGGAGTGTAGAAATGCGGGTAAGCTACTACAAACAGCATAGTGAACGCATTATTGTGGCCAAGATAGACACGAAGCCCACACCTACTACTGTGGTACAAGTTTATATGCCAACTAGCTCTGCAGATGACGAATAAATTGAAGAAATGTATGATCAAATAAAAGAAATTATTCAGATAGTGAAGGGAGATGAAACTTTAAAATCCATGGGTGACTGGAATTCGGGAGTAGGAAAAGGGAGAGAAGGAAACGTAGTAGTGAATATGGACTGGGGCAAAGAAATGAAATCGAAGCCGCCTGGTAGAATTCTGCACAAAGCACAACTTAATCATAGGTAACACTTGGTTCAAGAATCATAAAAGAAGGCTGTATACATGGAAGAAGCCTGGAGATACTAAAAGGTATCAGATAGATTATATAATGGTAAGACAGAGATTTAGGAAGCAGGTTTTAAATTGTAAGACATTTCCAGGGGCAGATGTGGACTCTGACCACAATCTATTGGTTATGACCTGTAGATTAAAACTAAAGAAACTGCAAAAATGTGGGACTTTAAGGAGATGGGACATGGATAAACTGACGAAACCAGAGGTTGTACAGAGTTTCAGGGAGAGCATAAGGGAGCAATTGACAGGAATGGGGGAAAGAAATACAGTAGAAGGAGAATGGGTAGCTTTGAGGGATGAAGTAGTGAAGGCAGCAGAGGATCAAGTAGGTAAAAACACGAGGGCTAGTAGAAATAATTGGGTAACAGAAGAAATATTGAATTTAATTGATGAAAGGAGAAAATATAAAAATGCAGTAAATGAAGCTGGCAAAAAGAAATACAAACGTCTCAAAAATGAGATCGACAGGAAGTGCAAAATGGCTAAGCAGGGATGGCTAGAGGACAAATGGAAGGATGTAGAGGCTTATCTCACTAGGGGTAAGATAGATACTGCCTACAGGAAAATTAAAGAGACCTTTGGAGATAACAGAACCAGTTGTATGAACATCAAGTGCTCAGATGGAAACCCAGTTCTAAGCAAAGAAGAAAAAGCAGAAAGGTGGAAGGAGTATTTAGAGGGTCTATACAAGGGCGATGTACTTGAGGAAAATATTATGGAAATGGAAGAGGATGTTGATGAAGACGAAATGGGAGATACGATACTGCTTGTAGAGTTTCACAGAGCACTGAAAGACCTGAGTCGAAACAAGGCCCCAGAGTAGACAACATTCCAATGGAACTACTTACGGCCTTGGGAGAGCCAGTCCTGACAAAACTCTACCATCTGATGAGCAAGATGTATGAGACAGGCTATATACCATCAGACTTCAAGAAGAATATAATAACTCCGAACCCAAAGAAAGCAGGTGTTGACAGATGTGAAAATTACCGAACTATCAGTTCAATAAGTCACAGCTGCAAAATAGTAACGCGACTTCTTTACAGACGAATGGAAAAACTAGTAGAAGCCGACGTGGGGGGAGATCAGTTTGGATTCCGTAGAAATGTTGGAACACGTGAGGCAATACTGACCGTACGACTTATCTTAGAAGGTAGATTAAGGAAGGGCAAACCTACGTTTCTAGCATTTGTAGACTTAGAGAAAGCTTTTGACAATGTTGACTGGAATACTCTCTTTCAAATTCTAAAGGTGGCAGGGGTAAACTACAGGGAGCGTAGGGCTATTTACAATTTGTACAGAAACCAGATGGCACTTATATGAGTCGAGGGGCATGAAAGGGAAGCAGTGGTAGGGAAGGAAGTGAGACAGGTTTATAGCCTCTCCTCGATGTTATTCAATCTGTATATTGAGCAAGCAGTAAAGGAAACAAAAGAAAAATTTGGAGTAGGTATTAAAATCCATGGAGAAGAAATAATAACTTTGAAGTTCACCGATGGCACTGTAATTGTATGATAGACAGCAAAGGACTTGGAAGAGCAGTTGAACGGAATGGATAGTGTCTTGATAGGAGGATATAAGATGAACATCAACAAAAGCAAAAGGAGGATAATGGAATGTTGTCGAATTCAGTCTGGCGATGCTGAGGGGATTAGATTAGGAAATGAGACACTTAAAGTAGTAAAGGAGTTTTGCTATTTGGGGAGCAAAATAACTGATGATGGTCGAAGTAGAGAGGATATAAAACGTAGACTGGCAATGGCAGGGAAAGCGTTTCTGAAGAAGAGAAATTTGTTAACATCTAGTATAGATTTATGTGTCAGGAAGTCATTTCCGAAAGTATTTGTATGGACGATAAATAGTTTGGACAAGAAGAGAATAGAAGCTTTCGAAATGTGGTGCTACAGAAGAATGCTGAAGATTAGATGGGTAGATCACATAACTAATGAGGAAGTACTGAATAGGATTGGGAAGAAGAGAAATTTGTGGCACAACGTGACCAGAAGAAGGGATCGGTTGGTAGGACATGTTTTGAGGAATCAAGGGATCACCAATTTAGTATTAGAGGGCAGCGTAGAGGGTAAAAATTGTAGAGGGAGACCAAGAGATGACTGCACTAAGCAGATTCAGTTGGATGTGGGTTGCAGTGGGTTCTGGGAGATGAAGAAGCTTGCACAGGATAGAGTAGCATGGAGAGCTGCATCAAACCAGTCTCAGGACTGAAGACCACAGCAACAACATAGCTCAGTACTTATTTTCTGATAGTGGCTATCGAAACAAATCCAGTTATGTGCAAGAGTAAGGTCTTTGAAGGTCAACGCAGGTCACAAAGTTGGCATCGTCCATTTACAGAAGATGTTCGAAGTGACGACCATTGGTATCAATGCATTGCAGCAATGTTATCATAGATTTAGTGGTATTCCGTATTTCATCGGCACTTATCGCAGCACATGCTCTGACAATTCTCTCTCGTATATCTTCAGGTGTAGCTGGAACGTCTTTATGGATCACGTCTTTTACCAACCCCCACAAGGAAAAAATTGAGATGCGTCAAGTCTGCCGAACGAGGCTGCCACGACACGTCTCCTCCGCGTCCAATTGAACGATTTGGGACATGTCTCAGAAACTCATTTCTAGTCATCATCGAAAAATTTGCCAGACATCCATCGTGTTGATACAGCATACTGTTCGTTGCTCCTAAAGGTATTTCTTCCAACAACAGGCCTAATTTTTCTTGCAGGAATGTGGTGTACTTCCTACCATTAAGATTTCTTTCGATGAAATAGGGGCCTATAATTCCGTCCTCCAGAATCCCAGACCATACATTCGCCGACCACGGTTTTTGGTGTATAACTTGCCACAGCCTTCATGGATTTTCAGTTGCTCAATAATGCATGTTATCCAAAGTAACATTTCGACGGTTCGTGAATGTAGCCTCGCCAGTAAATAAAATCAAATTAATAGATGTGTCATCCCCCTGAATCTGAAGTTGAGCCCATTTCCAGGATTCCGTGCGACGCATACAATCCGTACCAGTTAATTCTTGGTGGAGACTGATATGGTGGGATGATATTTATGGCGGTGCAGAACATGAGCAACACTACTCTGGCTTATGACAGATTCCTTTGCGATTTGACGCGAAGTATCACAAGGATCTGTGGTCTAGGTAGCCCGCACGGTAGCTCAGCGTGTTCGGTCACAGGGCTAGCTACCATCTGTAATAAAAAACTGAGTGAACGGATCAACGAAGAACCTGAACAGGTGTCATCGGATGTCCGCCCCCTACATGTTCAACGAACAGTATAGAAGAAAATGAGATAAAAAAGTGGTAGCGTCTTTGATTCATAATCAAAACGTCTTCGATCCAGCGTTCGGATCCCGCTTTTGCTTAAATTTTGATTAATAATCAGCAATGACGGCCGAAGACTTCCGGCATAATAGGTCACCCCTCATTCTGCCAACGGCCTTGTCAAAGAGGGCGGAAAAGTAGAGGTTCAGAGCACTCTCTTGTCCAAGGGGTCGGAAACTGCCCTTAAAGACGGAGGAATCAGCAGTGATCAATGGCATGAGTCTGCTGAAGGCAATGGAAATCACTGTATTAGAGATACGTTAAGTGTATCCACAGGACATGTGGCCTCTAATTGAAGAAGTGTTATGATGACCTCTCCATTGGCAAAAGATGCCGGAATAGTCCCCCATTCGTATCTCCGTGAGGATGGTGCCAATGGGGAGGTTACCATGAGAAAAACGTTGAATAATCAACGGAAGGATAACGTTCTACGAGTCGGGGAGTGAAATGTGAGAAGCTTGATGCTGGTGGGGAAACTAGAAAATCTAAAACAGGAATTGCAATGGCTCAACGTAGATATAGTAGGGGTCAGTGACGTGAAGTGGAAAGTAGACAAGGATTTTTGGTCAGGTGAGTATAGGTTAATATCAGCAGCAGCAGAAAATCGTATAACGGGAGTATGATTCGTTATGCATAGGAAGACAGGGCGGAGAGTGTGTTTCTGTGAACAGTTCAGTGCTTATCAGAATCGACAGCAAACCATCACCTACAACGATAGTTCAGGTATACATGCCGACGTCGCAAGCTGAAGATGAAGAGGTTGCGAAAGTGTAATGAGGACATTCAAAGGGTAGTACAATATGTAAAGGGGCATGAAAATCAAATAGTCATGGGAGACTGGAATGCAGTAGTAAGGAAGGGAGTACAAGAAAATGTTACAGGAGAATATGGTCTTGGGACAAGGAATGTTAGAGGAAAAAGACTAATTGAGTTCTGTAACAAGTTTCAGCTAGTAATGGGGAATACTGTATCCAAGAATCACAAGAGGAGGAGGTATACTGGGAAAAGGCCGGGTGATACGGGAAAATTTCAGTTAAATTACACCATGGATAGACAGAGATTCCGAAATAAGATACTGATCACAATACAGGAGTGATGAAGAGGCTGATGTTTAAGACATTACTCAGGAAGAATCAATACGCAAAGAAGTGGGCTATGGAAGTACTAAGGAATGACGAGATACGGTTCTCTAAGGCTATAGATACAGCAATAAGGAATAGCTCAATAGGCAGTACACTTGAAGAGGAATGAACATCTCTAAAAAGGGCCATCACAGAAGATAGGAAGGAAAGCACAGGTGCAAAGAGGATAACTGTGAAGAAACCATGGATAAAAGAAGAAATACTTCACTTGACTGACAAAAGGAGGAAGTACAAAAATATCCCGGGAAACATAGGAATAGAGAAATACAAGTCGCTGAGGAATGAAGTGAACAGAAAGTGCAGGGAAGCTAAGAAGAAATGGCTGCAGGAAAAATGTGAAGAGATCGAAAAAGAAATGATTGCCGGAAGGAGAAACTCATCATACAGGAAAGTCAAAACAACCTTCGGTGACATTAAAAGCAAGGACGATAACATTAAGAATGCAACGAGAATTCCACTGTTAAATGCAGAGGTGAGAGCATATAGGTGGAAAGAATACACTGAAAGCCTCTGCGAGTGGAAAGAGGTATCTGATGTGATTGAAGAAGAAACAGGAGTCGATTTAGAAAGGATAGGTAATCCAGTATTAGAATCAGAATTTAAAAGAGCTTTGGAAAACTTCAGAACAAATAAGGTAGAAGGGATGGATGACATTCCATCAGAATTTCTAAAATCATTGGGGGAAGTGGCAACAAAATGACTATTCACGTTGGTGTGCAGAATGTATGAGTTTGGTGACATACCGTCTGACTTTTGGAAAAGCATCACCACACAATTCCGAAGACGGCAACAGCTGACAAGTGCGAGAATTACCGCACAATCAGCTTAACAGTTGATGCATCCAAGTTGCTTATAAGAATAATATACAGAAGATTGGAAAAGAAAATTGATGTTGTGCTAGATGACGATCAGTTTGGCCTTAGGAAAGGTAAGGGCGCTAGAGAGGCAATTCTGACTTCTGCACAGAATAGGAGAGGAAAGGTATATGTATAAAACACTGATAAGAAGAAGGGACAGGACGATAGGACGATTGTTAAGACATGAGGGAATGACTTCTATGGGACGAGAAGGAGTTGTAGAGGGCAGAAGCTGTCGAAGAAGACAGAGACTGGAATACATCCAGCTATTAATTGAGGAAGTTGGTTGCATATGCTGCTCTGAGATGAAGAGCTTAGCACAGCCACACACAAGGATCTCGAACCACTAGGGAAAGAGTACCAATTTCTTTTTCCTCGCTGGTAACTTTACTTTGCCGGATATCTTTCCGATACGTTAGATATCCCGTTGTTCTGAATTTATCAAACACATATTTAAATGTACGACGTGTAGAGGTAGGACGTTGAGAATATCTTTCAGTGTACAAGTCTGTAGCTCAACTGAATTTCGTTAACATTCCCCTTAAATGAGAACCATATCGACTTGTTCTTCGAAGGAATACATCATTCAAATTCACTTGATTCGACGCCCGCATCTCGTGGTCGTGCGGTAGCGTTCTCGTGTCCCACGCCCGGGTTCCCGGGTTCGATTCCCGGCGGGGTCAGGGATTTTCTCTGCCTCGTGATGGCTGGGTGTTCTGTGATGTCGTTAGGTTAGTTAGGTTTAAGTAGTTCTATGTTCTAGGGGACTGATGACCATAGATGTTAAGTCCCATAGCGCTTAGAGCCATTTTTGAACTTGATTCGACGATCCTAGTCTTACCGATCCTATTAGTGTTGTATTGCGAAACCGTCGAATGGTGTTTACATGTTAATGACACGTTAGATAGGTACGCCGTATTTGGCGAATATTTATCATGTGCACGATATACAAGATAGAATTATCAGAGCATGTGCTTCGATAAGTGCCAAATTGATTAAGAATAGCACTAAATCCACGATAAAAAGATTGTAGCATTGCATTGATATCAATGGTCATCACATCGAACACCTTCTGTAAATGGACATCCATGCCACTTTTGTGACCTCTGTTGGCCTTCAAATACCTTACTGTTACACATCACTGGATTCGTCTCGATAGCCACTATCGGAAAATAAACACCAAAGTCTAGCATTCTATTTAAAAAAAAAGAAGAAAAACAAAGTTGATCTTCATATGTGTGATATGACGCCACCTAGCAACAGAAAAACCAACGTCATATTGTGGTCCCCATTGTCCGATGCAACAATTGTCCTGCACAACTTTCAACTGCGATCATACTGTGGTGTGCGTAGTGTACGAAGTAGGCGAGTGTCAACAATGTCTCGTGGTCTTATCGTGGTGTGTATATCTTCTGCTGTTAGGTCATACGATAGAAATGCCACTTGCACGCTTAGAGTAGAAGATTGATAGTGACCAACTTTAAACAGAACTTGATTAGTTTTCACACACATTTTTTAAAATAATAAAAATCATAGACTATATGTAACTTGATTCTGGATGCTATTTACAATTGAAAATCTGAAGTTCCTTTGGTCTTGGTACGTTAATCTTATTCTCACATATCTCTGATACTTGACAAAGTGTCTATACATTTCTCTTCTTGGCTATGTACAGGAATATGATAATCTTATTAGGCGCCGACTGAAACTTGACTATAGACTGGTACAGACAAATGCAGACTAATGCAGACTGACTACTCTGAGGTCTGTAAACTCGTAATATCTCGCGCGTTCAGGTATCAATGCGCGAGTGTGATCCGCGTGGAGAAAAGGTTCTACGTTAGCAGCAATCTCACTGGCTGCGTGACATATTAATACGCGGATCGGCGGAAGCAGAATTTGGGCCGTCTCTATGGCAGCGCCATCTTGTAGTGCAGGGACGGACGAGCGCTGCGCCTGCGCTGTTGTGCTTAGCGGGGCGCGATCTAGTGGGAAAGTTGTGTACGCGCTGACTACGTGGAACTATGTACACATCACATACTTTCGGAGTTATTCTATGTGCAAATAGTTAGTGAGTCACCCTGTATAAATACACTCCTGGAAATGGAAAAAAGAACACATTGACACCTGTGTGTCAGACCCACCATACTTGCTCCGGACACTGTGAGAGGGCTGTACAAGCAATGATCACACGCACGGCACAGCGGACACACCAGGAACCGCGGTGTTGGCCGTCGAATGGCGCTAGCTGCGCAGCATTTGTGCACCGCCGCCGTCAGTGTCAGCCAGTTTGCCGTGGCATACGGAGCTCCATCGCAGTCTTTAACACTGGTAGCATGCCGCGACAGCGTGGACGTGAACCGTATGTGCAGTTGACGGACTTTGAGCGAGGGCGTATAGTGGGCATGCGGGAGGCCGGGTGGACGTACCGCCGAATTCTTCAACACGTGGGGCGTGAAGTCTCCACAGTACATCGATGTTGTCGCCAGTGGTCGGCGGAAGATGCACCTGCCTGTCGACCTGGGACCGGACCGCAACGACGCACGGATGCACGCCAACATCCATAGGATCCTACACAGTGCTGTAGGGGACCGCACCGCCAATTCCCAGCTAATTAGGGACACTGTTGCTCCTGGGGTATCGGCGAGGACCATTCGCAACCGTATCCATGAAGCTGGGCTACGGTCCCGCACACCGTTAGGCCGTCTTCCGCTCACGCCCCAACATCGTGCACCCCGCCTCCAGTGGTGTCGCGACAGGCGTGAATGGAGGGACGAATGGAGACGTGTCGTCTTCAGCGATGAGAGTCGCTTCTGCCTTGGTGCCAATGATGGTCGTATGCGTGTTTGGCGCCGTGCAGGTGAGCGCCACAATCAGGACTGCATACGACCGAGGCACACAGGGCCAACATCCGGCATCATGGTGTGGGGAGCGATCTCCTACACTGGCCGTACACCTCTGGTGATCGTCGAGGGGACACTGAATAGTGCACGGTACATCCAAACCGTCATCGAACCCATCGTTCTACCATTCCTAGACCGGCAAGGGAACTTGCTGTTCGAACAGGACAATGAATGTCCGCATGTATCCCGTGCCACCCAACGTGCTCTATAAGGTGTAAGTCAACTACCCTGGCCAGCAAGATCTCCGGATCTGTCACCCATTGAGCACGTTTGGGACTGGATGAAGCGTCGTCTCACGCGGTCTGCACGTCCAGCACGAACGATGGTCCAACTGAGGCGCCAGGTGGAAATGGCATGGCAAGCCGTTCCACAGGACTACATCCAGCATCTCTACGATCGTCTCCATGGGAGAATAGCAGCCTGCATTGCTGCGAAAGGTGGATATACACTGTACTAGTGCCGATATTGTGCATGCTGTGTTGCCTGTGTCTATGTGCCTGTGGTTCTGTCAGTGTGATCATGTGATGTATCTGACCCCAGGAATGTGTCAATAAAGTTTCCCCTTCCTGGGACAATGAATTGACGGTGTTCTTATTTCAATTTCCAGGAGTGTATTTACTGTTTTAAAATCACATTTAAGAGGAAGGGGTAAATCGGTGTCATTTTCTAATAGATCTAGAAATTTTATCCACGCCACTGCTCTCCGCCATGCTCTTGTTCGCTCGGTTGAATATTTGTACACACATCATAAAATTTTTTGCATCATCCCTGTTCCCAGAACTCCTGAAGGTAGGCGTTGACTATGGACATTGTATCACATACACAGTCCTTTTGATTGTTCAGAGATGTCGCTAAACCCCCCCCCCCCCCCCCCGCCGCTTGAGATGTCACTAAACAACTATGGGTGAGCAGCGCCTATTAGTCGAAGGGGGTCCGACAGCCGATAACTTCCAGTAATTCCACAAGGCCCAGAAGACCGTCGCCATGACATTTCCGGCTGACGGTGTGGCTTTGAACGTTTTATTCGGAGGAGAGGCGTTGTGCGTCGCACTATCAGCCTCGTAACGCGTAAGCAGTTCGACACAGATGGTCCTCCGTTGCTTCTTATTGGTCTTTTAGACGGTGAGGGAGCGGTGAGGTTCACAGCGGGAACACACCTTTGACCATCCCAACTGTTGGGTGAGCGCGTCAGCACTACCAACAGAGATGTCCAGTTGTGCATTGCTATCCTCGATCACCTCGAATGAGGGTGTCCGCACGTTGGAACATTGCAGGGGTCACAGCTGTGAGCTGCGTCTGCACGTGGGAGGACGGACAGGTTGGTGTCACCTTTAAGAACCTTCAACGTCGCAGCGCGTCACCAATCGTTGGTTAATGTATTAAAAAACTAGAAACCCGCCTCGATTGCGAAAAAAGCACCTAGTGTTAACCTAGGTTTCGGCGTAGATAACTACATCTTCTTCAGAACAATAAAAGCCACAAGTGCCTAAGAAGACCTTTGTCAGTGATTAAAAGAACACCATAACTATATATTTATAAACGAAAAAAAAGGGAAACACAGACAGTACACATGTACAAAGTCTAAACCACTACTTAAGATAATGGTGTAACCTCCACCTCACACCGGCCTATGACCCGCCATAAACTGCAGCTACACTGTAGTGGTTTAGACTTTGTACATTACGTACTGTTTGTGTTTCCCTTTTTTTCGTTTATAAATTTATAACTATGGTGTTTTATTTTAATCATTGACAATGGTCTTCTTAGGCACTTGTGGCTTTTATTGTTCTGAAGAAGGTGTAGTTAATTACGCCGAAACTTAGGTTAACACTAGGTGCTTTTTTCGCAGTCGAGGCGGGTTTCTAGTTTTTTTTAATATGTTGTCACCTTGTTGCTAGGGAAACAAACGTCTCGTCCAACACATGACGGTGCTTTTGTCCACTGCTAGGTTTCCGTGGACATTCTGCAAGTGCCTGTGAATATCAGCGATGCACCGGTTTTTCCACCAAAAGAAAATCAGTGACCTCTCTCTGCTTGGAACGTCCCTCCGCGGCAGACAGTATTTGAAGGGTAAGTAGAGCGCCGCCACCTATCGGAGCTCCGTGAAACAACGGGGACTGAAGCGCGAATACTCTACAACTTCCCAAAAGCAACTCCTCATTTTTTCAATCGACATTCCCCGAGAAGGAATGCTCTACAATACCTGTTGCCCGCCTCTCTAATTAATAGACCTGTGGAACCCTTTTTAATTGAAGTTCTGATTAAAATTATCACGGCATCTTATCCAATACAGCTACACAAATATCAAAGTCAATATGTTTTGGCAAACGGGACTACGCGTAACTTACAAAGTTTACTTTGCAAGATTTTTATTCTTGATTGTCATTTTTAATTACATGTTTATAAATTCGCAGAGTTGTGCCTGTAATTAGCAACAGATTAGAGCCACATTAATTATTGACTGTGGAAGTGGAATTCATAGGCAAATTCCTATAATACATAGGAGACACGCACGTCTGTACTGCAATTAATGAAGGCACAGAGATAATGAAGTATTTTGATACTGCTGCTAAAATTGGCAATTGTTTAAAATTAATTGGTGGGCGAACTACTGCACGTGGAATTAATTATCTGTTTTGCTTAGATGTTCAGTGTACATATGATAGCGCAATCAGGTTTTTAATTTCTTTTATATATATGGAACCATTAAGTGATGTAGAAGCCTGGAAGGCTTAATATGTTGGGCGCCATCTTTCTCTTTCGCACTGTTTACAGCTGAGTGGTAGAGGCAAGACCTATGTTTGTCCGAGTAGTGATTCGACCTCATGCTGTGGTCAAGACTGTGTTTTATGCCTGATAGCTGTTGAGCAGGGCTTGTATTTTAGTGTATGAAGACGATATGGACTTTGAGTTATTTATAGTGAGTCTGATTTTTTAGCTCAGTTCGCCAATGAGCACTTTAATTATATTCGTCACTGTTCAGCACTCAGTATTATTTCATCACGTGTCGATTACACAACAATTTATTTGTGTTAGTGTGGAGTCTGACTTCGACAAATTTTAGCTGTGAACACCTCTTGCGTTTCGCATCTATTTCATTTACATAGTGTTTGCCAACCGCCACATTAGACGCTATAGCTAAATTGCAGTTCATATCATTATGTAGTATTTATCATTGGCCTTGTGTGATGTTGCAGACAATGAACTTTATTTTTTCAACTCACCTTCCTGTAGTTGGGTTTTATTATTCAGAGTTGCTGCTCCTACGATCACTCTAACGTTATTTAACATCTGATTAATACATCAGACACAATTTTATTACTTTTATTTTGTTTAAAGTGATGATAATGGAGTCAAATAATCATTCCCTAAGACGAATAATTACGAGCTGTGTCTTCCAACTTTTGTATACTTACTGTTGTGTACATAGTTCCGCGTAGTCAGTGCTTAAACAACTTTCCCACTAGAGTGCGCCCCGCTAAGCACAACAGCGCAGGCACAGCGCTCGTCCATCTCCGCACTACGAGATGGCGCTGCCTTAGAGATGGACCAAATTCTGCTTCCGCCGATCCGCGTATTAATATTTAACGCAGCCAGTGAGATTGTTGCTAACGTAGAACCCTTTCTCCTCCCGGATCACACTTGCGCAGTGATACCTGAACGCGCGAGGTATTATAACGAGTGTACAGACCTCCGATTACTCAGTCTGCATTTGTCTGCACCAGTCTGCAATTGTCTGCATTAGTGTGTAACAGTCTGCATTTGTCTGTACCAGTCTATAGTCAAGCTTCAGTCTGCGCCTAATAAGATTATCACATTCCTGTACATAGCCACGAAGAGAAATGTATAGACACTTAGTCAAGTATCATTGATATGTGAGAATAAGATTAACGTACCAAGACCAAAGCAACTTCAGGTTGACAATTGTAAATAGCAACCAGAACCGAGTTACATAAGGTTTATGCTTATTACTATTTTTAAATATATGTGTGAAAATTAATCAAGTTCTGTTTATAAAGTTGGTCACTCTCAATCTGCTGCTCTAAGCGTGCATGTGGCATTTCTATCGTCTGGCCTAACGGCAGAAGATAAACACGCCACGACAAGACCACGAGACACATTGCTGACACTCGCCTACTTCGTTAGAGCGACAAGTCAAATAATCTGATGGTGTGCGTACTGAAGGTCTTACAGTACGCACACCACACGTACACTTACTTACACTGTTGAGAGACGAAGTAAGCTTAAAAAAAAAGGGGGGGGCGAAAAAGGTGATGCACCATAAGAGAAAACCCAAAATTTTTAACTTTAGCTGCCGATGGATGGACGTACAACGCTGCAGTGCGATTTCACCGTGCACCTGTCAAGGACGGTAAACAGGGGATGTCGATACCAGGGCACAAAGTCTTTGCGAAGTTCATTCCATACATTCAGTTGGACAGTAACTACGCCACGAAGACAGGCGCGAAAACAATATACGCACATGAGAGAGGACGCGTAGTTGGGCTCAAAGAAGCCGGAAGTAATCGGGCGAATCGCTCGATATTTGAACAAGAGTGATGACACTATTCGACAGTTAGCAGGAATGAATGAATCGTGGCCGAACAACGTCAAGAACGAACCAATCGACCTGGAGAGACAACAGAACTTGAGGACCGAGCAGTCGTCACAGAGGTACTCGGAACCCCCGCATTCATCATTATCACCAGTCTGACGTGTAGCTGGTACTTCGGTGACCATTGCTGCCAATTACAGTGCTTATCTGGAGCATAGGAAGTAGATTGTACGGTTTATTTCAGCATAGCAGTTCCCAAAGTACAGCGTCACTTATATTGTCCATATTTGGCAATGCGTATGATAGTTCTTGATTGCTAGATATTGAAATATAGTTCTCGAGTGTTTTCTCTAACAGTTAATGATCTAATTATTCATTCTAGGTGAGTGATTGATGAATACGCTAGAAGTTGCCATAGTGACGTTTAGTTTAAGCCTCCTATTGCTCCAATAATGATTATTAGGATAATAATAATTCAGATAAATGTTCTTAGTTTAATGCAATAGGAGAGTACTATTACTGAAGCAATTTTTTGTCATGTTATTAGTGTTAACATATTATTTAAACTTGATGCACGTATAGCTACTGGGAATCGAAAGCGGAATCTTGCAGCCCCAGTCTTTAACAGTAGTGTAGATCTAATTATTATCGATTCTCTGTCACATCTTATTGGATACTTTATTTGAATGAGAAAAACTGAATATTAATTAAATTCTGTATCTGTTTACTAAAACGAGCTTACACATTGTAGTGACAATATATACAACTGAATGAGAAAAACTGAAAATTATAATATTGTCGATGCTATTGCTTGGAGAATTAAGTATGTAATTGATGACGTATTATTAGTTTTGATGTTAATTACTGTGAGAAACAATTTGTTGGTAACAAAATTTAAACAAGTGGAAAGGTCGTATAAGTTAGTTAGTTGGTTGCGTGTTCTATTGATCAATCGCATGGTTCGGTAGCCGTTATGATGTGGAAAGTGCCAAGTACACAAGAAATGCACATAGCGAGATCTACTCTTCCCGGTTGGATAACACGAGTTCCCGAAATAACATCGAGTTTTTATTATAGTACTGGACTCAGCGAAGTGACGTGCTCATGTTCCTTGTAATGCAAACGGAGTTCCAGATGACGATTACGTTCCCTTTCTTTCTACTGACCTACAGCGTGAATTAACGTGTATTCATCCTAAGACATCTGTTTCTTTTACCGACTGAAGTGGCAGAGGACATCAACTCTCCTGGAACTACCGAGGATCGGAGGCGGATTTGGTGGTGGCGGTGAATCAGAGCTCGTGCACAAATCTGGACCGCTCTCATCCCAGACGCCTTAATGCAATTCACGGAGCAGTCTGATTTATGGCGCACTACATTTAATCACGTTCCGTTGCCGCACCCTTAGCTCTGTTTCGAGATTTCCGCCATTTCTTGCTTCATTACGTTGCCGTAGTTGCCACGGGTCAGAGCGGAAATGTATCACTGGCCGGCCTATTAATCACGACGGTATTCACGTCTCCGTTGGCCCTTTGTTTCGCTGCCAGGCGAACGCTTCCAGACTTCAACGCATACAAACCTGTGTTGCGCCAGTCAAACGGCGTACCACTTAAACGAATTGCCTTGAAAGTTACTCTGAGCACGTCCACCTTCTGTCGCTTGTACTGTTCCTCGATTTGACAAAAATATCGTCCGCCCCAGGTAGCTGAATTGCCAAGGTGACGGATTTACATTCCTCTGAG
The DNA here is from genome assembly GCF_023897955.1 of Schistocerca gregaria. Classification (NCBI taxonomy): domain Eukaryota; kingdom Metazoa; phylum Arthropoda; class Insecta; order Orthoptera; family Acrididae; genus Schistocerca; species Schistocerca gregaria. Next base: position 98,926,453 of record NC_064921.1, on the reverse strand, counting down.
CCCGGGTTCGATTCCCGGCTGGGTAGGGGACTTTTCTCCACCCAGGAACTGGGCTCTGTGCGGTGGTGATCATCATAATTATCGGCTGCAGGTTACTGAAGTGGCGTCAAAATGAAAGACCGGCACGTGGCGGACGGTGTGCCCGACAGGGGCCCCTAGCGATATGAATAAATAGAAAATAAAAAATACTGAGCTGTAGATTTGTGTTTTGAGGATGTATAGGATACTAATGAACAAAGTACTTCACTAAACGGGGTAACAGATCTAGGCAGCACACAATAGCTGTTCACCTATCAGCCTCCATCCGTAATGTACAAGATATTTACACACACACACACACACACACACATATATATATATATATATATATATATATATATATATATATATATATATATATAGAGAGAGAGAGAGAGAGAGAGAGAGAGAGAGAGAGGGTGTTTCAAAAATGACCGGTACATTTGAAACGGCAATAAAATCTAAACGAGCAGCGATAGAAATACACCTTTTGTTGCAATATGCTTGGGACAACAGTACATTTTCAGGCCGACAAACTTTCGAAATTACAGTAGTTACAATTTTCAACAACAGATGGCGCTGCAAGTGATGTGAAAGATATAGAAGACAATGCAGTCTGTGGGTGCGCCATTCTGTACGTCGTCTTTCTACTGTAAGCGTGTGCTGTTCATAACGTGCAAGTGTGCTTTGGACAACATGGTTTATTCCTTAGAACAGAGGATTTTTCTGGTGTTGGAATTCCACCGCCTAGAACACAGTGTCGTTGCAACAAGACGAAGTTTTCAACGGAGGTTTAATGTAACCAAAGGACCGAAAAGCGATACAATAAAGGGTCTGTTTGAAAAATTTCAACAGACTGGGAACGTGACGGATGAACGTGCTGGAAAGGTAGGGCGACCGCGTACGGCAATCACAGAGGGCAACGCGCAGCTAGTGCAGCAGGTGATCCAACAGCGGCCTCGGGTTTCCGTTCGCCGTGTTGCAGCTGCGGTCCAAATGACGCTAACGTCCACGTATCGTCTGATGCGCCAGAGTTTACACCTCTATCCATACAAAATTCAAACGCGGCGACCCCTCAGCGCCGCTACCATTGCTGCACGAGAGACTTTCGCTAACGATATAGTGCACAGGATTGATGACGGCGATATGAATTTGTGCAGCATTTGGTTTACTGACGAAGCTTATTTTTACCTGCACGGCTTCGTCAATAAACAAAACTGGCGCATATGGGGAACCGAAAAGCCCCATGTTGCAGTCCCATCGTCCCTGCATCCTCAAAAAGTACTGGTCTGGGCCGCCATTTCTTCCAAAGGAATCATTGGCCCATTTTTCAGATCCGAAACGATTACTGCATCACGCTATCTGGACATTCTTTGTGAATTTGTGGCGGTACAAACTGCCTTAGACGACACTGCGAACACCTCGTGGTTTATGCAAGATGGTGCCCTGCCACATCGCACGGCCGACGTCTTTAATTTCCTGAATGAATATTTCGATGATCGTGTCATTGCTTTGGGCTATCCGAAACATAAGGAGGCGGCGTGGATTGGCCTCCCTACTCGCCAGACATGAACCCCTGTGACTTCTTTCTGTGGGGACACTTGAAAGACCAAGTGTACCGCCAGAATCCAGAAACAATTGAACAGCTGAAGCAGTACATCTCATCTGCATGTGAAGCCATTCCGCCAGACACGTTGTCAAATGTTTCGGGTAATTTCATTCAGAGACTACGCCATATTATTGTTACGCATGGTGGATATGTGGAAAATATTGTACTATAGAGTTTCCCAGACCGCAGCGCCATCTGTTGTTGACAATTGTAACTACTGTAATTTCGAAAGTTTGTCTGCCTGAAAATGTACTGTTGTCCCAAGCATATTGCAACAAACGGTGTATTTCTATTGCTGCTCGTTTAGTTTGTATTGCCGTTTCATATATATATATATATATATATATATATATATATATATATATATATATATATATATATATATATATACTTAGAAACAGTCACAATGCTCACATGCACAAAGGAATGTCTGAATGTCTGAAACAGTCCTTTTTCAGCGAAATATCAGTCGTTCTGTCGGTTCTCATCTATAACGAGACATGTTGTTAACGTCAGAAGTACACATTATTTTTAAATACATTGTATCTTCTTTATATTATTAAATAATGTGTACTTCTGACGTTAACTACATGTCTGGTTCTAGATGAGAACCGACAGAACGACTGATATTTCGCTGAAAAAGACTGTTTCAGACATTCAGACATTCCTTTGTGCGTGTGAACATTGTGACTGTTTCTTAGTTCATCTTGGTTTCCTGTGTTTTTACAACAGTCGATTTATAATTAAGTGAGCCATGTAACGCTAGCATGCCACAATGCAATACCTGTATCACATCTGACCTTTCCTGCAGAAAGCAAAGTTACTGTACCCCGCAATTCGTATAATTTTGATTTTCAACGGCATCTTAAGTTTACCGAAAGCACTCCAGATAATGTTACTTTATTTCTTTTGCTGTACATACAGTCTGTAAGGTACGAAGACGGTGCTTCACTTCAGAGTAAGATGTTTCGATCCAAACACAGAGTTTCTAAAAGAACTTAACAACTTTAAAAATTCGTGCAAACCTGTTCGTATGACTTACAGACCAAACCATCACTAGCAAACCTCAGAAAGAGAATTTCTGCCACCATTGAACAACCTACACCTGACATGCTGAAATGAGTTAGAGAAGATATATACAGCAGGTGAGATACTTTGTGTCACGTAACTAACGGAAAGACAGATTCAACCTGTTAGGTTACAAAGTGGGACTAGCAGTGACTAACGCTACGAGGGATGCATTGAAGATGTATAATGTCTATCCAGAAGACATGTGCCCTGGTACTGAAAAAATATCATAGTGATATGGCGAAACATTTGGAACTAGCGCCCACTCGGATCACCAGAGGGGACTGCCAAGGTGAAGGGGCCAATGAGAAAACGATTCAACAACCATCGAAAGGACAAAGTTCTACAAGTCGGGGTATAGAATGTAAGAAGTTTGAACTTGGTAACAAGCTAGAAAATCTGAAAACAGAAGTGCTACGCTCAGTCTAGAGATAGTAGGGGTCAGTGAAGTGAAATAGACAGAATACAAAGATTTCTGGTGAGACAAAATAGGGTAATATCAACAGCAACAGAAAATGGTGTGTTGGGAGTAAGAGTCTTTATGAATAGGAAGGTAGGACAGATAATGTGTTACTCTGAACAGTTCAGTGATAGGGTTGTTCTTCTTAGAATCGACAGAAAGCAAGAACAATAATGCTTCAGAAATATACGCTGGCTTCGTAACCAGAAAAGACTAATTCAGTATCTAAAAGGAGATGAAAATCTAATAGTCACGGGAGATGTGTTGCAGTAGTAGCATAAAGAGTAGAAGAACTCGTTACCGAAGATTATACGCTTGGTAGTAGAAGTGAAATAGGAGAAAGAAGTAGTAATTTATGCAATCAATTTCGCCTAATAAAAGCGAATATATTTCAAGAATCACAGGAAGAGAAGATGTACTCGGAGAAGGCCGCGAGATATGGGGATTTTTCGGTTAGATTACATTGTGGTTACGCAGAAACTCCGAAATCAGATACTGGGTTGTAAGGCGTACACAGGACTCGGATCACAATTTAGTAATGGCTGAATTTTAAGAGACTCAATTTTCAAAGAAGTGGGATACAGAAGATATAAGGAATGAAGAGTTTCTCATGAATTTCTCTTCTCTGGCTATAGATATATTGAGATAATATGTAGCTCAGTACACAATTCAGCTGCAAAGGAATGAGTGGTCGAAAAAAAAAAAAAACATAGCTCGAAGGAAGACAATTGCAAAGAAACCATTGGGATTGGAAGAAATATTCTAGATTATGGACGAAAGTAGTGAGTACAAAAATGTTCAAAGACATTCAGAAATATCGAAATCAGGTCATTTAGGAATTAAATAAATAGGAAGTGCAAGGAAGCTAAGCCGAAATTAAATCGAAAAATGAATGGTTGTTAATTGGACTGACTAAACTTACAGAGAAGTCAAACCGGACTCCGGTGGGTTTAAAAGCAAGGTCGGTAACATTAAGTGTGCAATGGGTATTCCACCGTTAAATGCGGAAGATAGTGCCGATAGGCGGAAACAGAACATTGAGGGCCTCTATGAGATGGATGGCGTGATAGAAGCAACAGGAGATGACAGGGAAGAGATAGGAAGTCCTGTTTTACAATTAGAATTTAGAAAAGCTTTGGAGGACTTAAATAAGGCAGACGCAATACATGACATTCCCCTGGAATTTCTAAAATCATTCGCGGAGGTGACAACAATAAGTTGGCGTGTAGAATATATGAGACTGGCGACATACGATCCGACTTTCGGAATGAACTTATACACACAATTCGGAAGGTTGCGGGAGCCGATGAAGTGCCATAATTATCGCGCAAACAGATCAACACCGCATGCATTCAACTTGCTGACAAGAATAATATACAGAAGAATGGGAAATAAAACTGAGGATATGAAACATCTACCATCTGGTGAACAAGATGTATGAGACAGGCGAAATACCCTCAAACTTAAAGAAGAATATAATAATTACAATATCAAAGAAAGCAGGTGTTGACAGATGTGAAAATTACTGAACTATCAGTTTAATAAGTCACAGATGCAAAATATTAATGCGGATTCCTTACAGACGAATGGAAAAACTGATAGAAGCCGACCTCGGGGAAGATCAGTTTGGATTCCGTAGAAATGTTGGAACACGTGTGGCAATACTGACCCTACGACATAGCTTAGAAAATAGATTAAGGAAACCTACGTTTGTAGCATTTGTAAACTTAGAGAAGGCTTTTGACAATGTTGACTGGAATACTCTCTTTCAAATTGTAAAGGTGGCAGGGGTAAAATACAGGGAGCGAAAGGTTATTTACAATTTGTACAGAAATCAGATGGCAGTTATAAGAGTCGAGGGGCATGAAAGAGAAGCACCGGTTGGGAAGGGAGTGAGACAGGGTTGTAGCCTCTCCCCGATGTTATTCAATCTGTATATTGAGCAAGCAGTAAAGAAAACAATAGAAAATTTCGGAGGAGGTGTTAAAGTCCATGGAGAAGAAATAAAAACTTTGAGGTTCGCCGATGACATTGTCATTCTGTCAGAGACACCAAAGGACTTGGAAGAGCAGTTGAACGGAATGAACAGTGTCTTGAAAGGAGGATATAAGATGAACATCAACAAAAGCAAAACGAGGATAATGGAATGTAGTCAAATTAAATCGGGTGATGCTGAGGGAATTAGATTAGGAAATGAGACACTTGAAGTAGTAAAGGAGTTTTGCTATTTGGGGAGCAAAATAACTGATGATGGTCGAAGTAGAGAGTATATAATATGTAGACTGGCAATGGTGCGGAAAGCGTTTCTGAAGAAGAAAAAATTGTTAACATCGAGTATAGATTTAAGTGTCAGGAAGTCTTTTCCGAAAGTATTTGTATGGAGTGTAGCTATCTATGGAAGTGAAACATGGACGATAAATAGTTTGTACAAGAAGAGAATAGAAGCTTTAGAAATGTGGTGCTACAGAAGAATGCTGAAGATTAGATGGGTAGATCACATAACTAATGAGGAGGTACTGAACAGAATTTGGGAGAAGAGGAGTTTGTGGCACAATTTGACAAGAAAAAGGGACCAGTTGGTAGGATATGTTCTGAGGCACCAAGAGATCACAAATTTAGCATTGGAGGGCAGCGTGGAGGGTAAAAATCGTAGAGGGAGACCAAGAGATGAATACACTAAGCAGATTGAGAAGGATGTAGGCTACAGTAGGTACTGGGGATGAAGTGGCTTGCACAGGGTAGAGTAGGATGGAGAGCTGCATGAAACCAGTCTCTGGACTGAAGACCACAACAACAACAACAACAACAACATGAAAAATCCTGGCAGATTAAAACTGCGTGCTGGACCGGAACTCGAAATTGGGACCTTTGCCTTCTGGAAACATCCCCCTGTCTGTGGCTAAACCATCTTTCAGCGATATCCCTTCTTCCAGAAGTGCTAGTTTTGCGAGTTTCGCAGGAGATTTTCGGTCTGGCATGCCATCTTAATCTGCCAGGAAGTTTCATATCAGCACACACTCAGTTGCAGAGTAAGAATTTCATTCTCGAAATTGAGGATGTTTTTGATAAGGGACATTTTGGATTACGATTTGTTAGATGATGATCAGTCTGGCTTTAGTTAAGATAAAAGCACCAGAGACACAATTATGACCTTGTGGTTAATAATGAAAGTACGGCTGCTGAAATATCAAGACAAGTTCTTAGGCTTTGTAGAACAGGAGAAAGCGTTCGACAACGTAAGGTGGTGCAAGATGTTCGAAATCCATAGAAAATTAGGGGTATGGTATTGGGAATAACGGGTAGTATTCAGCATGTACAAGAACGAAGACGGACCAATAAGGCTGGAAGACCGAGAACGAAGATCTCGAATTAAATCGGGTGTAAGTCATGGATGTAATATTTTGCTTCTAATGTTTAGTATGTAGATCGAACAGCAATGACGGAAATAAAGTGTGTGATTGAAATTTCAGAGTGAAGAGATGTCAGAGATAAGAGTCGCCTGTGACATTACTGTCATCAGCGAAAGTGAAGAGGATTTACGAGATGTGTTGAATGGGGTGGTATAATGAGTATAGAATATGGACTGAGAGTAAATCGAAGTAAAACGAAAGTAATGAGAAGCAGCAAAAATGAGAATGCTGATAAACTTAACAGGAGAATTGGGGATCAAGAAGTAAACCTAGGCAGAAAAATAACCCGTGACGGACGGAGCAAGGAGGATAGAAAAAACAGACTAGAACTGGCAAAGAGGGATTTCGTGGCCGAGAGAAGTCTACTAGCATAAAAAATAGGCTTACATTTGAGGAAAAAATTTGTACGACTGTACATTTGGAGCACAGCATTGTATGGTAGCGAAACGTGAGCTGTGGGAAAATCGGAACAGAAAATACTTTAAGCATCAGAGATGTCGTGCTACGGACGCACATTGAAAATTAGGTGGAATGGTTAGGCAGAATATGTGGAGGCTCTTCGAAAAGTCGGTGAGGAAAGGAAAGATATGGAAAAAACTGCGTGGAAGAAGGAGCAGGATGATAGTTCAGCAGGGAGTTACTTCCACTGTACTAAAGAGTGCCGTGGAAGGTAAAAACTGTACAAGAAGACAGAGATTGGAATTCATCCATCAAATAATTGAGTATGGCACACTTCGCTAAAACCTGAGACCAGTACCAGGTCTCTAAGTCGTAAGAATAAGTCAATAGCAATTTTCAAAGCTATTAAGTGCTTTTAGAAACGTCCTGCACATCTGCCAACAGGGCAGTCATATTAAGAAGAGTGTGACAAATGCTTTAATATGGTTTACACAGCTGGAGACACTCCATTATCCTAATGTACATGTGTTGGAAATTTGTAGAACAGCTTAGAATACTGAACTTAGGGTGTCAGAAACGAAAGTGAGATGATGAAGACGCTTCCAGAATGAAAAAAAAAAAAAAAAAAAAAAAAAAAACCAGCAGTGGAGGCATTTATACGAATGGAATTTCTATACAGTTCGTCCATTGAGGAAAGGTCAATATTCAGGAATATGGTGAGAACGATCAATTGAAGGAAATAAATCAGTTACACATGGGCTCTAAAATGTATGTCTTAGAGCTATGAGCACTTACCATCGCTCAAGTTAAGCAAACCTAGGCTATGTGATCAAAAGTATTCGGACACCCCCAGAAACATACGTTTTTCATATTAGATGCATTGTGCTGCCAACTACAACCAGGTACTCCACGTCAGCGACCTCAGTAGTCATTAGACATCGTGAGAGAGCAGAATGGAGCGCTCCGCGGAAGTCACGGACTTAGAACGTGGTCAGGTGAATGGATGTCACTTGTCTCATACGACTGTACGATAAATTTCCACACTCTTAAACAACCCTAGGTCCACGGTTTCCGATGTGATAGTGAAGTGGAAACGTGAAGGGACACGTACAGCACAAGAGCATACAGGCCAACATCGTCTGCTGAATAACAGAGACCGCCGGCATTTGAAGGGGATCGTAATGTGTAATAGGCAGACATATATCCACACCATCACACAGGAATTCCAAACTGCATTAGAATCCACTATGGCAAGTAGGCAGGAGGTGAGAAAACTTTGATTTCATGGTCGAGCTGCTGCTAATAAGACACACATCATGCCGGTAAATGCCAAACGACGTAAAGAGCGTAACAGTGGAAAACCGTTGCTGTAGTGACGAATCACGGTACACAGTGTGGCGATCCGATGGCAGGGTGTGGGTATGGTGAACGTCCAGTGAACGTCATCTGCCAGGGTGTGTAGTGCCAACACTAAAATTCGGAGACGGTGGTGTTATGGTGTGGTCGTGTTTTTCATGGAGGGGGCTTGCACCCCTTGTTGTTTTGTGTAGCAATATCACAACCCAGACTTACATTGATGTTTTCAGCACCTTCTTGCTTCCCACAGTTGAAGAGCAATTCGGAAATGGCGATTTCATCTTTCATCACGATCGAGCACCTGTTCATACTGAACGGTGCGTGGTGGAGTGGTTACAAGAAAACAACATCCCTGTAATGGATTGGCCTGCACAGAGTCCTGACCTTAATCCTATAAGATGCTTTTGGAATGTTTTGGAGCTCAGACTTCGTGCCAGGCTTCACCGACAGACATCGACACCTCTCCTCAGTGCAGCACTCAGTGAAGAATGGGCTACCATTTCCCAACAAACCTTTCAGCACCTGATTGAACTTATGCTTGGGAGAGTGGAAGCTGTCATCAATACTAAGAGTGTGCCAACACCATATTGAACTCCAGCATTACCGATGGAGGGCGTCCCGAACTTGTAAGTCATTTTCAACCAGATCTCGGATACTTTGGATCATGTAGTGTATATTACGAAGAAGTTCTTATAGCTCTATGTCAAACACATCTATTCAACCGAGGAAGTTATTATAACTCTTAAGGTGTGTGTTTTGGAGCTTATGTTCACTAGACAATTTTTTCTTGTCATGTTACCTTCTTCCAGTACATGAAAAACAAAGTGCTTGCAATGGAAAAGATTCTTTCACTAGTGTCGAAGATAATAAGTGCTCATAGCTCTTAAAGTATGCATTTTAGAGCACGTGTTTATTATACATATGCGCTTCGAATGATCGTTCCTGACATATCTCTGAATATTGATAATTTCTTCTAGGATACTCTCATTTATAAAAATGAATGTATTTGCACATCTGTTCCTAAACCACTGTATCGATTTCAACCAAAATTGTTACACGTAGCACTTACTACCTGTAAGAAAGCACTGTAGGGGTAACAACGACGTACTTCTCAAAGAAGTCGGGATGGGGGCGAAACTGAAGTGTAACTAATTGCGCGATTGCCCAAACTATATTCATCAAGCATTTTGGAAGGAGAGCGCTTAGTTACTTCCAACAAGCTCACACATAATTTCCAACATTTACGAAACTTTTTCTCGGTGACACCACCCACAATTGATGGAAGGAAAAAGAAAAAAAATACTTATCGCCTTAGCTCGTCATGCAGAAAAACTGATTTATTAGTTATGAGGCTTTTATTTGTTGCTTCGTTACTATCAACAGTATTCACAGCACATTTTTCAGCCAGTATCTTCAAGGTGTGTTTAGTTCTAAAATTGAGAGACGCTCATTGAGAGGTACACTGACGTAGACACACTGGTACTATGGCATCACGACAGCTCTCATGAATATATAATGAACACTCTTGGCGATTGTGAAGTAGACACAGCCATTTGCTAAGCTGACCTAGTGCATGGAAGCCGATTGTGCCAAGGACAGACAGTTCGAATTTGTATTGTAAGAGCAGAACAAAGCATTGGAATCCTTTTACAAGCACATGAAAAAGACGCAGGTACACCATAGCCTTTTTGCATTAACTTCTGTGTCCCGGAACAAACAGGAAGTTTGAGAAGTTTTACTTATCTTAAGGATGCGCTTTTTGGCGTCGGCAAAGCTTAGAGAACGAACAGACCCGTTCGAAACGAGGCACTAACGTACACATCTGTGACATGAAACGAAATAAATAAAAAATATAAGAATAAAATTTTATTTTATTGTTTTTTTAACTTCATAACAAATGGTGAACGTTGAGTGAAGACCTGGATATTTTTCAATGCCTGTACAAGATGATCCATATATCTAAAAGGGCAAAAAATGTTTGGTTTTAAAGTTCATGGACAAAGAAGAACCATTCACTGTACATAATCAAGAACATAAAGAAATATTTTCCAGTAAAACGTTTTTTTAAAACTGTAAAAAATTTAGCTCTATTGAGAAGAAAAATGCAACTGTTTTTGACATTATTCCGCACTTCTGAATAAAAAATACACAACAAAAAATAATAAAAGGATCTATGGATTGCCTTCTCAACATTTTTAATGTGTTATTCTGCAGATATTTCCCCGAGAAAATACGTATTGCATCCAGTATCTACGAATGCCACTGAATCTACCTGCAAAATTTTATAATTATGTGACACGTAGATGGGTATGAACACACCAATGCCTGGACATTAACCCGACTGTACTTGGCAATTTTAATTGATAAGTGGTAATAAAAGCAACCACAAAAAAATCTACAAACATAATTTCAAACCCTTTCCAAACAGTTCCTCGCTTGCATGCACAACGTCTTATATTTAACACAATAACTCATTTGTAAAGCAGTCGTAAGTTTGAAGCCGTTGGACGCTTCTTAATCCCACAGGGATTCTTTCGTCATAGGAAACACCCGATTCTTTGACTGTGGATGGAACTTTGCACTAGTTAAATGCAGTAAGCCATTGCGTTCACAGAATGTCTCAATTTCATTTGTCGTGAACTGAGAGCGTTGTCCGACACTATGACTTCAGGCAACCCTTAGAGGAAAAAATTTGAGGACAATGCCTGAAATGTGTTACGTGACGTTGTAGAGTTCACCGGCACATCAAAATGATACTCGGATAAGAGTGTATCACAATAAACCAACGAATGTTCCAAGAAGGTGCCGCAAAGTTTTGTGTATCAACGCACACGTCACTGTCCATTATCATTTTGAACAATCATACTTTTACTATTTATGCCACTACCAAGAAACTGCAACTCAGTTTTTAAAAAAAATTACGTTTTTACAGATTCCACTTTATTCCTGCATCAGATAACACGAAAGTATCGTCCAAATAGTTTCATAATTGAGCAGTCAGTTGTTCCAAATACCACTGGAAAATGGCAGAATCGGAAGCACGGCCAAAAGGCAAACGCAAATATTTAAACAAGCCCAAATGAGTTTTCGCAACACATAAGATTTGAGATTCTTCATCTAGTGGAATTTGAAGATATGCGTCGCACAAATCAATGTTTGAAAAGTAGCGATCAGCGCTTATCTGTCCATGCGGCCCCCTAGGCGTTGAAATGGATAAGCATCAATCACAATTTGTGTGTTGACTGTAGACTTAAAGTCAAAATAGAGGCGAATGCGACCTGAAGGTTTCGGGACCAAAACCAGTGGACTTGCCCACTGGCTAGCTTGTATGGGCGCAATAGCTCCGCTACCTTACAATTCCTTCAGTTCAACAGTCACTTTGTTCCGCAGTGGAACGGGAACAGTTCTGGCCCAGTATAATTTCGGCTGAGAATTATGTTTCATAGTAACATGTGCAACGAAATTGTTAGCCTTGCTTATACCTTCAGAAAAGAGTTCAAGGTAGCTACGCGTCTTTGGCATGGAAAGCAGTCACCGACAAACAAATTATTTTTTTGAAAGCCAAACAAATCTCCCCAATCAAGGCCAAATATGTTCTCACAACCACGTGATGGCAGCACAGTGAAAGTCATAGTTCACGTATGTGAGTGATACATGGCAGGAAAAGTACATTTTCCTAGATCAGGAATGTCTTGTCCATTGTAGGCCGTCAGGTGCATGCTAGTTTTAGATAGGTGTGGGGTCCCTAACAGTTCATGTGTGTTACGATTAAGCAATGTATGAGAGGCACTCATGCCCAACTGAAATTTCACACATTTTGTACTAAGATACAAATGACAATAAGTTTGTAGCACTGGCGTAGCACTGAAGAAACTGTTTGCTTGTGAGTTTGTCGAATGCCTGCAACAGGATTTGAATACACTGCATTTATTACATGGGCCTTGTGACTAGATTTTTGTGAGAGGGTAGAATTCTTAGATTTGTTCCATTGCAAACATAAGGCTTGTACGTGATCTTTCTTGCCACAAGCGTAACACTGTGCTTGTGTGGATTGGCGTTTGTGTCGTGAATAGCACGAAGAGCATGACTTAATTCTGTTTACTGATGTAACCGCTTATTTAGAGAATTGTTTACGCGGCTTGGCGAACACGTTCTGTTGCTGCCTACTGGTCCGGGTGGGAGCAAGGGACGACTCAACACGACAAATTGCCGGCTGCTCACATTCATCAGCCGATATGACATCTGAATCACACCGATATAGAATTAGTACTACGTGATGGAATGATATTCTGACTATTTCAAAGTGTGTTCTCTAAGCCTGACATCACACACAATGTACACGATCACATCACGCAACATGATTTCTGAATATAAAACACCACAAGCTCATTTGAAATTGCATTTCCTCGTCATACCCTGTAAATCTGTTGCGCAGTCGTGATAAGTTTATTATGACCTTTTCTTGCAACGAAAGAATTGGTACCTAACGACCACTACATTCAATTGTTTGTCATAATAGTTAGTTAGCGAAGCTACAACCCAATAATAGGGAAGTTCACTCGGAGTGGCGTTTGGGAACAAATTCTGAACGAGGCGAATGACTGCCCTTCCTACCAGAAAAGGCGGTATGGCATTTGGAGCTACAGTTGTTGCATGTAGCGCAGTGTTCGTTGCGTCGTTTCCGAGTACTTTGTGGAGAATCTTTGCAATCTGCTGCGTCTGAAACATCTGTGATAGCTGCGTTGCATCTATCGCTTGCAGCTGAGGTGTCTGAGCAGAGAGTGGGAGAGGCGGGTTGCTCATTTTGGAGTAGGCAAATACAATAAATAGGCAATGCATGCAAGAGACGTTGTTTAAACAGGTAAACACACCCCTGCAAAGAAAAGACAAGGTATAATTAAGGTGCCAGTAAAACACAAAAGCCCATGACAGAACATAATTTGTGGCATCTAATGACTCTGGATGAAAAACGTGAACAGGTTGCCACGTTGGTATTCGTTCACCTTGTCGCCAATCATGTGGTGTCTAGGAATCCTGCCTACTCGATTAGCTAGACAAACAATCAAACAAATTGTATTAATATTTAAGTTTGGCAGTCACACTGACGTGTGGCAAGTAAAGGGCGACTTACGAAATAATGTCTTTGCAGTGGCTGCTGATCTCTAACTGCTATTGAAGCAGCGAACGTTAAAGCTGCTATCGAAGTGCCTAACGTTGACGCTACTATTCAAGTGGGCCGCCACTTGTCGGGCGTCGCCCTTATGAGCTCTTCAACCAGGGGCTGATGCTGTCGCGTTTTCGTCCGGGGAGGGAGGTCGGTCAGCGTGCGATTGGCTGACTTCTTCCCTCAGCCTTCTCTTACCTGTCGTTCCCAACCGGCGTGCCAGTGTTTGACTTTTCAGCATAACACTTCCTTTTAGCTGGAGTTGGTTCAGTTGCATGTAGACAGCATTGGGATTTCTGGTGTTACCACTGTAGCACTACGAGTCGTTATTTTTGCTGGTGTTAAAGGAGCAGAGTTTGGTGTGAGGTGCGTTGGAAGTGGGGATGGTCAAAGGATGTGGTAGAAGGTGTGGAAGATGTCACGGGCAGGGCAGGTGAAGGAAGTGACTGCGAATGGGACCAAGAGGGTGGGTGGACATAGTGGTGAACCAGAGGAGATATTCAATAGGGACAGTTGGAGCTGGGAAAAATGTGGTGTAAGTGACGGAGGAGGTTGGAGCGTTCATTGTGGGACAAGGAGACGGGGAACTGAAGACTGATGGTTACCTACACGGAGCGTCATCTAAGTGATGTGAGATGACGGCAGCGACTCACATTGTGATGAGATGACAGCAGGTGAGGGTGGCGACGGCCCTGCCGACGAAGACGGAGGCGGCGAGAAGACTGCCGCTACAGTGACTAGAGAATGACTTTTTTCGTTTTTCTTGTAAGAGTGATATGTGATGCTTCTGATATGTGATGCTCGGTGTAATGTCCGTCATTGTCTAAAACAAATGGGTGTAATAAGCGTTCTTCATCTTCGTCTTTTCTGTAGTTGGCATCCATCGATGTGAGATGTAGATTTAACTTCCTGGCAGATTAGAACTGTGTGCCGGACCGAGACTCGAAATCGAGACCTTTGTCTTTCGCGAACAAGTGCTCTACCAACTGAGCTACCCGAATACGACTCACTCCCTGTCCACACAGCTTTATTTCCACCAGTACCTCGTGTCCTACCTTCAAAACTTCACAGAAGCTCTCCTGCGAAATGTTGCAGAACTAGCACTCCTAGAAGAAAGGATATCCCGGAGATATGGCTTAGCCACAACCTGGGAGGTTGTTTCTGGAATGAAATTTTCACTCTACAGCGGAATGTGCGCTGATATGAAACTTCCTGGCAGATTAAAACTGTGAAAGGCAAAGGTTCCGAGTTCGAGTCTCGGTCCGGCACACAGTTTTAATCTGCCAGGAAGTTTCATATCAGCGCACACTCCGCTGTAGAGTGAAAATTCCTGGCATATTAAAACTGTGGAAGGCAAAGGTCCCGATTTCGACTCTCGGTCCGGCACACAGTTTTAATCTGCCAGGAAGTTTCATATCTGCGCACACTCCGCTGTAGAGTGAAAATTTCATTCTATGATGTAGGTACTTTTGTTCATAGGCTAGCTGATAATAATAGTCGTAAGTTTACGGGATACTGAGTCTCTTTTTATGTGCCTATCCCATTTTCATTATTATTTCTTTGTCAGAAATTTCTGATTCAGATCTAACTTTCCGCTGTGGAAGGTAACTTTGGTAACGTGGAGACTACACGCCATCCGCGTACTTTTATATGAATCAGTACTTTGCTCATTTTAGAACGTGCACTCTCATAAAATGAAATCTGAAGATTTATTGCTGTATATTGCGTTATATTTCGTTGCATTGTACTGCAGTTTTACACAGTCGCACATCATCCGATTTATTGCTGTCTAATAGCACGCGCTGTGTCTGCATATAAATCTTCATACACAAAAGGTAACTAGAACGGATGCAGAACCAGCTGTGGAGGGAGTCTGGTACAAATATATATAGCCTTCCTTTTGTAAAAAAAAAAAAAAAAGTCTTTTATCAGTCATTTTCCCTCAGGAAGCAGCTCTTGTACATTGTTCTGTAAGACTGCGGAACAAATTACACAGGCCCGGAGGGGATGGTGCGCAAACCATGGTATATGTGCCGGACGACTATTTCAGGGGGTGCCAAATTCATATTCTCTAGGAAAAAGGCCTTATTGCAAAAATGGTTCAAATGGCTCTGAGCACTGTGGGACTTAACTTCTGAGGTCATCAGTCCCGTAGAACTTAGAACTACTTAAAAATAACAAACATCCATGCCTGAGGCAGGATTCGAACCTGCGATGGTAGCAGTCGCGCAGTTCCAGACTGTAGCACCTAGAACCGCTCGGCCACTCCGGCCGGCAGCCTTCTTTCACAAAGCGCCTACCATCCGGCGCACGTTGGTCTACTGATTATTTATTTGATTTTGAAACGCACCCCAGTTGGTTTTTGAACATATTTGAACACATTCTAAGTTTATTTCTGAACGAACCGTAGTTGAGTTTTGAATGCGTGCAAAGTCTATGTGATGTCTCTGTAAAGGGAATCTCCGTGGCATCCAGAAATAAAAACCTTTTCCGCAGACAGAACCGGCGGTGCTCTACAAACTGAGCCGAGTAGGCCCGAACAGGTGAATGCCAAACGCTGTTTGTTTATGTGGTTGATTTGGGTGCGAATGATCAGTGTGTTAGAATTATTAGCGAAGTCCGTATATTCAGACTATTAGAGTAGAAATAAGCGACTAACAGGAATGACAGGTAGAAAGATTACATATTATCTTCTCGGTGTATCCAAGAAAAAGAAATTTTAACAGAAAATGTTTGCCAGACTGCTACACTACTAACGGCCACTCGCACAGTCGGAATAATGCGGAAAACGCGTTGTACGATCAAGTGTGTGAATTCCTAAGGGACCAAACTGCTAAGGTCATCGATCCCTAGATTTACACACTACTTAAACAAACTTACGCTCAGAACAAGACACACACCCATGCCCGAGGGAGGACTCGAACCTCCGGAAGGAGGGCGGTGCAATCCGTGACATGGTACCTCAAACCACGCGGCCACTCCACGCCGTAGTACGATTACGTAATAACGCATTACCGGAGAATAAACTCGGTATAATTGAACCAGTGCTTCAGGCAAGGTTAGTGAAATTAACCGGAGAATAAGTTTTGACAATAGCAGGAGTATTTACAGAATTAGGATGACAAGACTACTTGTTAGAACGAGGAAGGATACGCAACGGGAACATCGCAAATTACTTGCAAGAATATGACGATCCCAAATATATATAAAAATTTCGTACTACTACTTTTCGATGTCATGCTTGAGAAACTGGAGAGTACGAATGAAATGTGAAACTACTTCCTAAACTTTTTGTTTGTAGTAGTGCTAATAGGCATTTGATATTGGTACTTCATGAATTATGTTCAGTCTAGTTATTTAGGTAAATGAGCGTCATAAAAATGACCATTTGTGCGCTTTTTTGGCGTGTGTTACAATATTATAAATTCCTATTTCGTTTTGTCTAGCAGACAGTGACAAAATAGATGCAAACAAATCTAGAAACCACACCAGTTTGGGTACTATTCATATTAACAACTTTTCAGTATTAGACAATGACGTTTTGAGTTTCGAGTAGCAAAACGTTTGACGAACTTTGATGAGGTAATAGATTCTTTCGCAGAAAAGAAACCTCGCTGTGTAAAATTGTAGGAAGGTTAGAGAGAAAGAAATATTGGGACCTAAGGACTGAAGAAATGTGTACGGTCTTGCTTGGATATTCTCTCTACTGGTTTTATGTTTCCTATATTTAATTTTATGTCGCACAACAGGGAAAGTTATTAGGTAATAGGTAAGAAAGAGCGTAAATTTTGTGAAGAGTTGTTCTTCTCCCGGTCACAAATGATCCCACCGTGCATTAATAGTTCGTTTTTTTAAGGGTGGGGATAGGATATCAAACCGGCCGAGTGGGAGCAGGAGAGGTATCATACGACACTTTAATTTACACCGTCCTTAATATAGGCTTGATGGCTTCCATTACAAAATATACACGTTTGTATTCCACTGACTGAAATACAGTGACGTTCGAGGGAAGAAAGCTGTGTGAGGAGGTGTGGCACTGCACTTTGGCAAACTTAAGGCCGAATAACGTTTCTTGCAATTCCTCGGACATATGTGTTTTCTACATCAAACTCTCCAGACATATATGCACTACAAAATCGGTTTGAAAAAAAATTGATGTCCTGTATGAAACGCTCGAGGGGTAACAGGGTGGGAGGGTGGGAGTCGGTGCTATCAAGGTTTTCCACGGCGATAATAACGATGATACACAAAGGACAACCGCGTGGGATTAGCCGAGCGGTCTAAGGCGTTGCAGACATGGACTGTGCGGCTGGTCTCGGCGGAGGTTGGAGTCCTCCATCGGGCATGGGTGTGTGTGTGTGTCCTTAGGATAATTTAGGTTCAGTAGAGTGTAAGCTTAGGGACTGGTGACCTTAGCAGTTAAGACTCATAAGATTTCACACACATTTGAACATTTGAACACAAAGGACGTGATGGCTAACCATCTAACACACACATTTATTATTATTTATTAATTCGTTTCGCCCTCTAAGGAACACGCGGAACCATTAATAAGCACTGGTCTTCTTAGTTTTCTTGTCATTCTTTTCTTCCCAAAGCTTCTTCTTCCTTTCACTATGGGCCTGTCTTCTTTCTTGTGTCCAGGCGTTTTTCAATTTCAGGTTCTTTTCCGCCGGGTTTTTGGTTGTGACCTTATGAGAGTTGATTTTCTGTCTGTACATAGTCCGTGTGGTTTCTCGTGGGTCAGTACTGTGTCCCGTGAGGTCATTTTAAGTTTCTGTTAGGCAGCTTACCCTGGTTTGGCTAGTTACTTCGATGATAAGGAAGATTTTTTAGGTCAATCTAGAGGAGCCCATTCTGGCCAAATGTCCGTAGAATTTCAATCGTCTTTTCCGTGCAACTGACGTGAAACGTTCAGTCCTTGAGTGCAGTTCTTCAGAACTTTTGCGTATCCAAATACCATCTTCAATCTTGGGTCCAAATATTTTCCTGAGTGTTTGCGTTTCCATTTTCTCAATGTCCTTGATATTTATGGTTAATGATGATGTTTCAGTTTTGTAGAACGCTTCTGGAAGAGTGGCTCTATGATAATGGTGAAGTTTGGCTTGGGTGGATTGCGATTACTTTTTGTTTGTGTTCCAGGTCATTGTATAAGCTTCACGTAATTTTTCTGTTCGTGGTTTGTGAGCTACTTGTTCGTTGCCAGTGTTGCTGATCATTTCACCCATGTACGTGAAGTACTCAACTTGTTTGATGCCACCATATTTTGTTGCCAGTGGTTTCAGATTTCAACTTTTGGAGGCCATGTATTGTGTTTCCTCGAAAGAAATTTGGAATCCGGTGTTGTTTGGCTTCCTCGGGAGTTCGCGTAATTGTTGCTAGGTCATCAGGAAAAGCAAGACATTTTATGTTGATTCGTTTGCCCTTTGTTTTCATGTTTATTCCAGGCATTTCTTTCTCCCACGTCTTGATAATCTTGTCCAGTACCATGTTAAAGAAGACTGGGGACAACCTATCACCCTGTCTCGCTCCTGTCCTAATTTGAAAAGTTTCAGAAACTTCTTCCATAAATTTTACTTTTGAGGTTGTATCTGTTAAAGTCTGCTCAGTGAATGAAGCAGTTTTGTTATCTACACCATATTCGCGAAGTGTATTGAACAGACTGTTGCGATGAATCGAGTGGTATGCTTTCTAGAAATCTACGAATCTGACTACTGTAGGTTCGAGTGACGGTGTTGCAGTATCATCTTCAGGTTCCCAATCGGTTCTGCGCAGGATGGATGTGGGCGAAAGCCTGCCTGATATTCACGGCTCATATATTCCGTCTTTTGTTCTAACCTGGTGAGAAGAGAACGTGAAAGCACTTTGTAAGCGACTGGTAGGAGTGAAATGCCTCGATGGTTATTGGGATCGGTCTCGTCGTCCTTTTTGTGTGTAGGGTGAGTCACAGCAGTTTTCCAATCTGCTGGTATGACTCCACTTTGCCATATATTTGCAATGATAGGTTTTAGTCTGTCAGTCAAGAGTTCACCACTAATCTCGACCATTTCGGCAATTACACCGTCTTCCCCTGGTGCTTTGGTGTTTTTCAGATGTGATACAATGTTTCGTGTTTCCTCATGCGTAGGTGGGTTTGAATCATGGACATGGGTCGCAACATGGAAGTCAAGTTTGTCTGCTGCTGTGTAACTTCTTGAAATGCTGTTTCAGGATTTCACAGTTGGCCTTTGTGTTCGTCTCAAGTGTTCAATCAGAGCGCCGAAACTAAGAGTGGGTGGCTTGACGGTTACCAGTTCCTCCCTAAATTTCTAATGAAAGTTACTCGTGTTGTTTCTTTTAAAATTAACAATTCCCTCTAATAGTTTGTGATGGTACGTGCGTTTAAT
Source organism: Schistocerca gregaria (assembly GCF_023897955.1). Classification (NCBI taxonomy): domain Eukaryota; kingdom Metazoa; phylum Arthropoda; class Insecta; order Orthoptera; family Acrididae; genus Schistocerca; species Schistocerca gregaria. The sequence continues at coordinate 98,906,583 of NC_064921.1, read as the reverse complement.
TTGTCTGATGGTTTTGTATGTTTTCTTCTGTGTTCCCAAAAAGCTCTGACAATTCTTCGGTGTTTGATGGCTGTGAAGAAATCTGCCAGGCTTGAATGCGTGATTCGAGTGTTCTGTTGCAGTCTGTTGTCCTCCACCTGCGTTTCCTTTTCCACGGTGGTTGACCGAGTTTTCTTTATTGCTGCTGGATGGTTGCAAGAAGCTCTTCCCATGTTTCCGTGTTAGTATCTAATGATTGCGCAAACTAATCTGCATGTTCTTTTAGGTACTCTGGATCAATGGATAGCACTTTAGATTTTCGGCACTTCTTTCGACCCACCATACTGGTAGCATGCCGCGACAGCGTGGACGTGAACCGTATGTGCAGTTGACGGACTTTGAGCGAAGGCGTATAGTGGGCACGCGGGAGGCCGGGTGGACGTACCGCCGAATTGCTCAACACGTGGGGCGTGAGGTCTCCACAGTACATCGATGTTGTCGCCAGTGGTCGGCGGAAGGTGCACATGCCCGTCGACCTGGGACCGGACCGCAGCGACACACGGATGCACGCCAAGACTCTAGGATCCTACGCAGTGCCGTAGGGGACCGCACCGCCACTTCCCAGCAAATTAGGGACACTGTTGCTCCTGGGGTATCGGCTAGGACCATTCGGTACCGTCTCCATGAAGCTGGGCTACGGTCCCGCACACCGTTAGGCCGTCTTCCGCTCACGCCCCAACATCGTGCAGCCCGCCTCCAGTGGTGTCGCGACAGGCGTGAATGGAGGGACGAATGGAGACGTGTCGTCTTCAGCGATGAGAGTCGCTTCTGCCTTGGTGCCAATGATGGTCGTATGCTTGTTTGGCGCCGTGCAGGTGAGCGCCACAATCAGGACTGCATACGACCGAGGCACACAGGGCCAACACCCGGCATCATGGTGTGGGGAGCGATCTCCTACACTGGCCGTACACCTCTGGTGATCGTCGAGGGGACACTGAATAGTGCACGGTACATCCAAACCGTCATCGAACCCATCGTTCTACCATTCCTAGACCGGCAAGGGAACTTGCTGTTCCAACAGGACAATGCATGTTCGCATGTATCCCGTGCAACCCAACGTGCTCTAGAAGGTGTAAGTCAACTACCCTGGCCAGCAAGATCTCCGGATCTGTCCCCCATTGAGCATGTTTGGGACTGGATGAAGCGTCGTCTCACGCGGTCTGCACGTCCAGCACGAACGCTGGTCCAACTGAGGCGCCAGGTGGAAATGGCATGGCAAGTCGTTCCACAGGACTACATCCAGCATCTCTACGACCGTCTCCATGGGATAATAGCAGCCTGCATTGCTGCGAAAGGTGGATATACACTGTACTAGTGCCGACATTGTGCATGCTCTGTTGCCTGTGTCTATGTGCCTGTGGTTCTGTCAGTGTGATCATGTGATGTATCTGACCCCAGGAATGTGTCAATAAAGTTTCCCCTTCCTGGGACAATGAATTCACGATGTTCTTATTTCAATTTCCAGGAGTGTACATTGATTAAGCGATGTCCATTGGTGTTCGTCTTTTTGTGTGCTGAAATCTTCCCACTTATATGTCTGTGTTCAAGTTCTCTGGCAATATGCACATGGAAATCTCCCAACAGTATCTTGTTGAGTACACGCTCAAGTTGTGACCAGAACTTCTACACTTTGTTTTTGTCAGGATCGTTATTGAATGGAACATGTGCAATTACAAGGCACAGGCCTTATTGGCACATTTAACTGTGAGTAGAGAGAGGTGTTCAGAGAGTGACGAGAAGTCTATCAGAGAGTCCTGGAAACTGTTATGCACGAGGAATGTCGTTCCCAACAAATGTACATTACTGTTTTTCAGTTTGATTGCAGGCTTTCCCTTGACTCGATAGCCACAATAATCAAAGTGATCACAATCACGAAAATGTGTTTGTTGTACTGCAAGTATACGAATCCCAATTCTATCACAAGTATCTGTGAGTATATTGAGTTTTCCTGTTTTAGTCAGTGTCTGTACGTTCAGGGTACCAATGAATTGCTTCCGTTTTGGTTTGAGGAGTTTTGGGGAGCTCCGACTCTTCCCTGCATGATCTCCTGGTCCCCCAGAATTCGAATCACCAAGTTCGCCTTCGTTATTCTGAGTTAGGGCGTGAGGTAGTTGTTTCGTTGCTCTCTCTCTCTCTCTCTCTCTCTCTCTCTCTCTCTCTCTCACACACACACACACACACACACACACACACACACACACACACACATATATATATATATATATATATATATATATATATATATATATATATTCTGCCTAGTGGCAGGTCCATGTCTTCTGGTCCCACTGTTCCCTGTCTTCAGCTTCTTCCTTCAGCCTGTTGTATCTCCTTCCATCTTTCATGTCGTCCAGATGTTGAATTCTTCTTCCTCTTCGTCCTGCGTTTCCTCTGAGTTTCCCTTCGATGACATCATGTATGAGTCCCTATTGTCTAAATACATGTACAATCCAGTTGGCCTTTCTCTGAAGAATTGTACGCAGAATACTTCTCTTCTCTCCTGGTCTTCGCAGTACATCGTCATTTTTCATGCAATCTGTCCACTTGATCTTTTCTATTCTCCTGCAGCACCACATTCCAAAGCTCTCTAAGTATTTTTTTCTCCTTCTTTCTCATGGTACATGTCTTTGCTCGATACAGTGCAATGCTCCAAATGCAGCATTCAAACTCAACTTGCTGGTCAGCAGATTCCTCTTCTTGATGAAAGCAGCTTTGGCCATGGCGATTCTTGCTCGGATTTCGTTGGTGCAGTGGGCATCCTTTGTGATAAAACTTCCCAGGTACTTGAACTGATTCACATTTTCCAGTTCCCGACTGTCAACAGTTATCTTCAAGTGTTTCTCACGTTTTGATATGCGCATCACGTTTGATTTTTCGATGTTGATTTGGGCTGCTGTATTTTCTTCCCGTTTCCACCAAATTGTTCATCATGTGTTGCAGCTGTCACTGATTTTTAGCGAGCACTACCAGGTCGTTTGCATACCTGATGGTGTTGATGAGGCGTCCTCCTACTTTGAAGTTTCCGCATCCTCTCAGCGCTACTCTCGCCAGCATTTCTCCATACAGATTGAAAAGACTTGGCGACAGACAACATCCTTGTCTCACTCCCCTTCCTATTTTCATTCTGTTCGTTTCTTCATAGTTCAGTCGTACCTTTACCCTTTATCCCAGGTACAAGTTCCTTATAAGTATCCGATCTCTCCAGCTGATACCTATTTCCTTAAGGATGTCCATCAATGTCTTCCAATTTACTCTGTCGAAGGCCTTCTGGCAGTCTATAAAACAAACGCAAACTTCTTCTTTAACGGAAAAACTCTCTCTGACAATATCCTCATCATGCCAATGGCGTCTCTGGTCCCTTTTCCTTTCCTGAAGCCAAACTGGTCTTCTCCCATCACTTCTTCAATTTTGTTTCCAACCGTATATTTAGTATTCTTACAATGATCTTTGCCACATGCGATATCAGACTAATTGTTCAATAATAACTACACTTCTTGGCTTGCTTTTTCTTCTCAAGAGTAACCATTGTGACGTCCTAAAACTCTTCAGGACATTCTCCAGTTTCATAGATTATGTTTATGAGTTGTGTCAGAACTTTCAAACTTACATTTCCGAATTGTTTAAGCAAATCCTCTGGTACTTTGTCATCATCTCTAGATTTCCCACTCTTCATGTTCATTATCACCTCCACTTACCTTGTCAGTATTCTGGGCCCTTTTTCATTTTCATCAATAGCTTTCTCTGTCTCTATGTCAATGTCATCTGCGCGATGTTCTGTTAAAATGTGTGTGAAATCTTATGGGACTTAACTGCTAAGGTCATCAATCCTTAAGCTTACACAGTATTTAACGTAAATTATCCTAAGGAGAAACACACACACCCATGCCCGAGGGAGGACTCTAACCACCGCTGGGACCAACTGCACAGTCTTGACTGCAGCGCCCTGACCGCTCGGCTTATCACGCGCGGCTCGATGTTCTGTATCAAATACTTTCCTTATATATTTTTCCCATGTTTTCAGCACTTCCACTTGTTCAGTAACTACTTTTCCTCTAGAATCTTCTATTCCGAACGTCCTTACATTTTTGTTCTCTCCTTCTCCCAGTTCCTTCGTTATCTGGTACATGAGGTCGTACCTTCCTCTTCTTTGTAGTGCTTCAATTTCGTCACACATTTCTTCTAAGTACTTTTCCTTCGCTTTGTCTGTTTCCCTTCTGAGGGCGTTGTTAGGTCTTCTGTATTCTTCTTCATTAACATTTTTACACCTCCTCCTTTCCTTCATCTTCTCCAGCATCTCATTGGTGATCCAGGGTTTTCTCATTCTCATTGTTTCCCTCCCAACTTCACTCTTCAGAGTGCTTAACAAAACCATTTTAACATTTTGCCACTGACCTTCCGCACTTGCACTTGTATTTTTGTGTCTCACTTCGTTAAATTTTTTCTCTAACGATTATCTTATTGCCACGTTATTCTCTCTTAGCTTTTCCAAGTCCCATATCTGTTTTCTCCTCCCATGCTGTCGTATCTTCTTCAGCCTTGTGCTGATAACTGCAACCAAAAGGTTGTGATCCGAATCGATGTCGGCAGCCGGCATAGTCTTGGCGTCCTTCACACTGCCCCTAAACCTCTGTTTGATGAGTATGTAGTATATCTGATATCTGTTCACACCTCCTGGGCTCTTCCATGTGTACAGTTTACTCTTCCGTTTCTTGAACCGATTGCTCATACATATATAGGATGGTCAATTGATCGTCAAATGTCTTACGAAATAAGCATCAAACGAAAAAAATTACGAAGAACGAAACTCGTCTAGTTTGAAGGGGGAAACCAGATGGCGATATGGTTGGCCCCGCTAGGTGGCGCTGCCATAGGTCAAACGGATATCAATTCCTTTTTTTTAAATTGGAGCCCCCATTTTTATTACATATTCATATGGTACGTATAGAAATATGAATGTTTTAGTTGGACCACTTTTTTCACTTTGTGATAGATGGCGCTGTAATACTCACAAAGTGTAAGTACGTGGTATCACGTAACATTCCGCCAGTGCGGACCATATTTGCTTCGTGATACATTACCCGTGTTAAAATGGACCGTTCACCATCTCCGGCGGTAATTCTCTTGAACACCGCCCTTCGATTGTGCTGTTGCGGTACCAATCGAAGCGATAGGTGTTGCAGGTTCGAGCCAGCCAGCCAGCCCGTCGACGTGCAGCAGTCCAGCCAGCAGCGGTCCCCGCCAGCAGCGAGCAGCGAGCAGCCCGCAGCCAGCAGCTAGCAGCGGTCCCCGGAAGCAGCGGTCCCCGCCAGCAGCCCGCTAGCGCCGGTCCCCGCCAGCGCCGGTCCCCGCCAGCCCTGGTCATAGCCAGCTGCCCACAGCAGCAGCAGCAGCAGAGGCGTCCCCACCAGCCAGTCAGCCGGGTCGCCCCCACCACCAGCAACAGCAGAGGGGGCCTTCGGCCCCAGTCTCCTTCATCATTCGTCATTGTCCGTCACCTTCTACTCTGTGTCTCTCGTCGCTCTGCCTTTCTCTCGTTTGCTTCCTTGTCTTGTCCTGTGGTTTTCCTCTCTTCATAATGTCAAACCGCACCACCTCTTCTACAGCCACCACCACTGTCATCATCTACACCTCCCCCTCAGCCGCTGCCACCGCTATCACATGGTGTTCCGCATCACTCCCTCCTTAGTCCATCCTGCCACTCCTCACTCTCCCTTCTCCCTCCCAATTTGTCGCCCCATCCCTAGCTCCTCCCTCGCGTGCCTCCTCTGATCCCTTCCCTCCCCTCCCTCTTTCTGCTCCTTCTGTTTCTGCGGCTCCCACTAGGGTTGCCCGGAGACCTACGGCTCACTCTCAACTCTCCCCTTCGCTCTCATCGTCATCATCTTCACCATCGCCTTCGCCCTCACCATCTCCGGCGCCGACTCCAGCACCGGGACCTGCCACTCCCCACCACATTCCAGTCGTTCATATCCCCCACACCTCCTCCGCCGCCGTCAAGCGCCCCAGTGGCACACCTGCCTCCTCTACTCCCAAAAAGGCTCCGCCTCGTCCCCATTCCCCAACCCATGATGTCATCCCCGCCTGCCCCCTCCTCCTCGTCCACCTCCTCCTCCTCCTCCTCCTCTTCCTCCTCCTCCTCCTCCTCCAGCCCCTCCTCCTACCGTTGCGACCTCTCCCATCCGGATCCCTCTTTTCTTGAAGCCCGGAACTTCACCCTCTTCTTTCGCCAGCATTTTCCTGGTGTCCCCATCTTCCTCCTCACTCCTCGCCATGATTCAGTGCTCATCTCCTCCCCCAGCCCTACCCTCCACACGGACCTCCTTTCCCGCATCCCTGTCGCCCGCTTTGGCCCTAATCCCTCCCTCACCCCTGTTCCTTCCCCATCTCCCACCCGCCAACCCCAACCCCCGTGTCGCCTGCCGACCCTCACCACCGTGATCACTCAGCTCAGTCCGGCAATCACCGAGGAAGTGTTGGCGGAGCTCAAGGCGCATGTGGTTCGCCGCATCCATAACTCCGCCTTATGTGGGTCTTTTACAAACACGCCCCCTCCATCGACCGTCTCCTGAAGGAGGGTGTCCTTCTCTTTCACTGCCGCTACCAAGTTGACCCTTCCCGTTCCCCTACTCAATCCCTCTGCTGCCAGAGGTGCTTGCGGTATAATGCGCACCCTACGTCAGAGTGCCGTGAGGCCTCCACCTGCCCGCACTGTAGGCAAGCCCACTTTCTCAGGTGGTGCCCCAATCTCCAGTTCCCCCCCCCCCCCTCCTGTAATACCTGTAACCTCCTTCACTCCACTTACTCCCAGAAATGTAAAGCCCGACCCCATCCTACAACTCCTGAGCTTGCCGTTCTTGTCTGCCCTCTGGACGCCGCCACCCCTCCCGGCAATTCCCTTCGTCCACCCCCTACCACTGAGGACATCATCAGATTCCTCACCGTCGTCCTTCAGAATGTTCATCCTTTTTCAGCGCCCCCACACCCTCCAACAGGTAACCCTCCCCACCCACTCCGTTTTCCACCTGAAAATGTACGCCAACTACTCCAATAACCAGGCGCATTTCACCTTCTCCCATCTTGACACTCTGGTCTAAATCCCTGTCATGGCGCGACAGCACCGTATCCTTTTCAACAACATCTGCTCCCTTCCTGCCAACAAGAACCTCTTCCTGCACACCCTTGCCACCCACCGCGTGGACGCCTTCCTCCTCAATGAAACCTTTCTCCAACCCCACCACACCGTCCACACTTCGCCATACCTCCTTCACCGTTCTGATAATCCCCTCCCGATTGCCTGTGGCGGAGTTGCAATTTGTCACCACCTCCAGATCCCTGTTCGGCTCCAACCTCACCCTCCTGACCCCACCGAGCACCTGATCCTTACTCTCTTCTTCCCCGGCCTTACTGTTACCTGCGCCACCATCTATGTCCGCCCTAGCGCCCCTATTCCCTTCGACTTCCTCAACCATGTTGACCGTACCTTCTCCTCCTACGTGATCGCCGTCGACCTCAACATCCACAGTCAGTCCATCGCCCAGTTACGGCGGCGGCATCGGTTCCTCTCCTCCTGTCCTCTCCGAATCCAACTCCACTCCTGATGTCGTCCTTTCCTCTGCCAACCTACTTGGCCGCATAACGGTGGATGTCCTGCAGCCTATTGGTAGCGACCATCTCCCTGTCCTCCTCACTGTTTCAGACAGTCGTCGCTTCCGCCCCGACCCTCGTAATAACCCACGCCCTATGTACATCCATGACTATTCCCGTTCCAACTGGAATGCCTACCGGGATACCCTCTCCACCCAGGTCGACAGCCAACCCTTCACCTACCGCCACCCTGACGATGTAACCCATGCCGCCTCCTTTCACCAGCAGACCTTGTCTGAGGCTGTGGAAGCCCACGTCCCTACTGTCGCTCTACACCCCCACCGCCCTACCTTACCCCGCAGGCTGTCCTCCTCCTCTGTGAATCCCGCCGTCTCTACTGTGTCTTCCTTCACACATGTGACCTGGACACACTACAACGCCACCGGCAACTCCAGCGACACATTCGTAATTTGCTCACGGCCAAGAAACGCCGGGACTGGCTACACTACCTATCAACTCGTCCAAGTGCTGGTTAGCCTTCCGTCGCCTTACTGGAACTAAACCCTCCCTCTACTGTCCTCTTCTTCATGATGATCACCCCTTCCCTGACACCCTTAGTAAGGCCAATCACTTTGGCTCCTACCTGTCCAATGTCTTTTCCATCCCCAATGATCCCCAGTTCGATTACTCCCTCTTCCCAGATGTCCGCAATCGAACTTACACCTCCGTCCCTCCCATCACACCTGGTTTCCAGTACTTGGACAACATTGCACACACGGACCTCAATGCCCCAATCAGTACACAGGATCTCATTGCTACACTCCGCACAAAACGCAACACCGCTCCTGGTCAGGATCATGTCACCTACCGTCACTTTCATGAAGCTCCTGTCTCTTTCCTCTCCACCTTGGCCAGGCTCTACAATGTAGTCCTGTCCACCGGTTACTACCCTGACCTGTGGAAAACCTCCCGTATCCTGACGTTCCTTAAACCTGGCAAACGGCCGTCCGCCATCTCTTCCTACCGTCCCATCAGCCTTACCTCGGTCTTCAGCAAGGTCCTCGAATCTATCCTCACCCGAAGCATCCACCAGCATCTCTGCCAGCACCGCCTCCTTCCCATTACCCAGTGTGGCTTTCAGGCGTCCTTCTCTTCCAACGACCTTCTCCTTCACCTCACTCATCTCCTTTCCAACCAGCATAATTCCCGTTGCTCCGCTATCTTCCTCTCCCTGGACCTCGAACGAGCTTATGACCGCTTATGACATTCAGGTCTCCTCTTCAAGCTCCAAACCTTCGCCCTTCCCATTAACTACGTCCGTCTGATCGGCTCCTTTCTCTCCCACCGTCCTTTCTACGTCACCGTCCATAACACGGACTCCTACATCTTCTTTCCCTCCGCCAGTGTGCCCCAAGGCTCCATCCTCTCCCCCCTTCTGTACCTTTTGTATACGGCGGACATGCCACCGCCGTCACCCTCCGTCCACCTTCTCCAGTTTGCCAATGACACCGCATTCCTTGCCCTTGCCCCCATCCTGCAGCGCTTCCTACACCTTCTCCAATCCCATCTTGACCGGTTCACCACTTGGTGCAACCATGGTTGCTCAAGGTCAATCCCTCAAAAACCCAGGCGATCATTGTAGGCAAAACCACCCCTTCCTTCCGCGTCCTTGATTTCTATCTCACCGTCTATGACCGTCCTATCGCCCTCACTCCCTCCCTCAAGTACCTTGGCGTCATCCTCGACCGCCGCGCCGCCTCTCCTGGACCCCCCATCTCCGGACAATCCAAGCCAAGGCACAGTCCCAACTCATATCCTGAAGCTCCTTTCGGGCCGTACGTGGGGTCTGGACCCCGCCACCATCCTCCACACCTATAAATCCCTCATCCGCCCTATCCTTTGTTATGCCCATCTGGCCTGGATCTCCGCCCCCAATACCTTTTATAAATCCCTTCAAATCCTTGAACGCCATGCACTCCACCTCACCTATCGCATCTGTCTCCCCTCCCGCACGCGGTTCCTGTACGATCACATTCCTATCACCCACCTCCTCCTTTTCCTTGAAAGGATAGGGATCCTTTACACCACCTGCAAAAAGGACCCTCCTCACCCGCTTGTCTCGCCCATCCTCTCCCACCCCAGCCCACTGCCACACCTGTATTCCCACGTCCCACCCAGTCTCCATTTCTCCACCCTCCTTACCCTCTCTCAAGGTGGCTTCCGCCAGCTCCCCCTCCCTGATGATGTCCTCCTCCCCTCCATCTACCCCTCCTATCAACATTGATTCTCCCCGCCCCCTCCTCCTGTGTCCTCTCCTCTTGGCACCCTCCCTCCCTTCTCTTTCCTTTTCCCCCGTCCCCTTCCTCCACCCCTCTTCCCCTAGGCTCCCCCCTTTTTTCCTCCCCTCTCCCTATCTCCCTTGCCCATGGCATCTGCCCTCGCCTCTCCCTGTCCCACTCCCCTTCCTCCTCCTCCTCTCTTGGCAAGCCCCGGACTCGTACACGGTTAGTGAACATTCGCGCGCCGGAGATCGACGCCTCGTGTTTCTGTGTGTGCCGTCGTTTGTGCATAAGTGGTTCAGTGTTATTCGTTTTGTGCACCTACGATCACGTTTGACTATTTTGGTCTATGTCTGTGTCCAAGTGTCTGAACAACTTTTATCTTGGACTGTACGCCCGTGAACGGCTCCATGTATTTTAAAAAGTGTTTGTCTCCGTTTATATCTACACCGTATTTTTATCACACATTGTCATCGTTTGTATCTTGTATGTTTCTCTGCGGCCGAAGAGCAGCGTAGTATGCTGCTGCAGGGCTGCCTGTAAACAGGTTTGAAAATAACAATAAAGGAAAAAAAGGACCGTTCACCAATTGCGGAAAAGGTCGATATTGTCTTGATGCATGGCTATTGTGATCAAAATGCCCAACGGGCGTGTGCTATGTATGCTGTTCGGTATCCTGGACGACATCATCCAAGTGTCCGGACCGACGCCGGGTAGTTGCATTATTTAAGGGAACGAAGTGCTCAGCCACATGTGAAACGTCAACCACGACCTGTAACAAATGATGTTGCCCAAGTAGGTGTTTTAGCTGGTGTCGCGGCTAATCTGCACATCAGTGGCAGACAAATTGCACGAGAATCTCAAAAACGTCGGTGTTGACAATGCTATGTCAACATCGATTGCACCTGTACCATATTTATGTGCACCAGGAATTGCTTGGCGACGACTTTGAACGTCGTGTACAATTCTGCCACTGAGCACAAGCGAAATTACGAGACGACAGATTTTTTGCACGGGTTGTATTTAGCGACGAAGCGTCATTCACCAACAGCGGTAACGTAAACCGGAATAATATGCACTTGGGGCACGGAAATTCCAATATGGCTGCGACAAGTGGAACATCAGTGAACTTGGCTGGTTAATGTATGGGGTGGCATTATGGGAGGAAGGATAACTGGCCCCCATTTTATCGATGGCAATCTAAATGGTGCAATGTATGCTGATTTCCTAGGTAATGTGCTATAGATGTTACTAGAAGATGTTTCACTGCATGACAGCATGGCGATGTACTTCCATCACGATGGATGTCCGCCACATAGCTCGCGTACGGTTGAAGCGGTATTGAATAGCATATTTCATGACCGGTGGATTTGTCGTTGAAGCACGGGAAAAGTTGAAGGATATTTGCTATCGTGATCCACCGGCAACGCCTGACAACACGCGTTGCCGCATTGTCAATGCATATGCGAACACTACGGAAGGCGAACTACTCGCTGTTGAGAGGATGTCGTTACACGTATTGCCAAATGCGTTGAGGTTGACGGACACCATTTTGAGCATTTATTGCGTTAATGTGGTATTTACAGGTAATTATGCTGTAATAGCATGTGTTCTCAGAAATGATAAATTCAGAAAAGTACATGTATCATACTGGAACAACCGAAATAAAATGTTCCAACGTACCTATGTTCTGTATTTTAATTTAAAAAAACCTATACCTGTTACCAACTGTTCGTCTAAAATTGTGAGCCATATGTTTGTGACTATTACAATGCCTTCTATTGAAAGCCAAAAAAGTGTTCCAACTAAAAAATTCATATTTCTTTAGAAACTACACGAATATGTAATAAAAAATTAAGGTTCTTATTTGAAAAAACGCTGTTGTTGTGTGCTTGACGTTTGGCAGCGCCATCTAGCAGGACACCCATAGTGACCTCTGGTTTCCCTCTTCAAGCTAGACAAGTTTCCTTGTAGTTTTTTAGTTTGACGCTTTATTTCGTGAGATATTTGGCCCGTTCACGATCAGCGGACCAACCCATATGTATAAGAAAACAGAAGCAGGAGGTAGGGACTCAAGGCATATGGGCGTATCCGTACCAAGTTATGGAACAGTGAGGAGTAACAACGAGCGAAGGTGTATCCCAGACGATTTACTCTTGTTATTTCATCCCCCTTGCCCAATATGAGCATGTGGTTGGATGTCGGCGGTACAATATTCCGCTCTTCAGCCAAGGGAATTATAAATATATAACAAGAATGAGAAAAAAGAATACACACTTGAAAATGGTTAAATTGTTGTGAGGGGAAGGACGAAGCACTGCATCTTCATGTAAAATCTGAAGAACCTGCACTGGGGGAGAAGTATTTCGGCAGGAGGGAATATATCTTTGCAGATGATGCAGGCTGGCAAAGATGTAATGCAGAGAAGGATAGTAGGCGCTCGATCAATCGCGTCTATCACGAGAGAGGCCAGAGAAAGACTTACAAGCAGCGAAACTAAAGTTCGCAATAGTAAGAGTATCGATATCGTCTACAAGAGGACTATTACGCATGAGCTTGCATCACAACATATTAAAGTTGCAGCTACCTGTTTATGTAAATAAATAACCTATTAATCCACGTGTGTGTTCGTGTTGTAGAAAGGGGAAACCGACCACCCATAACAGCACCCCCTCCTTTGCATCCTTGCGGAACAAGACTCTACAGTGGCGTCGAGGACACTACAATAATAATTGTAACACTAAGGATAATGACAAAATAATGGAGGAATTCAGGAATAATGCTGATCAATAAGCAGTGGTAACTCGCTCAGAATCGATCATCCACTGTGAGCACAATCTTTGGTCGGCCACTGCACGAGGAAGATGGCCGGCGCTGGGATACCGAGGTGAAGTGGCCGGCGAGAACCAAGTAGAATGTGTTGGTGGGGTGGAGCCTGGGTCTGGCTAGAGAGTTTGTGAAGGAGTGCGCTGCCCCGTTCAGCTCGGCGGTTGCGAGCCGTGTTTTTCAGGCCTGGCAGTGCATTACTGTCGTCATCGTCTATATACTGGCACCGTGGATTTATCGCACTGCAACTTAGGAAGTGGGGATGAGGGGTACACGGATGGGAGGTCAAGGCCCCTGTAACGTAACTCCTTAAACAACAACTACCAAATTCATTGTTTATTCAAAAGAGGTAAGAGACAACTAACGTGGCCGTCTTTTACAAAATATTACGGATATCTTGCTTCTCAAGCAAGACAGAAGATAACAATTACCAACAGACTTAAAGAGATGACCCACAGAGATTTCAAATAAATTACAGTCTGAAGCTGATTTAAAGAAATGACACTAAAACTTTTTTTTAAAAAAAGGTAATTACGATATGAAGGTGATTTACGAAAAGCATCTGTTCGTTTAGAACGCCCAAAAATCCAACCAGCACAACACATGACTATAATTACAATTCATACTCAAAAGGTTGTACAGAGTTTCAGGGGGAGCATAAGCGAACAATTGACAACGATGGGGGAAAGAAATACAGTAGAATAAGACTGGGTAGCTTTGAGGAATGAAATAGTGAAAGCAGCAGAGGATCAAGTAGGTAAAAAGACGAGGGCTAGTAGAAATCCTTCGATGATAGAAGAAATATTGAATTTAACTGATGAAAGGAGAAAACATAAAAATACAGTAAAGGAAGCAGGCAAAAAGGAATGCGAACGTCTCAAAACTGAGATCGACAGGAAGTGCAAAATGGGTAAGCAGACATGGCTAGAGGACAAATGTAAGGAGAAAAGAGAATCTCTTGTATGAATATCAAGAGCTCAGATGGAAACCCGGTTCTAAGCAAACAAGGGAAAACAGAAAGGTGGAAGGAGTATGTAGAGGGTCTATAAAAGGGCAATGTTACAGAAATGGAAGAGGATGTAGATGAAGATGAAATGGGAGATATCATACTGCGTGCAGAGTTTGATAGAGCACGAAATACCTAAGTCGAAACAAGGCACCGGGAGTAGAGAACACTCCATTAGAACTACTGACAGCCTTGGGAAAGCCAGTCTTGACAAAACTCTACCATCTGGTGAGTAAAATGTATGGAACAGTCGAAATAGCCTCAGATTTCAAGATAAATATAATAATCCCAAAGAAAGAAGGTGTTGACAGATGTGTAAATTACAACACTGACCCTACGACTTATTTTAGAAGCTAGATTAAGAAAAGGCAAACCTACGTTTCTAGCATTTGTAGACTTAGAGAAAGCTTTTGACAATGTTGACTGGAATACTCTCTTTCAAATTCTGAAGGTGGCAGGGGTAAAATACAGGGAGAGAAAGGCTATTTACCATTTGTACAGAAACCAGATGGCTGTTTTAAGAGTCGAGGGACATGAAATGGAAGCAGTGGGTGGGAAGGGAGTGTAGCAGGGCAGTAGCCTCTTTCCGATGTTGAGCAAGCAGTAAAGGGAACAAAAGAAAAATTTGGAGTAGGTATTAAAATCCATGGAGAAGAAATGAAAACTTTAAGGTTCGCCGATGACATTGTAATTCTGTCAGACAGCAAAGGACTTGGAAGAGCAGTTGAACGGAATGGACAGTGTCTTGAAAGGAGGATATAAGATGAACATCAACAAAAGCAAAACGAGGATAATGGAATGTAGTCGAATTAAGTCGGGTGATGCTGAGGGAATTAGAATGGGGAATGAGACACTTAAAGTAGTAAAGGAGTTTTACTATTTGGGGAGCAAAATAACTGATGATGGTCGAAGTAGAGAGGATATAAAATGTAGACTGCCAATGACAAGGAAAGCGTTTCTGAAGAAGAGAAACTTGTTTACAACGACTGTAGATTTAAGTGTCAGGAAGCAGTTTCTTAAAGAATTATTTATGGAGTGTAGCCATGTATGGAAGTGAAACATGGACGATAAATAGTTTGGACAAGAAGATAATATAAGCTTTCGAAATGTGGTTCTACAGAAGAATGCTGAAGATTAGATTGGTAGATCACATAACTAATGAGGAGGTACTGAATAGGATTGGGGAGAAGAGGAGTTCGTGTCACAACGTGACTAGAAGAAGGGTTAGGTTGGTAGGACATGTTCTGAGGCATCAAGGGATGACCAATTTAGTATCGGAGGGCAACGTGGAGTGTAAAAATCGTAGAGGGAGACCAAGAGATGAATACACTAAGCAGATTCAGAAGGATGTAGGCTGCAGTACCTACTGGGAGATTAAGAAGCTTGCACAGGATAGAGTAGCATGGAGAGATGCATCAAACCAGTCTCAGGACTGAAGACCACAACAACACTCAACAAATTGAAAACCCTTTAAGGATGATTACATGAAATAGGTTATGTTTATCAAACGGGCAGTGACCTCAGGCTGCCCTGGCAAAGGTGAACAAGCAAGCAAGACAGAAGATAACAATTACCAACAGGCTTAGAGAGATGACCCACAGAGATATCAAATAAACTACAGTCTGAAGCTGATTAAAAGAAATGGCACTAAAATTAAAAAAAAATTAAAATGTGAAGAAGATTTACGAAAAGCATCTGTTCGCATAGAATGCCTAAAAACCCAGACAGCACAACATGTGACTATATTTGCAATTCATATTTAACCCTTTTTTAAAAACAAAACAATACGCCAAATAGATTATGTTTACCAAACGGGCAGTGACCCCAGGAAGCCGTGGGAGAAGGTGACTTAACTTAAATGCCGGAAGCGGCCGACCAGCCGTCCAAACAACACCTAAACGCCGGGGCCCAACCGGGAGTCACTTCCCATTAGACGGCACGGCACAGCTTCTGTGCACCGAAGAGGGATGCGGCACCGCACCCACGCACCCCAACTCGCAGAAACTTGAGCACAAACAGACCGCAGAAGACACGGCAAACACCAACCAAACATCAATCAATATAAGTTAAGAAATCGGTAAACAATAAAATACACAAACCAATTACTGTTGAGTGAGAACAGTCGATAAGTGCACGGGCAAGCGCAGAGGGTGGGCTTACTGGTAGTTGGGAGCTCCAATGTTAGGCGCGTAATGGGGCCCCTTAGGGATACGGCGGCTAAGGAGGGGAAGAAATCCAGTGTGCACTCCATGTGCATTCCGGGAGGAGTCATTCCTGATGTGGAAAGGGTCCTTCCGGATGCCATGAAGAGCACAGGGTGCAACCAGCTGCAGGTGGTGGCACATGTCGGCACTAATGACGTGTGTCGCTTTGGATCTGAGGAAATTCTCTCTGGATTCCAGCGGCTATCTGATTTGGTGAAGGCTGCCGGTCTTGCTTACGAGATGAAGGCAGAGCTCACCATCTGCAGCATCGTTGACAGAACCGACTGCGGATCTTTGGTGCAGAGCCGGGTGGAGGGTCTGAATCAGAGGCTCAGACGGTTTTGCGACCGCATTGGCTGCAGATTCCTAGACTTGCGCCATAGGGTGGTGGGGTTTCGGGTTCCGCTGAATAGGTCAGGAGTTCACTACACTCAGCTGGCGGCTACACGGGTAGCGGAGGCTGTGTGGCGTGGACTGGGCGGTTTTTTAGGTTAGAAGGCCTCGGGAAAGTGCGGGATGGGCTGCAATGTCAAAGGGTGCTTGGCAATTACAGGACGTGCTTGGATCAAGGAACAGTCGGAATTTTAGTTGTAAATTGTTGTAGTTGCGCTGGAAAAGTCCCTGAGCTTCAAGCGTTAATAGAAAGCACAGAAGCTGATATCGTTATAGGTACAGAAAGCTGGCTAAAGCCTGAAATAAGTTCTACAGAAATTTTTACGAAGTCTCAGACGGTGTTCAGGAAAGATAGATTAGGCAGAATTGGTGGTGGAGTGTTTGTGTCTGTCAGTAGTGGTTTATCTTGTAGTGAAGTCGAAGTAGATACTCCGTGCGAATTGGTGTGGGTGGAGGTTATACTTAACAGCCGAATTAAGTTAATAATTGGCTCCTTCTACCGACCCCCAGACTCCGATGATACAGTTGCGGAACAGTTCAGAGAAAGTTTGAGTCTCGTAACAAATAAATACCCCGCTCATACGGTTATAGTTGGTGGGGACTTCAACCTACCCTCGGTATGTTGGCAAAAATACTTGTTCAAAACCGGTGGTAGGCAGAAAATATCTTCCGAGATTGTCCTAAATGCTTTCTCCTAAAATTATTTCGAGCAGTTAGTCCACGAACCCACGCGAATTGTAAATGGTTGCGAAAACACACTTGACCTCTTGGCCACAAACAATCCAGAGCTGATAGAGAGCATCATGACTGATACAGGGATTAGTGATCACAAGGTCATTGTAGCTAGGCTCAATACCATTTCTTCCAAATCCATCAGAAACAAACGCAAAATAATTTTATTTAAAAAAGCGGATAAAGTGCCACTAGAAGCCTTCCTAAAAGACAATTTCCATTCCTTCCGAACTGACTATGCGAATGTAGACGAGATGTGGCTCAAATTCAAAGATATAGTAGCAACAGCAATTGAGATATTCATACCTCATAAATTGGTAAGAGATGGAACGGATCCCCCGTGGTACACAAAAAAGGTCCGAACGCTGTTGCAGAGGCAACGGAAAAAGCATGCGAAGTTCAGAAGAACGCGAAATCCTGAAGATGGGCTGAAATTTACAGACGCGCGAAATTTGGCACGTACTTCGATGCGAGATGCCTTTAATAGGTTCCACAACGAAACATTGTCTCGAAATTTGGTAGAAAATCCGAAGAAATTCTGGTCGTATGTAAAGTACACAAGCGGCAAGACGCAGTCAATACCTTCGCTGCGCAGTGCCGATGGTACTGTTATCGACGACTGTGCCGCTAAAGCGGAGTTATTGAACGCAGTTTTCCGAAATTCCTTCACCAGGGAAGACGAATGGAATATTCCAGAATTTGAAACACGAACATCTGCTAGCATGAGTTTCTTAGAAGTAGATACCTTAGGGGTTGCGAAGCAACTCAAATCGCTTGATACGGGCAAGTCTTCAGGTCCAGATTGTATACCGATTAGGTTCCTTTCAGATTACGCTGATACTATAGCTCCCTACTTAGCACTCATATACAACCGCTCGCTCACCGATAGATCTGTACCTACAGATTGGAAAATTGCGCAGGTCGCACCAGTGTTCAAGAAGGGTAGTAGGAGTAATCCATTTAACTACAGACCTATATCATTGACGTCGGTTTGCAGTAGGGTTTTGGAGCATATACTGTATTCAAACATCATGAATCACCTCGAAGGGAACGATCTATTGACACGTAATCAGCATGGCTTCAGAAAACATCGCTCTTGTGCAACGCAGCTAGCTCTATATTCGCACGAAGTAATGGCCGCTATCGACAGGGGATCTCAAGTTGATTCCGTATTTCTAGATTTCCGGAAAGCTTTTGACACCGTTCCTCACAAGAGACTTCTAATCAAGCTGCGGAGCTATGGGGTATCGTCTCAGTTGTGCGACTGGATTCGTGATTTCCTGTCAGGAAGGTCGCAATTCGTAGTAATAGACGGCAAATCATCGAGTAAAACTGAAGTGATATCAGGTGTTCCCCAGGGAAGCGTCCTGGGACCTCTACTGTTCCTGATCTATATAAATGACCTGGGTGACAATCTGAGCAGTTCTCTTAGACTGTTCGCAGATGATGCTGTAATTTACCGTCTAGTAAGGTCATCCGAAGACCAGTATCAGCTGCAAAGCGATTTAGAAAAGATTGCTGTATGGTGTGTCAGGTGGCAGTTGACGCTAAATAACGAAAAGTGTGAGATGATCCACATGAGTTCCAAAAGAAATCCGTTGGAATTCGATTACTCGATAAATTGTACAATTCTCAAGGCTGTCAATTCAACTAAGTACCTGGGTGTTAAAATTACTAACAACTTCAGTTGGAAGGACCACATAGATAATATTGTCGGGAAGGCGAGCCAAAGGTTGCGTTTCATTGGCAGGACACTTAGAAGATGCAACAAGTCCACTAAAGAGACAGCTTACACTACACTCGTTCGTCCTCTGTTAGAATATTGCTGCGCTGTGTGGGATCCTTACCAGGTGGGATTGACGGAGGACATCGAGAGGGTGCAAAGAAGGGCAGCTCGTTTTGTATTATCGCGTTATAGGGGAGAGAGTGTGGCAGATATGATACACGAGTTGGGATGGAAGTCATTACAGCATAGACGTTTTTCGTCGGGGCGAGACCTTTTTACGAAATTTCAGTCACCAACTTTCTCTTCCGAATGCGAAAATATTTTGTTGAGCCCAACCTACATAGGTAGGAATGATCATCAAAATAAAATAAGAGAAATCAGAGCTCGAACAGAAAGGTTTAGGTGTTCGTTTTTCCCGCTCGCTGTTCGGGAGTGGAATAGTAGAGAGGTAGTATGATTGTGGTTCGATGAACCCTCTGCCAAGCACTTAAATGTGAATTGCAGAGTAGTCATGTAGATGTAGATGTAGATGTATATAAAAAACTACATACAAATGACTTGCATTACTAAATACATGTTTCACTAATAACAGAGTAACTGGTTGCAATAGAAGTGGGTGAATTTTTTTTTTTTTACAGCAATAATCGCCTCGCGGGATTAGCCGAGCGGCCTGGGCACTGAAGTCATGGACTGTGCGGCGAAGGTCCGAGTCCTCCCTCGGGCAAGGGTGTGTGTGTTTGCCCTTATCATAATTTAGGTTAAGCAGTGTGTAAGGTTGGGGACTGATGACCTTAGCAGTTAAGTCCAATAACATTCCACACACCCACAGCAATAAACCAGGGCTTGATGGCAATAACCCATTGGAGATCCATGCATTATCTGTAGATGGGAATGACGACAGTAAAAATCTGTGTCGGATCAGGATT
Source organism: Schistocerca gregaria (assembly GCF_023897955.1). Classification (NCBI taxonomy): domain Eukaryota; kingdom Metazoa; phylum Arthropoda; class Insecta; order Orthoptera; family Acrididae; genus Schistocerca; species Schistocerca gregaria. Next base: position 98,886,868 of record NC_064921.1, on the reverse strand, counting down.
TCCCGCTGATCGTGAGGGTTCGTCTTGCCACTTTGGTATCCGTGCACGACTCGCAGGCAGACCGAAACTTCCACGTGTCGTCAACAGTGTGTCTGAAACCTGTACTCGTACAGCGATTATGTATATTTACGTACAAGCGTGACATTTTAGTTGACATTCGCTTGCCCAGTGTAGGTAGATAAATACCATATTGCCGGTATGCAACATTTCATATTATTTCATTACGGCTTTAGTCGGCGCCGTTCTCGTTCATTCGGAGATGCATGCATTTCCGGACGAACGTTGCATCGTACTTCTGGACAACACAGGCACTGAAATTTCGTATTTATCCGCAGACTTTAAAGTAAAATGTCTCAACTATAGGGGAATATGGATAATGAATGTACGAGTACAGATTGTCGAGACATGGTCGTCGACATATGGAAGTTTGGATAGGGCCGTGAGTCGTGCACGGATAGCCAACGCAGTCTGACTTCGGCAGTGGCACAGTATGGACCGTGTTGCCCCGGCCACCCTGTGGTGCGCGCGCCTGTTTGTTTACGCCGAAGCAGCTTCGTGTTTGCGGTGTTTTGACTCTAGAATGAGATGACACAGTAGCACAGAAAAACGACTTTGATGTTCAGTTTTGCGAACGACTATACACGACCAAAGCCACACGAGGCTGAACTTTTTTTAAGAGAAGAGGTAAAAATCAATCCACGGGAAATGGTGGGAATCCATTTATCGATCGTTTCACGCGTCGTCTATGTCAAGTTTATTGCCGAGGCGGCTTATGAAAGACTTCTACAACGATTACCGAACGTATATCGTTTCTGTAATGCCGACGGGAATGTTAGTCGACCACGCGGGAATGGGGATAGACACCATACGGATCTTCAGACTTCCGTTTCAGATCCAGTCTGAACTTGTGATTGACGGCTTTCGACCATACGTTACAGTTCTGTCACATGTGGCCGAAAAATGGGGGAGTTTTACCACATACCCCGTCCTAAATGGGGTGAGACAAATACGGATAGAAATGCGAAAGCAAGTCCTTATTTGTATATAGGGGGTTCTCGAGAGGTTATAATCTATGATGGGCAACCTCGCACTTGCTCGCGGTGCGGGAAAGGAGGTCACATCTGGTCGGAATGCCTCAAGCAACGTTTAGTGCAAACACTGCAGGATGACGTTCAGGCACCACAACAGATAAAGGTATTGCCGATGACCTTTGTGGAGGCCCTGAGAGAAGAAATGACGGAGATTTAAGATGGGCGCCAGCAGCTGCGCACTATAGAGAACATGGACACCAACTAATATGAGCTCCGGCCACCGGTTCAACCACGGCAGACGCAGGACCCTATACAAGAGCCGCAGCTGACGGTCGCTCAAATATGGTGGCTGGCAGTGCTTCCACCAAGAGCGTGACAGGACAGGCCCAAGACGCGGAAGCAAGACAACGGAAATGGTCCAAATGGCTCTGACCACTATGGGACTTAACATTTGTGGTCATCAGTCCCCCAGAACTTAGAACTACTTAAACCTAAGTAACCTAAGGACGTCACACACATCCAATGCCCGAGGCAGGATTCGAACCTGCCACCGTAGCGGTCACGCGGTGCCAGACTGAAGCACCTAGAACCGCACGGCCACACTGGCCGACCAAGGCAACGGAAACAGCGTTCGCCGAAGAGAAGAAAGAAACGTCGACTGTCTTCTGCTGATGATAGCCATAGTCCTGAGGGGACAGTGGACGACAACGACAGTATCGACCTGCGGCCAGTGGATTCAACGGACACCGAGATGTCGGTGCAGGAACTGCACAGCGACGATAACTTGAATTCTCCTTCTGGTGACCGGAAGGCAGAAGTGGAGATGACGTCCAACACCAGAGCGGTGACTTCGCTGCCTGCAATCCTTCGGCCAGCTCCGGACTGCGACTGAGCGAGGCAAATGGACCAACAGGAGCAGGATGCAGATACGGACCCGGCGATTGACGATATTCCTGGCCAAGCGCCGGGTTGGGACCGGGGAATGTCGAATGACTTGGTGTGGTGAGGACTGACGGGGGTGCCGATAGCCGAGAGCAGTTCGGTTTTCAACACCATCGCTTGATGACCTCTCCCGCCCACCTTCTCCTCCAACTGATGAACACATGCGCCAGGCGTAAAGCATTGCGACGATAAACATTAATGGCATTCGGACGCCACTTAAAATTCAAATGCTGAAAGATATTTTACAAGCCACCGACGTGGATATTGTACTCCTACAACAAGTGCTGGACTTCTGCGACTACGGAGCACATTATTCAGTGCACGATAAGAGTGGATGCGGTGCGGCTAAAAATGGCTCTGAGCACTATGGGACTTAACATCCGAGGTCATCAGTTCCCTAGAACTTAGAACTACTTAAACTAACCTAAGGAAATCACACCGTGGAAGTTGCGTGGTTCCGGACTGAAGCGCCTAGAACCGCACGGTCAGCGCCGCAGGCTGCGGTGTGGCGATCCTCACCGGAGAATGCGTAGGAGTGGAGGAAGTGATGTCTCTCCCTCTGGCACGTGGCATAGCAATCACTGTCGACGGCGTTCATTTCTTCAATGTATACGATCCGTCTGGCTCCACAAAAAGAAGAGAAAGGGCGACCTTTTATACTGAGGAGGTAGCACTGTTTTTCGCCGGACGCTTTGACAATTATGTAGTGGGCGGCGACTTTAATTGTGACGTCGACCAAAAGGATCAAGTACCTCACTATGTGCCATGCACGGAATTGCGCGCTTTGACTACCCAAATGGCGCTTCTGGATACCTGAAAACTGCAGCATGACGATAGACCGGGTTACACGTATGTAACTGGCACTCGGCGAGTATACTTGATTGAGTGTATGTGGCGCGCGCTCTACGGACGGCAATACTGGATGCCGAGATCTGGCCAGCGGCTTTTACGGATCATGCGGCGTACGTCTGTACGATTTCACTATCGCGGCAGAAGATATGGCGAAGTACGGGTCACTGGAAAATGAATTGTGCAATTTTACGTGACGCTGAATGACGCCGGTCGACCTACGTTTGCCGACAACGGGCATACACCTCGGTTCTCCAGTGGTGGATCAAATGCGCAAAACCAGCGTTACGGCGAACGTTCATACGATACGGGCAGGACAAATCGCAGTGGAACCGCGCGACGACGGATTTTTATTTTACAACTCTGAGGGAGCTTATGACCCAATAACCATCGCCGGTAAGGCACACGGCCATGCGCAGGATAAAAGGCAAGTTATTACAGCTGACGAGACTCAGAATGGAAGGGATAATGGTCCGGGCGAGATTGGCTGACACAGTTGCTGCCGAAGCCCCCTCAATGCACCACGTAGTACGTGAACGCCAACGACGTCCAAGGACATTGATCGTGGAAATAATCTCTGAAACTGGCCAGCAAGTTGTGACCCAACGTGACATTGCGCAAGTGTTTACCGACTATTTCCGCCAGTTATGTGAACCACGAGACACTACATGATGTTATCTCCGAAATGCCAGATAGAGGACCACCACTCGAAGCAGAGACTTTCATCACAGCGATAACGGAGGACGAGCTGACAGACGCAATTGCCAGGGGACCTCCGAACAGGTTCCCAGGACTAGACGGCTTCCCAATTGAATTTTAATGCACCTTTGCATACCTCATGGGACAGACGTGGATTCAGATGTATAACAAACCCCTGTTACCGTAGACTCAGATACCTGTCGAATTCACGGTGGGTGTCATCATCCCAGTAACCAAGCCAGGAGATTATAGACGACAAACTCTGAACTGAGACTTTATTCGCGCGCATCCTTGGGGCGTGCCTGGAGCCATCAATTTCTAATAGACTCCTCATAGATCAAACATGCATCGGCGGTGAGAGTAATGTACGCTTGGTGATTGCCCAGATATCGTCGCGTTAGCAGCGGCGCGCCGACTGCGCGAGGCACTATTCTCTGTTGACCTCGATCATGTATTCGTCAGGGTGCACTATATCTTTCTGCACGCCGTGATGGGTTCAAAAATAGTTCAAATGGTTCTGAGCACTATTGGGCTTAACATCTGAGGTCATCAGCCCCCTACAACTTAGAACTACTTAAACCTAACTAACCTAAGGGCACCTCACACATCCATTCCCGAGGCAGGATTCGAACCTGCGACCGTAGCGGTCGCGCGGTTCCAGACTGAAGCGTCTAGAACGGCTCGGCCACACCGGCCGGCAGTGATGGGAAGATTGGGAATCCCACAGGCCTTCATTCTAGTGATCATGCGACTCTTACACGGCGTACGATCAAAGGTCTCAGTGAATGGGCGGGACACTGACGACATTGGAAATTCAGGGTCAGTTCGTCAAGGTTGCCCTCTTTCGATTTTTGTGTATGCGATGGCGTTGGAACCCTGTCTATATGGTCTCCGAAGACGGTTGGTGGGAGTGCCGTTGCCACAACTGACCTTTCATTGCCGCGGCAATGCTGACGATGTGATGCTGCTGGCACAGACAGGCGACGAAGTACGTACGGCGTTGGAATGGAAACAGCGATACGGGATGGCGGCGGGAAGCGTGCTCAGTCTAAAGATGTCACGCTGCATGAATGTCGGTCGAGGATTACGACCGGGGGAGGAACGCCCGCTCATGTTAGTTAACGCCATAAAATGATTAGCTGTTACGTTCCACACGGTTATGCAGCGGACAGCTGTGGATAACTACCGACGCATGCTGAAGCTGATGCGGACAGTGGTGCTGTTACAGAAATTAAGAGCGTTGGGTATGATTCAGAGGAAGACCTATGTTAACGTGTACCTAGCACAGAGACTCACTCACGCAGCGCATGTCCTGCCTTTAAAGTGCACAACGGCAACAATGGCAACTTTCGGAACTTAAGTGAGTGTGGGCACCTTTGTAAGAGCCAATACACAACGCTTACGCTACCACCTGGAGAGGGTGGACTTGGCCTGCTGAAAGTATATGGCAAGGCACGGGTGTTATTTGTCAGTACGTTTTATCGACAGTGTCGCGGTCAATTCCGCGTATCTCGGGTGCGTTGGCCGATGACCAGGGGGCCCACTTCAATTGTGCCCTGAGGCAATGTGGGCCATATTTCACCGAAGATGTCAGATTTCAAGTCTTTCCTTTTGGAGCTTAGCTATGTCAGAGAAGACTTCCCAATAACACGACTACCGACGACGTGTGATGATTCCAGGGTATTCCGGGAATACCCTGGAAAAGAAGTATCCAGACAAAAACAGGCGACTGATACAGCACACTATACGGAACGTGTACCTTGCGATGTCGGTACGCTCAACATGGTAAATGGAGGTAAACAGGAAGTTCGCAACGAATCAACGGCAGCATGCGATTCATTTGGCAGACACTCCACTATGTTTAAGCTGTGCAACAGTGGACGTATAGCATTTAGTGGGGCGGTTCCGGTGTGGCCCTGAGCACGACAGATATTGGCGTTTCTGTTACGCACCGCCCCTCACACAGTTTCATCGGACATACTCTTTTCCCCCTGAAGAATCCTATTTTCCGGTCGATAAAACCAGTACAGTGACATGATACGGGGAACGGTTCTGAGCTACGCCTACAACGAATCGGAAAAGGACAAAATGGATATTTGGCATTTTCTCCTGGATGGACACGCGAAGATGCAACAGCATAACAAATATAGGTAAGACTTAGCTAATTATCTTCGACGGACGTTTACCGACCCGCCGGCCAGATGGGGTGTGACGGGTGACAGATGAGATAGACGAAGTAAGCCGAGACGGACATCGATCACACTTAAGGGAACCTTAGTTACGTTTCGAGAAGACGACCCACTCTTACGCCAACGTCTGGAGTACGGGTTGATAGATGGCTCTATCGAACATCGGGTGGTGGTCAGGTGTCGCCCCCGAAATGAATTTCATTTCATCGCTGGAGGAGCATGTTTCTTTTGTATTTGTACTGTCAGCGATGTGTTCATGTCATTTTCATAAGGACATTTTTAATTTTATTTATTTCCTTTCTTAATTAATTTTATAATTAGCCGTTATTAGTCAATATGTGGACATTGTAGACATTACTTATGCGGTGGTTAAAAAGAAATGGCCCTGAGCACTATGGCACTTAACTCCTGAGGTCATCAGTTCCTTAGATCTTACAACTACTGAAACCTACCTCACCTAAGGACATCACACACATCCATGCTCGAGGCAGGATTCGAATCTGCGACCGTAGCGGTTGCTCGGTTCCAGACTGTAGCGCCTAGAACAGCTCGGCCACCGCGGCCGGCTATGTTGTGGTGTACAACATGCATGTAAGAAAAGGTTGCAAGTCTGACTTTGTAAAACAATAATTCCTTGAAAAAAAAAAAAAATGAGGGATCAGCGCGAGAGAAAAAAAAAAGCGGCCAGAGCGATGGAATGTCACTCCTAAGGGCCCTGGTTCGATTCCAGGCTTGGTCGGTTATTTTATCCACTCAGCTAACTTAAAAAAAAGACTAGTAAGTCGAGCGCTCACCATAAGCGGGAAATAGGGGTTCGAATCCAGCACAGATTTTCACTGCCGTCCTTCCATTCTACAGCTGATTCTTGTCCATATTCGTCACTCCCGATACATTAACGTATGGTAATAGAGTTTTCCACTTCTCCCGCTTTCTAGATTTTTACTGAATGGTAAGCACTGGAAAACGCCCCTCAAGGCCCCGAGATCTTTGTGATTCTCCATTTACGGGCATTGACTTAATATTTTTATTTTAATGGAATATCCTTTGTGTGTATTCATACTTCTTATGACGCCTAATGCTAAATGTGTTTAAATGGTCTTGTTGTCTTATAGTTGTCAGTCGGAACTTGCTACTAACAAGGGAATTTCCCCATCGCACCCCCTCGGATTTAGTTTTAAGTACGCACAGTGCATAGGCCTTGAAAAACTGAACACGGATCAATCGAGAAAACAGGAAGAAGTTGTGTGGAACTATGACAAAAAAAAGCAAAATATACAAACTGAGTAATCCATGCGTAAGATACGAAACATGAAGGTTTATGTAAGCACAGGAGCGCCGTGGTCCCGTGGTTAGCGTGAGCAGCTGCAGAATAATGGGACCTTGGTTCAAGTCCTCCTTCGAGTAAAAAATGTAGTCTTTTATTTTCAGACAATTATCGAAGTTCAGGCACTCACACATAATCAACTTCGCTCTCCAAAATTCCAGGACATGTTCAGATTTGCTTGGACATATGCAGGATTTGACGGTCTACTCACGGAAAAATTTGAAAACGTTAAAAACATATGTTTTGACAGAGCACAGGGAAAACTGTGCTACTGTGAAAGTGTTGCATTCATTTGTTGCAATTTATGTGACAAACTCTTATGTTTTCATCACTTTTTTGATAGTGATTGTCACATCCACAAGAAAACCTAAATCGGGCAAGGTAGAAGAATCGTTTTACCCATTCGCCAAGTGTACAAGTTACTTGGGTCGACAACATATACCTGTCATGTGATGCAGATGCCGTCACCAGTGCCGTATAGGTTATATCAGCCGTGTTTTCCTGTGGAGGACCTATGACCTTGCGATCAAATGTTTTCGGTTCCCATTGGAGAGGCACGTTCTTTCGTCTACTAATCGCACGGTTTTGCGGTGCGGTAGCAAAACACAGACACTAAACTTATTAAAGTGAACAGAGACGTGAATGAACGAATGGACAGATCATAACATTGCGAAAATAAAGAAAGTAAACTTGTCACTCGTGGGAAGACTTGAACCAAGGGTTTCTCATTCCGCAGCTGCTCACGCTAACCGCGGGACCACGACGTTCCTGTGTTCCCCGGAGCTTTGATGTTGCATATCTTGCGTTTGGACTACTCAGTTTGTATATTTTGCTTATTTTTTTCATAGTTCCACACAACTTCTTCCTGTTTTCTGGATTGACTAGTGTTCAGTTTTTCAAGGCCAATCCACTGTGCCAACTTATAACTAAATCTGAGGGGGATGAGATGGGGAGGTTCCCTTGTAAGGTGACTGAAATGCGGGCGCCCTTGTATTTCGGTCGACAATTTACGGCTTTGTCAGCTTTATGTGTAAACATTAAGCACGAAGTCTTGCTAAACCGTTATTGTACCCAGGCTGTAGTTCAGCATCTTCAGTGTCATGTGAAGATCTGTTATTTTTATCTTAACTAATGAGATTTCCTGTATCTCCGGTGCGCCTGCTGTATTTTTTATTTATGTTCAGATGGGCCCTTCCAGCCGCAGGAGCAAGCTCGGGGCCCTTCGGAGCGTTCGGTCGGTTCCACACGCTTGGTGGTTTCAGTAAAGGTAACATACACACCGGAAATTCTAGCCGGTGGGTGAAAGGTACTGATCCCATAGGCAAATTAAGTATATTGTGAAAAATTACCGAGTACACTTTTTTCTCCGTGGTTTTCAGATTGCATCTAACAGTTGCATTTGCTACCTTTTCAGATGCTGATGTTATTTTATAGTGTATCAGCGAAAAAAATTGATCAATTTGTGACTATGTTTAAAGGTTAAGTTTTGATACTGAATGTTTTAAATTTTTTTTCTTGTTGGGAAGTTTATGCAGGTTAACTACTTTTACGGCCTCTTTGCATTGTTTCCAAATAATTTCTTGTCTGCTTTTGGGACGGTCACTCATTTCATAAAGTAATATTGAATCATAAAGAATTTGTGGAGGTAATAGTTTTATGAGTATTATAATACTTACGGGTTCTAACCTCCTTGGAGACATATTGTGCCATAGTTAGAAGCTTATTTGTCTTGTTTCATGTTAATATTATAGAACGATATTGTGTGGTTTCATATTTTTTCTTGTTGTCCGATCTGGGTCAGTTAAGAATTTTAGTGGCTCCTTCAATTTTCTTATGAATCATTTGCTTCTGATAATTGCTCGCGCTTGTTGTCTATCTAATGAAGGCTTGTTTGTATTTTTATAAAAAGATAAATATTGTTGAGTTTGTATTTGCTGTTGAAGAGGATAACCACAGGGCCTATTACTTCCAATTTGGTCCTTTCATGGAAATCATAAAGGCACCAAGACCTGTATCAATTAGTTATTATATAATAAACTCATTAATAATAATTTGCATTATTAATGAAAAGTAATAGTAACAGTAATAGTAGCAGTAGCTCTAATAATAATAATAATAATAATAATAATAATAATAATAATAATATAGGGCCATTAAGAATGATACTGATAATTTAGCAATTTTGAAGCCTTGTTTTTACGGGAAGAAGTGGAAGGTATCATGAAACAGGAGAAGATCCTAATGAAAGTGACAATGACTGTTGGGAATAAAGAGCATTTCCTTGAGACGCCACAAGGAATAATGATCAAATGTCATATACAAAAGAGTACTACACGAATTTTGCAACAAAACAGCTGACGCAAAACTATTTGCTATCCATACAATCTGTGGTGCTTGTCATACATAATAAACAAAGAGACACAGCCTCACACATACAGAAGACATCGCTGGACATCGGTTTCTGGCTAACTACAGCACCCCTCTCTCCAAATATCCCAACAGCCACTCCAGCATCGAAAACTAAACACGTAGTTCTATGTTAATTTAGTTTAAGACAATTCCTTTTCTAAGTTACAATTTCCTGAGTGCGTAAACGGCTACAGATGGGCAGGACATACTCTAGACACGTTGAAATGTGTTAAATTAAAGATAAAACAATTAAAGAGACTGGTAGGGGAAAATACAAATAAATAATAACGTTTATAATGTTATCTGGATATGAAACTTCCTGGCACATTAAAACTGTGTGCTCGACCGAGACTCGAACCCGGGACCTCATTCGGGAAAATTATCAGGATTTGTTACAGTTAACTTGCTTCACGAAATATCAGTACTTTTCTTTACAACTTCCACTTCTAAAGGCGTATAGAATGTAGAGAGAAAAGGTAAAGAGAAAAGTAAGTTGACTAAAGGAAAGGAAATAGAAAAAAGTAAGAAAAGGGAAAGTAGTCGAAGTCGCTGACGCACATCTCGTAGATAAGCCGGTTTGAATCCTGCTGTGGGACAAAGGAGAGGAGCAGTGGCTTTTTCCAAGTCGACAAATCCTGCGAACGTGTTTTGATTTTTCTTTAGTCCTGCTTCCCTTATGAATGGTAATAGGAATTATATTCGTCATTGAGAATTTCTCATATTTAAGACTGAACATTTTTTGCAGGCGACTTCCTACAGCAATAATGTATTTTTTGTAATGCATCACACAAAACTATATTACAAATTTTGTTTACAAGCTTAGAAAACGTTACGTTAGAATTGTGAGCCACGCATGAAAAATAAAATCAGTTTTAAGAGTATATTTTGAACATGTTCGCTAGGTGGGGGCGTCAATTACACAGTACGCAAGAAACTAACAATTACTTCTGTTTCGCATGGCGCCTGGTTTAAATGATGTCACGGCACGCCTCTTACCGTGAAAGAATCTTCGCTGCGCGCAACTCTCTTACTAGCTGGCTCTGCTTCTCGGGGTGTCTGCATCTAAATTATGCGCTCGCTAGGGAAAACGGTAAAGGACTCGCCTACACAAAGCCCTTCATTAAAGGTAAAGCAGATGCTCTCCCGCCGCTGCTACAGCTTCATTCGCTCAGCGAGTTCTTTCTCTTTCTCTCGAAAAGACGAAGTAGCGACATTACACTACAGTACGGGAGTTACATTTCATTAACATACGTCAAGAAGACCGCTCTCCTGTTCCCAGTTTTAATATCGGACTGCCCTCTACTTTCTAAATGCCTTTTGGGCCGCGACGTCGTTCTCATCTACACTGAAGAGCCAAAGAAACTGGTACACTTGCCTAATATCGTGCAGTGCCGCTACACGAAATAGCATGAAATAGACTAACGTCCTAAATAGTTCTGGAGGGAACTGACACCATGAATGCTGCAGGGCTGTCCTTAAATCCGTAAGATACGATGGGGTGGAGATTTAATCTGAACAGCATATTGCAAGGCACCCCAGATATGTTCAATAATGTTTATGTCTGGGGAATTTGGTAGCCGGCAGAAGTGTTCCTGGAACCACCTATAGCAACTTTGGACGTGTGGGATGTCGCAATGTCCTGCTTGAATTGACCAAGTTTTTAGGAATGCACAATGGACATGAATGGATGCAGGTGATCAAACAGAATGCTTACGTGCGTATCACCTATCAGAGTCGTAACTAGACGTATCATGGGTCCTATATCAATCCAACTGCACACGCCTCACATGATTACAGAGCTTCCATCAACTTGAAGCGTTGACTACTTACACGCAGGGTCCATGAATTCATGAAGTTGTCATCATACCCGTATTTGTCCGTCCTTTGATACAATTTGAAACGAGACTCGCCCGAACAAGCAACACGTTTCCAGTCATCAATAGACCAATGTCGGTGTTGACGGGCTTAGGCGGGGGGTAGAGCTTTGTGTAATCAAGGATACACGAGGTGGCTTTCAGTTAAGAATGGCCATATCGATGATGTTTCGTTGAATGGTTCTCACGCTGACACTTGTTGATGCCTCAGAACTGACGTCTGCAGCAGTTTGAGGAAGAATTGCACGTCTGTCTCGTTGAGTGACTGTCTTCAGTCGTCGTTGGTCCCGTTTTTGCAGGTTATTTTTCCGACCGCAGCGATGTAGGAGATTTGATGTTTTACCGAAGACCTGTTATACAAGGTACTCTCGTGAAATGGTCGTACGGGAAAATCCCGACTTCATCGCTGCCTCGGAGATGCTGTTTCCCATCGCTCGTGCTTTGACTATTACACCATGTTCAATCTCACTTACATCTTGATAACCTGCCATTGTAGCAGCAGTAACTGATCTAAAAACTACGTCAGACACTTGTCTTACATAGGCGTTTACAACCTCAGCGCAGTATTTTTCATGTTTACATATCTCCGTGTTTAAATACGCATGCCAGTACCAGTATCTTTGGTCTTCGCTGCAAATAGTGAGACTTAGCTATAGGAAGTGCACAAAAACAAGAGTACGCCATGAAAAGGGCATGTTTGAATAAAAATGCAGATGCCACCTAAGTGTGCTGGTTGCGCTGTCTCATTTGACCTCCAACGGCACCTATGCAATGTTCTCTGTAGGTGTCAAGTGTTATTCATGATCATAACAGTGTTCTGTGTCGTTGTGGATGCATTATGTAGGAGGTGAATAAATTTTAACGTGAGCAAATTATTGGTGCTTGCATGGTGGCTCTTCCCGCAATCAAGGAAACCGAAATTATATGTGTTTCACCAGAAATAGTGTCGAAGGTGTATACCATACACAGAGAAAGTTGAAAAACTTCATCCGCTAAGTCACAAGTCGGACAAAAGTCCGTACTGAGTGATTGTGACGGATGGTCATTGAAGAAAATTATGACGAAAGGTAAAAGGACGATAGCTACATATGTCACTGCAGAATTGAATGTTGCACTCCTGAACTTGTCATCACCAAAACAACCGCGAATGGACTTCCATAACATGAGAGAACTGGAATTCCAACACCAATTATGTATATGCCCGTAACAGGAAAACGTGAGGACGAAGCCATAAATCCTAGGTTGCCGGGCAATCGAAAAATCGACCAGATTAGTGTAGAAGAAGCTTGAAGTAACAAAGACATAACCGTAAGTAGCGATAGCAGTCATAGTGTTTGTTGTAGTAAGTTTAAGCATGAGAACTGTTCATGATCCTAGCAAACCAAACTTGTAAGAAAAATTGTATGCTTTAAAATACAGTCATACGCTTATTACAGTCGCAAAAGACGCGTTTTAACCTATGTAACCGACTAACAAAGAAGACAACATTGAAAATTGTCATTTGGTCGGATGTTCGAAACTGTTTAATATCTGGCCGAGATTACGTGGTGGGGGTTCGGTTATGTTTTGGGAAGCTATATTGTGGTATTCGAAAGGCCCCATGGATATTCTGCCAAGGAAGATGAGGCCATTTCGGCTGATCGAATCCATCGCATGGCACAATTTTTGGACCCCACTGGAGATACTGTGCCCCCTGTTCACACGTCTCGCATCGTTCAGAACTGGTATTTTGAGCACGAGGACGATTTGTTATATCTCCCGTGGCTACCATAGTCGTCGAACCACATGAAGTGTCCTGCGGTCGCCAGGAATGAACAGAAAAAACGCTTTCTTGGCATACACTAAGTGTTAAACGCAAGAAGAAACAGAGGAAAACTTCACAACTCTTCTGGTGGCAAACCAGATAAGGGAAAAACAAAATGGAAGAGAATACTAAAATTTACACTGCAAATTAAATACCACAACGTCCTACTACTATGCTACGGCGTCCGCCCCGATTGCTGAATGGTCAACGTGACGGACTGCAGTCCTATGGGGCCCGTATTCGATTCCCGGCTGGGTCTGGTATTTTCTCCGCTCAGGAACTGGGTGTTGTGTTGTTTTCATAATCATTTCATCCCCATCCGACGTGCAGGTCGCCCAATGTTCCGTCTAATGTAATAAGACTTGCAAGAAGGCGGCCGGCCTGCCCCGTAGTGGCTTCCCGGCCAATGATGCCAAACGCTCATTTCCATTCATTTCCAATGCTACGGCGAGTGCATACAATGCTAGGGCCGGCGTAAGTACTGGCCGGAGTGGTTAGCAAACACTGCCGGTCTGACTGTATGCATGGCTATAAAGCCAGGTCGGCGGAGTGGTTCATGAATCATATGAGTTCCGATTGGTGGAACGCTGTCACCTGTTGTCTGGCGAGGTAGTTCCATTTTTATTTGGAAAGTCTGTTATTGTTTCTTTCCACTGGCGATGTTTCTCACCGCGAATTGAAAGACGGTCGGCAACCCATCCTGCGTATCGGTTGTGCGGGCCCTCTAACAATAAGGGGCAGCTACGACACCTCCGAATTATTGAGCTTCTGTGGTCTTTCGGAGGGAAAGGTGCGTGATCGATACTCATCCTTAAAATCGTTACCTAAATTAACTCTATTTTGCAGAACGAATGGTACACGGTTTCCTTGAAAGCCATATGGGACTTTTATTTACCATTTTCGGGACGACTGGAAGCTGTTTTGAATGCCAAATGTTTTCCGACAATGTATTAAGTGGGACAATCTGTTGCGTTTTTGGTGTTCCCATGTTTTTGTCAGTCCGCTGTATGATGTATATGTGAAAGCAGTTCTAAATATGCAAATAGACGTCTAAAAATAACAGAGTGAACTAGAAAATTAGCCATTTTTTCGACGTAGCTGTCAAGTCATTAACGAAATTTAGTAGCCGTGGTTTGTGTGCTGCGTCTGAGCAGTCTGACGTGATTACGCAATAAAAGTGAATAAAATATGCAGTTTGAAATCAACATATGTATATAATTAAATAAAATGTAAGCAACCACAATATTTCTTTCAGAGATTGTTAATATCTATAATTTTTCGGCAAGGTATTTATTACTATTTAATTAAATGACTTTAGCAGCATGTGATATGCACCGAAGTGTGAAAAGTCATGGGCTAGCGATATGCAAATACACATATGGCGGTAGTGTCTACTATCACGTGGACAAAGTATGACCGCGCGGAGCGGCCACGTGGTTTGAGCCGTCACGTCCCTCCCTCCGGAGATTCGAGTCCTCCCTCGGTCCTGGGTATGTGTGTTCTTAGCATAAGTTAGTTTAGTAGTGTGTAAGTCTAGGGCCCTTAGGAATTCACACATATTTGAACATTTTGGACACAACGTATGAATGGGCGGAGTACTGGCGGAGTTGTCACTGGCACTCAGGTGATTCATGTGAAATGGTTTCAGACGTTATTATGGCCTCACGACGGGAATTAGTAGACTTCGAACGCGCAAATGGCGATGAAGCTAGACGCATGGAAAATTCTATTTCGAAATTCATGAATTGACTATTCTGAGATTCTTATTGTCAAATGTGTGGCGAGAATATCAGGCATTACCTCTCACCACAGACGAGGCAGTGACCGACGGTATTCATTTAACGACCGAGAACAGCAGCGCTTGCGTAGAGTTGTCAGTGAAGACAGACAAGCAACACTGTGTGATACAACCGTAGAAATGAATGTAGGGCTTACTACGAACGTATCCGTTAAGATAGAGCGCCGACATTTGGCATTTGTGGGCGATGTCAGCAGACGACCGACGCGAGTATCTTTGCTAGCAGTAAGACGTCGTCTACAGCTGCTCTCCAGTGCTCGTGACCATATCGGTAGGACCCTAGACGATTGTAAAACCGTGGTCTGTTTAGATGAGGCACAATTTTAGCTGGTAAGAGCTGATGGTAGAGTTGGAGTGTGATCCAGATCCCGTAAAGCAATGGGCGCAAGTTGTCAACAGGACACTGTGCAAGCTGGTGATAGCTCCCTAATGTGTGCGTTGTGTTTACGTGGTGTGGAATGGGTCCACTGATCCAACTCAATCGATCATTGGAGATCTCTGGCTATTTGGAGACTACCTGCAGCCATTCATGAACTTCACGTTTCCAAACAACGATGGAATTTTTATAGGTGGCAATGTGCCGTGTCACCGTGCCACATTTGTCCGTGATAGCTTTGAATATCATTCTGGAAAATTAGAGCGAATGATTTGGCCACCCAGATCGCCCGACATGAATCCAATAGAACATTCATGGGACATAATTGAGAGGCGAATTCGTGCAAAAAACCGTGCACCGGCAACACGTTCGCTGTTATGGACGACTATGGAGACAGCATGGCTCAATATTTTTGCAGGGCACTTCCAACTACTTGTTGAGTCATTGACACGTCGAGTTGCAGCACTAAGCCGGGAAAAAGGAGGTCCGACACGATATTTGGAGATACCCCAGGACTTTTGTCTTCTCAGTGTAATAACGTTACATTCTCTGCCGCTTTTGTCGTACTGCGAATAAGACCGATAACAAGCGTCCATTGCTTCAGAGGTAAATTATCAAGTAACTAAAGTCATTTCTGATGGATCATAACATCTAGAACTACATACGTACTCTGCAAGTCGCCGTACGGTGCTTGGCAGAGGGTACCATGTACCACTACCAGGCATTTCCATTCCTGGTCCACTCACAAACAGAGCGACGCAGAAACAACTAACTATGCATCTCCATAAGATTCCTTAATTTCTCATACCTTATTTTCGTACTCATTACGCGAAATGTATGTTTGCCTTAGCTTCACCGAGTGGTTTTCTAAATTTTCTCAATAGTGTTCCTCAAAACAGAACTTCGCTTCCTTCCAGTGATTCCCATCTGAGTTCCCACAGCATCTCTGAAAAACTTGCGTGTTTGAAGTAACAAGTGTGGCAGCCCGCCTCTGAACTGGTTCGATGGCTTTCTTGAACCCGACTTAGTGCGGATCTCAAACAATCGAGCAGTGCTTAAGAATGGGTCGCAGTAGCGTTCTACGTGCGATCTCCTTTACAGATGAAGCACACTTTCCCAGAATTCTCCCAGTATACCGAAGTTGACCATTCGCCTTCCCTGCCACAATCGTGCCATGCTCGTTCCATTTCATGTCACTTTGCAACATTATGCTCAGATGTTTAAACGCCAAGATTGTGTCAAGGAGGAAACTACTAACGAAGTAACCGAACATTACGGGTTTGTTTTTCATCTACATTCGCATTAACTTACATTTCTCTACATTTAGAGCTAGCTGCCATTCATCACATCAGCTAGACATTTTGTCTACGTCATCTTGAGTCCTCCTTCGGTCACTCGATGCCTTCGAGAGAGCTTTAATAAGTGGTTCATAGTCAATTCACTGTCATTAAATTTTGAAAAGGCCCACTATATGCAGTTCAGAACTTCCGAGAGATTTCCTTCTGGTGTTTGTATAAAATAGGAGAAGTATAAAAAGTATAAAAAGTATAAAAAGTATAAAATAGGAGAAGTTGAGAGTGTAAAATTATTGGGAATACAACTTGATAATAAATTCAGTTGGGAGAAACTTACTAACAAACTGCTGAAGCGCCTAAACAAGTCTGTGTTTGTAATGCGAATGATGTCAGACATACGAGATATAATTTAAAAAACCTGTCATATTTTGCTTATTTTCACTCAATTATGTCATATGGATAATATTTTTTGGTAACTCCACAAACAGAGAAAAAATGTTTAGAGTACAGAAGCGTATAATAAGAGTAATGAGTAGTGTAAATCCAAGAACATGAATTCGAAACCTGTTCAAGGAATTGGGCATACTAACCACAGCCTCACAGTATATTTATTCCTTAAAGAATGTTGTTATAAGTAATAATATCTTTTTCCAAATAACTGCTTAGTACACAGTATCAATACTAGGAATAAGAACGATATAAATAAAGATTTAAAATCACTTACTATAGCCCAGAAAGGAGTCCAGTATTCAGCAACGTGTATTTCCAATAAGTTACCAGCAACCATTAAGAGTTTAGTTTCAGGCAAAGCACAATTTAAACATAATTTAAAAGAATTTTTGGTGGCCAACTCCTTCTATTCCATCCATAATTTTCTCAACAATTGCAGTAGACCATTTTAATGAAAATTTATTATACTTCAATTTTTGACAATACTTGTTTGTAACAGCCAAGTAACTACCTACTGTGTGAATGATGGATGTATGGAAAGCAGATGTAAGTCGTAAGTCTGTAGATAGTGGAAGTTAAATTTTAAATCTTGTTCATAATGTGACTTCTTAACTGAAATGAATAATTTATTTAATTTTTGACAGTACTTGGTTGTAATAGCCAAGAAACTAGCAAATATCTCAATGATGGATTTAATGAAAGCAGATGTAAGTATTAAACCTGTAAATATTAGAAGTTTAAATTTAATTCATGTACATAATTTACTGTTTATTGACTGAGGATCATTAAAATTTATGAAACTCAAGTTTTTCTAATTACATTTTTGTAATGTATTTATCTGACATGTTCCACACCGAGGATGATTCCCTCTTTTATGGATCTATGGAATGAATAATTAATGTAATGTAATGTAATCTACGAAAATGATGTCACCTTACCATACACCACAGCGTCATCAGCAAACAATCTCAGTTTCCTGGCAACCCTGTCCTCCAAATCATTTATGTGGAGGAGGTTATTGGTGTTTAACGTCCCGTCGACAACGGGGTCATTAGGGACGGAGCACAAGCTCGGATTAGGGAAGGATGGGAAAGGAAGTTGACCGTGCCCTTTCAAAGGAACCGTCTCGGCATTTGCTTGGAGTGATCTAGGGAAATGACGAAAAACCTAAATCAGGATGGCTGGACGCGGGATTGAACCGACGTCCTCCCGAATGCGAGTCCAGTAAATCATTTATGTATGTACAGAAAATGACAGTGGTCCTGCCACACTTACCTAGGACGCTCCTGACGATACCCTCGTCTCTGATGAAGATTTGCCGTCAAGGACAACATGCTGGTTTCTATTACTTAAGCAATCTTCGAGGTACTCACATGTCTGCGAGGCTATTCCATATGCTCCTACATTCGTTAACTGTCTGCAGTCAGGCACCGTGTCAAACGCACTTCTGAAATGTAGAAATATGGTATCTGACTGTTGTCCTCCATCCATAATTACCTGTATAAGACAACGGCAAGATGAGTTCCGTATTAGCTATCCTTTGTAAAACCGTGCTCAGTAGTAGACACATTCAAGGAAATTTATTATATTCGAAATGATAATGTGTTCGTGGTTTCTGCAGGAACCCGATGTTACGGATTTTGGTCTGAAATATTGTGCGTCGGTTCTTTTACCTTTCTCGTGTACAGGTGTCACTTGCGCTAATTTCCAGTTGGTTGCTACTTTGGAGATAAACGCAAGGTATGTGAGGGGCCAATGCCGTAGCGAACCCTTTGTAGTTGTTATGGTCTTCAGACCAGAGACTGGTTTGATACAGCTCTCCATCCTACACCATAGTGTGCAAACTTCTTCATTTCCCCGTACCTAGTGACACCTACATTCTTCTGTATCTGTTTATTGTATTCATCTCTTAGTCTCCCTCTACGATTTTTTTCCTCCACGCTGCCCTCCAGTACTAAATTGGTGATCACTTGATGCCTCAGAACGATCGTACAGTCCGATCGACTCTTCTAGTGAAGCTGTGCCACAAGTTCCTCTTATCCCCAGTTCTGTTCAGTACCTCCTAATTACTTACGTGATCTACTCATCAAATCTTCAGCATTCTTCAGTAGCATCACATTTCTAAAGCTTCTATTCTCTTCTTGTGTAAACTATTTATCTTTTACGTTTTACTTCCGTACATGGCTAAACTCCATACAAATACTTTCAGTAAAGACTTCTTGACACTTGAATCTATACTCGATGTTAGCAAATTTCTCTTCTTCACAAACGCTTTCCTCGTCATTGTCAGTCTACATTTTATATCCTCTCTACTTCGACCATTATCCGTTATTTTGCTCTCCAAATAGGAAGACACATGTATTGTTTTAGGCACCTCATTTCCTAAGCTAATACCCTCAGCATCACCCGATTTAATTCGACTACATTCCATTATCCTCATTCTGCTTTTGTTAATGTTCATCTTATACCCTCCTTTCAAGACACTGTCCGTATCGTTCAGCTTCTCTTCTGGTCCTCTGCTGTCTCTGACAGAATTACAATGTCATCGGCGAACCACAAAGTTTTTATTTCTTCTCCACGGATTTTAATTCGTACTCCGAATTTTTCTTTTGTTTCCTTTACTGCTTGCTCACTATACAGATTGAATAACATCGGAGATAGGCTACAACCCTGTCTCACTCCCTTTCCAACCACTGCTACCCTTTCATGTCCCTCGACTGTAATAACTGCCATCTGGTTTCTGTACAAATTATAAATAACCTTTCGCTCCCTGTATTTTACCCCTACCACCTTCAGAATTTGAAAGAGAGTATTCGAATCAACGTCGTCAAAAGCTTTCTCTAAGTCTACAAATGCTAGAAACGTAGGTTTGCCCTTCCTTAATCTAGCTTCTAAGATAAGTCGTAGGGTCAGTATTGCCTCACGTGTTCCATCATTTCTACGGAATCCAAACTGATCTTCCCCCAGGTCAGCTTCTACTAGTTTTTCCATTCGTCTGTAAAGAATTCGCGTTAGTATTTTGCAGCTGTGACTTATTAAACTGATAGTTCGGTAATTTTCACATCTGTCAACACCTGCTTTCTTTGGGATTGAAATTATTATATACTTCTTGAAGTCTGAGGGTATTTCGCCTGTCTCATACATCTTGCTCACCAGATGGTAGAGTCTTTTCAGCGGTGGCTCTCCATAAGGCTGTCAGTACTTCTAATGGAATGTTGTCTACTCCCAGGGGCCTTGTTTCAACTTAGGTCTTTCAGTGCTCGGTGAAAGTCTCCACGCAGCATCACAGCTCCCATTTCACCTTCATTTACCTTCTCTTCCATTTCCATAATATTGTCCTCAAGTACATCGCATTGGTATAGACCCTCTATATACTCTTTCCACCTTTCTGCTTTCACTTCTTTGCTTACAACTGGGTTTACATCTGAGATCTTGATATACATGCAAGCGGTTCCCTATCCTCCAAAGGTCTCCAGTGATATGCGCCTGTACATCGTTAAAATTTGTCCTATGGCCAGCCCTGCTTAGCCATTTTCCATTTCTTGTCGATCTCATTTTTGAGACGTTTGTATTCCTTTTCGCCTTCTTCATTTACTGCATTATTATATTTTTTCTATCATTAATGATGTTCAATATCTCTTCTGTTATCCAAGTATTTCTATTAGTCCTTATCTTTTTACCTACTTGATCCTCTGCTACCTCCACTATTTCATCTCTCAAAGCTACCCATTCTTCTTCTACTGTATTTCTTTCCCTCATTTTTGTCAATCGGTCTCTAATGCTCTCCCTGAAACTCTCTACAAGTTCTGGTTCTGTCAGTTTCTCCAGGTCCCATCACCTTAAATTCCCACCTTTTTGCAGTTTCTTCAGTTTTAATCTACAGTTTATAACCAATGAACTGTGGTCGGAGTCCACATCTCCCCCTCGAAATGTCTTACAATATTAAACCTAGTTCAAAATTCTCTTCCTCACCATTATATAATCTATCTGAAACCTTCCATTACCTCCTGACCTCTTGCATGTATACAAATTTATTTCATGGTTCTTGAACCAAGTGTTAACTATGATTAAGTTATGCTCTGTGCAAAATTCTACCAGGCGCCTTCCTCTTTCATTCCTTACCCCCATTCCATATTCACCAACTACATATCCATATCCTTCCCTTCGTTTTCCTACTATCGGATTCCAGTCGCCCAAGACTATTAAATTTTCATATTCCTTCACTAGCTGAATCATTTCTTTTATCTCATCATACATTTCACCAATCTTTTCGTCACCTGCGGAGCTAGTTGGCGTATAAACCTGTACTACTGTGGTAGGCGTGGGCTTCGTATGTGTCTTGGCCACAATAATGCGTTCACTATGCTGTTTGTAGTAGCTTATCCATATTCCTCGTGCCACCGAACTTCACTAATTTCCACGAATCTAACTTTAACCTATCCATATCCCTTTTTAAATTTTATAACCTACCTGCCCGATTAAGAGTTCTGACATTCCACACTCCGATCCGTAGAACGCCAGTTTTCTTTCTCCTGATAACAACGTCCTTCTGAGTAGTCCCCGCCTGGAGATCCGGATGGGGGACTATTTTACCTCCGCAATATTTTACCCAAGAGGACGCCATCATCATTTAACCATACAGTAAAGCTTCGTGCCCTCGGGAAAACTTAAGACTCTAGTTTCCCCTTTCTTTCAGCCGTTCATAGTACCAGCACAGGAAGGCCGTTTTGATTAGTGTTACAAGGCCAGATCAGTCAATCAACCCAAATGTTGGCCCTGCAACTACTGAAAAGGCTGCTGCCCCTCTTCAGGAACCACACGTTTGTGTGGCCTCTCAACAGATACCCCTCCGTTGTGGTTGTACCTGCGGTACGGCTATCTGTATCGCTGAGGCATACGAGCATCCTCAGCAACGGTGAGGTCCATATTTCATGAGGAGGGGGAGTGCAGGGTTGCATAACATACACGTTCTATTTTTGGGGTCTTGTCCAGTCGTCGCCAAAAGGGTGCTTACGGGTTGCAGCGTTCTCGGAATGCTATACAATTACTCAAACAAATAACATTAGTTGTTTTATTTCCACAAAGCAAACTTACAATATTTAACTTTCTTCACAACAAATGTCGCTAGAGAGAGGTGACCTGAATACAGTACAGTTCTTGCTATACAGCTAGTTCAAGGAACCTCTTGATAAGGATCACGCCAGTCTGATAGCGTACTACTGAAAATGACGTTGCCGACTTCGGCCGATGTGAGCGGCCTAGGCTAGCAGGAGCGGCGTTTATGTGCACTTCATGCATGGGCGCGCCTGTTACGGCGCGGTCCAATTCCGAGGACCATTGGCCGCCGTTTCCTTACGGCCCTCCTCCGGTCTTGCATTCCCCACTTTCGTTCCGGCGTTTGTGGTTACGCCAGAACACTATTAACCTCAGAGACATTTAAGTGTGCATCTCATTCCTCATGACGCCGAGTGTGTCCTCTAGTGTGAGAGGTGCTACACGCACCCAGGCTCGCTTGGCTAGCCTCGCAGGCAGAAATACGTGCAATGATATTTCACATTCACTGCACACTGTGGATAAAAAATGGTTTTATCTTACACTGAAGTTTAAAATTTACTAAAGTAAAGCATACTTTCTGAAAAGGAAACCGAAAATTCAAACTTTATCCGCACAATGCAAACTGAACAATTGCTGGCAGTGACAGGCTGGTAAGTAGTCGGATAATTTCGGTAATTTTAATGCTGTAGTCGAAAATATCAGGACTAATGAAAATGATGCCATCGTACAGACAATAAATTGTCAGGAGGTCTAGGTGAGTATTTCTCCTAAAAACAGCAGATAAGCATTTGTTAACATCTCACTTACACAGTGAACTGACATCATTTAGTTCCAATAAGATGGTCGTAGATGAATTATGGGCAGATTGGAAACAGATTATAAATCTCGGTCAGGAGAACTAGTGCGTAGTAAGTAATTTAGAGGCAGACGACCATGGTTTAACAACGAAGTAAGGAAAAGGCTGAGGAAGCAACGGCTGCCGCACTCTCGTTTCAAAAGACAGCGCGCAAATGACAATAGGAAAAAGTTACTAGAAATTCGTGCGTCTCTAAAAAGATCTATCCGCGAAACATACAACTACCTCTGTCATACCTTAGCAAAAGATCTCGCCGAGAAACTCAGCATTTTTCTGTCCTGCTAAGAGGGTCTAAGGCTTCCAGCTAGTCATTCATTGACCAATCTGTTGCGGCAGCTGCAGATACAAAGCCGGCCGGTGTGGCCGAGAGGTTCTAGGCGCTTCAGACTGTAACTACGCGACCACTACGGTCGCAGGTTCGCATCCTACCTCGGGCATGGATACATGTGATGTCCTTAGGTTTGTTAGGATTAACTAGTTCTAAGTTATAGGGGACTGATTACCTCAGATGTTAAGTCCCATAGTGCACAGAGCCATTTGAACCATTTGAAGATACAAAAACGAAAGACGAAGTTTCAAAATTTCACATTTAAGAAATCGTTCACGCAGGGGAATCGTACTGACATAACGTCTTTTGTCCATCGCATAGACTTTCGTATAGATGACTTTTTTTTTTTTTTGGTCATCAGTCTACTGACTGGTTTGATGCGGCCCGCCACGAATTCCTTACTAACCTCTTCATCTCAGAGTAGCACTTGCAACCTACGTCCTCAATTATTTGCTTGACGTATTCCAATCTCTGTCTTCCTCTACAGTTTTGGCCCTCTACAGCTCCCTCTAGTACCATGGAAGTCATTCCCTCATGTCTTAGCAGATGTCCTATCATCCTGTCCCTTCTCCTCATCAGTGTTTTCCACATATTCCTTTCCTCTCCGATTCTGCGTAGAACCTACTCATTCCTTACCTTATCAGTCCACCTAATTGTCAACATTCGTCTATAGCACCACATCTCAAATGCTTCTATTCTCTTCTGTTCCGGTTTTCCCACAGTCCATGTTTCACTACCATACAATGCTGTACTCCAGACGTACATCCTCAGAAATTTCTTCCTCAAATTAAGGCCGGTATTTGATATTAGTAGGCTTCTCTTGGCCAGAAATGCATTATTTGCCAAAGCGGAGCTGCTTTTGATGTCCTCCTTGCTCCGTCCGTCATTGGTTATTTTACCGCCTAGGTAGCAGAATTCCTTAACTTCATTGACTTCGTGACCATCAATCCTGACCTTAAGTTTCTCGCTGTTCTCATTTCTACTACTTCTCATTACCTTCGTCTTTCTCCGATTTACTCTCAAACCATACTGTGTACTCACTAGACTGTTCATTCCGTTCAGCAGATCATTTAATTCTTCTTCACTTTCACTCAGGATAGCAATGTCATCAGCGAATCGTATCATTGATATACTTTTAGCTTGTATTTTAATTCCACTCCTGAACCTTTCTTTTATTTCCATCATTGCTTCCTCGATGTACAGATTGAAGAGTAGGGGCGAAAGGCTACAGCCTTGTCTTACACCCTTCTTAATACGACCTCTTCGTTCTTGATCGTCCACTCTTATTATTCTCTCTTGGTTGTTGTACATATTGTATATGACCCGTCTCTCCCTACCCCTACTTTTTTCAGTATCTCGAACAGCTTGCACCATTTTATATTGTCGAACGCTTTTTCCAGGTCGACAAATCCTATGAACGTGTCTTGATTTTGCTTTAGCCTTGCTTCCATTATTAGCGGTATCGTCAGAATTGCCTCTCTCGTGCCTTTACTTTTCCTAAAGCGAAACTTATCGTCACCTAGCGCATTCTCAATTTTCCTTTATATTCTTCTGTACATTATTCTTGTAAGCAGCTTCAATGCATGAGCTGTTAAGCTGATTGTGCGATAATTCTCGCACTTGTCAGCTCTTGCCATCTTCGGTATTGTGTGGATGATGCTTTTCCGAAAGTCAGATGGTATGTCGCCAGAGTCATATACTCTACACACCAACGTGAATAGTCGTTTTGTTGCCACTTCCCCTAATGGTTTTAGAAATTCTGATGGAATGTTATCTATCCCTTTTGCCTTATTTGACCGTAAGTCCTCCAAAGCTCTTTTAAATTCCGATTGTAATACTTGATCCCCTATCTCTTCTAAATCGACTCCTGTTTCTTCTTCTATCACATCAGACAAATCTTCACCCTCATAGAGGCTTTCAATGTATTCTTTCCACCTATCTGCTCTCTCCTCTGCATTTAACAGTGGAATCCCCGTTGCACTCTTAATGTTAGCACCGTTGCTTTTAGTGTCACCAAAGGTTGTTTTGACTTTCCTGTATGCTGAGTCTCTCCTTCAGACAATAATATATTTTTCGATGTCTTCACATTTTTCCTGCAGCCATTTCGTCTTAGCTTCCCTGCACTTCCTATTTATTACATTCCTCAGCGATTTGTATTTCTGTATTCCTGATTTTCCCGTAACATGTTTGTACTTCCTCCTTTCATCAATCAACTGAAGTATTTCTTCTGTTACCCATGGTTTCTTCGCAGCTATCTTCTTTGTACCTATGTTTTCCTTCCCAACTTCTGTGATGGCCCTTTTTAGAGACGTCTATTCCGCTTCAACTGTGCAGCCTACTGCGCTATTCCTTATTGCTCTATCTATAGCGTTAGAGAACTTCAAACGTATCTCATCATTCCTTAGAACTTCCGTATCCCACTTCTTAGCGTATTGATTCTTCCTGAGTAATGTCTTGAACTTCAGCCTACTCTTCATCACTACTATATTGTGATCTGAGTCTATATCTGCTCCTGGGTACGCCTTACAACCCAGTATCTGATTTCGGTATCTCTGTCGGACCATGATGTAATGCAATTGAAATCTTCCCGTATCTCCCGGCCTTTTCCAATTATACCTCCTCCTCTTGTAATTCTTGAACAGGGTATTCGCTATTACTAGCTGAAACTTGTTACAGGACTCAATTAGTCTTTCTCCTCTTTCATTCCTTGTCCCAAGCCCATATTCTCCTGTAACGTTTTCTTCTACTCCTTCCGCTACAACTTCATTCCAGTCGCCCATTTCTATTAGATTTTCGTCCCCCTTTACATACTGCATTAGCACTTTCTCTATCTGTTCATCTTCAGCTTGCGACGTCGGCATGTATACTTGAACTATCGTTGTCGGTGTTGGTCTGCTGTCGATATTCTGATTAGAACAACCCGGTCACTGAACTGTTCACAGTAACACACCCTCTGCCCTACCTTCCTGTTCATAACGAATCCTACACCTGTTATACCATTTTCTGCTGCTGTAGATATTACAAGATACTCACCTGACCAGAAATCCTTGTCTTCCTTCCACTTCACTTCACTGACCCCTACTATATCTAGATTGAGCCTTTGCATTTCCCTTTTCAGATTTTTTAGTTTCCCTACCACGTTCAAGCTTCTGACATGCCACTCTCCGACTCGTAGAACATTATCCTTCCGTTGATTATTCAATCTCTTTCTCATGGTAACCACCCCCTTGGCAGTCCCCTCCCGGAGATCCGAATGGGGGACTAATCCGGCATCTTTTGCCAATGGAGAGAGCATCATGACACTTCTTCAATTACAGGCCACATGTCCTGTGGATACACGTTACGTATCTTTAATGTATTGGTTTCCATTGCCTTCTGCATCCTCATGTCGTTGATCATTGCTGATTCTTCCGCCTTTAGGGGCAATTTCCCACCCCTAGGACAAGAGAGTGCCCTGAACCTCTATCCGCTCCTCCGCCCTCTTTGACAAGGCCGACTTCTTATGCCGGAAGTCTTCGGCCGCCAATGCTGGCTATTTATCAAAATTTATGCAGTGGCGGGGATCGAACCCGGGACCGAAGACGTTTTGATTATGAATGAAAGACGCTACACCGAGACCACGGGTATGGATGACATATTAATTAGCATCCCTGGTATAGATGAACAGCAGGAAAAGTTCAAAAGATCTCACTAACCAGGTCCAGATGAAATCCTAATTCGGTTTTATAAAGAGTACTCCCCCACTCCCCTCCGACCCCTATTGATCTTGCCGTTGGTGGGGATGGTTGCGTGCCTTAGCGATACTGATAGACATACCGTAGGTGCAACCACAACGGAGCGGTATCTGTTGAGGAGCCGCACAAACGTGTGGTTCCTGAAGAGGAGCAGCAGCCTTTTCAGTAGTTGCAGGGGCAACAGTCTGGATGATTGAATGACCTGGCCTTGTAACACTAATCAAAACGGCCTTACTGTGCTGGTACAATGATCGGCTAAAAGAAAGGTGAAACTACAGCAGTAATTTTTCCCGAGGACATGCAGCTTTACTGTATGATTAAATGATGATGGCGTCTTCTTGGGTAAAATATTCCGGAGGTAAAATAGTCCCCCATTCCGATCTCCAGGCGGGGACTACTTAGGAGGATGTCTGTATCAGGAGAAAGAAAACCGGCGTTCTACGGCTCGCAGCATGGAATGTCAGATCAATTATTCGGGCAGGTAGATCAGAAAATTTAAGAAAGGAAATGGATAGGTTAAAGTTAGATATAGTGGGAATTAGTGAAGTTCGGTGGCAGGAGGAACAAGACCTCTGGGCAGCTGAATACATGGCTAAAAATACGAAATGGAATAGGGGTAATGCAGGAGTAGGTTTAATAGTGAATAAAAGAAGAGGAATGCGGGTAAGCTACTACGAACAGCAAAGTGAATGCATTATTGTAGTCAAGATCGATACGAAACCCACTCCATTCACAGTAGTACAAGTTTGTATGCCATCTAGCTCAGTAGATGACGAAAAGATTGAAGACATCTATGATACGATAAAAGAAATTATTCAGGTAGTGAAGGGAGAAGAAAATTTAATAGTAAAGGGTGACTGGAATTCGATAGTAAGAAGACAGAGAGAAGGAAATGTAGTAGGTGAATATGAAATGGGGGTAAGGAACGAAAGAAGAAGCCGTCTGGTAGAATTTTGCACAGAGCATAACTTAATCATATCTAACACCTGTTTTGAGAATAATGGAAGAAGGTTGTACATGTGGAAGAGGCCTGGAGACACTCAAAGGTTTCAGGTAGATTATATAATTGTTAGACAGGCATTTAGGAACCAGGTTTTATATTGTACGACAGATCCAGGAGCAGATGTGGACTCCGACCACAATTTATTGGTTATGGACAGTAGATTAAGACTGAAGAAACTGCACAAACGTGGCACTAGCGGTCAGATAAATACAGCCTACAGGAGAATTAAAGAAACCTCTGAAGAAAACAGAACTAACTGTATGAATGGCTGTTGATATACTTTCCGGGATGTGAGGTCGCGGTCCAAGAACTTTTCTGCTCCTTACGTTTCGTCCAGGACTGCGCTGGACTTCCTCAGAGTCTTGCCGAATGACTGGTCGGGTGTCTGAGAGCGACTTATATGTTGCGAGAAAGAGGGGCATGGTTCAGGTGACACGTGATGAGCAGTGATAATCCATAGCAAAGATAAGGTTGACCATCGATTACCACCTTGTCAAAGATAAAAATTGTTAGCAATTTTGTAGAGCCACTGTCCATATATCGCTGAGTTTCATAGTCTCCTCTTTCCTATTAATTTATCGTGATGTTTATAAATTTCAATAGTTTCTCTGTATAGCCGTGGATAGTAATTTAACGTTGTAGATAAAACTTCGGTATCCGTAAACTTCACTTGATGGTTGCCTGGTTGAAGAGCATGTTCCGCTACAGCTGATTTTTCAATTTTTCCAAGTCGACAAAGACTTTTATGCTCTTTCAGTCGCGTATTTGCGCTTCTTTTGGTAGTACCAAAATAAACTTTTCCACAGGTACATGGAATTTTATACACACATCATGTCGACAGAGGAGGGCGTTTATCCTTCACAGATCGTAGTACTTGACTTATTTTCTTTGTTGGTTTAAAGACCGCTGTTATGTCATGTTTTCGTAAAATCTTACGGATCCGATCTGTTATTTTTTTAATGAAAGGGAGAACTACTGTATTTTTCTGTGGTTGTGGTTCATTCGTATCTTTTGGTCTTTGTTCCTTGGACGCAAAATTCTATTTATCTGTTTTTTTGAGTAGCCGTTTTTTTTCAAAAGCCTGCTTCAGATGTTTCACTTCAGCATCCAAATGTTCAGGTGTACATATCCGTTCCGCTCGATCGACAAGACTATTTATGACACCCCTTTTTTGTTGTGGATGATGATTAGATTTTTTATGTAAATATCTGTCCGTATGTGTTGCCTTCCGAAAAACTTTATATTCCAAGCTTCTATAGGACCGTCTCATAACTAAGACATCCAAGAAAGATATTCTGTTATCCTTTTCTATTTCCATTGTAAACTGTATTTTTGGATGAATTTTATTTAAATAATCAAAGAAATCGTCCAAGGCCTTTCTGCCATGGGACCAAACCACAAATGTGTCATCTACATATCGATACCAATGAGATGGTTTGTTATTAGTTTTGTCTAGGGCTGATTGTTCAAATCTCTCCATGTAAAGATTGGAAATCGCAGGGCCTAATGGATTACCCATTGCTACTCCATCAAGTTGTTCATAAAATTCATTATCCCACTGGAACTGACTTGATGTGAGACGATGTCTGAAAAGAACAGTAAAATTTTCTGGAAAAATATCCGCTGTGAAAATCATAACTTCGTTAATAGGAATCATTGTGAATAAGGACACAATGTCAAAACTTATAAGAATATCTTCATGAGCCAGAGTTAGTCCCTCTAGTTTTTCAATAAAATGTCGCGAATCTTTTATATATGAGTCCGTTTTTCCAATAAATAGTTGCAAACAAGTTGTTAAATATCATGCTATTTCATATGTGGGAGAATTGGTGGCACTGGCTATGGGTCTTCAAGGAAAATCTGTTTTGTGAATTTTAGATACACCATACAATCGAGAACACATAGCTTCACTTTTCAACAAAGTTCTTTTATCTTCTTTTTGGATAGAAGTAGATGACCTAAACAAATTATTAGTTTTCCTAAGTACACTGGCTGTAGGATCCCTCGCAAGTTTTTTATACTGACCTGACGTTAAAAGGTTCAAAATTTTCCTTCGGTAAACTTCTGTATTCATAACAACAGTAGCGTTCCCTTTATCTGCAGGAAGAACCACTATTTCTTCATCTGCATTCAAATCCATAAGAGCCTTCCTCCCACCTTTTGTTAAATTACTTTCTAGAAGTCTGCTGTGGCTTAAAACTCTAGTGGTTTCAATTCGAATTGCATTCGCTGTTGCCTTAGGGATATTTCGTATACCTGCTTCTATAATCGCGATAATATCTTCAAGTGGTACTTTGACAGGTGTTATAGCGTAATTTCCTCCTTTGCAAGGACGGAAATCTCGTCTTGAGATAACACTTTCTTTGACTTGTTTATAACAGTATCAGTAATCACCGTATTACTTGTAGTTGTTACATTAGCATGTAACTTTCTGAACATTTCTCCCACTTATGAAATAGCAAGATATTTAACAACATTGTTTACAACCATGTATTGGAAAAACAGACTCATATATAAAAGACTCGCGTCATTTTATTGAAAAACTAGAGGGACTAACACTGGCCAATGAAGATATTCTTGTAAGTTTTGACATTGTGTCCTTATTCTCAATGATTCCTGTAAACGAAGTTATGATTTTCATAGCGGATATTTTTCCAGAAGATTTTACTGTTCTTTTCAGACATTGTCTCACATCAAGTCAGTTCCAGTGGGATAATGAATTTTATGAACAACTTGATGGAGTAGCAATGGGTAATCCATTAGGCCCTGCGATTGCCAATCTTTACATGGAGAGATTTGAACAATCAGCCCTAGACAAAACTAATAACAAACCATCTCGTTGGTATCGATATGTAGATGACACATTTGTGGTTTGGTCCCATGGCAGAAAGGCCTTGGACGATTTCTTTGATTATTTAAATAAAATTCACCCAAAAATACAGTTTACAATGGAAATAGAAAAGGATAACAGAATATCTTTCTTGGATGTCTTAGTTATGAGACGGTCCGATAGAATCTTGGAATATAAAGATTTCGGAAGGCAACACATGCGGACAGATATTTACATAAAAAATCTAATCATCATCCACAACAAAAAAGGGGTGTCATAAAAAGTCTTGTCGATCGAGCGGAACGGATATGTACACCTGAACATTTGGATGCTGAAGTGAAACATCTGAAGCAGGCTTTTGAAAAAAAACGGCTACTCAAAAAAAAAACAGATAAATAGAATTTTGCGTCCAAGGAACAAAGACCAAAAGATACGAATGAACCACAACCACAGAAAAATACAGTAGTTCTCCCTTTTACTAAAAAAAATAACAGATCGGATCCGTAAGATTTTACGAAAACATGACATAACAGCCGTCTTTAAACCAACAAAGAAAATAAGTCAAGTACTACGATCTGTGAAGCATAAATGCCCTCCTCTGTCGACATGTGGTGTGTATAAAATTCCATGTACGTGTGGGAAAGTTTATATTGGTACTACCAAAAGAAGCGTAAATACGCGACTGAAAGAGCATAAAAGTCTTTGTCAACTTGGAAAAATTGAAAAATCAGCTGTAGCGGAACATGCTCTTCAACCAGGCAACTATCAAGTGAAGTTTACGGATACCGAAGTTTTATCTACAACGTTAAATTACTATCCACGGCTATACAGAGAAGCTATTGAAGTTTATAAACATCACGATAATTTTAATAGGAAAGAGGAGGCTATGAAACTCAGCCATATATGGACAGTGGCTCTACAAAATTACTAACAATTTTTATCTTTGACAAGGTGGTAATCGATGGTCAACCTTATCTTTGCTATGGATTATCACTGCTCATCACGTGTCATCTGAACCATGCCCCACTTTCTCACAATATATAAGTCGCTTTCAGACACCCCACCAGTCAGTCGGCAAGACTCAGCGGAGCAGCGCCTCTCAGGAAGTCCAGCGCAGTCCAGGACGAAACGTAAGGAGCAGAAAAGTTCTTGGACCACGACCTCACATCCCGGAAAGTATAACAACAGCCATGTCACCCGGTCGTGAAAGCCTTCATTCTACTAACTGTATGGATATCAAGAGTTCATGTGGAGAACCGGTTCTAAGCAAAGAGAGGAAAACAGAAAGGTGGAAGGATTATATATTATGTACTTGAGGGTAATATTATGGAAATGGGAGAGGACGTAGATGAAGATGAAATGGAAGGTATGATACTACTTGCAGAATTTCACAGAGTACTGAAAGACCTAAGTCGAAACAAGGCCCCGGGAGTAGACCACATTCCAGTAGAACTACCGATAGCCTTGGGAGAGCCAGCCATCACAAATTCTACCATCTGGTGAGCACGATGTATGAGACAGGTTAAATATCCTCATACTTCAAGAAGAATGTAATAATTCCAACTCCAAAGAAAGCAGATGCTGACAGGTGTGACAGCTACCGAACCATAAGTTTAATAATTCGCTGCTGCAAAATACTGACACGAATTATGTACAGGCGAATGGAAAAACTGGTAAAAGCCGATCTCTGGGCAGGTTTGGATTCAATACAAATGTTGGAACACGCGACGCAACACTAATCCTACGACTTAACTTAGATTAAGGAAAGACAAACCTATTTTTCTAGATTAAGGAAAGCATTTGTAGACTTAGAGAAAGCGTTTGACAATGTTGACTGGAAAACTCAAGGTGGCAAGGGTCAAATACAGGGACGGAAAGGCTATTTACAATTATTACAGAAACCAGATGGCAGTTAAAAGAGTCGAGGGGCATGAAAGGGAAGCAGTGGTTGCGAAGGGAGTGAGACAGGGTAGTAGCCTATCCCTGATGTTATTCAATCTGTAGATTGATCAATCAGTGAAGGAAACAAAAGAAAACTCCAGAGTACGAATTAAAGGGCATGGTGAAGAAATAAAAACTTTAAGGTTTGCTGACAACATTGTAATTCTGTCGGAGATAGCAGTTGAACGGAATGGACAGTGTCTTGAAAGAAGGATATGAGATGATCATCAACAAACACAAAACGAGGATAATGGTACGTAGTTGCATTAAGTCAGGTGACGCTGAGGGAATTAGATTAGGAAATGAGACAAAGAAGTAAACGAGTTTTGCTATTTGAGGAGCAAAATAACTGATGATGGTCGAAGTAGAGAGGATATATAATGTAGACTGACAATGGTGAGGAACTCGTTTCTGAAGTAGAGAAATTTGTTAACATAGAGTATGGATTTAAGTGCCAGGAAGTCCTTTCTGAAAGTATTTGTATGGTGTGTGGCCATGTATGGAAATGAAACATGGACGATAAATAGTTTGGACAAGAAGAGAATAGAAGGTTTGGAAATGTGGTGCTAAAGAAGAATGCTGAAGATTATATGGGTAGATTCACATAACTAATGAGGAGATATTGAATAGGAGTGGGGAGAAGAGGAGTTTGTGGCACAACTTAACTAGAAGAGTCGTTCGGTCGATAGGATCGTTCTGAGGCAGCAAGGGATCACCAATTTAGTATTGGAGGAAAGCGTGGAAGATAAAAATTGTAGAGAGAGACCAATTGATGAATACACTAAGCAGATTCAGAAGGATGTAGGTTGCAGTAGTTACTCAGAGATGAAGATGTCTGCACGGGATAGGTTAGCATGGAGGGCTGCATCAAACCAGTCCCTGGACTGTAGACCATAGCAATAACATGTTACGCACAGACTGCTAGTATTAGTAATGTAACAGTCTAAAACTGGTAACTGATACAGAAATTGTGTAAATGCATAAGGCTGAGATGCTTTTTGGACTCGATGAAGGTATCATCATAGAACGTAATTGATCGTATGTAATAAAATATTTCGTAATGGAGTTTTTAACATTTCTATTGATGTCATATAAGCTTTATATGACACGTAAACGCTTTTGTAAAACAACCCCCGTCCTTAGCCCACTCCAACCAAACCCAGCTCTGCAACAGTAGCATAATCGGTTTTGCAGAGCTTATCTTCCATGAACTAATCACACACTACGCCTAACATGAGATCACTCTTGAAAGTAGTGATACTTGTTTGAAAAGCCTTCCCAGTTAACTGAAGGCGAAATATCTCGATTCAGATAACTAACTTCACATGAAAGACAGCGTCATGATTAATGTTTATATTGTTGTCGTCTTTAGTTTAAAGACAGGTTTGCTCCAACTCTCCTTGATAGTCTATCTTGTGTAATTCTCTTCATCTCTGTGTAGCTGCAGAAGCCCATATGTCTCTGAACCTGCTTCTTGTATGCAGGCCTTGGCCTCCGTCTATTTTTAATCAAGCATCTCCATGCCCCCCCCCCTTCCTCAAACCCCTACCCCCACCCCAAACTTCCCTAGGGACAAGTTGATGATCCCTTTAGTGTGTACTGTCAACAGACCCTTCTTTTAGAAAAGTTGTGCCATAATTT
Organism: Schistocerca gregaria; assembly: GCF_023897955.1. Classification (NCBI taxonomy): domain Eukaryota; kingdom Metazoa; phylum Arthropoda; class Insecta; order Orthoptera; family Acrididae; genus Schistocerca; species Schistocerca gregaria. The sequence continues at coordinate 98,852,440 of NC_064921.1, read as the reverse complement.
TCTCTTCTTCTGGATTCGCTTCGGTTTCGCTTAATTAATCTCATTTACTCATATAATTTTCAGCGTTCTTCTGTAGCACCACCTTTCAAAACTTCTATTTTGTTCTTGGCTGTACATTTTATCGACCACGCTTCACTGTCGTATAAGGTCACTTTCAGGACAAATATTTTAATAGAGGGCTTCCTAAAGATAAAATTTATATTAGATGTCTAAATATCTTTATTTATATAAAACGTGTTCTTGCTATTGTGTGTCTGCCTATTATACACTACTGGCCATTAAAATTGCTACACCAAGAAGAAATGCATATGACAAACGGGTATTCACTGGACAAATATATTATACTACAATTGACATGTGATTAAATTTTCAGGCAATTTGGGTGCACAGATCCTGAGAAATCAGTACCCAGAACAACCACCTCTGGCCGTCATTACACCCTTGATACGCCTGCGCATTGATTCACACAGAGCCTGGATGGCGTGTACAGGTAAAGCTACCCATGCAGCTTCAACACGACACCACAGTCCATCGACAATAATGACTGGCGTATTGTGACGAGCCACTTGCTCGGCCACCATTCACCAGACGTTTTCAGTTGGTGAGAGATCTGCAGAATGTGCCGGCCAGGGTAGCAGTCGAACGTTTTCCATACCCAGAAAGGCCCGTACAGGATCTGCAACATGCGGTCGTGCATTATCCTGATGAAATGTAGGGTTTCGCAGGGATCGAATGAAGGGTAGAGCCACACATCTGAAACGTAACGTCCACTGTTCAAAGTGCCGTCAATGCGAACAAGAGGTGACCGAGAGATGTAACCAATGGCACCCCATACCATCATGCCGGGTGATTCGCCAGTATGGCGATGACGCATACACGCTTCCAATGTGCGTTCACCGCGATATCGCCAAACACAGATGCGACAATCATGATTCTGTAAACAGAACCTGGATTCATCCGAAAAAATGACGTTTTGCCATTCGTGCACCCAGGTTCGTCGTTGAGTACACCATCGCAGGCGCTCCTGTCTGTGATACAGCGTCACGGGTAACCACAGTCATGGTCTCCGAGCTGATAGTCCATGCGTCTGCAAACGTCGTCGAACTGTTCTTGCAGATGGTTGTTGTCTTGCAAACTTCCCCATCTGTTGACTCAGGGATCGAGACGTGGCTGCAAGATCCGGTACATCCATGCGGATAAGATGCCTGTCATCTCGACTGCTAGTGATACGAGGCCCTTGGGACCCAGCACGGCGTTCCGTATAACCCTCCTGAACCCCCCAATTCCATATTCTGCTAACAGTTGTTGGATCTCGGCCAACGCGAGCAGCAATGTTGCGATACAATAAACCGCAATCGCGTTAGGCTACAATCCGACTTTTATCAAAGTCGGAAACGTGATGGTACGCATTTCTTCTCCTTACATGAGGCATGACAACAACGTTTCAGCAGGCAACGCCGGTCAATTGCTGCTTGCGTATGAGAAATCGGTTGGAAACTTTCCTCATGTCAGCGCGTTGTAGGTGTCACCACCGGTGCCAACCTTGTGTGAATGCTCTGAAAAGCTAATCATTTTGCATATCACAGCAGCTTATTCCTGTCTGTTAAATTTCACGTCTGTAGCTCGTCATCTTCGTGGTGTATCAATTTTATTGGCCAGTAGTGTACTTTCTCTACTTCCACCACCGCCATTTTGCTCCTCAAACAGCAAACGTCATCTACACTTCCAGTGCCTCGTTTTCGAATTTCATTCCCTCATTATCGCGGATCTATTTCGACTACACATCACTACTCCTGTTTTACTTTCGTTAGAAGTTGTTTCGAAGACACTATCCATTCCGTTCAGCTGATATTCCAAGTTATTGACATCTCCTGACAGAATTACGATGTCATCAACAAAATTTATAATTGGTTGTTACCCTTCTTGAACTTTCCAAATTTGTTCTTTGTGTCCTTTATTGTCGACTCGGTAAGCAGATTGAATAACTAGGGGTTACAGGCTACAGGTTCTTAACGAAAGTCTCCCTTTCATTTCCTTCGACACTTATAAATGCAGTTCGATTACAGTACAATCTCTACACAACCTTTCACTCCCGGTATTTTTTCCCTCATACCTTCAGAACTGAAACAATGTATTCCCGTCAACACTGTTGAAGTCTTCTCTAAATATAGATATAATTTTTAAAATTTTTTAGAGGCCTGGTGCAGCAACGTTAGAATGAAGTCTTCTTGAAGAAATAATAAATAGGCAATAAGTTGTAAAATGAAAGGTTTATTTAAACCCGTTGACAATGGTCAACGTTTCCAGACATGTCTTCTTCAGAAGGTCATAGTGACAACCGGGTTACGTGTTTTAGGGGAAGGACGTTAGACTGTAGCCGAAAGGCTTCGTAAAATATAAAATTTCACCTCCATAATAATTAAACTACGCACCCATGGTGGTGGCCATTTAGTATTACCTTGTCACTGTACAACTAATCCACTGGTTGTACAGTGGCAAGTTAATACCGAATGACATCCACTATGGTGTGCATGGTTTAATTATCATGGAGCTGAAATTTAGTATTATACGAAACCATTCGGCTATATTTTAACGTACCTTCACCTAAACGTGTATCCTATCGTCACTAGGTCCTTCTCAAAAAGACATTTCTGTAACCGTTGAAATAATAGTCAAGATTAAATAAACGTTCGAATTTGCAACTGATTGTTTGTTTGTTATTTCTTCAAGAAGATCTGAATAAGCAGTAAGTATAGGCAGTTTAGTTATTTCGGGTGTTTGTACGACTTTTAATGCCTCACTGTTCGATGGTTCGAAGTAGCAACCATTGTCTGCGCTGCAACAGATTATATCTGAAGCTAGTACGTACGCAGAGCGCCGAGTTTTCGAGTACCATTCCACAAGTTCAAAACTACACCCGCGTACATTTTGGCAACCAATTGTACCGCACATACAAAATTGATTACGTTTGCATTAAATAGTTGATCGCACGTTTGCGGGAGCGATGCATTATTGACCATTCGTTGCTGAAAACGGAAGACGCTAAATATTTTTCGACCTAATCCTGAAATGGATCCCGGTAAAATTCAGTGACACCTCTCACTTGATTAATAATACCGAAGCTTGTCCATACTACTGCACGGCTCTATAGCTATTCGTGACCGATTACGCATTATAAATGCCGATGATATTATTGTGCAGTTACTGTCGAATCGAGGTCTCGTTTCACAAAGAACTTTCACATATTCGCCATAGTACATGCGTGACAATAAAAGTGAAAGACGTAAAAGACTTGATACAATGTCAGTGTATCTTCGAAGATATACACATCATCGATCGTACGTATTTCTATATAACAGGTTGACCGGCCATCAGTGTGCATTAATGTTGCTCGTGTAAAATGCTTTAAGCACGACTGATAGGGTGTACAGGGTGTCTCAAAAAGGATAGCTCAAACCTGCGCGGCTGAAAGAACACGATTATAGAAAAGCGCAAATGTGCCAGTAAACACAGGTCGGCAAACTAGCCGCTTGCGAGATAATCGCGACTGTACGGCTCCACGCCACCACCGACGGCATTGTTTGTAAAATAGTTGGGTTTTCTCCTTGCGCACTTGCGGCCGTCCTATGTTCGTTCTTTGCACATAGCAACATTGCCGAGAGGTGGAGCTGGAATCACACCATACACGCAGAACATACAGGACGGATACAGTACACACTCTCAAAGGGTATCAGTCGCGTCTAAGGAGTGCCACGTGTGCTATGTGGTGGTTACAATGGAACCGTACAGTAACGAAGAGTATGCGGATATGCATTTCATGTAGGCTATAGGGCTAATGGAAATGCACAGAAGGCTGCACGCTTGTACAAATAAACATATCCTGATCGAAGACACCCCGGAAGTCGCACATTTACAAGGGTCCATCAGCGCCTGTGAGAACACGAGAACACGAGGGTTTTGTACATGGAAGAGCAGGAGGTAAGCCTGCTCGCATTGCGTCTGAGGTTAAGCAGATGGTATTGGAAGCAGTACAGCGCTCTCTAAGAACATCGACTAGAAGAATTGCCACCCAAGTGCCTGTACTAACCCACAGTATGACGAATTTTACATCGCAATTTACTGTACCCCTAGCACCTCCAACGAGCTCAATGTCTCAATGATGCGGAAATTGTTCCTAGAGAGATGTTTTGTGAGTGGCTTGAAACAGTAGGCTGTAGTCGACCTTCGTTTCACGTGTAACATTTTATTTACAGAGGAAGCAGAATTCACATGCGATGGTGCGTTTAACTATCGTAATACGAATTTCGGTGTGAAATAAACCCACATGCTGTTCATGAGTTACTACATCAGCAACGTTACTCACTGAATGTGAGGTTAGGGGTACTAGACGCTCAATTCATTGGGCCACACATTCTTCCACCACAACTTAATGGACGGAGGTACCTTAGCTTTCTGCGGCGTCATCTTCCAGGATTGCTTGAAGATGTTCCCCTTCAGCAACGTATGTGTTACATGCATGATGGAGCTCCGTCACATTTTGCTGGTGGTGTGAGACGGCATCTAACGCGCAGATACGGCCAAAGATGGACAGGTTGAGGCGGACCTGTACCTTGGTCCCCAAGATCACCTGATCTAAATCCTTTGGATTTTTGTGTCTGGGGTCACCTCTACAGCAAAGTGTACAGCACATCCGTTGACATGGTTGAAGAACTGGAACAGACAGTTGTACATGCTTGTCAAGAATTTCTGAATGATTCAGGGGTTTCCGAAAGGATTCGAAATTCACTGCAGAGACGAGCACGGTTTTGCATTCAGATGTAAGGAAAACACTTGGAATACCTCCTTTAACAGGTACCCCATTCGTTAAATGTGAACTGATTGCGATGTACTTCACAGTGAAGTCTAAATTTCAAATTAATGTGCACTAACTAGGACAATGTTCACAATGACCTCAGTGACATCCTGCAACCGTACAGTCGTCAATATCTCGCAAGCGGCTCGTTTGCGGACTCGTGTTTAGTGGGACATTTGCGCTTCTATTATCGTGTATTTTCAGCCGTGTTAGTCTGCGCTATCCTTTGTGATACACCCTGCATAAGGACCGCGAACAGCATCAGATGTTACAATATCACTGAGGACGACACATAGTTGACGTGTACGCATGTGAGCCAGAGTTATCAGCACATGACAGGATTTGAAAAGGGACACATTGCGGGCTTCCACGCGTGCAGCTGGTCAATTCGTGCAACATACAGATATCTGAAGCATTCTTATGTGACAGTACTCTGATGTTAGATTGCATGGGGACGTGAAGGTTCTGGTCGACCACCACAAGTGGCGTTCGTCGTATTGTGCACCAAGCACATCGTAGCCCCTTCACATCTGCGCCTGACATCCAGCAACACGTCTGGATGACCTGCAACATTCTCCATCGTTGTCCACCATAGCTGGAGACTGTAGATGGGCTACGGAATTGCCGTCCGATGCGTAGCCTGCTTTAACACTGTAAGTAGGCTGTTTAGGTTTTTTTATTGGTAACGCCGCCGCCAACTAGCACTCTGTATGAAAATTACTGGCTGTGCCGTGTGCAGTCTGTGGCTGGTTTGCATTGTTGTCTGCCATTGTAGTGTTGGGCAGCGGCAGCTGGATGCTAACAGCGCGTAGCGTTGCGCAGTTGGAGGTGAGCCGCCAGCAGTGGTGGACGTGGGGAGAGAGATGGCGGAGTTTTGAAATTTGTTAGAATTGGTGTCATGAACTGATATATATATTTTGACTATTAAGGCAAATACATTGTTTGTTCTGTATGAAAAACCTTTCATTTGCTAACTATGCCTATAAGTAGTTAGTGCCTTCAGTAGTTTGAGTCTTTTATTTAGCTGGTAGTAGTGGCGCTCGCTGTATTGCAGTAGCTTGAGTAACGAAGATTTTTGTGAGGTAAGTGATTTGTGAAACGTATAGGTTAATGTTAGTCAGGGTCATTCGTTCGTAGGGATTTTTGGAAGTCAGATTGCGTTGCGCTAAAAATATTGTGTGTCAGTTTAAGCACAGTCTTGTATAATTTTTCTAAGGGGACGTTTCATATGTCGACCCTTAGCCAAGGAGACCTCACTGGGATCTTCTGACTTTTTCCTTGTAGTTTGTATAATTAGTGTAGCTTTTGTTTATTGCTAGCGCGTAATCATAGAGAGAATTTCCTTTGTAGTTGCAGTCTTTCATTGTTGTACAGTAAAATAGTTGTGGCATGCATGTAGTTTTGCACGAAGTATTTCGCAGCTGTGCTTGCAATTAACTAGATATTATTTTCAGTGATATGTTAGTGTGTTCTCTTATTTTTGTTCTTCAAATTGTTTTTTTCTGTGTTGTCGTGTGAAATATTGTGACAATAATGGCGAGTGAAAAACGTAATACTAGGTTCCAAAGTAAAGTGAGAAATGACATTGAAGACGAAAGCAGTGTGTTAGCGCCACCATGTAATGAATTAACTAATGTTCAAAGTAGTAATTTGGTAATTGTGCATTGGGAAATGGAGCGGGTTGCAAATAATGGTGTAGGCAGTGAAACAATTAGTGAACAGGGAAGCATTATCGATCGATCGGTCGGCAATAGCTTGCCTCAGGATTCCGAAATGACAGGACACAATCTTGCAAATACTGTAGATTCAGCTTTTGCGTCCTCACCGTTTTCTCAAATAAGTCAAGACACATTTTCTGTTTTTCCAACTGCGAATATTGCCGGTTCAAATGCATTGCCGAATATCACTAAGGAACATGTTTCAGACACCAGTGCATTGTTATTACAATTAATGCAACAAATGGGACAAAAGCTTCAAAAGTTAGAAAGAATGGAACAAACTCTTCAAAAGTTAGACACAATGGAACAAAATCTTCAAAAGTTAGACACAATGGAACAAAATCAGAGACAAACACAGCAAAAGCTTTAAAAGTTAGACACAATGGAACAAAATCTTCAAACGTTAGACGCAATGGAACAAAAGCTTCAAAAGTTAGATTCAGTGGAACATACGCTTGAACAAACACGTGAAGATTTAACTACAGAATTACATAAAATCGAATAGAAATGTCAGAAAGTCTTTAATGACTTAAAAACACAAATTTGTGAGCATTTCCAACCTATTTTTTCGCGGCATGAAACGGCATTACAGAATCACGAAGCAGTCATAAAAGAACTGCAAACTATTGTTCATGGAAATCATGAGACCTTGCAAGCTAAAATTGACTCAGTTGCATCTACCGATTCGGTTACGCAACTTGCAAAAACTCAAGAGAACTTAAAGGACACCGTAGATACTCTGAAAACTGGTTCAGAAAGATACATGTAGGAAATTAGTTAACTATCTGATAAAGTAGCCGAACTTTCAGATCAGTTCACTAACTTATCTACAAAGGTAGATGATGATCTGAATGACACAAAACCTGTATCCTTCACTGACACCGAAGAGTATGAACAAATTAGAAAATTCAAACAGAATCAAAATCAAATCAACACACAGTTCAAAAGAGAAATGCGGGAAGTACAAGAACAGTTGGCTCAAGTAATACAAGAATTACATATTTCAGAGGACACTCGCGCCCCAGTACGGGAAGCGGGACATAGAAATACAGAACAACCACAAAATAATGACACAGGACATTTCGGAAATCATGAAAGAAATTGGCAAGGTGCACCGAATTTTGAAGTGGAACCACCGAAACGACGTAACAATGACCAACATGCGACTCGCCCACATGATGATTTTGACTATAAGCTGTTCATTACTACACGTAAATTAAAAATATTTAAGAATTCTGGCAACGACATTCATCCACAAGTGTGGCTTCATCAATTCTCTCATTGTTTTCCTCCCAACTGGTCATTAGAACACAGATTAGAATTTATGTGTGGCTACTTGGAGGATGAACCAGCTGTAAGAATACGATCGGTCATTCACGATTGCCACATTGAAGGAGAATTTTATCATGCCTTCCTCTCAGCATATTGGTCTCAAGCTACATAAGACCGAGTAAAACATGGCATCATAATGATGAAACATTTCGAACAATCTGAATTTTCCAGTCTTGTGAAATATTTTGAAGACATGTTGCACAAGAATCAGTACCTATCAAACCCGTACAGCCCCTCAGAACTCATCCGCATTTGTTTAATCAAATTACCGGAACATTCACGGCATATTATTTTGGCAGGACGTTGCAAAGACGAGATTGAAGCTTTTCAGGGGCTCTTACAAGAATTAGAAATTGACACTGACAATCGCGGAACGCGAAAACAGGAACGCAACAATTACAGGTCACATCCGTCGCAATTCTACGATGAAAGAAATAATAACTGGACAAGACAAGGCTATTCTCATAATACAAATCGTGACAAAAACAGACACCACCCGTATGACAACCGTTGGCAGAGTAGTAATAATTACAGGAAAGATCACCTCTCCGCGGTAGTGACTATCCCATAGACAATCAGAGAAACAAACAATATGGGAACCAAAATAATTACCATCAAGGGATACAGAATAACTTTAGACGCAACGGTCCAGCGCGCAGTTACGATTCAGAGAGAAATTCTCCACCACGTGACCGACAAAAAAAAAAAAAAACCTATCAAATCTTCCGACATGACGACAGACGATATGATCGTAATGACAGACCTGAATTGCAGCAGAACTGGCGGAATTCAAACAGAGCAGGGCCCTCTCGACAAGGTGAATTTGTAGAAGTTAGATCTCCAAATCCCAATAACGACGCGCGCCAATAAAGACACAATAGGCTCATACCGCTGGCAGCCACAAAATGTACTTATGAAACTGACGACGCAGCTGCCGTAGCTAGTAATTACGTTAAAATGGAAGACATTAGGGACATCTTACTCCAGGAACATGACGTAAAACATAACAACATTGCATATCCTGTGATTCACATTACTATAAATGACGTAAAATTTACGACAGTACTTGACTCAGGCAGTCCCATTTAAGTCATTAGTGAAACAGCCTTTAGCAAATGCAACAAATCGAACGATTGCCCCACCCTTCCGTTACGTAAGATTAAATTACAAGGTGCAATCTTTGGGAAAAGTGTAGATGTACGCCAACAAACCAACTTAGAATTCTCTTGTCAAAGCCACAGCTTCTCTATGAACTTTCTTATTGTTCCATTGTTGTCGACGGAAATTATATTTGGAGTAGACTTTTTCCATGAATACAAAGCAATCTTAAACTTTCACGATGCTGAAATAAGTTTAGAGAAAGTTGGTAGGTCAATAGCTTTGAAATTTGAAGATTGGCTCTCAAACAATGACGAGGGAATTAATCGTCTTTACCTTCTGTTAGTGGAATTATCTACGGAACTAGACACTAACAATCGCTCTGCAAGTACTGACAAGGATGATATCGACGGCATATTTGAAACTAATGAGTTAATTCAGAATAAAATTCAAACAATTGAGAATTGTAATCACACTGATAGGCAGGACCTTTTTGAGATTTTACAAGCACATTCCACAGCTTTTAATCACAAAACAGGAACAATCAAGGGATTTCAATACCAATTTCGTGTTCGTGAGCATACTAAATTTTGTGTTAGACCATACGTAATTCCAGCACATTATAGGGACCGTGTTAGAACAGAAATACAATCTATGCTTGACGAGGGCATTATTGAGCCTGTAGTAAGCTCATACATCAATCCATTACATGTTGTTGAGAAGAAAAATGGATCGATCAGGCTTGTCTTAGATTCGAGACAAATCAAAACTCTCATTATTCCTGAAACAGACAGGCAGCAAACGTTGGAAGAACTTCTTCAAAATTTTAATGGTGTGAAAGTGTTGTCTTCCATTGATCTCAGATCCAGCTTTTATCAGATCGAACTTCATCCAGAATGTAGAAAATACACAGCTTTCCTTTGTTTCGGCGTTTGTTGTCAGTTTAGAAAACTTCCCTTTGGTTTGAACATTTCTTCGGCACCATTCATTCGCGGGCTAAATTCCATATTACCTGAGCTCTTAAAACGTCACATCACCTTATATGTGGACGATATTCTGATAGCAGAAGCCTCATGGGAACAACATAATCGCATCCTCAACAGGGTGTTACATATTTTTGCAGAATCTGGAATTACAGTTAACTTGGAAAAGTCTGAATTCGGTAGGACAAAGGTGAAGTTTTTGGGACATATTATTTCTTCTGAAGGCATTCAGCCGGATCCTGAAAATTTAGAAGCAATCAGAGCCATTCCAGTTCCATCCACAAAAAAAAGAAAAAAAACAAGTCAGCAATTTTCTAGGTCTCGTAAATTTTTACCGTCGTTTTCTGAATATGCAAATTCTAGTTACACCAAAACTTTGTTCTCTCACTGGAAAAAATACTATTTGGAAGTGGGACGAACAAGCACAGTTGGAATTCAATTCTTTGAAAGAATCGCTACTTAACGCGCCAATACTACCTCATCCAGATCTCTCACAAGATTTTTGCCTCAGCACAGATTCTTCTAAAGTCAGTCTTGGTGTCCATTTATTTCAAGAAGCCATAGAAAATGACACTACCGTTCATAAAACCATCGCTTTTGCTACCCGAGTGCTAACAAAATCTGGAAAAAAAATATTCCGTTACTGAATTACAAGCTTTAGGGCATTTAACCAATTCCGTTTCTTTCTTTATGGTAAGTACGTAAAAGTATACAGTGATCATCGTGCATTACAATTTTTTATGTCTTCAAAATTAAATAATGACAGGTTGAAACGTTGGGCATTGTTTCTGCAAGAATTCCACTTCACAATAGTCTACATTCCCGGCAAGGAGAACATTGTTGCGGACGCACTGTCACGCGCATCGGGTGGGGTTGAGAAAAGTAACACAGAGGGCAACCTCGAGAAAAATTTCAGTATTCTTTACATTCAGAAAGTCGCCTTTGAAAACTTCATCACCACATCTTTAAAGGACATTGCTCATGAACAAGATAAAGATCCGATTTGGAAAGAAATCAAAGTAAATGGCATGAAAAGACACACACACAGATTCGGCATTTTTATCTGGTTAGAAACAACATACTGTTCAAACGATGCACTGTTTATGACAAGCTATGGGTACTTTGCATTCCAGACGATTTTGTTAATAAGCTCATTTGGTACAATCATTTCAGCTATGCACATTTTGGTCCACGAAAATGTTATCATATTCTTCGAACGACTTGTTATTTTAACAATATGGAAAAGAGAATTCGAAGAGTCTTGTCTATTTGTAAACTTTGTCAAAAGGCGAAACCATCTACTGTCTCGCATCGTGGTCCATTGTTTCCTATAATTCCTGCTAAATTAAAAGAATTTGCTGCTATTGATCTGTTGGGACCGCTTGTTAGAACATCTAATGGATTTTCGTACGTTCTAGTCGTTGTTGAACTTACTTCAAAATTTGTTTCTTTCACTCCGTTACGTAAAGCCACTGGACGGTCTGTATCTTGGATACAGAAATTTCTTACGTGAAGGTGGACACGTTAGTAAAGTAATTTCAGATAACGGACCGCAATTCAGATCTGCTGTTTGGTCACGCATGCTTCTTAACCATAAAATCAAATCTGTTTTTATTTCATTGTACTCACCACATTGTAACCCGTCTGAACAGATTATGAAAGAAATCAATAAGCTTTGCAGACTTTATTGTCACAGAAAGCATCAGCATTGGGACAGATATTTACACTTATTTCAAAACGTGCTGAATGAAATGCCTCATGACTCCACTGCTTTACCACCTGTTCTTGTACTAAAGAATAAAGAACCACCGAACAGAATCAGAAAGCTTGTACCTTTTCCGAATACACGTAAACTTCGACACAAAGACATAATTGATTTGGCTATTAAAAATATAAATTCTGCTGCAGACAAAAGGAGAAAATTACACGGTAAAGCAAATGCCAAGAAATTATATATTGGTCAGAAAGTTCTCATTGAAGTTCATTCATTGTCACATAAGAAGAAACACTTGAGTCACAAATTCTTTCTAGTTTACAATGGACCTTCCAGAATCCGACGTATACCACATGATAATTGCGTTGAAGTTGAAACTCTGCGTACTAGGAAGAGTAAAGGTTTACACCACATTTCACATGTAAAACCGTTTATTGAAATATAATCTGCTTTTTAACTTTGTCTTTGCCATAAAACATTTCACTTCACATTTCTAGTATGCTTTGTCACACTGAGAAACTGTTAACGTGCAACAATGTTTTGGAGTTAACTATCCAGTCTAGAACCTAGGGAACATTTTTACACAGAAATTACGAATTCATTGTTATAGTGAACAGACGACACAGTGTTGTTATTTGTACATTTTTGCTTGTTCGTTGCACGATTACGTAACAAATATAAGGCTTACATTCTTAGAACATATACTGTTAATGAGGTTTTAATGCAACATTTTGGTTTAGTTGAAAAGACATTCGTTATTTGAAGTACTTTCTGTGAGATTAAAAATGACTTAGCATTTGGTTTCTTTGATAGCTACACGATTATATCACGACGCTACTAATGTGTGACACAATTTACATTGTGCTTTTGTGGTGTATCTATTTTATAACTGCACAGTTTTTCTGAATTCTTCTGGAAAGGAAAACATGTTTTAGTAGTAACTTTGTGGTATAGCTACAATGAGACAGCCTTTTCTGTAGCACAACAATACGTTACAGTACTGTACTTACTTCATCACAGCAATAAGCGTAGTAACTATCATATCTATATGCAAAGCATTTCACTTATCATGAGGTGAGTACATTGACTTCTGCAGAACTTAGCTTTCGGAGGACGATAACTGCGATACTTCCACAGAGATTATCTTACAACACGATGCACAGTTTAGCGCCACAGTACATGTAGTAGAGTGATTAATTTTGTACTGAAAACATATATTTTTAAAGATATTTGAAGTACAATGATACAAAGGTTTTCCGTGATACATTTCATTCCATTCCTGTAATCGGTAACACCTGAGGATATAATCACATTAATCCTCAGGGGGGTACACGCTTACTTTGTGTACCATATGTATGGCAAGCACAAGGATCCCTAGCTAATATAGTATTTGCTTATACAACTTTAAACATCGGTACCATATTTCTCTAACACATTAATTACACAGCTATCTGATCATTTAACTGGGAGAGACAAACATTTATTTTACTACATCAGTGACAGATGTTTACGTAATTACACAGTTGGATAACTTCACACTTACGAAATGGTATTTTGTCTGTACTTTGTGAACTGTTCATATTTTTTCAGAATCATTGTGATACTATGAGAGCTTTGAATAATGTATTTGGTATGGGGTCATGATTTTTAAAGTACGTTTGAGGTAGATGACACTACTGAAATGAGCAGAGAATATTTTTTTTAGGTTTTGAAATTATTGCAGAAAGCTATGACGTTTTTGAGATTTGACTAAGGTGTTATGATGTTATTATTACGACGACGATGTGAATTATGCTGCTGAGGTATGTTTAAGCTGATGCTGTATGAGTTATTTGGTTATGCTACACATCTGTTATGATGAAATATTGAAGAAGTGTCGACAAATAGGTATATGTGTAATAAGGTAAGGAATAATGAGTAGTGGTTAGGGACTCTGGTTTGTGGAAAAGGTTGTTGGAAACCAAGAATCGTACTTCAAGAGTTATGAAATGTGTGTATATGCTGGCGAAAATATTTGGACACTATTATATTTATAGGATTTTATTTTCTACACATTTGTAACGCAAATTCTCAACCTGTGAAAATATTTTTATATGAGACTGTCACTGTAGCGGAAACTGTTGTCGTAAATATTTCTGTAAGAAAGTTAAGTGACCACCTGCATGTAATGCGTCGTGGGCACACAGCTGCGCGACAGCCACCTGGAATCAAGCCATTAGTGTGTGCCTTTCAGAGGCACAAGTGGAGAAAAAATAAAGAGGCCATTATCCTCGCTATTGACATTGCTTTGTAGAAAGCATCGCAAAAACGACACGCTCATTACTTGGGAAGATACTTTCTTACTGATGCACACCTGATAACGACAAGCGTCTTTCTACGAGAGTTGAGAGAATTTGTACTAACTTATGAAATGTCACATGACTATTGAATGATATTTTTATGCTTTGCGTTTCATAGTTGCTTGTTTCGTTTGATATCTGTTTTCCAGCTGTGTTACCACATTGGTTTTATAAAATAAAATTAAATGCATTTGCTAATGTGAAAACTTTCTGTCAACAGATATGTTAAATAATAATTTTATGATCCACATTATTAAAAAAAAGGAGCACTTGGAAAGGAAAGAACAATAAGAAGGGACTAGTTACAGTAACTGCATATATAATTTTCCAGCACCTGGTAATTTTTTGTAGAATTAGTTTTTGTAGTGCGCCACTTTAATTTCATAGACATTAAGATGTGAATATACATTTCCCTTATCTGCATTGTTGTCTTTAGTGTACTATTTTTTTCCACTTGTGGGTTTGTCATGTTTAGATATAAGTTATTACATTTACTGCCGCTTGCTTTGCCAATTTCTATTTTTGTTGTTATTGCTGTTTGTATTAATTGTTTTGTGCTGCTGCATTGCCTCGTCCCTTAGTTTAGCATATGAGCTCAGTAGCTTTAAGTTAGCTTAAGATGGGGTAGGTTATAAAAGAGATCGATTTGTGATGATTTGGAAGAAATGCATTGAGATGCTATAGGAAATGATTTGGCCAAAAAAAAAGTAGTGTACAGTGGATAAAAACTATGTTTGAAAGAGAATCTGAACAAAATACAGAAATCATGCTTGGATATGATATTTTTGGTGGAAACAAATGTTGAGATATGACGAAAGATCTACAGAATGAAGTTTTGAGTTGGACTGCACTACCAAATGTTACACAGAAAACAAACCCTGTCCTTTCCTTCTGTTATCCCACTATGTGTTTGTGTACCCTTGTGTATTTATGTTCTACCGGTCTTTATATGTTTATCTGATAAGACTTATGTTGCAGAATTTTTCTAATAGTAAGCTACATTCACGATGATGAGGAATACTGTTATCCTCAAATATAATTTGTATTAATAAGATGTTATTTACTTTGTAAAGATGTTTACACATTATTTATTCTGTTTTGCTCTAATGCTCATGTGTGAAATTGATGTTTCAGAAGTTATTCTGATCTTTTATGTATTTACTTATGTCATAATTCCTGTAACACTGATGTATTTGTTATTTCGATTCTTTTGTAAAGCCTGTATTACTGCAAATGTTATGTGTACTATTATGTTCTTTAATGATATATTTTGTACCTTTGTTATTGTATTCTTATGTTATAAATTTGTAATTGACACCAGTTTATCAAATTAAGTAATTTGTTAAGTTACATTTCACTGCACACGTTTCTGTTGGTCATAGTATATGGACAATATGTGAGAAGTAGGGACTGATAGTGTTTGCACGTGTGTTAATTATTCAGCAAGGGACTGGATAACAGCATTGCTGGTTCTAAGGACATTTCAAACAAATTCTTTGTGAGTGGACAAGTGGTGGTTTATGGACTTGCTATATTGTCCATAAGACTCTTCAATGGTGATTGTGCACCTGCACGGTCGCAACAGTTGGTTGCTAGCCATGTCTACAAGGACTACAGTGGGTCTACACCTTTGATGACTCACCAATACCATTATTTCTACAAGGACTGCAGTGGGTCTGCACCTCTGGTGGCCCACCAATACCGTAATCTCTACCAGGACTACAGTGGGTCTGCTCTGAGATGACCTACCTACCAATATTCTTCAAAACCTCGACTGACTCTGCTGTGGGTTTGCTCTGTTGTGGCCCATTACCTGTCTGCATGTCAACAGTCAGCACTGTACTGGCCATTGCCCAAAAAAATTTGTAAATTTTTTTGTGGGGAACATGGGGGCTATGTAAGTAGGGTGTTTAGGTATTTTTATTGGTAACGCCGCCGCAACCTAGCACTCTGTATGAAAATCACTGGCTGTGCCGTGTGCAGTCTGTGGCTGGTTTGCATTGTTGTCTGCCATTGTAGTGTTGGACAGCGGCAGCTGGATGCTAACAGCGCGTAGCATTGCGCAGTTGGAGGTGAGCCGCCAGCAGTGGTGGACGTGGGGAGAGAGATGGCGGAGTTTTGAAATTTGTTAGAATTGGTGTCATGAACTGATATACATATATATTTTGACTATTAAGGTAAATACACTGTTTGTTCTGTATTAAAATCTTTCATTTGCTAACTATGCCTATAAGTAGTTAGTGCCTTCAGTAGTTTGAGTCTTTTATTTAGCTGGTAGTAGTGGCGCTCGCTGTATTGCAGTAGCTTGAGTAACGAAGATTTTTGTGAGGTAAGTGATTTGTGAAACGTATAGGTTAATGTTAGTCAGGGTCATTCGTTCGTAGGGATTTTTGGAAGTCAGATTGCGTTGCGCTAAAAATATTGTGTGTCAGTTTAAGCACAGTCTTGTATAATTTTTCTAAGGGGACGTTTCAACACTAGACACGAACGGCTGCATTTGGAGTGGTTGGAGTGGTGACATGACGATGAGGCACGGATTGCTGTTGAATGACGTAGCAGTAGCACTGCGTTCTGCAATGAATCTCGGCTCTGCACTACTAAATGGACGGCCAGTGTAGGGAGGGGGGATTATAACACCCACCTGTAGAGAGATCCCTTTTCTCCATTGTTTTTGGAGAGGCACAGCCTTGTTACTTCTGGCATTAGGGTGTGGACAGCTATCTTGCGTGACTTCAGGTCGTGGCTGATGGCGATTGCACGTCATAGACATCCTGCGTCGCCATGTGTTACCTGTCACGCTACGGTGTCGCGTTACCACTTTTCAACAGAACAATGCTCGTCTCCAAGTGACACGTGCCTCTATGAACTGTCTGCGTGATGCAGACGTAGTAACACGGCCAGCAAGATCCCGAGATCGGTCCCCAATAGAACCAGCTCGGAAGTCAACTCAGTTTCGTTGTGAGTATTCAGGGTATCGAGGACCATTTACGACACTCGTTAGCCAAATTGTCTCAGATGAGAATGCAATGACTGTGTGGGACGCTTCCGAATGGAATCAGTGCATGAAACTGTGGCAAGGAGGATGCAACGATAAGTGGGCTCATAATAGAAGTTGTTTGTAAATTTGACTTTACTTTTTAATCACCAATGTAACATTTCATACTTCCTTGACCTATGATGTTTCATTTAGTTTCTTCCTTGCCTTGGGTGTGCCTCATATTTTTGTCAGGCATTGTTTTTAAGTTACATAGCTACGTAACTCGCAATACTAGCAGAAACTTTCAAACATTTCGTGCATTGTGTTTCAAGTTTCTGTGCAACACTATCTCGCTACTAGTGTTGCCAGCTATTCCGACTTTCGCGATTTATGATGATTTTTGTGGATGTAATGGCACGTTCCAAGTAAAACTTAACGCGAGACATAAAATATACCGCCTTTTGCGCTCTGCTAACAAATTTAATCAGGAGCTCATTTAAAAAAAAATGCCCTGAAAATGAAACTTCTGGAATGAGGTTCTGAACGCGTGCGCTTTTTGAAGCACGAGGTGTCCATCAGTCGATCGGCCGAAGAACTACATGGACTACTGAGCGCATTACCGAATTGTATTATTTTTTCTTAATTATGAATGTTCTGACTGGATTGATGGGGCCCGCCACCAATTCCTCTCGTGTGCAACGCTCTTCATCACAGAGTAACACTTGCAACGTACTTCATCAATTATTTGCTATTATTTGCTGAATGTATTCCAATCATTGTCTTTCTCTACCGCGTTAACACTCTACATCTTAACGGATGTTCTATCATCCTGTCCCTACTTCTTATCAGTGTTTTCCATATATTCCTTTCCTCGCCGATTCTCCGGAGAACCTCTTTTTTCCTTACCTTGTCATTGCAACTAATTGTTAACATTTTTCTGAAACACCGTACCTCAAATGATTCTATTCTCTTCTTTTCTGGTTTTCTCACAGTCCACGTTTCACTACCATACCATGCTGTGCTCCAAACACACAGTCTCAGAAATTTCTTCCTCAAATTAAGGCCTATGTTTGATACTAGTACTCTCTTTTGGGCAGCAGTCGTAATGTTTTTGGCTTTATAACCATTATATTGAGATAGAAGAAGCTCTTATTAGAGCAGTTGAGAAGGCAGCCCCCTCAAGATGACGTAATGTGGTGTGAGGTACAGATGACAGATGGTTTGTTTGATACGGGCATCGTGAGTGAGACCGCCTAAATTATGGTCCGTCTCCGCAATTGGTTGCTCTGTATGGAAGTTGCGCGCCAAAACGATAATCTTCTGTTATTAATATTTGCCAAACTAAACAGCGTATTTGCTTGCATTTCATATTAAAGCATTTCTTAATAGCATGCTATAATTCCACTACTGTACGGTCGGGGGGAACTCAACAGGAAAGGTACATGCTTTGACGGGTGACAGTATTAGTGGTTCTAAACGAAAAACTTCATATTGACATATGTCCGATTCTGTATGGTTTCTTAGATACAACACATTTAATGTAAATTTTTATTTTCTGTATTATTCAGACATTGTCACTGTTTACGACGTAGCGCAATAGTGTAAACAAAGTTAAGACGAACTATTTGATGCAGGACGGTTGTGGTTTACCAATTCGGGAAACTATCTCAGAGTGACTACAGTGCATCCGTATAGCGCAAGGTATTTAATATTCTGGCGCACTCTTCGCGAAAACGGTTATTGGTAGACAAAAATACACTGCATGATCAAAAGTATCCGGACACCTGGCTGAAAATGACTTACAAGTTCGGGGCGCCCTCCATCGGTAATGATGGAATTCAGTATAGTGTTGGCCCACCCTTAGCCTTGATGAGTGCTTCCACTCTCGCAGGCATACGTTCAGTCGGGTGCTGGAATGTTTCTTGGGGGAATGGGAGCCCGTTCTTCACGGTGTGCTGCACTGAGGAGAGATGTCGGTTGGTGAGGCCTGGCACGAAGTCGCCGTTCCAAAACATCCCAAAAGTGTTCTATAGGATTCGGTCTGGACTCTGTGCAGGCCAGTCCATTACAGGGATGTTATTGTTATATAACCACCCCACCACAGGCCGTGCATTATGAACAGGTGCTCGATCGTGTTGAAAGAGGCAATAGCCATCCCCGAATTGCTCTTCAACAGTGGGAAGCAAGAAGATGCTTTGGGCCTGCGCTGTGATACTACCACGAAAAACATCAAGGGGTGCAGGCCCCCTCCATGAAAAACACGACCACACCATAACATCACCATTTCCGAATTTTACTGTCGGCACTACTCACGCTGGCAGACGACGTTCACCGGGCATTCGCCATACCCACACCCTACCATCAGATCACCACAATGTATACAGTGATTCGTCACTCCATATAACGTCTTTCCTCTTTTCAATCGTCCTGTGTTTACGCTCCTTAGACCAAGCGAGGTGTCGTTTGGCATTGACCAGCGTGATGTGTGGCTTATGAGCAGCCGCTCGACCATCAAATCCAAGTTTTCTCACCTCCCGCCTAACTGTCACTGAACTTGCAGTGGACCCTTGTGCAGTCTGGATTTCGTGTGTAATGATCTGGATAGATGTCTACCCATTACACATTACTACCCTCTTCATCTGCCGGCGGTCTGCGTCAGTCAACAGACGAGGTCGGCCGGTATGCTTTTGTGCTGTATGTGTCCCTTCACGTTTCCACTTCACTATCACATCGGAAACAGTGGACCTAAGGATGTTTAGGAGTGTGGAAATCTCTCCTACAGAAGTATGACACAAGTGACGCCCAATTACCTGACAACGTTTGAAGTCCGTGAGTTTCATGCAGCGCCCCATTCTGCTCTCCCACGATATCTAATGACTACTGAGCTTGCTGGTATGGAGTATCTGGTAGTAGGTGGAAACACAATGCACCTAATATGAAAAACGTAAATTTCTGGGGTGTCCGGATACTTTTTATCGCGTATTGTATATCGGACATTTTCCTAGGAAATTTGATGTTATTTAATTTGATAGTGTGACATGTTTCGGATGGAGAGTGTAGTTATCGACTTATCCAAGGAAAACTTATTAAAGTGATATTACGAGTGCTCCGTCTCGAGAAACATGTCCATTGAAGTTTTTTCTTCATAATCACTAAATACTGTCACACCTCAGATCATGTATCTTCCTCCTACTTTACCCTATATAATACGTATAACGAGTTTTTTAGTAGCCGAGCTTATGTGCCATAGACGTTGAAATATTGTAGCTGAAATATGTTAGGAAATGTGGATCGGAACGGATTAGGTGCCAGGGCGCAAAAACATTACACTTCATACAGCAAAACTGTTTAACATTTTGTAAAAATATTACCTTTTTTTTCTTTTAAACACGTGAATTTTAACAATCCCAAATGAATGTAAGAGAACAAGCGATAAGTGTTAATATTTGAAAATTAAGAAACTTTCAATTGTTTAATAATGCGACATTATGTTGAACTTATGCCTCAGATAAAATGAATGGAGCACAGTATAGATGTACGCCTTTCTCAAAGAGACGAAAATGATTGTAGTTGGCACATCTTCCTCAAAAAAAAAAATGCATCACTCTTTTCTAGATATTTACTGAGCAGATCAACTAACACCCGTAAGCCCAGCAAGCCTAAAAAAGCAATGGGGAATTATAAAAGAATGTGAAACATAGTCTTCAGAGAAATTTTACTTGAACTCTTAAAGATAGATGCACATGACTCAAGCTACTTCTGTGCAAGATTGTGTAAATAGAATTTAAACAATAACGCCCTCAAGGCTTGAACTACAATAGCAAATACTAAACGGTGTGCCAAAATATATTACACACGGTGAGCGCAAGTAATATTCATAAATTACATACTGGGTTCAAACGCGAAATACAGGAAGTACTGTGGCATGAATAGCAGTGTAGCAATGTAAGTTAGCCAAACTGGGACCGGTAAGCTGTTTGAATAAAATGTAGTTTAACTCAGACTCAAAACACATAACGTACAGAATCCCGCGGCACAGTTTATAGCTCTGAATAGCTGTTCACACAATCTGGGCACTGTGAACTGACCAAACACGTCCAACCAGTCGCCGTGATCACCGCTCAGTAACTTCACTTCGCCCATGAAACCTGTAGCAGCAAATAGCAGATCAAGTTCCAGGACAGTTTTCCTCCAAATCCGAGAGACATTCATCTCCGGCATGTAAGTTGGTATAACAGACAATAATACAGCTGTCCCAGACGAACTTCAATCTTTGCAAATGATCATAGCGTCTGTGTCCCACGAAACTGCCAACACTTTCCGTTGGATGGCCATCCTTCAGGTACCTGAAGTAAACGACTGAGCTCGTGTCCAACCCCATTACGTCAGCACGACAGAGAGCCTCGTGTCACGAAGGAGGCAGTAGTAACCGCTGTACAGGCAAAGACATTACATCGCGCTTTTGAGATTCTGCGAAATTGCTCATGGTTAAGCAATCTTTGTTTATATTGCTCATGTGGCGAGATGCACATAAGTATGAATTTCCTTGCACTGTTACAAATTATAACGATAAACAACATGGTCCTAAAAACTCTTTTCGTTTTGCCGGTCTACTGTGTTATGACCACTTGGCCACCAGAGGCCGAGAATTCCAGAATTTACTGATCCATCACGGCGACAACAGCGCCATAATATCTGTCTGAGTTTGCGGCTATAACCAGCCAAAAAACTGGTTTTTCCTTGGTGCACGTACTCGCCAAGCCATTTCTTACTGATAGTTGCATTGCTGCTGTATGTGTGTTCAAAGTGACCGAAAAATATCACATTTTGGGCGGCGAGGAATCTCCCGTGCACAAGTATCTTAAACTGCTGATAGTGTGCATTAAGAGATTATTGTTAATGTTTAAATATAAGCACCCGTTAAATGGAAACCAGAGAGATGGAAAAATAGTTATTAAACGATTTATCTTTTCAACTAAGTGAACAGTTTATTATTCCAAAAGTAATTCATCCCACCCTGAGACACGACGGTCGGTGCTTTCACGGAAAAATGATTTCCGATGCCTGCCGAACCACGATTGCATCCAGGCGTGCACCTCTTCGTCCGGAGCAAATCGACGGACACGACTTTCTTCATGGCGGGCCCTCATGTTGCCAGCGTTGTTTCGACTACGCTGAAGACGTTTCGATTGGAGGCCTTTACACGTCCTCCATACTGTCCCGATCTCATCCCATGCGATTTCCACGTTTTTCGAATCTTGGAGGAAGACATTCGTGGCTGTGGATTTACTTCGGGCGAAGAAGTTCCGTAGGCAACCGCAAACATTTTGCCATGAAGGCATTGACCGTCTTGTCTCACAATGGGGTAAATGTATTATCAGTCATGGCGATTATTTTGAAAATAATAAACTTTTTCCTGACTTTTTCTCATTTCGTTTTCATTTCACTGCCCATTATACCTAGCTGACTCCGCCGGAGCGCGTTGGAAACTTCGTATTACCAATTTAAAGTTGGGACTTTTGATGAACAGAACACTGTTTTGAGTACAGTTGTGCCTGGGTGACAATTTTTATATTATTTATTAGTTTACTTATTCAACCTGGTCTGATCTGGACCATCAGGACCTCTCTTGCAATACCTTGTTACGTCGTAGTTACCTAAGAAATGACAATTTTAATATGACAACTAGGATTAAAATGATTTGAGTGTCTGAAGTGGCAGTGTGGGTAAACTATTATAATTATGAACAAACGTTGTTAATACTGGCTGTAATTTTACTACTGCTGCTGCTGACACTAATAGGAATAATAGTAATAATAACAATAATGACAGTAATAGTGAAAATAACAATAACGATAGTGGCAATGATAAGAAGAATTTGCAGGTGTGCAAAACAGATGTCTTATGATACAGCGAGTTCTGGGGAAAGGAAATTTAAGGAGACACCATCGGCTAAGAATGCTCCGAAATGAGGAAGATCAAGTACAAAGGTATCAACTACAAAAGTACAGGGACAATGGTAATCGTAATTGTTGCTTCAGTAGATACGTAATTAACTGTCTTATGAAGCTGGAGGCGCCATTTCCTTTTCTAATATAATGCTGCAAGTTGTTCCACGGTAAGATTCTACCCACTGAATAGATCGAGGAGGGAAATGAGAGTAAGTCTTCACTGAAAAGACAGTAGAGAAGACGGTGTGGAAATCCTTGCACTTGTCTGCACGCAGCTAGGATAGCTGTGCGTGTGGTAGTTAAATATGATCAGTGAGTGGAACATCACAGATTTAACGAACACAGCCATTGACAATCAGTTCCAGGCGCCGTGAGAATTCTTGAGAAAGAACTGGCAGAATAACATAGCTCCAATAAATAACTGGAAGTAGGTGTTTGTACAAGATTCCTTTTCAGGTCAAAAGGGAAGAGCTTCTGATATTTTTGTAGGACATGGAAAGATGCTGATGCCTTCTTGCACACTGCAGTTACGTGCTCTGGCCAGTTTAGATTTTCTGTGTTGCTAGTCCTAGACTCTTTGCTGAAGGAGAGAAGTTGATATTTGTCCTATTTGTGTTTAAAGATGGTAGGGATTCCCGATATTTCGGGCTAATGAGCCTGGAATGATCCGCCAGTACCGCTAGGTTTAGCTATGTTGAGCTTTAACCATTGTTCATAATATAAGGAATTTAGCATCTAAATATAGCAAGTTCACGACATTTTTGTCCCGATATACAAGGTCCTGTTCAGCCAGTTTTTCAAACCAACAAACAAGTCCATAATCTCCAGTTTTCGGTTAATTGTGCCTATCAACGCCACTAGATACGAAAGCTCCAACTAAATGCCTCGGGCCCATTCGAAATGGCAAGAGAGACCAGCGCCGGCGACAGTTCTTCGACACAAGTTTTTCGTTATCATTAGTTGTCTAAGTGATTTAATGTGAACCTCCACGAAGTCCTCTCCCGTGCCAAACTCTTCAGACTGAAAGCAGCACTTGCATTCAATGTGTTCAGCTATTTGTTGGCTGTATTCCAGTCTCTGTCTTCCCCTAAAGTTTTCCCTCTCTACAGCTCCTTCAAGTAACATAGAAGTTATTTCTTATTGTCTTAAAATATATCCTGTAATCCTGTCCCTGCCTTCTGTCAGTGTTTTCGAAAAGCTCCTCTCCTCGCCAGCTATGTAAACAACCTCTTCACTCTCCGTTCACCTAAGTGTCTACATTTCTTTCTCAAATTAGGACGAGTTTTATACCAGTAGACTTCTTTTGGCACAGAGTGCCTTCTTTCACTGCGCACGTTTCCTTTTTATGTCCACGTTGCTTTTGCGCGTTATTTTACTGCTATGGGAGTAAAATACCTTCACTTCATCTACTTCGTTCTCACCAATTTCAGTATTCAGTTTATCGCTACTCTCATTTCCACTACTCATAACTATTTTCAACTTTCTTCAATTGTCTCTCAGTCCATAGTGTATTCGCATATTTTTAATGGCTCTGAGCACTATGGGACTCAACTGCTTGGGTCACCAGTCCCCTAGAACTACTTAAACCTAACTAACCTAAGGACATCACACACATCCATGCCCGAGGCAGGATTCGAACCTGCGACCGTAGCAGCCGCACGATTCCGGACTGCGCGCCTAGAACCGCGAGACCACTGCAGCCGGCGCATCTTTTTAATTCCATTTCAAATACCTTGCAGTTTCTCCTCATTTTTACTGAGGATAGTAGTGTCACAGCGAATCTTATCGTTGATATCCTTTTACGATGAATTTCAACCCGTCTGTGAACCTTTTCTTTTGATGTATAGACTAAGCAGCGGCTTCAAAAGACAATTTCCCTGTCTTATGTCCTTGATACTTCGAGTATTTAGTTCTTGGTCATTCATTCTTATTTTCCTACTGGTTCAGGTACTGTTGCGTATACCAGTCTATCCCTACAATTTAAATATATTTTTCCTGACAAGGCCTTGCAACATTTTACATGATAGAACACTTTTCTATGTCATAAAATCTTTCGAGGATTACTTGATTTTTTTTATAAGTATTTCTTCCAATATCAGCTGAAACGTCGGAACTGCTTCTCTCGTGTCCTTATCTTTCCTACCTATCGTCAACGAACAGATCCTAAATTTTCTTTTCCATCCTTTCATGTATTACTCTTGTAAGCAACTTGGCTGAATTAGATGCTAAGCATATTGTACCGCAATTTTCATACGTATCTGCTCACTGATTCTTTGATAGTGCTTCTTCAGACTCAGATTCCACAAATCAGCTTGAACAGTGTTTGCTTCCCCTTCCGCCAATAATTTTAAAATTTCTGTCGGCATGTTAACTGTACTTCCACTTTATTTTATCGCTAATCTTTCAAAGGAAGATGCTTTTATTTCTTTAATTCTTGTGCAAAACGTGCCGCCGTGTTGCGACACAGGATATGAGACATGTCCTGGTGTCTGCATCCGTTAAAAGTGTTTGTTTTTCCCATTTATTGACATCTTCGTGCCGCTAGAGCAGGGCGCATGATCCCGTTCCTTCCCAGGTTTCGGAAAAGTATTTATCAGAGTTATTTAATGTTAACGTGGAAGGCACTTTTGTTTCCGCACCTGACACAAACACACAATCTGTAAACAGAGAAAAATTTCGACTTCAGTGTAATTTAGGAGGAATGCTAAGAATGAAAACGAGAATATGCAAGTAAGAGCAGAGTCGGAATCACTGTAGAACCTCCTGCGGCATGCTATACTAGACCGAGTTGCAGCAGGGCGCCTAGCGCCGAGCTGCCATCGACCTAGCCCACGTCACCCAGCGGTGGCGTCCCTGGTGGAGCCAGACTGACGCCAGATGCAATGCCTCTGACTTCGTATCGGTCGCGTCCGCAGCTGAGGATATTAAATTCCTTCCCCCTTCAGACCCGCGCTTGGGTCCGGAAATATCCCCGCCGATGCCGGTCCCGGCGGGGATGGAAATTGGAGACACAGCACTCTCCGCCTACGAGATCCTCAGGAGGTTGGTCGAGGAATGCGGGGGTAGTGCAGGTGGCAGTACACCGATCTGGTGCCACTGGCTGACGGAAGGCTAGTGTATGGAGCAGCTCCATCTCCATAGACTCCAAACCGTGATATCCTCCAACCCCCCCCCCCCCCCCCCCCCCCCGGCTCACGGACGAGAGGGGTCGCGCAGGAGCGGAGATGGCAGCTATGCCCTATGCACAGGAGGTGCAAAAGAGGGCGCTTTGATGTCCAGTTAGAGGTAGGGGCATATGGGTACTCAGTACCAATGGACAACTTGTGGGGCAAAACCGCCACAATGCCGTACTGGGACGTGTGCCCCACCTGTGTTACAGGCAGGCCCAGTGTATGTGCCATTAAACACGGCGTTGCCTTGTGGCCGTCCTTAAGGACCTGACCAAACAAATTTGACGCCCTCAGTTGTGTTGGCAGAAGAGGCAACACCGTGTTACTAGAGGAGGCTGAAATGCACGCGTTTTAGCTCACGCAGGCTGGCGTGACGAGGGAAGAACTATACTGACATGAGGTTTGGAATATGACAAGGAATTAGAATTCACTTTGATACTTGACTTTAATCCATTAATAATGAACGTCGCCCTCGACGGTACATAATTCACACTATTATCTGTTCAGAATACATTCTTGAAGAATATAGCGCCTTGCTAGGTCGTACCAAATGACGTAGCTGAAAGCTATGCTAAACTGTAGTCTCTGCAAATGAGAACGTCTGTAGATAGTGAACCATCGCTAGTGAAGTCGGTTGAACAACTGGGGCGAGTGCTAGGGAGTCTCTCTAGACTAGACCTGCCGTGTGGCGGCGCTCGGACTGCAATCACTGATAGTGGCGACACGCGGGTCCGACGTATACTAACGGACCGCAGCCGATTTAAACGCTACCACCTAGCAAGTGTGGTGTGTGGCGGTGACACCATACCCTCCTAGCGCAGCTCATTTTGAGGGTGCGCAGCCAGAGCCCCCTGGAGAATGAATTTGGCATGGTATGTGATTTTTTCCACAAACTACAACTGTTTAAGGTTAGTGGGGGTAGGTATGTTTATGATCGCGTCGACGGTGATCGCGCGTAGGCGCGAAACCCATATGATTCACAATATGCTCTAGGTCAGGGGTTCCCAACAAAATTCTCTCGAGGAACCGCTCATCGAGCATGATTGGTACCTTGTCATATCACAGTATGAAGTACATAAAAAAGCCGTATTAAGAATCTTTTTATACGTTTTCTATTTTTGGTACTTAGGAAAAACATTGAAATACTCATAATTGAAAAATATTGAGCGTAAAGATTTTTCAATTTAGCCTCGTTATTAACTAATTGCCTCTATATAATTCTAGTTTTGCGGTAGAATGTGCTAGTGTCAGTTGGCTCTAGGACGATGCTAGACGCAGAAGTTAGCGTGAGCTAAAGCTCTGTACATGCCGGAAGCAGCCAAAACAAAAAATCTGTTATAATACGAAATATATTTAATACATTTTTTATTCTAACAGCATCTTGCGGATCACTCTAGCATTGCTCGCGGACCCCTGGGGGTCTGCGGACCACCTGCTATAGATATTACACTCCACTTTACCAAGTTAAACGATTTTTCTGGAGCTGTTTAAAGGTGAATTCAAGATTATAGTGGTGCTCCCCAGGCATCGACCTTGTAGCAGTATTATCGTGCAATAATTAACACATTTAGGGATACCATGAATCAGTTGTTTAGAATAATTTCTGATGATGGCGGGTTCATGCACAGCCCCAATCTGTAAGCGATAGTACCTGTGCAAATCGAACGGCGCATTTAGCGCTAGTAACTGACGTAAGGCGTCATCAAACAGCTGCTGGGAGATTTGCATCTTTTAAATCGATCTAAGGATAATATAGCTCCGTTGCCGCTTGAGTCAACAACTCCCTTGGTGAGGCGATGGTTAAAGATCACTGAAGAATGGGAATTGATAGTGGACTTAAAATCACCATAAAACAAGTTACCCATAAAAAGAGAAAGAAGATGGATGAATAGGCATCGACCCTCGTTAAGAACAAGGACTTTTTGTGAAACGCGGAATGTACAGGGATTGGAAGGAAAAACTGAGAATACGAGGGCTATCCACAAAGTACATTATGTTTTGGAATTAAAAATGAATAAGGTATTGGAATTTTTTTTACTATATATACAAATGAAAGCCACACTTAAATACTACTTTTCTGCATAGTTGCAATTTAAATTAAGGCACTTATCGTAGCTATGGTCTAGCTTGGAAATTCCTTCGTCGTAAAATTCGTCCGCCTGTGCCTTCAACCATGTGGTTACCTCTTCTTGAAGCTGTGCGTCGTCATCAAACGCTGCATAGCCAACCACTTCTTCATTGCTGGGAATAAGTGGAAGTTGCTCAGTGCCAGATCGGGACTGTACGGCGGATGAGGAAACATCTCCTACTTAAAAGATTCGAGAACTTCGTGAGCGGCATTTGCCGTGTGGGCCCGAGCGTTGTCGTGAATCAGCAAGATCTTTGAGCCCAAATTTCCTCTGCGCTTATTTTGTATTGCTCTTCTGAGGTTGTGCAGAGTTTGGCAATACCTTTGAGAGTTTATTGTAGTGCCTCTTTCCAGGATATCCACAAAAATCATACCTTTTCTGTCCCAAAAGACAGTCGCCATCACCTCCCTTGCCGACATTGTCTACATGCATTTCTCGGGTTTTTGGGGGGAATTTGTGTGCCCCCACTGCATTGACTGCAATTTTGTCTCGCAGTTCACATGCTTAACCCATGTTTCGTCACCAGTAACGATGGATTCGAGTAATGAGTCGCCATCTTTCTCGTAAGCGTCCAAAAACGTTAACGCTGCAGCCATTCGCTGATTTTTGTGAATCTCTGTCAAGATTTTTGGTATCTATCTTGCACAAAACTTCTATTAGCCAAGCTTTTCGGTAATGATTTCGTGCAAAAAACTTCGTGAAATTTGTGAAAAACTCATAGAGAGTTCCGTTATTGTGAAATTACGGCAGTCACTATGCTGGGTCTTCCACTTCGCTCTCCGTCGTGAACGTTAGTTCGGCCATTTTTAAATTTTATGACCCATTGACGCACTCCAACTTCTGTGATTATGTTGTCCCCATACACTCCACAAAGTTGCCGATAGATTTCTACCGGTGTACAGTTTTTTGCAGTCAGAAGCCTTATTACAGCACGCACTTCGCACTTCGCGGCATTTTCAATTAACGCTGACATTTCAAACTGTCACAGTAACTCAGCGGAATACAGCACGAACCTCTCACTAGCACGCCAGGATGCCATCACACCCTGATCGCCTCGCTAGCCCCGCCCCTAACGGACACAAACGAAAACGTAATGTACTTTGTGGATAGCCCTCGTCTAAATAAGAAAGGTAAATACTGAAAATGAATTAGTGAAAGCAGGCATTTCGAGCGTGTACTGCTAAGGAAATCTTCCCTGGCTTCCATGTGGGTGGCTGCATTCAAATTTCGCGGCGTTCCTCTGTCATTCTCATCATCTTCTGGCGAAGTATGTATGCTGCGCGGGCGTCCCGTCTACCACCGTCCCTTCCCACGCTTTCCCCGGCGTGGAGGCCGATGGTCGGAGCGGTGGCGCCGCACCCTCCATTACGCCCTCTTTAGACGATGGACAAAAGTGTCCAGGAAAGAGTGCAGTCTACTGAAGCGCTCCAAACGTACTAGGCCACAAGTACAAACTCGTAAGGGATCTGGTCGTAGCACGTTTAAACGGCAAACGTAAACACAACATACAACTACGAGCGCATTTGGTGCGAGCCTTGTTTGTTGTTGGTCTGTGGGAACGTACGGTAGAAGTACATTTACCGGAGATGAATACTGTACCGGATATATCAGCTATACCGACGGCTGAATTTGTATTGGAATGCGACGGTAGAAGGAGAATACAACGTCGAAGAAAAAATACGTGCCGGATGCGACCGTCGCTTCAAAGAAGAGAAGAAGGAAAACGTGATGCTTACAGCATGATAATAAAGGAATTATTGGCGGAGAATCCAAATGAATATCGGAATTATTTCCTGCTGAATGCTAAATGTTTCAACAAATTATTGGCATTCGTAGGAAGACTTCAGCATCGAAATGCTGTGATGAGAGAGAGTTTTTCTCCAAGTCGGAGGTAGGAATACTTCAGCCGATTCATCTTCGTTGAATGTATCGTATACCCATTTCACGTAACTTTTAATTTGCAGACTTGCTGTTACACTGCTGATCCTGGCAACAGGAGAAACGTACAACAGCCTGGCTCTTTCAGCCTTGCCCAGACTTGCGCAGCGTCTGCTGCTGCGCGAAGTGTGCACGTATAGCTGAGCTGCTATTGCAGCGTCCCTTGCCGAAGTTATTTGGTGTCCTCGCCCTTGTCTGACTGTCAGGCAGTCTTATCACAACTGATTCTTTGATGACGCTCTTGCACAAGCCACTAGTCCGGCATAACATTTTTGCTCTTTTCGAATTCGAAACGTATGTCACTCATTTAGGCATTGTTCTGGCACTGGTGATTTGTCTTTATGCACAGAGTGAACGCATCTAATGTGTTTACAGTAACGCTCGGAGATATAGCACTGTGTTTTCCCACTTGTAACGCCCCAACGACAGAAAGCCCCAATTAACAAACTTCGTGAATACTTAAAGTAGGGAAGTGAGTCATCTTGACAGTGACAACAACTATTGGCGATAAAAAAATAATTACACTGATCATGTTTGGATTAACAACTATAACACTTGAATACTGAGATTAACACGCAAAAGAGGAGATAAAAGGAAGGGGTTGTCATGCATTACCTTTAAAACATCTATAGAATAAATTTAAATTCATATGAACGAAGGTTAAATCCAAATAGGTAATTCGGTCAAAGATAATATTTACCGTGGGTGAGAATTGTAGCTGTATCGAAAAGGAAATTCAATACGCCTAAAATGCTACTCGGATATGGGAATGTTTAGTTAGTTGCTCTTGAATCACTATAGAGTACTATTGCGATAGTCTTCTGGATGCAAACGCTATTAGATTGTTTCAGTCGTGAAAGTTCGATACTTTTCTGAGAGACAAACTAAAGCCATACTCAGTCATTCTACTGAATAAAGTAATCTTTACCATTATCAACGCAACGGTGATTTTAAATGAGTGATACTGATTTACTGGACTTCGGACTGAAAACAGTTGCGATCTTGATAGTAAGGGATCAGTGACACGAAAACTATTAGTAGTCTTGAGTAGGGCAAAATAATAAATGATTCAAATGGCTCTGAGCGCTATGGGACCTAACTTCTAAGGTCATGAGTCCCCCAAGAACATAGAACTACAGATCCATGCCCGGAGCAGGATTTGAACCTGCGACCGTCTCGGTCGCGCGGTTCCAGATTATTGCGCCTAGAACCGCTAGGCCGCCCTGGCCGGCGCACAATAATACAAAGTCATGAAGAAAAACCAATACGCCGTTGAATCGAAAGTTGTTGTCAACGTCACGATTACTGGACTGATGAAAAGTTAATCTCAAATGACGTATCGGTGTGTGTGCGTGATAGGGACAGACAATTAATTACAATACGATTAATAAGCTATTAGTCAAGAGATAAATCAGATGTGTTACCTACATGATTCTAGGAATAATATCACGTATGCTCATACAAGTGATTTAGTGTTTTAAACAGTTTAAGTGAGTGTGTGAAGACAGGAATAACAGACACTGAAAGGTGAATAATATAAAAAACAGCATTACAGCGTGTTACAAGGAATACACTTCAACATGAGTGATCTCTGGAGTTACGTTGGAACGTTGTTAATAATTTGACATAGCAACGGAATAGCAAAGCAATTACAAACAGCAAAAATTAATCCTCAATAAGGATGGTGTTAAAAACAGAAATAATGATGGGATTAAGAAGCAGGATTTCACTGTTGAACGAAAGTAACAGGGCATAACATAAAATGTAAATCATGGATCAGTTAACACAAACTGATAAGATTGTTACAGAAGAACAAAATAATATTTTTAAACAACGCGAGGACTGTGTTTTACGAGAGTTACAGGTGCTCTTCCACATCGTACTGACGGGGACGAATATCGTTACGAGTCGTTTCTCCTCTCAAACATGACGAGCGTCACATCAGTTGGTACCTGCAATGTGGGGCTGACGACGCCGAGTGTCACATCAGTTGGCGCCTGCAATACAAGGCCCAATAACGTCGAGCATCACATCAGTTGGTGCCTTCAATGCGGGGCCAGACAACAACGATGGTCACAACAGTTAGCGCCAGCAATGCAGGGCCAGACGAAGACGAGCACACATTAGCTGGCGTCTACAATGCAGGGCCAAACGACAGCAAGCATCACATCAGTTGGCGCCTGCAATGTGGGGCCTGACAACAACTAGGATCACATCAATTGGTGGCTGAAATGTGGGACCTGACGACAACAAGTTTCATATCAGTTGGAGCCTGCAATGTAAGGCCGACGACAATGAGCGTCACATCAGTTGGCACCTGCAATGCGGCGCTTGACGACAACAAGTGTCATATCAGTTGGCGACTGCAATGTGGGGCCTGATGACAACGATCGTCACAACAGTTGGCGCCAGCAATACAGGGCCAGACAACGACGAGCACACATTAGCTGGTGTCTACAAAGCCGTGCCAAACGACAGCAAGCATCACCTCAGTTGGCGCCTGCAATGTGGGGCCTGACAACAACTAGGATCACATCAATTGGTGCCTGAAATGTGGGACCTGACGACAACGAGTGTCATATCAGTTGGCGCCTTCAATGTAAGGCCCAACGACAGTGATCGGCACATCAGTTGGCACCTGCAATGCGGCGCTTGACGACAACAAGTGTCATATCAGTTGGCGCCTGCAATGTGGGGCCTGATGACAACGATCGTCACAATAGTCGGCGCCAGCAATGCAGGGCCAGACAACGACGAGCACACATTAGCTGGTGTCTACAAAGCCGTGCCAAACGACAGCAAGCATCACTTCAGTTGTCGCCTGCAATGTGGGGCCTGACAACAACTAGCTTTACATCAATTGGTGGCTGAAATGTGGGACCTGACGACAACGAGTGTCATACCAGCTGGCGCCTGCAATGTAGGGCCCGACGACAGTGAGCGTAACATCAGTTGGCACCTGCAATGTGGGACCTGATGACAACAAGTGTCATATCAGTTGGCGCCTGCAATGTGGGGACTGACGACAACAATCATCACAACAGTTGGCGCCAGCAATGCAGGGCCAGACGACGACGAGCACACATTAGCTGGTGTCTACAATGCCATGCCAAACGACAGCAAGCATCACATTAGTTGGCGCCTGCGATGTAGGGCCTGACAATAACTAGGATCACATCAATTGGTGGCTGAAATGTGGGACCTGATGACAACGAGTGTCATACCAGCTGGCGCCTGAAATGTAAGGGCTGACGACAGTGAGCGTAACATCAGTTGGCACCTGCAATGTGGGACCTGATGACAACAAGTGTCATATCAGTTGGCGCCTGCAATGTGGGGACTGACGACAACGATTGTCACAACAGTTGGCGCCAGCAATGCAGGGCCAGACGACGACGAGCACACATTAGCTGGCGTCTACAATGCGGGGCCCAACGACAGCAAGCGCCACATCAGTTGTCGCCTGCAATGTGGGGCCTGCCAACAACTAGCATCACATCAATTGGTGCCTGAAATGTGGGACCTGACGACAACAAGTGTCATATCAGTTGGCGCCTGCAATGTAAGGCCCGACGACAGTGAGCGTCACATCAGTTGGCACCTGCAATGCGGCGCTTGACGACAACACGTGTCATATCAGTTGGCGACTGCAATTTGGGGCCTGATGACAACGATCGTCACAACAGTTGGCGCCAGCAATGCAGGGCCAGACAACGATGAGCACACATTAGCTGCCGTCTACAATGCAGGGCCCAACGACAGCAAGCATCACATGAGTTGGCGCCTGCAATGTGGGGCCTGACGATAGAGATCGTCACAACAGTTGACGCCAGCAATGCAGTGCCAGACAATGATGAGCACACATTAGCTGGTGTCTACAATGCGGGGCCCAACGACAGCAAGCATCACATCAGTTGGCGCCTGCAATGTGGGGCCTGACAATAACTAGGATCACAGCAATTGGTGGCTGAAATGTGGGACCTGACGACAACGAGTGTCATATCAGTTGGCGCCTGCAATGTAATGCCCAACGACAGTGAGCGTCACATCAGTTGGCACCTGCAATGCGGCCCTTGACGACAACAAGTGTCATATCAGTTGGCGCCTGCAATGTGGGGCCTGACAACAACTAGTATCACATCAATTGGTGGCTGAAATGTGGGACCTGACGACAACGAGTGTCATATCAGTTGGCGCCTGCAATGTAAGGCACAACGACAGTGAGCGTCACATCAGTTGGCACATGCAATCCGGGGCTTGACGACAACGAGTTTCATATCAGTTGGCGCCTGCAATGTGGGGCAAGACGACAGAGATCGTCACAACAGTTAGCGCCAGCAATGCAGGGCCAGACGACGACGAGCACACATTAGCTGGCGTCTACAATGTGGGGCCCAACGACAGCAAGCGCCACATCAGTTGTCGCCTGCAATGTGGGGCCTGCCAACAACTAGCATCACATCAATTGGTGCCTGAAATGTGGGACCTGACGACAACAAGTGTCATATCAGTTGGCGCCTGCAATGTAAGGCCCGACGACAGTGAGCGTCACATAAGTTGGCATCTGCAATGCGGCGCTTGACGACAACACGTGTCATATCAGTTGGCGACTGCAATTTGGGGCCTGATGACAACGATCGTCACAACAGTTGGCGCCAGCAATGAAGGGCCAGACAACGACGAGCACACATTAGCTGGTGTCTACAATGCGGGGCCAAACGACAGCAAGCATCACATCAGTTGGCGCCTGCAATGTGGGGCCTGACAACAACTAGCATCACATCAATTGGTGCCTGAAATGTGGGACCTGACGACAAAGAGTGTCATATCAGTTGGCGCCTTCAATGTAAGGCCCGACAACAGTGAGCGTCACATCAGATGGCACCTGCAATGCGGCGCTTGACGACAACAAGTGTCATATCAGTTGGCGCCTGCAATGTGGGGCCTGATGACAACGATCGTCACAATAGTCGGCGCCAGCAATGGAGGGCCAGACAACGACGAGCACACATTAGCTGGTGTCTACAATGCGGGGCCAAACCACAGCAAGCATCACATCAGTTGGCGCCTGCAATGTGGGGCCTGACAACAACTAGCATCACATCAATTGGTGCCTGAAATGTGTGACCTGACGACAACGAGTGTCATATCGGTTGGCGCCTTCAATATAAGGCCCGACGACAGTGAGCATCACATCAGTTGGCACCTGCATTGCGGGAGCTTGACGACAACAAGTGTCATATCAGTTGGCGCCTGCAATGTGGGGCCTGACGATAGAGATCGTCACAACAGTTGGCGCCAGCAATGCAGTTCCAGACAATGATGAGCACACATTAGCTGGTGTCTACAATGCGGGGCCCAACGACAGCAAGCATCACATCAGTTGGCGCCTGCAATGTGGGGCCTGACAATAACTAGGATCACAGCAATTGGTGGCTGAAATGTGGGACCTGACGACAACGAGTGTCATATCAGTTGGCGCCTGCAATGTAAGGCCCAACGACAGTGAGCGTCACATCAGTTGGCACCTGCAATGCGGCGCTTGACGACAACAAGTGTCATATCAGTTGGCGCCTGCAATGTGGGGCCTGACAACAACTAGCATCACATCAATTGGTGGCTGAAATGTGGGACCTGACGACAACGAGTGTCATATCAGTTGGCACCTGCAATGTAAGGCCCGACGACAGTGAGCGTCACATCAGTTGGCACCTGCAATCCGGGGCTTGACGACAACGAGTGTCATATCAGTTGGCGCCTCCAATGTGGGGCCTGACGACAGAGATCGTCACAAGAGTTAGCGCCAGCAATGCAGGGCCGGACAACGATGAGCACACATTAGCTGCCGTCTACAATGCAGGGCCCAACGACAGCAAGCATCACATCAGTTGGCGCCTGTAATGTGGGGCCTGACAATAACTAGGATCACATCAATCGGTGGCTGAAATGTTTGACCTGACGACAACGAATGTCATATCAGTTGGCGCCTGCAATGTAAGGCCCAACGAGAGTGAGCGTCACATCAGTTGGCACCTGCAATGCGGCGCTTGACGACAACAAGTGCCATATCAGTTAGCGCCTGCAATGTGGGGCCTGATGACAACGATCGTCACAATAGTCGGCGCCAGCAATGCAGGGCCAGACAACGACGAGCACACATTAGCTGGTGTCTACAATGCCGTGCCAAACAACAGCAAGCATCACATTAGTTGGCGCCTGCGATGTAGGGCCTGACAATAACTAGGATCACATCAATTGGTGGCTGAAATGTGGGACCTGACGACAACGAGTGTAATATGAGTTGGCGCCTGCAATGTAAGGCCCAACGACAGTGATCGGCACATCAGTTGGCACCTGCAATGCGGCGCTTGACGACAACAAGTGTCATATCAGTTGGCGCCTGCAATGTGGGGCCTGATGACAACGATCGTCACAATAGTCGGCGCCAGCAATGCAGGGCCAGACAACGACGAGCACACATTAGCTGGTGTCTACAATGCGGGGCCAAACGACAGCAAGCATCACATCAGTTGTCGCCTGCAATGTGGGGCCTGACAACAACTAGCATCACATCAATTGGTGGCTGAAATGTGGGACCTGACGACAACGAGTGTCATACCAGCTGGCGCCTGAAATGTAAGGCCTGACGACAGTGAGCGTAACATCAGTTGGCACCTGCAATGTGGGACCTGATGACAACAAGTGTCATATCAGTTGGCGCCTGCAATGTGGGGACTGACGACAACGATCGTCACAACAGTTGGCGCCAGCAATGCAGGGCCAGACGACGACGAGCACACATTAGTTGGCGTCTACAATGCGGGGCCCAACGACAGCAAGCGCCACGTCAGTTGTCGCCTGCAATGTGGGGCCTGCCAACAACTAGCATCACATCAATTGGTGCCTGAAATGTGGGACCTGACGACAACAAGTGTCATATCAGTTGGCGCCTGCAATGTAAGGCCCGACGACAGTGAGCGTCACATCAGATGGCACCTGCAATGCGGCGCTTGACGACAACACGTGTCATATCAGTTAGCGACTGCAATTTGGGGCCTGATGACAACGATCGTCACAACAGTTGGCGCCAGCAATGCAGGGCCGGACAACGATGAGCACACATTAGCTGCCGTCTACAATGCAGGGCCCAACGACAGCAAGCATCACATGAGTTGGCGCCTGTAATGTGGGGCCTGACGATAGAGATCGTCACAACAGTTGACGCCAGCAATGCAGTTCCAGACAATGATGAGCACACATTAGCTGGTGTCTACAATGCGGGGCCCAACGACAGCAAGCATCACATCAGTTGGCGCCTGCAATGTGGGGCCTGACAATAACTAGGATCACAGCAATTGGTGGCTGAAATGTGGGACCTGACGACAACGAGTGTCATATCAGTTGGCGCCTGCATTGTAAGGCCCAACGACAATGAGCGTCACATCAGTTGGCACCTGCAATGCGGCGCTTGACGACAACAAGTGTCATATCAGTTGGCGCCTGCAATGTGGGGCCTGACAACAACTAGCATCACATCAATTGGTGGCTGAAATGTGGGACCTGACGACAAAGAGTGTCATATCAGTTGGCGCCTTCAATGTAAGGCCCGACAACAGTGAGCGTAACATCAGTTGGCACCTGCAATGTGGGACCTGATGACAACAAGTGTCATATCAGTTGGCGCCTGCAATGTGGGGACTGACGACAACGATCGTCACAACAGTTGGCGCCAGCAATGCAGGGCCAGACGACGACGAGCACACATTAGCTGGCGTCTACAATGTGGGGCCCAACGACAGCAAGCGCCACATCAATTGTCGCCTGCAATGTGGGGCCTGCCAACAACTAGCATCACATCAATTGGTGGCTGAAATGTGGGACCTGACGACAACGAGTGTCATACCAGCTGGCGCCTGCAATGTAAGGCCCGACGACAGTGAGCGTAACATCAGTTGGCACCTGCAATGTGGGACCTGATGACAACAAGTGTCATATCAGTTGGCGCCTGCAATGTGGGGACTGACGACAACGATCGTCACAACAGTTGGCGCCAGCAATGCAGGGCCAGACGACGACGAGCACACATTAGCTGGCGTCTACAATGTGGGGCCCAACGACAGCAAGCGCCACATCAGTTGTCGCCTGCAATGTGGGGCCTGCCAACAACTAGCATCACATCAATTGGTGCCTGAAATGTGGGACCTGACGACAACAAGTGTCATATCAGTTGGCGCCTGCAATGTAAGGCCCGACGACAGTGAGCGTCACATCAGTTGGCATCTGCAATGGGGCGCTTGACGACAACACGTGTCATATCAGTTGGCGCCTGCAATGTGGGGCCTGACGACAGAGATCGTCACAACAGTTAGCGCCAGCAATGCAGGGCCAGACGACGACGAGCACACATTAGCTGGCGTCTACAATGTGGGGCCCAACGACAGCAAGCATCACATCAGTTGGCGCCTGCAATGTGGGGCCTGACAACAACTAGCATCACATCAATTGGTGCCTGAAATGTGGGACCTGACGACAAAGAGTGTCATATCAGTTGGCGCCTTCAATGTAAGGCCCGACAACAGTGAGCGTCACATCAGATGGCACCTGCAATGCGGCGCTTGACGACAACAAGTGTCATATCAGTTGGCGCCTGCAATGTGGGGCCTGATGACAACGATCGTCACAATAGTCGGCGCCAGCAATGGAGGGCCAGACAACGACGAGCACACATTAGCTGGTGTCTACAATGCGGGGCCAAACCACAGCAAGCATCACATCAGTTGGCGCCTGCAATGTGGGGCCTGACAACAACTAGCATCACATCAATTGGTGCCTGAAATGTGTGACCTGACGACAACGAGTGTCATATCGGTTGGCGCCTTCAATATAAGGCCCGACGACAGTGAGCATCACATCAGTTGGCACCTGCATTGCGGGAGCTTGACGACAACAAGTGTCATATCAGTTGGCGCCTGCAATGTGGGGCCTGACGATAGAGATCGTCACAACAGTTGGCGCCAGCAATGCAGTTCCAGACAATGATGAGCACACATTAGCTGGTGTCTACAATGCGGGGCCCAACGACAGCAAGCATCACATCAGTTGGCGCCTGCAATGTGGGGCCTGACAATAACTAGGATCACAGCAATTGGTGGCTGAAATGTGGGACCTGACGACAACGAGTGTCATATCAGTTGGCGCCTGCAATGTAAGGCCCAACGACAGTGAGCGTCACATCAGTTGGCACCTGCAATGCGGCGCTTGACGACAACAAGTGTCATATCAGTTGGCGCCTGCAATGTGGGGCCTGACAACAACTAGCATCACATCAATTGGTGGCTGAAATGTGGGACCTGACGACAACGAGTGTCATATCAGTTGGCACCTGCAATGTAAGGCCCGACGACAGTGAGCGTCACATCAGTTGGCACCTGCAATCCGGGGCTTGACGACAACGAGTGTCATATCAGTTGGCGCCTCCAATGTGGGGCCTGACGACAGAGATCGTCACAAGAGTTAGCGCCAGCAATGCAGGGCCGGACAACGATGAGCACACATTAGCTGCCGTCTACAATGCAGGGCCCAACGACAGCAAGCATCACATCAGTTGGCGCCTGCAATGTGGGGCCTGACAATAACTAGGATCACATCAATCGGTGGCTGAAATGTTTGACCTGACGACAACGAATGTCATATCAGTTGGCGCCTGCAATGTAAGGCCCAACGAGAGTGAGCATGACATCAGTTGGCACCTGCAATGCGGCGCTTGACGACAACAAGTGCCATATCAGTTAGCGCCTGCAATGTGGGGCCTGATGACAACGATCGTCACAATAGTCGGCGCCAGCAATGCAGGGCCAGACAACGACGAGCACACATTAGCTGGTGTCTACAATGCCGTGCCAAACAACAGCAAGCATCACATTAGTTGGCGCCTGCGATGTAGGGCCTGACAATAACTAGGATCACATCAATTGGTGGCTGAAATGTGGGACCTGACGACAACGAGTGTCATACCAGCTGGCGCCTGAAATGTAAGGCCTGACGACAGTGAGCGTAACATCAGTTGGCACCTGCAATGTGGGACCTGACGACAACAAGTGTCATATCAGTTGGCGCCTGCAATGTGGGGACTGACGACAACGATCGTCACAACAGTTGGCGCCAGCAATGCAGGGCCAGACGACGACGAGCACACATTAGCTGGCGTCTACAATGCGGGGCCCAACGACAGCAAGCGCCACGTCAGTTGTCGCCTGCAATGTGGGGCCTGCCAACAACTAGCATCACATCAATTGGTGCCTGAAATGTGGGACCTGACGACAACAAGTGTCATATAATTTGCGCCTTCAATGTAAGGCCCGACGACAGTGAGCGTCACATCAGATGGCACCTGCAATGCGGCGCTTGACGACAACACGTGTCATATCAGTTGGCGACTGCAATTTGGGGCCTGATGACAACGATCGTCACAACAGTTGGCGCCAGCAATGCAGGGCCGGACAACGATGAGCACACATTAGCTGCCGTCTACAATGCAGGGCCCAACGACAGCAAGCATCACATGAGTTGGCGCCTGTAATGTGGGGCCTGACGATAGAGATCGTCACAACAGTTGACGCCAGCAATGCAGTTCCAGACAATGATGAGCACACATTAGCTGGTGTCTACAATGCGGGGCCCAACGACAGCAAGCATCACATCAGTTGGCGCCTGCAATGTGGGGCCTGACAATAACTAGGATCACAGCAATTGGTGGCTGAAATGTGGGACCTGACGACAACGAGTGTCATATCAGTTGGCGCCTGCAATGTAAGGCCCAACGACAATGAGCGTCACATCAGTTGGCACCTGCAATGCGGCGCTTGACGACAACAAGTGTCATATCAGTTGGCGCCTGCAATGT
The DNA here is from genome assembly GCF_023897955.1 of Schistocerca gregaria. NCBI lineage: Eukaryota > Metazoa > Arthropoda > Insecta > Orthoptera > Acrididae > Schistocerca > Schistocerca gregaria. The sequence continues at coordinate 98,811,336 of NC_064921.1, read as the reverse complement.
GGGGCCTGACAACAACTAGCATCACATCAATTGGTGGCTGAAATGTGGGACCTGACGACAACGAGTGTCATATCAGTTGGCGCCTGCAATGTAAGGCCCGACGACAGTGAGCGTCACATCAGTTGGCACATGCAATCCGGGGCTTGACGACAACGAGTGTCATATCAGTTGGCGCCTGCAATGTGGGGCCTGACGACAGAGATCGTCACAACAGTTAGCGCCAGCAATGCAGGGCCAGACAACGATGAGCACACATTAGCTGCCGTCTACAATGCAGGACCCAACGACAGCAAGCATCACATGAGTTGGCGCCTACAATGTGGGGCCTAACAATAACTAGGATCACATCAATCGGTGGCTGAAATGTTTGACCTGACGACAACGAGTGTCATATCAGTTGGCGCCTGCAATGTAAGGCCCAACGAGAGTGAGCGTCACATCAGTTGGCACCTGCAATGCGGCGCTTGACGACGACAAGTGTCATATCAGTTGGCGCCTGCAATGTGGGGCCTGATGACAACGATCGTCACAATAGTCGGCGCCAGCAATGCAGGGCCAGACAACGACGAGCACACATTAGCTGGTGTCTACAAAGCCGTGCCAAACGACAGCAAGCATCACATCAGTTGTCGCCTGCAATGTGGGGCCTGACAACAACTAGCATCACATCAATTGGTGGCTGAAATGTGGGACCTGACGACAACGAGTGTCATACCAGCTGGCGCCTGCAATGTAAGGCCCGACGACAGTGAGCGTAACATCAGTTGGCACCTGCAATGTGGGACCTGATGACAACAAGTGTCATATCAGTTGGCGCCTGCAATGTGGGGACTGACGACAACGATCGTCACAACAGTTGGTGCCAGCAATGCAGGGCCAGACGACGACGAGCACACATTAGCTGGCGTCTACAATGCGGGGCCCAACGACAGCAAGCGCCACATCAGTTGTCGCCTGCAATGTGGGGCCTGCCAACAACTAGCATCACATCAATTTGTGCCTGAAATGTGGGACCTGACGACAACAAGTGTCATATCAGTTGGCGCCTGCAATGTAAGGCCCGACGACAGTGAGCGTCACATCAGTTGGCATCTGCAATGCGTCGCTTGTCGACAACACGTGTCATATCAGTTGGCGACTGCAATTTGGGGCCTGATGACAACGATCGTCACAACAGTTGGCGCCAGCAATGCAGGGCCAGACAACGACGAGCACACATTAGCTGGTGTCTACAATGCGGGGCCAAACGACAGCAGGCATCACATCAGTTGGCGCCTGCAATGTGGGGCCTGACAACAACTAGCATCACATCAATTGGTGCCTGAAATGTGGGACCTGACGACAAAGAGTGTCATATCAGTTGGCGCCTTCAATGTAAGGCCCGACAACAGTGAGCGTCACATCAGATGGCACCTGCAATGCGGCGCTTGACGACAACAAGTGTCATATCAGTTGGCGCCTGCAATGTGGGGCCTAATGACAACGATCATCACAATTGTCGGCGCCAGCAATGGAGGGCCAGACAACGACGAGCACACATTAGCTGGTGTCTACAATGCGGGGCCAAACCACAGCAAGCATCACATCAGTTGGCGCCTGCAATGTGGGGCCTGACAACAACTAGCATCACATCAATTGGTGCCTGAAATGTGTGACCTGACGACAACGAGTGTCATATCGGTTGGCGCCTTCAATATAAGGCCCGACGACAGTGAGCATCACATCAGTTGGCACCTGCAATGCGGGAGCTTGACGACAACAAGTGTCATATCAGTTGGCGCCTGCAATGTGGGGCCTGACGATAGAGATCGTCGCAACAGTTGGCGCCAGCAATGCAGTTCCAGACAATGATGAGCACACATTAGCTGGTGTCTACAATGCGGGGCCCAACGACAGCAAGCATCACATCAGTTGGCGCCTGCGATGTAGGGCCTGACAATAACTAGGATCACATCAATTGGTGGCTGAAATGTGGGACCTGACGACAACGAGTGTAATATGAGTTGGCGCCTGCAATGTAAGGCCCAACGACAGTGATCGGCACATCAGTTGGCACCTGCAATGCGGCGCTTGACGACAACAAGTGTCATATCAGTTGGCGCCTGCAATGTGGGGCCTGATGACAACGATCGTCACAATAGTCGGCGCCAGCAATGCAGGGCCAGACAACGACGAGCACACATTAGCTGGTGTCTACAATGCCGTGCCAAACAACAGCAAGCATCACATCAGTTGTCGCCTGCAATGTGGGGCCTGACAACAACTAGCATCACATCAATTGGTGGCTGAAATGTTTGACCTGACGACAACGAGTGTCATACCAGCTGGCGCCTGAAATGTAAGGCCTGACGACAGTGAGCGTAACATCAGTTGGCACCTGCAATGTGGGACCTGATGACAACAAGTGTCATATCAGTTGGCGCCTGCAATGTGGGGACTGACGACAACGATCGTCACAACAGTTGGCGCCAGCAATGCAGGGCCAGACGACGACGAGCACACATTAGCTGGCGTCTACAATGCGGGGCCCAACGACAGCAAGCGCCACGTCAGTTGTCGCCTGCAATGTGGGGCCTGCCAACAACTAGCATCACATCAATTGGTGCCTGAAATGTGGGACCTGACGACAACAAGTGTCATATCAGTTGGCGCCTGCAATGTAAGGCCCGACGACAGTGAGCGTCACATCAGATGGCACCTGCAATGCGGCGCTTGACGACAACACGTGTCATATCAGTTAGCGACTGCAATTTGGGGCCTGATGACAACGATCGTCACAACAGTTGGCGCCAGCAATGCAGGGCCGGACAACGATGAGCACACATTAGCTGCCGTCTACAATGCAGGGCCCAACGACAGCAAGCATCACATGAGTTGGCGCCTGTAATGTGGGGCCTGACGATAGAGATCGTCACAACAGTTGACGCCAGCAATGCAGTTCCAGACAATGATGAGCACACATTAGCTGGTGTCTACAATGCGGGGCCCAACGACAGCAAGCAGCACATCAGTTGGCGCCTGCAATGTGGGGCCTGACAATAACTAGGATCACAGCAATTGGTGGCTGAAATGTGGGACCTGACGACAACGAGTGTCATATCAGTTGGCGCCTGCATTGTAAGGCCCAACGACAATGAGCGTCACATCAGTTGGCACCTGCAATGCGGCGCTTGACGACAACAAGTGTCATATCAGTTGGCGCCTGCAATGTGGGGCCTGACAACAACTAGCATCACATCAATTGGTGGCTGAAATGTGGGACCTGACGACAACGAGTGTCATATCAGTTGGCGCCTGCAATGTAAGGCCCGACGACAGTGAGCGTCACATCAGTTGGCACATGCAATCCGGGGCTTGACGACAACGAGTGTCATATCAGTTGGCGCCTGCAATGTGGGGCCTAACAATAACTAGGATCACATCAATCGGTGGCTGAAATGTTTGACCTGACGACAACGAGTGTCATATCAGTTGGCGCCTGCAATGTAAGGCCCAACGAGAGTGAGCGTCACATCAGTTGGCACCTGCAATGCGGCGCTTGACGACAACAAGTGTCATATCGGTTGGCGCCTGCAATGTGGGGCCTGATGACAACGATCGTCACAAAAGTCGGCGCCAGCAATGCAGGGCCAGACAACGACGAGCACACATTAGCTGGTGTCTACAAAGCCGTGCCAAACGACAGCAAGAATCACATCAGTTGTCGCCTGCAATGTGGGGCCTGACAACAACTAGCATCACATCAATTGGTGGCTGAAATGTGGGACCTGACGACAACGAGTGTCATACCAGCTGGCGCCTGCAATGTAAGGCCCGACGACAGTGAGCGTAACATCAGTTGGCACCTGCAATGTGGGACCTGATGACAACAAGTGTCATATCAGTTGGCGCCTGCAATGTGGGGACTGACGACAACGATCGTCACAACAGTTGGCGCCAGCAATGCAGGGCCAGACGACGACGAGCACACATTAGCTGGCGTCTACAATGTGGGGCCCAACGACAGCAAGCGCCACATCAGTTGTCGCCTGCAATGTGGGGCCTGCCAACAACTAGCATCACATCAATTGGTGCCTGAAATGTGGGACCTGACGACAACAAGTGTCATATCAGTTGGCACCTGCAATGTAAGGCCCGACGACAGTGAGCGTCACATCAGTTGGCATCTGCAATGGGGCGCTTGACGACAACACGTGTCATATCAGTTGGCGCCTGCAATTTGGGGCCTGACGACAGAGATCGTCACAACAGTTAGCGCCAGCAATGCAGGGCCAGACGACGACGAGCACACATTAGCTGGCGTCTACAATGTGGGGCCCAACGACAGCAAGCGCCACATCAGTTGTCGCCTGCAATGTGGGGCCTGCCAACAACTAGCATCACATCAATTGGTGCCTGAAATGTGGGACCTGACGACAACAAGTGTCATATCAGTTGGCGCCTGCAATGTAAGGCCCGACGACAGTGAGCGTCACATCAGTTGGCATCTGCAATGCGGCGCTTGACGACAACACGTGTCATATCAGTTGGCGACTGCAATTTGGGGCCTGATGACAACGATCGTCACAACAGTTGGCGCCAGCAATGAAGGGCCAGACAACGACGAGCACACATTAGCTGGTGTCTACAATGCGGGGCCAAACGACAGCAAGCATCACATCAGTTGGCGCCTGCAATGTGGGGCCTGACAACAACTAGCATCACATCAATTGGTGCCTGAAATGTGGGACCTGACGACAAAGAGTGTCATATCAGTTGGCGCCTTCAATGTAAGGCCCGACAACAGTGAGCGTCACATCAGATGGCACCTGCAATGCGGCGCTTGACGACAACAAGTGTCATATCAGTTGGCGCCTGCAATGTGGGGCCTGATGACAACGATCGTCACAATAGTCGGCGCCAGCAATGGAGGGCCAGACAACGACGAGCACACATTAGCTGGTGTCTACAATGCGGGGCCAAACCACAGCAAGCATCACATCAGTTGGCGCCTGCAATGTGGGGCCTGACAACAACTAGCATCACATCAATTGGTGCCTGAAATGTGTGACCTGACGACAACGAGTGTCATATCGGTTGGCGCCTTCAATATAAGGCCCGACGACAGTGAGCATCACATCAGTTGGCACCTGCATTGCGGGAGCTTGACGACAACAAGTGTCATATCAGTTGGCGCCTGCAATGTGGGGCCTGACGATAGAGATCGTCACAACAGTTGGCGCCAGCAATGCAGTTCCAGACAATGATGAGCACACATTAGCTGGTGTCTACAATGCGGGGCCCAACGACAGCAAGCATCACATCAGTTGGCGCCTGCAATGTGGGGCCTGACAATAACTAGGATCACAGCAATTGGTGGCTGAAATGTGGGACCTGACGACAACGAGTGTCATATCAGTTGGCGCCTGCAATGTAAGGCCCAACGACAGTGAGCGTCACATCAGTTGGCACCTGCAATGCGGCGCTTGACGACAACAAGTGTCATATCAGTTGGCGCCTGCAATGTGGGGCCTGACAACAACTAGCATCACATCAATTGGTGGCTGAAATGTGGGACCTGACGACAACGAGTGTCATATCAGTTGGCACCTGCAATGTAAGGCCCGACGACAGTGAGCGTCACATCAGTTGGCACCTGCAATCCGGGGCTTGACGACAACGAGTGTCATATCAGTTGGCGCCTCCAATGTGGGGCCTGACGACAGAGATCGTCACAAGAGTTAGCGCCAGCAATGCAGGGCCGGACAACGATGAGCACACATTAGCTGCCGTCTACAATGCAGGGCCCAACGACAGCAAGCATCACATCAGTTGGCGCCTGCAATGTGGGGCCTGACAATAACTAGGATCACATCAATCGGTGGCTGAAATGTTTGACCTGACGACAACGAATGTCATATCAGTTGGCGCCTGCAATGTAAGGCCCAACGAGAGTGAGCATCACATCAGTTGGCACCTGCAATGCGGCGCTTGACGACAACAAGTGCCATATCAGTTAGCGCCTGCAATGTGGGGCCTGATGACAACGATCGTCACAATAGTCGGCGCCAGCAATGCAGGGCCAGACAACGACGAGCACACATTAGCTGGTGTCTACAATGCCGTGCCAAACAACAGCAAGCATCACATTAGTTGGCGCCTGCGATGTAGGGCCTGACAATAACTAGGATCACATCAATTGGTGGCTGAAATGTGGGACCTGACGACAACGAGTGTCATACCAGTTGGCGCCTGAAATGTAAGGCCTGACGACAGTGAGCGTAACATCAGTTGGCACCTGCAATGTGGGACCTGACGACAACAAGTGTCATATCAGTTGGCGCCTGCAATGTGGGGACTGACGACAACGATCGTCACAACAGTTGGCGCCAGCAATGCAGGGCCAGACGACGACGAGCACACATTAGCTGGCGTCTACAATGCGGGGCCCAACGGCAGCAAGCGCCACGTCAGTTGTCGCCTGCAATGTGGGGCCTGCCAACAACTAGCATCACATCAATTGGTGCCTGAAATGTGGGACCTGACGACAACAAGTGTCATATAATTTGCGCCTTCAATGTAAGGCCCGACGACAGTGAGCGTCACATCAGATGGCACCTGCAATGCGGCGCTTGACGACAACACGTGTCATATCAGTTGGCGACTGCAATTTGGGGCCTGATGACAACGATCGTCACAACAGTTGGCGCCAGCAATGCAGGGCCGGACAACGATGAGCACACATTAGCTGCCGTCTACAATGCAGGGCCCAACGACAGCAAGCATCACATGAGTTGGCGCCTGTAATGTGGGGCCTGACGATAGAGATCGTCACAACAGTTGACGCCAGCAATGCAGTTCCAGACAATGATGAGCACACATTAGCTGGTGTCTACAATGCGGGGCCCAACGACAGCAAGCATCACATCAGTTGGCGCCTGCAATGTGGGGCCTGACAATAACTAGGATCACAGCAATTGGTGGCTGAAATGTGGGACCTGACGACAACGAGTGTCATATCAGTTGGCGCCTGCAATGTAAGGCCCAATGACAATGAGCGTCACATCAGTTGGCACCTGCAATGCGGCGCTTGACGACAACAAGTGTCATATCAGTTGGCGCCTGCAATGTGGGGCCTGACAACAACTAGCATCATATCAATTGGTGGCTGAAATGTGGGACCTGACGACAACGAGTGTCATATCAGTTGGCGCCTGCAATGTAAGGCCCGACGACAGTGAGCGTCACATCAGTTGGCACATGCAATCCGGGGCTTGACGACAACGAGTGTCATATCAGTTGGCGCCTGCAATGTGGGGCCTGACGACAGAGATCGTCACAACAGTTAGCGCCAGCAATGCAGGGCCAGACAACGATGAGCACACATTAGCTGCCGTCTACAATGCAGGGCCCAACGACAGCAAGCATCACATGAGTTGGCGCCTACAATGTGGGGCCTAACAATAACTAGGATCACATCAATCGGTGGCTGAAATGTTTGACCTGACGACAACGAGTGTCATATCAGTTGGCGCCTGCAATGTAAGGCCCAACGAGAGTGAGCGTCACATCAGTTGGCACCTGCAATGCGGCGCTTGACGACGACAAGTGTCATATCAGTTGGCGCCTGCAATGTGGGGCCTGATGACAACGATCGTCACAATAGTCGGCGCCAGCAATGCAGGGCCAGACAACGACGAGCACACATTAGCTGGTGTCTACAAAGCCGTGCCAAACGACAGCAAGCATCACATCAGTTGTCGCCTGCAATGTGGGGCCTGACAACAACTAGCATCACATCAATTGGTGGCTGAAATGTGGGACCTGACGACAACGAGTGTCATACCAGCTGGCGCCTGCAATGTAAGGCCCGACGACAGTGAGCGTAACATCAGTTGGCACCTGCAATGTGGGACCTGATGACAACAAGTGTCATATCAGTTGGCGCCTGCAATGTGGGGACTGACGACAACGATCGTCACAACAGTTGGTGCCAGCAATGCAGGGCCAGACGACGACGAGCACACATTAGCTGGCGTCTACAATGCGGGGCCCAACGACAGCAAGCGCCACATCAGTTGTCGCCTGCAATGTGGGGCCTGCCAACAACTAGCATCACATCAATTTGTGCCTGAAATGTGGGACCTGACGACAACAAGTGTCATATCAGTTGGCGCCTGCAATGTAAGGCCCGACGACAGTGAGCGTCACATCAGTTGGCATCTGCAATGCGGCGCTTGTCGACAACACGTGTCATATCAGTTGGCGACTGCAATTTGGGGCCTGATGACAACGATCGTCACAACAGTTGGCGCCAGCAATGCAGGGCCAGACAACGACGAGCACACATTAGCTGGTGTCTACAATGCGGGGCCAAACGACAGCAAGCATCACATCAGTTGGCGCCTGCAATGTGGGGCCTGACAACAACTAGCATCACATCAATTGGTGCCTGAAATGTGGGACCTGACGACAAAGAGTGTCATATCAGTTGGCGCCTTCAATGTAAGGCCCGACAACAGTGAGCGTCACATCAGATGGCACCTGCAATGCGGCGCTTGACGACAACAAGTGTCATATCAGTTGGCGCCTGCAATGTGGGGCCTAATGACAACGATCATCACAATAGTCGGCGCCAGCAATGGAGGGCCAGACAACGACGAGCACACATTAGCTGGTGTCTACAATGCGGGGCCAAACCACAGCAAGCATCACATCAGTTGGCGCCTGCAATGTGGGGCCTGACAACAACTAGCATCACATCAACTGGTGCCTGAAATGTGTGACCTGACGACAACGAGTGTCATATCGGTTGGCGCCTTCAATATAAGGCCCGACGACAGTGAGCATCACATCAGTTGGCACCTGCAATGCGGGAGCTTGACGACAACAAGTGTCATATCAGTTGGCGCCTGCAATGTGGGGCCTGACGATAGAGATCGTCGCAACAGTTGGCGCCAGCAATGCAGTTCCAGACAATGATGAGCACACATTAGCTGGTGTCTACAATGCGGGGCCCAACGACAGCAAGCATCACATCAGTTGGCGCCTGCAATGTGGGGCCTGACAATAACTAGGATCACAGCAATTGGTGGCTGAAATGTGGGACCTGACGACAACGAGTGTCATATCAGTTGGCGCCTGCAATGTAAGGCCCAACGACAGTGAGCGTCACATCAGTTGGCACCTGCAATGCGGCGCTTGTCGACAACACGTGTCATATCAGTTGGCGACTGCAATTTGGGGCCTGACGACAACGAATGTCATATCAGTTGGCGCCTGCAATGTAAGGCCCAACGAGAGTGAGCGTCACATCAGTTGGCACCTGCAATGCGGCGCTTGACGACAACAAGTGCCATATCAGTTAGCGCCTGCAATGTGGGGCCTGATGACAACGATCGTCACAATAGTCGGCGCCAGCAATGCAGGGCCAGACAACGACGAGCACACATTAGCTGGTGTCTACAATGCCGTGCCAAACAACAGCAAGCATCACATCAGTTGGCGCCTGCAGTGTGGGGCCTGACAACAACTAGCATCACATCAATTGGTGTCTGAAATGTGGGACCTGACGACAACGAGTGTCATACCAGCTGGCGCCTGCAATGTAAGGCCCGACGACAGTGAGCGTAACATCAGTTGGCACCTGCAATGTGGGACCTGACGACAGAGATCGTCACAACAGTTGGCGCCTGCAATGTGGGGACTGACGACAACGATCGTCACAACAGTTGGCGCCAGCAATGCAGGGCAAGACGACGACGAGCACACATTAGCGGGCGTCTACAATGCGGGGCCCAACGACAGCAAGCATCACATCAGTTGGTGCCTTCAATGTGGGGCCTGACAACAACTAGCATCACATCAGTTGGTGGCTGAAATGTGGGACCTGACGACAACAAGTGTCATATCAGTTGGCGCCTGCAATGTAAGGCCTGACGACAGTGAGCGTCACATCAGTTGGCACCTGCAATGCTGGAGCTTGACGACAACAAGTGTCATATCAGTTGGCGATTGAAATGTGGGGCCTGACGACAACGATCGTCACAACAGTTGGCGCCAGCAATGCAGGGCCAGACAACGACGAGCACACATTAGCTGGCTTTTACAATCCGGGCCCAACGACAGCAAGCATCGCATCAGTTGTCACCTGCAATGCGGGGCTTGACGACAACAAGTGTCATATGAGTTGGCGACTGCAATGTGGGGCCAGACGACAACGATCGTCACAACAGTTGGCGCCAGCAATGCTGGGCCAGACAACGACGAGCACACATTAGCTGGCTTTTATAATGCGGGCCCAACGACAGCAAGCATCACATCAGTTGGCACCTGCAATGCGGGGCTTGACGACAACAAGTGTCATATCAGTGTGCGCCTGCAATGTGGGGTCTGACGACAACGATCGTCACAACAGTTGGCGCCTGCGACGTGTGCCTGACAACGACGAGCGTCACATTAGTTGGCGTGAATGCTGACGACGCTGGACTACCCATCGTTTGGACGACGACAGCCGAGACAACGTGTTGACCTCTACAACTTCTACCTGAGTGTCAGCGCAGTGGGACTACGTGGTCTCTACAGACAGAGAATAGTTTACGGATTCGCACAAAATTATTGCTCCTAGTGTATTTGTTTCTTGAATGGAAAGTAAGGTTCTTGAACTGGATGATAATTCTGATTCGAAGGAGAAAGCAGGCAATGAATGCATGATGAATGTTGCACAGACCAGTTCAGGACATATAGATGTACTTAGTGTTATATTATCTAAGTCAAATATGTTGGTTGATTTAAATACTAAGTTAGCTGAATAACAAACAACTTTAGCTGATCAACAAGCAACTTTAGCTGAGCAACAAGCTACTTTAAATACTAAATTCTCTGAAAAAAGTCTTTAAATACTAAATTATCTGATCAGTGGGAGATGGTAGGAATTAGATTATCTGACATCGATGCTGGGATACTGGAGCAGCAAGTATCCATCTATGCAAAATTTAGGAATGAACAAGAGACCTTAGAAAATAAATTTGCAGAATAACAGGCTCTGCTTGGGAGGACAGGTTTAGTCAACAACAAGTTTATGTGGATCATAAAATTAGTAATATAGAATCCAGATTACTTAGTCGAGAAAAGGGAAAAGTTAAAATTACTGACCGCGTAACCGAGAAACAAAAAAGTGTTGGTTATTTTTCAGAACAGTTTGGGGTAATATAGGAAACAGTTAACACCTTGACTGAAAATAACGGGAGTATTACCGAAAAAATAGAGAGATTAACTGGTCGTCCCAAGAAGTTAGAGAGCATTAAGTAAAGTAGATACTTACATGTTAGATCAGAGTAAGAAGTTAGAAGTGGATCTATCTGAGTTGATACAACATAAGGCTGTAGAAGTTGATGGCATGGTGCGATCTACCATTGAGAACGAACGGAGACAAATACCGATAAATCAGTTATTAAAAGAAACTTTTATTGAAGAATTTAAATAGACAAAAAATGAAATTGTCGACGAATGTGGTAAAGACTGACGATCTTCCGACGATTGTTGCAGGGTGTGCGCTTTCAGACGTTTCACATCGTACACGTTAACGGCCATTGTCCGATGCAGCATCAAACACGATTCATCTGAAAAGCCACCTGTTGGCCCTCATTGGACCTCCAATTGCTATATTTTAGGACAAATTCCAGCCTTCGTTGCCGATGAATAGCCGTCAGCACTGGTGCATGGACCAGCCGCCTCCTGCAGAGGGCCATACACAGCAAAGCTCGCTGTACTGTCACTGAGGACACGCTGTTGGTAGCCCCTTCATCTGGGCGTTCATTTTATCAACAACTGTACGTCTACTCACCCGTGTGCAGCCCCGCAGCCGTCGTTCATCTCCTTCATCTACGGCCGGTGGTGCACCGCAGCTGCCGCGCCGCTACTTTTGTCTTGTGCGGTAAATTAACCACAGCGTTACGCGAGTGACCTACAGACTTAGCAGTTCCGGAAATACTTGCGCCCTTGCCATAGACCGTGAAACGTGTTCGCAATTGCGAGTGTGGTAGCCCCACCAGCTGTATGACGGAATGACGGCAAGGAAAATTTGTGCCGGACCACATCTCGAACCCCAATTCCTTGATTATCGCCTTAAAATTAGGCTATCCGAGTACGATTCGCACCCACATTCAAAGTTCCATATGTCATCATAGCGGCTGTGCTCTCTGCAGTGCCTGTTCCTTCGGATATGCGTACATGTCCACACGATCTTTGCATCATGCTTCTGAACAACACTAGCACTGCAATCGGTGAAACCAGGAAAACAACATCCGATTAAAATATCTCCCCTGTACGGGAGGGTACATAATGGATGCACTGGTACGGGTTGTAGACACATGGTTGACTACATATGGACGTTTGGGTCTACAGTAAGTCGTGTTCGCGATAATCCGGGTTCGACTCCCGGTCCGGGACAAGTTTTCACTGTCGTCATTCCATTGCATAGTTGATGGCTTTTTTTCCATAACGGTCATGATCGCCACAGCTCCCGATCCTTCGTATATGCATGCGTGTCCGAAAGAACTTGGATAGTACATCTGAATAGTGTAGGCACTGCGTATCAGATAAATGGCGACTGCTCTGTTTTCTGCGTTCCCTCCTCCCCCCCCCCCCCCTCCCCTCGACAAGCTTTATATATATCTGGTATGCCCTACGAAACCCGCAGGACAGGACAGGTACTAAAGGTTGTGGAAAGATGCCAGAATAAATGGCTGTCAGTTACACTCGAACATACAACCATTTATTTGATCAAACATTACAAAAGCCAATAAATTAAAAAAAAAAGAAACATAGCTTTGGTTTTGGAACTTAATTAGCGGCTGAATGCGCTGTAGAGTCTCGCGCCTTAAGGGCAAGACCACTTTAATTTAAAAATGGCTGAAAGCCAATAACTTAAAGCCCAACCAAAATAAAAAATTTAAAAGGCAAAGCCTTGTCTTAAAACAGTTCCTTAATTAGTCTGAAGACCCAAAGAATATAACACCTTAAGTGCAGAACAACTTTAATTCAAAATCGGCTGAAGGCCCGAAGAATCTGGCACTTTATGAGCAAAACAACTTAAATTCAAAATCGACTGAAGGCCCAACACTTAAGACTAAATTACATTAATTTTAAGAATGCCAAAGGCTTTATATAAAACAGTTCTTAAACTATGCAAAAGGCCCAAACCATCTGACACCTTAAGGGCATAACAACTGTAATCTAAAAATCGGCTAGAAGCCATTCAAGCACAAACAAGAAGAACAAACAAGAAATGGCAGTACACCCAAGAGTGCTCAGAAGTTCCGAAGGTCGGCCTGGAATTCAAACACAAACGCTCGCTCAGGTGAGACAGGCAGTCAGCCCAACCATTGTCCATCTGACGATAACCCAACTGACAGTCAGTCAGCGGACCCTCTGACAATATAACCCCCTCTTCACCCGACCAGCGCGCAGCAGGAAGTTCAACGGAACAATGCAAAAGGTATTGGCCCCCACAACCAGTTATACAAAGAGCTGTCAAACTACACACCGTGCTGGACAGCGACAACACATTGAGGAAAATACGCTGCCTGAATTTACGTGAACGGCCAGGGCAGGTAACCGGAACGCTGACGGCTACAAGGCAGAAGATTCCGCTGGTGCGCTTCAATTCAAATAACCAAGTACAGTTAAACTTCACCAGAGGGTGGCTAAAATTTGCCAACTTGAAAACACACGTTGTTGCTCGTGGGAATATGCCAACAGCCGACAACGAACTCCAGACGACACAATGTGAACAGTCGTGAATTGCTGGTATATTAAGTAAAAACTGAACTGTCATGTCCCGGATTGGTGAGCCACGAACCTCGTAGCAATGGGAACAGCACTATTCACTCAGACACCGCATAGAGGCCCGGCCACACTGCACGCCGCGGTGATCTCCTCACTGCTCCATGCCAGCTGAGCAACTCCCAGGCCCGGAAACGGTGAAAGAACCAAATATACGTCGGCCGATGAGACGACCAACCGAACGACCAACCGACGGTCCTCCCGCTCCAGTCTCCCTCCGTCGAACAGTTCATGTGTGTCGCCAGCGGTGGGCGAGCACTGGCTGTCAGCGCCTCACCGGCGCTCCGTCCCCGACTTCACTGCTGCTGCGTCTCGACTGCACTGCTGGACGGCCCGAACTGACTGCCAGACACGTAAGTCCCAGAAATAGCATCGGTCGCTCCAGAGATAATACAACAGTGCACTTATCGATACGCACTGATGCTACCACTCAGCGGGCAACTAAGTCAGGAAGTTAGTGACGCCAGTAAATGGAATAAGAAAACGAGGCGGCTGTACCATAATAGAAAATGACAAATAATAAATTGGAGAAACGCGAGCCGTGTACGAATCAGTATCGTCCATTGGTAGTGCTGTGAATGCTTATCGTACGATGACGTCAAAGATAAGCAAGTGTCACATAAAGGAGGTTGGGCCTTGTATATTGTTGCACGACACCTAGTTCAGGACATATGATGTCATGAAGATGGAGATGCGTGCGAAACCAGAGTTTGCTTAAAACGCAGCGAAAATCACTGAGACTTCAACCACTCAGTGTTAGATAATCAGAGCACTTAGAAACTTCCAAATGACATTAAAGATAGTCTTTTCGAGGCATCTTATCGCTCACATGCTTACCGACAAATATTGCATGATACTTGCTTTCTGCAAACCCTTGGCATTCATCCTCAATTTGAAAATGGTACCTGTGTCTTTTGTGAAAGGCGACTACGACCGTTTGCATGCAAACATTAGTACACAAAATATTTGCTTGGTGGTTCGCTTTAAGTTGAAAGGAGAGTAAATTATTTAATTGAGCTGTAATACCACCTACATAGTGCTGATAAAAATGAAAATATAGCTATCCGCTGGTCATATAAACATAATTAATTGCACATTACTGAAAAAGTAGATTAAATTTGGAATAAATTAATTGAAATGATAAGGGAAATATGGTGTTGATGTGAGAAACCAAGTTAAGAATTTTGTATGACAACAACATTTGTTGCCTAGAAATCATCTGGTGGGTGACATCGGAAGTTCACTGAGGCTTTTTGCAGATGATGCTGTGGTGTATCGAGAGGTTGCAACAATGGAAAATTGTACTGAAATGCAGGAGAATCTGCAGCGAATTGACGCATGGTGCACGGAATGGCAATTGAATTTCATTGTAGACAAGTGTAATGTGATGCGAATACATAGAAAGATAGGTCCCTTATCATTTAGCTACAAAATAGCAGGTCAGCAACTGGAAGCAGTTAATTCCATAAATTATCTGGGAGTACTCATTAGGAGTGATTTAAAATGGAATGATCATATAAAGTTGATCGTCAGTAAAGCAGATGCCAGACTGAGATTCATTGGAAGAATCCTAAGAAAATACAATCCGACAACAAAGGAAGTAGGTTACAGTACGCTTGTTCCCCCAATGCTTGAATACTGCTCAGCAGTGTGGGATCCGCACCAGGTAGGGTTGATAGAAGAGATAGAGAAGATCCAACGAAGAGCAGCGCGCTTCGTTACAGGATCATTTAGTAATTGCGAAAGCGTTACGGAGATGATAGATAAACTCCAGTGGAAGACTCTGCAGGAGCGACGCTCAGTAGCTCGGTACGGGCTTTTGTTAATGTATCGAGAACATACCTTCACCGAAGAGTCAAGCAGTATATGGCTCCCTCCTACGTATATCTCGCGAAGAGACCATGAGGATAAAATCAGAGAGAGTAGAGCCCACACAGAAGCATACCGACAATCCTTCTTTCCACGTACAATACGAGACTGGAATAGAAGGAAGAACCGATAGAGGTACTCAGGGTACCCTCCGCCACACACCGTCAGGTGGCTTGCGGAGTATGGATGTAGATGTAGAAAATACTTGTTAATCACTCACTTTACTGAATAATACGATTCTGTGCGATGCTGGCAGACCATAAGTAGCACAGAATAAAAATAGCAATTTGATACAGCCTGCTAGTCAAATACGAACACGTGGTACATAACATTACAATGGCTTATCCTATCTTGAAGATTAAAGTCCGCTTATCATATAAAAATCGTTGGATTACACACGCACTAGGATTCACACTACACAAAAACGGAAGAAACTTCCCACACCAGATGGGTCTGCAGTTGGGAGAGAGAACATGGTTCTAATGATCACCGGTTCAAGAACAAGTCCCGTTCACACATGTAAGATAAATCTCCCAAGTTTTCCGGTTAACACGAAAGAACATTATCAAATCACCCTCGTGAATTTAATTTGAAGGTTCAGCTCGAACGCGAGATTTGATTACGTCGAGCTGAAGCTTCTCACTCACAAGAAATGCACGTAGGTCGGCGGACCAAGTGTTATCAGTTCTCTCCGCAAATAACATTCAATGAACAAAATTTACAGTATGTACACTTTACACACACACACTTCACATTCACACCGTAAGATACCAGTTTAAGTAAAACTAAGCATTACTTGGCAATGAGCGCCTGTTCATTTCCAAGTGCAGTGAACAAAGACTGGTTTGAAATTAGCTACAAAAATAAATAACCTGCCTATCTTTCCTAACTGATCTGATTTTAAAAAACACCATGTAGTCCTTCACTAGCAGGGAAGCTGCTGGAGAATCCAGAGTGAACATGAATGCCTCAACATTCGATAACTATAACAGCATTCACACTGAGAGTCTGTACTCATCACAGTCTAAGCAGGAAATTGACTAATCGTCTTTCCTCGACCGGAATCCACTCACGGTGGCCGGAAGGACTCAGAGTGTCAGCAGAGTGGCTACTTGCCAACCTAGCAGGACCTACTAACGCGCGGGGAACCTAAGTCCCTTTTTAATACAAGGGTTGGCTAAACTGCCTCCACACATTCATAGAACCCACAGCAGACAGCCCAAGCTTACATCAGCAGATGGCTCGCACTCACTCTTGCAGACAATACTAAGAGTAATAATATCAAAGTAATTACCCGTGTTAAACATAATTCTAAGTAGTAATATGATCTTCCCTGAGTGTCGTAAGGGCTCTCAGATGTGTTTAGAGTATAGAACTTGTAACGGTACTTAAATTGCGTAACCATTACGGCACCTCAACTCAACCACTCGATACCAGCAATATTCTACTGTGTTTCTGTAAAGTAGTTGACATATTTCTGAGACGACATTCAGATTTAATTTCATTAATGCAGAAGTACTTTGATACATCGATATGTTTATGTTGCAATGTTATTATTCTTATGTGTATTCTTTTTTTGTCACGATGATCTTTGTCATACTTGTAACTCTGATTTTTGGACGCGTAAGTGATTATTAGTTAGTTAGAGAGTCGGACTTTGAGAAAGTCAAGCCTGGGACGTCATGTTGGAAAGACGCATATTGTAGTCACCTTATAAGATGTGAACTTTAACTGTGAGGAAGACGTTTTAAAGTATGTTTTGTATTGTGAAGTGATGTTTTGTGTGCTACGTGATATTCCAACAAAAGCATTAAAAAGGAAGTGTAACTTAAATTCGGAGTGCTGATTATTTATTTTTACATTACCATTGTGCTAACTTTGAAAGGTTTAATCTTCAAGAATGGTTTGTGAAGCGTATCTACAAAACTTTTGAATATACAGAATAAAACCGAGCTTGAAATCATCACCACCTAGATTTTCGAAAAGTGAGCCATGATTTTACAACGAGACCAACGTGGGAAACACGAAACGATGAGTTCCTAGTTTATTCATTAATACATGAAATGACTTTATTAACTGTGCTCTAATAACACCTGCCACATAATTACTTTGTTGTTGCTCGAAAATGCAGTATTTAGCAGCGTGAGCAACACCACAATCATTATTAAATTTTGACCTTTGTTCTGGTAGGGTTGTTAGAAACTGTTGTGGCAAGCCATGTAATAGCTCTCACGGAACCGTTACGATATTTAACACATTAAACAAATCGAAAAAAGACCTTTGAAAGGCCTTTATTTATTGGATTCGATTCTGAAAGAAATGGGAGTGGGTCAGTGGAATTAATGTAATAATAAAAATTTGTTGAGGGGGGAGGGTGGGGGGGGGGGAAGAAAGGGTGAATTTTTGTGCGCGTCCTGCAGGGTTAGTTAAGTTCGCCTGTACTCGAACTGTAGACAAGATACGTTGTTAAACGTGTCATGTGAAACCGCATGATGAGAATCCGCTTATCGCCGTCGTGGTAGGAGGACGGCAGTGTGGCCACTAGCCTGCTCAGTGAGCCCCGTACGCGGCCGTTCCGTAGCCTCCCCAGACTCCAATGTGCGAGCCGACATAACAAGTGGTCGTCAGGGGGGCAGCCTCGCGGGCCGCCATCGCGCTGTTCCCGTTAGAACAGCCCTGCCTGACGCATTCAACTTGCTCTCGCCTTTCCGGCAGCCACAGAATGGCACCCATTACTCCCCGACTTAACAACTTCCGTCTGCTGCTGGGGCATTGTCGTGTCCGACCAGAATACTGTACGGGAACCACCTGCTTGTAGAAGGTACGGCTAGGATATTTCACAGTTTTTTTACTCTAAACTTTCATCTCTAAGACTTGAGTTGAGGCTAGCACGTGATGCTCACTTGTTAGTACTCACATAGTAAGGATTACTGATTGAGGAACGCTCAGGGTGGACTTCGGCGAAATTACTTGGTGAATAAGGTTGCGAGAAAAGGTCACGCATTGCGCCGGACACGGGCAGTTTGAGGACGAGGTGCCAACGCTGCGCTCACTTGGATGCTGGATTCCAATCTTGTAGCACGGTCGTCTCCTGCACTCCCATACTATCCTCGGAACTTTGGCCGTAGCGACTGCCTCTCAAGCAGGTGTTGCCAAGTTGTAACCAACTATCATGAATAAAAGCACTCTCAGGTTTTTATCGTAATTTTCCTGGCCATTATTTATAAACAACCCACTGTTCCGGATGCTTACGCCTCAACCAACTCCATCCCTTCCGCGCAATATTGTGCTGCGTAAGAGGTCGTAATTTAATTTTGTTGTAGCACAGCTGTGTTTCCACAGTCTTTTTTACCAAATGTTTGTTGATGATGATGTTTGCTTTGTGGGGCTTTCAACTGTGCGGTCATCAGCGCTCGTATAAAGTCCCAATTCTTACAAAGTCCAATCTTTCTACCCAATCCAATATATCCACTGTCACGAATGATGACGATGATGAAAAGATGAGAACAACACATACACCCAGACGCTGGGCAGAGAAAATATTTGTTGTAGTTGTTGTGGTCTTCAGTTTGGTCTGATGCAGCTTTCTACAGTCTACTTTGTGCAAACCTCTTCCTTTCTACACAAGTACTACACAGACGAATTTGAATTCAGGGCAGCCACAGCCTCAATGATCGGAGTTTAAAACTGCTTCAGCTCTGAGTATTTTACTTATAAGCACAACCGGTTCGCAGTATTATAGCTCCACCATCAGGTGCAATGTCCGCTCCTGGTAGCTGAGCGGTTTCCCGGCTGGGTCGGAGATTTTCTCAACTCCGGGACTGTGTGTTGTGTTGTCCTTTGTGGTAGATTCTTTTATGTGTTTGTCTATTTTTTGTTTGTCTGTTGTCGATATATTATGCTTACACTAAAAGGTCGTTGTCTCTGAATAGTGCTGTTAAAAGAATTACTGTTTGTTGCGCGTATGAAGAGTCTTGGGAGGGACGGCTGGATATTTTTAGCAACAATTCATACATGAGATTGCAGGTTCGAGTGCTGTTGTCCACGTGTCTACCTGTACACGTCGCATTCAATCTGAAACAATTCTGCTATTTTATTACTTCCAAAAATACTAGTAAATGTCGTGACGCCCACCTTCGTTCTCATGAAATAATAACGCTTTATTGTGTCTCTTGTACAAGTCTCCACATAACATCAAAAGAAGCGAACAGAAAACTCCAGTTACCCTTAGTTACGAGTAAACCACAGATAAAGTAATATTCCAAGTCAACGATACAATTATCATAATGTCCCTCAGATAACGTCTTTGCCACTTAGCTCTCTCACAGTCGATTCAGTACATTAAATTTTTATTACACTACACCTTATCATGAGTTCATCCCCATCGGCACTCAAGTCGCCGCAGTGGCGACAAATCGAAAGACTTGCACCAGGCGAGAGGCCTACTCGATAGGACGCCCTAGCAACACGGCATTTTCATTTCCATCAGCTGCAATAAAACCAAGTCATGCTCTGTTCAAACGGGATGACCCAGCGTTCATAGTCAGCCATATCTCGCTGAGTAAAGAACATGAATTTTAAAACAACGTAGAACGCCCCCGAGATATCCTCCCGCGATGCCTCGAGTATCAGGACCTGGTGCGCTTAGGGGTCTTCGTATAAAGAACAAGTGACCAAAAACCAGCTGCATACGACCATCTATGGAACTACGTAAAATTAATCAGCACTGGTCCCTCATTTACCACCACAGACGAGAGAGCGGTGCTGATCAATGATACATAATCCCATAACGATCAACACGGCTGGTTTTTGAGCACTTTTTCGGTATACAAGGACCCTTTAGCTCACCAGTTATTGGTACTCCTGGTATCAAGGGAACGTATCATGGTGGTGGTGGTGGTTAGTGTTTAACGTCCCGGCGACAACGAGGTCATTAGAGACGGAGCGCAAGCTCGGGTTAGGGAAGGATTGGGAAGGAAATCGGCCGTGCCCTTTCATAGAACGTATCATGAGAGTGTTCTACGAATATGTTGTTTTATACTATTTTATAACTGTCGTCCGCTACATTGCCGAAAACTGGTGACTATGAACGCTCTGTCGTATCACTTTCTTCTGTGATCAGAATATGATATCATTTAATTGCACTTATTGATGCATCTATAATGCTGCGAAACCGTTTGTTCTTATACATCAAGCATTACAACCTACGCCCCGCTGAACTTGCTTGAAGTCTTGGTCTCCCTGTGAAGAAATTCTGAGAGTCTGGATCATGGTACAAGAAGCAGGAGAGTGGGCGATGGATCGCTGACGCACCCCGGATGAGAGGCAGCTGGCTGGCTAGATTGAGGTATGCAAGGAATGCAACCAGACAGCGGCTGAGACACGGATTATTGGTTTTTTCTCCTCGACTGGAGGGGGAAGGAGCTCAATGGAGGCTAAAGACGGTTGCAATAAGAAGACGAATATTACTATGATGAAATCTTCTTGTTGAATCAGCTGAGTGGTGGCATCGTCTTGTTGCAACGTTTCTCTGAATGCCGTACCCACCATCTGTAGTGTGGCAATGTCATTTTGATTTTGTATGTCATGGATGCGAACGTCACATGGAGAGTAAGTTACATTACTGTTAAAGAATCTTTGGTCTTCTCATGGCACAGTCTTTGCCCCTGTGCAGTCCATAACATTCTTAGGCCGTGTGCTACGTGAGCGACAGAAGCAAGTGACAGCGTGCGACAGCTTCAGGAGACAAAATACAACCGCAGCTGTAGTTACGGAAGCGACATCTGTGTCGCTGCCTGTCTCCCGCTGCAACTGGTGACGTTTGCACTCAAACGTGTCTGAATCTTATCACTGCAGCACGCGCAACACAGAGCGACAGCCACCTGTCTTCTCGGGAAAGCAGTGGAGCAGACGCGACAGCAGCTATGAATTACTTAACATCCGATTTTAAGAAAACTATTCGATGAAAAAATTTGATTCTTCCGCAAACTATAGCTTGATATCCTTAAACGATAAAGGTCACAATTTATTTTTGTTATTCATTATAGTTACTGTGCTGCACGAAATTCAATACATGATTGCACGAAATTTTTAGAATTTGCAGAGATAAAATCACATTGTGTAGACTTTCCATATACTTCATTTAAGGCCATACAATATTGCACATGAAATGAAACCAATATATCTAAATTGTATTTTAAGTTGATACCGGAATGATCTCTCTTTTCATTCTTGAGATATTGGTCATTATATCCGCGGACGGGTCAGTCGCGTGAGCAGAGCGAAAACAAGACTCCCTATAACCTACACCATGAGGTTTTGTCAAAATTTTCATAGCCAAACAAAGGAGAGAAACAGGTAAACGGGGTATCAAAGTGATTAGCATGAGGTCTAGTTTGACATGAAAATATTTAACTGCTTGAACGTATTCAGGGTAATAAACGAAAACTTAATAAGCTGAGGAAAAATTGAAATATTTCACGAAAAACTGCTGTAAATGAAATGTCAAAAATGTCATATCTTCAAGATTTAGCTGTTTTGCACATAAAAAGATACATTGGTGTGGTATTTAAATGTCGAAAAGGCTTCCTTCGAATCAAGTACGTTAAGAAGCCAAGCGAGGAGTCAGTAAGATCATGCTTTCCGAATAAAACTTGAAATTCAAAAATGGAAGAAAACAGTCAAATATTTTATGAAATGTGTAAAAAATACAGGCAGATCAGAGAAACGTTCTACATGCCTTTGAATGATGCTTGAAATCAAAATGAATTGCACCAAACGTTTCCTTAATATTTTTTATTTCATCCTTCTAGACAAGTCATTACACAAAGTGTTTGACCTTCTTTTCAAAAATTTTGTAAGCTTTCTTTTACAGACTATTTAGAGTAATTAAAATGCCTGGCCTTAAAATGACTGCTGATGAATTATGTTCAAAAAATCAAATATCTGTAAAATTTCATGGTTCATTGTAATTTATTAGGAATTAAATGTGTGTAATACTGGGATAGGTGTGACAATAAAGTTCTTTTGCAAGAACTAAAAAATACACTTACCGATGCAATGTAAACAATGTACATAAAACTTAGTAAAAGAATCGTTATTGAGTCATACTTAAGAAATTCTGGGAATCGATCTCCAGCCCTCTTCCACAGACATAATTGTGAACTAGATGGGCTACTCCTAAACCACAGCCAGCTGTTATTCACTGGCACCAATCACTGTGCTTATGTTTGTATTTAGTGTAGTTGGTCATCTAATAGTCATTCCTCCATATTTATTGGCTGCTAAAAGTTCTTGATCATGTAAAAAGAAAAAAAACATACGTACTTAATTGATTGATGACAAAGTCGAATGCTCCTCTGTTCATTCACGTGTATTCGAAGAACTTGTCTGGTATTCTTCGCAGTTGACGCATACATATGAAATTCTCCATGGATATTCTCCCCTTTCTAAATTTCATGCACAGCATTCATTTTCGCTTTATTTTTATTAAATGTAATTCTGTAGCCTTCTGCAGTTTAGGGACGCCCACATATAGAAGCAGCTGGTTTTCTCTAAGCAGCCTTCTTGTAGCGCGACATGTTCGTTCGCACGCAGGACAGCCAAGGTTTTCACCCCATGTTGCTGTTTGTCGCTGGAGTGTCGCGTATCAAGAAGTCGCTCGCTGTCGCTCGCTTGTGTCGCTCACATACAACACGGCCTAAGTTGAACTGTGGTAGATGATGGACATATTCTGCAGGGCTGTGTTGTATTTTGATGCTATCTCTTAGGCCGGCCGCGGTGGTCTAGCGGTTCTAGGCGCTCAGTCTGGAACCGCGCGACTGCTATGGTCGCAGGTTCGAATCCTGCCTCGGACATGGATGTTTGTGATGTCCTTAGGTTCGTTAGGTTTAAGTAGTTCTAAGTTCTAGGGGACTGATGACCACAGATGTTAAGCCCCATAGTGCTCAGAGCCATTTGAATTTTTTTTTTTTTGCTATCTCTTAGAAGAAGAAAGACTAATTGTAGACAACAGCAAGAATGAACATGACGTATATAATGGAAGGCGGAAAGGATATAAATTTTTAAAAATGCTATTATTTTTGAGGAGAAAAAGTTTGAGGTAAGACAGCAGCACTGTTAGCTAGTTAACTTGCTTGGAGCTGAGAGAAAGACTGCTCCACTTCAGTGAGTCATGCATTAAGATATAAATTAAGCTCTTTGATTTTCATAGGAAATCTCTGTTAATAATGTACCTTCTTTAAAACATAGTTTACTTTGGCAAACTGCCTGTTCACTTCTGTCTCGGGTTAAAAAAAATGGCTCTGAGCACTATGGGACTTAACATCTGTAGTCATCAATCTCCTAGAACTTAGAACTACTTAGACCAAACTAACCTAAGGACATCACACATATCCATGCCCGAGGCAGGATTCGAACCTGCGACCGTAGTGGTCACGCGGTTCCAGACTGAAGCACCTAGAACGGCACGGCCATACCGGCCGGCGTGTGTCTCGGGTTCTTCGGCCGACGTTCATCTGATGGTTGTTCCGACGTTTCGCCAGCATGAGTGGCTGGCACTGTCAAAGTTTCACCCTCCATTGAGGGTGGTGGACTGGAGCCGAGCTCGCGGCCGCGGTCTATATGTACCTGGCGCGCCAACGTCCAAGGGCTTCTCCGCGGTCATTTCCGGTGCGGTTCTCCTCTTGGTACCTGCGACGGTCGTTCGTTGCAGCACAGGAAGGCAAGTTTTACCTTGAGATTTTAGTCTTTCATGTTAAAGCTGTTCTCGTGTTTGTGTATTTTTACAGCTTCTCTGAACAAGCGGGTGTGATAATTCTTCTCTACAGCCAGAACTAACGTGTCGGTGAATTTTACTACGTGGTCGGTCTCACAGCTCGTGCTCTGCCACCGCCGGTTTCTCCACCTGCCCCAATCCGCGATGTCGTTTATGTTCTGTAATCCTGGTGCTGATCGATCGTCCAGTCATTCCAACATAAACTTCTCTTCATGTGCATGGTATGGGGTGAATCGCTGGCGTTGCAAGTGGGTCCCTTTTCTCCTTTGCCTATCTGAGACACTCTTTGATTTTCTTAGTCGGTTTGTAAGTAGTCTGTACACCATTTTTGCGCAATATACGGACGATTCTGTCCTTCAGTCTGGAAACGTATGGCAGAGACGCCGCACCCAACATTTCTTTCTCTGATTTCTCACTTCACGGTGTGGCTCTGTTATACTTCTAATATCACTTGTGGAGTACCCGTCGCTCTTCAGAACACTTGTATTTCACGTCTGAGATGCTGTGGCTCACATTCGTCTTGCTCGCGTTACGAGCGCTTAATCATGCCTCTTTTCTGGCTCTGGAAGTGATTTAATAGTTCGTGCAGGTATCGGTCCGTATGTGTTGGTTTTCGATACACGCTCTGTCCCAAGTCTTCACCATCCCTTGTGATCAGCACATCTAGAAAAGTAATTTTTTTGTCCTTCCCTACTTCACAGCAAATTTTATCTTGGCATGACGACTGTTCAAGTGTCTTAGGAAGTCACCGAGCTAATCCTCACTATGGCTCCGCATGACGACGGTATCGACCCATCTGTACCACACTTAAGATTTACAAGGTGCCAAGTCCAGTGTCAGTCCTTCGTAGTGTTCCATGAAGAAGCTGGCCATCACTGGACTAAGAGGACCACCAATGGCGACGCTTTCCAGCTGTTTGTAGTAGTTGCCATTCCGCGTGAAACAGCTCGTGTCGAGACATGCATGAAAAAACTTTGTGATGTCTTGCGGGAAAAAGGAGGAGGAGGTTAGTGTTTAACGTCCCGTCGACAACGAGGTCATAAGAGACGGAGCGCAAGCTCGGGTTAAGGAATGATTGGGAAGGAAATCGGCCGTGCCTTTTCAATGGAACCACCCCGGCATTTGCCTGAAACGATTTAGAGAAATGATCGAAAACCTAAATCAGGATGGCTGGAGACGGGATTGAACGGTCGTCCTCCCAAATGACAGTCCAGTGTGCTAACCACTGCGCCACCTCGCTCGGTCTCTTGCGGGAAGACGGAATCGATGTGCTCCAGAGAGTCCCTGAGTGTCATATTTGTAAACAAAGAAACAACATCATAGCTGATCAGGATGCCGTTCGGCGCAACTTTCCGTTTCTTCAGCTTGTCAGTGAAATGTCATTAATGTATGTGTCAGTCTTCCCCACGTGCAGCTGGAGCAGAGAGGCCAAGTGTTTTGCCATTTCATAAGTCTGTGATGCAGGAGTTCCAACAGTCTGTCTTAGAGGAAAGTTTTTCTTACGGATCATAGGCAGTCCGTACAGCCGAGGTGGTAGGGCTTCTGTGTTGCCCAGGTTCCTCTGTATGTCCGTCGGAAGAGAAGATGTCCTGAATAGTCGACTCGTCTTCCGGGTCGGATCTGCGCTTAGCTTTCGGTACGTAGTCGGATCTAATAGGTCCAGCATCCTGGTTTCCAGTGCTGCAGCGAACGACCATCGCATGTAGCAATTGAACCGCACCCAAAATGCCCGCGGAGAAGCCCTCGGACATTGGCGCGCCAGGCACATACAGTCTGCTACCGCGAACTCTGCTCCAGTCCACCACGTTCAAAGGAGGCTGAAACTTTAAGAGTGCCAGCCACTCGTGCTGCTGAAACGTCGGAACAATCATGAGATGAACGTTGCCCGAAGAATCCGAGACAGAAGCTTAAAGGCAGTTTGGCAACATGTGGTCACGAAAGCCTTAATAATTTTATATTGTTCACTTTGTTAAGCATACTATTGTCGAGATCAGTCTTATGTGTGGAGATTTCGCGAAGTTTATGCTCTCTCTTTTTGAATACTTACTTCATTCTAAAATCGTTGTCGTGGATTATCATTTCACAGGAATAGTTACTCTCCCCACACCACTCTTTACCATTACGCATTACCAGATGCAACAGTTTGAATATGTATTTAGAAACAGAGACTTAGCTTAGGGGCTGTCTGCTTGCTGTTTGCTTTTGTGCTTTCGAGAAATCTGAAACAACGTTGTGGAGACGCAGGGTAAGTGGGAACATTGATTAGGAATAGATAATTGTTTTACTTCCGTTTCGTATTTAAAATAGACAAGTTACATTCAGGTCAGCTACAGTTCATTTCAAATCAGGTCCTATTTAGTCAAACGTTAGTATAGTCTAAGTTGGATAACAGTTTGTGGGAACGAAGTTTTGGTAATACTTAGAATTTTATAGAATGGGAGGTAAAGTAGGGCTAAATTTCTTACAGCAACAGATACAGTATGGAGTCTCTAATATGTTGACCTTTTTGCCAGGGTATTTATTTGGTTCTTTTGGAAACACATGGTGAGATAGTGTTGGATTTCTCTAAGGAAAAGTACGGCTGGGCTAATTTTACTAATATTGTTCTTATTTTTCTGGCAATTCATTTAAAATTCTGTTTTCAGTTTGTGAGATTTTGTGTCGGGTGACGATTATCTGTTATATTATTACATAAAACAATTGCCATAATGGTGCATACTACAGATTGTGTGTGTGGGTTTCTTTCATTGTTGTGTATCTGCGAGCACGAGAGTAAAGTTTTATTTTTGTTTGTTTGGTCGTTGGAGCAATTTTTTTTTTTTAGAAATATTGTATCATAATGTTTGATACAACAGAAACATATGAAAATTCGTCGTAGTACAAGACAACAGATGGTGTTGCAAAATAGCGAGTCGGTACAGGATGAGATAAATCACCTTCAGCCAATAGTTGGTCGGTGGGAAGTAGTCACAGTCTAGCGAAAGCGCACAAAAGTCGCTATAGTCGAGCGAAACTTTACAACTGGTAATAGACTCAACAGAAACAGGTTTTGCGTTAGTGTAGTGTGAACGAACACAACACACTTCACTTTCAGTGAACGATTATGAAGCACCAAACTGCTGCAATCCTACAAATTTTATAGAATCAATTCGCCAGATGCTTAAAGAAACACAAGATGAAGTTTTATGAGCAACTTGATGGGGTGGCCATGGGTAGCCCTCTAAGCCCTGCTATTGCTAATCTATTTATGGGATTTTTCGAACAACAGGTGCTGCAGTCGGCCAAAAAAGCCCTTTGAAATGGTATCGATACGAGGATGACACCTTTGTGATATGGAATCATGCTGAAGAAGAACTGAGTGATTTTTTGGTGCACATAAACAGTTTCAATCCAAGGATACAATTCACCGTGGAGAAAGAGAGTAATGGACAACTAAATTTATTAGATGTATTTGTTATTAAACGGGCAGATGGGACTCTAGGGCACAAGGTATATAGGAAAGAAACACACGCCGTTCCTTACCTACATAAGAATTCGAATCATCATCCTAGGCAGAAGAGAGGAGTCATAAAAACTTTAGTGGATACAGCTAATAACATCTGTGAGCAAATTTACTTGCAAGATGAATTAAGCCATTTGCGAACAGCTTTCAAGAGAAATGGGTACAGTGACAAGGAAATAGATCGAGCACTCCATCCTAGAAGAAAAGTGTCCGAA
The DNA here is from genome assembly GCF_023897955.1 of Schistocerca gregaria. Lineage (NCBI taxonomy): Eukaryota > Metazoa > Arthropoda > Insecta > Orthoptera > Acrididae > Schistocerca > Schistocerca gregaria. Next base: position 98,783,150 of record NC_064921.1, on the reverse strand, counting down.
AACACACGACAACAACAACCGTCGGCTGGAAAAGTTTTTCTTCCATTTATTCATAACATCACGGACCGTATTGGTAAAGTTTTGACCAAGTTTCAAGTGGAGACAATCTTTCGACCTACCAAGAAAATTAGTGAATGCGGTGAGAGACGAACGACACCCCTTAGCTACCCCAGGTGTGTATAAAATTCCGTGTAGCTGTGGCATGGTTTATGTTGGAACAACTAAAAGGAGTGTTAATACCCGCCTAACGGAACACAAAAGGAACTGTAGATTGGGACAGAATGAAAAATCAGCTGTAGCGGAACACGTTTTCAAAGACGGTGATCACGAAATAAAATTTAGTGAGACAAACGTGATGGCTAGGACCTCACATTATTACACTCGCATGTATATAGAAGCTATAGAGATCTATAAGCACGGAAATAATTTAAAAGAAAAGAAGAAGGATTAAAAATAGACAAGATGTGGCGTTCGACTCTGTACCAACGACGTGACAATCGATTACCTGTAATCGAGAGAGATGGCGCTAGCCAGATATAGTTTTAAAGTCGAAAGCACGTGACGAGTTATGGCGCCATCTAAGCGCTCTATATAAGTGGGACCACTAGCGCCTAGCAGCCAGTCGCCGACTCACCTCAGAAGATATTGCCCGGAGCCGGCAACGAAACGTCAGGAAGGAGAAGAAGTTTTATATATTGACTACGGCAATTCAGTCCGGAAGCTTACATGCTATGACAAGATGAGTGAATAAGAAAATCGAGTCACAGGTAGAAACTAGTAATTCACATACGGAAGAAATTACAAATGATCTTCAACCAGCAATAAGCAGTTTTGCAGCTAAATTACGTGAGCCTGAAACAGACCACGACAATCTGGAAAGAAGTGGGCGTTAATGACAAGGAAGAACTGTTAGCTAAAATTCGCTCTGTAGTTCCGAGTGAGACAGTTACACAGATAAAAGAAAAGAACGAACATCTTAAAACAACAATAAAGCAGTTTAACGAACAAATGGAAGCTTTGACATTAAATTCTGAAGAACGAAAAGGACAGTGAAGCACAAGTGAAGAAAAAGTTGGTGACCTAACAATGGAAATGGCAAACTTGTCAACCATTGAAGATAGAGATTCAATTGAATTAATGCCAGTACAATTTTCAGATATTAACAAATTTTATAGAAAAACCAAGAGAAAATTAATCGAGAAAATAAACGTTACAGCAACACTATTAACGAGAATGTCAAGCGTCTTGAAAGAAAGCGTACCCACTATGACGAAAAAGACGAATTTGACCGTGTTTATTGATATTCAGAATATTTTGGTGACCTTACAAATTTTATCGCTTTTAGGCGATTTTACACGAGAACAGTACCATCCACCCAGCTATGAAAATGAATAATCTATGTGGTGCATTAGAAAAAATCTGGTTGACACAGAAGTGGGGACTTCGATTACAAGTAATTTCTGACAGTGCATAAATTCAAAGTTTTCAGGAGTTATAGTAACGAAGTTCATCCTAAAGCTTGGACTGATCAGTTCCTATACTTTTAGCACCAAACTGACCACTTGAACGCAGATTAGAATTTCTCTGCGATTATTTGGAAAATGAACCTGCAGTAAGAATGCGGTTAATCGTGAGAGACTGCCAAAGTGTAATTGATTTCTACTGAGTATTTTTGTGTGCGAACTGGTCGCAGACCACACAAGATCAAGTAAAACATAGCATTATAATGTTACGGAACTTTGAACACTCTGAATTCTCGAGCCCACCAAAATGTTTTGAAGACATAGTACGCAGAAATCAGTACTTATCAAACCTTTAGAGTCCGTTGGAGCTAATTCGCAATTGTTTGAAAAAGTTACCAACACATTTGAGACATGTAATTTTGGCCAGCAGATGTAAAGATGACTTAGAACCGTTTCCAACATTACTCCAGGAATAGGAATTGGACAATGACAACGGTTTCATTAAAAGACACAGGAAGTATGACACGCAAGAGGCTTGTGTACCACGTGAAGACAACAGTTATGGAAACTGGAATAACAAACACAGTCACAGAAACAATTGCAGATGGGACAACGGACACCGTCCGTGTGATTCGCAATTCTCGCAGTTCGATAATGATTATCGCGATAATAATAATTTCCGGAGCTCTGATCATGAACATAATAACAGTCATTACGGTAATGGGAGTAGATGTAACTATGACAGCCGTAACAACCAAATTAATCTAAGACAGTACTGTTACTCGGATGGCAATCATGCAAATATTCATGGGAACAATTCAAGTAGATCGTAGCTACAAAATACGTGGCGCTGAACAGCTATACAAATAGCAACCAATACAGTCACAGTAATGAACGTCATAACTCACAGTGGCAAAAGTTTCGAAGGGCAAGACCGTCAGACGAAACAGATGAAGCTAGGCCACCAAACGCAAGAGATAATCAACGACGAGGAAGCAATACCAGACAATGACTAGCGACTGTGGAAACAAACAATACTATAGCTCACACAAAATACGCCGCTGCTGAAACTTTGAACGTCGTGCGTTTTGAAGACATTTTACTAGAAGAGACTGGTGACAAACAAAACTCTGTAGGGCACCCAATAATAAACATGTCAGTAGGTAACACTACATTTCCTACTATCCTTGACTCTGGCAGCCCTATTTCTGTGGACAGTGACACTGCATTATACAAATGAATGAGAACAACAGTGTCCGACATTATCTTTAAGCAAGATTGAAATACAGGGAGTGATTTCTGGAAAAAGTGTTGACGTGAAGCATCAAACCTATTTAGACTTCTTGTCTCAAGGCTATAAATTTTTGATGAATTTCTTGATTGTTCCTCTCTTACTCACTGAAATAATATTAGGAGAAGATTTTCTAAACAGATATAAAACTGTTTTGAATTTCAATTACGCTGACGTAGGAATGGACGTGGAGGGTAAGTCTATTCCATTAACGTTTAATGAGTGAATCTCGAAAGAAGAAGAATAAATAAATTGTTCATGTTTTTTGACAGATGATGCTAGCAAATTCCATCCGAGTACTTTCGTAATGACGACATTCTGCTCATACATTTAATTTCTTACACATCGCGCAGGAACTATTAAGGATTTTCAATACAAATTCCAGGTCAGAGAGCACAATAGGTTTTGCGATGAACCGTACATCATTCCAATTTGGTACAGAGTAAAAGTAAAGGCAGACATTCCGTCTGTGCTGGAACATGGAATCGTAGAACCTGCAGTCAGTTCATATAACAGCCCATTACTTATTTTGAAGAAGAAAGATGGCTCGATTAGATTTGTATTAGATTCTAGACAGATAAACACTATTATTTCTACAGAAACAGACGGATCACAAAGCATTAGAAGAACTCCTGCGAAATTCCTATGGTGTGCAAATTTTGTCTTCTTTAGACCTTCGCTTAAGTTCAAATGGTTCAAATGGCTCTGAGCACTGTGGGACTTAACATCTGTGGTCATGAGTCCCCTAGAACGTAGAACTACTTAAACCTAACCTAAGGACAGCACACACATCCATGCCCGAGGCAGGATTCGAACCTGTGACCGTAGCGGTCACGCGGTTCCTGACTGAAGCGCCTAGAACCGCACGGCCACACCGACCGGCCTCCGCGTAAGCTTTTGGTAACTAGTTACACCGTGATTGTAGAAAATATACTGCTGTCTTATGTTTTGGCGTGTGTTACCAGTTTCGTAAATTACCTTTCGGCCCAACATCTTGTCAGCTGCCTTTACTGTAAGTTTGAACGCCATTTTACCTGACTGCTTGAAAAATACTTACTATCATATGTTGATGATATTCTTACAGCAGAAAAATCTTGGTCACATCACAACCGTATTTTGAGAAGCTCATTGCGCAAATTTGAAGATTCGGGAATTAATGTCAGTTTAAAAAAGTAAGAGTTTAGAAAAATCAGAGTTTATAAAAACAAGTCTAAAGTTTCTTGGTCATATAATTTCATTAGCAGGTACTGAAAGACACCCAGAGAAATTGAAGCTGTTAGACCAATCCTCTCCGCTAACCATAGAACGTCAAATACTAAGTTTCCTTGGTTTAGTAAATTTTTATCACGGTCTTTTTAAGAAGGAAAATTCTTGCCACTCCTAAATTATCTTTACTTATTGGAAAAAACACCATATAACACTGGGACGAACAAACACGGAAGTTCAGAGTTTGAAGATGCACATCATAATGCTCCAATACTCGCTCGTCCTGATTTATCACGAGACTTTTGCTTATCAACAGTCTCATCAAAAATTGGGCTTGGCACTCATCTATTCCAAGAATTTGGAGAAAATTCACTATGAAGAGACGGATAGACTTTGCCAGTCGTGTCTTGTCTAAACCGGGAAGGTATTATTCTGTAACCGAGTTGGAAGCACTAGCAGTTATTTGGGCGTTTTCTAAACATCTTATTTAGGAAACATACTAAGGTTTACACTGAACATCGAGAACTCCAGTTTTTAATGTCATCTAAACTAAACCATGAACGTTTGAAACTATGAGCTTGGTATTTACAAGAGTTCACTGTTGTTCACATTTCTGGTACTCAGCATGTTATAGCGGATACTTTACCACGTGATGCTACCTTGTATTGCTTTTGTCAAGGATAATTCAGAAAATGATATGGAGAAAAACTTCGGTTTGTTGTATATACGAGAGAGAGCCCCTGGAAACCTTATCTCCTCTTCTTTACGAGATGTAGAGCAAGAACGGAATAATGTCCCTGTCTGGAAATATGTCAAATGTAAACGGTATGACAAAACAAACACGGTAATAAGACAGTTTTATTTGGACTTAACAACGTTGTTTTCAAAGATGTACAGTCAGTGACTCTCATTGGGTTGTGTCCATACCCGATGATTTTGTAAAAAAGCTTATTTGGTATACAAATCCAAGCTATGCTCACTTTGGGCCGAAAAAGTGCGTTCACAAACTTCGCACCACTTGTTGCTTTTATAACTTGCAGAAAAGATACAGAAAGTTTTAATAAAATGCAAATTGTGTCAGAAGGCTAAACTATTAACCATTACACATCGAGCACCATTATTTCTTATAATTCCTTCTAAACTAAAGAAGTTCGCTGAAGTACACCTATTTGGATCTCTTGTCAATTAATTCCTTATTTTTATTGCTATTGAAGGGACTTCAGAATTCGTTTCATTCACTCCTCTACGAAAAGATACTGCCAAAACAGTATCCAAAGCCTTTATCAATAAGTTCCTGCGAGAAGCTGTCTCATTCATAAAGTCATTTCTGACAACGGTCTACAATTTCACTGAAATGTTTGGTTACGCACTTTACGACGTCGTAAAATTAAACCTGCTTTTATTTCGCTCAATTAGCCTCAGTCCAATTCTTTGGAACGCATTATGCGAGAATTTTTTACAAGCTGTGCAGAATGTTTTGCCATCGTCAACACCAGACTTGGGACAAACACATTCACACATGCCAAGAGATTTTCAGTGAATTACCATAGATTCTACATCGTTATCTCCTTTACTTGTACTCAAAAATCAACCACCACCAGATCGTATCAGGGCGTTAATACCACTTCCAGCTTCAAAAAAATTACATCATAAGGAAGCAGCAGATATAGCGCTAAAACATGAAAAAGGTTGTACAAAGAAGAAAGAAATTGCAGCAGGGAGAAGTGAACATTGAAAAGCTACAGGCCCGCCAGAAAAATCTGTCTAAATCTCACTCTTTCTCTTGTAGTGGCAAACATGTTAGTCACAAATTATTTCCTGTTTGTAAATGACCTTATAGGGTTCGTTGAATTGTAAACGGGGATGTTGTGGAATTTGAAACTATTCTGACATGCAAGAGCAAGGGTGCTTTATAAAATTAAATATAAAATAAAATATTTTTGAAACAGGTGACATGTAGTTCTATCATGTAGGTGCCAGTCTGTCGTAGTTGTGGATCATTTCGTGTTTATAAGCGCAGAAGGTAAGTTTTTGAAAATATGAGGCTGGGTCACAATAGTGAATGGTGGTATCGTGCCTTAAGATAACACAGTTATTTCCTTGATGTAGGATTTATAATTACCTGACAGAAATAATTTAACCTTTTTACTAAACATATACTATCATTTCTTCTCATCTGAGCAACACAATATGTAACAGTTATACTTCACAATGAATAGAGACATGTATATTTTTGCCTCTATTTGTGCACAGAGAATACTTTGCAAAGATGTGGCTCAGCATTGTCTGATACTCTGAACTGTGTCACTATCTTTTAGCATGTGGTACCTCATTGACGTTTTGTAATTTGTATTTGTGGTAATGTCTACTTTCGTGTTTATACTGTTGAATAACGTTAATTTTTCTGATTTGTATATACCTACGTGCACTCAAAATTTAACTTCTACTGAGTTCTGTAGAACTAATCTGCCTTTTTTTTTGTCAACAGATGAACGTTACATATGTATGAAACGATGTCATAAAAGTCGAGATGTTTGGGAAATTTTAAATTCTTGCGAAGTGAAGGTGAAATTTATCACTTGCGAGCTGTGACAAGTACAGAAAATATACAGGGAGTATAAGGAATATTAATGATAATTTTTTTTATTTTCACCTTTACCCTTTGTTTTGCCATTCTTTTACATACATATTGTTCTGCTGTCATGAGTGGCACTGCAACTATGTTCTTGTGTTTACATATGATGTATCATAATAGCATCCACTGTTTCAGCTTAAGGATATTCTAGGTTGTATTTGCTTTTTACACTTATGTCATTCATTGAGTCTCTTTGTATCGCATATACTCCATATAAATTGTTAGTATAGAATGCTGTGCCATTAGTATAATATTTAGTACTGTAGGGAGCTCTCGTAAGTCATGAAAGATGCGTAAGATATCACAAAAGAGGTGTAAGGAGAAAGCAAGCAGGAAAACACAAGAAAGGATGTTATACAACATATACATAAGCACACGAGCAAGGAAATGTTTACAAAGGTGAATGTGAGATGAAATGGTTGGGTAGGGCAAATAAGAGAAATGGTTAGGGAGGGGAAATGTAAGAAACGATTAGATAGGACAAAGATGAGAAATGGTTGGGTAGGGCAATGGAGGTAAATAATATGAACTCGTGAAAATGTGTGAATCATATGACAGGAAGAAGCAAAGAGTACAGTAAACAATGGTATTTGTTGAAGGTTTGATGAAATTGTTGGCATCAGGATTAAAAGGTGCGTAGACTAAAAGATGACATACAACTAGATAGCATGCTAATTACTGCCCATATTAGGTATAATCATAGACTGATATCGTAATGACTGCATAAAGTATTCTTTGGTATGACCATTTCTTACTCCCTAATCCATGTTTTTCCTAATAATATATTTGTGTTCTCCTTATCTGTGTGTGTGACCAGTATACTTATGAGTCTCTTTCTACCTCACACTCTAAAATTTTGTGCATTTCACTGATGTCCACACATTCATATTTATTTGAATGGATATAGAATTTTCTGTAGGTCATTCCGTGTACATATAATTATTGTTTTTTGTAATACCTATTACTATATGCTGTTTCACAAGGTTTACGTGTCTAATGTTCCTATAATTTATTATTGTAAAACTGTGATGCCATTTTTATACTTTTTTGTAGCGATAGAAATAAGATCTTATTACTCCTGTCTTATTATAAGTAATTGAACATTTTAAATGTAACAAACTATAACTGATTGACCATTCATCACAAATGATTGAGAGTTTCTAGGGCAGAGTAAATATGTCTACTGATTACGCACTGAAACATTCTCTGGCAAATACACCGTTTAAAGCAGCAACTGATGTTCATGAGGAACTCTTCGTTACTGCAAGATGACTCTGGAGTTGTGAATGGATCTGGTTCGAGCAGATACTACTACATATTACTACTTGTACGTTTATGGAGTTGTAAGCTGAGAACTGTGTCTAGCCTCACTGAGCCTGCTTTCACATAACTTCCCACAACAGTGATAATTTTGTACTCGTACCATTCCTATCTGAAATGACCCTCGTGCAAAGTTCTACTTGTGGAAGATGGAGGATATGTAAGGTGGTCATGTCACTTTGGTTTTTGTATGTCGTCAATGTGCACATCAGAGAGAGAGAGAGAGAGAGCAAGTTACGTTACTGTTAAAGAATCTTCGATCATATCGTGACACAGTCTCTGCCCTTGTTCAGTCTGACATTCTCAGCTGAAGTTTGGTGGGTGATGGACGTATTCGGTAGTGCTGTGTGGACTTGTAATGGTATGTGTTAGATGAAGAAAGATTTACTCTAAAGGACAGTAAGGTTCAAATGGTTCAAATGGCTTCTAGCACTATGGGACTTAACATCTGAGGTTATCAGTCCTCTAGAACTTAGAACTACTTAAACCTAACTAACCTAAGGACATCACACACAGCCGTGCCCGAGGCAGGATACGAACTTGCGACCGTAGTGGTAGCGCAGTTCCCGACTGAAGCTCCTCGAACCGCTGAGGCACCGCGACCGGCGACAGCAAGGATGAATATGAGATATATAAAGGATATAAAGTTTGAATAACATTTTTAATTTTTTTAAGAGAACAATTCCTGAGGTAAGACTGCAGCACTGTGCAGCAAGGAGCGGTTATTTTCAGATAGTTAACTTGCTCAGAGCTGAGAGAAAGATCATGAGTCTTGCATTAACATAAAAAGTGATTAAGCTGTTTGATTTTATTGATATTCTCTGTTAATAATGTATACACTCTTTAAATCATAGTTCACTTTGTTGAACATACTATTTTTGAGACCAATGTTGTATGTGAAGACCAAACGAAGTTGTTATTCTATATTTTGCAATACGTACTTTATTCTAAAATCAACGTTTAGGTATATCATTTCATAGGAATAGTTACTCTCCTCACCCCATTGTTAATCATTACACGCCACCACATGCAACAGATTTAATATGCATTTAGAAATATGAGATCTAACTTAGCTGCTGCCTGGTTGCTTTTAGCTGTTATGCTTTCGAGAAACCTGTAACAATGGTGTCGAGACGAGAGGTAAGTGGAAATTTTGATTAGGGCCAGATAATCGTTTTACTTCCGTTGCGCTCTAAATATAGAGTCACATTCAGATCAGTTGCAGTTCAGTTCAAATTAGGTTCTGTTCAGTCAAAGGGTAGTATATGAGTTTAACCCATTAAGTCACAAATTAATTTTTTCTAAACTGAATTTTTTATTCCTGAATTATAATGTACACAGTGTATGAAGCATAATAAATACAAAAATAGCGAAAGAATATTTATACGTGCTGATATAAAGGCCGTTCTCAAAATAGGACGCTCGGATGTAACAGTATCTGTAGCATACTAAACTTTATTCAAGTTTTAACTATCTATTTCTTGTGAAATGGTGCAAAACACTTCACACACAGTGTTGCACGGCATTTAACACAATATGGTTTTGGTTTCCCGTTGCATTTAGCTCTTACACATCTTCTCTGCGTGCTTCTTTTCTCAATCATGTGACCAATTTCATCAAACCTGATGTCCAGTATCACTCTCAACTGACTTGATGGGTATCCCAATATTCGGTCTTCCAGTGTCCACTTTCAGGAATGTAACTGTAACAGCACGTCTGAAATTCAGTAAATCCAGTGCGTTTTTCATATTTACTGCATATCTCACATTATCTTTCACTATTAACTCGTATATGTTCATCAGTTCTTGAAACATCTGCTTCAGAGTCAAGGAAGAAAGTAGTTCCTTCAATTCCTCTCCCTTTGCGCTGATGTCATACTCACTAGTTTGAGACAGCTTTGTATTAACTGGAGGTGTCTTTTTCCAATTGCTTTTCTCATAAGTAAGACGTCACTTCATCGATTTACTTCTGGAAACTTAGGATGTACTTGGCAGTGACGTTTTACATACAGTTTCTTCGTTATTCTCTGATGCAACATAATGTAATTCAATAGCCCCCGCTGCACATCTGAGACTTACACGGTTCCAGTAAGATCGTCTGGACCTTCTTCTTCGTCTGTCATACAGTCTCTACTTCAGGAGGGCATACGGTGACATCAGTATGGTCCTGATCGTCTAACACCGCATTATAGAGTGCGGCACTGTTTATTATTTCTTCTATTTCTTCGTTAGTGAGGTATCTATCTTGTCTGAAGGCCATTATTATCTATATAAAATGAAACTAAATAAAATGTAATAAAATAAAGTGAAATGAAAGAATAATGCATTAGAACAATCTACAGAAAAGGGAATGTGTAAATACCTCTGTCCATCTGGAACTGTATTATTTAGTAATGGGTAACATATTCATGAATATACTAACATAATACGCTGTAAATTTTAAAGTAACTACATATCCTGTAATATATATATATATATATATATATATATATATATATATATATATATGAGGGGTCGTTACTTACCTCAGCAACAGAATCTGGTACAATTACCACGTTCTAAAAAGAAAATATATCAGCAGTAGCAGATTTTCATATTCTAACATGCAGCAATACAAATAACTGAAATGATAACACCAAGTCCCAGTGTCCTATTTCGAGTACACCAAATTTTATAAGAATGGAAAACAATGAATACAACTCCAATTGAGCTAACGACGCAAGTAGTTTAAAAGCCACATTGTTGACTATAAATAATAGCAAAAAGATCTTTGCCACATATTTCAAATATTACTAAATCGTCGATAAAGTCAATACCTGTAATAACGAAAAGTGTGCCTTAGTATTCAATAATAAATTAATGGTAGGATTTATTGCTTTTAATTTCCTGTAAGCATACATTTGTTATACAAAGCATTAGCAAATGACGTAGAACAGTAATAGTTGCAAATTAATAATTTATTGTGTATTTATAAATAAATATGTCCTCAAAATAGGACAAAATAGGTCACACATTATCATGTGAAGTGTCGAGACGCTGTGTCCTGCTTTCATTGTAGTCACTCGACCACTGGTGACTTCCGCAGGCGGGCCCATAACGCACCTCGGGAAGGGCGTGCCGCGTCGATGTTGGGGAAACGCGACGTGAACGGTAGCGGGGGACGGCGGCGCGACCGTAGCACCGATGTCGCGTCCCGGTCGCCGTCTCATCTGTCTGCGGACGCCGCTGCCTTCGCAACGGAGCGTTTTTGACCTGTTTCCTCAATTGCGGAATCCCAAGTTGCGCTAAGCTGAAATCCGCTGTTACGGTGTACTGGATTGTTTGACAACCCAGTCCCAGAAACCGAAGGCGCTGCATAGCTTCTTCTTTTTTTTTTCCAAATTTGAAGGAGTGTCCCTCATTGATGCTATGCGCTGCTACCGCGGACTTGTTTTCCTGTACTAGTCGTCCGTGGTCTAGGGGTAGCGTCTTTCCTTCATAATCAAAACGTCTTCGGTCCCAAGTCCGATCCCCCCACTGCCTACATTTTGATAAATAATCAGCATTGACGGCAGAAGACTTCCGGCATAAGAAGTCAGCCTCATTCTGCCGACGGCCTTCTCAAAGAGGGCGGAGGAGCGGATAGAGGTTCAGAGCACTCTCTTGTCCTAGGGGTGGGAAATTGCCCACAACGGCGGAAGAATCATCAATGATCAACGACATGAGGATGCAGAAGGCAATGGAAACCACTGCATTAAAGACACGTAACGTGTATCCACAGGACATGTGGCCTGTAGTTGAAGAAGTTTCAAGATTCCGGAATAGTCCCCCATTCGGATCTCAGGGAGGCGACTACCAAGGGGGAGGTTACCATGATAAAAAGATTGAATAATCAACGAAAGGATAATGTTCTACGAGTCGGGGCGTGGAATGTCAGAAGCTTGAACGTGGTAGGGAAACTAGACAATCTGAAAAGGGAAATGCAAAGGTTCAAACTACACTTCAGGAAATGGAAAAAAGAACACATTGACACCGGTGTGTCAGACCCACCATACTTGCTCCGGACACTGCGAGAGGGCTGTACAAGCAATGATCACACGCACGGCGCAGCGGACACACCAGGAACCGCGGTGTTGGCCGTCGAATGGCGCTAGCTGCGCAGAATTTGTGCACCGCCGCCGTCAGTGACAGCCAGTTTGCCGTGGCATACGGAGCTCCATCGCAGTCTTTAACACTGGTAGCATGCCGCGACAGCGTGGACGCGAACCGTATGTGCAGTTGACGGACTTTGACCGAGGGCGTATAGTGGGCATGCCGGAGGCCGGGTGGACGTACCGCCGAATTGCTCAACACGAGGGGCGTGAGGTCTCCACAGTACATCGATGTTGTCGCCAGTGGTCGGCGGAAGGTGCACGTGCCCGTCGACCTGGGACCGGACCGCAGCGACGCACGGATGCACGCCAAGTGGTGTAGGATCCTACGCAGTGCCGTAGGGGACCGCACCGCCACTTCGTAGCAAATTAGGGACACTGTTGCTCCTGGGGTATCGCCGAGGACCATTCGCAACCGTCTCCATGAAGCTGGGCTACGGTCCCGCACACCGTTAAGCCGTCTTCCGCTCACGCCCCAACATCGTGCAGCCCGCCTCCAGTGGTGTCGCGACAGGCGTGAATGGAGGGACTAATGGAGACGTGTCGTCTTCAGCGATGAGAGTCGGTTCTGCCTTGGTGCCAATGATGGTCGTATGCGTGTTTGGCGCCGTGCAGGTGAGCGCCACAATCAGGATTGCATACGACCGAGGCACACAGGGGCAACACCCGGCATCATGGTGTGGGGAGCGATCTCCTACACTGGCCGTACACCTCTGGTGATCGTCGAGGGGACACTGAATAGTGCACGGTACATCCAAACCGTCATCGAACCCATCGTTCTACCATTCCTAGACCGGCAAGGGAACTTGCTGTTCCAACAGGACAATGCACGTCCCCATGTATCCCGTGCCACCCAACGTGCTCTAGAAGGTGTAAGTCAACTACCCTGGCCAGCAAGATCTCCGGATCTGTCCCCCATTGAGCATGTTTGGGACTGGATGAAGCGTCGTCTCTCGCATGTCCAGCAAGAACGCTGGTCCAACTGAAGCTTCAGGTGGAAATGGCATGGCAAGCCGTTCCACAGGACTACATCCAGCATCTGTACGATCGTCTCCATGGGAGAATAGCAGCCTGCATTGCTGCGAAAGGTGGATATACAGTGTACTAGTGCCGACATTGTGCATGCTCTGTTGCCTGTGTCTATGTGCCTGTGGTTCTGTCAGTGTGATCATGTGATGTATCTGACCCCAGGAATGTGTCAATAAAGTTTCCCCTTCCTGGGACAATGAATTCACGGTGTTCTTATTTCAATTTCCAGGAGTGTATATATAGTAGGGGTCAGTGAAGTGAAATGGAAGGGAGACAAGTATTTCTAGTCAGATGAGTATTGGGTAATATCAACAGCAGCAGAAAATGGTATAACAGGTGTAGGATTTGTTATGAATAGGAAGGTAGGGCAGCGGGTGTGTTACTGTGAACTGTTCAGTGACCGGGTTATTCTAATCAGAATCGACAGCAGACCAACACCGACAACGACAGTTCAGGTATACATGCCGAGGTCGCAAGCTGAAGATGAACAGATAGAGAAAGTGTATGAGGATATTCAAAGGCTAATGCAGTATGTAAAGGGGGACGAAAATCTAATAGTCATAGGCGACTGGAATGCAGTTTTAGCGGAAGGAGTAGAAGAAAACGTTACAGGAGAATATGGGCTTGGCGCAAGGAATGAAAGAGGAGAAAGACTAATTGAGTCCTGTAACAAGTTTCAGCTAGTAATAGCGAATACCCTGTTCAAGAATTACAAGAGGAGGAGGTATAATTGGAAAAGGCCGGGAGATACGGGAAGATTTCAATTGGATTACATCATGGTCCGACAGAGATACCGAAATCAGATACTGGGTTGTAAGGCGTACCCAGGAGCAGATATAGACTCAGATCACAATATAGTAGTGATGAAGAGTAGGCTGAAGTTCAAGACATTAGTCAGGAAGAATCAATACGCTAAGAAGTGGGATACGGAAGTTCTAAGGAATGATGAGATACGTTTGCAGTTCTCTAACGCTATAGATAGAGCAATAAGGAATAGCGCAGTAGGCTGCACAGTTTAAGGGGAATGGACGTCTCTAAAAAGGGCCATCACAGAAGTTGGGAAGGAAAACATAGGTACAAAGAAGATAGCTGCGAAGAAACCATGGGTAACAGAAGAAATACTTCAGTTGATTGATGAAAGGAGGAAGTACAAACATGTTACGGGAAAATCAGGAATACAGAAATACAAATCGCTGAGGAATGAAATAAATAGGAAGTGCAGGGAAGCTAAGACGAAATGGCTGCAGGAAAAATGTGAAGACTTCGAAAAATATATTATTGTCGGAAGGACAGACTCAGCATACAGGAAAGTCAAAACAACCTTTGGTGACACTAAAAGCAACGGTGATAACATTAAGAGTGCAACGGGGATTCCACTGTTAAATGCAGAGGAGAGAGCAGACAGGTGGAAAGAATACATTGAAAGCCTCTATGAGGGTGAAGATTTGTGTGATGTGATGGAAGAAGAAACAGGAGTCGATTTAGAAGAGATAGGGGATCAAGTATTAGAATCGGAATTTAAAAGAGCTTTGGAGGACTTACGGTCAAATAAGGCAAAAGGGATAGATAACATTCCATCAGAATTTCTAAAACCATTAGGGGAAGTGGCAACAAAACGACTATTCACGTTGGTGTGTAGAGTATATGACTCTGGCGACATACCATCTGACTTTCGGAAAAGCATCATCCACACAATACCGAAGATGGCAAGAGCTGACAAGTGCGAGAATTATCGCACAATCAGCTTAACAGCTCATGCATTGAAGCTGCTTACAAGAATAATATACAGAAGAATATAAAGGAAAATTGAGAATGCGCTAGGTGACGATAAGTTTGGCTTTAGGAAAAGTAAAGGCATGAGAGGCAATTCTGACGATACGGCTAATAATGGAAGCAAGGCTAAAGCAAAATCAAGACACGTTCATAGGATTTGTCGACCTGGAAAAAGCGTTCGACAATATAAAATGGTGCAAGCTGTTCGAGATACTGAAAAAAGTAGGGGTAGGGAGAGACGGGTCATATACAATATGTACAACAACCAAGAGAGAATAATAAGAGTGGACGATCAAGAACGAAGTGCTCGTATTAAGAAGGGTGTAAGATAAGGCTGTAGCCTTTCGCCCCTACTCTTCAATCTGTACATCGAGGAAGCAATGATGGAAATAAAAGAAAGTTTCAGGAGTGGAATTAAAATGCAATGTGAAAGTATATCAATGATACGATTCGCTGATGACATTGCTATCCTGAGTGAAAGTGAAGAAGAATTAAATGATCTGCTGAACGGAATGAACAGTCTAGTGAGTACACAGTATGGTTTGAGAGTAAATCGGAGAAAGACGAAGGTAATGAGAAGTAGTAGAAATGAGAACAGCGAGAAACTTAAGGTCAGGATTGATGGTCACGAAGTCAATGAAGTTAAGGAATTCTGCTACCTAGGCAGTAAAATAACCAATGACGGACGGAGCAAGGAGGACATCAAAAGCAGCTCCGCTTTGGCAAATAATGCATTTCTGGCCAAGAGAAGCCTACTAATATCAAATACCGGCCTTAATTTGAGGAAGAAATTTCTGAGGATGTACGTCTGGAGTACAGCATTGTATGGTAGTGAAACATGGACTGTGGGAAAACCGGAACAGAAGAGAATAGAAGCATTTGAGATGTGGTGCTATAGACGAATGTTGACAATTAGGTGGACTGATAAGGTAAGGAATGAGTAGGTTCTACGCAGAATCGGAGAGGAAAGGAATATGTGGAAAACACTGATAAGGAGAAGGGACAGGATGATAGGACATCTGCTAAGACATGAGGGAATGACTTTCATGGTACTACAGGGAGCTGTAGAGTGCCAAAACTGTAGAGGAAGACAGAGATTGGAATACGTCAAGCAAATAATTGAGGATGTAGGTTGCAAGTGCTACTCTGAGATGAAGAGGTTAGTAAGGAATTCGTGGCGGGCCGCATCAAACCAGTCAGTAGACTGATGACCAAAAAAAAAAATGTCGTCCGTTCCTGAAGTGATCCGTGCGATTCTAAGAGCTACACCGCTGTGCCAGTCCGATGTACTGCACCCCACATTCGCACTCGATACTGTGGACACCCGTGGTCTGCAGGCCAAGTATGTCCTTACTTTTTGACGTTGCGTGGAAAAGTTATTATTTGGTGCTTTTTAGCTTGGCTGTCAGCGGCCCAGGGTACGTCAAGAACGTAAAGAACGCCACACATTTTACTTCATCCTCTTCTGGTTTGTCCATCCTCCTTTTCTCCGTCCTATTTGTGTCTTGATGCATCTGTTTTTGAGGAAAGTTTCCTGCAGATGCTGCAATTCCGGCTGCAAGCTCTTCCCGTCAAAGATGGACCTCGCTCTTTGTACTAAGGTGTTTAGTACCGGGTTATATTGCACTGGTTGGTGGAAACTCTGAGCTTCAGGGTCTTCTTGCTGTGGACCAAATGTCATAACGCACCGTCTGGATTTCTCTTGATCAAAATGTCCAAGAAGGTTAGGTATCCGCTCTATTCTACCTCCAAGATGAACTTCATACTGTTATGTATCCCATGAAGGTGACATAAGAATTCCTGCAGTTTTCCTAGCCACGCGGCTGTTCTACAAAAGTGTTATTGTGTACCTGTAGAACACCTTTGGTTTAAGGCGGTCGTTATTCACTGCTACGTCTTCAAAATACTCCTTGTAAAACCTGGTGGTACCTGGAGCTAAGGGGGAGCCGATGGCAACACCATCTATTTGCTGACATATCTTCCCATCATATTTGAACTAGCCGGTGGTTCGCGCATGACGAAAGACTTAAGTCGAGCCAAGTCAAGCAGAAGACAGTAGCAGGTGAAACTCAATTAAATTCTGGTTGCTAACTACAGATAGAAGTGTCGCTTGTCAGTTGCTCAAGGGGCAGCATGCGTAGGTGTAGCAGAGTGGTGCAGTGGAAGCGTGCTGCGCCCATGACCCAGAGGGTTGTGGATCGAAACCACGCTCTGGCAAAATTATTTATTGTGCGGTTACGTATCGTCCAGCGGCCCGCAGGGACGTGACATCAAAACTGACCAGTAGGTCCATCTCGTCAGTGGTCAACCCTTAGAGTTCCTTAACAAATTCTTTCTAGTTCCTGACGTGATGTTGGCAGTGACTCACGAGTGGTCTTAACAGCTGTGCTAGATGCTTGGCTATGTCATATGTCAGCGAATTTATGGTTTTAAATATAGGAGGCAGTGGGACATTTTCCTTATAGATCTTTAGGAGGCCATATGGTCGGTGCTATAAACAAGTTTACTAAACTGGTTTGCAAACTGTGTCATAAAGTCTACACAGATACATGCAATAGGAAGGAGTTCCTTGCTTCCTGACACAATAGTATTAGTTCCCGAGAAACCCCAACGTAATCGTTCTTAGGTATCTGTAATGTATTGTAAGTTTCCACTGTAAAAGTGCTCATAATAAATTTCTTGAAAACGTGAATTTCTTTCTAGAGGAATGAGAACTAGAGGTACAGTTAGTGATGACAGACTTGGTTTGACTGTTCTGCACTTCTGGCAGCGGAACACGATTTCTGCGGTATGCGCAAGGCAAGCGTTCTGTGCACTGTCCTGCAACCTGCTGCAAACGGACTGCTGTCAGTGCACCCATTCAACCAACACTGTTGTTTCTACTAGTGTCTCCTGCTTTATTGTCGGTGTCAAACAGAAAAATACACTATGGCGAATTTCACGTACGATTCGGACGGTGTGTTTCTTGTTTTTGTGTGGCATGTGACATTTGCAGTGGTCTCGTCGATATGATGGTCTTTATTCAGTACTAGATATGTTGTTAGCTTACGAGAAATGTCACAGAACTGCGACCACAGCTGCAGCAGTGTACGCTGAACGTTTCCCACATCCTTCACGCCGTGCCATTTCCAACATCAGCACAAGTCTCTCGGAAACAAGCAGGTGGGCACCCAGAAAGCGTCAACGTACAAACACAGCAACTAACAACGACAATGAAACTGCTGTTCTGGTTACTTTTGTCCACAGTTCTGAGGTGAATGTACGACAGACGGCACGATTTTGTGCAATGAGCCGTAGTACAGTGTGGAGAATTTTGCCTGGGCATACGCTTCATCCACATCATCTCTCATTGCACCAGAAACCGTGAGAGAATAACTATGAATCCTGCACTGAATTCTGTCGTTTTGCACTTCATCAGTTGCTAGGTAGTCCTGACTCCATACGTGAAGCGTTGTTTACCCATGATTCTTAGTTCACAAATCATGCTCATGTGAATGTGTCGAACACGCATTACTGGTCTGCACAATATCATCACTGGCTTCGCGCGGTTGCAGATTAGCGACAGTTGGGTGTCAATGTGCAGTGCTGCATCATTGGTATCCATATTGTAGGTACCTATTTTTGTCAGGATATACTAACCCGGTGGTGATATTCATCACTTCTGCAAGACACTCTACCCCTTTTCATAGAGGATATTGGGCCGTAAACGCTTCTATCAGTGCGGTTCCCCCATGACGGATGAACCACACTATGCGAGTGTTTCCTGGGAGGCTGTGGATGTAGTATTTCGAAATAGGTGGATGGGACGCGGATGTCCTATGAGCTTTCCACACTGTTCCCCCGACGTGAACGCCGATAGACTTGTTTGTCTGGGGCGCAGTGAAAGAGTGTGTGTCCCACACTAGAGGATATGCAACAGCGTAGTACTGCTGCGCATGCTGCGATATTTGTAGAAACACTGCAGTCTCTGCAATGCTCACTTGTCTACTGACTCCACAAGGGTGCTGATGCAAACAGTGGGAACTTCGAGCTTCTGTTGAGGTACCGTAAGTTCATCGAACGTAGCGTTACCGGTTATTTGTGAGTCCGTTTCCCTTACTGGATGTCATGCGCGGACGTAAAGTTTCTTTGCTCTACATACCACGAACAAATCGTTTAGGAGACTAGAACCACGTCTTATCAGTAAATCGGATCTCTAGTTTTTATATTTATAGAAAAAATCCATTTGAATTAACTTGATTTTAGCTTGAAAGTGATGTTTCTTTGCCTTTGTGAATTGTGTATTGCTGCCAATTGTGACAGCCCTGGCAGCAGACTGCAGAACTGTGCTGGCAACTCTTGCACTGCACATTAAGGCATAAATTTGTAAAGCGTTAGTATCTCAAAGTTAATTCTTTCACAAATCAAAATGAAAGTAATGTATGACTCCAGTCTGAAGCTTTTCAGAGACAGTTTTTTCTTCCATATAACATTGTGCTGGAATTGAAAAATTTGGTAGCTTCGCACTAACTGCTGTAGCGATTTTGGATATGTATACACGGTTCTAATGTTAAAAGAAATATGAAATTCTGGCATATATCAAAACTAGTGTGACTCTTCTGTTCACTATGCAACCTGCATTACATATCTGCAGCAGAAACGCTTCATTGTTTATGCATTTAATTACAGCTGTCTTACACAGATATATGTATTTAATTACTTATTAATTAATTAATTAAAATTTAATTGTAAAATCAAAGGGCTGCTCAACAGCCTTTGAACATGATCTTGTTGAAATTGACATTTCGCTACAGTAATGATTCCACGTTGAACTGTAGCCCAAGAATTAAATCAATGACTGTAGCTGTCAGACGTGTGTGGACCAGGGGACTGTGCCCAGATCGATTTACGTGCATTTCTGTCACATGAAACAGCTGCTTCATATACGATGAGCTACGAAATTAAGTTACTGGACTAAGAGCATAAAAGTGATAGGACCTTCCACTTCATAGATACCAATTCATTGCTGGAAGTAGAGGGTAAATAAATTTCTTCTCTGGGGAGCCTCAGATAATAACAACTACATAAAAGAGTATTTACCCATCTGTAATTAATAAAGTAGTTTATAAATAGAACCTTCCACAGCTTGCTGAGTTCTAAAGAGAGATAGGACATGTATGTTATATTGGTGCAGCTATTACTTTAATCTCAGAAACGTTTCCTTTATAGATTGAAAGGTATTTTCTTAAACATGTGTTCTTTGCTTGCTGTAACAACTTTCCAACAGAAGAGGCGTCAGCTGTATTACCAAATCACGTTCCGATGTGTGTGTGTGTGTGTGTGTGTGTGTGTGTGTGTGTGTGGTGTGTGTGTGTATGAACTCCTAAGGGACCAAGCTGCTGAGAGCATCGGTCCCTAGACTTACACACTACTTAAACTAACTTATGCTAAGAACAACGCACACATCCATGACCGAGGGAGGACTCAAACCTCCGGAGGGAGGGACTGCGCAATCCGTGACATGGCGCCTAAAACCGAGCGTTCACTCCGCGCGGAATCAGATGTGTACACAAAAACACACACAGAATCTGGCTGCTTTGAAATTGGGTGCATCCAGATCTATATCTACATTATGCTCCGCCAGTCACAGCATGGTACACGGTGGAGGGTACTTTGTACCACTACCAGTCATTTCTTTCTTACTCACAAATAGAGCGAGGGAAAATCGGCTAAGTGTATACCTTCGTACGATCCCTAATGTCTCTTATCTGACTTTCGTGGTCCTTACGCTTAATATACGTTGATGGCATAGAATCGTTCTGTAGTCAGTTTCAAATGACGGTTCTCTATATTTTCTCTACAGTGTTACGAAAAAAGAACATTGTCTTCCTTCCTGGGATTCCCATTTGACTTCGTGTAGCACCTTCATAGTTCTTGCACGTTCATCGAACTTAGCAGCAAAGGAATCACGAGAACCGCAACCTGCATCACCTTTGCCACAGATCATACACATGTCAAGAAAATGGATGGATATGAGAGTCAGTTTTCCCAGTACAAATTTGAAAATAAGGATTTCCAGTTCATCTGTATCAACTGGAAAACGAAACAATGCGTCAGTAGTCTGAATTCATGAGGCCATTTTCAGCTTATGGCTTTATGTTCCCTGGATTTCTGTGACTCCAAAGGAATTTACTTTTTGTCACCATCAGCTATTCTTCTCAAAACCATAACTCAAACCGTAGGGCCTCACAAACCATCATAAATCATCTTTCCATTGGACGTACGGGCTTTACTATAAAGTGATTTTTAGGGATGTTTCTTTATAGTAAAATTCGTACTATATAGGGATCTTGAGGGATATTTCTGCGAAAATACTAACACGAATTCTTTACAGACGAATGGCAAAACTGGTAAAAACCGTCCTCGGGAAGGATCAGTTTGGATTCCATAGAAATGTTGGAACACCGGAGGCAATACTGACCCTACGACTTATCTAAGAAAATAGATTAAGGAAAGGCAAACCTTTGTTACTGGCATTTGTATACTTAGAGAAAGCTTTTGACAATGTTGACTGCAATACAATCTTCCAAATTCTGAAGGTGGCAAGGGTAAAATACATGGAGCGAAAGGCTATTTACAATTTGTACAGAAACCAAATGGCAGTTATAAGAGTCGAGGGACATGAAAGGCAAACGGTGGTTGTGAAGGGAGTGAGACAGGGTTGTAGCCTATTCCCGATGTTATTCAATCTGTATATTGACCAAGCAGCAAAGGAAACAAAAGAGAAATTCGGAGTAGGTATTAAAATCCATGGAGAAGAAATAAAAACTTTGAGGTTCGCCGATGACATTGTAATTCAGTAAGAGACAGCAAAGGACTAGGAAGAGGAGCTGAACGGAATGGGCAGTGTCTTGAAAGGAGGATATAAGATGATCATCAATAACCGCAAAACGAGGATAATGGAATGCAGTCGAATTAAATCGGGTGATGCTGAGGGTATTAGATTAGGAAATGAGACACTTAAAGTAGTAAATGAGTTTTGCTATTTGTGGAGCAATATAACTAATGATGCTCGAAGTAGAGACGATATAAAATGTAGACTGGCAATGGCAAGGAAACAGATTATGAAAAAGAGAAATTTGTTAACATCGAGTATAGATTTAAATGTCTGTAAGTCGTTTCTGAAAGTATTTGTGTGGAGCGTAGCCATGTATGGAAGTGAAACATGGACGATAAGTAGTTTAGACAAGAAGAGAATAGAAGCTTTCGAAATGTGGTGCTACAGAAAAATGCTGAAGATTAGATGGGTAGATCACATTACTAATGAGTAAGTATTGAATAAAATTGGGGAGAAGAGAAATTTGTGGCACAACTTGACTAGAAGAAGGTTGGTTCAAATGGCCCTGAGCACTATGGGACTTAACTACTGTGGTCATCAGTCCGTTAGAACTTAGAACTTCGTAAATCTAACTAACCTAAGGACATCACACACATCCATGCCCGAGGCAGGATTCGAACCTGCTACCGTAGCGGTCGCGCGGTACCAGATTGTAGCGCCTAGAACCGCTCGGTCACTCCAGTCGGCCGAGAAGAAGGGATCGGTTGGTAGAACATATCCTGAGGCATCAAGGGATCACCAGTTTAGCATTGGAGGGCAGCGTAGAGGGTAAAAGTCGTAGAGGAAGACCAAGAGATGAATGCTTTAAACAGATTCAGAAGGATGTGGGTTGCGGTGGGTATTGGGAGATGAAGAAGCTTGCACAGGATAGAGTAGCATGGAGAGCTGCATCAAACCAGTCTCTGGACTGAAGACCACAACAACAACAAGGGATATTTCAAGTTCAACTCAGTGAAATTTCGTTATAACGAATGATAATACCTGTTTCAGATTGTTATCGTAAACGCAGAGTACAGAAGATGGCTTCAGGTATTCTGGACTGGAACGTCCGATGAACTTGGTGCAATATTTCTACCTAAATGTGTCTGGTATTAATAAAATGTAGGCGTGGAAATGTTATCTGTGAAACCGAATTCGGTTAACAGTATACATCAAGACACTGTGTAAACCATGTTCCGGCGTGACGACAAGCGCCGGCACAAAGATGAAGAACGAAAGAGTAGAAGGGGCTGTAAGAATTCAGCCAATAGTACGCTGGCGAACCCCTCTCTACGACGACACGAATACAGGACCGGCAGTTATACGAAGAGAATATAAGCACCGCTCCGCTTAGCTGAGGCCAGAGTAAACAACGATCCGTCATGCTAACGCTGCAGCAGTGACTTACGAATTGTTTTGTTTTGCTTGCATTGAAATTGTTTTTATCATAGGACATTGACTTTTTGAATGTCGATATTTGGTTGCGACACACCTTTGCGACTATGCAATTGTCAACTTAACTTCTGTAAAAAAACTCCATTAATATGATTTGCTTGAATTGTTGTCTAGCTATCCGAGAAAACAGCTAACTAGCCACCCTGTACTGGACGAGTGGACTGGATACTATACACCTCGACCTTCTTGCCGCATAGTGTAACCAGTGGCTCCTGAAAATCAACTCTTCCAGGATCCAGGCAACCATTGTAGGACGTACCACTCGCTCCTTCCAGGTCCTTAATTTGTTCCTTATCATTTGCTCCCATCCTGTCCGCCTCCCACCCACCCTCACCCACCTTGGCCTCACCATTGACCGTCATGTCACCTGGATCCCTCATCCCTGCTCTATCCTCTCCAAAGCCCACAACTGCCTGTGACTCATCAAAGTCCTCTCTGGCCGAACATGGGTGTTGAACCCCTCTACCATGATCCACACTTACAAATCCTTAATCCGTCCCATCCTCTGTTGTGCCAGTCCCACCCCGATATCCGCACCCCTCCTCCCCACTCCAGATGCTCGAGCACCATGCACTCTCCCTCGCCTTCCATATAGGCCTCCCGTCACCCACGCGGATCCTGTACGACCTGATTTGCTGTTCCTTGAGCATATCCGCATACTCTACACCTCCTGCCGCCATGATCCCCCTCATCCTCTGGTTGATCCTCTCCTCACCAACCCCCACTCTGTGCTGTGCCTTCACCGATGTGTCCTCCCTACCCTCCACCTCTACACCCTTCGTCTCCTTTCCCAAGGTGGCTTCTGTCAACTCCCCCTCCCAGATGATGCCCTCTCTCCCTCCATTTCTCCCTCATCCTTTCCCCAGGCTCCTTTTTCCCCTAATTCCACCCTGTTTTTTCCTCACCTAACCTCTCTCTGCCTCCCTTCCTTCCCTCCCCCCCCCCCCCCCCGAGTAATTTTGCATTCCCCTCCTCTGCCTTTCCCCACTCCCTCTCGCGTCTGCCCAGCCCCCCTTCTCTTTTGAGCCCTCGTCCTCCTTCGGCTCCTTCCCGCCCCCTCCCTGCACTTAGTTTTTCTCTCCTTCCCAATTTTCTTTCCTATCAATTGTCCAGGATCCACCCATCTGCCGTCGGCTGTGGTGTGTCATGTTTGTGCCAACTTTTAGTTCAGTGTTGAACTCAGTGTTCAGTGTTGTGAGTCTTTTTCAAAGTGTTGGGAACAGAAATCATGCTGTCACTGGGTGTGATTTTTATATCTCTTGCGAACAGAAACCAGATTGTCGCCGTGTT
The DNA here is from genome assembly GCF_023897955.1 of Schistocerca gregaria. Lineage (NCBI taxonomy): Eukaryota > Metazoa > Arthropoda > Insecta > Orthoptera > Acrididae > Schistocerca > Schistocerca gregaria. Next base: position 98,758,703 of record NC_064921.1, on the reverse strand, counting down.
CTTTAATTGTCTGTCTATTATTATACCTGTCTGCTTCCTGTATATTTTATTAGCATCGCCAACCCTTTGTTTTATGTTTTAAGTTCCACAATTTTCCACGATTTTACCATTTAAGTCACCGATTTTATCGGATGCTTTTATTATTTATTATCTTCATTCTTAAAAAAAAATATTCTGTAGGCTGAAGATCGACGTACTACGCTGCTGCCAGCCCGTCACCTTTGGCGGCAGGGGGGGGGGGGGGGAGCTAATCCAAATAAAGGGAAAAAGAAGATACCACATACCCTTCGAGAAGACAACATTTGTCTAAAGTTCTAGAGGTTCTCAGGTCATACTGTAGGAGAAAACTTAGTTTTATTCGTTATTGAAGATATAAAAGTAAGTTATATTATCTTCGTCTAAGCATTCTGGCACTTAAGCTCCAAAATATGTCAATTCTTTTTTAGAAGATTAATTACTACAGCTCCGTTTCTCCATGTATCCATCGCCGCTATCAATGAATATGAATGTGTGACCAATCATTTATTCTACTTTGGAATAATCTGCGTATTGTCTGACAGAACACACGCCTTTGGCTTTTACGCCAGTCGTGTTTGCCCACGCGGGATCACATTTCATTTTTATGACTGCTCCAACACGTCGGCCGCTTCGGAACTCAACGCACGCGCTGTGTGGCTATAAATACTGGATTAGGGCGCTCGGTGTAAATAAATATAACAGATAAACAAATGATTTATTTTTTAATTTCCATTATACACACGGACGTAGCAATCGTTTCCGATGCCTCGCAGTATTTACAGAATTACTCTCAACATGTAACAATGTTGTACACAGTAATGGAGAATCGAAAAATCCGTCTGTGCAGTATTTACTGACCGTATTTAGCTAGTTGGCGATGCTTGTTGACTGGAATGCACTCCCTGAAATTCCGAAGGTATCAGAGATAAAATACAGTGAGCTAGAGATATACTCGAACTAGTACTGAAACCAGACTGCTATTATGAAGTGTGAGGTAGTGCTTGAGAAGGGAGTGAGACAGGATTTTAGCCTCTCCGCGATATTCAGTTCGTATATTGAGCAGCTTTAAAGGAAATCAATAAGAAATTTGTAAATGGAACTACATTTCAGGATAAAGAGATAAAATCTTCAAGAATTGCTCAAGACATTTTGAGTCAAAATGGTTCTAATGGCTCTGTGCACTATGCGACTTAACATCTTAGGTCATCAGTCCCCTAGAACTTAGAACTTCTTAAACCTAACTAACCTAAGGACATCACACACATTTTAACTCAATCAGATACAACAAAGGGCTTGGAAGGTCAGTTGAACGGACTGGATAGGTTATTGAATAGAGATTAATAGCTAAACTTCAGCAAAAATAATAGAAGGTTTGTAGAATGTACTCATTAAATTAAGTGATCCTGACGGATTTAGATGAGAAAATGAGGCACTAGACGTACTGTAATAGACGTGTTTTGATATTCGGACAGAAACATAACCTGTGGTGGTTGAACCGGAAAGTACATAAAACGCAGACTGGTAATAATATGAATTCATTTATGGAAAAGAAGAATTTTTATATACCAAATAACAATTTAGATTATGAGAAGCTTTTTCTGAACATATGCGTGTGGTGTGTAGCCTTACAGCTAACTGAAATGTGGACGATAAACTCTACAGACAGAAGGAAATAGCTTTTGAAATCTGGTGCTACATGATAATGTTGCAGATTAAATGGGTAGATTGGATAAGTAATGGAGTACTGAACTGTACTGTTCAGAAAAGTTATTAATCTGGCAATGGAGGGATGTACGGTGGTTATAATTTACGTTGAGTATTACAGGTGGACGTAAGTGACGATAGTTGTCGAGAGATGAACAGGCATTCACAGAATAGAATAGCTTGGTGGACTGTAAGGGCGTGGTTAAATGTAGGACTTCCGTGTTTTTTATGTGAAAAGTCTTAAGGCCCTTTAAATAAAACGAACGTTATTAGTATTCCACTTCGTTATTCTTCACGTCTACATATTTGCAGACCTCTGTCGATAGAGGGCACCGAATTGTAGCGCGGAACAGAACAATGACGGTGTATGAGAAACAGTGTGCTGTAATCGATCTTCAGATTGCAGAGGAATTCTATCGCACATGCAGTACGCTCTCCCTCCGCATGACGACGCCACGTCATACACGACTAATGCAACATCCCCAGCAATCCGATGCCTTGGTTTCTCTGTCGTCGACCATCCTCCATGCAGTCCCGACCTAGCCCCAACCGATTTTCATCTGTTCCCAAAACTTAAAGAACAGCTTCGAGGACCTTCACTCTGATAGTGATGAAGCGGAGCAACAGAGGTGAGGTTGACACTCCGTCAACGAAACCATTGTACAGTGACGGCATCAACTAACGGTTGTCTCTCTCTCTGGGAGAAATGTGTATGTCGCCAGGGTGGCGATGTTGAGAAATGGGTATGAAGTTACGAGCACGGATGTAGAATGTTATCAACATTTGTCTCATTGAAAAATCGTAGATAATTGTTACATAAAAAATTCGGAAAATTTACTTTTCATCCCGCCCTCGTACATCAAATGATTCTCCGGACAGTATACAGTAGCAACAACAACAACGGTGCCTGAGATTAAGTTCTTCTACGACTATAAATGAAGAAGGTAAGACTAAAAAGTGAGGAAGATGTGATTTAAAACACTTTAAAAATGAAATGACTGGACACTATCACTTGGTCAGAAATTTTCATTATTATAATCTTCGGTTTATCGCTTTAAAAATGAAATTATTGGGCGCCATCACTCGATCAGAAATTTTCATTATTATAATGTTTCATTTACCCCCAGTTTTACGTTGCAGTTGCATACATGTAATTAAGTACTTCTGTAAACTCTAATTTCGATTTACAATCACTTAATAATCCTTATTAATATGGAAATACATACCGGTATATTAGTAATCTTTTGTTTTGTGTTTGAAAGAGTGTGTCTCCTTTACTATGTCTAACGAGATTCAGGAAAACGATTCTTGCATCAGTGCTATATGGTAACTACTTGTCTTTATTCAGGCTCTATAGATGTTTTTCTACTCTGTAAGACCATATCAGAAATTAGTACCTTGAATGCTCTCTGATCTTTCCATTTTCTACAACCATTTAATCCAGCTATATGATGTAAAGGCACTGCAGCATACTTCAATAAATGAAGAAGGTAAGACTAAAAAGTGAGGAAGATGTGATTTAAAACACTTTAAAAATGAAATGACTGGACACTATCACTTGGTCAGAAATTTTCATTATTATAATCTTCGGTTTATCGCTTTAAAAATGAAATTATTGGGCGCCATCACTCGATCAGAAATTTTCATTATTATAATGTTTCATTTACCCCCAGTTTTACGTTGCAGTTGCATACATGTAATTAAGTACTTCTGTAAACTCTAATTTCGATTTACAATCACTTAATAATCCTTATTAATGTGGAAATACATACCGGTATATTAGTAATCTTTTGTTTTGTGTTTGAAAGAGTGTGTCTCCTTTAATATGTCTAACGAGATTCAGGAAAACGATTCTTGCATCAGTGCTATATGGTAACTACTTGTCTTTATTCAGGCTCTATAGATGTTTTTCTACTCTGTAAGACCATATCAGAAATTAGTACCTTGAATGCTCTCTGATCTTTCCATTTTCTACAACCATTTAATCCAGCTATATGATGTAAAGGCACTGCAGCATACTTCAATCCCTAGGCGCCGCAAACAACGTTAAGTCGTTAATGTTGCTGCGTATTACATATTTCCTGCAGTCATTTTAATGGCATTGGTGCTCCCCATTTTGATACTTCTAGATTTGCATGTGCATCTACGTTTACAGTCATACTCCTCAAGCCACCTTACGGTGCATTGTGGAGGGTAATTTCTGCCACTACTATCCCTTATCTTACGAGGGAAAACTACCGCTTGTTTGTTTCCGTAGGAGACCTAATTTCTCTTACCCTCGTGTAACTTACGCAAAATGAATATTGGTGACAGTAGAAATGGTTAGTAGTCAGGTTCAAATGCCGGTTCTTTAAATTTTCTCAATAGTGTTCCTCGAAAAGAACGTCGCCTCCCCTCCAGGAAATGCCGTTGTAGTTTCCGAAGGATCTCTGCAATGCTTGCGTGTCATTATAACTTACAGGTAACAAATCTAGCAGTCCGGCTCTGAATTGCTTCCTTCATTCCTGCGTGCTGCGCATCCCAAACAGTCGAGCAGTGCTCGAGAATGGGTGGCAATAAAGTCCTGGATGCGGTCTCCTTTACAGACGTACCACACTTCCTAAAATTTTCCCCGTAAACAGATTTCGGCCATTCGCCTTCCTTACTGCAATCCTTAGATTCCATTTCATATCGCTTTTAACCGTTACGTCCAGATATTTAATCGGCGTGACTTCTGTCAGCAACGCATTAATAATGCTTTATCCGAATATTACGTCTTTGGTTTCCCCTAGTCATCTGCATTAACTTACACTTTGCTACGTTTATAACTAGCTGCCATTCATCACACCATTTGGAAATTTTGTTTCGTCATCTTGTGTCCTGATACTGTCACTGAAGGACGAAACATTCCCGTACACTAAAACGTCATCGGCAAACAGTCGCAGACTGCTACTAATCCTGTACGCCATGTCATTTATGTATATAAAGGATAACAGCGGCCCTGTCACACTTTCCTGGGACACACCTGACGATACTCTTTATGACGATATGTGTGAGTTCCTAAGGAACGAAACTGATGAAGTCATTGGTCCTTAGACTTACACACTACTTAAACTAACTTACTCTAAAAATATCACACACATCCATGCCCGAAGGAGGATTCGACCCTCCGGTGGGAGGAGCCACGCAGGTCTTCAGTCCCCTAGAACTTAGAACTACTTAAACCTAACTAACCTAAGGATATCACACACATCCATGCCCGAGGCAGGATTCGAACCTGCGACCGTAGCGGTCGCGCGGTACCAGACTGTAGCGCCTAGAACCGCTCGGCCACCACGGCCGGCTTCGAACAACACATACACGCCGAAAATGTTACATTTTAAAGGAGTGTACAAGATAATCATGTCCTAATCCTTAAAATATCACGAGGGTATTGTTTAGTCAACAGTTTCAGTGACAGGACCTTCACATTGTATATCTGCTATTAGCTAAACAACATGGAAAGGCTTGCTCTCGAAACCTGAAGTGTAGGGAAGGAACAACAATGAATTTAAAACTGTAGTAGAACTTATAAGGAGGCCACCGACAATCATTCGACTGGGAAACATTTTACATATGGAATACAGAGGGTGAACAGGAATAATGTACTACTGGTTTCGGTAATTATAAAGTTGGTTCATGGTGTATGGATGAATCTATAAGAAATTAACGTGATAAATTAATTCACTTGCGCCCAACTTCATCAATTCGTATTAGGAGGGCGTGCTGAAAAATAATACGTCCGAATTTTTTAGATGAAAACTTTTAAAGTTTTACAGTAAAACAAACGTTATTATCATTCTGTATCTTAATTCCTCATGTCTGCATATTAATTTCTTAACATAGTACCCAGGTGACGAACACATTTCTCCTAACGAGGGACCTGTTTGTTGATACCGCCACTGTAGAAGATTGACTTCGTTGGCGGAGCCACAAACTGACCTTTGCTTCCACCGCCTCATCACTGTGAAAGTGAAATCCTCGCAGGTGTTCTTTAAGTTTTGGAAAAAGATGAAAGTAGGACGGAGCCAAAGCGGGACTGGACCGACGACGATCAATAATAGTGAACCCAAAGCGTCCGAACACTGTAGACGTAGAGCTCTCGTGTGTGGTGTGGCATTGTGCAGCTGGAAAAGAAGATACTCGATTACAGCACGCTGTTTCTTACACACCGACATAGTTACGTTACACACAGCCATGTCAGGTGCTACACCAAGGAGTCATCTAGTGACAGAGCGCAGCAAATGTACAGACATGAAGAATCATAACGTTTGTTTCATTTGAAAAACCTTAAAAGTATCGAGAAAAAAATCTGAGGCACTGCTTTCCAGCATGGCCTTGTCTACTATTGTTTGTAAAAACGGCAACATTCCGAAGGAATGATCTGAATCACTCCAGAATCCGAGGATGTGTAGAAAAGTGAACTCATGGTAAGTCATTAGGACTGCAGAGAGGCGACATGCGTGTAACCTCAGCAGCGCCCTCTTCTGTGTGACCGTGCAGTTCAGTGTTGACGTCACGCTCAGTCAATGCCGAGTGGAGACGTGTGAGAAATTGCCGGGGCGGCTAGTCGACGTAAATCAGCGCGATAACGTCACGTGAGTGAATTAGCGTTGGGCAGAAAGATTAGTCTCTCGGAAACGCTTTTGTCGTACCGTGCCATCGCGGCTCGTACAGGGCGCGCTGATTCGACAGTGGTGCGTGTTTGGAATTAATGGATAGAAGAGGGTCCTATAGTGGGATGTGCGGGTACTGGTCCACGCAGTGTGACTAGAATACGGGAAGACCACCATCATGTCCGCATGGGCGCAACTGACAGAACTGCTTCGTCCAGAGTGTTGGTCTGACGTTGGAGCATTGCAGCGATTATGGGTATTTCTGTGTCGACGGTTCATCGCCGTCTGGAGAGGACTGGACTTGTGGGAGGGAAGCTCTTGCACCGGCTCCCACTGACAAGAAATAAGCAGCTCCTCAGTGTGTTGTGGACACGTGAATGCCGTCGGTGGCGTGCTGAGAGCCAAATATGTAGTGTTTTAGGACGAGTTGCCCTTCAACTAGCCCTACAGCGATGAATGCGTGCGTGGTAGATTCTGCCGTAGTCCACCGACATAGGAGAGAAACGTCTAGCTGATGGTTTGAGGCGCTCTTGGGTTTAGGAGCCGACTCACTCTCCTCTCTACAACCACAATCACATGTATATTTCAGCGGAAGTTTGCAAGGCCACAAGTGGCGACGGAAGAGCAAGCCTTCTTCCAAGAACGATGGACACCACTGCACCTATACACTCCTCATTCTATTTTATTTCGTTAAACGGATATGTCTGGAATGTGGACAGTAGTTAACTTTCTCGTTCTGATGTTCTTGCAACCACGGCAGATGCTTTTTAGACTCACTAACAAACAGTATATACACACCTTCTTCGATTTCATGCCACGACGTCTAGAGGCTCTGAACACATCACGTGGCGGCTTAACGCCATACTGAATTCTCACGGTAAAATGCACTTACAATTCTGTAGTCATAATCATTGATGTGTAGTCACGTCCCTAATCCGTGGAATGAGTTTCATTGTAATCATGTCTCTTGTTCTTCGTGTTGCAGATTTCACAAACGATTTCTAAACTGATAAATTCTGTGCTGTTTGGATATCAAAGAAAGAACATTCGAAGGTTTCGGGAAAAAAATCAAAGCGTACGACACACAATTTCTGCCACCGCAGAGTGTAAATCCATTATACTCTTAAAGTGTTTCTTTCAAAAGATAACCCAGAGAAAATTCTTAGGGCAAACATGTTCTCCAGAGACACTATTGTTTAATAATTGCTTGCATGACATCACATCCCGGCTATAAGTCAGTCGTAAGATTAGAACTGATTCAGAAATGAGACGTCAAGTAAACTGTGACTTACCCACATTTAAATATATTGCCTCAGCTAAAACAATCAACCAATAAAATATAAAAAAATACATAAAAGCTATGTTAACCCAAAAATATACATTAATTATTTCATTATTCACTTTATTTCCATCTACAACAAGATATAAACATAAGTTTCAGTTAAGCTGACTTCAAAAGATCTTTCTGGAGAAAGTACGTTTCGAGAAAAACATTGTATGGTAAAGAATTGTGGACAGTGGGATAACCAAACGGTAAACAATAGAAAGCTTTGAGGTGTTGCGCAATTGAAGTATGTTGAAAAGTATGTGCCTGGTAAAATAAGGAATGAGGCGAAGAATGGAAAATATAGAACATTGACGTCAGCCCAAAAAATAATAATTATTGTGTAAATAATAGTATTTTTTCTTGCCGTGCTATTCATTTAAATGTACTTTCTTTTGTATTTATACGACTTTTTCTTTGACAATTTGTACTTTGATTAATTAACCACAAACAAAGGATGGTGGTATAACTTGCCTACGCTCTTCGATATGGGTCAGAAAAAAATATAGTGTTAAAATAAATGATGGGCTGTAGTTAGTAGTAGAAGTAGCTCAAATGGAACGTACTTTCGTTTATAGAACAATAAATTGCGATCGTCAGCTCAAGTCAGCAAAATTTAATAATTTATAATGTTAAACTGAAACTGAATTTACGTAAATAATCACAAGTGTGTAGCTAGACAGTACCCGAACGAAAACGCACAAGCGCGAGCTTGAATGGAAAATCCCCGTCAGATAGTATACTTTAAATTAATTAGAAATGCAATGCATTCCCTTTCTAATTAATGGAGCTCATTAACAACTAAGCAGTAGTAACACATGACACGAGAAACACAGGACAACGTCACTTACTGTACCTATACCTGTCGTCAGGTTTTGTAAAGCCAGTATCTGCAACTAATCGCTATATTGTAGTAGACATGACTTGAGAGAAACATCCATCTGGCAACGCCAATGCTATGAAACTGAAAACATAATGGCATTTTTTGCAAAGACACAATAAATAATGATAGTCACTTCAGTTAAAATTAAATATACACTGTAATTAATCAACAATTTCAAGTTACTTTTATTTTGCTCAGTTTTACTTAGTTACTTAAAGTTTGCACAAGTGCATTATAATGCACTATGAACTTCAGTTACTTATTTCTGCACCTAGTTTCATGAATCGTTTAAATTTAAGTTAACTGTCAAGCGTGACTAAATTCTTTTCAGTTAGAGAATTGTTTTTTCTTTCACTTATGATTCATTCGACAATAATGGTCAAAGGATACTGTGTACCGATACTAGTGACGACATTAAATGAAGTGAACATTTTTATTTACTGAAATATTTTCTACAATAAGCAAAGACTTCATGAAGGTGTGCGTAAACAAACAATGGAACTAAAATTATTTTAAGAAAAATGTCGATAGGGTCGGCACAGAAATTGTAAAATAATAAAGAAACACTTTCTTCAATGTAATTACAGTGAGAAGATTTTATTTGTTAATCATGCTACAAAGACACATAATTCACTACTACTTTTCTGTTGCTCTGGAAAGTACGTAACGGTCGGCCACTGAACATTGTAAATCTTTAACAATTTAATAATTCTCACAATATATAACAGAAAGAGTTATTACTGTTTCAATTAAGTAGACAGTCCTTTACCGTGCATGCAGTAGTAACTCTAAGTTTCAGTGACCGCCGCAGCGTGGAAAGATCGCGTCAATAATAGTAATTGTTGGCCGCAATTACCGGCTGTAAAATTTGTAATAATATTTTGACAGCCTCTCTCAGACGTAAACGCCAGAGAGTGCATTAATAATTTCTCTTTGGCAGGGCTTGTATGAACGTATTACGTAGTAACTTTAAAACGTTTGCCATATTTATCGTAATACGTGGAATATCAGTTCAGTGATTCCAATAGGGCACTTCAGGGCAATCGATTACCATTTCAAAGACAAAAATAATTGTTACTGTTCATTTCCTTATGAGCAGACAACAATATTTCGCCATGCGACACCGTGAATAATACGAGTAAATTTATCAAAGATACCCTGATATGTCCCGCTTTTCGATAGGTCATGTAAACATTTTAAGTGTAACACTGTTGCCGCCACACCGACGCATCCGTAGCAAGGCTGTAGGCTGTTATTTAAAAAAAAGTTATTTTAATTAAAGAATCAGAACAGATTTCAGTATATTGTCCGTGGTTTTTTACTGAAATTCCACACTTTTCAGTAGTATATATTTCACTACAGCACTTTTCAGTATAATTTTTCTTCTCTAGGGTAGTTGCCATAAAAACTAGTACATTTAGGTAACAGTACATTGGTGCCCAACGCGACTACTCAGTTATATTCTTTTTCACAGGATTAGACTTAGTACAATGTACCATGTTGCCTTTTAGCTCGAAGTATTGTCGTAAAAATTTCAAGATTTGTATGTGTCCGTATCCATGTAAATAAAATCAAACAACATATGAAATCGAAGGGAATGACTGTAAATGATCCGAGAAATTGAAGTATGAAAATAAGTAATTTTTAGAATAAGATCTGAAAGTTCGACGGAACAACCTAGACCTGGGACGGTGCATAACGTATCTGAATAACACTAAAGGTAAAGATACGGTTGGATGGACTCCCATGCTTCAAGATATTAAGGACTAGGTACCTGGGGACCATGAAAAAGCTAAACTCTGTAATTGAATGCTAAAGTTAAGTAATTTTTGCTGAATCTGTACAATCAGCTGTGCAGAATACGGGCAAGTCTTTACTGCTACAGAAGTGTTAAAGTTTCAATTAGATAATGTCACTGCACTAAAAAGAGTAATTTCTGTAAAGAATTGTACAGTCAGTTATACAGTATTGTAGAGTTTTTAAAGTTTTTTCAATAACTACTTGAATTTTTCGAAAGTAATTAAACGTTATAGTGTTGATTGGTCAGGATATAGTGGACAATGTTACTGTGTAATACTGTGTGTTTCATATACACTGAAGCACCAAAGAAACTGGTATAAGCGCTGTATTCAAATGCAGAGGCAGGATACGGCCCTGCGATCAGCAACACCAATATAAGACAACAAGTGTCTGGCGCAGTTGTTACATCGGTTACTGCTGTTACAATGGCAGGTTATAAAAATTTAAGTCATTTTGAACGTGGTGTTATAGTCGGTGGACGAGCTATGGGACACATAATATCAGAGGTAATGTTGAATTGGAGATTTTCCCGTACGACCATATCACGAGTGTGCCGTGAACATCAAGAGTCCGATGATACATCAAATCACCGACAAGGTTGCGGCCATAAAAGATCTTGCAAGAACGAGACCATTGACGACTGAAGTGAATCGTTCAACGTGGCAAATTGCTGCAGATTTCAATGTTGAGCCATCAAATAATGTCAGTGTGCGAACCATTCAATGAAACATCATCGATAAGTGCTTTCGAAGCACAGCACGACACAAAGCTTTACGCATCACCTGGTTCAGTCAACACCGACATTGGACTGTTGATGACTGGGAACATTTTGCCTGGTCGGACGAGTCTCGTTTCAAATTGTACCGAACGGATGGACGTGTACGGTTATGGAGGCAACCTCATGAATCCATGGAGCCTACTGTTAAAGGCTCTGTAATGGTGTAGGGCGTTTGCAGTTGGAGTGAAATGGGGCTCCTGATACGACTAAATACGACTTTGAAAGGTAACACATATGTAAGCGTCCTCTCTGATCACCTGCATCTATTCAAATGAATTGCAAATTCCGACGGACTTTGGCAATTCCAGCAGGACAATGCGACACCCCACAAGTCCAGAATTGCTACAGAGTGGCTCCATGACCACTCTTTTGAGCTTAAGCACTTCCGCTGGCCACCGAACTCCCCAGACATGAACATGGACAGCCCTGTATGATTGTTGTTGTCATTTTCCTCCAGCACTACTTCAGACATTAGTCGAATCCATGCCACGTCGTATTGCTGCACTTTGCGTGCTCGCGGGAGCCCTACACAATATTAGGCAGGTGTACCAGTTTCTTTGCTCTTCAGTGTATATAAAAAGTTTCATTGTGTTTTTTTTGTGGGTGGAATTAGTATTTTTTTAAACATGAGTAGACTCATAGGAAGGAAAAAGCAGGAGCAGATGCAACATCGGAGGTCGAGATGGCCGCAGATATGCAAGAATGTCCATTTACCGAACTTGATGAGGAAGATGACTCGACAGTACGAATTTTGGGACGCGAAGAATAGAAAATGTGCGGCCTGGATCTAGGGTTAAGATGCTGGAACAGCAAGCAGGCACCAGAACAGCTGACGCCCAAGATAAAACAGAGCCGGTTATGGCTTCAGCTGATATGCTATCGCTGCCGGTGCCTGGAAACGATTTTCCTTCATTATTACTAGCTAAGCTTGATATAAGGGAAAGTCAAGGGTAGGGAATTGAAATAGCAGAGAATTGGAAAAGGAAGAAAGGAAAATACTGAAGGAGATAGAGAAAGAACAAAGTTAAACAGAAAGAGACAATCTTTCGTTGATAAGATCAATAAAATCTTAGATGATCGTGATAATTCTATGATTGCTCGTCTTAAGAAAGAAATAGATAGCTTGGGTGATCAAGTTGAGGGATTGGTTAGTCAGAATAAGCATATACCAAAAGATGTGGTACTCGTTTGCTCTAAAGGGACTAAACCTGACAATGTTCAGCAAGCACTGGTGAGTCAAATCAAGACACTCACTATTCATGTATATGAGTTGTCTGATATTATCGAGCGTAAGGCAGGTGGTAACAGATGCTTTACAGAGATTAAATATCGATGTTGAGCGAGAGTCTAGGTTCGAACACACGACTATCCCCTGAATTACATGAAATGCATAAGCTTTGGAAAAAGATGGCAAGTAAAAGGAAAAGAATAGTTTACCGAATGTTAGGTATCGGTGAGACAATGTACCAATAAATACGGTAAATAGCGAACAGTTATCTCGCGAGTATGCGAACAACTACAGTCCGTACAGTTTAGGAAGTATTTTTGGTACCACGGGCGTTGGTGTGGTTCCAACAGTTTCGCATGTCAAACAGGAATAATCACTGATTAAACGTAGTCAATTCAAAATGTTCACAGAGGAACAGAAATCAGAGCACCCCATAATATTTATTAAAAGCTTCAGAAATGTTTCACCCGTTTCATGGACGGAACGACAGAAAATACAATTTGTCCTTTCTTTCACAAATGGTGATGCCGTTTTATGGGAAAATGAGGTTGTTAATACTGTCAAACGTATGCGGAGTTTGAAAAGATGTTCCCATCGCACCTCTAATCTGTCTGTGTACAGGAAAGACAAGGAAAACAAGTCTATAACGCCGAAGCAAGGAAACCTACAAAAATATATCGAGAAGTATCTAAATAAAATGCGATATTGGGACGAGTTCTTGTTGGCAAGAGATGTGCTTCATATATTGAAAGTGAAGTTGCCGATCTCGATACGCAGGAAACTGGAACATGTCCCTGATATGTACCTCGAGTAGTTTATGGCTACTATAAGTCACTCGATTTGATACAGGAGGGCGCAAAGCAGAGTGAGTTTGGAAATAATGGCGCAGGACAAAATGGCAATCATAAGCAACGAAACCAAAATCGTAGTAGCCCACTAAAGAACGGTTACTTAAGAGACAAGGATTATGACGCTGATGACAGTGGAGACAAACAAAACGGGGTGCTACAGTAGTGCAATGCGAATAGGTCTAAGTAGCGAAAGGCGAATGGAGGGGAGCTATAATGCTTCCGTTGCAAATAAAAGCACGCGCACAGCAAACGAACAGTGGCATAAACCTGGCCCTGCGAATTGGCAAGCACGGCACAGCCCTTCAGAAAGGAATGGGCCTATGAATAACATAAATGCGATATCAATGCCACAACCTACTCAGCAGCAGCGTAGGACATCACCACCGCAGTATGCAGAGTCTCAACAACAACAACATCACGAAGCCGTACTCATTGTGGAGGTGGTAGAGGAACCACAACCAGAACATTCTAATCCGTCTAAACCGACCCATGTAATCCTTGGTTGGTAAGGCGTAGAGGCGATCCACACAAAGCGTGGGAGCATACATGTCACGCTATAGCTAGAGCAGGGATCTGATAAAAGAGCTAATTCCTGACATGCAGCTGTGTAGGCACCAGTCGTTGTGTTAGTTCAGGCAGCCATAGAGACTGGCATAAATGGAATAATAGTCAATGATTCTTGAGCTAGTGCATTGTTATCGACCATGAGTTCTGTAAATGTGTCAGTCAAGTGAGAAGGTTACCGGTACTGATTGCTCACAACTGTAAAATTGTGGAGACCGTTCGCAGTCGTGTACAGCTGATCGAGAGCCAGGAGCAGGCAGTGACAGACCTGGAACACGAAGCGATTAAATGCTCACTCTTGGTCATCAGAAACATAGCGGTTAGGAAATAATGGCGGAGGACACCCTAGGCTTGAATCTGTTACGAGAAATGGACGAAGAAACATGCGGCTTTCTCGTGCTTTGTGCACATTAGTAAACAATGCAAAATGTTGTTGAGCAGGCATAAATAAAGACTACTGCAATACATAATAATTATTGCAGACAACTCAGAGTAACCCTCGCAAAACCAGAGATATTTCACCTAGGGAGTAACTACTTCATCGAGGGTTACCTTGACATGATTGATGACTAAAAGTCTGAAGTAAACACGATTCAACAGGAAATTGTGGTCAAAGCTACAGAGTAGCTGCCCGAGGCAGGATTCGAACCTGCGACCGTAGCAGCAGCGCGGTTCCGGACTGAAGCGTCTAGAACCGCTCGGTCACAGTCTGAGTGTTTCCAGAAAACCTGGAATCATTAATGGATATTTTTACGACATGTAAGTAATGCCACATCAATGGTTTTTTCAGGCCAGGTTACCTATCTGACAGTTAATTGAGACTTCTTTGTCAGCATATGGTAGTCTACTGCAAGCAGTAACTTAGGCATATGGCAGTATACATCTCGTTCTTGACATGTGTGATATTAACGATATGATTATTCCAGTGCGAATTCGCCAGGAAAGCCTTGAGGAACAAATCCAGAAATTTCAAAGTGTGAAATTTCTTACTAGTATATATCTGAAACTTCATACTAGCAGGTCTTATTGTCAGAAGCTGCACAGATGTATACAGCTTTACATTCGACAGCAGTAGTTACCATTTTAGAGTGTTGCCATTTGCGCTCAGTGTGACTGTGGATGTTTCCATTGCTGCTTTGGACACCGAATTAGGTCTAGATTAATTAGTTAAATTAACACTCTGTGTTGACAATATTCTGATAGCCACAAAGACCTGGGAAGACACTTTGAATGGTTGGAGCATGTGTTGAGAAAGTTTTCTGAGGCTGGAGTTATGGCGAATTTAAGAAAATCGAAGTTTGGTAAAGCTGAAACATTATCTCTCCTATCTGGGTAATGCTCGTTCCAAATAAGTTAGAAGCAATAAACAACTGAAGGCTTTCCTTAGCATCACATCATTCTTATGCCGCTAGCGACAGCACCATTGGTCAATGATGACGCACTGCTAAGTCTACTACGGAACAACGAGCCGTATCTTTCCTCGGAGGAATGCAAGAAAGACTTTGATGGAACTAGAGATGATCTAGTCATGGCCGCGGCGGTCTAGCGGTTCTAGGCGCTCAGTCCGGAACCGCGCGACTGCTACGGTAGCAGTTTCAAACCCTGCCTCGGGCATTCATGTGTGTGATGTCCTTAGGTTAGTTAGGTTTAAGTAGTTCTAAGTTCTAGGGAACTGATGACCTTAGATGTTAAGTCCCATAGTGCTCACAGTCATCTAGTCAACTCACATTTTAAACCATCCCGACATGTCCAATGATTTTTATCTGACAACGGATGCTTCATTTTGTGGATTAGGCGTGTGTCTGTTCGAACTGGATGAAACTACAGAACACACTGAAGTGAAAGTGATCTTCCTTGTGAGCGAAGTATTAATGGGATGCAAGCGTCCATATTCCGCCATGGAGCTCAAAGCGTTGGCAATAGTTTGAGCTCTTAAAAGATACCAGTATTGAGCATTTGGAAAACATGCAGTTTCCGAAGGGAAATTACAACGTGGTGGCAGACACATTGCCTCACTTGCCCAAGGGCCTGCCTGAATTCACAAAATACACTCCTGGAAATGGAAAAAAGAACATTGACACCGGTGTGTCAGAGCCACCATACTTGCTCCGGACACTGCAAGAGGGCTGTACAAGCAATGATCACACGCACGGCACAGCGGACACACCAGGAACCGCGGTGTTGGCCGTCGAATGGCGCTAGCTGCGCAGCATTTGTGCACCGCCGCTGTCAGTGTCAGTCAGTTTGCCGTGGCATACGGAGCTCCATCGCAGTCTTTAACACTGGTAGCATGCCGCGACAGCGTGGACGTGAACCATATGTGCAGTTGACGGACTTTGAGCGAGGGCGTATAGTGGGCATGCGGGAGGCCGGGTGGACGTACCGCCGAATTGCTCAACACGTGGGGCGTGAGGTCTCCACAGTACATCGATGTTGTCGCAAGTGGTCGGCGGAAGGTGCACGTGCCCGTCGACCAGGGACCGGACCGCAGCGACGCACGGATGCACGCCAAGACCGTAGGATCCTACGCAGTGCCGTAGGGGACCGCATCGCTACTTCCCAGCAAATTAGGGACACTGTTGCTCCTGCGGTATCGGCGAGGACCATTCGCAACCGTCTCCATGAAGCTGGGCTACGGTCCCGCACACCGTTAGGCCGTCTTCCACTCATGCCCCAACATCGTGCAGCCCGCCTGCAGTGGTGTCGCGACAGGCGTGAATGGAGGGACGAATGGAGACGTGTCGCCTTCAGCGGTGAGAGTCGCATCTGCCTTGGTGCCAATGATGGTCGTATGCGTGTTTGGCGCCGTGCAGGTGAGCGCCACAATCAGGACTGCATACGACCGAGGCACACATGGCCAACACCCGGCATCATGGTGTGGGGAGCGATCTCCTACACTGGCCGTAAACCTCTGGTGATCGTCGAGGGGACACTGAATAGTGCACGGTACATCCAAACCGTCATCAAACCCATCGTTCTTCCAGTTGTAGACCGGCAAGGGAACTTGCTGTTCCAACAGGCCAATGCACGTCCACATGTATCCCGTGCCACCCAACGTGCTCTAGAAGGTGTAAGTCAACTACCCTGGCCAGCAAGATCTCCGGATCTGTCCCCCATTGAGCATGTTTGGGACTGGATGAAGCGTCGTCTCACGTGGTCTGCACGTCCAGCACGAACGCTGGTCCAACTGAGACGCCAGGTGGAAATGGCATGGCAAGCCGTTCCACAGGACTACATCCAGCATCTCTACGATCGTCTGCATGGGAGAATAGCAGCCTGCATTGCTGCGAAAAGTGGATATACACTGTACTAGTGCCGACATTGTGCATGCTCTATTGCCTGTGTCTATGTGCCTGTGGTTCCGTCAGTGTGATCATGTGATGTATCTGACCCCAGGAATGTGTTAATAAAGTTTCCCCTTCCTGGGACAATGAATTCACAGTGTTCTTATTTCAATTTCCAGGAGTGTAGATAGAACGTAGGTTAGTAAGTGGATAAACGATGGGAAGGACCAACCATGGTTTAATAACGAAAGTCGTAAGATGCTGAGGTATCAGAGACTGCTGCACTCTAAGTTCAAAACGGGACGCACAAACGACGACAAGCAAAGATTAGTAGAGATTCGTGTGTCTGTGAAAAGATCTGTGGGCGAAGCATACAACTACCACCGTCACAACTTAACAAAAGATCTAGCAGAGAACCCGAGAAAATACTGGTCGTATGTAAAATAACTAAACTCGTCTAGGGCCTCAATTCAGTCCCTTGTTGAGCAGTCTGCTGTGGCAGTTGAAGATATCAAAACGAAAGCTGAAGATTTAAATTTCGCGTACAAGAAATCGTTCACGCAGGAGAACGGTGCCAACATACCATCATTTGACCGTCGGACAGACTCCCGTACGGGCGACGTAGAAGTAAGTATATCTGGCATAGAGAAGCAACGTAAAGACTTGAAAACAAATAACTCACCAGGTGCGGATGGAATCCCAGTTCGAGTTTACAAAGAGTGCTCTACGGCATTCACCCGTTACCTAGCTTTCATTTTCATGAAGATTGTATCTGTTCTTTCAGACATGTCCGAAAGAACAGATACCATCTTCACATAGTTAGGGCTAACCGGTCATTGACCTTCTTCTTCGGTGCTGGATGCACACGCATTGCTCGAACCCTTACGGAACTCTGTAAGATTGTCTGCCGCGAGTAATGAGTGTCATGAGCAGTGGCAGTACGAATGTAGTGTGTGGACATTAAGTTGGGAATGTGGGTCTCACGGGGAGCGTGCAAGGGATAAATCTCTGCAGTCGCAGCATCCTCTGTGCACTCGACGGCTCAGATGGATAGAGCGTCTGACTTGTAAGCAGGAGATCCAGGGTTCGAGTTCCTGTCGGGGCACACATTTTCAACTGTCCCCGGTGATGTATATCAACGCCTGTCGACAGCTTAGGGTCTTGATTTAATTATCATTTCATAGCTTGCATTTATCTTTGGATCTCTCGCCCACCATACAGTCCCAAGCGACTGGGAAAAAAAAGCGCAGGTGACTCCAATTTGTAAGAAAGGTAAAAGAATGGAACTGCAGAATTACAGACCAATATCTGTAACTTCTGTTTGCTGCATAATCCTTCAACACATTCTGATTTCGAATATAATAAACTTTCTTGAGACTGAGAAGCTTATGCGCACGAATCAGCATGGATTTAGAAAGCATTGCTCGTACGAAACTCAGCTTGTCCTTTCTCAAATGATTTACTGGGAACTATGGGTGAAGGGCAACGGGCAGATTCAATATTTCTAGATTTCCAGAAGGCGTTTGACACGGTGGCCCAGTGCAAGTTGTTAACGAAGGTACTAGCATATGCCATAAGTTCGCAGATATGTGAGTGTCTCGAAGAATTCTTATGTAACAGAAACATCTTGAATAATATAATCCAGTATGTGGTCCTGGTCGGGGAATGTTCATCAGAGACAAGGGTATCGTCAGGAGTGTCCCAGGGAAGTGTGATAGGACAGCTGTTGTTGTTTATAAACATAAATGATTTGGTGGGCAGGATGGGCGGCAGTCTGCTGTTGTTTACTGATGTTGCCGTGGTGTACTGTAAGGTGTCTACGTTGAGTGAGTAGTGTATGAGGACACAAGATGACTTAGACGAAATTGCTAGTTGGTGTGATGAATGGCAGCTATCCCTAAATGTTGAAAAATGTAAGTTCATGCGGATGAGTAGGAAGAACAAACCTGTAATGTTCAGATACTGTATTACTAGTGTCCATCATGACACCGTCTAGTCGTTTTAATATCTGGGCGTAATACAGCAGAGTAATATGAGGTGGAACGAGAATGTGAAAACTGTTGTAGTGAAGGCAAATAGTCAACTTCGGTTCATCGGGAAAAAATTTAGGGAATAGTGGTTGACCTGTAAATTAGACGGCATACAGGAAACTGGTGCCACTTACACTTGAGTACTGCTCGAGCGTTTGGGTTTCGTACCAGGTCAGATTGAAGGAAGACATCGAAGCAATTCAGAGGATAGCTGCCAGATTTGGTACCGGTTGGTTAAAACAAAACTTAAGTGTTACGGAGATGCTGTGGGAACTCAAATGAGAATACCGGGAGGGAAGGCAGTGCACCTTTCGGGAAACAATACTTAGAAAATTTAGAGAACCGGCATTGAAAGCTGACTCCCGAATGATTCTGTTGCCGCCAACTTACATGGCCCGTAAGGATTAGGAAGATAAGATGAGAGAAATAAGAGCTCATACGGAGGCGCACAGAGAGTCGTTTTTCTCTCGCTCTACTTGCGAATGGAGCAGGAGGGTAAACGATAAGTAGTGGTACAGGGTACCCTCCGCTACGCACCTTACGATGGCTTGCAGAGTGTCTGTTTGGATCTAGATGTAGTTGTAGAATTTACAGAATACAGGATTCTACCAATCACGGACAAAAGGTGCCAGTAGGCACATTTGAAGATGTGCAGAGATGTGCAGATGCTGCTACAGGCAGATCAGTTGTGGTAGGAGATAAAAGCTTCGTTGGAAGCAAACCCCAAAAATGAGTTAAATAAATATTATAAAGTGCAAGACTCACTCTTGTTTCATCGAAACCAGACAGAGTATGAACGATGGCGTTTGTATGTGTGTGTGTGTGTGTGTGTGTGTGTGTGTGTGAGAGAGAGAGAGAGAGAGAGAGAGAATCCCATGAGACGCCTTTAAATGTTGTATGGTACACTCACCCTTTTTGGGGCCACCCTGGAATTAAAAAGTGTACAAGTAAGATACAGACGTATTGCCATTTTTCGAATTAACAAACACATGTCAGAAAATTGATACGCACCTGTTAAATCTGTCAAAGGCGAAAGCGACAAACTGCAGTATTCGGAGTACTTGATGATACACGAGAAACTCCACATCAGCTACAATAATGCGAAAATCGGTAACTACGTATCCCATTTCAGGAGACTAGTTGCGCTACTGTGAAACATTGCTGCTTAACTTAAAAGTAGTAAGTGGAAGCGGTTTCTCAGGGAAGAAACTGTTAAACACATACTGGTGTCCAGATTTAATCCAAGTGCTGGTCCTGTAGTGGGAGTTTCGTAAGTTTAATAGGTTTTTCAGGAGATATTATGCTAATCAGTACATCAGTTGGCTAGAATTTGTTTCGCTTTTTGAGAATGTATACAAGAATTTACCAGTTGAGTCTACCGGATATACTACAGTTTGCAACGTACAAGGGTACAGTGTGTATGAAACATCCTTAATTCTTTATTGCTATTCGACTTTGGATCTGTTTAACTGCGCGAATAATACCCCCCAATACCGTTTGCATCAATTTGGAATGATAATTTCTTTTCATAAAATCTTATTCTCAATAAGTGGTTTATAACCTACGGAAATGATAATAAATTGAATTGTGGTATGTAATCAAATAACAAATTTACTAATTAAACACAGAATGAGGAATGTTACTAACCTAAGATATTACAGCACCAATCAAATTAACTCCATAAACTAACTAATCTACCATTGGCACAATGGAAACTCTATTCGTTATCGCGCCCCTTTGGCCCGTAGGGGTCTCGCAAGTCGTTGTTCTACTTAAGCTTCACCTCGACGGACACAGAATCAGAGAGTTCGAACAAAGAGCTAGTGAAACAATTACTCATCTACAATTACAGTGCCTTACTTTTCCAGCTGTTTGCGCTAACATCACCGTAATTCAGTGCGAACATTACGTACCAGGCACAAGCGTGATGTCGTCTTTCCGCCGTGAAACCTCGACTTCATCAAAAAACGTGGACGTGATTTCCGTCCGAAAACCGCTGAGTCCGTCACGAGCCGATACACAATCTACTTGCACAAATGCCAGCAGTAGTTGGTAGAGTCAAGTGCGCGGCAGTAAAGTAGCACGTAGTGTCACATTCGAACGCCAAAAGTGAGCAAAAATCTGTTTTCTCTTCTCAGAGAAACAGATGATTCTGCTTTTGTGGAGATGTATGCACTCACTCTGAACAATTCGAGAGGGATCACTGGTCGCATTGCCAGCAATACCTCCAAACTAACTATATCTAGGCCTCCAGTCACGGACCAGACAGTCCGTGTCTGCCCAGCACCACACCAGACACCAGTGTATTTACCTCTTGTTGCCGCCAGACTTTCCAGTTCCTCTCACCTGTATCCCTGTGCGATTCCGGCCAGTCAGAACTCTCAAATTTCGAGATGTTATCCCACCAGTCATGGGCGCGCCGTATTTGTATCCCCTTCCAACCGCTGTACTGCCGCAACGGCAAGAAGCAGTCTCCCTCTGTGTCGCATGTACGCTCTCTCTCTATGTCTCCTTCCACCTGTGTGGCCTCAGGCTCGCCCGGTGCCCCGTGGGATCACTGCTGCCACTCCACCGCTAAAGCAGCCTTCGTGTGAAGCTGCGGCCAGACTTCGGCCACCTCGTTTGTTCTACAGCTCAAAACAGCTCTTCCCTGTGTCCGTTCAAATCTCCTTCCCAATGATAATGTGCACATTTCTCAAACTCTTACTTACCAGTATGAACCTTGGTATGTTGGTATTAGCACTGTTATGTCTAACGGCTATGTTCGAATGGTATTTGTCATTTATTTTCTGAATAAATCTCATGTAAGGCGCTAAAATCTGCCACCTTACAAGCTGAAATTGTGGTGTCGGATGTAGAGTCAGACGAATGGGTGAAACAATTGCCACAGATACCAAAGCAAGTCACCAAAGAAGAAGAGATACAACAAGTGTAGGTATCGTTAAAGGACATGATGACTTGAGGCAGAGAAAATATAATTAATAGTTAAAAACTGCACACCAATACGAGGAGGGAATGTTGGCCCGGTTTAGGACACATAAAAAGGCCTCGAGCATCAAAAGAATTAACAAGAAGTGGCAATTGTTTTATATCGGAGCACACCTGATAGTAAAAAGCCTTATAAAGGAAGGATCCTACCAGCTGGCGCATCCAGAGACATTAAAGGTGAGAGGATTATATCCTCATAAAGATATAAAATCTTATCTACGTGAGAAGAGTAACAGACTTCACCTAAAGGTGAAGCCTAACCGTTTAAATCTGTAAATCATTATCATACTGCTAAGTTTTTTATTATGTATGTGCATTTCTTTATGCGTTATGTTTTAGTATTGTGTATCTGTGTGTATGATTTGTTGTTTGACTGAAATGTAATAACTGCGTCACATTAAAGAAAGTCTCTGTTGTGAAGGTAATGACTTTCTCATTAGCCTGAGACGACACATTAAGGTCAAAATGTGAGTGGAAAATAAGCAAACTGTATGGTCCTCAGTGTATTAACTGCTTGTTTCTGGTATAAAACATAGAAATTAGTTCAGAGATAGTTTAATCTTCATGAAAAATTCGTGAAGAATTTATTGAAGCCTAGTTCGAAACGTCGCCATAGTAAACGTAATGAATTACTACGCAGATAAACCTCTTACATTATTTGATTTTCGAACAGCTGAGCAGAACTGAACGTACTCAGACATTTCGCTCTTTACCTATTCTGATCAACACTAAACTGGCACACAATATTTTTAGCGCAACGCAATCTGGCTTTCAATAATCCCTACAAATAATGGCCCTGACTAACATTAACCTATACCTTTCACAAATCACTTAAAAAAATCTTCGTTACTCGAACCAATGCAATACAGTGAGCGCCACTACTGCCAGCTAAACAAAAGATTCAAACTACTGAAGGCACTAACTGCTGATAGGCATAGTTAGCAAATGAAAGATTTTGATAGAGAACAAACAATGTATTTACCATAAAAGTGTTCAAAAGTCAAAATATATATAGCACTTCATGACATCCAGTCTCACAAATTTACTGTGTCTCTTATGGACACACGTCCAGATCATCCGCTCTCAAAACTCCACCATTTCTCTCCCCACATCCACCACTGCTGGCGGCTCACCCCCAACTGCGCAACCCTGTTAACAGCCTTTTGCCAACACTACAATGGCGAATATTACTCCAACAATGCAAACCAACCACAGACTTCACACAGAACTGTCAGTGACTTTCATATAGAGAGCTACCTGGCGTTACCAACATAAAAACCTAGACAGCCAATTTACAAGTTGTCTTGTTCTTCGCGAACATTACCAGATCACTTATGAACAAGAGACTTGGGACTCATGATATCGTACACTACCATGAAGAATTAATAACGAAACTACATAACGATTCTGTGTTGGATGTTACAATGATTGTAAAATCACTTGAACAGAATAGTCCAGGTGAATAAATGGTCTTAATTTTCTGCATGAGGAAGAACTGACTGCTCATACAAGCTCAAAACGTAACAAGATTGTGGTCAGGCAATATGTACTGTATGTACTGATTGAGTCATAATATACAATACTCAGAATCAACTTTCTCCATTTACGTTGTACGAACTACGTGAGTAAAATTGCATTGGAAGTGTTTAACTAAGGAACGCCAGAGAAGCGATCGCAATATGCGGACGCTCCCAGTGAGTCAACAGATAACTCTGTGAAATGTTTCTGTGGACGAAAAATGAACTGATCCACAGTTAACGACAGAGAAATAACTCTGAACATTGGTAAAGACTGTTTACTTTAAATACCTCTATAAGTTAAAGGCAAACGACCGTTGTGGGTGAAATTTCCAT
The DNA here is from genome assembly GCF_023897955.1 of Schistocerca gregaria. NCBI lineage: Eukaryota > Metazoa > Arthropoda > Insecta > Orthoptera > Acrididae > Schistocerca > Schistocerca gregaria. Next base: position 98,734,764 of record NC_064921.1, on the reverse strand, counting down.
ATAAACAAATTATGTGTGAAATACGAACAGTCAAACAGTGTACTTCGCTTATGGCAGCAAGCCGCATGTTATTACGAAACATTTGAACGTTGAAAGGACATGTGTACCAACATGAAAATGTTAATTTACTAAGTTTTCACACCTCTGCTTAGAACGCTCACCATAGTGAATATATGCAGTGCATGCAAATGAAGATTAGAGTGAATCGAACCATGAAAAGTACGTTTCGCAAGACTGTCTTTACAGCGAGAAACGTACGACGTGAGTGTTTAAAAGTACTGGACCAGTGGCATTCAGCATAAATCACAAGGAACAGGTTTTGATATTACATGGGTGGCTGGAGAGAGAATGGCTAATAACAACTCCCTCTTTCCAGCTGTCATGTTAAAATCTGTATGTGATGAGAAAGTTGATGCTCGTTCGAATGTTATTTCGTGTTCGCATACGCGAGGCACGCCGCCGGACAACACACGCCAGCAGTCACAGCTTATCTACGCGGGGGGGACGGGATTCGCTCACCACGTTAACACTGCGCGAAAGTTCATCAGCCACCGATCGACGCTAGGGTACAGGGTTCGCTCCTCAAGCCAACACTGCTCGGCAGTCCATCGCCCATTGATCTGTCAACAGGAGGCGTGTTCCTGAGCACTGCGTCACCAATCCACCGATATCACTCGTCGAAGAGCCTCGATCTACATTGCTACAAGACTTTTCGAATAAAATGCATTAACCACAGCTTTAAATTGAAAGACTGTTAAGCGGGGGCGTTGATGAGAAACACACACTATTTAAAAAATGCACCAAATCCACAGTTCTGGAGATATGACAATGAAATTTTGTACCACGCTTTACATGAAAGTAACACATTTACATATAAAATCCTTTGATTATATATATTCAGCTTTTTTTGAATGAAATTTGAAGTTTTATTTTCAAAAAATAATGTATGTTCCTCTTTCTCAGAAAGTGTTCAAGACATTTCTAAAAAATTGCTGTGTTTCATCTGTGTGTGTTGTAAGCTTCTCTCATGAGGTTTTTGGAATAGGAGAAATAAGAGAATTTTGATAATTTTTTAATTATAATTCCACAAGTACAATTTTAAATTCATAAAAAATTCCAATCACTTTGACCCTTATCTCAGCTTGGAATCAGAATTTCAAAACTAGCTCTTGAGACAACGTTTATTAGGTTTGCAGAAATCTGTGTACAAAATTTCATAATTCTAGAATTCATAGTATCTGAGGAAAATGTACATAAATTTTAAAGAACAAACTTTTCAGGAAATGAAATTTAAAGATCAACCCAACTTTTTCCTTATGTCACTACTTCAGAAGGCACCACATTTGTACTCAGGGTCGTTTTTCCCTTCAAGGCTTCTGTTCTGGTTTCTTGTTGTCTGTCTTCTTTCCTTTAGCAGGTCTTCAACTGACTTTGCAGCTGCAGAAACGCACTGTAAATCTATTTTTCTCAGAATGTCTTGAATAAAATTTCCTATCTTGAAGCCCATTCTTTCTAATACCTTCATTCTACCGACAGTTCCATCATTAAATACAATAAATGCATCATAAGTTGCAATTCTGACAGCTGCAGCTGATGCAAATGTAGCAAATGTATTTTAAGGCATCGTTTCCATGTGAGTGAATTTAGACACTCGTTTGGATTTTGGGTTTTGCCATGAACACACTTTTTGAGAAGTGCAGGATCGGGCAGAAACCTGTAAGTGGGCTTGACAATATCCAGAATACAATTTGGACAAATTGTCATAACACTTGACAATGTCCAAGGAGTGCTTGGCCGAAAGCTCGTGTAGTCTTAAACAACTGACGCGGTTGGAAAGCCGAGAACACTTTATTCAATGTTATCGCTGCGAGACTCTGCATTCATACTGTAGACGAATTGCTTAAAAAACTTTATTATTGCAGAGCAACATAATTTGTTAAATTTTCAATTATGTTTATCAAATAATGGACACAATTTGCTCGAGAAAGGCAACTGCGAAATGCAAAAGACAATTTTATCAAATTTTAAAGGTAATAAATGAAAATGTTTATGTCTACATAACTGCAGTCTGAGAGTATTACAACATATTCTTTGACTTGCATCTAGATGCAATATCATTTTCGTGTGAAAGCTCAAGTGAGAACATTTTGAAGACTCTGGGTGGCGTTTTTACACCCTGATTTTTACCGCGCCTGTAACCCAGACGGGAAAGTATAAGCCACCATTATCCGTGGTTATTTTTGTTGTTATCAAGATGTTATCATTGGGAACAAAATGAGAGACTAGCTGTAGATAATGTACTGCCCATGATCATAAAATAACACCTGTTGGTATCAGATAATGCTTGTGCGAAGTTGTTTAGTGTTAGTCTTGAAACGCGTGCTTAAACCTTAAACATCCGTACATGTGGAATGCCTGCACACAAATAAAACTTCTGTGCAGACATCACAGGAGGCCCAGGGGGCCGTTATACCGATAGCAGGTTACGACATTAAATAAAGTCCACATTTACATTTACTAAAATATTTTTGAATATACCCAAAGACTTTGATAGAGGCGTGCGTAAAGGAAAAGGAAATAAAATTAATGTAAGAATAATGTTCATAATATCGGAATAGAAATTGTATAGTAATAAAGAAACTGTTCGATGTGATCAGAATGAAAAGATTTTATTTGTTACTCGTTGTATTAACACAAAGATTTTACTATCAGGTTTCTTCTATCCTGGAATGCACGTAACAGTCAAAGAACATTGTAAGACTGTAATAATTGAACATTAGTTACTGTCTAATATGGAAAGAGTTATTACTGTTTCATTTAAGTAGACAGTCCTTTCCAATGCAGGAAGTAGTAACTTTTCTCATTTACAGTGGGTGCTGCAGCGTGGGAATATCACGCCAATAAAACTCATTGTTGGCCGCCGTTACCGCCGTGACATTTATTTTAATATTTTCACGATTTGTCTCAGGCTTTTACGCCTGAGAGTGTATAAATAATTTCCCTCTGGCAGGCCTTATCTGAATAAGTTAGTAAATTTAAGGCATGGTAGTATTTATCGTAACTGGTGGACTATCAGATTAGTGATTCAAATAGGCAGCTTCACGGAGGTCGATTAACATTTCGAAGGCAATATTTTGAGGTAAAATATAATAATTAATTTACATTTCCTTACGAAGAGACAACATTATTTCGGCACAAGTAGTAATACAGTATCATGGTTAAATTTATCAAAGATACTTTGATATGTTCACGTCACATTTTAGGTGTAACATTTGAAGGCGCCTCAAGCCACGCATCACTAGCCAAGGTTTTCGTCTTTCTTTAAAATCAAAGTTATTTCAATTAAAGAATCAGAGCAGATTTAACTGCCTTTGTCTCCCGTTTTTAACTGGAATTTTATCCTTTTCTGTAGTATATATTGCGGAACACCACTTTTCATTGTAATTCCCCCCTAAGGTACATGTCATATAAACTAGTACATTTAGGCACCAGTACATCTGGCAAGCCGCATACGTCACAGAGCAGCTAAATGGCGACTTACAGATAGTGCGACGTTATGCATTCTCTGGCAATAATTTTTGTAACACATTGTTCTTCAACAACGACCAATTTTTATTAATTCTGCCCACAAAGTACTCCTCCTCAAATACTTCAATTAAGAATTTTTCTTGCATTATTTGTATTATGAGTAGATGTATAATTGTGCAAGAAAAGGGATGTTGGCAGATCTCCTAAATTCATATGATCTGATGCAGAAAGTGTTTTTACCAACTAGGGTGCAGGGGAACAGTAGAACAGCCATAGACAATATTTTTATTCATTCTTCATTAGTAGTTGGGCATTCTGTTAGTAATAGGGTGAACGGCCTTTCAGACCATTATGCACAAATTTTAACACTAAAAGTCTTTTGTTCTCAAGCAAATGCCGCATATAACTACAAACTATGTAAGAAAGTTAATCCAACAGCAACAGAGAGTTTTTTAAACCTTGTCAAGGAACAAGAGTGACAATACGTTTATAGCGGCGATAACATAGATGAGTGGTGTGGTTTCCGTCGGACATGTCCGACAGAATAGACAGCCTTTAGATATATACAAGAGGCTTTGTGTCTCTAGGACACTTGTTACATTTGAGCTCAGAATGTGTTCAAGAACTAACAGCAAAAATGTTGGTCGGTAATGTTGGTTCAAAATGGTTAAAATGGCTCTAAGCACTATCGGACTTAACACCTGAGGTCATCAGTCCCATAGACTTAGAACTACTGAAACCTAACTACCTAAGGACAACACACACATTCATGCCAGAGGCAAGATTTGACCCTGCGTCCGTAGCAGCCGCGTGGTTCTGGACTGATGCGCCTAGAACAGCTCGGCCACAGCGGCCGGCGGTAATTTTGGAAATCCGTTCTAATATCATCTTTATACACGGGAGACACCTGAGATTTTTTTTCTTGTCGCTTCTGACTTTGAGCAGGGCGTGAGATTCACGATAAATGCAGGCTAAGTAAAGAGAAAATACCGAAGAGTATTTGTTTCATTTTTTATATTTCTTAATCCTTCAGCCGTTAGGACTCTTAAAACGTCAGAAAACAGTAGCTTTCCAGGTCAAAATTACGCAGCGGGTAAAAGTACATTGTGACATCATTTTACCGGCCAGGGTGGCCGAGCGGTTCTAGGCGCTACAGTCTGGAACCATGTGACCGCTACGGTCACAGATTCGAATCCTGCCTCGGGAATGGATGTGTGTGATGTCCTTAGGTTAGTTAGGTTTAAGTAGTTCTAAGTTCTAGTCTCATAACGCTGAGAGCCAATTGAACCATTTGACATCACTTTGGTCTTAAATGGGTGCTTAATTGCTGTAGACAGATTAATTATAGCAGTGGACACCGGGCTCCAGCGCGCGAGAGAAAAGGACAAAAAGAAAATGAACGAACGTTTGCAGAAAGAGACAGGAATTATTTATATATCTCCGCAGATCTGTCTTCAATACAGTTAGGTGCGAGGGGCGATCAAGAAGTTTCCTTTTGTGTGTATATGCAGTGTTGTGCAGCCCCAATGCAGCTTTATAAGGTCAGCCATTTAGGCAAAGGATTTGTACGACATTCGTATTTTTGCGATGGGTGTGCGGGATTTGAGAAAACGTGAACTATGGTGACGTTATTCTGAAATGTGTGTAAACTGGATCAACTTGCTGTTATTCCTTCGGTTGACGAAGGACAAAACCCGTAGACGTCCACCGGAGAATGGAGAATGCCTATGAGGCAGAATGTTTGTCGGAAACCACGGTTGTGGAATGGTGCGCCAAGTTCTAAGACAGGGGGTGCAGCTGCTTCATGACAACGCATGTCGCCGTATTGCAAATTCCGTAATGTACAACTTACGCCAACTCAAGTGGAAGGCTCAAGAGACTTCCTTATAGTCCTGATTTCTCTGCATGCTGTTATCAGACCTTAAGTCTCTTAAAGCCAATGGCTTTGCCGCAGTGGTAACACCGGTTCCCGTCAGATCAGCGAAGTTCAGCGCTGTCGGACTGGGCTAGCACTTGGATGGGTTACCATCCGGTTTGATGAGCGCTGTTGGCAAGCGGCGTGCACTCAGCCCTTGTGAGGCAAATTAACGAGCTACTTGATTGAGAAATAGCGGCTCTGGTCTAATAAACTGACATACGACTGGGAGAGCGGTGTGCTGAGCACATGCCCCTCCATATCCGCATCCGGTGACGCCCGTCGGCTGAGGATTACACGGCGGCCGGTCGGTACCATTGAGTCTTCATGGCCAGTTCGGAAGGAGTTTAGTTTTTTTAGGTCGACGATGCCTGTCGGACATCGATGTGCACGAGGCATTTACGGACTACCACAGGCAGCAGTATTTTACCAAACAGGTATCAACCTGGTGCGTCAGTGGGAAGATTCCCTCAATGACCATGGCGATTTTTCCTTACTGGGATACTGACTCTGGACAGTTCCGCCTTAGAACGGAAACATTTTGTTGGCTCCTTATACATTACGGAATATTGATAGCTCCATATAACTTGCTGTTCCAACAGGACAATGCACGTCCGCATGTATCCCGTGCCACACAACGTGCTCTAGAAGGTGTAAGTCAACTACCCTGGCCAGCAAGATCTCCGGATCTGTCCTCCATTGAGCATGTTTGGTACTGGATGAAGCGTCGTCTCACGCGGTCTGCACGTCCAGCGCGAACGCTGGTCCAACTGAGGCGCCAGGTTGAAATGACATGGCAAGCCGTTCCACAGGACTACATCCAGCATCTCTACGATCGTCTCCATGGGAGAATGCAGCAAGCATTGCTGCGAAAGGTGGATATACACTGTACTAGTGCCGACATTGTTCATGCTCTGTTGCCTGTGTCTATGTGCCTGTGGTTCTGTCAGTGTGATAATGTGATGTATCTGACCCCAGGAATGTGTCAATAAAGTTTCCCCTTCCTGGGACAATGAATTCACGGTGTTCTTATTTCAATTTTCAGGAGTGTATATTGTGTGCTCATAGGTAGCAAACCGCGCCTAGTATAAGTCCACCGCGGCGCTCGGTTGCCACAGCACAGTTGCGACACCTGAAGATGGGCTCATGAGAGCACTAAGCCGGTGGTGATAAGAAAAGAAATTTACAACTGAAGCCATATTTTCAACCTCTAGTATACGAGCTGGTTCTTAATCATAGTTCAGTAGGTATTTGGTACGATAACTCGCTGTGAACGAAATATATTGGAACGAATTCGAAGACATCCGATTTTAAATAATCTGGGACTACATCAATGCAAGAGAAGTTATACTTCGTTGATAATATAGGAAATGAATTTTTAATACTGACACCAAACCTTGTTTTGCAAGTTGCAAGTTCGTAATATCTGACAATGGCAGTAGCCCAAATTGTGCAGCAAGTAAGACGGTTTCATTCAAAAAATTATTACTTCCTTTCCATTACTTCTCCCGTTTATAAACTAGTAAAAGTATCTTACTATGCGTTTTCTTTAGTAATAGTAAATTAAATTAAAGTTAGATTTTCTTCATTAATAATTTCTTGTTATTAGTGATTTTGTGACAGAGTAGAAACGCCATTAGTTTACCGATCGCAGCTCGTATGTTTCCATGTAAAGGATGAGCAGAATGTAACGCTAAGAAGAACTCTTTCATGAAATAAGTAACCTTAGATAATGAACAGGAGAACTTTTCTTTAAAGAAGATGCTGGAAATGCTTATGTCTGTGCTGAATGGTCTAATAGCAACCAAAAAACTTCCACTTTTGTATTGCTAGCACGTACAAAATGGGTCCATGTATTACAGAATAATCATGTTATTACCGGATGCCATTTCACTTAATGCTTCATAACGCCATTACAGTTTCGTGCGACACAGAGTTATTGGATGGCAATGTAATCACGCATTTGAATTCAGTTTGAGCGACCGCCATAGCGTGCTCACTTTGTGATATTGCGTGCTAGCAGCAATATCGCATTTCAACTCCTCTTCGCTACCAATATCTGTGGCAATAACATGTTGTGAGTACATAATTTGATTTTGGTAGCATTGGATTGTATGGTAATGTATCTTCATAGAAAAAAAAGCGAAAAGTCTCGATATACATACATCAATTTGTAAATCAGGGGCATCAAGAAATTTATTCGGATTACACCTGATATTTATAATTATTGCTGGTTTCAAATTAGTGTATATGGTTATTATGCTCTAGTCGTTAAGAAATCTATAATAGAAATTTAGCGCGCACATTTTCTTTTCTGTGGCTGAAATAGTGCAACACCTTTATTCTGCATAATTGATCCTGTGTGCAGAGTGATTTTGCTAAATGGTGACAAACTACAACAAACGGTCCCTGAGACGATAACGAGAATGATGGTCGAATCGATATTATTGCCGGAAACACGCTCCAAGTGAGGTACAACTACCTGAACGTGGCGATAAAACATCTTCGACAGAAGCAGACAGCTGCTCAGCCATCAAGAAGTTAGCCAGATGACCGTGTGGAACGTTCTCCACGACAGTTGCCACTATGCGTAACTCTTGCAATAGATGGGAGGCCTCATTAGCTACGAACTTCCTCCGTGGCTGCATACTCCAAAATGCTGGAATTTCTGTCGTTCATTCTATTCACAGCCGAGGTTACCTGCACGGGCGGCTGTGACGTCAACCTTTACAACGCCCAGCTGTGGGATACGGAGAATGCCCATGGTTCGTATGGTGGTAACGAATCATTAGCACTGATTCAGCCTCGGTGCGTGGACGGGAATTACTAGCTAACATCTCGTGGGGGCAGTAATCCTTCCATAATACCTCACAGGCATAGTTTCATATATACTGCAGCAAAATTAGCAATGGTTATTAGCTGAACTGTCTTTATTAAATCAGAACTTTGTAATAGTCACAGAACAGGCGTGACAACGGGGGTGTATTCATGTAGTATTTGCATAATCAGTCAACCTCAGAACTTTTTGTTACGTCAGCCTGAAGGGAAAGGAGACCAGTGAATGAATGGCTCCCTAATGTTTCTGAAGTCGTAGCAAAAGGGCTTCAGTGATCTCAATAATACCTTGTCTCGGAGAAGGAATTTAAGTGTGCTTGCACCATCATCCTCCAGTCTGTAGCAGGGCAGAGAGTTTCTATCAGTCTGTCATTAGTAAGTGGTTTTTAATTATTTGTAGGTATATGCGTTATGCCGTTGACTCTAAGAGAGTCAGAAACAGAAGATTATGGCCGCAGTTCTTCACTCGAAGATACATAGACAGGATGCTTCATTCCATCACATTAACTACAGGGTGTACATACAGTCGGGAAGACGTTCAACTATTTACTGCACAAAAACTAAAAATTGTACAGATGTCATACACATTGCATTTTGAAGAGAAACTCTGAAAGTTTTATTTTACAAACATTCGATACGCGAACCATGAATGACCCGCCAGACACCAATACGGTAATGGAATTCTTGCCATAGCCGCCCCAGCATGGCCCTGTCGACTGTGGCAGTCGCTTCCCATATTCTCTCCCGGATCTCTGCTACATCGCGTGGCAGAGGCGGTACATACACCAGATCTTTAATGTGTACCCACAAAAAAAAGTTACACGGAGAGAGATTTGGTGATCGGAGAGTCAATTTCATGAAACAGTGAACTCCAACAGGCAGAAACCTCGCTCCGCACGTGAACTCGCCATGTTTGCGACTAGCGCTGACTATCGGCAAGTTACCAAACTACGCTGTGGCGGCATACACGAAAGAAAAACTTTCAGGGTTTCTCATCAAACTGACGTTCGTATGATATCTGTATAATATTTGGGGACTGATGACCATAGCTGTTAAGTCCCATAGTGCTCAGAGCCATTTGTAAAATGTTTGGTTCTTGTGCAATAAACAATTGAAGGTGTTCCTGGACTTTGTGTACACCCTGTAAAAATTTTACAGCCACTTTTGATTTATTCCTGCAAGATCTAATATATGAGGGTGAGTCAAATGAAAACCTTAAATATTTTTTAAACATCATTTACTGTGCAGAAGTGGTACAAAGCTATGTCACTTTTTAACGTAACCACCCCCACGCTCATCGCACATCCTCCAGTGCTAACAAAGTACATAAATTCCACCACAAAAAAATTCTTTTGGTTGTCCGCGCAATTACCCATGCACTGCGTGGCGTACCTCTTCATCAGAACAGACCTTCTTTCCTCCCATTGCGTCTTTGAGTGGTCCAAACATGTGGAAATCATTTGGGGCAAGGTCTGGCGAGTACTGTGGATGAGGAAGACACTCAAAATGCAGACTGTTGTATGGGCAGAGTGGGGCCGTGCATTGTCATGTTGCAAAAGGACACCTGCTGACTGCAATCCACGACGCTTTGATTCGATTGCAGGCTGCAGATGATTTTTTTAGGACACCAGTGTATGATGCACTGGTGACAGTGGTCCCTCTAGGCAGGTAATTCTCCAAAATGACGTCTTTTTCGTCCCAAAAGAGAGTCAGCATAGCCTTCCCTGCTGATGGTTCTGCTCGAAACTTCTTTGGTTTCGGTGATGAGGAATGGCGCCATTCCTTGCTCGCTCTCCTCATTTCCACTTGGTGGAAGTGAACCCAGGTTTCGTCCCCAGTAACGATGCTTGCAAGGAAGTCATCACCTTCTCGTTCAAAGCGCCAAAGAAGTTCTTCACAAGCATCAACACGTTGTTCTCTCATTTCAGGAGTCAGCTGCTGTTGCACCCATCTTGCAGACACTTTGTGAAACTGGAGTACATCGTGCACAATGTAGTGTGCTGACCCATGACTAATCTGTAAACATGCAGCAGTGTCATTCAGTGTCACTCGGCGGTTTTCCTTCACTATGGCTTCAACTCCTGCAATGTTCTGTGGAGTCACAACTCGTTGTGCCTGACACGGACGAGGAGCATCTTCCACTGAAGTCACACCATTTGCGAACTTAATACGCAATTCATAGACTTGCTGCGGTTACAAATTTGCATCACCCTACCGAACTTTCATTCGTCGATGAATTTCAATAGCTATCACACCCTCACTACGCAAAAACCGAATAACAAAACTCTAACAAAACGGTATGTGTGCTTCTGCACTATGCTGCCACCTACATGCCATTCTGCACGCTGTTTGTAGCACGCTTACCAACTTACAGGATAACGGCGCAAAATTTCAATTTTTTTTACAAATTTAAGGTTTTCATTTGGTTCACTGTCGTAAATGTGGGATCTTTCCCACTCGTCTCGTGTAGGGTGCCTAACGGATTCTGTGTTCTTGAAAAGCTATACAACACTTGAAGCAAATAACATTAGTAATTCTATTTCAATAAAGAAGATTGAAAATAGTTTACTTTGAAATAACAATGTAATTGCAAACGATGGGAGACATGCAGCATCATCCCCCGTTCTTTGCTATATGTGATGTTCATGGAAGCAATAGATATGGATCACTAATAACTGATCCCTCAGCACTCTATGCTAGGCAATGATAATACTCTGTGAATACTCTCCATTAATGTTCAGTCGAGGCTGGCTGGAGCGGCACTTATATTCACTTCAGCTAGATAGCGCTCCTATCATGGTGACTTCCTGGTCAGCGCGCTATCGGCTGACGTCGTCCCACCGCCTTCTCTGATATTGCGTTTCTCTTCTTCGTTCCGGAGATTATGGTTACGCCACAACAATAAAAATAACTACTCTGGAAACATTGAATTTAAAACGGCTGAGTGGGTATTCAGCTGCATGGAAACATCCAGATGGAGCGATATTTCTCATGATGACTTGATGCCATCTTCAGGCGGTACTGATAACTAATTTATCTCCAGCCGTTGTTGCCAATAGATGAATCTGGGCGGTGCTGTTGCTTCGATACTGAAGCAACATTCCATTTGGTCTCAGAAAGACTGTATGGTCTCTGTACCAGACCTCCCTACGTCAGAAATAGAGTTCATAGCTGGAAATTGAAACCAGGTTTTTCTGTACTGCAGGCTGCGACGCTAATCATTTTTATGTTTTTCTTCCGCATACCAAACATTCGCACTCTTCAGCGTGGGATTCATGCCATGAGAAAAACTGAATAATGTTCAGAAAATGTGCCTATGTGCAAAATAATAATATAAGAAATGTATTCGTAGTTGCTAGTATGGACAACCACCAGTTGTTCAACCATGTGTCTACCAACTGTACTCACAAGTTCATTATGCATTCATGTCGGAAGTAACTTTGCATCGTAATTCTTAACAACATAGTCACTGCAATATCGTAGGAAAATAATAGTCCTAAATCGAAAAAAAGCCTGAAGAACAAAAATATTTTGTTGAGTTTGGTAACCCAATAAGACTTTTCTTTTCAAGTTGAGATAATATTTAAAATTTACATTTAGACGTATGTCACTGAGTCTTCTTCTTCATGTTTTAAGCATGTATTATGAAAACCGTCTTTGGGATGGAGTATAAACGGTTTTTCTCATATTTTAAAATTTTAGCAAAAGTATATTATTTTATTGTCCATGTAGCTCAAAGAAATTATCTTCTTCTTGTTTTTCAAGAAAGGTGGTTATGAAGTGTTAATTAAACACAGAAATTCCGTCTTGGGTAAATTTTCCCCACACCAGACCATTTTTAATAAGTAGCCAGAAAACGGTTTTGATAAAATGAACAACATTCGTATGTTCAGACAGACTCTTCTTGCTTCTCCCGTTTACGTTGGTCTTGACTAAAACATTCGCTTAGTTTTCTTTGTAATTTCTATTTTTCATTAGCATGCGATGCTCAGCTGTCAGGCCCAAAATCCCTCCTTGCTCTTATCGTCTTTTGATAGTAGAGGATGGATAGTTAATCCTTTTAACCAATTAACTCTGCTTTTCTTCGTGTCTGTGAACGCTAGATCGTCCAGTGCCACGAAATCTGTAGGCGTTACTGTGTCAGGTGAGGTACTGGCGACTTGTTTTAACTTCCACCCCATCGACGCGCAAGTCGCCGAAGTGGCGAACGGTCTACCCGACCGGAGGCCCTCGTCACACGACATTTCATTTTTCACCTTATATATTAATATATCTCTAACTTGTTTACAGATGATTCTGTTCTCTTCATTATCTTAATACTGCACGGAGAACCTGACAGATGGATGTTACAAGGATTACAATGAGTTACAACTTCTTTGCTTACGGCAAAGTGTCATGTCTTTTTCATATCAGATGGCAGTTTACGACTTCGTGTATTTTCCCAAATTATTTTCTAGTTATGGAATTTATATTTTTGTCTGTATTATTTAATTTCTTTTCTTTCAACAGGTGACTGTATACTTTCTTTAGTTTCGTCATTTCTTTCCCCGGCACGCGCTCCTGTAAACGGATTTACCCTATTACAAAACATTTCAAACAACAAAGTCCGCTTCCAATTTGCCCATTAATAGGTGGCGTGAATGTTACCCAGAGATATATAGTTTAACAGATGTGCTGGAAGACCTTTGTACTTCAGAGGTATAATGCCTGTGGCCAGTCATCAAAAGCCGTGAGGCTTAAGCCACCATTTTTTAGCAAGTTTCAAGGTGTCATGCTGAACTTTAAAGATGTCACCACGGCTCATAATGTGGGGGTAGTGTTGATTTGATTAGGTTGGCTATGTTTTTTCATTTGGAAATGGAGGATCTCGACGAATTACGTCCGTAAGACGTAATTCATATACGCATATAGTAAATAACTGCACGTCCTCTGTCGTAACAATTATAGTTCCAATTTTATATTGGACTTACTCCGGTTAACCCCCACCCCCTCCCAGAATAATTATTCTGTTGCTCAATGAAAAACGACAAAATAAAAAAAAGTATCGTGAAATTGCAGGAAAGCACAAGCTCAGTCCATCAAGACCGCAACATCTGATATGTTAAAACTTTTCCTACGCCATTGATTTTAGATCATCAGTTAGAGTTGAAGGTTGGACCAATCGTTCTACAGCATGAATATTCCGTCGTCCGCCTTTGAAATAATGCAACATTTTCGAACTGACTTTTTATTCAGGTTTTTATTTGAACAGAGCGAACATTTCTTGCATTGGGAAACTACATTACTTCACGGACCCAATAATACGCGGGAACGTTAAATTCATCATACGTTTTAAAATCCCTCGAAGAAACAGGAACGGACCGTTCCCAAATGTTAGCGTCGTACTGTTTCGAGGGAAAATAACAATAATGGAAAAAATCTAGTGATAGGCATCCGATTCCACAATAAAACCAGCCCACATCTTCCTGTTGAACACACGTACTTAGTTCCTGGCCGAATCCACACGACTCTTCTTCTTCTCCTACTGCACTTGAAGGCGTAGGTAACGGGCCTGCTCTGATTTTACAAATTTTATCTTCGACTTCAGTGCACTGTCGAAGTCTCAAGAGAACATAATGTGTTGGTCTTCTGTGTATGTGTTTCATTTTCTTTTATGGAGGCAGCGCTAGCAGTAACCTGATGAGTTCGTCTCTTGCGTTTACTTCTTATTTGTAGACATGTAAATCATCACATAATTCGTAATGTATAAGGGAGAGATCTGGGGCGAAAGAAATGTTACCATTCCTCTCGATCCACCCTACAGGGCATGTCCGGTTTAGATAAAGTGTCATCTGACAGGTAGAACGTGCCAGGTCCGGCATACTAGAGTAAGATACCCACTCGTGTATTCAGCACCTCTACGTGGCATGGAAAGTTGGAAGTGTTTGGTGTGACGTCACATGCGCTGGACTGCTGTAAATATCGCTCGCCAATATTTTATAAAGTTTTAGATTTCGGACATTTATTTTAAGAGATGTTGGTGTTAATATTTTCTGTAAAAGTAATTTATTAGTGAATTTTTATTCATATAGTCTTTTTTTGTATTTCTGATTCGAGTGGTCCGTTATTCGTGAGTGTGCTTACGTCGTTTATCGAAATCTCAGCAGTGTGTTTACATTTCGTGGCATGCTGTTGGAACTGCAGCGATTCTAAAGCTAAGTACTAACAAAGCTGTTTGTGCTCTGAATTCCATTATTAATTTTAGTAGTTATAAATCGTTTACCAAAATATTAACAGTGTTTTTACATTTCGAGGCGTGCTGTTGCAGCTGTAGCACTTCTTACGTTAAGTACTGAAAAGGTTGTTTCTACACTATTATTAAGATATTGAATTTGGCAGTTTTTAGCTTTGTCTCGTGTTGTTTCTGGTAAAATAACAGTTTAATAAACTTTCGGAAACTTTCACTCACTGTGTTTTATGAAGTTCTTTAAGCGTTGTAGTCATTTATTAAGTTCAGTACATTGGTTCTCAGCCGACGTGTCTTACTATTTCTGGAGAAGTACTGCAGTAAGATCTTTCGCTCAAGACGTAATTTCATTGAATGTTCTAGTGGACGCTTGAACTTTTGGTTTTAGGTAAGGAAGTGTGTGCAGTTTTTTCTTGGTATTGGTGTTAGTTGTGTTTAAGTAGAGTTTGTAGAATTAGTTTCTTTCTTAGTAGAGGGCGAAATTTGAGAACACATTGTTAGTTCTTTAAATCGTTCTACTGTCTTAAATGAATTTAGGAAACGTAGATGTTTAGTAATTGTTAATATTTTACCACAGATGAGAAGCAACGGCTTTTAGGTACGTGTGAGAGTAGTAGGTTACACTGTGAGATTTCATCGAAGTATTTTCATTGGGGCGAATGTCGTGCGTAGGCCAGGGGGCATTCAAACAACAACGTTTCCTGGAAGTGCAGAATTTGTAACCGAAATATGTTAATGGAGAAGTAGGAACGTAAGGTCTGTGCCCTTCAGGTGCAGTTCCAAAACGCAAAGGGGGAACTACACAGGATGAGGAGGAAGAAGGGTGTTGGGGAATGGGATCTGGCAGCTGTTAACAAGGCAGACAGTAGGAGAAGATATTCAGACACATGTATTTTCCGTATCACCAATTGATTTAGCCAACTTAGTTTCGTAGAGAGGAGTCTCTTGTAGGTGTGGGAAACACACAACAGACCTCATTAGTTAACAGTGTTAAGGCAGTTGCAGTATCAAATAGAAAGAAGAGGGTTTAGCTGTTATGTAAATCACGTGGCAGACACGTAGGGCAGCAGCCGCTACCAGGCTACCAGCATTGTGAAGCTTAGTGCATGGTTTGTTCAGATGTGTAGGAATTTTACAAAAAAGAATCAGGTAATGATTGTAGGCAGAGTTAGTAATAGTCTTGATAGAGACAGTGAATATGATGTAGGTGGAAAATATTCGATGTACACGCACACACAAACGAATGATTACAGCCTCAGAAAAAAATGGAATGATGTACTTGAGAGAAAGTGGTTCAGATACTGAGCAAGTTAGTAAAGCGTTGGCCCACCTCTGGCTCCGGCACAAGCCGATCTTCAGCTTGGCATTGATAGAATCGTTGGATGTACTCCTGAGGGATATCGTGCCAAATTCAGTTCCACTTGCTCGTTAGATCGTCAAAGAGCCGAGATGGTTGGGAAGACTCTCCCAATAATGCTCCAAGCGTTCGTAATTGGCGAGAGGTCGGGTATCTTTGTTAGCCAAGGCATGGTTCGGCAAGCACGAAAACGAGCAGTAGAGACCATCGTCGTGTGCAGGCAGACATTATCTTGTTGAAATGTAGGCTCAAGATGGTTTACTATGAAGGACAGCAAAACGGGAACGTCGTTGACATACCTGTGTTCTACAAGAATTCCAAGGAAGACAACCGAGATAAATGGTAGCCCAAACCATCATTCATGCTTCTTGGGCTGTATAGCGTTCGACAGTCAGATTGGTACCTCAAAGCTGTCTGTGACATTGCCAAACACATCTTCACTGGTCATTGGGATGACATGAGGAATTTTTAGGCTTGGCAGTAGCTTGAGGTGTTCTGATGAACATTCATCACTCGATATGCTGCAGGGAATGTCAAACAGCGTTCAGAATAAAGACACTAAATCCGTAAACTGTCGAAGTATTCGCAAAAAAGTTCTCGAATTTACTGTCCTCCAGGAAAACGACCGAGAGCTGGCTGAAACCAGAATTGGAAAGCTCTGAGACATTTAGTGAGTTGTGGAACATTTATCGGAAAGACAGATTAGAGTCCATATGAGAGGGAGTGTTCATTGGAGATGACAAAAGTATTAGCTTTGTTGAAGTCGAGGTTGAGTGTGACAGTAACGTTATCTGGTCACATTCAACAGGTGTTGGTGAAACCCAGTTAAGACTGGATGTTTGTACTGGCTAACTCATTCTGCTATGATATTTCTAGGGTTCATGCAAAGAATGTCTACGGTCAATAGCGCGTTGGGGCCAAGATCATGCAATACTGGTTGGCGACGACTTTAGCCTACCATGTATGACTGGGATGTCTATGAATTCATTGCGGAGGGGGGAAGGGGGAGGAACAAACAGATGGTAGTGCGAAATACATTTGAACACGTTTTCTGGGATTTGTCTTCAACAGCTTTACACGCAATGAAAATATTTTAGACTGTGTAGCTACAAACAGGTCAGATCTTATCGAAGTGTCAGTATAGAAATGGGGATTAGTGATCAGAATGTCATTATAAAAACTACCATTACGAAAGTTAATAAAATAGCCAAGAAGGCTAGGAGAGTGTTTCTGCAATATATAGCCGATAAGCAGTTATTAACAGTGATTTAGTGAATTCGCATCGCTTAGTTCCAGTAAGATGGATGCAGAGAAATTGTGGGCAAAGTTTAGGCACACTGCATCTCGTAAGGAGAGTTACATACCTTGCAGGTGGATAAAGGACGCAAAATGAGCACTATTGTTTAATAATTAAATCTGGCTGATGCTAATGATGCAGAAGGTGTTTCATTTTCGATTCCAAAGGCAATGCATAAACGAAGACAAGCGAAGGTTAGTGGACATTCGTGCTTCTCTGAAAGATTTTTGCACGAATCACACAACTACCACTGCCACTTTAGTGACAGAACTGCAGAGAACCTGAGAAAATTGTGGCTGTACACAACATCAATAAGTTGGTCTAAGGCCTCCTTTGAGTCCCTT
The DNA here is from genome assembly GCF_023897955.1 of Schistocerca gregaria. Lineage (NCBI taxonomy): Eukaryota > Metazoa > Arthropoda > Insecta > Orthoptera > Acrididae > Schistocerca > Schistocerca gregaria. Next base: position 98,717,262 of record NC_064921.1, on the reverse strand, counting down.
GTTGATCAGTCTGATGCGGCAGTTGAATATAAGTAGCATGTGTAACAGAGTTCTAGGACAAAAAGCAATTCATAGTCAAATTTCCAAGATGTCAGCCTAGAACTCTCTTACACATACTACTTCACTATATATTTAAGAATGTGTGTCTACGATAGTTCTAGAGCAGTAAGGGTTTCAGAGTAAAATTAGCATAATGATGACAAAAAATGTAATTTCCCAGTTTCATTGAACCAAAAATTCGTAATTCCCCATTTTGAATAAAAGTAAACTCTGCCGAAATGATAAATAAAAAGAAATGATGAAGAAAGCTGAGTGATATAAAAAAAATAGAAAATTATAGCAAAGAAAACAGTAATGTAATTAAAATTTTCAAGATTTATTCAATTTGAATCACACAAATAGGATGATTAAATTTTTTATCTCAATAAACAAAATGTAAATTTAGAAGTTAATTTATCATAATGATCATCATTTTTAAAGAACTCAGTCTGATGATCTGGAAGACTTATTTTATATTTTTCATCTAAAAGTAATAAAATTTTATCTGCCAATATAGAATGTAAAATTTCAAATTTTGAAATTATGAAAGATTTATGTTTTTCAGTTTTTATAATTTAGTGAACATTTCTGAAAAACCATTACTCTGATTGTTTATAGGTTTTCAGTGCTACTATTCATTGACGTTTTTATTTATGAAGATAAAATATGTACAATGAAAAATAGTTAAATTTTCTGAAGAACTAATGTTTTCAATTTTTATCTTCTATGGTCTTATGGAAATATTTCAAAAGGAAAACAACAAGACAAAAGATCTTTAAATTTTTCATTCATTTACTTAATTAAGAATTTTAAATAAACATTCTATGTTGAGAATCACATATTAAAATGTTTCTACCTTAAATAATGAAGAATGGAATAATATCATTTTGAATATTCTCACGAAAAAATGCACACACTTTCATGAATTTTTTTGAGTAGTTAAAACATCCATTCTTCTAGTCATATTAATTACATAAATAGGATAATTTTGAATAAAAATGAAAGGGCTTACATATACATCATTTAATAGACTTATTGTTTTAAAATCTCTAAAACAATCACTAGCTTTTAAGAAGTTATTTGGCAGACCAAGATTTCATAGTTCTTCAGGAAAAACTTAATTTCATCCACTTTTAACATGGATATTTTGTAGTTTAACATGATCAAATAAAGAAAAATCAAGTAATTAATTATTACTTAGTTTAGTTTGGAAAGTCACAAAAATAAAGTATGGCATTACAAATTCTTCCGAATTATAATAATTAGTGATATTTAGTTAAAAATTTATCTTTCCCTGTGAAACCAGCAAATCAATAATTTGAAGCTTGAAGAATGAAATTTGAATACTTGAATTTTTAAGCCTTTCTTCCTCTAATTCAAGTGAAAATTCTGGTTCATATTTAACAACAAATACTCGAATTTACATATTTTAAGAACAATTTTACATTCTTTTGGAAGAGTAGAGTTATCATTATCTGTAGTGCAATGAAGAATATAACCTTAGTGATCGTTTCTAGAACTCAAAGTAAAAATAACAGTTAATTCTCCTCTGAAGATAATTTCTTTATGATCTTTCAAAAATCCACCAATAATTCTAAAGGACAAAAAACTTTATTTTTCTTTAGACTTAATGATTCTCTTATTAAGAATATGACATTCCATATTTAATTCATTTGTAATAGAAGTTGAATGAAAAGAGTTGAAGCAGAATAAAATGGATATCCGATTCTAAATAAATAGTTTTTAATAGTAATAAAATCAAATAACTGTAAAACATAATTATCAATTAGTTTAATAATTAAACTACCATCATATCGAGAAAAATCGATTCTGTCTATATAATAACAACAAAACACATAAAAAGTTGAGAAAAACTTAGATGAATATAACCATCACCATTATTAATATAAATTTTTGTCTGTTTGTTAGGAAGATTTAAATTGTTTCTTGTTTATCCAGTACGATGCAATAAAAAAATAGATAACTTTCGATTTGGTTCATGATTTAATAAAGCAAAAATTCATTAATTCAATTTTAAAAGTACTGTAACACTAGCACCATTGAATTGAATTAAATTTTTATTTTCATCAGTTATAGTTATTTAGAATTATGAATAGTATCGAAAATTGAAATTTTAATTGAATGACTTATGCCATAAATTATTGGGTGACCAAATTCAGCATGTGAATTAAATGAAGAAATTATATTATTTTCTCAATTAAAAATGATCACTATGTTTAACAAATAGTCCAATATATAAATTAACATTGTTAATTAATTCAAATGGAATAATTTTAGGACCATCTTTAGATATTGTTCGATTATTAAATCCCAAATTAACTAAAATATAATTTTCTTTTATATCAATGTTCAGTTATGTATCCTTTTCGATAACAATTCTATTTAAAATTCTATCTGCAATAATAAGGAGAAATAAATTTTTCATTGTATATCGACCAACAGGGCAACCGCATTGCTGTAGTAGATACAGTGGTTCCCATGAGATCACTGATGTTTAGGGCTGTTGGACATGGTGAGCACTTGGATGAGTGACCATCCAGGCCGCCATGCACTGTCGCCATTTTTCAGGATGCACTCAGCCTCATGGTGCCAACTGAAGAGCTACTCGTCCGAATAGTAGCAGCTTTGGTCAAGAATACCATCATAACGACTGGGAGAGTGGTGTGCTGACCTCACGCCCCTCTTACTCCACTAAGGATTACATGGCGGTCAGATGGTCCCAGAAGGCCACTCATGCCCTACAGATGGAGTGCCTTTTTTATATTGACCAATAGGAATTTCTGTTGTTTCTCCATTAAAATAAAGTTATTATTTTTAAAAGTAATATTTTAGGTTAAAATGTTGACTAAAACTATTAGTTAGACAATTTTGATTTTTCAAATATTTGTAGACAAGGTATACAAATGTAAATAGTATTTATCAGAGTCTGTTGGCGGCAAGTTAAAGTTTGATGAATTTAAAGTGTTCAGTCATAAATATTAGAATAAAGATAAATTTGGTTTTGTAACCATAGATATGACTAGAAAAATTAAGGAAGGTAAATATAGAGAAAAAATTAAGAACATTTAGAATGTGAAACATAAACATTAAACACAAATACTAAACATAAGTTGTGTTCATAAAAGGTAAACATCATTAAATGTAAATTAAGAAAACATGATTATCATAATTTTATTCTTAATAAGTTTTAGCAAAATAAGATACAAAAATTGTTAAGAAAACCAAACGAAATAAAAAAGTAAATCAGGAATTAAAGGAAGAGTTTAACACTTAGGTGCCGACGCTCGTAAAAATATGGGCGTGGGGGTCCTGCACTAAAGTCCAGCGCCCGTACTTTTACGGGCACATGTTCTCGGTTTCCTCGTACCTTCCTTTGTGCGTTCTTACAGTTCCCGCTGTCTGGAGGCGCTGCATGGACTGTAGATCGAATATTGGTCACCAGATGGTGCAGGCGTGCTGTGGAAGGGTGTGCTTCCATTTTTATTTGTTGGGTTTTGTGGGCAATGATTTTTACCCGTGCAGTCTCAGTAGTGTCGACTTGGCGAAGTGGTGGAGAAGTTTGGCATTCCATGTTATGCTAATGGCGATTGTAAATTCCTGCATATTATACAATACTGGAAAATGCCTCACAACATCTCACTTCATTACAGTTATCTGTGCAGATCGTGCACAAAGCAAAAATCTTGAACCCCGACCTGGTCCATCTGGACTCTCAGGACTATCAACTTGAAATCATTTCCTGGAAAAGATTGAAACAGAAGTAGGTAAGAAACAGAAACAAAAACAGTGTGTAGTGTGTTCTCTGAGAGAAAAAAAAAACTGACTGGGAAAGTGTGGCGAAAAGGCACATGCTACCAGTGTAGTGAATATAAAGTAGCATTGTGCAAAATGCCATGCTTCGAAATATACCTCAGAAAGAGCAAAATTGCATCCTAAAATAGTTAAAGGAGGTTACTGTAGATGAGACATACTGTATCCATCATAGTATAGTTACAATTTTTGTGTAAAATAAAAAAAAATTCATTCTAGAAAATACAGTGAATGTACTAGTAGCCAGTTTTTCCTTTTTTCAAAAACAATGTTATAATAATAATGCTTGTCAAAAGTGTGTATTAATTCAAGAGAAAGGTTTTAAACACGAAAGTATAGGTTTTTTAATAAGAGTAATTTTATTGCTATAAGTGAAACCCTTCGTGAGTGTAGTAGTGTAAAATACGTTAAAATCAGCCAGTCTTTATGGTAGACACTTGCGCGCAATGGCTCAGGACCCAAAGTGTTAAGAAACAGATAAATGAACAAAATAAGAAAAATTTTAAAAAGATCAGCCAGTTATAGGTACAATATAAAAAGTTAAATAAGAAAAATATAGACTAGGGGAAAAGGTTTTAAAAGCAATTGAAGCAAAAAGAGAACTTGAAAAAGAACAGATGCCTTGTGATTGACAATATTTACATGAATTTAATGATCTTGAATATTTTATGAACATAATAATGGAAATCCAGCTAAATATGACTACATATTAAGTGAATCAGAAGTTAACAATCTATTAGATATTATGAAAAATAAAGAGATTTAAAAGAAACAGGAAAAGATGTTGTAAAAGCAAAAATAAGTGAAAGATTTATAATTTGTATATCATAGTGGAAGTGAAATTTTTGGATTAAGACTTGTAGTTCCTTATAAATATGTTTTTAAATTTCCAATATAATTCAATGGTAGGACCTGTAGGTCCTTATAAATATATTTGTAAATTTCCACTAGAATTCAATGGTGATATAATAAAAACTAACAGAAAAGAAGATGAAGAAACAAATGGATTAATGAAACTTTAACTAAAAGACAAATAACTGAAGATGATTTTGGAACAGAATTTGATTTTCTTAATTTTTAAATCATGCAAGAATTTTATTTGACTCATATGCTACATATAAATTAAATAAAATATGACCAACTATAGGAGCTAAATATAATCATTTAATTAATACAGTTGTTGGAGAATATTGTCCTGGTTTTTCAGAAAGAAATCCTAAAGATTCATTACAAAAGTTGTTGAAGGCTTAGAGAAAAGATATTCAGAAAAACCAGTCAAATACATTTGGATGAATGATGTTAGAAATTTAATTGAACCTTGCAGCACTAGTTCATGGTGAAGAATTCACAGGATATAAAAATTATCATAATAAAAAGTTGGAAAAACTCAAATGTTAACTAATGACTTTATTGATTTTTGAATTAATAAATCCAAGAAAAATTGTTTATTTACTCAGATTTTTGAATACATTGCCATATATGATGACTTTATTGATTTTATAATTAATAATCCAAGAAGAATTGCTTATTTACTCAGATTTTTGAATAATTTACAATATACTCTTTGGAAAACATTGAAAAGTTTCAGTTAATACTGTAACTAAAAAATTACCATTTGAAACGCATTTACCTGGTTACAATTATTGTGGTCCACTAGCAAAACTGAAAGGAAAACTAGTTAGAAATGATAAAGGAATTAATCCATTAGATGAAAAATGTAAAGAACATGTTATTGTTTATACAAGTAATAAAAATTAAGAGAAAATACTTTAAGCTGATAAACTACTTCAGTTATTACAAAAGAAAGAATGCATGCAAAAGATGCTTCTTTAGGAGAAAAAATAGCCACTACTATTAGGAATTGGAATACATGTTAATGAAAACTGTTTCAGTTTTAAAATTCTTTATTAGTTTGTAATGTCTATAATCGAATACCTTTTCAAATGGTTTTACTTTCCTACCTAGTGGTAAAACTAAACCAAAATCAATTAAAATGAAATTAAATAATGAACCACTGAACAGTATTTAACAATTGTTAACTGATGTTCACAAAACAAGAAACAGAAAAAAACTGATCGAAATTTATTTGTTTCATTTACTATTCCTATTGTGAAAATGGTTGTTGAATATTTAATGTGCACAAAAGAAACAAAACAGGAAAGTGGGTTTTTACCAGTAATATTAGGTTCAGAACATTATTTAGCAACAATCTGCTCACTTGCAGGTCGCTGTGCAGCAACTGCTAAAGCACTTATAAATAAGAAAAAAGGAATAAACAATTATAACAACAAAAATGATAATTTTGGTACTGGAAAGGTAAGGAAGAAGAGAAAAAAATATTGAAAGAAACAATTTAAAAATTTAAAAATTCTTTATTTAGTTGTAATAAAGAAAAATTAATTAAACAACTAAAATTAATTTTTTTCTTGACATTCTTATGACTGATGAATTAGATAATAAACCAAAATATTTAGAATGTTAATAGTACATTCCGATACTTTTGATCATGTCAGAACTCAATGGATTTATTATTATAAAAATAAAAGTATGAATTTTGTGTTTGATTCATGTGGAGGAAATATTCCAAAACAATTATTTACATATTTGGGAAACAATAATCTTCACTACAAATTGAAAGTATACAAAATAACACTGAAGTAATTTGTAGACTTTTGTTTCATTGTTTGAAAAATATTATTTACAAATTATAAGTTTAATTCTTTTAAAATTTTGTAATGGATCTTTTGGAAATTATCTTATGACAATGTAGAAAAAATAAAAGATTTTTAACTATTAGGTCCAAAAATTAATAATGGATAAATTTTAAAATTTTGAGATTTTATGTCAAAAATCAATTATTATTAATCGTCAATAGATCGAAAAATAAATTGCTTGTAAGGTAACTTCAAAAAGTGTTAACTGCTGTTTTCAAAGTAACTAGAGGCTATATTGCCTTTAAAGATGAAAGAATTGGGAATGTAAATGACCCAATATACGCGAAAGATGATGTCAACGAATATAATTTACAGATCTAGTAAAAATTATGAATATGCAAGTATTAGTTAAATAATTAATATCAGTTAAACTTGCTTTGCATTTACTTTACAAGAAAGGAAATAAAAGGATTTTGCAGATTATTTCTCTAAAACATTTTAACTCCACATTTAAACCGTTTAAGCAATCTTAATGATAAAGTATATAGCAAACAAATACTGAATATACTTTTATGACTGGAAGTGAACAAAATTACACAATTTAAATGAATATGATTTTTTCTTACAAAAGTTCTCATTGTTGGTGAAAACATAAATAGAGATTTAACAATTGATGATTTTGATAAATTTTGAAGTCAAAATTTATAAAATAACTCCTGAAATCCAAGAATTGAAAATGCTTCACAAATCAAATACACTCCTGGAAATTGAAATAAGAACAACGTGAATTCATTGTCCCAGGAAGGGGAAACTTTATTCATACATTCCTGGGGTCAGATACATCACATGATCGCACTGACAGAACCACAGGCAACAGAGCATGCACAATGTCAGCACTAGTAAAGTGTATATCCACCTTTCGCAGCAATGCAGGCTGCTATTCTCCCATGGAGACGATCGTAGAGATGCTGGATGTAGTCCTGTGGAATGGCTTGCCATGCCATTTCCACCTGGCTCCTCAGTTGGACCAGCATTCGTGCTGGACGTGAAGACCGCGTGAGACGACGCTTCATCCAGTCCCAAACATGCTCAATAGAGGACAGATACGGAGATCTTGCTGGCCAGGGTAGTTGACTTACACCTTCTAGAGCACGTTGGGTGGCACGGGATACATGCGGACGTGCATGGTCCTGTTGTAACAGCAAGTTCCCTTGCCGGTGTAGGAATGGTAGAACGATGGGTTCGATGATGGTTTGGATGTACCGTGCACTATTCAGTGTCCCCTCGACGATCACCAGAGGTGTACGGCCAGTGTAGGAGATCGCTCCCCACACCATGATGCCGGGTGTTGGCCCTGTGTGCCTCGGTCATATGCAGTCCTGATTGTGGCGCTCACCTGCACGGCGCCAAACACGCATACGACCATCATTGGAACCAAGGCAGAAGCGACTCTCATCGCTGAAGACGACACGTCTCCATTCGTCTCTCCATTCACGCCTGTCGCGACACCACTGGAGGCAGGCTGCACGATGTTGGGGCGTGAGCGGAAGACGGCGTAACGGTGTGCGGGACCGTAGCCCAGCTTCATGGAGACGGTTGCGAATGGTCCTCGCCGATACCCCAGGAGCAACATTGTCCCTAATTTGCTGGGAAGTGGCGGTGCGGTCCCCTAAGGCACTGCGTAGGATCCTACGGTCTTGGTGTGCATCCGTGCGTCGCTGCGGTCCGGTCCTATGTGTTCAAGTGCTGCCTTTTTTCTCATTTCTTTATTAAAACCAATATTTTTCTTCAATCAATCTGAATGTTCAAATGATAATACCCTATGACTTTTCATTAACTTGAATCCAAGATTAAATATTGCCTAACATTTATATAACATAAAACATTTGTTTCTTTGTTATTTAAAGTTGTTAGTAATTTATTTTCATCTTTTTGTGCTATCACTGGTAGCCACCACTTTCCAAAAGCATCAAAGTTTTTCTTCTAAGGCAGTCCATTAGCTGCTTTAAATTGTCCTTTCACATCCTCTGACCGATTTAAGGAAAGTATCATTTGAGATACCTTGGCGCCCTTCTTCTGCTCAGCAGAGAGATCCTGTAGTGCAGCGAGACAGTTACTATGTTCATCAAAGTCTGGATGGTGTTGCACAGGGTTTCTTGAGAGACAGTCGGCATTTTGGTGTTTCCTTCCACTTTTGTACAATGTGGTAATGTCAAACTCGACAATAACGCGCCTTATGTCCCTGTTGTCTGCAATGGAAATATACTGGTCGGTTATCCTGGGTCCTCCAGACGTCAGCCTTCCTTGGTGCCCAAACTGGTTCTCCATGTGGCATTGTAGGAGCATAACTTCATCTGGGTCTCGACTTTTTCGTCGTTTTAAAGGAAAATCAAGGACGAGAGATTCTGTTCAATGTCTGTTCCACTTACTCCCTTATGACCTCTTGAAGGTTCTCGGTTTTTTGCTCGCCGTGCAATCCAAGTGCCTTCTAAACTTCCTCTCTCACTATATGACGAAGATCACATGCGAAATGATTTCCGCTGGCCGCTGCGGACGAGCGGTTATAGGCGCTTCAGTCCGGAACCGCGCTGCTGCTACAGTCGCAGGTTCGAATCCTGCCTCGGGCATGGATGTGTGTGTTGTCCTTAGGCAGTTAGGTTCTAGTAGTTCTAGGTCTAGGGGACTGATGACCTCAGATGTTAAGTCCCATAGTGCTTAGAGCCATTTGAACCATTTGAAATCAGTTCCTTCCTCCATCACAGACATCGATACGACGTTTGGAAGCCGTTCAAACTTCTTGTGTGTAATTCCCTTTTTGTTGCCTTGTCTCTATATACTGCCACCATTTTAAGAAGTCACCTGCTTTCAAAACCTCCTTCAAGGGTAGGCCTTGGTACATGCTCTCAGCAACACTCTTCGTGAGATGTGCAACGTTATCTTCCTCCTTCATTGTACGATCCACTATTTCACGCAGCTCCAAGACGTCTTGAATGTAGGATGGTGTAGTTTCTCCAGTATGCTGAGCCCTGCACTTTATGTTCCGCCTTGCACGTCTGTCCTTGTGTGTCGCCGAAATACTGGCGCAGATCCGCCTGGAATAATTCACAGCTTGTCAATTTCTCCTCGTTGTTCTCAGGCGATTGCTTGGCAGTGCCCTCCAAATGGAAAATTACGTTAGCCAAACACGCGGTGTCAGCCCGTTTGTTAAATTTGGCTAGACGCTCGTACACCTTTAGCCACTTGTTTGGATCTTGGCCATCGTCACCAGAGAATCCGGAAGGATGTCTCATGTGGTGGCACACAGTCGCTGTCATCGTAACGTCCTCTTCTTTCTCTGCCTCCGTAGATTGCTATCTGTCGAATATGGCTTGAACTCGGGTTTCTCGCCACGGCGGCTCTGTCGTGGCCTGGTGTGGGCGACTGTGTCGTAGATAATTGTGCGCTACGACAAGTTTCAATACTCAGCTCCTCCACCAGAATAATGTCACGTAGAAGAAGGCGTAACTGGATGAATGACGAACACTAACTTCACTTAACGAATAACGAAGGTTTATTCAGTACTTGCATATACAAGAGCTCGGAGCCAGAACCCATACGGTATACAGGGTGTTACAAAAAGATACGGCCAAACTTTCAGGAAACATTCGTCACACATAAAGAAAGAAAATATGTTATGTGGACAAGTGTCCGGAAACACTTTCCATGTTAGACCTCATTTTATTATTTCTCTTCAAATCACATTTATCGTGGAATGGAAACACACAGCAACAGAACGTACCAGCGTGACTTCAAACACTTTGTTACAAAAAATGTTCGAAATGTCCTCCGTTACCGAGGATACATGCACCCACCTTCCGTCGCATGGACTCCCTGATGCGCTGATGCAGCCCTGGAGAATGGCGTATTGTATCACAGCCGTCCACAATACGAGCACGAAGAGTCTCTACATTTGGTACCGGCGTGGCGTAGACAAGAGCTGTCAAATGCTCCCATAAATGAAAGTCAAGAGGGTTGAGGTCAGGAGAGCGTGGAGGCCATGGAATAGGTCCGTCTCTACCAATCCATCGGTCACCGAATCTGTTGTTGAGAAGCTTACGAACACTTCGACTGAAATGTGCAGGAGCTCCATCGTGCATGAACCACATGTTGTGTCGTACTTGTAAAGGTACATGTTCTAGCAGCACATTTAGAGTATCCCGTATGAAATCACGATAACGTGCTACATTGAATGTAGGTAGAAGAACATCACCAACAATGCCTGCCCAAACGTTCACTGAAAATCTGTGTTGATGACGTGATTCCACAACTGCGTGAGGATTCTCGTCAGCCCACACATGTTGATTGTGAAAATTTACAATTTGATCACGTTGGAATGAAGCCTCATCCGTAAAGAGAACGTTTGCACTGAAAGGAGGATTGATATATTGTTGGATGAACCATTCACGGAAGTTTACCCGTGGAGGCCAATCAGCTGCTCATAATGCCTGCACACGCTGTACATGGTACGGAAACATCTGGTTCTCCCGTAGCACTCTCCATACAGTGCCGTGGTCAACGTTACCTTGTACAGCAACAACTTCTCTGACGTTCATATTAGGGTTATTTTCAACTGCACGAAGAATTGCCTCGTCCAATGCACGTGTCCTCGTCGTTCCAGGTCTTCACCAGTCGTGAGTCATAGGCTGGAATGTTCCGTGCTCCATAAGACGCTGATCAATTGCTTCGAACGTCTTCCTGTCGGGACAACTTCGTTATGGAAAACTGTCTCGATACAAACGTACCGCGCCACTGTTATTGCCCCGTGCTAATCCATACATCAAATAGGCATCTGCCAACTCCACATTTGTAAACATTGCACTGACTGCAAAACCACATTCGTGATGAACACTAACCTGTTGATGCTACTTACTGATGTGCTTGATGCTAATACTGTAGAGCAATGAGTCGCATGTCAACACAAGCACCGAAATTAACGCTACCTTCCTTCAATTGGGGCAACTGGCGGTGAATCGAGGAAGTATAGTACATACTGACGAAACTAAAATGAGCTCTAACATGGAAATTAAGCGTTTCTTGACACATATTCACATAACATCTTTTCTTTATTTGTGTGTGAGGAATGTTACCTGAAAGTTTGGCCGTACCTTTTTGTAACACCCTGTATATACAATTACAGAACATTCCAGTACAAGGATTCTTGGCATTTCTGGATACTTCTAGGATGTATTCGAACCGAACATAGAACTTAAAATTTTACAGTTCAGTTGAGTTTTGAATTTACGACCCTTCATGCAGCAGTCTTCTATCATAACCACTACACCACAGGGACTGTGCTACTCAGCTTCTTCTGTGACAATATTACAGTCTTGGTGTGTAACAAGTCGATATTTTTCCATTAAATGGAATGATCTCTTACTTTATTTTTCCCAAACTCAAATTTGTATAACAATTATGACAAATTTCTGAATTTTTATATTTCATTACATTTTCTTAAGTCAGTTTCATTGGAACATTTCCACTTTACATTCTAGCAGTTACTCTTGATTCTTCATTTAACATTTCAATGAATTTTTATGCTGTTTGTGTTGGGCTTATGGCCGCTAAACGTCCAGGTCACCAGCGCCCGAAATTTTTATGCTGTGCCATTACCTGTATATGTAACTGGATTTTTATAATCACCCTCAGAATATATAACATAATAACTGAATGAAATTTATAGATGTTTTGCATGCTTGTTAAGATATGATTAATTTGATTAAAACTATTATTTTGATTAAAAATTATTTTATTAAAAAGTCCACTTAGTGCCACAATTTTATCAATATTTTCAGTTCCATAAGTCATTATTCTTGATTCGAAAGCTGAGATTTGTCTATGAATTCGTTAAGCTGATTTGAAAAAAAATCTTCATCATCTAGGAGATTGAAACTTGGTAAATTTTTCTGATAATCTGTTTAATTTCTCGATACTTATCTGCTAGAAGCTTTTGAATGGAATTCTCATTATCGTTATTAATTTCTTCACCCTGAGTTCTCTTAACAATAGCGATTAATTGTCGTTTTTTAATATTAGAATAATGTTTTAAATTTGTGATTTTACAGATTTGAAGTACTTTTAAAGATACTTTTTACTCAAATCCTTATCATTATTAATTTTAACTTCAGTTCCTTTGGCGAGATTAATTAACAGAGTTAATTTTAATTTTTCACTTTACAAATTTGATAAACTTCTTTTAAAGAGTTTGCTTTCATTTCATTATCGATATCATTGTTATTAATATTGTCAACAGGACTTAGAAAAGATCACTTAACTGACTTTTTTGAAGTTTATAAATATTCTTCAATTTTTCTGTTTTAGCAATTGATTGAAGGTCTTTTTATAGTTTTAGATTTTAGTTCTGTCTTCCTTATATCCTTATCCATGCCTTTCTTTTTAAAATAATGAATAAATTCAAATTTGGTCTTCTCTTGTTTCACTTGGGTAACAATTTTCTTTGGGATAATTTTATAAATCTTTTGAACTTAATCAATTGATTCCTTAGAATAATTTTCTGTGCTTTTAAAGAGCTGAGAATTGCTCTTCATTTATTCCATTATAATTCTAGAGAAGGTAGTTCAACTCTTTTAATGAAATATTTACTGTCATAATGTGCCATTGAGACTTCATGTCCTTGAGCTGTTTATTTATAAAGAAAATAATTTAAATAGAAAAATGAGACTTTGGTTATGTTCAGTATCAGAAGAGGAGATTCTTTGGTTCTTATTTATAAAAACTAAAATTTATTAGATTAGAATTTTTTTAATTAGGAAATGGAACTTTTGGCTCTTTCATATAAGCAATTGACATTTTTTGCTTTGTATGCTCTAATTGTTCTTTTTTTTTCCTTTATTTTTAATTGATTTTGTAAATCTATAGCTTGTTCTCATTTCCATTTAATATAACCAAATAATATTTTTTCTAAGGTAATATACTATTTTCTTACTTGTTTACAATTTTGGTTATTCAACATGTTTATCAATTGTTCAAAATTTTCAGCTGCCAATTTTAACCAAGTTTTTTTGAATAAAATTGTGTTTGTCATAGATTTTCTCGCCTTCAAGAAATGGATAATCATTTAAAATAGTTATATAATTTGTTAATAATTCATAGTCAATATTATTTATAATTAAAATTTATATTTATGTTTGTGATTGAGAAAATTTTTATTATTCCAGGTCTTTAAATATTTACAGACCAGAAGGTCTCTATGAGTCTAAATTTTTAGCTGCTTAAAAATCAATATTCTCATAGTTCTGTAATTTTTATCGATTTAAATGTCTATATTATTCCAGGTCTGCTAATATTTACAGACCTGAAGGTCTATATTATTACATGAATCAAAATGTTTAGGTACCTGAGGATCTACATTCTTAATTTTCTAAGTTTTTTAAATTGCTCGCCATTTTTCTTAATCTCTTTTACCATTGTATTTAGGTAAATTTAATTTTTTTGGATATAAGGGGAAATAAAATTTGTTGTTTTTTGGAAACAGGGAAATTATATCTTTGTTCAACTTTTTAGAAATTTGAATCTGAAATGCTCTTCGTCCTAGAACTTCTTACATATACTACTATTACAGGAAAACGAAAGCAGAAGTTTTAAATTTTACCTTCAAGTAATTGTTCACACAGGAGAATCGTAGAAACGTACTATCATTTGATCTTCAGACAGACTCACGTATAGACGATATACTGTAGTAATATGCATTCATGCAGTAGAGACACAACTGTAGGATTTGAAAGCAAATAAATCACCAGGTCTGAATGGAATCCCAGTTCGTTATTTTAGAGAGTACTCTAGGGCATTGTTCCCTTACCTAGCTTGCTTTTATCGTGAATCGGTCGCCGAGCACAAAGTGCCACGCTACCGGAAAAAAAGCAAGTGACTCCAGTGTATAAGAAAGGTGGAAGAACGGACCCACAATATTATAGACCATTACCTGTAACTTATGTCTTCTGCAGAATCCTTGAACACATTCTCAGTATAAATATAATAAACCTATGTGCACGAATCAGCGTGATTTTCAAAAACAACGGTCTTGCGAAACTCAGCTTGCTTTTTTCTCACAAAGTAAACTGAGTACTGGGTGAAGGGCAACCGGCAGATTCCATATTTCTAGATTTCCGGAAAGAATTTGACACGGTGCCCCATTGCAAGCTGTTAACGACGGTACTAGCATACGGAATAAGTTCGCAGTTATGTGAGTGGCTCGAAGGCTTCTTAAATAATAGAGCCCAGTGTGTTTCCCTCGACGGCCAGTGTTCATCAGAGGCAAAGCTATCATCAGGTGTGTCCCAGAGGAAGTGTGATGGGACCGCTGCTGTTCCCTATATACATAAATGAATTGGCTGACAGGGCGGGCAGAAGTCTGCTGTCGTTTGCTGATGATGCCCTGCCGTGCTGTAAGGGGTCGAAGTGGAGTGGCTGTAAGTAGATGCAAGACGACTTAGACAAAATATCCCATTTGCTGTGATGACTGGCAGTTATCCCTAAATGTGGGAAAATGTAAGTTAATGGGGATGAGTAAAAAGAACAAACCTGTAATGTTCTCATGCAGTAAAGCTAGTGCCGAGCTTGACCTAATCAATGCGTTTTGATATATGGGTGTAACGTTGGATAGTGATATGTGGCGGAAAGAGCATGTGGGAAATATGGTAGGGAATTAAGGATTATATTAACACCCTCAGTTGCTAATGGATGTTGATTTATATCAACAGGGACATGTGAAAATGTGTGTCCCGACCGGGACTCGAACCTGGGATCTCCTGCTTATATGGTAGACGCTCTATCCATCTGAGCCACCGAGGGCCCAGAGGATAGCGTGAATGCAGGGACAATCTCGCTCACACCTCCCGCGAGACATGTTCGAAAGAACAGATACTATATCCATGTAAGTATATAGTTATGGCAACACCAGGCATGACCTTATTCTTCTGTACGAATGCAGACATATTCCCCGAACTCTTATGGGACTTGATAAGAATGTTTTCTACGAGTAATGAGTGTGTTGGAGTGAGAAACTACGAATGTAGTATGTGGACATACAAGGTGAGAATGTGGGTCTCGCGGCAGGCGTGCGCGAGATAGTCCCTGCAGTCGCGCCGTCCTCTGTGCCCCAGGTGGCGCAGATGGATAGAGTGACTGCCCTGTAAGCAGGAGATCCTGGATACGAGTCCCGGTCGGGGCACACATTTTCACCTGTCCCTGTTGCTATATATCAACGCCCGTTAGCAGTTGAAGGTATTAATATAATTCTAATTTCGTTCTAGACGGCTGCAGGTCATCAAATGTCGGAAAGAAGAGATACCATATCGACATATGTGGTAGGGACGGTGAATGATTGATTTCGGTTTAGGAAAGAGTGGTTCGTCTGTAAAGCAGACCGCATATAGTACGCTGGTGCGACCTGTTCTTGAATACTGTTCGAGTGTTTGGGACCCAAACCAGTGAGTATTGAAGGAAGATATCGACTGAATTCAGAAACTGGCTGCTAGATTTGTTACCAGTAATTTCAAACAACACGTAAGTATTATGGAGATGCTTTGGGAACTCAAATTGGAATTTCTGAAGGGAAGGCGACTTCTGTTCCAGAAACACTATTTAGAAAATTTAGAGACCCGGCATTTGAAGCTGACTGCTGAATGATTCTACTGCCACCATCATACACGGCACGTAACTACCGCGAGGATAAGGTACGAGAAGTTAAGGCTCATATAGAGGCATACGGATATTCGTTTTTCCCTCGTTCTATTTGTCAGCGGAACAGGAAAGAAAATAACAGTTAGAGGTGCAGAGTGGCCTCCGCCACGCGCTGAACCGCGGCTTGTGGAGTATCTATGTAAATGTAGATCCGAGGCACCCTTACAGGATAGCGCTATGTCGATGGTACTCCATGCCATTACGGGCAACATTGTACAACCAGCTCCGGAGATTAACGCAGTAATAGGCCAGTTGGATACCATTTGGCACGATGTCC